>NW_025106650.1:1239360-2478721 GCF_013123115.1 Colletes gigas
GTAAATCCTCTCTATCAATTTTCACGAATTTTTTATTACCAAGAGGACGCGAAAATTAGACATTTTTTAACATTCTCCCATTTCGTCTATTTCTATTTCGTGGCACTTAAAATGAAATATCGAGAACGTGTTTGTAGAAGTTGATCGATCGATCGTTGCAATCAATTTCTCTCGTGTTTTACGATCCCAATCTCGGTATAACTTTGCTCGACCCTCTGATAAAGTTACACCCATCTGAAAACAACAGAGCCAGCGTCGTTTTCCGGGAAACGCGTGTTTCGGGTGCGTCGTGCGTCGCATATGATCCTGTCGTTCGGAATGCGCTATATTTATTCGTAAAGCACGTGTTTACTGAACTGCTCCCTCCGCCATCGCGCCCTTCCGATCTACAGAAAATATTCACGGTGAATCTTAAAAATTCTATTAGAAGAGTCGACCGTACGGTTTAGCAGCAAACATTTGCGGCAAACATGGTCTGCACGTTCGTCGATCGCAGGTAACTCCGAATCGCGCGACAATGGGTTGCCTTACCTGGAACTTTTTCGGGGAGGGAAATGCAATTTGTCAGTCAAAATTTTTCACAGAACCTACGCGTTTCTGAACAGAAGCGGACGCACGCGATGGAACACGTAATCGCAGAGGATTATCGTTCGTTCTTCGTTTTCGCGGATTCCAAGGGGAACGCGAAGAAAGCCGCCCGCACGTATCGCGCCCATTATCCCAGCGAAAAGGAACAACAATCCTGAAGGGAGCAAGGATCGAAGAAGCAACAATCCTGGAAGGAGCAACAATTCAGGAAGCAACAACCATTCAGGAAGGAGTAACAATTCAGGAGGGAGCAACATCCAGGCACCGTTATCAACCCAGGAAGGAGCAACAATCGAAGAAGGGTGCAACGGAACACATCGGTATGTGAAAGTGAAAAGTGTTAGTGACCGTGCTGTGAAGTTTTTTCGGGGTGAGAAGCAGGTACAGCGATCGGGCCGTCCCATCAGCTGATTTTCGTTGGGGTTTTTGACCTTGCTGTGACCGACAGCGGTGCATTGGCCGGGCTCTATTGTCAGCGCAGTAGGTCAATTTGCAGATAAATGGGTAAGTCGAATTTCAATTATTTCTCTATTAACCCTTTGCATTCGAGGAATGTTTCGGTACGCAGAAATCCAGTCTGCTTTTTCAGTACAGTTTTTAATAACAAACGGTTACAAATGGTTCTTACCGCATTTATTTTAATTTTCTGATAATAATTTTTATTTTAATTTTAAAACACTCTGCCGAGAAGCGTCACTCGGGTTGCGAAGGGTCAATTTCCTAAAAATACCGAGATTTTGTTCCTTCTTCTCGGAAACAGCGAATACAAATAATTAATAAATTCGATTTAGTAATTTACGTACTAATTACGTAGTAATTAACGAATTAAGTAACAGTTGTAGTGGTAGTATTTTTAATTATTTGTATTCGTTCCTCGATGTATCTTCAACGCGCATCTTGCTACCTACCCGGCGCGGTGGCTCTCCGAGGTCAGACGGCCCTGAGCGCGCGGAGGGCGAGCGCCGTGATTGGTCAGTGTTTTTCGTTAATAATTCAAAAACGAAGCTCCATCCGACATTTTTGCAAAGAAAATTGTTGTTCAGAATCGTCTCAGCTACCCCCCCTTTCCGGTTCTTACACTATTTACGGGACACCCTGTATAAATAGACCGCACGACGCTCGACTGTGCTGTGCCTTTGTCACGGTTCACTGAATTCGCTATTTTAAATGACATTGCGACAAACAAACGTTCCTCGACCGTTTTTATTCCTTCCGCGAATTCTACTTCGAAATTCACGAGGCGACGAATATTATCCTAATTTTTAATTTTACGCACTCACTGTTAACACGTTCGCTGCCAGATCAAAACCGTACAATATTCTATCAAAGTAAAATTTTCAGTTTAGACCATAGTAAGTTACATAACCTACAATTTATTTCGGTACTTTTTTTCGTAACATTATTAAGATTCACATATATGTACTATCCAAATTTATTTACCTCGACGTCTTAATTCGAGAATTGATTTTTCTAGAACGTGACAGTGGAAATGTTAACATTTCGCTCTGAACAGAACAATTTTTCTTTAAAAAGGAAACTCATGAAGGAATTAAAGTATTTTGTTCCACCAAACATATCAATCGGTGGAACATGGGCTTTCGTCTTCGGAATATAAATTCTTTGAAGTAAAACAGTAAATGTGACAGTAAATGTAACGTTTGTAAGTTTGGAATCGCCATCTTAAATTTTACTCCGCGCTTAAGAACGTTCAAAGGAACATGCTTGAAACATATACCTACTTTTGTGACGCATAAAGAGGGTTTGCAAGGATTTTCTAGGTATTCGAGAGGAAATATATGTATTATGAAATATACGGTACCCGTTGAAGCTGAGATAAAGTTTAGGAAAATATTGGAAAAGCTCGCTTCGAAATTCGAGGTACATTTTCCGTTGCAGAAAGTATACTAACTGACAAGCTTCGTAAACTTTTCGAAAGGAAATTCATAGAGTCTCTTATTAATAATTTTATTTATAATCCTAAATATGGTCACATCAAATTGAAATTGATACTTTCTTTAACTATAATTTTATCGATGTACTCGTTTCTTCAGAAATATTTAAAAAAAAAATTCTTGCAAGTTTCGCGAAACACTGCCCCTTATCTGACGTTTATCTTATCGTCGTTATTCTATCAGAATTAGTTCTCAAAATCAGTATTGCATTGTCGGTGAAACCAATGGAATTAACGATTCAAATCCTATAATTCTCGGTTATATCAATAACATTCGTGATCAACTTCTCCCTGCGAACACGTAGTTGGAAACGATTATACAATTGCGAGTATTTCAATCGAGCATGTAGCACGTTTGTTCCAGTCCTATCCTAAAGAAATTATGTCATCGTACGACAGAAGAAGGGAGTAGAAACTGTCTCGAACCAGTTCGCGGTAGCAATGACGTTGAACCGATTCGAAGAAATGGCGGCGACGAAAGAGTTAACTTTAAAGCGACGTTGCTGCCCCGCGCGCAAGACATTATTTCGATCTTTGTTCGGTGCCAAATTGTAGAAAATACAGTCAAACGAATATCACTTAATTTGCTTTCTAATCTGGTCGCTTTATTGTTTTACGCGAAGCATGAATATTAGAACCATTTTCACATGGAGAACCAGTTCTTGGCTATTTTTCTGGGAAAAATTACAATGGGAGATTCTGGAGGCCAAAATAGAACGTAAATCAAGAATACCAATTTGTTAATGGAGTCTTCGTCAGAAAGTTATTGACGTTTAAAGTTCCGCCCGTACTGAATTTTTTTCTCGTAAACGCGCAGGATTTTAGGGGTGTGTGTATTCATCAAAAATGATTGTAATTGACCCCCGCAACCGAAAATAATTTTTCCAGAACGATTTGAAATTTTTTTTGTCGAAAAATTTCTGCACCTACCCGATTTTTTTTCTCGAAAGTGCCTAGGATTTCGGGAGTATGTATAATGACCAAAAATGATTGCAATTGACCCCCGCAACCGAAAATAATTTTTCCAGAATGATTTGAAATTTTTTAATTTTGTCGAAAAATTTGTCTACCTACTCAAAATTTTTTTTTTGCGTTTTTTTGCGCGAAAGTGCGTAGGATTTCGAGGTTATGTGTATTCAGCAAAAATGATTGTAATCGACCCCTGCAACTAGAAAAATTTTTTTTATAACGATTTGAAAATGTTTAATTTCGCCGAAACATTTCACATCTACCCCAATTTTTTTCTCGAAACTAGGTAAAAATTCGAGGGTATGTGGTACTCACCAAAAATGATTGTAATTTACCCACGCAATTAAAAATAATTTTTTCAGAATGATTTGAAATTTTTTAATTTAATTTTTTAATAACTTTTTAACGAAGCTTCAGTGAAGAAATTGATATTCTTGACTTTCGTCTTATTGTGGCCTCTAGAATCTACCATTAAAATTTTTCCCAGGGGTGGCCGAATACCCTGTGTAGTAGGTTTTGAAGACAACGCAAAGAAAATATTAACGTGTTAGTAGAAAGAAATATTTGGAGTTATTCATAGCTTTTTACGTAAACAAATTTTTCTTTTACGCTCCGAGCATTGGAAAACATTGATCCATATTAATATGCTCGCACGTCTCGTCAACTCGGACAGCTACAACGATCGGGTCGAGTGAAAATATTTTCACGGAGACTTGTGAAGCACCAAAGATCACGCGGCGAGCCACGTGTCATCGCGTGATGATGGAATGACGTATAGCGTGGTAAAAAAAATGATTGAAAATCTCGCGCGTTCCCTCTCTGTGTTTTTCTGCCCATCCGACATCTATTTACGAACGCTTTAGCGTCGAACGACTTCACGATTAGGTCTGGATCAGCGTAAAAATTTTGTTCGCGGTGTACACGAGCCGTTAGCAACGGCGAAACAAACAACGTACTTGTCTTGAAATTAACAAGCACTCGATCCACTGCGCAAAAGAAGACGGAAATTAAACATTGCGTAGGAAACATTTTACACGATTTCTTTCGCGTTCATATTTTCGTAAAAATATCTTATCTTGCTTCATACAATTAAACGCAATAAAAAATCGCTGATAAAGTAAATAACGTCAATAAATTTAATTTGTCTTACTAGGGTTCTTAAATTTTTTAAAGACTTATAATAATCAAAATAAAATTGTTCGTACGTAAGAAAGAAAAATAGAATTTTTTCTCGTACCTTACTGGCGGCTTAAATAGCGATGTTATCGAGCGAAACAATCACCATTACGTCGATTCAGAAGCACAATGTCAACCATGTCAAAAGCTCTTTTGAAATCACTGAATATAACCGTCGGTCCGTCGACTCCCACCGTGACCTACTGACACGTACCAGCCGCGTACCATGACGTTTGGAAACACAATATATAAAAAAAAAAAAACTCATTAGGGATGTCAATTAGAAACGTGTGTCTGGTTCTGCTCTAAAATAACCATCGAGCTGAAATTCAGAAGTTCTGGCGCGCGTCAAGGCCACCCGGTCGGAACTCGATTTCTAAGACGATTATATTTCCACGTAACCTCCGCAGGTGTGCTCGCTGTTGCGTTTCAAGGTAATCAGTTTCCATACAGAGTGTCTCGGTGTACCAAACGCAGCTCTGCGCGAACAGTTCTTAATGTAATTGAATTTTACGTCATCTTCAACGACGCGATCAACATTGGCGAATCTCCACAAGTTACGATTGACTATGATACCTAGCAATCATTTCATTAATATCAAACGGTACTTCCTAAACATCCAAACGCATCGACCCTTAATTATATCACATGATCGAGTTGTAACGCAATCGAGACCGTTGACTCAGCCTGTGAGTCATACAAAATCACATTCGTTCGATGATGCAACATGTGGGTTAGAGCGACTCTGCAAAGATGTGGACGGTCTCTGAGAATAAATTGAGAACCACTGAACACATCGAGTCAATTCGAATTTAATACCTGTCGCTTCATGCTTGAAACTACACGCGTTTTGTTAATCGCCGCGCGATTACTTCAATTTACTCCTATACGAGCTATTTATCGTATGTTCTTTATCATCCATGATCGCTTCGCGTTACTAATTACTTAGGTTAAGGCATAAAAATCATATTCATTTGCACTTGGCGACGCGTAGACTCGATCAGATAATTACGAAGGATACGGTGCGTTCACATTTGCCTAACTGCTGTTTCGTTACGGGTCACGTCTAAGTTCAATGTGTCCGGAGCGAAACGACGATAAAAATAACAAGAACGCGAATGGCCATTAACTCTCTAGCAGAGAGAAGAATCGATGGTTCGATCACGCAACCCTCGAGACGATACGAACGCTTGTAGAACGATGGGATACACGAGAGAATGTCAAGACAGTCGTTGAGAAAGGAACTAGGGACAGGGAAGGGGGCGAGGAATGCGTCCCGTTTCGAACGTTTCGCATTCGCGATGCAATTTCAACTGCTCGTTCGCCGATGTTTCGTATTTTTCGTATCGTAATGCCACTTGCGTACCGACTGAAGTTGCAACAGGCTGACTTAACCTACAAAAGCTCGTTAGCCACGGAACGCCAGAACGAGAAAAAAGTCGTGTGACAAATTGCCACCGTGTCGCAATACGTTTTCATTTACACGAGTTGTTTAAGAATCGTTCCTTGCCAAATGTTCGCGCCAATAAGACCGGCAATGCCAAGGAATACATGCGACCTGTTCGTCCGTGAAGCATGAATGGGCTATCGAGTGTATGATCGGTGAAAATTCGACCACGTGACACATCGACCCGTGGAAAAAAAAGCGTCGTAACCGCAAGACGTACCTTAAGGTCATTTGATGAGAAGCGACCACCAAGACAGCCGCGATAGGGGATATTTCGTGAACAAGCCCTCGATTCCCGGCACGCAGGATGCAAAGGCACGAAAATAATGTGGAACGGTATGGAACTCGCTTCACACGGTCGTGAAGTTCGGCAAACGACGCGAGGAGAACACAACTGCACGCCGGGGAGTCACATCTTACGCGCACTTGTGCACACTCGTGGTTGATCGTACAGGACGAGATTTCACTGGCCCAAGATTCCGTGAGAGGTCATATAAATAGACGGATTACGAGGTAATTGTTTCGAAAACTTCCACCCAAGTTTCAATGGTGGAACAAACACTATTTTGAAGTTACAGATGATCGTAGATGAAGGTGGACGAACCGGGAGGTCCGGCGAACTCGCGGACAACTTGGTTATCACGTTTACGTCGTGACGGTCGCATCGAATCTGGGCCAGCGGTAGCGCGCCGATGGAAATAGCACAGCGCCGAGACACCTTTGTCCTCCTCACGCGGACGAGCCCGCTCCGCGCCACGCCGAACCCCCACCACTTCAACCTGTGTCGCGCGCGCTTCTTCCCCTACCTCGCCGACCGTGACGTTTCTCTTCGCGCCCCATCGACCAATTGTGGTTCGCTATTCGCTTGTGACGTCATTCCAACAAAGTAGTGACGGCTTTGATCGTCATAAAGTGTAAATAGTAAATTAAATGAAACTTTATTGTACACTACTCCAGACTTTGTACAAGTATTGTGTTCCCATACGTGTTATAATTCTTTTAGACTCCAAGGCTTCCTCAGGTAATTTAGTGATGGATGTTATTCTAAGCTCGGAATGATATCGGTTCCAAGGAACGATAATTTATGTAAAGTACCAGATACGTTGTATTATTACGACTGGATGGATATGTTGTTTCCTTTTATTATAAAACAACGCCTAATTTGTATATCGAATCATAATACCGTGCAGTTGTACATTGAAAGTGTAAGTAAAATTATAATTTGTCTAACTGCCGTTTCGTTACGGGTCATGCGTAAGTTCAATGTGTCCGGAGAGAAACGACGATAAAAATAGCAAGGATGCGAATGGCCATTAATTCTCCAGGACTGCACCAATGCGTAACTCAGACCGATAAATAGAGGAGCGGATAATGTTGCGGCCACGCATACTCCCACGTGCTGATTCTACATTTAGCAATAACGCGCGGACCGCTTACGAGAGAGAAGAATCGATGGTTCGATCACGCAAGCATCGCGACGATACAAATGCTTCTAAAACGATGGAATGCACGGGAGAATGTCAAGACAGTCGTTGAGAAAGGAACTGGGGGGGGGGGCAGAGAGGGGGCGAGGAATGCGTGCGTCGTGTGTCTATTTTGTTTTTTTTTTTCAACTTAACCACAACAATGAGAAGAGAAACGACAGACAATACTTACGCCGGCAAACTATCAATTCGTCGATGCTTCGTATTTTTCGATCGTACCGCCGCTTACGTACCGACTGAAGTTGCAACAGACAGACTTAACCTCTGAACGCTCGTTAACCGCGGAACGTCAGAACGGAAAAAAGTCGCGTGACAAATTGCTCTATGTTGAAACATTCATTTACACGAGTTGTTTAACGATCGTTCATTGCCAAATGCTCGTGCCAATAAGACCGGCAATGCCAAGGAATACGTGCGACCTGTTCGCCCGCGAAGCATGAATGAGCCATCGAGTGTATAATCGGGGAAAATTCGGCCACGTGACGCCGACGCGTAGCGAGAAACGAGCGTCGGTAACCGCGAGACGTACCTTAAAATCATTTGATGAGAACCGCCGACCTCCAGGCAGCCGCGATACAGGATTTCGTGCGCGAACAGGATGCAAAAGCACGAAATAATTGAGAGACGTGAACTGGTGGGCTTCACACGTTCGTGATGTTCGGCAAACGACGCGAGGCGAACGCAACTGCACGCCGGGAGTCACATCTTACGCGCACTCGAGCACACTGCTGTCGATCGTACGGTACGAGATTTCACAGCTTCGAGATTCCGTGAGAGATCATATAAATATACACGGACTACGGAGGGAATTGTTTCGTAAACTTCCAGCGATTGTTAGCGGTGCAACACTGCGTCTTGAAATTGTCTACGCTCGTACGATACCGGTGTGGTCAACGAGCGGCTAAGTTATTTTGAAATTACGGATAATCGTAGAGGAAGGTGGACGGAGCCGGGTGGTCCAGCGAACTCGCGGACAACCTGGTTATCACGTTCACGTCGTGACGGTCGCATCGAATCTGGGCCAGAGGTAGCGCGCCGATGAAAATAGCACAGCGCCGAGACAGCTTTGCTCTCCTCACGCAGACGAGCTAGCTCCACGCCGAACCCCCACCACTTCAACCTGTGTCGCGCGCTTCTATCCCCACCCCGACGATCGTGACGTTTCTCCTTGCGCCCGATCGACCAATTGCGGTTTGCTATTCCCCTGTGACGTCATTCCATCAAAGTAGCGATGGCTTCGACCGTTGCACAGCGTGTCGCGTGTATGGGAATTCGGAACAAGGATCGTAAGTTCCAAACCAATTGATTTTTGATATCGGACCCCTGATACATTTTTAAAGAGAATACAAAAATGCATCGATCGATGCACAAAAAAGTATATATTTTTATATTGATTTTTTTTTGACACACTGGTAACGGATTACGCAAATTTCAAGTAAAACACGTCCAGCGACTTGGATGTGAGATTGATTGCTTGTAGTATCCGTCACGAAGACACGGGGAGAACTCGAGAACGAACAAGGACGTACAATAACCTCCAAGATAATACCAGCTTACATTTTTGTTGAAAACGACGTAATTGGTAGTAATAAATTATGGTATTTTTCGTGGTTAATGCGAACGTAGTTAATGTACAATGAAATATAACGGCTAATAGAAAATTCGAAGCAAAATACTGTTCGAAATAGTACAACCCACAACCTCGTATTTTAATCATCCACGACACCTCGACACCGAAATATACGATGTCGTGCGTTCCGTATAGGTTATCAACGATAGTTTCCAATTCATAAATAATGTCATATGCGTCTTTGCTAATTCTGATAGAAACGTTAACGCGTGACAACTGCAGTCTGCGTGCCGTAAATATTTCACATCATGTGACAGAGTAAACGGTGCCATTTTGTTCAGACACCGCACTTAAGACCGACGTAATAAAACAATAATCAATTGCGTAGTGCTAAGGGGAGAGTGGGTGGGTCACTATAAATTTGGAAAAATTTAAAACATTAAAAGATCAACGAACCTGGCGGAAATTAATAAAATTCAGTTACTTTTTATTTCCTTAAAGTGCTCTAGTGAAGAGTACGTTACAGGAAATAACGAGAGGAAAAACGGTGCATTATTCATTAAGGCGACACGGAGAGATTACTGTGTAATAACGGGGACATTGTGTATTCAGGGAAGTCTTTCTGCGAGATCTAAAAATAATTTGCAAACGAAAAACTGTCGTTACTTATTATTGTCTGTCGCCAGTTTAACGACGTAACGTCTCGGGGAATTTCATAATTTCTACGTAACCTACGTGGGTGAAGTTGAAGTCTAGCGTCATCAACTTTGGGAAGAGAAATGAACGACAAAATTGATGTCAGCTTTCTCTAAAACTACCAAAGCGTAGGTTTGACGGAACGTTTTAATTTTCAAGCGTTTCTAAAGAAAATTTTAATTTGAGCCAAATCAAAATTATGACGTAATATGAGGTAATACTGCTCGACACTATAAACGCACAAAGGCTGCCACCGTTTGCGTAATAAATAAACATTTAATCATCTTATCTAAAAGTGTTACTTCGTCGTTTGTAAATAAAAAGTGAACGTTTTGACGAAGCGTTCTTTGCCTTATTTTTAGACACAAAGCTTGCATGCAAATCTACCAAACCCGCCGTATGTTTGTGATTTATGCATACAATTTATCATCACACTGCGTACTTGATGTTATTAACAATGTACAACGTATATTTGTTATATAGTAATTTCTCGTTTCTCTTTCCTCGTCATTTCCTCGTTACAATGACGCAAAGAGATTAATACTTTCGTTTCTAGAAAGATTACGTATCAGCACGTTTACGAAATACCTCGATTAGCTACAAGAGTATTTCATTATTACAAACGGGGAATGATTAAATATCAAAAATTGTTTCACGAGACGAGATAACGTAAATGTATTCCGACAATGAAGTAATCGTGGAACAGGATAACCTTTTGCACGTAATAGTATTTCAAATGACCTTATTTCAAACATGACCGTGTTCATCCCCCACGCACGATATAGAATACGATGTAAAATATTTTTCTGCATTGACATTTTGAAGGTAGAAAAGAGTCATTCAAATTATTTTTAAATTCTATCGAAAATATTACGTTAAAAAAAACAAACAAAAACCAACGGCTGTATTTCACGGTTGATAAAAATATTTCGAGTTAGATACGCGTTAAAATGCGCCCCCTACGTTTTTCCGTCTATTACGCGTTCCTACGTAAACACGAGCCGTCGTATGTGGAACGCGAAGGAATGCAACAACGAAGCGTTATAAAAGCGTAGAAGCCGTACGCGCGATCGCGTTTTCCAGGTGTCGACTTCTCGATCAACGGGCACATAATCGACTGACTCCGATAATTCCCTGGCCCCTTATCGTTTGGGAGCCGTTTATGCCAGATTTTCCAACCCCGTGCACCGTAATTCGATTCTGGATGGATTTCAACCTTTTCACAATGTCAGATTTTATTCCAGTATTGCGCGTGATACACGCGCCGTGAGTTTTAGATCGATATCGCTCGAGGATCATGTTACCTTTTTTCGAGTAATTGGTAATTTAATCTGGCTGGCGCGCGAACGCATATTTAAACGTTTCGACCCGGGAGCGTCTCCTAGGTTTAATTTTTAAACGTGCTTAACCCTAATCCCACCGGGAGACACGACTTCGGGACACGTATCAAAATTTAAGTAACAATCGGAGAGACTTTAATCGAATAACGGATGACCATCGAAACTAATCGATCGACCAGTCATCATTCTGTATTTTATTTCTTGTCAAACCAAATCAAACCTAACCTCTCTGCGCGCCCAGTTATCTTCCACCAGACTATAAGTATTACAGTCTTGCCTTGTCGCGATAAAAAAAGATAAAAAATAACAGTATCCAAACGACCGTGGATATTGTTTCTTTATTTTCTTCTGTTTTTAATGTTGTGGTAACGTTCGACGCAAAATGACCTGCGATTTAAGCAACTGCAATGCGACCGTGCACAAAATTATACAAAATTGTAGCGATCGTGCCGTGACTCGACGAAATCAAACGCGACGGCGTTCTTAACGTAAAAACCGTCCGACCTTCCTTGCATAATTACGTACAACAAAACGGATGTTACGATAAAATAATCGATCGCTATCACTGAACGATCACCGCTATCTCGCCACTTATGGTCTCTCGCACAATTATCGTTCCTTACGGTGACGAGATAATCCGAAATACCGATAAACAAATCGCTCGTACTTCGATTAAGCGACAATCGATAACGATGTAGCGATAATATCGCGACACTTCGTCGATCGTGTAAGGCCAATCGTTACCAAATCCTTTGGGAAATGTTGATTGCTTGTTGAAAATTATACAGGGGCTCGGCCAACCTTGGGAAAAATTTTAATGGGGGATTCCAGAGGCCAAAATAAGACGAAAATCAAGAATACCAATTTCTTGATGGAGGCTTTGTTAAAAAGTTATTAAGGTTTAAAGTTCCGCACGTACTGAATTTTTTTCTCGAAAATGCGCAAGATTTCGGGGGTATGTCTATTCACCAAAAATGATTCTAATTAGCTCCCGCAAACAAAAATAATTTTTTTAGCACGATTTGAAATTTTTCAAGTTTGTCGAAAAATTTGTCCACCTACTCGAATTTTTTTCTCGAAATTGCGTAGGATTCCGGGGGTATGTATATTGACCAAAAATGATTGTAGTTGACCCCCACAGGTAAAAATAATTTTTTTAATACAATTTGAAATTTTTTAATTTTGCCATAAAATTTGTCCACCTTCCTGAATTTTTTTTTCGAAAGTGGGTAGAATTTCGGGAATATGTGTAATGACCAAAAATGATTGTAATTGACCCCCGAAACCAAAAATAATTTTTTTAGAACGATTTGAAAAATTTTTTTTTGTCGAAAAATTTAGCCATCTACCTGAATTTTTTTCTCGAAAGTGGGTAGGATTTCGGAGGTATGTGTATTCACCAAAAATGATTGTAATTGACCCCCGCAACCGAAAATAATTTTTCCAGAACGATTTGAAATTTTTGAATTTAATTGTTAATAACTTTTTAACGAAGCCTCCATCAACAAATTGGTATTCTTGATTTTTGTCTTATTTTGGCCTCCAGAATCTCCCATTAAAATTTTTCCCACGGATGGCCGAATACACTGTATAATCTCGATAGTTTTTCAGACCCTTTTATATTTAAAATTCTCAACAGTATTCCGGACTATGGTTGCACGATATTCAGCGTGTAGTTTCCATAAAACGTTCGAGATGATATTCGACCGGCTCGATTGAAATGCACATGCGAAGAATTCCCGAATATCCACCGGAGACTTTCACCTTCGACAACTTCTCAACATCTTGGCTCCGCCACCTCCCGGGGCAGATCGATTGAACTACTTTCATCGTTCGCGCGAGGCTCGATAAAGTTCAGACCTCAAAACTCGAAGAAAAGTGATTTCCTTTCGCGAACGAACTGCGATAAAATTCTAACCGGGTCGGTGGGATTTACGGAAAAATTTCTACGTCTCGAGCGTGTCGTCCTAACCTGCAAATTTTTCCCCCGGGAAATTTGAACGCTCCCGACTAAAATTCGAAAATTATTTACCTGACTCGTGCAAAGACACGCTCTCTTTTATAGAAACAATGTTGTACTAAACGATTCAATTCCATCTTGTACTAGTTTTTCCTATTGTCAGCTATAAGAGAGACGTAATTCGACCGAACTGCACAACTCACTTCGTACAGTAACATTCATCACACGTTGATGCGACGGATAACTATAGATGGCAGAATGGGAGCATAAAAGTTCCGATGCTATAAGAGGACTGTAGGATAATAGAGAAATCGTAATTGAAAGAGAATGGAAACTTTACGGTGGATGTTACTGTTTTGTAGAAGTAAAAGAGTAAAATTAGGATTTAAACAAATAATTTTGAAATAATGAAATACTCTTTCAAATATGTTGGATTTTAAAATCCATATGCATGTCTAAAACTTAGTTGCTCGTTTTACCAGCTAATCACCCGTTTCTCTAATTACACTCTTAAATGATAAACTAGTATCCGATACTAGTCTCCATACACAATGGATAATAACGAATAATACTTCCTCATTAACAATAATTATGATAAATACCTGCGACGAGACATTTCTTTGGCAATTAGTTGTGGATTCGACTATGTTAAATTTTGGTGACATACCTGAAACAAAAAGAAAAACTCCAGTTAGCGACAAAGAACAATTCCGACTTTGGTCAAAGGTGGAGCTTGGTGTTGGGAAATTATTTTTGTGAAAGATAAATGTAAATAAATGTCTCGGGAAATATATATTTGCCAAGGTATTTCTAAAGGTTACATAGAAGAATTGCAAGGTGCTAAAAGGGTTAAGAACACGAAGCAAAGTTTAAATTTTATTTCGTGTCGTACAGATCCAAGGAGAACGGGAGGATTGGGCGTAAATGCAGGTATTAAATACAGGTTCGTGAAAGCCGAGAAAACGTGAAGCCTCGTAACAGCTGACACAGGAGCGTGAGACGAATGACGAAGAAAATATTAATTACACGAACTGGCGCGGCCACTTGGCTGGAACGATGAATCAATGCCACGGGAGCACGGAGTTTCTGGTATGCACTTGAAACGTTCTTGCGCGTTACGATCAGCTGGCGTTTCGTAATAGTGACCAATATATCGGCCAAGGTAGTCATTCTCAGAGAATGTTGATTTAGAGATCGATTACTTTACGCTATCGAGCAACATTGCATTACCATAAATTGAGAAAAACACGCGAAACAACGTACTTCCGTTCGCGGTACTGTTTCCACACGGAACAACAAAGAACGTCGAGAGTCTCGACTCGACAGCCCTAATCTACAATAGACAACTCTATTTTCTTAGTCGCGTTTCAACGTTTCAAAATATACAAACGAAGGATAAAAATTAATTATAAATAAAATAAATGCAGCCGTAAAAATATCCCATGATTATTAATTACACACCTGCCCAATCACTGGAGATGGGCATATTAAAATAAAATTGGAAGAAAATTAGCATATTCGTGAAAGTAATATTTATAGAATTATTATTTTTGATTAAAATCAGTCGATATTTTATTTCCACGAAGCGAGAAGCAAAGGAATATAAACGAAGACCAATTTCGAGAAATTGTACGAGAACGAAAGCCATCTATTGGACGAGCTACGATCTCACGACACTCTTCTCAACCGACCGGGCGTTACGTCCTTGAAATTTCAAGTGCACCGCAGCAGGATGGCACTGGTTCAAGGGTATAATGGTTTCTTAGAATAACGTTTCTTCTACTCATTAATCGATACGCGAATGCGGCGACGATTTTTTCCCCGACTTCGCGAAGGCACCTTGAACTCTTTGGAAGATTCAAAGCAATTACGCTGTCCAACATGAGGACAAAACTAGGATAATATTCGTGCTACGATAAACTGTGATAATTCGAACGAAATGGTACTACGGTATTTTCAAGAACGGTTTTCAAACCACAATTATATTAAAATCTTCAAATTAGAACGTACCTTTCGAAATTTTGAAAATTTTGAATATAATTTATGAACTATGTAAATTTTTGAACAGCAACGTAGATGGCCTGAAATACTTGCAAATACTTATCGCCTGGTAAATTTGTATGCAAAAAAAAAGCTCTCGACCTCCTCCATTTTTCGCGGCTGTTTTCACGCATCGGCTGGCTCCTCTAATCCTTTCCAAAGCACTATTTATAAATCTCCGATACACGGTAACCCGTCACAACCCAACGATTCGGTTTGGTCCGGCTAAGGTCCCGTTTACACGGGGCTAAATTCGTTATTTCGGTAAAAACGCGGCGCAGAAAGGTCGCTTTTGAATAGAATTTTCTCAAGGACGTCGTTTATCTCAGCTCGACCAGACACGTATCCAAGGTGAACCGCCTAATTTTAGCAATAACTGCTTCACTTTTTCCGACCGACGTTTTCGAAAGAATTCTCGAAACTCGCTTTCGATCGCTGCCTTGACTCGGCGTTCCCTAAAGTGGGGGTACGGGACCCCTAAACAAAAAAACAAAGGTGGGGGATACAATTTCGAACGTAGAAAAATCCAACAAATATCGTAGCATACATTTCAAAATTCTTCTCACACTTTTATTTGAGCATGTCTTTCAAACAGCTTGGAAAAACAGATATCATTTGTGTGGGTATAAAACTGAAAAATCATCGCTGACGCAAGTACGTGACGTTGATCTCTCACGAGAAACGGCGAGTCATACGTACAAGCGACGCGTGGTGACGAACGTGTCAAGTGGGCGATAACCGCAAGACGTCAGTCGTAGCGTCGAATTTAAGTCGAGCAAATTTTTTTACGCTTTTCTAAACTTCCAAATACGATAGAACCTCGATTACTGTGCGAGGTCCTCGTTCGTTGCGCGGGTGTCGACGAGTGGAGGGGATTGGTCGCTAAGCAACAAGTAGAAACGGGCGTGAGAGTGGGGATAGATGCTGGTTGGGTCGGTTGACTCGATTATCAAGCCCGAATTCTACCCAGATTTCCTGCAGTAATCGAGGTTCTGAATTTTTGAAAAGAAAAAATAAAATTCGATATTTTTATCGACGAGCAATTAATTCGACAAGAACTAGTAATAACTGCAAACGAGCGATCCTCTAAGGATTGCACACTATTGCATAGTATTGCATAAGATTGCATGGTTTCGCGAGATCGATGTATGTGTCGCGCAAGTCTAATGAATTCCTGCTACTCGTTATGTGCGCGAGTCGCGTTTGAATCCGTCGCGAACGTGATTTTTACGGCCCGCTTGCTGTGACTTACAAGGCGATTTACTTAACCCTCGTTACCAGTCCCTCGCCACTTTCAACTTTGATCGCCAAAGGGCGAACAAAAGAACAGTAAAATGAAATTAGAATCTACCCGCGTAAATCTTTTCGTTGGTAGTTACAGTATGAAAGCCTTTTATTACCGAGAATTAACAATTCCAAGTGTATCCCTTGAATTAATATGCGTTATCAGACTCGGTGATTTGAATCGTAGACGTTGAAACATAACGTGACGGTTCGTAGCAATTAGGCACGCATGAGTCAATCACCGGAAACAGCTCGCTGATATGTTAATTACAGTACGCTCAGGATAAAAATTACTTTAGAGAGACTCATGTAATTCACGTTTGAGAAATTTTTGCTTCGAAACAACCGGATAGAAAAAGTTTCAAAAAATACCAAAAACGAGACTAATCGTTTCGATAGTTGGTAATTGATGAACCGTAACAACGTTGAAATCCTAGCGATCGATCGCAGCGAAAGCTCGTATGACGTCACCTCGTAAAGCGACTCTATCGCGACTGTGAGTGGGCGTGGATCGGAGACGTCGAAACGATGACGTCGACGAGGCTCGAGACGTCATCGAGTGGCGGTGGGCGGCCAGAGTGGGGGTGGAACGGCGCGTACAGCGAGCAGAGGAACGCCTAGGTGGTGGGGACGTGCATTGAACGGACGAAGGGGAACCAAGTTTGGCCACCAACCCCATTTTTTCACCCTCTGTTCCTCACCCACCGCGACCAGAATGCTCTCACGCCCCTAGCGTTTCCAGACGACAAACGGTCGGGCGATTGAACGAGGCACAGGCCGACGAACCGCGGCCATTAGGCCGTGTCCACAACGACGCGAAACCCTCGGAATAATTTCGTTGCTCGAGCGAAACTTCCAAGGCTACTTCCAACCGTGTCGTTCGAAACTCTTTGTCCGGCCCTTGATCTCCGAAGTTTCATAATTTTTAAAACATTCTTTCAGTTAAAAAAAGCTAATGAAAATTACTGAGCTTGTAAATTAACGACGTTAACGACCGAAGAATTTTTTAAAAATTTCGATCGGGAAAAGTGTATGAAATAAATAGACAGGGAAAAGTATTTAAGTTTCTAGACAACAAAAATTAATAAAGAGCCGAAGGGGGGAGCTGTAAACTTTAATGGCGGACGCTTTACGTTTCGCGTGTTCGGGCCAAACGAATCGAACGATTTTGTTCGTGTACGGTTCCCGTCCGTTCGAGAGCCATTAGAACGAAAGAAGTCACGGCACAGCGGGTGCTCAGGTGCTCGTAAAATCGATATCCCAAGTAGGACAGTGGGTTATTCGGCGAACGACGATAAGAGGTAACCTCGAACGAGGGATCGCAGCCGATAACGGGCAAGAACCGTCGTCGAAGAGGAGAAACAACTCCCCGGGGTGACGCGTCCAGGAATAAACGGTCGCGGGACACGGGAATTCGCGGTAACGCGGCACAGACAAAGGGAGATAAATTACACGGAAATTAAAACTTTCACGAGCGCGACGCGATCCCCGAGACCCTTTCCGAGAACTGCAAGAATCAAAGCGTTCGTGCACGCGAAACACCGAAAGCGCCAGCTGACTGCTGCGAGCGACACTTACAAAGAACTGAACGGACCGTCTGAAGTCCCCTTGATAAGAAAAGTGGGGAATACCAGGATTGGTAGATATTTTTAAAAATTAAAGCGTCACGTTGGAAGTAACGAGGAAGAAATAGTCGCTTGAGCACCTCAAAGGGACGCGCCGCCAAGTACGAAGCATCATCCAATTATAAAAATTAAAATTTTTCACTGTATCACTATGATTATAGCATCGATGGATCTGTGGAGTTCTCGCGATGAAAATGAGCCCAAACACGACATGAATCGATCGAGTTTCACTAGCAATGATTTTGATTGGACTCATTTTAATTTTCCTAATTATTCGTAAATAAATAAATATTAATAGACTCTTATATCAACAATTATCTTTCATCTGCTATGGAAAATGGCTGTAGAATGATGTCTCCCTAGATTGCATCACTCATCGATGGGGCCCTAATCTCTGAAATAGCGAAAAAGCCACGCCCACTGCTATCGTTGAGTGAATCTAACGGTACTAAATAGGCCCTTAACATTGATATTACTGGCAGGATATATCAGTTACGAATGAAATACGTTTTCAAGCTTCAGGGTACATACTTGTTTCACTATCCATTATACTCTGAAACGGAATTAACCCTCCCCAAATTCGGCTGCTAACAGCATTACGTTCTCCCCTCGAGAATCGAACTTGACGGGAGTCCCGCAGACATCGACGATCGTTAAGCAAGGTCAGTGACATCGGTCGTCCACCCGTCTGGCGTCGAATATCTTTTTCATCGAACCAGGGGCGAACAATTCTCGTGACTTTCGTGCAAAACCGATTCCCCGATACGATCAACGACGGCTCGATTTCAACAGAACAAAAATAAAGGAACAAACATTTGACAGTCACCAATCCTCTTTACAAATAAATTTCTGTTTACCTGGCGTGCCACACAGTTTTGCGTGTCCTGGACCTTAAGAACCGCGAGACACGGGTTTTTACATGTCTGGCTGGAAACGTGTTAAACATCCGTAACTTCAAGCAGTCGCTTACCTGGAATCAGAGAATTAATTCTTTATGTACGCGCAACTAAAACGTGATTCAATTTTCGAAATACAAAAATCGGCCACCGTTACCGCCATTTTTATTCGCGAACGCATGTTTATCGTACGATCACGCAAAACTGTCAACACCGACGTAAACAGAGTACGCGTTAAAATGTCGGGTCCGTAAACGATCTTTCGTTGCTACGATACGAGTCTTCTAAAAGGGTTGACACCTTTAAGACGATCGATGCTAACAGCCTCCGACGTGCCACAGTCGATACAGAAATTAATTTAAACTTCGATAATTTTTCAAACGATCTACGATGCACACTCTTTCCAACAAAATAAAAATCTCTGTAAATAAATTCTCCAAGGAGTCCCCTTAATTTTCTGTGCCCGACAAACTAAATAAATGTCGATGACATTGTCGGGAACAAGGCAGATGGTACTCGTGTGTTGGTGCTCGATTCGTTTCCAAGGAACGATTATCTTGTAATATGATCTTTCGTATCATTTTACACGAGACGAGCGAGCAAAAAGTCGTCGGGAGTCGCATGGACCCTGGCGGCTTTCGAAGAAACTAAAAGAGCTCGGCACGCGATAGGTTAACAACGTTTCTCGATTTACGAACTCTACGGCGGTCGGGACTTCAGAAAATCAGGGCGGAGAGGAGAAGGAACGATGTACATACTCGTCTCTCCGTATGTTATTAAACGAGGCGAGCGAAGCCAGTTAAAAATAAGAAACCCGTTCAACAGGTTTCGAAATCATCGCGCGAATTTCACGGGAAATACGCGAGGCGATCTCGGGCCGCGACGAGAACGCTGCTGGCGCCCGTTCATAAGTCCCAGACATTATCGATTCTCTCTGAGAGAAACAGGGTAGGACAGCCCGTTAATTAATCGATCGCTAAGCAGTGGGTTGCTTCTTCGTACTCTTTGCATCTCGCCCGATAATACGGCTCTTCGGCTCTTTTCTCTGCAGCCGTACGAGCAACGTAACGTCTACACGTGTATCGATCAAGTTAATTATAAACGACGGCCTTCTGGATACGTTATTTCCGTGTAATCGCGACGCGACACTGTCTATCTTGTCGTGCGTGGCCGTGATTACTGTCTAAATTTAATTCGCGTACAAGATATTCGTGGATCGGGCTCGCGGGCAGCCTCTTCGAACGCAAGTACACGATGCAAGAAGAAATTAGCGGGAAAGCGTGACAAGATCGGGCCAGTGTTGGCCGTTACTCGATTAAAAGTATAGTAGAACCTTCGTTGCGCGAACTATTTGCAAGACAAAAGCGTTCTCGTACGAGAATTTTCACATAGTGGAACAGCAAGTGATTAACACTTTATATACAATACTTAATACGTTGCCAGCCGACAGATCTTTGCGTCACACTGCATAATTCGCTTGCAAATACACACAATACGCTTATTTATACTAACCGTATGGAAGCTCTAATCAAAGATAACACAACGGGTGCTAAATAAGAGTTAATTTTCGAAGGATATACGTATTTAAGACCGTTTATGTTGATAGTCTTATGTGGACTATTGTAGTGTAAAGTATTTAATTAGAAAAAAAATAGTTTTTAATAACGTTACATAGAAATTAAAACCAGCAAAATTTGCTCGGTAAATATACAACTCGTCTTAGTACAAACTCTGCTTTACGAACCACGAAAAATCTTTCGTTACACTCGGATATAAATTCAAGAATTTATGTAGCACGTGACGAGGAAGAAGGAAAGGCACGCGTGTATTTGCTATTCAGATTCAACCTGTTGAGCTTAACATTCGATGCGTCACCAATGAAGGTATACTCGACGATTGGTAAATTTTTATTTAGACATGGTATTTGCAGTCGCTTTGCATTTTGCCTATGCAACGGACACGGTCGACGTATGGACAAATATTTGAGATAATCTTTAAGCTTCGTAATAGGGCTTTGTGGTGTTGCAAAGTTTATGCGGAAACCTATTCGACTCCTTGGTGTGCTTGTAGAAATAGAATAACCTTTATGAGGGAATGTTACAAAGTAGGTGCGCGCGGGAGCGCGTATGCTGTGTGTGTGCGTGAGGACAGTGGACGATCGTCCTGTTCGTCTGCGACGAGTCAGTCGCTAAGGTGGAGTCAAAGAAAAAGCACGTGTAAAGTCCATCAGATTACCTATTTTATTCTCATTAAATATTGTTCCTCATTTAAGTGGTTAGATTACCGTCTTTTCGTCACCCCTCTCTACCACATCCTACAAATGGGGGCTCGTCCGCCGAGAGGATAGTCGAGAAAACGGGTTAAAAGTGGAAAAGTTCGAGCGGTCGTACTACGAAGTAACCACAAAGGCATAAAGTGATAAAGTGATAAAGTAAGCTTAGTGGCGAATCAGTGGTGTGAGCGAATCGAAAAAAAACAGAAAGTAAAAGTGACTTGTGAGTGAAAAAATAGAAGGAAATGGATAAAACGGACGACGGAAATAACGGCAGCGAAGAAACCGTAATGGCCAGCGAGATTGCGACGCAGAAAGAAGAGAAATCAAAAGGCAAAGAAATCGACAAAATGAAAATCAGTGAGCTACGCAAAAGGTTGAGCGAACTGAGACTGGAAGCGACAGGTAAAAAAGCAGATTTAAGAGAAAGATTAAAGAACTACATGAAAGGCAAGGATGACATAGAAGAAGAAACTGAAGAATCTGAGGAAGACTCAGAAAGTGAAGATGAAGAATTTGATAAGACCGGAAGTAAGCAATATAAGGGCAGATCGATGGGAAAAGCGTGCAGCGGACAATCCAGTATTTTTACAATTAAAGATGTTGAGGAGTCCATACCGTATTTTGCAGGCGACGATAAGTTACCTATCAAAAAATGGATCCAAGATTTCGAAGACATGGGTACGTTATTGCAATGGAACGATCTGCAGATGCTGATTTAAGCAGAACGCATTGCGATTGGAAAAAGAATTTAAAACGGAGACAAACAGTGCTGTGGTACATTCAGAACTGTATCAACGGAAAAGATTGCCTCAAGAAACTGGACGACAATATATATATTCGATGCGCGAAATAGCCAGCGAAGGTAACGTCGAAGAAGGTGCCCTTATCGAGTACATAATTAATGGAATTCAGGACAGAGAATATAACAAGGCTATTCTGTATCAGTCACGTACGATAAAAGAATTGAAAGCTAATCTAGAAATATACGATAAAATGAAAGAAAAGGCTGGAAGGAAGTTGAACTATGGTAAGAAAGAAGAAGTAAAAGAAAAGGAAGAGGCATCCGCTAAAACAAAGAAGCCTCGTTGCAACACGTGTGGATTGCCAGAACACGACGCTAAGAACTGTCCAAATAAAGGTAAGGGGCCAAAATGTTTTAAATGTAACAATTTTGGGCATATAGCGAACAAATGCACGGTAAAAGAAGGAAACAATACCGAACCTGCAAACGTAAATTGCATTGCGAATCCTAAATCGACATACCCAATAAAAATAAACGAGAAAAAATGCCAAGCGTTAATTGACTCTGGGAGCGATATCTCATTGGTACGAGAGGCGAAGCACAGGGATATCGGCAGACCGGCATTAAAAACCACGGCGATGAATATAACCGGCGCAGGCAACGCAACGACGAAGGTCATCGGCGCCTTTGATTCGGACATACTGGTAGATGGAGAGACACATAGTCTCAAATTCTTTGTTATTCCAACATACTCAATTCCGCACGATGTTATTTTGGGGCAGGATTTTCTGAAGAACGTAAATATTCAAATACACAAAGGTGAAATAATCAAGATCCAGAAGATAATAACGACGGCAAAGGATGTACCGGCGAGCAGTGAAAGTCCGGAAAACGAAGAAACGACCATCAACGTAGAAGAGGAGGCGGCCACGGGTAGTGTTGACAAAGCATTTGCAGAATTGCGAGAAATCATGTATATCGAAAAAGGTGAAGTGAATGTGAGGGACGCATACAAGGACAAAATACTCAAGCTAATTAGCGAATATCAGCCAGCGAAAACGGCAAATACGAAGGTAACGACAAAAATTGTATTAAAAGATGATAAGCCTCTTAACTGCAGACCGCGACGGTTAGCGCCAAAGGAAAAAGCGATATTAGATAAACAGGTAAATGAATGGTTAAAAGAGGGAATTATTCGACCGAGTAAGAGCGAATTTGCAAGTCCGGTAGTCATAGTTCCGAAAAAGAATAATTTTTATAGAGTTTGCATCGATTATAGAGAATTGAATAAGAAAATCGAGCGTGATCATTTCCCGATGCCGCTCATCGAGGATAGAATAGACGAGTTAAGAAAGGCGCGCGTATTTTCTACAATTGATTTAAAGAATGGATTTTTGCACGTACCGGTAGCGGAAGAAAGTATAAGGTATACTGCGTTCGTAACACATAGCGGACAATTTGAATTTCTAAGGACGCCGTTTGGGTTGTCTATTAGCACAACTGTGTTTTTAAGATATATAGATGAGATATTTCAGGATTTAATTCGACGTAAAATAATGTTAACTTATGTAGGCGATGTAATAATACCGGGAGAAAATGATGAAGATGCGTTTCGGAAGTTGGGTGAGGTTTTAAAAGTAGCAGCCAGAAATGGGCTAACGATTAACTGGGATAAATGTCAATTTTTGCAGTTAAGGATAGAATATTTAGGACACGAAGTCGAAAGCGGAAACGTATATCCAAGTAGCAATAAAATTCGGGCAGTCGAAAAATTTCCAAAACCAAAGAATAAAAAACATATGCAAAGCTTCTTAGGGTTAACGGGATATTTTCGCAAATTCGTTAGAAATTATGCCAAAATCGCAAAGCCACTATCCGATTTAATTAAACAAGATGTGCAATTTATATGGAGGAAAGGACAAGAGCAAGCATTTTTAGCGTTAAAATCTATATTAGCTACAAAGCCAGTGCTACGAATTTATGATCAAAACGCAGAAACAGAGGTCCATACTGACGCCAGCCAGGAAGGGTTCGGCGCAGTTTTGCTACAGAAAATAACAAACGAAAACGCATTTCATCCTGTGTATTATTACAGCAAGAAAACTTCCGAAACAGAACGAAAATGTCATTCTTATGAATTAGAGGTGTTAGCGGCGATAAATGCAGTACGGAAATTTCGCGTGTATCTCTTGGGCGTGCCGTTTAAATTAGTTACTGATTGCGAAGCATTTAAGAAAACACTGTCAAAAAGAGATTTGTCACCTAAAATTGCGCGTTGGGCATTGACCCTTGAAGAATTTGAGTATAGAATAGAACATCGAAAAGGAACGCGACTTAAGCACGTAGATGCGCTCAGTAGATTTCCGGTCTTAGTGATAGAAAATAAATTGCTCACGATGATAAAAAAGAAGCAAACCGAAGAAGAAAGACTACAGATAATTAGACGTATTTTAGAAAGCGAAACGTACGAAGATTATTTAATAGAAAACGATATTTTGATGAGGCGAAGGAACGGTAAAAATGTAATTGTGGTACCTTCTTGTTTACAAACAGAAATAATAAGAAAAACGCACGAAAATGGCCACTTTGGCGTAAGAAAAATGAAAGAGGCGGTTGAGTCAGAATATTATATCCCTACATTAGAAGAAAAATTGAAAAAATTTGTTAGTTGTTGCATTCCGTGTATATTATCCGAGAAAAAATTAGGAAAAAAGGAAGGTAAGTTAACTCCGATACCAGAAGGGGATAGGCCTTTAAGTACGTATCATATAGATCATGTAGGCCCTATGGCGGCGACAAGTAAATCATATAGATACATTTTGGTAGTAATAGATGGTTTTTCCAAATTTGCATGGTTATATCCTACGAAAACAGGTAGCAGCAAGGAAACAATTGGTAAGTTAGATAGTCAGCAAAGAATTTTTTCGGCAATCCAGATCGCATCATATCAGACAAGGGAACTGCATTCACGTCTCTAGAATTTCAGAAATATTGCGAAGAAGAAGATATAGAAAAAATAGAAATTACGACAGGAGTTCCTCGCGGGAACGGACAGGCAGAGCGCACTATACGCACAATAATACCTGTATTAGCAAAATTGTCATTAAATAATCCGGACCAATGGTATAAATATGTAGGTAGAGTTCAAAAATGTATAAATAGCACATACCAGCGAACAATAGGCATGACACCGTTTGAAGTCCTTTTTGGAAGAAAAATAAAAACCATTGAAGATCACGAAATTATCACTGTTATCGAACAGGAAGCGATACAAATGTACAATGAAAACCGCGATGATTTAAGAGTTTTGGCGAAAGAAAATTTGTTAAAGGTACAGGAGGAAAATAGGCGACAATATGATAAAAACTGTAAACCGGCGAAACAGTACAAAGAAGGCGATTTAGTATTTATTAAAAGAACGCAATTCGGACCTAAGCTTAAGATTAAACAGAAATATTTAGGACCATACAAAGTAACGAAAGTTAAGCGAAATGATCGATATGAGGTAGCGCGAACGAATGATGGTGAAGGACCTATGATGACTAGTACCGCCGTAGATTACATGAAACCGTTTGATTGTAATAGAGAAATTGACGGCGTGCCTTCGGAGACCGAAGATAATGCAGGAAAGGCCGAGTGAGGGAATGTTACAAAGTAGGTGCGCGCGGGAGCGCGTATGCTGTGTGTGTGCGTGAGGACAGTGAACGATCGTCCTGTTCGTCCGCGACGAGTCAGTCGCTAAGGTGGAGTCAAAGAAAAAGCACGTGTAAAGTCCATCAGATTACCTATTTTATTCTCATTAAATATTGTTCCTCATTTAAGTGGTTAGATTACCGTCTTTTCGTCACCCCTCTCTACCACATCCTACATTTATTTTGTACGAATTTTAAAGTATTATTTGCTCCCCGGAGACAGATCTAAATCAGAGATCGACAGAATGTTTAACGCGTTAAAAACGGGCGAAATACTGACTCTGTAACGAAGAAGATAATTATCAGACGTGGTAATTTTCGCGCCACGTCGATACACACGATGTATGGTGGTCGTAATATGCAACAGATGTTCACGGAAATTCTGAACGTTTCCATATTGTTTTAACGTATCAGTCGTACGTGATTCGATTACCAGGGTTGTTTCAATAGCTGGCCAGTGGACCAATTATTTAACTAGCTTTCGAATTTGTAGTCGAACGACAATTAAATACGTATAAACACAGTTGATCAAAGCTAAACAAATTTGTTTACGGAAAACGGTATAAAATGTTTCTTTGTACGATTGCTAAATCAAACTTTACAACTGTAAAGAACAATATAGGGATGACGCCATTGTTGTCTAACGTGGTGGATATACAAACGAGGAAAATATTGAACAATTTTCATCAATTTATTGCTAAGATTTCTAACATGATAAAAGGTGGTGAAAGAAGAGGTGGGAATACGAGCGAACCTTATCTTTCTCTAACCAGCATTTTGGTCGAAGGAGTCGATTGAAGGCTAAGAAAATGGCCGCCCACCGACCTTGATTTTCATTCCAAAGAAGTTCCAGCCGATAAGGTCACGTTCCGACAACGAATCAAGGGGAAGAGGCATGTCTGTTGGGTTTATCGCGATGTTTGCATAACACCAGTGGTTTCGGATGACGAAAACAACGCACTGTTTGCGCGTGAAACACCATCCACGCGGTCATGTCTATCGCAAACGAAATGTTATGTGGGTGGCCAGCGCCGCTGAACAATTCTCTCTATCGAGCGTGACAGAAAATGACTAGAAACTAATTCAAAAATTCAGAAGTCGTAATTCGAATTACAAACAATTCGTTTGAATTTATACGAATTATTTTAATAACGATGGCTACGAAACTTTTCATATTAGAAAGTATTATTCATAAATCTTCGTAACAGTCGGGGTTATCGAACTGTGTACACTATAGCGGATCCGATTCATGCCTGAAACAAAAAAAAACTTGATTTCTTAATTTTTATGAAATTACACTGTCGATGAACTAAAAAAAAAAAAAATAAGAAAAATTATACGATTTCTGGGACTTCAAAAAGAGTTTCGATTTTAATCGAAAAAATTATTTAACGTTTCTGCAAATGTTTTTAGTTCATCGACGATAGTTTTATTTAATTAAAAACTTTGATTTTAATATATTAGCATTGCACGGGGGTTAGTACAGAACGACGTATATTTGCTGCTACGTGAAGATTCAAGACGATACAACGCATACATAAAAGTACAGATTGCGTACATAAACAAGTAATTTAGGTTAGGATTCTTGTAGCGACAATTAACGATGCTATATCGGCACAGTAGACGAGGAGAAATGTCTGCACACGTGACACAAAGAGACAGAAAGTGACCACAAGAAGAAACTTCGTGGAGCAACAGGCTATGGCCCCGTTCAACGCGAGACACGCGTAAATTGAAAAGAAGCGAAAGAAGGGCGCGGGCGTGAAAGCGAGAGTAGCCGTGGCGGTCTATTTTTCAAGAGGTCTTTGTTTCTTCCTCCACCCTTGCAAACCGCGGATGCGCTTTGTCTCGCGATCGCGTACAAAAAAAGAGACACCGCGACGTCGACGGAGAGATGTGTTTCGAATATCGAACAGAGAAAAAATTGTAACTTCTCGACGGAATAAAAGTCACGAATAAATCGCTACGCGTTAGCTGGAATCGCGGATTATCGTTACTTAGGAAACAATACCGCCAAAGCTGGTTCTAAAGAATCACGACCTGTAATTTCGATTCTATGTCTAGCCCGTCACCGGAGAAACATTATCGTGTTCCAGATGTGTTTTTAGTACGACACTGTTACATAAATGTATTCCACGAGGTCGTTGGTGGTTCGCCTCCGTGGCTGATGCGGATCAGTTTACAGGCGCGCTCGGGTTGCGTCTCACCGCGACAAGCGGTTCCTTTGTTCGACGATCTTTTCCTAAAACCTGCTCCGCGTATTGAAGTGTGGGCTAAATGTCCGGTCGTGGGTCGACGATATCGAATACATGGACGGGATGCTCGGATCGGGCCACGAAACGGGCGAACATTGACCGTTCACGCGTTCGACAAGTGTCGCGACATTTTGGCGCGCGAATTTTAAGGTTAGAGTCGCACGAGCGTCGAAACGACGTGCATTTTTATGATTTTCCTTATCTTACAATTGGAAACAACCAAGACAGACGTAAGAACGCCGTACAGTGGGCTGGATCGAAGATTTTAGTAACGTTTCACCAAAGAATGAGAAGTAATTACAAAATATTCTTTGCAAACCGCACTTTGATATCTTTAATGGTTCGAAAGTTATACTAAAATGTCATTAAAATATTTGATCTGGTCTTCGTTGCTCTCAATTGCAAGACAAGGAAGAACATAGAAACGCACGTCGTTTCCCTAACCTAAAAATTATCAAAGTGTCAAGAACCGCTGGTCGAAGTTACGAAGTGAGAAGAAGAGATGCTGAATCATCCGCGATTTCGATGGGCGGCTAAAATCGTAGCCCCGTCTAGCCGAGATAGTAACTTGGTCTCACACGTGGACGTAGTAAAAAGAAACGCTTCGGGGAATAATCTCCAGTTCGAGATAGACGGACAATCCCTTTGCTTCTCGTGTTACGTACGCGCATGGCCGAATCGCATGCATATACAGGGTGTTCGACCACCCCTGGAACAAATTTTAATGGGGGATTCTAGAGGCCAAAATAAGACGAAAATCAAGAATACCAATTTGTTGATGGAGGCTTCGTTAAAAAGTTATTAAAAAATTAAATTCAAAAATTTCAAATCTTTCTGAAAAAATTATTTTTAACTAGGGGGATCAATTACAATCATTTTTTGTCATTACACATATCCATAAAATTGTACACACTTACGAGAAAAAAATTCGAGAAGGTGTGAAATTTCTCGACGGGAAAAAAATTTCAAATCGTTCTGGAAAAATTATTTTCGGTTGCGGGGGTCAATTACAATCATTTTTGGTGAATAGACATACCCCTGAAATCCTGCGTATTTTCGAGAAAAAAATTCAACACGGGCGAAACTTGCGCGCAAAGAAATTGGTATTCTTGATTTTCATCTTATTTTGGCCTTTAGAATCCTGTATTGAAATTTTTCCCAGTAGTCGCCGAACACTCTGTATGTAAGTACTGGTTATGTCGTTTTTATACTCTGTTTTCTCCATAGAGAAGCGTCGAATACTGGATCGAAACCGAAGAGGCGACAACTCTGTCCCGGCACGCGACAAAAAAGCTCAATTCCGAGAACCACGCTCGGCGTCGTCGCTTCATGAAAACGTAAAACGAGGGCACGCCTGGTAACTTCTGCGTTTTACCGAAACGCTCGCTTAAAATCGGACACTTAAAATTGTAATAACTCCGGTACTATTTGTTTGTTGATTAAATCGTGCCGGGCGTCGTTATAATTCGCTTATATAACGGAGTTATATAGTTTAATTTAACGAGGTTTGCACTAGGTGGCGCTCCACGCGGTATATTTTGTTCTGCCTTAATAAGCGAGAATTTTCATTAAATTTTTGCTCCTTTACTCCCGCGAACCGAGTTTCCTTGTCGCTTGCTCGTAGCTCGTAAAGCAAAAGGAAAGTTTCCGACGGATTTACAGTGTATCTGAACGGAGAAGGGCCACTCGACGGATCGTTTGAAATCTCCAGAGCCGTCGATGGCTTTTCTTATCATAGCAGTTTCGTCTCTTTCTTTCTTGCTCTTTTATCTGTTTCGAACACGGCGACGTTCGCGGGACAACGAGTCACAAAATAAATGCGATCGCGACAGACACGGGTGTCTATCGATCGTGCATTCAGCCGATTGTTTCGCGAGTGTTTTCTAAACGTTCGCTTTATTCCTCATCTTCTGCCATTGTTCTTTGTTGTCGGTACATAGGCGGTTGTCACGCTCGCGAATACAACTGATCACGGGTAGCGTGTTTTGCACGCTCGTACGTTACAATTTCGCTTTGCTTGCGCGCCTCGTGTACGATTTCACTTCCGCTCGTGTTTTCAGAAACAGTACTCCTCTTCTTGCAAATCAGATCGGACAACCGGGCTTTAAACGGTGCTTCGCGCGGAATTTGTTATTCCGTTCGAATCCTGTTTACAGCGCGTTTGGAAAACAATACGCAATGCGCTTAAATCGAAAGCAAGACCAGCAATAATTTCAGTAAACTGTATGTTTTAAAAGCAGCTCCAGTACGATTCTCTGTCGCCGTCAACTTTACACGATAAACCAGCCTTGGAAAAACAGCACGCATAAAGAGAGGCAAAAATATGTCAAGGTTGCAGATCGATTGCTGCAGGATGGTTATATCGCGAACAATTAACTGGATACATTCAGCGACGAAGCTGATTAACATGTTTACCATCGTTGGAATAAAATATCGAATCACAGCTGTAATCGACTAATTTTCGGGTTGGAAGGTCGCTCGGAGGGAAGCCACTGTAATGGTGGCGCGTGGCAATACGCTAATAGCTAGAGATCGAGATGAAATTCGTTCTCGAGTTTTTTGTTAAATCAGTCGCTTCTGACGTCAAATTTCGGTGTCTTGTTCTACCGGTGGATCCATTTCGAGTGTCGTTGTTACGCGATAGCAACATCCAATATCGACGCCTACGATCGGATCTGGTTTACCATTTCCTGTTATGTACATTGCATTACATTGCATAACGGTGAACGATCGGAACAGGAAGCGAGGAGTGGCTGTACGCACAACGCAAAGCTAATACGAGAACCATGCGCCGCTCCTTGTTACCCGCGATCGCGTGCCACGCAATAACATGCAGGTCAATAGAAAAGTATTGCCATGTAACAGTCACATTTATCGGAACGCGACCGATAAAAGTGTTGTTCAAGAAAACTTCTCGTACGCAGATCAACATTGAATTTTTAAAGAAACTTATTGCATCAGACTATGTTCGTCGTATTTCTTTTCGCATCTCTTTAAATTGGCTTACGGGCGTCGAGTGTCGCGGGTGCCTTTTTAAGGGAAAATTGTCTCGGAATAAAGTAATTTATACCATAGGATATTTCTCGCGCGTTGACGCGGCTAAATTTAATATAAGCGTTCGCATAGGTGAAATACGACGAAGGCGTAACCCGATGTCCCGCGTAAACTAGACGCGCACGTGGTCTTGTAAAGCGAGACGCCAAGGAGATAACGAGATTTCTGTTCAGAAAAATCATGCTTCTCTATGTTACTCGAGGAGACGCAGGATAAATTCTCTGAACTTCGAGCGAGACGAGTCCAAGGATAGAAATATCAAGTGTCGCGATACAAATTGACTCGACGATTTCACCCCGTTTTATTCGTCCCTTTCTTTCCTCGTCTCTCACCCCCCTCCCCATTCCTACCTTTCGAACGAACAAAGAAGTCAGTTTCTGCTTACGTGGCGAGTAATAAGTTGCTATCACGAAACACGGACAATTTGCGTCGTCGAGTCGGGTTGCACGATATTAATCCATTTTATCTAATTTTATGAAACGTACACCGCGATTAATGGGACTGCGCCTTCGCGTAAGTTTTTATTAGCGTACGGCCATTGGTGACCGGCGCTTCGGAACCATAAATGATTCTACGACTCTTACAATAAGCGGACCTTAATATTTATATTATTTTATCCAAATTCTTATTTATTTATATATATATATAAAATGAAAGGCCTGACTCACTGACTCATCAATGCCCAAGCTAAGCCCTTGGACATAAAAAGCTTAAGTTTTGCACAGAGGTTTTCTTTCTCTATGTCGTATACAAGAAATAAATAAGGATATTTTGAAATTCAACCCCTAAGGGGGTGGAAAGGGGTTGCAATGTTTGTATGAGGAATATTTTATTTGTGGTCGGATTTACTTGAAACTTGGTCTTAATGCTCTTGGACATAATTAATCAAACATCTGTTTCGGCATTTTAAAAAATTCTACCCGCGGAGGGGTGAAAGGGGGTTGCAATGTTTGTACAGGACATATTTTGTTCGTTGTCGAATTTGCTTCATATTTGGTCTTAATACTCTTTGATATAATTAATCGAACACTTATTCCGGTTTTTTTAAAAATTCAATCTCTGAAGGGGTGAAAAGGGGTTGTAACGTTTGTATGAGGAATACTTTATTTGTGGTCGGATTTGCTCCAAACTTGGTCTGAATGCTCACTGATACACTTATTTCGTATTAAAGTTGCCTTATTTCCGTAAATGGATCCAGAAACTTCAAATTTAACATGTAAGTACGTAATTATTATCTTATCACTAAACCGTTGCAATGGTGTAAATACGCCTAAATATCAGTATGGGTATCGTTATAAAGGTTTTTTAGGACGTTAATTACGAAAATGGTATCAATTTTGAAATGTAAGATGGCGACATGACATAAAATTAAAACTCTATAGAGGTGAATGGGGGCTTAAAAGGTTTAATGGAGAAACAATATCCATTTCCAAGGGAACTAAACGGTTTCCTGTGCGAAGCCGCGGGCAAAAGCTAGTTTATTATAGATTATTATCCAAAAATTCTTTTAACTCTTTGGGGCACGCTGGGATTAAAAGTGTCCCACCTCGAAATATTGCAATAGCTGCAGGCACATAGGGTTTATATTTCGTCTTATTTACGTAAAGCAGTTGGTAACATCTTCAACAAATGTTACAACTGCATTCACTTGTGTTGGCAACATTCAACATGCCAATACAGATTCATCAATTGTTGCAAGCCAAAGGTTTATCGTGACAAATTTAATTAAACTATTACTGTTTTTTTATGTTTTTACATTATGTTATACCTTTATTAATAATAAAAATATACCAATTTCGTTTAATTTAAAACGCAATAAAATTTCTATGCAACATGGGTCTATTTTATTATCTGAAATCCTGTACCGCAAAGAGTTAATCAAACTTGTCCTGTCTTCCTGTTAGATCGAACAATGGAGATCCTACTGTACTTTACAAAAATATTCCGCGACACTTTTTTGCGAGAGCAATTAATAGGCGGCCAGTTGCGTGGGAAACATGGAGCGCGCGAAACACTCGACCCACCCTTGTTGTATCTCTTTTTCATGTTCGGATCGTGGGTGCGAGTGACGTCACGCATTTTTCCGAGAAAACCGACCGCCGTGGGCGGCAATTTACGGAAACGGGAATAACGTTTATCGAGCGAATTCGATCCAAGGGTGTTCTCTCGGAATGCCAAAGGCCAGTTGACCGGTTCGTCGAGTGCGCACAAGCGAAGAAAAGCCAGCTTCTTCCTCGATTTTTCTTTATCGCGGAAGCGGCGAATATGGCTTGCACCGGTGGCGCGACCGATCGGTTCCACTGCACCTCCCCCGCGAGTCGCAAATATCGATTTTTTAACGATTTAAATTGGTTTACGCGTTGCAAAACAAGAACGTATCCCTTAACATTAAAACTATTTACCCCCACCACCCCTGGTGCTTCTAGGATTAAGGGCCATTCTACCTTGTAGGCAAGAAAAAAAGATGTTTGTGATTTTTTTTTACGGGCTATTAAGGAGCGATTAATTCTAGGTATTGTGGATATATTTATTATATATTTAACTATATTTACGAATTTTTGCAATGTATAATATCTATTGACTACGCAGTTTTTGTTGATCAACGAACAACAGTTTTTAAACCAAAAATCCAAAAACCAAAGATATTTTTAATATAGATAAGTTTTGTTATCGCATGAACTAAGAACTTTTCAAAAAAACGAAAAATGGCACAATGGTAGTTTTTTACGAAAAGGTACTGAATATTTTCATATATTCGGTTGCTTTTTTGTTAATAAAAGAAGAAACATTGCATATATTGCAGTTATCTTAATTCATGCATAGAGAGACTAGTTCTAAAGATACTGCATAGATGTTGATATCTTGAATGGCTTTTATGTTATTGTCTACGCAGTGTCGAAAAATGTAGTTTCGAGAAAAACAATTTTAAAGTTTTACGTCAATTTAATATTAGGACTAAAAAATAAAAGAAAACGCAAAAAAAATTCGATTTTTTTAATCCCACAAAGTAGAAAGGCTCCTTAACATTAAAACGTCTGTATTTTTAAATTATTTACCCCCACCACCCCAGGTGTTTCTAGGATTAACGCTCGCTTCCAAAGTTCGTATTCTATTCGTTGTCCTTTCCGAGCGATCGGTTTGAGGTCAACCAGTCGCCAGAGAAATTTCTCTACCTACCCTCGGTTCAAGATAGCTACCGATATTCGATCACACAGAGAGGGATTCAACGAGAATCTATAGAACGTTTTGATTTTGACACGTGTCACGAGGGCACTTGCACTCGACTTTGTATTTTCTCCGACAATTTCAAAATGTTACAAATATTTTCATCGAAAAAAGCAAACTAAAATAAAAAGCAAACGGGGAAGTGTCGCAACGAGTGCAGTTCTGTTTAACACGATGATAACGCCAGACCGTGAATCATATTACGAGTATAACATTTCCAAGAATGACGTAGATGTACAAGATTGGCCAGTGCGATAACTTCGAAACACGCGTACTTACACATGTGCTCGTGATACGCCAAGTTTTATGCGATAATTGCTTCGCAGGTCCCTTCGCGAACTTTGTCTACGAAGGGTGCACTATACCGTAACTTTGAACTACTAGTGATATAACTCGGAAATGGATGAACGTGTACGAAGAAACAAAAGTCCAAAATGCGGGACACCATTTTTTTGTACGGTTGGTTCCGTGCTAGAAACCAAATTCGCGCCATTGCTACATGTTGAAACGTACTGGACAGCCTCGAGCCTCCACATACGTTTTATCGAAGCACAACCGTGCGTGCGACTGTCTACAAAATGTAATATTAATGATAGCAGATAAATAAAAAACTATGTAATCTAATCTCTACGAGCATAATATATTTTACAATTATGTTACGGAAAAATGCAATACTTTATAGTAGCATGTCTCAGCAAACACGAGCGACGCGCACACGTGATCCATAGTGCAGGTTATTCAGGATTCCACCCTGCATAATATATCTCAAGGGCAAGGTCATCGATGATGCATAAACTGTCGTAAATAACCACCCAACAACTATTTTTTATTTTATAGATTATCGTACACGAAGAGGACAAGAGTATCATAGATTTTCCATTTCCGAAAATATGCTCGCGTAGACCAGATACAACAAAAATGTCGTGCATAAAAAAAACAGAATCGTATCTTTAAACATTATTTATATTCCCCCGAACGCACGAATAAAGCTTCAGCACACAACTCAACAAAGGGAAACTACAGAGGCCCTTTCTTCTGGGGCTTGAAAGGTGAAAGGCCCTTTAACAAGTATCGACCGTCCATGGCCATTAACCTGTAGAAACAGTTTTAGGTGGTGGTCTTCGAGCCACGAATATACCGATAACACACGGGACGTGTCTGGACGGTCGTCCATCTAGGATGATTTAACTTCACTGATCAAACAAGGACCGGGTGGCGTTCTCCGTGCGACGCGGGTCGCTGGCATAAAGACGACGACCGTCCGAGAAAGAATGCAGGTCCGCTTCACCGTGAAGCCTTCCGGCAGGATGTGGTATGCCGTATCGTCCCTTCGAACGGTCGAGGGGTTTAGTCGATGGTGAAGAAATGCGGACGGGGCAGCGCGGAAGCTTCCAAAAGGAAGAGGCTCGCGTATAGCGAGAAAGGACGTCTCTGTTGGCCGCGCGAGGGTCCCGAGCAGAGGGATTATTTCGAACCGATGGGCAGAGGAGGTCGGCAGCGGCGACGGCGGCTTTCGACGGGACGCCAGAGTTCGTCGTCCGCGCACACATGTATTTCGATGCGTGTAAAATCGTAGGACGAGCAATTTGTGCGCGTAGAGGCGGACGTTCGTGCGCCCGCGCGCACGGATGCCACTCTCGTACACACCACACGTAAAAACGAATACATATATGTCGGCATATACACGAAGAAGCACCGCAGCTAGGCGAGGGACACGCGCGCGTTACGTACAGCAGCTGCAAATCCAACCAACGATCGACCCTTCTCGCCAACGCGAACACACTCGCGGGTCGCGGTAAACACGTTCGTACGGTGCATTTTATCGAAAATGGCCTGGTTGTTTTTTAATCACTCACCTGAATCGCCATACACATTGAATATGGAAGGTACGGTGGGGCGTTCGTTACCGAAATCGCGACTCCGTAGACGACAGAACACACTCGAGGTCTCGCGCACGTTCGCACGCCAGAGAAACCTACGGACAATAGACGGAAATGGCGGAAAAAGGCCGCGAGGTGGCCACAGTTGCACCGTCGCACGATTGGCTGCGCCGCCGGCCGGCGCCACATTCGAACGTTTAATTTTTATTTAACCCTTCGACGTACAATTTCATTCCAAATAATTTTTCAAACATACATTATCCAATTTTATTTAAATTACGGAATGACCACGAGAAAGAATAGATTTGTTTTACGAATATCTCATAAATATAAAAATGTGTTGATTATACCATATAAGACTCGACGATCAGTGAGTACCCCATGATTGTGTAAACATCAGGAACTTGTAACGAGTCAGATTCGTAATTGTATGGCAGGGGGTTAATCCACCCATACTCGACTCTCATTCCCACTCGTTACGGATATATTTATATAACAATAATTTATATCGTGTCGAACGAATAAAGACAAACTTTGAATACTTTCGATGCCCCCTCGATTTCCTTTATGTGCAGCATTCTAAAGGCCACTCTGCGTGTTGTTCGACCGATAGAAAATTACCGCTCTTTTGTTTTCTAAAAAGATACCATTCACGACTCGATGTTGCGCAAATTGCATCGACCCTTCCGCGAATCGCTCGATATTCGCCCCGGGACGAGTATCGAGCGGCTGTTCGCGATACAATTAAATCTCGTGCGTTGCGACCTCGATTAATTATTAACACATTAGAGTCCCTGTACGCTTCATTTAACGCGTAACAACGAGCATAGATATTTTTGCGATGCTGCGTATATTACAAAAATAAAGCAACGCTATTTGGTTGATTTTTAGATCCGAAACGAATCGAGACTTTCATCGTTCGTTTGATTATTTTTAATCCGTACCCGGAGGTTGTTTTTAATGGACACTAACGGTCTCTAATATGTTAATAGTCGGCACGTGCGCGTTTACGCTATTTTTATTATTGCCGTAGGTCATCCGTACGGAAAGCCCATCAAACAGGGGGCGAACAAAGGAGGTTCAAGTTATATTGAAAATTTTATAGAGGTAAGGCTAATTTTATTAGTTTATATTTAAAAATTATACGGTTTTAATTATATCTTTTAAAAATAAAAGTCGATCGGTTATATTAAACTTTTTCCTACGGGATAAATGCTTTCCAATAGGAAAACTTGTTGGTCGTGTAACATTGTTCCGATAACAATAAGTAATTTTCCACGAAACGATTACATTATCGAATAAAATGTGTCGAAGCATCGACGTCCGGTCGTTTACTTGCGAAATGATTCCGATTCGTTTAGCTTCGTTAATAGATTCTAAATTGTAAATGAATTTATGAATGAAACGTACATAGAAGTTAGTTTACAGATCGATCTAAAAATGTTATTTTTCATTAGCAGATGACTCACCTTAATTCCAAATAGGTGACTCGCGCCAAAGAGTCCAGAATTGGCGGGGATAGCGACGAGCATGTTCAGAGGTCTGAGAGACGAGCATCTTCGGGGGTATTACTGTTTTTACAAGCATTCTTTTTAGATTCGCGGCGTCTAGAAACAGAAATATTATTAGCAGGTTTACGAATCTACTTCTCCTTTACTCTTTTTAATTCGTTCCAATTGAAAAGCTTCGATACTTTGAACTTTCTGGTAATTCTTCGCGCGAGCAACGATAAAAAGAATTCAAAGGAAGGTTTTGTACTGTTTTCGTGCGTAAAATTGGCAGGAATATTCTTGATGTCCGTCGTCGAATGGTGAGCAATATCGTCGGTGCCTGTTCACAGAAAGAAAATGAAGAAACGTTCGGTTAACAGGTTTCAAAACATTTATTCATTGTAAATACATTGTTTGTGCCTTACTTCTGAAGAAATTAAGATTGGATGAGAGTCGAGTAAAAGATGGGCATCGACAATAATAACGGCGATCGTTATCGCCGTGTTGTCTTCGTGCCAAAGTAATCGTCATGAAGTCTAACAATGATTTACAAAGTGTTCGGTCCTGGATCGAAGGAAGAGATTCAGAGAGTGTCTGATATGAGAACAGAAGGTTCCTCGAGAAAGAACAGCGTTGACCGCGCACGCACAGACATATTTATTCTCTATGGGGTAAAATTATAATCGAAGAAACGATAAACTGTATCCGACAATACAAGATTCTCTTAGGTCTAACATTATTTTATATATATATATATATATATATTTTTTTTTTTTATTTATATATATCTCTCTGTCCGCAAATTTACGCTCGTTCGTCATCACTATTGATTTCCTTGCCAGTTGTACCATCGTCACGCGTTTCTTATTAATTACGTTTTTTTATCTTTCTTTTTTTTTAAGGCATATTTCAAGTTACACGGTGCAACAGAATCAGCCGCCATTGAGAATTGTTTTGCGCTCGATCTTGTTCGCGTGTTAAAAAGTCGATTTAACGTGCACCCCGAACGCCTGGGGTCGAATAGTATGCTCGCTGCGCGACTAAGTTCAAAGCACTGTCCGTAATAAAAGTTGTACGTTTGTAGCAAAGTAACGGTGTATCTGTGTGTCTGTGTGTGTGTGTCGTACGAAAATGACTATTCGCGTTACATGTACAAACTGTCCGGAATCGGATTGTTATTGAAATACTTCTGTTCAAACGCCCATGATTTTCAATTAATTAAACGGTTGTGTACGTATGAATGCTTAGTGCTACTTCGAGACCACCTTTCAAAGGATACAGGCGATCCACTTTCCTTGCAATGCTTCTCCGGTGTCGAGACCGAATCGTCTGGCCGCTCAAGGCCACCGTACGACGACGCCCCCACCATACAGTTCGGCTACCCCCTCTCTGGCGCCCCGTCGCACCGCCACGCCCTCGATTTCTCAAAGGGAGATGGAAACTAAGGAGTGGTTCGCGGCGAACAAAAGTGGCCTTGACCGGTCAATCGAATTCGATTCGACTACAGTACTTTGCAAGTTCGAACTGTCCTATTCGATCCACTGTGTCAATCCGTTCGAAGAAAAGACCCTGCTTTCGCTAAACCGAACCAAAACGACATCAGAGTTTTCTCTACGAATATTTTTGAAATGAAAAGTAACTTCCATCGCGTCCAGCCTAAACTTGTTTTGAAATTCTTCTAACCAGCGATGGGACCAATCCAATACTCGTTAATACCGATACGTATCAATTCTCAAGCATCGCTATTCAATCAACGAACAAGCATCGAAATAAGTAATTATTGGTATTAATAACATCTAATCGTCAAGCAAGGCAACGATATAGTTTACTATCAGCGTTGCGGATTATTTAAATAATCGTTCGAATAGTTTTAATATTTTTTTTTTTTGACGTTTCTTCGATAATTGTTAGAAAGTTAAGGATGAAATATAATACAAATGGAAATGTGTCGTAGCGATGAATTTTTTTTAGTTGTTGTTGTATGAGATATTTATCAGATTGTATAACCTTAAGAAGTTACCAACTGTGTTTGACGTGATTGTCGAGTGTTTTCATCGTTTCTTTAATTTCGGATGAGCTCTGAATATTTTTAAAACGGGTATTAAACTTGATATAATTGATAGGTATCGATACGGTAGTAGCGTGTCACAATAAGTTTCGAATCGCTTGAAGATATCCTGCGGAACGGTTTGATACAAGAGTATCAGTTCCAAACGTAAACGTATCGATGTTATCAAACCATGCTCAGTCCCATCACTACCTTCAAAGCAATCATATCAATTCGAGAAATTCGACACGCGTACCCCCTGATTTGTGAGCTTTATGTACAGAATCCGTATAATTCTTTAGACTCTCATTTTCGTCTTTCAAGCAAACATCTATTGTTTCTTTTTTCCATAAACTTTACACATAACCATCGCAATTTCATATCACCCCTCGGTACTGATCAAAAACGTCTCATATTGTTTTCTGCTTATATTATGGTCCCTACAAAAAATACATTACATCTATAAGCAGTTTATATTATCGTATAATAGTCAATATCTATGTACACAACATTCTTTAATTTAATTCTCGTTACCTATTAGAACTTCCTCCTACCTAATACTTAAAACGCTTCATTTCCTAACCTCAATTTTTTTTCTGCTCCTTTACTGTAGCTTGGGAATGTTACATACAGCAAGTATTCGCGATGAAACAGAAACATCGTTCGAACTAACTAAAGATATTCGTTAGAAATAAACGTAAACTAACAATGTGTACGCTAGTAGTAGTGGTAATAGTAATAGGAGTAGTAGCAATAGCGCAGTGATAGTCATAGTAATGATAAAATTAATTAATCGCCACAAGTTGAATCGAGTGTAAATGGAAACGCATTTTTTTTCTTCTCTCGTTATATATATGTATATATGTACAAATAAATCAAACGAAAATAGTTCGGCGTGCATGGTTCTCGCGACGAGAACGTGAATTTTTGCGGTGAAGTATACGAGAATGGTTTCTTTTGTAAAAATATTTAAGTAACGCGAGTGAAAAATTGTGCGGGTCGCGCGCAAATCGTTCCTCTCAAAGTTACCATAAAACGACCGTACTTTTAATAGAAACAGAACGTTATCTTATTATAGCGACCACATAAAATCTATTTATCGTATATAAGACGAGTACCACGTTTTTCTTTTTCAATTGCTCGATATAAATCGTTCTATTTATATGTACAGTTTACAGTGTCTCGGTAGAGATGTATAGGGTGGGTCACGTAATTGAAACGTTACGAGCTATTTTACAGAGAACTATTAATACGCTGTGTATCATACAGTGTTTACAAACGTGAATAACATTCATTTGAAACGTCCTTTTCGTATTTTACGTAGCGAAAAGAAATACGAGGAAATAGTTTTCTTTGTATGTATAGTCGGAACTAAAATTAAATGAGAGATCGAGGCTACTATAAAATTACCCCCACCATATTGTTTATTTATTCCCATCTTTGTTATAACTCATGGTTTCTATGGAAAGATTCAACAAAGTATGGCAATAGAGTTATATATCCGCAGTGAAGGTGTTAATATTTTTCATCATATTTTTTCTGCTACGTGGAGTAGAAAAACCAGTTTCAAGTAAAAGTTGTTTCTTTTTCGAAGAATGATTTAAAACTGGAAGAATATTACGTAAAAGGGGCCAATCGATTCTGCAGTGCCGAAAAAGGGTTATGTTGTCATCGTTAATAGTTCTTGAAAAAAACAGCTCATAAAATTTTATATAGGTTGAGTTGCTGTAGCTTAGCATCTTAAACAATTACTTTACATTTAATATTGCGGAGTCACGGTTCGATAAGGAACATCAGATACTTGAAAATAATTTTTGTCATAAGTGCAACTGTTTCTCAGATTCGTAAGCCACCTTGATATATTTTCTTCGTACAGCGACGTTGCGATAACCTTAAACTTGATATAATTCATCGTAAACTAATTAATCTGATTCGAGAGATCTTCGCTCTATGTTTGTTTAGATTAGATAAAGCACTACGCGATATTAGAGGTAACGTAATCAAGAATTATATTCAAGTTCAACGTCATCTTGATATCGAAATGTCGAAAATCATCAATTTTATCAACTATACGAATAAAGTATATCAGTAGGCGTGACCACGAGTCACGAGATTGATAAAAGAAATGGAATACTGAAGAGAACACACCTTTTACGTCCTCTTGTATCGTATCAACGAATAAAGTTCGTATTCAACATGCTAAACCACAATGACCTAACCTGTACAAGCCACCCTGCGTTAATACACATTCTTCACCATCGACAAAGTGTAAATTGAATTGAATTTGATTCGACGTGTATTTTTCTTCTATTCACAGCACTTTTATTTTATTTTCTCACTTTTTTTCTTTTTTCTTTAGTTAACCTCTACAGGCTTCCACAAAGTCTACCGTTCGGTAGAGATTCATATCACAAAGTAGGTATGTAAGTGCATTACAATATGTAGTTAGAGAGATCATCACGGTCTCGAGAATGGCACAAACGGTCGACCTTGCGGAAAAAGTCACGTTCAAACATCAAAATTGCGTCTAAAATATAGTAGCGTGTACTACACTTCGAGAAATTGACAGTGACGGGCCAAACAGCGTGCGAGAGATTATCGTACATAGGTAAGTGTTTAACATAAGTAAATGCTGTGACGACGTCTTTGCCAGCATAGTGTTTCGAGATTACGTAAAATCAACGCTATAATTGTTCGTAGAAGCGTATGCGGAACGGTTTCGTACCCGAAGCGATAGAGCGAAACGGTACAAATCGTTCATTTGCAAACGCAGTTGCTCCTTTAAGATCATTTCCGTTTCGTCAAAACATTCTCTGGCAAAATTTGTTTAGTTCTTTTAGTTTTTGTCTTAATGTAAAAGAAATTGAGCTGAACGAAGTAACTTTATCATATTCATTTTTTTTTTTCTTTTTTTCTTAGGCTAGGATTCCATTTTGCAGTGATAGATATTCATATTCGTGTTCTCTCTATATCTTTCAATTTCAATTTGAATTAAAGGTGCTCTTACGCCCTATAGATTTCTTTCCTGAGTGAGTTTATATAGTTCTTTCTTTTATCTTTTTTTTTTTTGTAATATCGAAATTGATACGACAGGCTTTCAGGTACAAAACAAGTAGACTCCCCCCAACAATGAGCGAGCTATAATGGTGTAAAGCCAGAACTTATTTGAGACGAGTCTCGAGTGGCGTTAATCCCAATTGACCCTTGATTCACCGAGCCACCATTTGTCAACAAAAACCTGTAGTTTTCTTTCTTTTTTTCTTTTTTATCTTTCGTTGCTTGGAAGCATAATTCATTCAATGTAGGACACGAAGTAACAGTAGGTTACGACGAAACATCGCTCGAACATTTTCATTGTATACGCTAAGATTTTCTGAAAGCTCTTAAAATAGTGTCGCTGATACACTCAGAAGAAAACATTAGAGATCAGGTGTCGCTTTTTAAAAGCGTGATTTACTTTTCTCTTGATAATATCTGTCTGCGGAAAAAGAATAAAATGTACACTATTATAATCGTGTTAAAGTATTCATAAACGATTTAACTATGATTTTCATCAGTTTACATCACTACGTTAAATTGACTACTTTTTCTGAGAAAGCCTAACACTAGTTATAAAATAAATCGCAGCTCTCGATCTGCAATGAATGATATTCATATAGATCGTTAATTCTATCACTTAATTAGTAAATATACGTTTGTCTAGTCTTGTATTTCTTAAGGCAGGAATTTTTATATTTACAAGTTTTGTCCTTGTTGGCCTTCTTTTTTGTTTGTTCAAAAACCGTTCAAGGCTCGTTTCATGAAAACTCGTTTCAGACAACGCGAGTGTTAAGACTCGTCGACGCGAGTTACGTTGCATTACAACCTGCGCGTCCGAAACAATTCACCTATTATATTCCTATTTATTGACATATATATCGCATCACCGTAAAAATGTACACCCTAGTGATATTAGTTCCTAAAAATAGCCAAACCATAAAGGGAAATCTGTGGCAAATCATTCCGGATGATAAATGATATTTTCCACGCAAATATAACCATTGTAAAAATATTTTGGATTCGCCTGCGTGCAAGAATATATGTATGATTCACTTATATTTTCAACGTAATTTAAAACTCGTGTCTGACGATATACGGAACGATATGTTGATTAATCGTCGTTAAATCTCTTTAAAAAAGTATATTAGCACCATAAACACCACGGATTCCCCTCCCATTTTATTCAGAGTCGCAGTAACACTGCCCCTTTAGGATTGCACAAATCAATAATGCACGTACCTTGCATATATTGTTAGGTCACCCACGACATCAAAATAATTTGCCACAGACTTTCGTATCGCCACTTTGATATATTCATTTGTATAGCCTCTAATACGAGATAAACATTAAACGTTCCGAGCATGGTTCTCCACTTTACCAGTCAAAGGTTTGACCTCCACGTCCGGCTCTTCTATGGCAAGAGGCGCTTGCCTTGTGTCGGGAACATCGACGTCCATCGTGCTTTTTGATCGGTTTGCTGTCTCCGTCGAATCTTGGGTTTGATTCGACGACCCAGTTTCTTCCAGATTCGTCGATTTCGTAGGCTCCGTGGGCGACGAAACGGAAGATGGCGTTGGTAATTCCGAACTCGGAGAGATACCGTCACCGTCGGCTGTGTGGTGATGATGTGGCCTCTCTTCGAACACTGAAACAATCCGTTTTAAGTTATGTTAGATTCAAACCTGACATTTTATTTACTTTAACAATAAATGTACCGTATAGCAACTACAGACCCTGCAGTTACTCAAATTTGATACGGTATGGCGAATATACTCACATTTATCGAGGCTGATAATCGATCCCACGAATTCGTTAACAGTGAAAGATGGGGCTTGGTCTTCCATCTGCTTTCTCCTCCTAACTAGCCACCAGTCGATCAGGAACAGTGCCAGGGCTAAAATCTTTATGCCGGCGCAGAGTCCGACGTATCTGTAGACATCACGTTCCCGTTTAACATTCGCCTCGAAACGGCAGTTTTCTTAAAAAACACCCCGCGACAAAGGATTCGTTGTACCTGTATCTAAACTGTTCGATGTCGTAGAGCAGGCACCGACCACCTTTTTCTCCGCATGTACTCTTCCACAGTAAGCACGTAGAGTCGATCAAGTTGCCAAATAAAATTGGAGCGGGTATGTAACCGAACAGTCGAAAGATTACGAACTGCATGCCCAAAGCGAACGATCGTTCCTCCTCGGAGACTGACCTGCACGTTGGAACAGAAACGCAAGAACACATGAAACGGGCACGGTGCAGGGCGTGTGTCGACTTGGTACGATCGACACTTACCGCAACACTATCATCAGCAGCGGCATTTGAGTGATAGCAACGATAAACGTCATGAAGAAAAGTAAAATTAAGAAGGGGAATATAGTTCTGCATGGCGAAGTGCAAGGACCGGCAGTAGCCACCGGTACCACTGTCACTTCCGCAAATTCTGGAGCTGCCGGTGGCAACATCGTTAGGTTTCCATGTATACCTATAAAAATACACGCGTGTATTTGATGAAACGTATCATCGACGAATACTCGAGTAAAACACAAAATACAGAGACGATCTTGACGATAGTTCAAGCTGTTTATTTCAATCAAAGTGAATAAACGTTTGATTTATCACGAAGAGTATCCTGTAGTAATGTTATTATAGGATAAATAATCACGCTTACATGCACAATTGGTGAAATTTGATTTCGAACTAAAGGCAGTGCAACCTGCATGGCAAGGGCTAAAGTACGTCAGACCGTTGTTTCCGCAGACTGGCTCGACGTCCGTCATTCGACATTCGCAACCGAAGTTGCATGCGGCAGTGAGGTTTACTTGAAAAGGCTCCGGGCCCTTCGTGCTGCTGTTAAAGTACGGAATAGTGGTCCCAGCCATCTTCACGTTGTCGCAACCGAGGAAAAAGAGAAGGCCGTAACACACCAGGCATATGATGTTCGAGACGAGAACGAATTGCACCGCGCCCTTTGGTCTTAATTCTAAACGTTTGAGCAAACATCCGCCGAAGAAGATCCCGATGCAAGCGCCCGGTATCGCTATAGACCCAGTGAACACGCTGGCTTGGCTCTTTCCTAGGCTGAACTGCGTCTCGAGATACTTGGGAAGAAAAACGACGAAACCGGAGACGATCACCAGCTCCATGCACGCCCCCAAACAGGTGACCACGTACACCGGATTGCACACGAGCCTCCACATGCTCCTGGGAATATCTGAAACGAACGATTAGATTCAAATTCGATGATTGGTCGAAGGAAAATTTCCTCACCTTTCACGTCCTTGCCGTAACCGCTATCGTCCAGTTTCTCTTTCTTCGGTTCTTTGGATTGCTCCTTCTCTTTCTGCGACGACGATTTGTTCTTCTCGATGATTCGTATCTTTTCCTTCTCGCGTTGCAGCACTTTCGGGAAACTGAAGAACGGAATCGCGACTAAAATTAAGAGCAAACCGCAAAGTAAGAATCCACCCCACCACATGCCGACCCATCTGTGATCGCCAGGACCTGTTGGAGGAAATTTCACAGATGTACTCTTGGTTGCTTAAAAACGATCGACGGTGGACGATTGTTTATACCTATACTGATGATCGCCGCGGAAAAGGAGTCCATGTGAAACGATAGTAAATAAGCCCCGAGTAGGAAACCTAACACCGGCCCAAACGCTGCCATACTATACATACAACCTGTAAAATGGATGGCAATAAGTTTTCCATCCGCCATATTGGATCCTAAAGAGTCATTAGATTCCTTACCAATATACAAAGAAGCACTCTCTGGCCGCACGTGATCATCTATGTAAGTAGTACCAAGAGTAAAGAGAGGGGAACCACCACAGCCTAATAATAACTGAGCAAGTACAAATAACATAACAGGGCCGGCGGTAGACGGAGATCCTTGAATGCAGTTGTCGCCTCTCAAATTGTTGTGTGGTGCCAAAGGTGGCGATGATAATCCGGACGACAAACGACCTAAAAGGAACTCCATTGTTACGCCTGTCGATGTTATTTTAGGCAGAGCTCGTCGAACACGATCTTTTCATAAATTTCAATCATCCTTATCGGATAGTTTCTCTGGTTAAAATGTACCTAATCCCATATCTTGTTCTCGCAACGATACCCCTCGACAAATGTTGTCGGAACTAGAGTTGTTCGCAGCCGTCATTAAATTAGGCTCGGCCGTGAAATGTGGCACCATAAAGATCATCGATCCCAGTCCCATTATTACAGCGCCTAAAAACGAAACGCTAATTGTAATGTTAATACGAGACGTATCTTTCAATCTGTCAACAAAGGAGTACAGTAATGATTCTTAAAACGAGCGAGTTGAAATTCTATCCCTGTCGACTTGGGGGATCCCCCTTGGAGACCAGCGAAGCGTGAAAGACGATGTTTCGTGAAAAGCCGCTCGGCTTGGTCGTCGGATCTCGCCAACTGGCATTTAAAGACAGCCTATTAACTCTACAAGGATATTCTTAAAAGTATGCTATTTACCACGTTGAACTACTAACGCAACACCTCATGGGGTGTTCAAAAAGTGATCGATTCGATGTAGAACGATACACGCGTTAACAGTTTTGTTAAATCGGTGATTTTAAATGCATAGAACAAAGTCTATCCCTTCGACTGTCGTTCGTTCTTTCTCATTCGCTCTTGCCGTTCTTTTCTTCGACCGTTGTTCGTTTTTTCTTGCTCGCTCTCGCTGGCTGTCCTTCTCCTCGGTTGTCGGGAAAAGATAAAGACGACTCCGGTCCCAATGATATCGCTGTGTACAAACATCTGCTGGAAATTTGCCTCCGTTGTACGAAAACTAAGCGACGTTCGTTTTAAGAATCATTACCGTGGGTGTTTACGATTTTTTTTCCAAAGAAACCACAAGGTACGAAGGTCGTTCAACAAGTCCTTAGAAAAAGATAGAAAAACAAATTATTTTAGGTAGATTTTTTTGTTATTTTTCAACATAATCTCCTTTTAGCTCTATACACTTTTTCAAGCGTTCCTCCAACTTTTTTAAGCCATCTAAAAAGTAAGCTTTCAGAAGGTCCTCAAAATAGACATCTGTTTGTGAGGTTTTTTAAAAATTGGAAATAAAAAAAAGTCACTGGAGATTAAATCCGGTGAATACGGTGGATGTTGTGATAATTTGAACTTTAATTCTATAATTTTGGCCATCGAAACTGCACAGGTGTGCTGCACCCGTGCATTGTCTTGAAGCAAGAGGAAGTTCCTTGCTTCGATCGACAATAAAAATGAGACCATGTGGTGGATATATGTGTAGTCCGGGCCACAATATAGTGAGGTCGTAAACTAAACTCTTGAAGGTTGGGACCGACTACTGCTGCGACACTTAGGGCCGTACATGACATCTTGCTTGAGGATGCCTTTCTGAATGTCTTGTTATGTCCGTAACTGCACTACCTTTTTTCATTTTCTACATGCATATATTATAAGCAGGTAATATTAAAGACTTGAATAAGACTTTTACCTGTTACGATACCTCTAAAAATGGCTTTTTAAAAATGGCGACACTAGATAAAACATTCAATTAACTTGTTTGGGGAGCTGAAACGTGTAAACTTTGACACCTACTCGAGTTTACGACCTCGCTATATTGTGACCCGGACTATAACTGAAACTTTAACAGTTGTCTAGTGAGTCATGATGTTTACTAAAAACAAACCATTTTCGATGCTACGAGCGCCAGGTTTTGCACTTTTTAAGAACTTATCGAACACGACCCTCGTATTTTATCCCTTAATTTTGTTATACAAGATCAGAAAATGCATCGAATTTTGTTACCAATCGCTATCCAGACAGGTATGTGCCGACGACTGCCGAGATAGCTGACGAAGATGACGGTGATGACGTTCCCGATCTCGTAGGAGCTCGCGATGACGCCCGAAAGGCTGGACGGGATTTCGAACCTTTTCTCTATGGTCGTGATCACAGAATTAATGTAACCTGAACTAAGTGCTTGCTGCAACGTGACGAGAAACGAGAGGAGGAACACGAACACCTGAAATCACAACGATACGAAGGTGGAACGTAGAGAAATCATCGGTCGTGGCGCGTGTGGCTAATCGAACCACGAAGGGAACGCGACGGAAGCCAGATGGGCCGCGTGTGCGGATCGATTCGATCTAATCTTTACTGTAATTGCTGTTCCAAGAACCGGCCGAGCGATTCGACGTTACCGGATCGCGGACTCTGTTTCAGTCGTACGGATTAAAAATACGAATGATAAATTTTCCAGATGCCCTGGAGTCCGTACCGGAAACAAGACTCGTCGCTATCTGGATTGTTTTCGTCGAGCAAATTATGTTCAACCGAGAAACGCTCGTGTCCAGAAATAACTGGAATGGAAATGCTATGAATTGCTGCTGACATTTTTGTCTCCTTTCCATCGAATCAAACGATAAACTTTAACTTAACAAAAATATCAATTTTTTTTTTACCTCATTTTTTGAAAGTATACATATTTAAGAATGTACTGGTAAATTTTGAGAGATAAATCTCAAGTATTGTATATCACAACAACATTAAAAGTTAATAGAAATTAATAAAAAAATTATGTTGCATTCCCAAAGGATAGCTAGGTAAAACTTGCAAAAAAGAATTATAACGTCAGATGTAACATTTCCTTAAAAAAAATTAAGAAAAATGGTTCAATTTTCTATCATTCACACGAGACTCCCCCCTTAATTACCAATAATACCGATTATTTCTACGCGAAATTTCGAAATCGTTTGACGACAGGTGAGGATCGTATTAAACAATTAAAAAACGTTAAACGCCGTGAACGACGTTGTTATCCTCATTCGTAACGGCTTTAAAAGCCTTTCACGGAATGTCAGCAGCATTTCAATGTCGTATCCTTTCGAACGGTGACTCACGAGGCCAGGTTTGTACATCCGTGTACGCCGCGCGCGATCGAGTCGACTGATCGATCGGCTTAAATAAATCGTGGACACCGATACGAGAGTGTCCGGAGAGCGTAGAGTGATCGGGGAAGTATTTACGAACCTTTATTCCGGCGAATCTCTGTATAAAGGCTGGCCTGCAGCTCAGGATTCCGCAGTCCTTCGAGTCAGGATTAAACGGCGGCGTTTGCGCTCTTTCTTTCTCCGTTCTGCGCGCGGGTGGGCCATGGCAAACGAGAAGACAACGTTTGAAAAATCGAAAAAGGGAACCGAAGAAAAAAGATTTAAAAAGTGCACGATTCTGTTGATCCTTCAACCCGAACAGGACTTAGTTTTAAGCAGAATTTTCAGGATTATGTTAAAATTCTTTGGAGAACATTTCATCTCTAAACAGTGAGTGTACTCTTATAGCATAGACACAGGTTTACTTCAACTTTATTACGATGATATTAAATCATGATACGTGAGTGGAAACTCGACGTTTTGCGTCGCAAAGTACCTCAGAACGTGAATTCTTAATTCATTGCTAATGCGATGTACCAACATTCTAAGTAAATATTTCTGTTTCCATGTAACCTTGCCCAGCCTCGTTTTGATCCTACGTCATCTAAATCCTGCGTCAGCCACTTCAGCCTTACCCGATTTATGCTTCGAAGAATCGTCTTTTACGTTTTATCCCTGCTACAACAGAATCCTTAAAAACTCTTAAGAAACTTTCAACGATAATTCAAGCAACATTTTAATTAACAAACTGTGGCGGCCAAGGCACCACATACGCCTTAGCCGTTCGAAGCCGCTACAATGTATGGTTGCACACGAGACGATGGTTGCACACGAGACGATGGTTGCACACGAGACGACCAGAGCCGCGTGAGCCGAAAAGCCGTTGTCGTCGTCTCTGACCGTCTTTTGTTTTTGAAGGCCTCTTGGTACGGTGGCGATGATCGTACCAGAGAGTCGAGCGTAACCCGCACCACGAGTCACGTCGTTGTACGACAGCAACTATACAATTGTGCGGAACGGAACAGAGCGGAGTCATTATCTTCCCGATCCCACATTGGTGACCCCGACGTGATCTCGCCGCGCAAGTAAAGTTTTTTTTAAGAAAATTTGGACATTTTTTGTATACGGACAATATTAGTTAGTGTAGAGAAATAAGTGTATAGTGTTAAGGACATAAGAAAAGGACACGGTCTGACAAATAGTAAGCGCGGTGTGTGTGTGCGGTGAAACTATTTTTTTTTTTTGTGACTAAGACTGGTAAAATGACTGACCCTAACGTTAACGCAGGGACATCCGGGAGTGTGCCGTTGGCAGTTGATCGCGTCGCTGTACGAATACCCGAGTTTTGTCCGGGAGACCCGGAGATGTGGTTTTCGATGGTAGAGAGAAGTTTTGAGGTATCCAATGTAACGTCGGAGACCACGAAATTCGGGTACATTCTCGGCGCGTTAAGTGCGCGACACGCCGCGGAAGTAAGAGACATTATCATGAATCCTCCGGCCACGGATCCGTACACGACGCTCAAAAATGAGTTTATTCGCCGGCTTAGTGCGTCGCAGGAACAGAAAACGCGGCGGTTATTGGAACACGAGGAAATCGGGGACAGAAAACCGTCTCAATTTCTTCGTCACCTGCGCGGATTGGCCGGTACGGCTTTTTCGGACGGTGTATTGCGGACGCTTTGGATGGGCCGACTACCTGCTAATATGCAGGTGATTTTAGCCACGCAGCGGGACACCCCGCTGGATAAGGTGGCAGAGTTGGCAGACGCTGTTGCGGATACGATGACACCGCGGGTACAAGTCACGGAGGCCGCGATTACGGGCGTATCTGCATCCTGCCAAATACCCCCGCCGGGCCCGAGCATCGAGGCCATGTTAAACATTAAGATGTCACAATTGGCTCTTTCCTTGAGGCAGGAAATTTCTGCCATCCGTGAATCCTTGGTGGACCAGGGGCAATCTTCCCGTCGCAGGTGGACCCACCGAAATCATCCAAACTCGCGCTACCGCAGACGATCTCTATCGCGATCGCGAGAGCGGCCCGCGGGAGGACAAATGGACCATCAAGGGAAATGCTGGTACCATTGGCGGTTCGGTCCGGCCGCGCAGAGGTGCGTTGCACCGTGCAATTGGAACGCCACGGATCAGGGAAACGACCTGGGGAGTCGTTGATGGCGGCCAGCGACACAAATCCAGCATCACGCCGCCTCTTCATCTTAGACAACAGCTCGAAGACGGAATTTTTAGTGGATACCGGGGCCGATTTGTGCGTTTTTCCGCGCCGCCTGCTAGGCGGATTGCGAGAAAGATCGGAGTACCAGCTGGCGGCGGCGAATGGGAGTGTAATTAACACCTACGGGACAGTGTCGTTAAACCTGCACCTCGGCCTACGACGGGATTTCGTGTGGCGATTCGTGGTTGCGGATGTTACAAAACCCATAATCGGGGTAGACTTTCTCGATCACTTCGATCTTATGGTGGACATCCGCAATCGTCGCCTCGTCGATCGGACCACGTCGTTAACGGTCCGCGGAACACGAGCCGAGGATGAAACGCCGTCGGTGAAGACAGTAGCAGGGACTACCGTTTACCACCAGCTCCTGATGCAGATGCCGGAACTTACACGGCCTAGCGGCACCCCGATGAGGACTACGCACCAAACGGTGCATTACATCGAGACAACCCCTGGAGCACCCGTTTCCAGCAAGCCGCGGCGGCTTGCACCGGACCGGCTCAGGGCTGCCCAGAAGGAGTTCGACGCGATGGTGAAGATGGGCATCGCTTGTCCTTCGAAGAGCGCGTGGTCAGCACCCCTTCATATGGTTCCGAAGAAGGGCGAAGAAGCTTGGAGGCCTTGCGGTGACTATAGAGCGTTAAACGCACGGACAATTCCCGACCGATACCCCGTGCGTCACATTGAGGATTTTGCGCAACAACTGAGTGGCAAAAAGGTATTTTCCACAATAGATCTCGTCCGAGCTTATAATCAGATTCCGGTTGCGTCGGAAGACGTCGGAAAAACGGCCATTACAACGCCGTTCGGGCTTTTTGAATTCCCGTACATGTCGTTCGGGTTACGAAATGCCGCGCAAACATTTCAGCGCTTTATCGACGAAATTTTACGCGGTTTCGATTTTTGTTACGCGTATATAGACGACATTTTGGTCGCCTCAGAATCCCAAGCCGATCACCTGCGCCATTTAGAATTATTATTTAAACGATTAAAAGATTATGGCATTGTTGTTAATCCGAATAAATGCACGTTCGGACAGGAAGAAGTTAAATTTCTAGGCTATCGGGTAAATGAAAGCGGCACTCAACCTTTGCCCGGCAAGGTACAAGCCATAAAGTCATTTCCCCTTCCGAAAAACGCGAAGGATTTGAGGCAGTACTTGGGAATGCTTAATTTTTACCGCCGTTTTATCCCAGATGCCGCTCGCTTTCAAGCACCCTTGAACGACCTTCTAGCCGGCAATTTAAAGGGCAAGACCTCGATAGCCTGGACTTCGGAAGCGCGTCAGGCTTTCGAAAATACCAAAAATAGTTTAGCAAACGCAACCCTGCTTTCTCATCCTGCGGTCAACGCTCCATTGTCGGTTACCTGCGATGCTTCTGATTACACCGTAGGAGCTGTTTTACATCAGTACGTCGGCAACGAACGACAACCATTAGCATTCTTTTCTAAGAAATTAGGATCTGCCGAAAAGAAGTATTCAGCTTACGACCGGGAACTACTTTCTATCTATTTAGCAATAAAACATTTCAAACATATGCTCGAAGGCAGACATTTCACGATTTTTACAGACCATAAACCCATAACTTTCGCTTTCAAACAGAAATTAGATAAATGCTCTCCTCGACAATTCCGATACCTAGATTACATTGCGCAATTCTCTACAGATATTCAACATATTTCCGGTAAAGACAACGTCGTTGCCGATGCACTGTCCAGAGTGGAAACGGTTAACCACTCGATTAATTTCGAAGAATTGGCAAAATCGCAAGCCCAGGATGAGGAGTTGCAGCGGTTGTTGAATAGCGAATCTAGCCTGCGATTACGCAAAGTCTCGTTGCCTGGCACGTCTTCCGAAATTTTTTGCGATATTTCGACTAAGAATGTAAGACCTTATGTCACCCCTCCTTTCCGACGTGCAGTTTTTAATATGTTACATGTATTATCACATCCAGGTATTAACGCGACGATCAAGCTCATAACGCAACGTTATGTTTGGCCGTCGATTAAAAGAGATGTTCGCACGTGGACACGTTGCTGTATACCGTGCCAAAGATCAAAAATTTCCCGTCATGTGACTGCACCATTGGCTACATTTGTTAAACCTTCTGCGCGATTCGAACACATTCATTTAGACATAGTAATTTTACCGGTGTCCGAAGGTTTCAGGTATTGTCTGACCTGTGTAGACAGATATACGCGGTGGCCGGAAGCCTTCCCCATGGTCGATCAGGAGGCCCAAACCGTAGCTCGAACCTTTTATGACGGTTGGGTAGCGCGGTTTGGTGCTCCCGTACGGATTACCACCGATCAGGGTAGGCAGTTCGAATCCAAATTATTTTTTGCGCTGAACAATTTAATTGGATCCACACGCCTTCGCACAACGGCGTATCACCCAGCGGCCAATGGGATGGTAGAGCGTTTTCACCGACAGCTCAAGTCGGCTATAAGGTGCCACGGATCCGACAAGTGGACAGAAATACTTCCGACGGTTCTACTCGGTATTCGTTCCGCCTGGAAAGAAGACCTCGGCGCTACCTCAGCGGAATTAGTTTATGGCGAGCCATTAAGATTACCGGGAGAGTTCTTGTCTTCGCATTCAGCGGAAGGCACAGAAAATGCTTCCGATTTTACTAATAGACTACGCAACCATTTTTCTAAATTGAGTCCCTCTAATGCATCACGCCATTCCGTTAATCGTACATTCGTTTTCAAAGATCTTAGCAGTTCAACACATGTTTTCATCCGAACAGATTCAGCCAAAACTATTTTACAACCCGCTTATGAAGGTCCATACGCCGTAGTGCGCCGAGGCGAAAAAACATTTACAATAAACATTAGAGGTAAGGAAATAAATATATCAATTGAAAGGCTAAAGCCTGCTTATATGCTAGCAGAAAACAGACCGGATCCCGTGAGCATAGAAAATCAGCCGGTCACACAAACAAACGTACCTGACAATGCGCCGGTTATACAGCAACGTGTCACGCGTTCAGGTAGACGCGTACGTTTTCCCGAGCGATTTCAAATTACGCGGTAGTACTTAAGGCTTGCGCATTATTATAATAAGTATCATATACCATTTATTTTTTTCCATCACTTTTATGTACTTTCATGTATTTTTAGGTATTACGTATTATATATTAAACTCCATGTAAATTCCTTTTTTTTTCAACTCTGTTCAAATACTGTAATGTAAATCTTAGTTAGGATAACGTATTTTATATAATAGAGTAAATGGTAGTGGTAATGTAGTCGGTCAATTTTTCGTAATTGTGCCAATTACTGGCAGGGGGGTAGTGTGGCGGCCAAGGCACCACATACGCCTTAGCCGTTCGAAGCCGCTACAATGTATGGTTGCACACGAGACGATGGTTGCACACGAGACGATGGTTGCACACGAGACGACCAGAGCCGCGTGAGCCGAAAAGCCGTTGTCGTCGTCTCTGACCGTCTTTTGTTTTTGAAGGCCTCTTGGTACGGTGGCGATGATCGTACCAGAGAGTCGAGCGTAACCCGCACCACGAGTCACGTCGTTGTACGACAGCAACTATACAATTGTGCGGAACGGAACAGAGCGGAGTCATTATCTTCCCGATCCCACAAAACTATATAAAATAGATCAGGAAGCAGTAAAATATCTGACTAACGTTGACAATATTATTAATAATATTTAAAATTAATTTTACAGCTTCTATATCTCATTTTAAAAGAAGCTGTAATTTCGGTCAATACGTGCCATCGTAATTGAAGGATCAGAGAATAAAAGACGATTGATTTAAGAAAAGATACTGATAGTAACAAGCTGGACGATTCGTGCGTTAGATGTTCAGTGATTAGCATCGACCGTAATCGTCTTTTCGTTAATTACATCGATCGTACAGTAATCGTGGCGCGTTTACCTGTCCACCATGGAAGCACTGGGATTCCTGCTGTGACATTTGATGATAAAATCTCTGAAAAAGGGTAAAAACGAGAAACGGGAAGCATGAATAATCTGGTGCCAAATGATGGGCCGTTAACGCGCGCGTGCATGACTTTCACGGCTAATTAATTGGAATCGAGTAAGCTTCCAGCGAAAGGAGCGTCGAGAAGTATATAAACCGATCGCTGTTGCAACGATTACGGACGAATCTATTTCACGCACGGAATATATATGTGTCACGGTCACAACACGCGGTGCTTTCGCTTTCTATTATTCGGACGACGCTACGTTGCAATTTGGAAACAATTCTCGTATGTAAATTCGAACGCGAATCCCCGACGACGCGAAAATTGCTCGATTTACCAACGTGGGCCATCGATCGCGGAAACGTTTTCACGATTTTTGCGCTCCGTTCGCGAGGAACTCGTTCAAGGGATAATTGTTATGCACGCGATCTGTATTATGTTAGTTGGACTTGCAACTTGCACGTACGATAAATAAAGATTCAGTATGCTACTGCGTGCAAGTTGAGGGACGTCGCTTTTAAAACGAAAGATAGACGAGACTTTGTGTTCTCTGTTCAGAGCCACGTTTGATCGACAAACCTTGTTGAAACCAGTGTTTGGTCAAACAAAAATTTGTCCACGTTTGCTCAAATACGTTATATTCGATCTAGTGTTTGCGCAAACATACATTTTTTTCAAACTCGTATTTGCACAGGCGGATATTTGTCCCAATGCATGCTTGTTTACAGGGAGAATCGATCGCATGTTTGCATCGACGTTACTCGAAACTTTGCAGATTGGACAATTGCAAAATATTAATTTTACGGTCGGCCACGTTTACCAATAAGAATCATGGTTTGACGCACTATTAATTTTACGCGGCTATAAATAGATTTTCGTTCGACTTTGCTGAATTCATTTAAAACATTTTTCGCGCGAATGAATTCGAAACATCTACTATCGATCAAACGCGAGACGAAATAGCGAGACATTGGAAGCGGTCAAAAGATCGAACGTGGTTAAAATTAAAACCACATTACGTTAGAAAGACACGCCATCGTGACAAAAGCACCTTCGTGACGGATGCAATCCGGGTACGGCCGACCATAAGTCTAACATTCTTCGAAGGTTTGTCACACACTATCGGTCAAAAGTTTTGGACCACCTCTCTCTTTACTATATTTCACTGCAACGATTCTATTATTATCTCTGTTTTGTTTATATCAGAAAAAAGTCAACATAAAATATTTAATTCACACTTGTACTCGGTTTGAAATCACTAGAGGAACGCGAAAGATGCGTTCGATCCGCGCTTAAGCAAGATGGCGCGCGACTAAACCGAACCAACCTCTCACGAGACGTTGTTCGAGTCGAACGAGAATTTTGATAATAAATTTTAATAACTTCAACGCGATTGAGCAACCGCGTATCTCTTCGCGATGACTCGCGAAGCACTGCTGAATACAAATGACACGTGTTTCTATAATTCTTATTGGATAACTTTATGTATATGGATCGATTTCATAACTGAGAATTTACTCACAGTCAATACACGTACGCTCCATACGTTTTCAATCTCGATTTTCTCAGAGAACGAACCATTAACTTATTTTTCTATCGAGAAAATAAAATGCAAATTATCTATCGATATTCTTCGACGGATAATCTTGCGCGTCCCAAACTTTTGGCCGGCAGTGTAGGTGTGTGGATGCTCCACGAGACGTTCTCGTTGGATAGATATGTGGAATTTTGAACAAGAATGCGCGTCGACTGGTTACTATGCTCACTCACCTATGGTCCACGAGGCCAGAACTGGGATTTCTACTGTGACACCTTATGACAGTGTCATGAGTCAGTCTGCTACCGGTAGCTTGCAACGGGTCTGTGGTTTCATCCGTGCCTGTGCCCGCGCTCTCAGCGTAGAGCCCCGTCATAGCGTACATGCTTTCGTTCCTTCGATGCCCGGCATGGTAATTGCTGCCAGACTCGGACCTGGAAACGTACGAGAAGGCGAAGGTCAGCGTGCAATTTGGAAGTGATCCATTAGTTCGTCCCACCAGCCCCTCTCTATCCGCCATTAGCTCGAGCAGTATGCGCATCCAATAATGGTACACGCGTTCCAGGTTAACAATATATACAGCGTCAGGGCATCGGATTAATTCGACGTCGAAACCCGGATTTCAATTTAATTTATTACGCTATTCTACCTTTTTCCCCCTGACGATATATCTTGGCAAACGGATCATCGTTTCAGCGCTAGTTCCCGCGTTCCTGGCCACACGATCGAATTAAATTACTTTGAAATCTCCGTTCTCCAAGGTGGCGGTCGGAAAACGTGTTGTTCGATACGAGTCTGAACAATGGCGACACAGAAAGAAGACTTTCTGCTTCGATCGTGTCGTTGGAAGTCTGCAGGAATGGTAATCCGATACGTAACTTTCTTTATTACAGAATAAGACTGTCGGATGGAAGAATAGAACGAAGATTACGGAGTCGATATCGCGTGGAAACGTACGGTGTAATGGAATATGAATGCCGCGGGACACGAAGATTGTACGTTGTCGCGAACGTAATTTTTCAGTTTCCTGTCTCGTTAACCAACGAGGGACAAGACAAACAGAATCCTGGAAGCCCCTGGACGCCTGAACCTGTACTTATCTAAACATTACACGTAGAGACCCCCGGCCGAAGGATCATATTACTCTGCACGGTAACAGGAGCTGCCTCCGTGCTGTTCGAATTCTTTTCCACGAACGAACGCCGGCGCAGGCTCGCGATCCTCGTCGGACGAAAGATGCTTTACAACGGAACTGGACAAACTTTATTCAACGATTAACCGAATATCAGTTTAAAACGTTCATTTATCTCTTTACAAATGAAATATAAATGGAAGTCTACGAACGAATTTAAAACTTTTAAATAGTGCTCGTGATGTAACATACACAATTATTTGAAGCTTCAGGCGACAAAATTTACCCCTATGATACTAGAAAAATTAATTCTCAAGTTAAAACGTCGAGGGAAATAAATCTGGATAGAATTTGTGAATCATAACTGAAAGAAATTTTAGGTTATGTAGCTTACAAAATTTTACTTTTGCGGAATATTGTACGGTTTTATACCTAATAAAAAAGGTAATAAAAACTATTAAAATTAGTACATTTTCCCCAGAAATAAGTACAGCTTTTTTCAGCAGTGTCAAAGAAAAAAAAAATTGTTTTCCCATAAAGAAATCCTGGTCCTTCGGGAAAGACGTTTGAGTGGCGAAGGGGTTGAAAAAGAATTTTTTTTTTCAACGACCAAGAGCACTCCATTTTCGAGTCAAAAGACCCAGACTGGGCTCTCGAGTCGCGCGCGCTACGAGCCTGGCTCGTTATTTCATTCGGGCGAGTTAAACGCGTCAAGATGCGACACCGGGAGATCCAACCGGGTCCGTTAAGCGCGAAAATTAACGACGAGAGCCGCTCCCGGGCGTTCTTTCGCCTAACTTTGGAACAAAGACGCGCTCTCGTTAGGAGGAACGTGTCGGGGCGACTAAGAAATTCCGTTCGAGGGGGGGGAAGGGCGAGAATCACCTTTTGTGCCCGAAACCACCGCCGCTCTCATTCCTCTTGTGGCCACTCTCGGATCGTTTGTGGCCAAAGGCACTGGATATGCTCTCGGCGCGTTTGTGACCGCTCTCCGAGCGTTTGTGGCCGATGAAACCACCGCCGGACTCCGTGCGTTTGTGGGCGAACATGCTCGAGCTCGATCCGTTCCTCTTGTGCCCGCTGGTGGACGCCATTTTCTTCCTTGTCCGCCTACGCCTTTTGCGTCTTCCGCTTCCTCCCTATGAAGATCGTTCAATTACGGCCTCAACGGCGACATCTTTCGCTCCGTGCTTCCGCTGCCTGAAAAACACAAAACGATTCGTTAAATTCATTATTGTTTCGTTACGTTACAAGCTGCAATTTATTTGTAAATTATAGACTCTTTTGCGGGACGGTATCCGGCTTTTTACGAATCGAGTTGCAACGTAAAATGGCGTGGAATTAACTGGAAATACTTGTTTAACGAAATATTGATTAACACCGAGCAAATCCGGTTCACTCGAACTCCGCCGGAAGTCCCGCGATTCCCCGAGGCGCGATAGGATCGGAACGAAGAGCATTGAAAAACGTGAATCTGCGCGTCGACACCGTTTGATGCAATCGTACGATCAATTGACATCTCTGTCTTCAACAGTTCAACGAACCTGTATCCGTAAGGTCAGGGCCGTTCAGCAACGCGAGTCGGAGCGCGCGCAAGTAGAATAGCTGTCGTCTTCGTTAGGGAGATAGGAGGATAACTGTATCTACTGCTCCGCCGCGACGCCTCTGCACGCTTTTGCCCGTTTCTTACGTTAAGTCGGCGAGAAGTTCGCCGCACAGACAGAAACCGTCCACCGCCGAGACTCGCGACGATAAAAACTATGTACACAGTTGTACCCGTATTTTATCGGTTCCAAAACGACCGCAGCTGATTCATTTGAATTTGTCACATTATTTTTTTAATCTAATCGAAATTCGTCCTAAATCATTTTTTTTTTTTTTAACAGCCATCATACATTGGGTATACCTGGATCTCAAATTTATTTTTATATTAATTTCCAGTACTAAGTGGAATTTTATTTTAAACTGAAAGTACGATAAGTGATTGACAGAAGATGCTTCATATAAATTACTGACGCTTTTTAATTTCCATTAATGGAAATTTATTAAATATCTGAATGGGAGTAATTGTGTGTATACTTTAACACTTTAACTGCCATGTCACCCATATATGAATTTTCCACTATGGAACTAGAAAAATAAATTCTGAAGTTGATATGTTGAGGGAAATAAATGTGTATAGGATTTGTGGATTTTAGCAAGGTTACAAAAATAATTACATGAACAAATTTTAGGTCTGGGAGAGGTTAGATTATACAGGGTGTTCGGCCACCCTTGGGAAAAATGTTAATGGAGTATTCTAGAGGCCAAAATACGACGAAAATCAAGAATACCAATTTGTTGATGGAGGCTTTGTTAAAAAGTTATTAACGTTTAAAGTTCCACCTTTACTGAATTTTTTTCTCGAAAATGCGCAGGATTTCGGGGGTATGTATATTCATAAAAAATTATTGTAATTGACCCCTGCAACGGAAAATAATTTTTCCAAAACGGTTTGAAATTTTTTTTTTCGTCGAAAAATTTCACACTTTCTCAAATTTTTTTCTAGAAAAAGCGCAAGATTTTTGGGGTATGTCTATTCACCAAAAATGACTGTAATTGACCCCCGCAACCGAAAATAATTTTTTTAGTACGATTTGAAATTTTTTAATTTTGTCGAAAAATTTCACACCTTCTCGAATTTTTTTCTAGAAAATGCGCAAGATTTCGTGGGTCTGTCTATTCACCAAAAATTATTGTAATTGACCCTCGCAACTGAAAATAATTTTTTTAGCATGATTTGAATTTTGTAATTTTGTTGAAAAATTCGTCCACCTACTCGAATTTTTTTCTCGAAAGTGTGTAAGATTTCGGGGGTATGTATATTGACCAAAAATGAATGTAGTTGACCCCCACAACCAAAAATAATTTTTTTAACACGATTTGAAATTTTTTAATTTTGCCAAAAAATTTGTCCACCTATTCGAATTTTTTTCTGGAAAATGCGCAAGAATTTGGAGATATGTATATTGGCCAAAAATGATTGTAGTTGACCCCCACAGCTAAAAATAATTTTTTCAGCACGATTTGAAATTTTTTAATTTGCCAAAAAATTTGTCCACCTTCCTGAATATTTTTCTCGAAAATGAGTAGGATTTCGGGGTTATGTCTATTCACCAAAAATAATTGTTATTAACCCCCGCAACGGAAAATAATTTTTCCAGAACGATTTGAAAATTTTTAATGTAATTGTTAATAACTTTTTAACGAAGCCTCCATCAACAAATTAGTATTCTTGATTTTCGTCTTATTTTGGCATCTAGAATCCCCCATTCAAATTTTTTCCAGGGGTGGCCGAACATCCTGTATAGTTTGCAATGGTCTAAACTAAAAATTTTAGTCTTGCAGAATATTGTACGGTTCTGATCCAACAGTGAATGTGTTAAAATGACTCTTCGGAGATTCCCAATATCTGGTACCTGAATTTTCTGATTTTTAGAGTTCAGATCGAGTGGAGGAAATTTGACGTCGCCGAACGAACGCCTACGAGCGTCGATGAATTTTGCAAGAGGCCTGTCGCCGAGCGGATTCAGCTCACGATTGTTTCCCGATTATTGCGAGAGGGCAAGAGAAAGACAGAACCGTGGCTCCTAGCCTTTCTGGCGGACGAAATCTTTCTTGTCGCAAGGCTAACGGGCCGCCGCGACGAAAGTTCTCGAAGCGAACTTGCGCAATTAACGCGTTACGTAAACGCGCGGGACGGTTCGTCTCGTCCGTCCTCCGGCGCGCGGCGGAAATCGAAACGGCGCATTAATTAATTTCGACGCCAATTAAAGTTCCGGGACTAGCGGGGCTCTGCGCCGCCAACTTCCGTTCCACGAGTCGCGACCATTTTGGCCGAACGTTTTCGCGTTAACCGACCCTGATTTTCCCTCGCGCTTATCCTCTCGCGATCTATTTTTAATAAACGTCGCGTAAGCGTTCTCCGCGAACCGCCATCGCGACAAACTCCGTCTAATTACTCGTAACGTCTACGCCTAACGATCGTTAATCGCCATAAATACAATAATAATCCTCTTCCATAATTTTTATTTGTAGGAAGTGTCGACTTTGACTGCAGGAACGACACTCTGTATCGAACGTTAGTCGAGAGCAGTCACAGTTTTACGTTTACGCTTTATGTCCTTACGTTTTATGTTCTTTATGTTAAATAGTTTTAGTAAATATTAAATAATATAGTTTATATAGTTACGTTTATTGTCCACGTGTTTGAACCCGACCATACGCATCTGACCATCCTCGACAATCCTTACATATTTTGTCTTTTAAAAATACAAACGAAACTTCGAATTTAAGTTTTGTAAATAGCTACGGAAGCTGCGTCCATTTCCAGAGAATTTTTCTTGCATTCGATAAATGTCTACCAAGTCTCGAGAAACTGTTCTGTTTGGACTCGGTCGAAAAGTTGATCGACTCGTTCGCATCTCGCTTTTTCAGCGGCGTTTTTTCACATTATCGACCAAGCCTGGCCTTGATTTCGTACCGATGAAAAATTGAAGGAGGTATGCCGCGCAGTATAGTCGGCTAACGAATTCAAAGTCAGGGATACATCGTAACGATCGTGGTTATAGCAAGAGCGACCGCGACGGCTAAACGACATCAGCTGTCGATGTTCCGTGGACTTCCGGCGAAGTCTGACCTCAAATCATTCGTTGGTATTCGCTGGAGAACCAGACGCCACGAGTAAAAGAGATTTACGAACTCATGGCGTTCCAAATTCCAAATAAAGATTCGTTTTATATTCGTACTTTAATATTTAACGGCGGATAAAATTGTACTTCAGCAATAGACAGTAATTGTAATTCAGTTATAGAAATGGGGCCACTATATAACTGTTCGAAATATTTTAAAACTTAATTTGAACTTTTTAACTTAAAAAAAATCTATATGGGAAAAAAATAAATACAAATGAAATTCAAGGAAACTACTACCACTAATTGTGCTCGAGCATAATGTAGGTCTGTGTGTTGGAAAGTTGTTTAGAATTATCTTACACGAAGCAATTTGATGAAATATTTATAGAGTGTAGAATCTATTTTATAATATCGTAGAACAAAATGGCTAGAAAGTTCTTGAAAGAACCTACACACATCCATAAATAATCGACTTCGGTTATGTACGAGGTTTTCTTTCGCGTTGAAAACATCCGGTTTTCATGGAACGCAAACAAAATATCTAACTGACAGCCTAGCTAACTAATAGATATGTTAACTAATTAACTGACAAACTAACTAATTTAGTGCAAACTATATAACTAACTGCAAACTAACTAACTACCTTACAAACTAACAAAATAACTGCAAACTAACTAACTAACTGCAAACTAACTAACTAACTGACAAACTAACTAACTAACTGAAGAACTAACTAACTAACTGCAAACGAACTAAATAACTGCAAACTATCGAACTAACTGCAAACTAGCTAACATTCTGCAAACAGGTAAAATAATGTGACTCGTATTCGGTACCAATTGAAAATGCCAAGACATTTATCTTCATCAATTAAATATTATTCAATATTTTACTTCTACTTGGATCCTTTGATTCATCGAATATTAGAGAGGCTATTCGCAGGCATGAACTAGATTTTGCCAAGATTTTAAATTGGTCCTCGTCCCGCGGCCTTGCATTAAATTCACCCAAATTGTTCGTTCTAATAGTTGGCACGTTTTATCCAGTTTTGCTCGCCATTAATTCAATTACTATTCGTTCTTGACACGAAACAGAACTTTGAGAACCATGGTCTTCATATAATATACAAAGTGTTCGGCTACCCTTGCGAAAAATTTTAATGAGGGATTCTAGAGGCCAAAATAAGACGAAAATCAAGAATATCAATTTGTTGATGGAGGCTTCGTTAAAAAGTTATTAACGTTTAAAGTTCTACCTGTACTGAATTTTTTTCTCGAAAATGCGTAGGATTTCGAGGGTATGTCTATTCACCAAAAATGATTGTAATTGACCCGCGCAACAGAAAATAATTTTTTCAAAACGATTTGAAATTTTTGAATTTAATTGTTAATAACTATTTAACGAAGCCTCCATCAACAAATTGGTATTCTTGATTTTCGTTTTATTTTGGCCTCTAGAATCCCCCATTAAAATTTTTCCCTGTATATAATTAGTAACATTATCAATTTTTATCGTGATATTTATATGCAATTTCGTATTTTCTACCCATTTCAACGCAATAACTATTATTTCCCTGAGTAAACTTCATGTTTCGTTTTGCAAAAATTGTTCAAACGCTATCGGTGCTCGCGATTAATACCGTCACTTTTATCAGCATCGAATTAGTACGGAAACGAGTAACGAAGTTCGTGTCGAGCAATAAACGTACGAGTGACAAGCAAGATCAAAACCAGCGTTAATTTTGAGCGGACTTATTTCGAGGAGAAACACCGCACGTGACGGCGACGATTATGGGGACTTTATCGGCCGTAGTTGCATAACCGTGTATTTTTTGCTACGATTTAATAACCGGTCGTCGGAGCAAAAACGGAAGTTACCGAACAATGTTGTTTCGACAACATTCAGGATATCTGATCCCCTGAATGCTTTAATGCGTTTCAAATAACGGTAAAAGGGGTTCTCGCCGCCATTTTGGTACTATCCTTCCTGCGACGCTTCCTCATTTTACAAGAACACATATCATCGACGTCAAATCAAGAATTATGGTTCCTCTCGATATCAAATAGTATTTCATAATAAATTTAAGTTTTGATCGGTGTCATATCCACGGAACAATATTATCGATTGCTAATTCGTCGATTCGCCTACACATTTCATAGTATCATTTAATAATTAATCGTTTGAGTAAATCGTATCAGTTACCAAGCCAATTTTCTATTAAATTCAAAAAATGAAACGAAATTTATCTGTGATAAAATTCAAGGATCATCGAGCAGGGTAAATTGGGAAAAAATAATTTCAATTTCCACGAAATTTTTGTACGAAACACCTACGTCTTTGTTCGACGACAGAGATTAATAGCGTTCGCGTATTTATTCCAATTTATTTTCAATTTACCATAATCAGTGATGCACCGAGTTAATTTAACGCAGTAATTAGACTTACGAGCGGAACCAACGCATAAGTTTTTTATTATAATTTCTATAATGTAAACAGATTGTTATCTAAGATTAATATTAATATTGAGCGAACAATATCGTAAATTACTATTAAAATATTTAAACTGAATACGATAATACATTACGAATAAGCAATAATCGAAGTTGATTTCCATCTCGCAGATGGAAGTAAGCGGAAAAATAAATTTGCTACGTGGAATTTACATATCGAAAATAAATATTAGCGTAGCGCAAACTTCCATAAACGCCTGTTTCGATTCCAAACAGAATCGGCTATCGGCGCGTTGCAGACGCGAGCTAAGCGTTAAGGATTAAACTTTCCCTTATTCGATGATCAAATCTTCGTTACTGAACCGCCGTTAGTCGCAAACCCAATTATACACCGCTGATCGCATTATGTCTCAGGTTATATACCTCGTTCTATACCCTCAAATAGCATTACCAGGTTATGGGGTTACGTACTCGTAAATCCCTTCCGGCCATCGTTTCTCTCATCTTTTCCAAGGCGTCGAGTCCACAATGCCTTCCACCCTGTCATTTAAAAACGAATTTGAACGAAACGCGATTACCCCGACAAAGTTGCTCGTAATTTTTAATTCCCGTGGTTCAAGAAATAAATTTAAGCAAACTCGATGCTCATATTCCAGATTCGACTGTGAGATTTATCTTTACAGAAACTCCCTCGATAAAACGTTCCAGTTCGGGACCGCTCGGAACGCTTTAACGAGGTTCAACTACAAATTCGATAATTCCTTCCACTAAAAGTGTATTTCGAATTGTATGCAACAGTAAAGAATTATCTGTTAAAAATAACTAAAAATAATAGTTAATATGCACGCAGGTAAACAGATGCGTGACATCTATTGTCTCGAGACAAATGTACTTTGTAATAATTTGTTAGTCGTTTGAAATAAAAACCCTGATATAAAATTAACATTATCGATGCTCGATCGTTTAGTATCGGCGCGAGTCTTTCGTGCCTGCGGCCATGGCTTCTCGGCTCGCGTGAAAAATAATCCGTGTAACGTTCGCCGGAACGGTTGATCGAACATTCCGCCAGTACGAGAAAAGAAAATTAAAGAAACTTTGTAATCGAAGACAGGCAATTGCCAAGAGAGTCGCGTGGCGCGGCCTTGCCTCGTCGAATTAACGTCGACTCTGTATTTTTCCCCGTAACCCAGTTCCCGTCGATCCATCATTCCCATTGCTCAAAATGATATCGCGCGAGAACTCCCCGCCCCTCCCCTACTCCGCCCCGCGTCGGTTGCAAAAGTCTGCGCGCCGAAATGACTCGCGGATTCGGCGAGAAGTTGAAATACGGCGTTGCGGTAGGATATCGTGCGGTACGCCGCCGTCGGCCGAAAGGCTGACCTAGTGCCCAACCCATCGCCAGGAACTTGAAGACCTCCCTGCACGCGAGGGACCATTCAATCTACACGTGAGGATGGATGGATGCCCGCCGGCTTAGACCGTACCACCGCGATAGAGGCGACTCGAGGCTCGAAAACCAACCCCCCGTTTCGCGATATCGCGCCCGAGCCCGCGACGATCGATAGATCGCAACCAATCGAGGCCCAGCCTCGATACGCGGCCACGATCGAACCCCGAACGAGCGCAATCGCGACGCTTCCTGCCAAGGCGATCGTGTGTGCGCCCGGAAGAAAACAATTAAACTAGTCCAAATTGTCGAGCAACCGTAACTGGATTTCCTCGAGACCCGGAACTAGCCAACGATTTACGACAATCGACGCGAGACAGATCCACGGTACCAAGGAGGGGTGAAATTTTTATTTGGACGATGATTTCTGTGGTCGTTGACCCCTTGAAATAAAAATTACGAGTCTGTTTCGAATTAAACTCTATTTAAATATAAATCGAATTAAATATTTCACGACGAGGAAATAACAATCGGAGGGTTGGGGATGATCCGTATATAAAAATAAACCGACAAGACCTGTGCATCTTCGAATATTCCTAACTAGTAGAATAATGGGCGAAAGTGGGACAAGTGCCAATTGCAGATTTGCAAGAAAACACTTAAGGGGCGGTCGTTTAGTTCCTGGTAATTTATGATTGCCATTGTATCGCTGCCTCTAGCGATCGTTCTTGATCTCGCGTGGTTCTGCCAGCACTCCGGATCGCACCGGATTCTACGGGATCGACACAGTCGTTGCGAACCGTCTGCCGATTTGCAGAACAATTCCTAGAAACTAATTTGCTTTAGTTCAACCCGGGATATAAAAACTTCGATAACGTGGGCGAGTCGAGTTCTTATGCACCCTTGGCGAAACCGTTAGCGACACGTGCTGGCCTTGACTCGCACCGTGCGCATGAATAAACCAAAATTGTGAGTAGTTTCGTGCAGTTTGATTCGTGCTCGCAAAAGTTTCCGGCAAGTTCGAAGGAAAGCAACAATTCGTAAGAGAAAACCTCGCACGATAAACGATTCCCAAATTATATATTTATGAACGAATCAAAATGGCTGATCGTTCTGGCTGCAGCAGTTCTCAAAGAACATCGCGCAACAAAGATGGCGACCTCGTCGGATGCAATAACGCCGCGTCTTCCTAACCTCCGTTGCAAATTATCTGCGACGCGACACGAACGATTTCGATGATCGATTAATGTCTCGTTAATTCCTATCGGGATCGCGTATTACTTTTCCACCTTGGCTTGCAAAATTGGTGGCGCCCGCGACGTAGTTTCCCCGGCAATTTTGTCACTGATAGGATTTCCGGCCGCCCGGTAATTAATGCAACGAGGAAACTAATTTATCGGCCGAAAACGCGACGCGAAAATTCGCCGTGCACGCGCGCCCGATTTACGGAACCGAACCGAGGGAGCGCGGTTATTGGGTGAATTTCGACGCGACCCGTTGATTAATTTAATGGGGACCGACGTGGTCGGGGTCTGGAGGAAAAGACGAGAAGTAGCTGCCCCCTGAATACTTGATTCCCCCGTGCTTTGTGTCCGCGAGCACAATTGCATATTGTAGGCTGCGGCATGTCGCCGGCCGATTCACCGTGGCACAATGTCGTACACGCCAAGAATTGCACCGCCTACCTTCGTGACGTTAGATTGTTTGTCGAGCGAAACAGCAAAAACGGGAGGGCTCCACGGTAACAGCATTAGGACGAATGCTTCCTCGTGCCGTTCGGTTATTCCAGTTCCACTCGACATGTACAGCCTTTCGCGTTGTTTCGATTCCATCTTGTTCCTTGTCTATACCGGTGGTCACGATTAAGTATTTCAGATTCACGACGAGTGTTAATGCAGCTGCGAGAGACACCGGGATCGAATTTCCAGCTCCCAGAAAGGCACAGCAGATACGGCGTTTGGCTTTGTATCTTGCCGAACGTAGCAAAGGACAGCGAATGGAGGGTAAATAAGAATAATAGAATGATCCGTTCGCTCGACGTTGAGCTTTGTTGTTGCGTCGAGAGAAGTTCCGTTTCAGTAGCAGGGACGACTACCGTTCGTATTCGACTGTAAAATAAATGTTTGAAGAGATTTTAATTCTTCTTCGTTTCGTACTTATGCGTCCCCGACGGAAATTTCTAACCGGAAACAATCGGTTCGTTTCGCTGTATCGAACGAAGGAGGTTCCTTTTGCGCGGGGCACCGGCAAAAAACAAGATTAAAATAGTTTCATATACGTCGACGACCCACGTATATCGCTATTTTGCCGCATTTACTGCGGACTTCGTCGAGGCGAAAATATACTTGTCGGCGAGCGGGTGACCAATCGAAAAAGGGGAATAAAAAATTCAACTGTGCTACCCGCTTCCGTCGCTGCACCCCCAAAAGAACAACTCTTTCCGAAGTTTAGCCAATCTACGCGGTGTACCGCTTGCTAGGATCGACGATCCGCCGTTTTTTTTTTCCGAGTTCGGAGGGAACGTGGATCATCGGGTAACTTCGCTGGGAGGTCTGTTTCATAGGGATTTTTTTTTTACTCGTGAACAGAGTGCGTGACACAATTGGGACGGTCTGGTGTTTCGAATTTGCTACGAAATAACGAGGATTTATTTTTGCACGATTTTACCAGTAGATAGAAGTTTCTTTGATAATATTAATTATAAATATTGCGCAACTAATGGGTTTTACCGAAATATGGAAAACCTATCTCCTAACCCGATACAATGCTAACACTCTTTTAATACAAAAACGTTTATTAACATAAAATGAGGTAATACATACACCTGTCTCTACACGTGTGCATTGTGTTTACCCCGACTTGCGTCAGCTGTTCTAAAGCCAATTAGTACGTAGGTTCGAACTACGGTTAATAACGACAGTTGCATACATATGTATATTAGTTCCGTTTGATAGTTTCGGCCTCCGAAAGAGTTATACTTTTTAATTGCTTTCCGGTTAAGATTGGTAATTGCCTCGTGTCGGTTCGCGAATTGACACCTGTCTCTCATATTCCTGACGTTCAATTAGTACGCGATTAGGAAACAATTCCGTAGGTGGTATTGGCAGGCTAACGAGAGTTAAATAAGAGCGTACGTGAAATCGCCTCTGCCACCCTCGTTAAGAGTCGCCGAGCGATTGTTACTTTCGTTGAGTGGTGTCTCGGTTCGAGCCGATCGACGCTACGATAAAATTCCAAACGGAACAGGATCCGTCGCGGGGGGGAACCTGACGATCGCTGGCACGATCGAATACGACCGTTTCGTGATCGACGATTATAATTGGTTCGCGGAGCAAAGAAAACTTCTCTAATTACGGGTACCACGGAGATTCCAGGGTCCCGAGAAGTTTCGCCAAAGTTTCGTCGACGGGATCCATTCGTTCTGTGTCGAAAGGACACGTGGATCGCAACGGGACACCCGGTATGCACACGAGCGACCGGAAACTTTTGGCACTGCAATAATATACCGCTATACGGTACTGCAGAAAAATATAATGCGACGCTCCTCCCCTCCCCTCGCCCCTCCCCTGCACAGCTTTATATAGACTGAATCGTATACCTGTTCTATGTACCGAAACGAACGCAATCCCCGGGTCACCGGGCATATTGACTCTGCGATAAATCACCGCGATGGCAAGTATGCTCCGCTGCCACCGTCTGACGCGACTTCCAGTTGTTAATGATTGCCTATAAAACTACCTGTATAGAGCGCGGCTGCTGACCTGTGGCTGATCGCACGACTAATTCCGCTTTGAAATTACGCCGACAGCGCGTCGCGTCGCGGACCATTCAATAGAAAACCGCGCGAGACTGTCGACGCCAAAGATTACCAATTTTTTCCTCTTTGATGTACATATTAGGTTCTACAGCAAAGTTCAGCCCTATGACATCGAACTCTATGAACTTGTTTAAATTTCTCTGGAGCCCCATTAATACGCATTGTTTGCATTTTGAAACATTAAAATCCTCCAATCCGTTCAAAAGTTACGATGTTTTAAACATACGCATGAAATTTCAGAGCAACGTTTGTGACCACGCATTATATTTTCGGTAATGAATTTTTTTCTCGAAAGTGCGTAGGATTTCGGGGATGTGTCTATTCGCCAAAAATGATTCTAATTGGCCCCCGCAACCAAAAATAATTTTGTTAGCACGATTTGAAATTTTTTAATTTTGTCGAAAAATTCGTCCACCCACTCGAATTTTTTTCTAGAAAATGCGTAGGATTTCGGGGGTATATATATTGACCAAAAATGATTGTAGTGGACCCTCTCAACTGAAAATAATTTTTTTAGCACGATTTGAAATTTTTCAATTTTGTCGAAAAATTCGTCCACCTACTCGAATTTTTTTCTCGAAAGTGCGTAGGAATTCGGAGGTATGTATATTGACAAAAAATGATTGTAGTTGACCCCCACAGCTAAAAATAATTTTTTTAGCACGATTTGAAATTTTTTAATTTTTCCAAAAAATTTGTCCACCTTCCTCAATTTTTTTCTCGAAAGTGTGTAAGATTTCGGGGTTATGTATAATCACCAGAAATGATTGTAACTGACTCGTGTAACCGAAAATAATTTTTCCAGAATGATTTGAAACTTTGCAATTTCGCCGAGAAATTTCTGCACCTACCCCCTGTCGATTTTTGAGAAGTCAAAATACATATAAAAATGTCTTCTTTTATTATACAATAATACAGAAATTGAATTGGACTTTCGAGCGGTCGGGTAACGGAAGAGGCCATAATATAATAATATAATAATTGAATTTGATGATATAACCAAGACAGACGACTTAGTGAATCCTCTAAGGAAAAGACGCGACACGGTCGCCTAACGACGAATCTTTTTAGTTACGTAAACGCGTCGTCGGCTCATTACCAGCAATCGGTTGATCCAATTTCCGTGTACGCACGGCGATACTCAGCGCGTAATCTCGTTAAGGCACTTTTGATGCGTTATTTGCTTCGATACGCGCATAATTCGGCGAACGTTTAATTATGCAAACGCGAAGGGCGCAGCAACGCGTGAAGCGATGGCTCGCGAACGAAACACTCGAACCGTTTGGAAATACTACTTCGCCTATGCCGAACGCTCGTTACAATGGGATAATGTTTGAAATATCGATTCCTCGATTCTCTAAGTAAATACGCGGAATAGCTGCGTGAGATATTCTCGATCTCGATTTATTTCGCGATAGGACAAGCTCCGATAAAAAAAAGTATACCTTGGGAATACACCGTGTTAGCTCGGGGAAAATATGATTTTAATGGTATTCAATATGAGTGAGAGAAAATTAAAGCTGATATATTCGTTGCAATCGTAATTACAATGGTTTGAACTCGAACAACTTTTTCAGATTGGTAATGAAAGAAATTTAATCGTTTTACATTCAGGATGCAAATAATTGGAAACCATAATAAATTAGTGTCTTCCTCGTCCGAGATGAAAAGAACTAATTAACATCGTACCAGAATCGATGATACGGATGGCTGCTTAAAATTATGAGCAACAAAACGTGCCTTCAGCATCGACGAGCGTCGCTTCGTTCGAGTAAAAATTACTATTCAATGGACGTAAACGCTAGGGTACAAAGTACGTCATAGCTGTTATTCTACGGCAACGAGCGACGATATAATTAGTACCTAACGTCACTTTCATTCTCCTCGTCGATCCCCTGTCGCGTTAATACGCGTCAAAGTCAATCCCCTGCGTCGAATGCCCCTAATTTTTCCAGGCTATTCTCCGAAGATCGCTTCAAAGCTGAGAGACCATCTTTGGAAGGACGTCTCTATTGATAAACTTTGCAACCGTGACTATTTCGAGCAGAACAATTTATTAATCTTTCTCTGACACCACTTTTTCCAATACTCGTGGATTCGTTCACCAGCGAAGTACTTTACATATGTATACACCCGATTATACACCAGTTACTCCCACTCGTATTCGTACAATGTAATGGTGAGTCGCTATAAATGAAAGGAATTACTTTTGTTTCTTATGAATTTTGTTCATTTACTTTTACCAAACGTTGTTTATTACACATTAATTTATTTAATTAATATCAATTATAATATAATACAGTTTAAAAATCAACAGTACGTGGGTTTATTCCCAAGCGGTCAACCCATCCTGTGCTGTACGCCGCCGCTCAATGATGCTTCACTTCGGTGATCGGACGAGAACTACTGTTTCCAATGCACCAACGTAGACCGTCGAGAATTTTTGTTCTTAATTTATTAAAATATAAATCCTTGAATATCTTAGTATATGAAAGCGTCAAATTTTATTTTTTATTTAGCGAATCACCATTATACTGTACGAATAATTGTTCCCTGCTCTGTTTTCGAAGCCGCTTCGTTTCCCATCGCCTTAAGTACGCAATGTCCCTTTCCTTGATATTTAAATCGTTTCCCCGAATCGTCCAGGGAACGTGACCACTGGTCCAGAGAGTATTATTTCGAAAGGAAACGTTCGTTGGTCGTTCGATAACCATCTACTGCTCTCGAAAGAGTCGAGTAACGTCGAATCGGGGACGTTCCACGAACCTTCCTTGTACAAGGATTATTTGAAATGCTGTCCGTGTCACGGGATCGTGAGTGGCTGGTACACGGGGACCGGAATCACTATGCGGGATACTAAAAGCTGAACTTCTCGCGTAAACGATACGCTTGATGCGACTCTAAATATAAATCGTTCCTTCAGAGGCACGCACTCGGACGACCCTGCGCCGCGCCGGCACAATTACACGGATTACTGAAGTCTCTTAGCCGGAGGAGATGCTGTTCTATCGTGTAATGTAGACCAGACGCGTGGATCAGATTCCACGGTTTATGGAAAATCGGATTCCAGCCTCGCCAGACGGAGAAAAACGTTTTATTCATTTTAAGACGAAAAATATTCTGCCATTTAACCCCTTTTACGAGTCTGACTCGTGATGAAAATTTTAGGCCAAACTTGAATATCACGAGTCAGGCTTGTTGTTCAATTTCACGTCAAACGTGAATATCACGAGTCGAACTCGTAAATATCGATATTCCGTCGATCGACATATGTATCATGTTTCAAGTTCCGATATTAGAGCTTCTTCCGAATTTCAGAGTAATGCAAGGGGTTAATAAACCTCACAAGACGACTTTCTTTTATAGAATAGGGCCCATAGAAACCGGTATATTTTTAAAAATAAGTTTTATATCGTATGGAATTAAAATATATTTTTAACGCGTTTTAATTCGAAAAACTGCCACGCTGTGAATGTTGTTGCATAGTCGTTGATAGAGATCGAAACACGGCCCTCTTACGAAATTAACAATTGAGGTCTCGCGCGATCCTACAACCTGGAAGAGACCGAGGTCAGTCTCTCTGCTGTGAGATCGGGCCGAGACCGTAATCTGCGGAATCGTTCCGTAGGAAACCTGAGCCCACAGAGAATCGTGGGCAGGATAACGAGGTCACGCGTATGAACGCTTCTAGATATACATATCGCGGATCCTAAATACACTTGGTCACCGCGCGGTGGACGGACGGGAGGTGCTTTTCCAGAACAATCGCGATACTCTGTGCCGTGTGTCCTGTTATCGGTTCGGATCTTGCGCTAGGGACGTTAAAAACTGGGATTCAGGACACCTTGCAATCTTTAATAACGTGCAAACTGCCATGGTGGTCACTGGTGATCGACATTTAAAAGTTACGATATATTGCAAAAATATTTTTATCTATAATTAGAAAAGATATTTAGATACACATTTTACAACTCACAGAGCACAGAAATTATAGAGTCCAATGTGCTTTTTTCAATTGAATTTTAAATTTAAATTTGAATTTTTTGAAAGTTTGAATTTATAGCACAGAGTTCAGCAGTTTTACTGGTGAAAATTGGAAAATCTTTCTGGTTTTTTCCGTGGCACGTTCCTTGTTAAATTCGGTTTTGCGTAAAATGGAACAATTTTTGTGCAGAAACGTTACTATTTGCAAGAGGCGTGAACGCGCCAGTTCGCTTCCCAACGTTTTCATACGGTTTTTCATCGGAATCGTCGGTACAGTCGCGACAAAAGAACCGTTTGACTTTGCGTCAACGTCCTCGGAACAGGGGAAGCGAGACGGACCGTTCTCCTTATTGAATCTCGCGCAGGTTAAGCGGATTAGATTGGCTCCAAACGAGAAAACAGGTATAATTCCGTTGGTCTATTGGAATCGGATAAGGACCGCGATAATGCCTCCGTAACGGTTCGATGTTTCCTTTCGCGGGGATTTCCTCCGTAAATCTATCGTCTTTCTTTACGATTGTGTTTAACAAGACGAATTATTCTTTTTTTTTAAATTACATCCCTCATAAAATTCGATGGAAACCGGACGAACTACGATCATTTTTACACGTGGAACGTTTGATGGTCGGTGTAGCAAAAATGGCCAAACTTTTGTCTGGAAAAAGCAGACGGTTTCGAGCAGATTCCGAGAACAAACAATATCGTTGGGAAGTTGATCACCGTGCTAAATGGCGCGGTGCCATAGCTTTTATTAAAAGTTCCCGTCGAGTTCACGTGTGAAAAACAAGCATAGCGGTTCTGTTAACACTTTACCGACCCGGTAGCGGTTGACCCTAAGTTATATGTACTTTTTCTTACACCTATAGAAACGTTGAATCAAACTTTGCCACAGTACTTACTAATATTGTTTCTGTTATTACAGGGTAATTAAATCTAATAACATTTTTTATTTCACCGATCGATAAAGTTGTCGAGCGACCGTTTACAGGTCTTTCGATCCCGTGCTAAGTAAACGCCAACGCGCGACAAATATAACCGTTGTTGCATCAAATCTTTCCGCCGTGTCGTTCTATTTGTAAGGCAATCGATAAGAATCGTACCTTCGGTACCTGTGTTTGCACACGTGCTACAAATCGGTCCGGCTTAATGCTTCGCGGCCAGCGACAAAACGAGACGGCCATCGAAGGAAATTACGATAGGAACTGGACATAAAAGCACCGAACAAACAATCGCGTTTCTCCTTTTTTGCGGCGTATCGTGCTCGTTACGGTCGATATGGAGCCGAGGAACGGATAATTAATCGATCTACGCCCGGGGAAAATCTCGTATATGCTTCTTCTTTAGGAAGAAGCAAAGTAACATAGCAGAAGAGCATTTCTTTCCCTTCTGGGCCTGCCAGTGGACGGTCGAGGAATGTATCTATACGAACAGGTAATCGGTCCAGCGCTTGTGAGAGAGACATGAGCGTAGCCCTCTGAGCGCGAGAAGCGTCGCCACAGCGTGAAAATATAAAAAACAATCGTTCGAACGGACTTTCTTTATCAACATCAGTAATTTTAAACAGAACCTTATCGCGAGGTCTCGCATTTAGCCTTGAGATTCTGCTTCTACGAAGAGATTGTACCAGTTAATTAATAAGATAATAATTTTGTCGTGGAATCCGATACGAGTCGGACGAGGCGACCAGGCTCGACGAGGGACTCGCGAATCGACGAATATAACTGTAAAAAGCGATTGGACGTTCCGTTTCCGCGTGACGTAGTTTATCGAGGTCGATGATTCACGCGGGGGAAAAAAGAGAAGATAAAAAGAAAGGAGCAACAGCTGTTCCACACCGGACCGGAATAAAAATTTACTTTATCAGCCGCGTATGGTCGATGACTCGCGTCCTTGATCGAAGCAAAGAGCTCGCGACGTTCGAATATCTCGGACGTACTTGGACGAAGAATGGAACTGAGTGCCTCTCGATGGCGTTGGTCGATGCATAAAATAATAATAATAAAAGAAAAACGTGGAACCCCGAGTCCGGGTGGCTCGATAACGCGATCGACCTTTTATTCGCTTTCCTTCTCGTACGTGGCACGCTCCATCAAGGGTTTTCAGTGCCTTTGGACGTGCGCCAGAACGCTCTGTATAATGCTGTTACAATGCTAATTCCTGATCGCAATGTCTCGCGGTGCCAGGCGAAATTATGCACCGCGCTCTGCCAACCTTTTAATGCTTTATAGGCGTTCGAACGGGGCGCCCTCTCGCTTATCGTATCGACGTCAGTTCAACGAAAATACGGTTGCATTTACGTAGTTGGCTCTCTTCGTTACAGAAAGATACACACAGTATCCTGCGATATTAACATTCACGAGAAAATCGGCCTCGGATAATTGAGGCTACATACATAACTGTACGCAAATGTTTGTCCAATATATTTCTTTTTCAACCTCCTAACCAATTACAGGCTGGTAAACGAATAAATGAACGGCGCAGAATTTAGAGAAGAATGATACGAGAATATTTAATAAATCGAATTTTTACGAACGAAAGGTTTTTAATAAATAAAGTGCTCGAATTAGATTTTTCATTAATAATCACGGCGACGATATTGTTGGCACGCGTTCTATTTTGTTTACGTCCATTGAGCGAGGGTCACCCGGAGTGGAAGCGGTTTCCGTTCGACCTTTGCAGAGAAAAATGTCGTTGGTTCGCGGTGTCCTCCGGTTTTAAAAATAATTCGAGACTCGCGGGGCCTCCCACGTGATTTCACCAGTAAGAATTTCAACCCCTGCGTTCCACCCTCGAAGCACACGTGTGCCCCGGTGGCCGCACACGTAGCGAGGGCCTCCTGTTCGGTCCAGAACGCTTCAGTCCTTCGAAACGATGAGAAATTAGTAGCTTTTGACAACTTCTCGTTCTATCTTTGCGGAGAACGTTCGCGAGCGCGCGTCCCGCTTCCTGGAATTACGTAATTTCAGCTTGAGTCGAGCAGAACGTGGAACCGATCTCTTTGATGCGACGGAAACGAGTGAAAATACATCTTGTTACGTGTCGTTGGAATTTTAATAGGGATTTTCAGAGAAATCGTTGTTTATTTATGAAACCTTACCATATTTTACTTTTTCCTCTCTCTTTTCCCGTTTCCCGTTTCTATATTATTTCATTCCACGCTCGTATCGTTTTCCAGACTGGGTCGATAACGCTTCGGATTTCTAACATTTCTAATTCGAGAGCAATTTTGAAATTTCGAATGTTTGTAAATTGTTTTACCCGGGTAACGAGAATGAAAATTTGTTCTCGAGTTTCGAAAATCCTTTAGAGTCTCGGGATAATATTACGGCGGAGAAATATCACGAAATATCATGGCCGACCAATGTGTGCGTGAAAGGGTTAATGAATCGAGCATAAATAAGCTTTTTCCCCTTCCCCGACCGCCCTTTCACTCTGTGATACGGGCACAGATATATTTCTATAATATACAGTGAAAGGACACAGTCGCTAGTCAAATAAGTAAAGGTAATCACGAGTATAATAAATAATTACTGCAACAATTCGTCGTGAGACATTTTTTGCTTGTGATATCGTGTCGCGTGATGATGTTGACTGTGATACTGTGTCGCGTGCTATTTTTGTGTGTTATTTTGTCATGCAACTATTCTCGAGCACAATCTGCTGGTAATGATTTATATAAATCACAGGTATACAGGATGTCGAATGCATACTGAAATTAGTGAAGCGGTCCGAGGTCTTTCTAAATCTAGAAACACTAGGAATAAACGCGTGAACTAATTGCATCGGCGTGTGCGTTAATTTATACGAATCGTACGATATACATTTCTTAAAATTTTGAAATATTACCACAGGCATCCGGAAATATTTTAACGCGTAAAAATTGACGATGAAATCGAGTAAATTAAGAGAAAAAGTATATCAGAAGCGTCGTTCGCGCGGGTTTAACGACTGCCTCGCAACCGGAAGTAAGCGCAAGGAAAACATCGAAGCACGGGGGGCAACGGTGAACAGAATTTAAACGCTCGGAGATTAATTTGTTTTACGCGAAAACTTGTACAGCGGGCATTTAATTTTGTCGCTGTTATTCTTACGAATGGCGCGGCGATATATCTTTCTTAATGACGACCAACGTTGGCTATACATCCGCCGCGACTGCATTTTACCGTAACGGTTACAATTTTATCGCCGCCGTTCCGACAAATTTATACAACGTCCAGGAACGATTGCGGTTATTTTCTTACGAACGAAACCAAACGGAACAAGGGCAATTTTTCGATTCAGATTTACCATCGTTAACCGCGTTCTCGCGTCCAGATATCGATCCTTCGATCCATTTGTCCTCAACCCCGAGTTTCCTGGATCGCGGGGAGGAACATACCCCCGCTATTCGCTACGAGAGAGCGATTGGCAACTGCACCGAACGTTTCAACGTGGACGAAAATCATAATCATAAATTCCTCGGGCCGGTTCTGGCCTCTTGGAAACTGGACGAAAGCCTTGCGCTTGATTTACGCGCCGGTAGTCATTTTACGATGATTACTATGCACGCAACGATTCGTAACGCGAGGCCGTGCTTCGCGACAACTCCTTGTACGAGAATAAATCGAAAACGAACTTCTCTACAGTTTAGGATTTATTAAAAAAAGAAAACGATTCTGTTAGATTTCACGGGAAATTGTGAATTGTTAATTTGTATGTTTAGATCGCGCGTCAGAACGCTGTGCAACAGTTGAACGTGTGCCCAAGTGACGGGACTGACACAGTAAATCACCCTTCGCGACGGGTCGAAAAATGCCAATATATTTTCGGGTTGTAAGCCCCTGCGTTACCTGTACGCGATTACCTGACCCCGCTGGACACGAAGGTGGACGATAATTTATCATCGTTTGGCTTCGGTTACTACAACACGGACGGGAACTTCCGGTAACGGTGAAGGTGGAATTGAAATTGTTGAATACCGAGGCCTGAGATGGGAGGAGGCAAGAAGTGGACGGTGAAAAGGTACGCATTATCCTGCAACAATGTGTAAGGAAGACGCCGTAGAAAGTTGCTACGCGATGCTCGAGGGTGAACACCTGGTCCAATAAATCTACTTTACGGGCGGGGCTGGTTGCAAAAGAACGACCTGAACTCCCCTGGCATATTCGAACAGGTAAAAAAATTTCAGCATTTTTCAAAAGCGACTCTCACGACGCGGAGGAGCTCGAAAAGGCTCGCGGAAGGCGGCTTCCAGCTGGGTTGTCCATTTGCTAGCAGATCCGGGACGGAACCCCGTGATTTTCAATGTCTGGTTCAAGGACTTTTCTTCGTTTTAAATTTTCATAAATTAATCTCTTATCTACGATCAACTTTTGTCCAGGACAAAATATAAAATATTGTACAGAAGCGAATATAAGAATTATATAAAAGGATTTAAGGTTATGTTCGAAGTTCAAGTTGGTATTGTTTGTATTGCGAAGACGAAATTCGACACCGGCAGATATCGCCGAGCCTCGGATTCACCTTTATGTTTTTCTGATGTCTACAGTCGACAAACCGAAGGAAAGGACAGCAAGCGTGAACGAGCGAGAACGAACGAGAAAAAGCATTGTTTTTTCTACAAATCGTCGCCGACATCCAAGCACGCGTCGTTTTTTAAATGTCGTCTTTCACGCTTCGCTGGCTCCAAAAGGGGATCCTTTTAGTTGGTAAGGTTAGACATGTTTAACTTACGAATTTACGAAATCGCGTCTGGGTTTCTTTTTATAAATCCTTATCGTTGTCCTGGTTTACGAAAGAGGGAACTGAATTGAGACCACTCGGTTTCACATAACCTGAAAAGCTCAACCAATTCAACCAGATAATACTTTTCAGCGAGGATGCAACGACAATTTAAATTTTCATTAGAGGCTGAAATTATTCCATCTAACTGAGGACTGCGAGGACTCGAGTCCAAGATGGCCTCTAAAAGCTGACATTGTCCTTTCAATTTGTGCCTAACAAGAAATCGATAGAGGGAACTTGTACGAGCAACCTAACCTGTACGTAAGAATAACTCCGCCGTCATTGGCACAGCACGATTACGAAACGGATGAGGAAAATGGTGCTTCTTGAGATGCTTCCGTGGCGACAGTTCTTGGAACTGCCGACCGATCAAAGAAATCCTGGGGCGCAGATAACGAGAAGGAAGCTGTATAAAGACAGCTGTTGGAACGTTCGGAGGAATCAGATTCCAAATGAAATTTCGCTGCTTCGATGTATCCGTCCATTACGAAAGCTACGGTACTCTACGATTTGTCATAGGATGAGTCGACACGACGAGTTGCAACGATAGTTACGTGAATAGCAAAGTTAAACAAGACCCTTGGAATTGGTCCTTGTCATCCTTCCATAATAATTTCTTTCCAGGAAGAACAATAACAGATTTTTAGATATCAAATTTTAACAAATAGTTTCACTCTTTAGAAGGATTTAAATCCATAAATAGATACAAATTGCCCGTCCCTAAGTCTAGAGAATGATCTAACCTCAAACGGTCAAGCTATTACGTACCGCAAAGATCTTATTAAACTTGTTTAACTATACGTTGTGTTCCCCGTAGACGTAACGACCCGTCATTCAACTAATCTTGCGGAAAAGTAGTACACTTGACCGATTTCGACGTTGAAATCATAGAGAAAATCTTTCCAACTGACCGCCAAACGGCCAAGTACGCTCTAACCGGTCGTTCCATCGAAACTGCAACGTTCCAGGTTTTATGGCACCGTCGTATTGCCATTCAACACGATCTCGACGAAAGGTTGTACAATAACCCAAGCACGGTCTACGATTATCGTTCGAACCAGTCGTGTCAACGGCGGTTGCACAAATTGTCGCGCGAAAACTCTATGGACCCCGTTATACAACGACGAAAGAAGAGCCTAAATAAAAAAGGCGGGAGACACTCTCTCCTATCGATTCGATAACCGATCGACCTTAGCCTCCTTTCACACTGGAATGGGGAAATCGTCAATTATGGCAAACTTGTACTTTCTCCGCGTGCGTATTACGTAGCCAATAATACGCATCCGAGCCTAACACCGTTCACGCCGCTGGTTATGTCGATTCACCATTAGCGTGAACGAAACACGAATATTTCCAGTCGACTGGTAACCTTATTTCGTTTCGGGGACACCAGCGACACGACGGGATTCCGTGAAATCTTCCTACAGCGAACGAATTCTTTAATGGCAACGAAAACATCAGTCAGTCAAACCGTGTACAGCGTTAGACGTTTTCCGGGAAATTGACGGAGATGACAAAATTACACACGCTGTTCGTGGCAGAGAATCAGCCAGCGAACGGACGTGCCATTATCGTACCAGTGGCGTACACAGAAATTTAACAACGGGGGGGCAAGTAGAAATGCAAAAAAATGTATCGTATTTTATATTATTCGTACATAAATTTAGTCAGTTTGCGCTTTATTTTAATCGAAACGTGTTCCATTTGAGTAAATTATCTTTCGCCACGTGTTCGACAATTCGTCGATTACTCAACAGTAAAAGTTCGTCATTACTTATTTAAAATATGTGAACAGGTGTTGTCTTTCTCTGACATCGTCGGTTTCGGGGAAAACATTTCTCAGAAGAACGTTGTAGCGATCCGAACAAGTGGCAATCACACGGGGCAACGTCTGAGTTGCAATGATGGATGAATCATGCATTAATCCGGCCAAGGAACGATCGAGTTCGATCTCGTTGAAGCCTATTTGCAGATAAAGACAATACGAAAAACGCCCTCGAACGTTTTCGAGAATATGGACGTTTTTCATCCGCGACTGTTTAATAATCTGGAAATAAATGGACCATCGTCGCCATCTTGGTTGCGACGCGGAAGCGTTTTCGTTTATCAGATTTCGCACACAGTCGCGCGTGTATCACGGCGTTCGATTCAGCCGTGTAAGCAGCGCCAGATGTTGCCACGCGTTAAAAAAAAAGAGAAAAAAATTATATTCACAGCACGACGAGCTGCGAAAGACTCGAACGGGTCGACGCACAAAGGCATGGGAGGAGTTTGAGCCGCGAGACCTAGTTCAGATTGTCTTGAGGCTAATCACGAGTAATTAACCGAAACGAGGTTAGGATATTAAACTCACGTGGATCGCGACGGAGCCGCTTGCATGACGCAACAAGCATAATGCTTTCCGTTGGGCACACGTGTATCTGGAACTAGGTATGCCTCTGAACACGTCTCGAACAATTCATCAAGAATTTTTCCCGCGCTGGGTTAGGTTAGGTCTATGGGAACCGATTTGCCGTTCGCAGCCACGAGGCAAACGTCCTCGCGAATCGATGGGAATTATACGCAACGACGAACCGAATTAACTAGGCTCGGGGGCACTCGAAACTCTCGAAACCCGGGCAAATAATAATTCGTATAATTAATTCTGAATACCGCGATGATATTAATTCGAAGTTATCGACTATTTGGTACATATCTAACGATAACTTTTTAAATATTCGTTATCGTATGTGGACTTCTATTCACGCCAGTTACTAAGTAGCTCTTTGGCTTGGCGACAGTGGGCTGAACTTCCCACGCGGTGCACCGGGGTTCGATTACCGGAGACCCCGAAGCAGCACATTTTTAAATCGGAATCTTGATTTGATACCTTTGAAGAGAATCATAGTAAGTACGATGTAATTAGTAGTTAACGAATCACTTCCTCCTTAGTAGATTAAAATGAAAAAATATGACCACTGTCGCAGTAAAGTGAGTTAGTTTAAAACGGTTTCTTCGTCATCCTCTAAAATGTATGAAACGTTAACGTGTGTGCCATTTTTCCAGAGAACTATTTCAGTTGTTGATCGAACGAAGAGAGGGATAATGGTAAAATACATAGTACCAAAGGAGAACAGCTCGGGTTGCATCCGATCGAGAGTAAAACGCCCCGGATGCGCGAGGAAAGAAAGAAGAATATCCCGAGAGTGCTCGTTAATTACGATTCTTTACCACTTGGTGAATCGAAGCGCAACAGTTTTCAGCGCAGAAAAGAACCCGGCGTTGAATCGATTACCCGACGGGATATCTGCAAACTGTAAGAAACATTCTCAGCACCGTACCGAATAATTTATCCCGCGCACGGTACGATTTACCATTTCGACTGCAAGCATGCTGACTTTTACGATTTTAACGGAGCTTTTCGCCACCCGACGGTTTATCGACCCGCGATGAATATTCTTTCGCGAACAGTCGATTCATTTGTCCCCGCGAGCCGGTCATCTGGGAACGCGAATAGCAGCCGTGCAATCGAGTGTTAAATATACGTCCGTGGAACACTTTTAGGCGCAGTCGGAAACGTCCGTCGCACGGAATAACGTTGGTCTGCTCTCTCACGGAAAATGCAGAGTGTTTCAGAAATTCATGGGGAGCTAAATCTGCGCGCCAAAGTACTTACAATCGGTGTTATTGCTCATAAATATCGTAAAGAATAACCATTAATTATTCGTAACTCGAAAACTAATTGCATCGTTGGAAGCAAAACGGACGCGTCGGATGCTCGAGCGGACTCACTCTGGTTAGGTTAGTGTGAGTCATTGAAAACTTTGAAAATAGAAGCAAATAGTAGAGAGAAACGTTGAATGGTATAATAAGATCTTACTATGACCTCACTTTCTTCTTACGTGCAACGATGCACCGGAAAATTGCAATTGCGCTCCTTTTTTAAATTGCACCGCATATCTCTTTCACCATAAATCCACGCTTTCGTTACAAGTTACTTTGAAATCGAGAAGGACTAATCTCTCGAAAATTTTTTTTTTTTTAACATTCTTGCGTTTCTTAACGAAAGTAAAATACGACAGCTCTGTAATTAAAAGAAAGTTTCAATTTCGAATATCTCGAGACACTCGAAATTGAAAACTGAAGATCGAAATTACGAGTTGTAACCGCTGGTTAATTGGTAATTACGTTTTTACCGCGGTATTCTCCGTCGAGCAAAACGTTTGCGTACGATGAGTCGCTAATTGGCCATTAAACTTGTACCGCGCGAGTCCGTGGCCGTCTACAGCTGTTTTCGAAATGGAAAAATTTATGATTAATTACTTTTCGCGCGCTATGTCGCGTTCGACGTTTCGGAATTATAGACGCGAACTTGAACGAAAATGTTGGTTAAGATTGTTACCTTCCTTCTGAAAACTGTTCGATTCCCTGTGTTTTATATTAACCAAGCGTTTATTCGGACATTAGCATTCACTTTTCTAAACACTGTCAACTACGTTTCATCTCGCGACACCGAAACACCCTGTACATTCGTATTTTACAACTAAGCGATTTATTACGTCCGACAAATTTGATCAACGATAGGCGTGACAGTGAAATATTAAATTTCTGGGCTACACGGTGAGAAAGTAATTCGTTGCAAACTACGGTCCGCTACAGCCACGTTTATGTAATAATTCTCTTGCTCGTAATAGGAAAACCGAAACAAGGCCTTCTTCTTTCTCAAAAAATGAAAAGAAACTGTATATATCTCGTAATCGATGCATATCGAAGTTACTTCTTTGCAATGCCTAATTACTACACGCGTTTCAAAACGTTTAATTTTGATCTTACAAACGAGACACGAGGAGTGGACGCACGAGTGGTCGAATTAACAACGATTGTTTACGATTAAAATTTCTACCAGACGCCTAATTAGTGGTCAGAGTATCCTCGATTTCTTCCTATTCTTTTTCCGTCAGTGTAATTGTGTTTCTTCGTGCAAGTAGAAATCGTTGTTCCCTTCGCGGTGATATGTAACGCGGTGCTTTGTGAAAGGAAAAGTCCGCGTTCCCTGCTCGTACTTGATTCCGTAAAAGAGCGGAGCCCTTGAAATTCTTTCTTACAGCTTGGGCCGATCCTCGCGATCGTATTCTACCGCGGGAAGATGGATTATACTCGACTCGCGTAGGTGTCGTGTCCTCTATGAAAGGAGAGAACCGTGTAATATACCAACGAACGCCCTCTGCTGTTCTTTGCTGACGAAATGGATGTTCCAGATACAAATATTATTCGATGCGGCAAGCCGCTAGCGATAATAAAAACATTCTGTTCGATCCAACTGGTGCAACATTTCGCAAAGCATGCCCCCGCGAGGTCAAGAATATTTTCATAATAAAATAAATAATTTTTGTTGCCAAGTGCTTGATCAAGGAATTAGAATTGCGTGAAAAGAAGAAATTACACTTTAAAAATACACCGATGCCTTGATAATTGTCGCGAGCTCGAGACCGAGCCGCGACAGTTAGCGAGGGTGGCGGCAGTTTCAAGAATCGAAGATACCAGAGGATACTTAATCACGCTTATTTAATCTTCCAGATTCGTTGCTGAATATTTTTCTTACAGATGGATTTTTAATGGCACGATTAATGCTTCAAGACTTTGTATTTACATCGAAACCAGAATTATTTTTGCACGCTGAAGTTACGCGGACACACGACCCTCGAAAGCGATTCGACGGGTTTCCAAGGCAATAGTCGCGGCCGCCAGCTTTTAATAGTACTAATAAAACTGACTCGTCGACACAAATTACACAATTGCTGCGAAAAACGCAGCGCATTTTTTTTCCAGAAACGATGAAGCAGCAATAAATATTCTCCACTGACTACTTAACAGTTTAAAAACTTCTAAAAAAAAAAAAAAGGCTATAAATTTTGTTCAACGAAGAGCACGATCGATTTATGGCATTAATCTTTCCGGAATAGAGATTTACTATTTATATTTACATTTTACTTCTGACTTTACGGTTCAGAGAGCATCTGTTTCTCGGACACCCGATATACAGAGGTTCAATCTTTGTTGGGGGTGTGCACCAGCAATAAAAAACACGATAAAAACACACAGTCTGGCACTATCGGAATGGGACTCGTAAAAATTTGAAGAAAAATATTGTTTATTGATGTTTCTTCGCTAAACTATGCGCACAGTAGAACGTATAAAATTATTTTTGAACGTATTCCGGAGGTAGACGCGTTTGATCAAATAAATATAAATAGAATTGATTGTAGACCTGAGTTGAGTTAATTTTTAATAAATACAGAAATGAAACGACGAATAAAGCAACATGTATATATTATTTACAAAGTACGACAAACGTGCTGATGTTAAAGTGGGTTACTCCTCCATTGCCTTTTATATCTTTCGTATTGTAAATTATTCATTACAAAGTATACTCGCATTGTAACACCGAGAAATTTCGTAATTACGAAGGTTACGTATTTTCGAAATTATTCTGCATAATTTTAATCACCGTGTCAAACAAAAATATAATGGTTATTGCGTTGAAATGGGTAGAAAATACGAAATTGCATATAAATAGCACGATAAAAATTGATAATGTTACTAATTACATATATTTATACAGCGTGTTCGGCCACCCCTGGGAAAAATTTTAATGAGGGATTCTAGAGGCCAAAATAAGACGAAAATCAAGAATACCAATTTGTTGATGGAGGCTTTGTTAAATAGTTATTAACAATTAAATTCAAAAATTTCAAATCGTTCTGGAAAACTTATTTTCGGTTGCGGGGGTCAATTACAATCATTTTTGGTGAATAGACATACCCCCAAAATCCTACCCACTTTCTAGAAAAAAATTCGAGAAAGTGTGAAATTTTTGCACGGAAAAAGAAATTTCAAATCGTTCGAGAAAAATTATTTTTGGTTGCGAGATTCAATTACAATCATTTTTGGTGAATAGACATACCCCGGAAATCCTGCGCATTTTCGAGAAAAAAATTCAGTACGGACGGAACTTTAAACATTAATAACTTTTTAACAAAGCCTCCATCAACAAATTGATATTCTTGATTTTGGTTTTATTTTGGCCTCTAGAATCTCCCATTAAAATTTTTCCCAGTGATGTTCGAACACCCTGTATATATAAATTGTTAAAATATATAAAAGATTCACTTTGTACGTCTTAGCTACGTGCTAACTTTTTCATTGATAAATTTGTATTTCGAATATTTCTGTATACCGCGTGGCTATCGTGTAATAAAGATAAAAGCTGAATTCCTCGGTGTACGGACGGTCCGCGTGTAAACGTCAACGAATTTTATAGCCGCCGGGAACACATATATTCTCAGCTTCGAGACAATTCTTATAAATAAAATGTAACGAACAGATTCGCGTATTACGTAAAAATCATCGTAACACAATGTCGACTAATTGCAACGTTTCAAAGCGATCCTCATTCACGGCCATTTCTTCGTTACTACCGGTGATCAACATAACTTGATAGCCTCGATTATTTTTTAGTCAAAGATCTCTGTTATCACTAAAACAGAAAAATCATATCACGTATATATATTAACATGTACACGTTCTGTAGATTCAGCATAATATGTTGCAGCAAAAACGATTAAATTTCATCAACTTCGTTCGTCAATGCAAATCTTTTTTCTGAAAACTCGATTGCAATATCCGATTGACCCGATCATTCGACGAACTGTTTTTCTGCATAAATATTTTCCCAATATGTTCCTGCAATTCCGTGTTTTCTCTGTTATTTAATATTCTTGGTTGACCCGCATGGGACCCATTAATCAATATTTTACCAATGTTATATTTTTGTATTATAACACACATTCTTGTTTATAATTTCCAGTTTTATACAGGGTGTTCGGCCACCCCTGGGAAAAATTTTAATGGGAGATTCGAGAGGTCAAAATAAGACGAAAATCAAGAATATCAATTTGTTGATTGAGGCTTTGTTAAAAAGTTATTAAAAGATTAAATTAAATAATTTCAAATCGTTTTGAAAAAGTTATTTTCTGTTGCGGGGGTCAATTAAAATCATTTTTGGTCATTACACATACCCTCGAAATCCTACGCACTTTCGAGAAAAAAATTCAGAAATGTGGACAAATTTTTCGGTGAAATTAAAAAATTTCAAATCGTTCTAAAAAAATTATTTTTGGTTGCAGGCGTCAATTACAATGAGTTTTGGTGAATACACATACCTCCGAAATCTTACGCACTTTCGAGAAAAAAATTGAGAAATGTGGACAAATTTTTTGACAAAATTAAAAAATTTCAAATCGTTCTGGAAAAATTATTTTCTGTTGCAGGTGTTAATTATAATCATTTTTGGTCAATACACATACCCTCGAAATCTTACGCACTTTCGAGAAAAAAATTCTTTACCGATAATATACTGTGTGGTCGAAAATATTTCTAAAACTTTTTAACGAAGCCTCAATCAACAAATTAGTATCCTTGATTTTCGTCTTAGTTTGGCCTCTAGAATCTCCGATTAAAATTTTTCTCATGGGTGGCTGAACACCCTGTATATTGTATAAATAATATTGTATTAAATTAAGTAGTACATAAGGATCTGTTTAACTTTATTTTGCTCTCGTAACGAAGATATACATAACGATGAAGAAAATCGATTTATGATTCTGTTTGCGAAACAGGAGCAAGTGCAATATGCACTCGTACCGTGGCTCCAGTAAAAAAGTTATATCATCTCAAGATGTTCCCCATCGCGGGATTCGAGCAAAAACAAGAATTACAGCTTGCTCTAGTTACCTAAATCATCTTGTATATTCAATGAAAATATATGCCAACGCAAACATCTGCTTTGTATCGGAATTTTTCTTTCACTAAAAAGATCCGAAAGTTTCTTCACTTTCGTTTCTACAGCAGCCGTAAGACTTGTTCTTCTTCGTAATATTTTGTGTCCTCCCTAGCGACGTATCCCTTACGCGGGATCAAGTAGTCCGTCGCGTAGACAGAACTTTTTACGAGCCACGTACCCTAACTCCACAGACGAGACGCGCCAGGTTGGTCAATAAATTCGTTTGCGAATTGACAGCTACTTACATCGCAAAGGAACGAACCTAACCTAACTATCGCGCGGAAACACGGTTGTCTGAATTTATTATTATTATTTATTACCATCGACGCAAGGAATACGCCGTAAAGTATAAAATATTCTTTGGATCGATGAGTCCACCATAACCTAAAATATAGTCACGAGTTGACGTTGATGCGCAAGATTTGTTTGAATTTTTGCAAAAAAAAAAACGAGAGGACCAATGGAAACCGGATCGAACGCGAAACCCGATACTCCAATCTTGCGCGACGGGATGGGGAGCGTGGCGTTTTTAACGACGGTTAATTACTCGGCACAGAAGTCATATCGAACGGTAACAGCTGCACGTTCGAAAATTAACGTGTCTAAAGGACGCGGCGGCAGGCCCGGCGCAACCCTTTGTTTCGAATATCGACGATCGTACGCCGCGTTTCGGTTTTGTGCCCGTGTAAGTTCACGGATCGTTGTGCAGTATCGGCAGCCGAAGCGTTCTGCCGCAATGGATAATAGGTGTACACGTCGATCGATGGTTGGAAAACTGAAAATCGAGAGTAAGCGTGTTCGAAGTTCAACGATAACGGGCATCGATACGGCGAGAGACCGAAGAAGACAAAGAGAAAGACAGGTCCAAGCCGAAAAAATTTATCGTGCCTACGACGATGGTCGACCGAGCCCGGACACCAGAAAAATTTTACACGAACTGATAACCAATAGAAAGCTCACCACTTTTCGTCGGTCGGTGAAATAATTAATTTTCGTTTTTCATTTCTTTTTTTCTATGGAACATCCGTACACTGTACTTTGTATTTCGAGAGCTCGTCCCGACTCGGATGATTATGCAAAAATTGTGTCTAGTTAAGAATTTCGTTCGTCTATGACCAGGCCCGTTGCTCGTCGTCGTGATCCGACTAATTAAGCCGAGACACAGCGAGTTGTCGGTCCGTTAATTGGTACACCGATTAAAACCACGGAGGTACGCGAGGTATCGTTTTGCATAGGACAAGGTCAGAGTCCTAAGGACTGCAGTACCGCTCGACAACAGCCGGATTCCTTTCGTCGATGGCACACGGTGACAGAGAGCAACGAGAGATACAAAAATAGTTCTGAGACGCCGGGGTTCAAGACCTCGGTTTAGATACGACGCAGGGATGATAACGTTATCCGCGGGACATTATGGCACAGCTGGCGTTTCCACGTAAACACGACGAAACATTAACGAGAGTTTGCTCTCGGCCGGGGAAGATTAAAATTTCGAGCTACGTGTCTGTTGCCAATGGAAGCCGCGACGTCGGACGGTTCCGTTCGCGATGTTTACCATCGGCTAGCACGTATGCTGCGTAACAAAGATACAAATCTCAGAGAGAGACGTACGATCCTACGGTGTCTGAGATAACAAAGACGGTTCACTCGAGTTCGAGGGGCTGCACTATGCAAGCGGAGCAACGAAAGATAACGCACGATAACAATCATTCTCTCAACAGGCGGATAAATACCTGTCCGGATATCTTGCCCAGAAATTACGAAAAGTTTCTTCTGACCTATTTCCAAAGATGCTGCACACGCCACACGCATTATCCCTGGACGTTTTCTTGATCCGCGGAACGTTCCGTCGTGAGAGAACCGTCTCGAAAATTCGCAACCGCCGATAACGCGATGGAGTTTCACGTCTTTCGGTTCACGTTCTGCCGGATCGGGGCTCGGGGAACTGGCAATCGCACGAAATTTTGTCGTCGCCCGACATAGACGATTCGGGTAAATCGAAAAAGGTCACTTGGCTTCGTCGATAGGTTGAAACTTTTCTAACACGCGCGAAAGAAGGACTCGCGTCGAAGGCGGATTATTGAATAGAATCGGTCGTAAGCTCACCGAAAGGACGCTCGAAGCACCTCACGAAACTCCTTTGTATCCAGGGCAGTGAAAAATCCTCGTGGTGACACCGCGATTACCGAGTTTTGCATACATCTAAACACACTCATTAACACCAATCGAGCACTAAACCGAATTGCCGCGCAAGCTTGCCTTGACCTCGCGATCTGACCGGTAGATCGGTAAGAATTTCACGAAAATCACATTGATAGCGTTCGACCGTCAGCTTGCTTCGGAGATCATAGACCAGCTGTGTTTTTGCCCGACCATTGAGGAACTCGTGCATGCGCACTAACTCTGCCGCCATCTTAATTTTCTCGGGAGGAGGAAATCATACCGCGCGCAATTTGAACCTGTTATAGGGACTGTCGATACATTACGAAAGTATTCTACTATGAATTAGGTATTTTTGGATCCTTTCCAATCATTTTTTGGCAAGGAGTTGCACAGCTTTTTCGTCGAAATATCTCATGCATACTCAGTGATATTTATCAAATATACATAAACTTTTTCAAAGTAAAATATTACTAATTAAACATTCTACGTGTTCAAGAATGTAGTCAAAAAAGAAAATGTTATTTTATGGCTTCCGTGGTTTAACTATACTCTTGTCAAAATTTCCCATTTTTAGAATAAAAGTACATGACTCTCTTTTTTAATAACTAATATGTTTGTTCCTGTAGTACTGAAACAAAGAAAATTATTACAGGAAAAGTATTATGTACATGCATGCAAATAATCATTTTTATCCTTCTTTAATATATCTATCGGTTAAACATACGTGCTTTTGGCATCAAACATCGTGATACGTTTCTTTCCTCGTTCTATGATGAATAGAAGAATAGTATCAATATTTACTTGAAACTTGACACTAATTGCGAACTTTGTGTATTCGATGATAAAGCAACATCTCTTAGATAGATGTAAGCGACCCAATTTATGAAATTGAAACAAAATGTATGCGATAAGTTTGATACTGTACTATATTTTATGGCAATTTACCATTAACAAATCGATGAGTCTTTTCATTATTTTACGTTGACAGATAAGATGATTAATTCAAGCATATAAATTGTATATTTAAACAGAAAAATGTTTCACACACATTTTGTAAGTACGACGACTGTAATCAAAAGTAGAAATTGTATTTATAAAAATAAAAAAACAGGGCCCCTCCGGGATTTGAACCCGGGACCTCTTGCACCCAAAGCAAGAATCATACCCCTAGACCAAGAGGCCTCATGTTAGAACGTTTACTAATTTCTTACATATAGTACAAATTATATAACGATTATTAATTACAAATGAAATTATATACTTATAAATATGGAATACTAATTATTTGGCAGGAAATCAATTTGTCAACATCAAACATGTTACAAAATTGCTGAATAAAATTGAATGGTAATAGATATTATATAAGTATGTATACGTTATTCTTATATAAGAAATGAAATATAAATCTTTTACGTAAAAGTTAAACTATAAAATGATGTAATGAATACTAACTAGTTCATAACCTCAATAGATAAATAAGAGTACGACTATATAAACATACCGGATGATGGTTATACTATCGACTGAAACATAATTTTATTGTAACTTACTCTTTTTACGTTAATTTTTACCTACAGTCGATTACCAATAACAAACATTGAATAAATTTTAATAAAATACGTATCATACTATTTTTTGACAATTGTTAAATACTCTGTCAGAAAAAGAATCAATTTTAGATCAGTTTCTGAATTAAACTGCTCTTGACAATCATTTTATGTATCCAGAAAGTAGAAGAATAAAATTTATTCATATCGTTAGAACACAGACGAGGTATACGAGTAGACCTTTCACCACAGACGAGGTATATGAATAGACCTTTCACCTAATGTAATTTTTCGGCCCGAGTTTCTCGGGTCCCGGGACCCCATTACCATTTTCGTGTCACTCGCAACGTTATCAACAGATTCAGAAATGAATTTTAATCCCTTTCATAGTCAACTCACATGGATTTACGCAAAACTACAGCTGTTTGCCTATCAATACTAATTCAGTGAATAATTTTTCAACAGACCGCCCTCCATGAGAAGAGGACGCTGAAATCACCTCCGAATTTTTCGCTCAGTATGGCAATTGTTCGAACTGACGTACAAAAAGACAACAATTAATGAGATACACTCTTCCAAAGTGGAACAAAATGTTAAAAAGATCATGCATCAAATTGTAAGGGAATCCTCGTAAGAAGGCTTTAATCTTCGTAATGGTTTTAATGGGTCGATGGTCAACAATGACTAGCTTATGGTCACTGGTGGTCAACAGTGAGGTGGACATCAAGGTCAGCGGTCCAGTGAAGATCCAGAAATGGTCAAGAGGTGGGACCAATCGGAATAGTTTCTTTGTAGACGAGACAGTCTTACCTGTTATCTTCAACTTTGGCTCTGACTGGTCTCCCCACTTTCATCCCCTTAGACATATAAGCAGGGTCACTGCGAAGATTTCTTCAGTCGCGTCGCGAATTCGGGAGTGTACAAATAGCCAGAGGAGAACCGGGGACCGCTGCTGACCATTGCTGACCAATACTGACCAATACTGACAAATACTGACCACTACTGACCAGTGCTGATTCGCGTTCCTGCCACTACTGACCAGTGCCGGACGGTGATGACCAACAGTAAGAACTGTTTAAAAATTCTCTCCCCTCTTCTATTCTATCATTTGATGCCAATTTTGCTTCAATGAACTAATTTTGCCTTGTTTATCTAACCGATGTTGCTATAATATGAATATTTTCTGACTTTACAGCTGGCCCTTATGGTAACTACCCTAGGTACTGACAACAAGTAGTAAGTCCACTCCACTTATTTATATTTTATTATTTTTATTTGTTTGTTTGATGTGAATTCAACTTTATTTATCTATCTGATTTTATTTGGTTATTATGAATGTTCCTTTTCTCTGTTTCTACTTTTACATTGTTTTGCGAATTTACGTGACTGCTTCGATATGTATAATATTGCAGGATATAATAATATAATATTGTTTTCAATCATACACTATATTTGTTTCTATACAAATTCATGAATTCATATTTTTACGTTCTTGCTCGAATTCTCGTAATATTCTACGGAGGTACTTCGTTTGATTCTTCCATTTCGTTTGATTGTTTGGTGTTGATTCAACTTGGTGTCTCGATCCAAGTTTCTTTCATTATTAGGAGTGTTCGTTTTGATATGAATAACATTGTGTCGATGCATATACCGTATTTGTTTCGATGTCTCTGACTCGTTTTTTCGTTCGTGTTTGTTGTTCGACACTGATTAATATAAGATTTTTATTTTTACTTCTCAGCTTAAATTCTTGTAACATTTTGCTAATATACTCTGTTTAATTCCCTTTAGCTAGGTGATAGATCATTTTGAAGTGTTTATTAAATTTCCTACCATATCTCACTAATATACATATGAGTTTTGATTTCAGTTTAAATTTGGGTTAATCGCAAGGACATCGAGGGAGAACACCACAACCGCCGAGGGACCTTTAATTGCAAGTTGATTAGTCTTAAGCTTCGTCGCGAGTATTAAAATTAACGTCGAAGCCTTCTTTATTATACGTATCTCCGCATCCTACCAAGTAATTATTCAATAAGTAGCTTGTCTCTCGCTCGTTCCCTCGTTCCTAGCTTCGGTCACCGCTGTTTCATCGATTGAAACATGTGATCGGCCGTGTAGCTGATCCGAAAGATCTAATCGCCTTCCCTTTGGTAGCTCGATCGAGGGAAAATGGTACTTTGCTGGAAGGTGTGGAGTTTCCGTATTCTGCGGAAACGCATACCTTCCAGCGAAAGTCGACACTGTTTCAGGTACTCTCTCTATGTCAGACAACTTGAGTCGGGTCCTTCGGGCTCCCGGCGGGTTGCATTGGAGCAATGGAGACCTTCGATTCGGAGTCGCAGCCGTCCGTTATCCTATAGAGATCTAGTTAGCAAGGGCAGTAGGTTCGATCCTCGGATCCGCTGCACGGTTCAGCGTCGCGTCGCGTCGCTTCGCGTGCCCCTCAAATTAACTTCGTCCCTCTTTTTAACCAAATAATTGCTTGGTACAACTAAACCAGAACATCCAAGGAACTTTGTTTCCTTCTATCGTCCGAATTTTAGTTTTAACTTGACCAGATTTGAGCTTCGACGTTAATTTTAAGTCCCTATTGTATGCGTCTCCCAATATAGCCAAGTAATTATTTAACAAGTAGCTTCTCTCGACTCGTTCTCTGGTTCCTAGCTTCGATCACCACTGTTTCATCGATTGAAACATGTGATCGGCCGTCCAGTTTGTCCGAAAGATCTAGTCGCCTACCCATGATGGATCGATTTCTAGAAATAGAAATCAATCTACCAAGGGCAGTGTTGATTCGATCCGAAGATCTGCCGTACGGTTCAGCATCGCGTATCCCACAATATAGCTTCACCCCTTTTCAAACGAAATAATTACTTGGTACAACTAAACTAGAAGATCGAAGGAACATTGCTTCCTTTTATCTCTCTAGTTTAGTAATCCAGCTAAGCTTAGCTAAAAGGGAGATCGATGGAACTTTGATTCCATCTATCTCCCTTCGGGTCTCCACTCGCAGCAAACTCCACGTGGTGAGACCTGGGGATTATTATTTAGTAATTAATACAATTATTAATTACATAACAAATAATATGATCTAATGGCTGCGTTCTTCAGAAACCATTCCATTTGTCGTAACAATCGCGAAAGTATTTCATTGTGTATTAATTTCTCACAAAAATTCAGATACACTCGTCAACTACAGATCGATTTAGGATTAGATCACAGACGAGGATATTCATATATCTCGTCTGTGGTGCTATCACAGACGAGGTATATGAATAGACCTTTCACCTAATGTAATTTTTCGGCCGGAGTTTCTGGGGTCCCGGGACCCCATTACCATTTTCGTGTCACTCGCAACGTTATCAACAGATTCAGAAATTAACACAAGAGGAAGTGAGACAGAAAATAAAATTACATAAATTTTATTATTTTTTAACGGAATGAAAGCTGTACGGTCTATCATTGGACATTAATCGATTAATTTCATTGGAGTAATCAAACGATTAAGATTATTTAAAAATTTCAAGATTATTAAAATACCTAAGGATGTATTTCATTGATACGTACACCACAAATTCTCTATTTTTTATTTTAAATTGTAATATATTATTTATTAAAAAAATAACTCGGCAGAAACGTATTTGCGACTCGAAGTCAGTGTTATTAGACCGCACACCAGGACGAAGAAGGTATGTGGAACTATAACAAGAACGCAGCCATTAGCTCATATTATTTGCTATGTAATTAGTAATTATATTAATTACATAGTAAATAATAATCCCCAGGTCTCACCTCGAGGAGGTTGCTGCGACTGGAGACCCACCCTAGCCTCGCCCCAACCACCCTTCCTTTGGCGAGAAATTCGAATACCTATCTAAGGGAGAAGCTATCGAAAAGTTAGAAACGAGCTAGAAAAGGAGAGTTCTTAAAAGAACTGCCCAATCAAGAGATGAAGAACCTAACAAAATGTCAATACATGTGAGATGATACACATGTTTTCTAAAAACGAAATTGAAATGTACAACTGCGCGCACGAACTCTGACCGATGAAGAGATCAAAAACCTAACAAAATGTTGAGACATGTGAAATAATCCATCACACGTTTTCTAAAAACGAAATTGGAATGTGCAACTGCACGTATGAATCCTGATTACTACAGTATCAATATGTACTTTATTATTAATTGTTCCTTCTTAAATAAATACTTGCATTATGACAGTGCCTAACAAGACACTCGTACAAAACGAAGAAAGGATCCTGAAGATCCAACCAGAAATGTGCAACTGCACGAATGGACCTTGCATATTAGAATACTAATATGTATCTTAATATTAATCATTCCCACTTAAATTTACGCACACGTTTTGGTAATATTTAATAAACGGCAGGAGAACGCTTTTTTATCTTATAATCTATATACATTTGTACTTATATTCTAACGCAATCTGTAGAAACATGAAGAAATATGACAAGATATTTTCTTCTTGGGGTCTTCGTCACTCCCACGATGTTTTCCTGAAACAAAAACTCATATCCAATAAAATATATAACTCATATAAAACAAATAAATATGAAAAAATATTTCTTCTTGGTGCCTTGATTAATCCCACAATGTTTCTCTGAAACATAAATCAGACAATAAATAAAATTGTACAAAGAAACTAACTACATCAAGCTACTTCAAACTACAATAGAGTGGCACATATGGGGATGAAGTTAGACGTTTTAAATATCGCAACACTACGGGGCAACAACGCGATAAATCAACAATCGCAACGCTAATTTATAATAGAAAAAATTCCAAACGCGACTTGTAAGAATAAAAGCAACCCGCGAATGGTAATTATTCGCAACACTATCCTGAAAAGCAAACGCGAAAAATAGTAATTCGCAACTCTACGAGCAATCGCGTTTACTAAAAATTCGCAACGCTATTTTTAAAGCAAACGCCCGGTTCCTAGGTTTGCATAAAGACAATCACGAATCGTATTTATTCGCAGCACTAATATATCAACGCGATAAATATTTGTTCGCAACTCTACGAGCAAACGCGAACATTGTATATTATTCGCAACTCTAACTTTAATCAGGGGCTATTGGTACATGTACATAGACATGTACTGGCCACAAAAAAAAATAACTACTACTAGTACTACAATTGGGGTAGAATTTGGGTATTGAAAATATCGCAACGCTAAATAAAAAATCGCACGATTAATCAAGATCGCAACGCTAATTTATAACGTGAAAATTACAAACGCGGTTGACATCCATTATTATATATATAGAAGAGTAAAAAAGCAACGCGAATCGTGATTGTTCGCAACACTACCCTGAAAAGCAAACGCGAAAAATAGTATTTCGCAACTCTACGAGCAATCACATTTATCAATAATTCGCAACGCTATTTTTAAGCAAACATTCGGTACCTAAGTTTGCAAAAAACCAATCGCGTATCGTGTCAAGGCGCCACACTACCCTGAAAAGGAAACGCGAAAAACAGTGATTCGCAACTCTACAAGCAAACGCGATTATTGGATATTCGCAACTCTATGTATATCATAACCGCGAGTTATGGGGACGGATGGCTGGCACGTATGGTGCAATCATGTACCATCAGGTACATGCATACGTGAGCGAGTCAGAAAAATAAACTAACTACAACTACAGACGAGTTAAGTGACAAAGTAGTAACAGGAATGACTTTCCATTCTCATCCGAGGATGAAGATGAAAAGCCATTTGTTGCAGCCCACTCTTGAGACAGTTTGTCAGGGCCTCTTCGGCTCATCGAGAGCCTTTTCTTTCTTCGGCGGTCCTGCCGATGCCTGAAACTTACGAAAGACAGGGCTCGAGATTTTGTGCAATACGTAGTCTTCCAACAATATACGAATTGTTGAAAGAGCAACGTGGTCATCTCGAGGGGGACGAGCGTTTCGAAAGGGACCTAATCACGACCGCGAGCGCGAGAGAGCGACTTTAAGAGTCGCGCGATTCGAGGAGTCGAAATTAAAGCCGAAACAAACAGCACAAGTGCACCGTTTGAATCAGCAAGATTTCTACTCTCGAAATCGTAACTACAGGAACAGAACTGCCACGCGAAAACGCGCCTACCCGAATTACTAATGTGGACGGTCCTGCTCTGACCCTACCTACTTAGGTTTAAACACACACACCAGAGAATAAGTTACCTACCTACCTAACCCTATATTTAAAAAAATGCAAAACTCAGTCTCTCAAACAAACACTCCACGGTTCTCATTCTCAATGTCCGGGCGCGACCTAAACTAGAGAGGACTCCCCGGGGTTCCTCCGACACCCGGACACAACCTCATTCATACTCTAATTGTGTACGTACCAGTTTTTGCAGTGGTCTGACAAAGCTAGTGCCCATTGCGTACTTTTATTATTTATGTAAAACATTTTAATATATCTGATATAGTCTTTATTAAAATATACTCTATACATATATGATTATATAAGATTGAAAAGCTAATTCATTATGCATTTTACAATATTATCGACGTGTATGCAATACGAACAATTGCCAAGTAAATAATAACTATAAGTTTAATATTATTATTGTGATTGTTATGAATCTAATGTCAAAAAATTCTGTATCTGAATTGTGATGAACTTTTGATACGATGCACTTCCACAACCTAACCACAAACACACATAGTGGACAGTACATCGTGCACGAGACACTAGCATTGTCAGTCGCACAGATAAATTATTATTATAAATGTTACAAACTAAGTCATCGTGCCTCGTTGCCTTCGCTCGTGCAAATAACACTTGGGCATGTGCATGAACTTAGGCAACGAACACGGGAAAGTATCCTGAAAATCCTGACTAAAACAACTGGTTATTAATAAGTAACTAAACGGTATCTATTCTCAATTAAAATGACTCGACTTGTTATATGTAATATATCGACAACAGAGTACGTTAATATCGAAAGATATTATTATACAAGAAAAATTTGTGGCTGAAATTTAATTGTTCAAAATGTAAGACTTTAATAAAGATTTCATGATAAAATAATTTACTTTGCCAATTGAAATAAATTTGTTAAATTATTATTCAAAATATTCAATTAACCTTGGTCGATTCTGTCGTCAAAGTAAATTTAAAAAAAAATAAAATTAACATGCATGTTCCTTTGAGTTGAAAATCGACCAGTCGCGAAACGCCTTCTTGCACGTAAAATACATCATATGATGTATCAATTAATAAAACGAATATTTAATAATTATATTAATGATGTAAGATATTTTACTCAATCATACGATTAATATAATGTTTTCACATTATATTAATTCATATTCTACTCAATTATATAATTCATATAAAGTTAATAAACATATTTCATATATTTTATCAAAATTGTGTAATATTTATTGATAACATTAAAAAACGCGAGTGCAAGAAGACCCTAGCCTGCACTAAAAACATATAACTCATGGGTATTTTTCATACCCGCGGTCACTTAACTCGTCAAAAATACCAAGTATACAACTGGTCACCCGTGTTGATTCGGATATTTCATCCTACAACATGGTTGGGGACCAGAGGAAACAAAATAGCATGCGACTCACCAACTGTAGAATTCAAGCACCCGGGCGACGATGTTGCCTAGTAGGAGTCATCAGCGAAGTCATCAGCGACGTTAGAAACGAAGTCAGCATCAAGGTCAGCAGCGAGATCATCGTCGAGTTTCTCTGGATCCACAAGTACGATGATGAGATGTCAGGATCCTTTAGAAGGAAAGAGTAAATGTTTTTACGAAAGGTTTCTACCGTATTTGAAAACTTGATGGCAAATTTAAATAAAACAATTTTTTTTAAGCGTACTCAGAACAAAATACAAAGGTACTTACATTTTTCGCACGTGAACATCGCCAAATACTCTTTTTCGTATAGATACAGGTTTCCTGTCGGAACGTGTTCACAAACTCTCAAAGCATTGTAGCGTGACCGTAGTTTCACCGCAGTTGAGAGTCTCATGTGGTTGAATTGTAATTACGAGCTGTCACAGAAATAAAACACAAATTTGTTAACAGACACTTATTAATATTGGATAAATGCATCGATAGATAATGACGAAAAGAAGAGAACCGGTTAAAAACGAAAAATACGTTTGACCGTAGTTGAGCGTCCCGTGTTTGAATTGTAATTACGGGCTCTTACAGAAATAAAACACAAATTTGTTAATATGCACTCATTAATATTGTATAATTGCATCGATGGAGAATAACGAAGAGAATAGAAATGGTCAAAAATAAAAAATACGTACCTAATTAGACGCGAAGCTGTCAACGCACTTCTCACACCACTTTCCAAACGAAGAATGACGAACAGGATCGAACACGTCTCTGTCGCGAGGAGTGGGGAGTGGGGTGAGGGAGTCACGTAGTCCGTCTCGACTCTTGATGTCTATCTTCGAAATAAAGGTTAAACCTTATATCTCGAAGAACTGAAAATAAATAAAATTAAGACATGAAGAAAATAAAATTAATATAAAAAGATATCAAACAAACAATTAATTAATGATTTATTGTCTTTATATGCTTGTGACGTCACAATGAGTAACAGCCAATCACAGGCGCTGCTTGAATATCGAATATCGATCTGTTAATCGACGCATAAATAGCTAGATCGATTGAAATATATTAATTATCACTATTTTATTAAAAGCTTTTCATATAAATTGTGTGAATACAACAATAGACAAATAATATGTATAAAATATACAAAATATTCATTTTTCACGATGTTTTTCTTTTGTGTCATAGGACTCCCACTGAATACTGTTCCTGTCTGTTACTCGTCTGTACCTATTTCTAGTGTATTCTATAATATTCTTTAAAAATAATTTTATTCTTACCATTGTTAGCATTCCTAAGCCAAGGACAATGATGCGATCGTTTCTTATCTTTTAAAAGCTCGGTCAGGTTGTGTTTACATTTTCGGACGCCGGCCTCTCGACTTCACCTTGGAGATGGACTCATGAATTCCTGATCTGCGTGACACTAACACTGTTGTTTTATGCATCTATACTATGCATTGTCTGTGCCCTTAATCCCTGTGTTACGAAAAAATATCGCGTTCGGCGTCTACCTCACACTTCGTTTATGCCTGTAGAAGACTTCTTACCAAACTGCGTCAAGTTCAATGTTATCGACACCGCGTCAAAGAAGGTTGGGTATCTAGTGAGAATTAAAATAAATATCTTTAGAAAGTTTAGTAGAAACAAAAGAAACTTTTATATGAAAAACTGATTGAAATTTAGATTGAAAGTTAATACTTACGCATTATATGGTTATAATTAATATATTTCAATTGATCTAGTTATACATATATGCAACCAATAACAGATCGATATTAGATGAGCCAATGACAGCTTCTCATTGTGACGTCACAAGCATATAAAGACAATAAATCATTAATTAATTGTTTGTTTGATATCTTTTTATATTAATTTTATTTTCTTCATGTCTTAATTTTATTTATTTTCAGTTCTTCGAGATATAAGGTTTAACCTTTATTTCGAAGATACACATCAAGAGTCGAGACGGACTACGTGACTCCCTCACCCCACTCCCCACTCCTCGCGCGAGAGACGTGTCCGATCCTGTTCGTCATTCTTCGTTTGGAAAGTGGTGTGAGAAGTGCGTTGACAGCTTCGCGTCTAATTAGGTACGTATTTTTTATTTTTGACCATTTCTATTCTCTTCGTTATTCTCCATCGATGCAATTATACAATATTAATAAGTGCATATTAACAAATTTGTGTTTTATTTCTGTAAGAGCCCGTAATTACAATTCAACCACATGAGACTCTCAACTGCGGTGAAACTACGGTCACGCTACAATGCTTTGAGAGTTTGTGAACACGTTCCGACAGGAAACCTGTATCTATACGAAAAAGAGTATTTGGCGATGTTCACGTGCGAAAAATGTAAGTACCTTTGTATTTTGTTCTGAGTACGCTTAAAAAAAATTGTTTTATTTAAATTTGCCATCAAGTTTTCAAATACGGTAGAAACCTTTCGTAAAAACATTTACTCTTTCCTTCTAAAGGATCCTGACATCTCATCATCGTACTTGTGGATCCAGAGAAACTCGACGATGATCTCGCTGCTGACCTTGATGCTGACTTCGTTTCTAACGTCGCTGATGACTTCGCTGATGACTCCTACTAGGCAACATCGTCGCCCGGGTGCTTGAATTCTACAGTTGGTGAGTCGCATGCTATTTTGTTTCCTCTGGTCCCCAACCATGTTGTAGGATGAAATATCCGAATCAACACGGGTGACCAGTTGTATACTTGGTATTTTTGACGAGTTAAGTGACCGCGGGTATGAAAAATACCCATGAGTTATATGTTTTTAGTGCAGGCTAGGGTCTTCTTGCACTCGCGTTTTTTAATGTTATCAATAAATATTACACAATTTTGATAAAATATATGAAATATGTTTATTAACTTTATATGAATTATATAATTGAGTAGAATATGAATTAATATAATGTGAAAACATTATATTAATCGTATGATTGAGTAAAATATCTTACATCATTAATATAATTATTAAATATTCGTTTTATTAATTGATACATCATATGATGTATTTTACGTGCAAGAAGGCGTTTCGCGACTGGTCGATTTTCAACTCAAAGGAACATGCATGTTAATTTTATTTTTTTTTAAATTTACTTTGACGACAGAATCGACCAAGGTTAATTGAATATTTTGAATAATAATTTAACAAATTTATTTCAATTGGCAAAGTAAATTATTTTATCATGAAATCTTTATTAAAGTCTTACATTTTGAACAATTAAATTTCAGCCACAAATTTTTCTTGTATAATAATATCTTTCGATATTAACGTACTCTGTTGTCGATATATTACATATAACAAGTCGAGTCATTTTAATTGAGAATAGATACCGTTTAGTTACTTATTAATAACCAGTTGTTTTAGTCAGGATTTTCAGGATACTTTCCCGTGTTCGTTGCCTAAGTTCATGCACATGCCCAAGTGTTATTTGCACGAGCGAAGGCAACGAGGCACGATGACTTAGTTTGTAACATTTATAATAATAATTTATCTGTGCGACTGACAATGCTAGTGTCTCGTGCACGATGTACTGTCCACTATGTGTGTTTGTGGTTAGGTTGTGGAAGTGCATCGTATCAAAAGTTCATCACAATTCAGATACAGAATTTTTTGACATTAGATTCATAACAATCACAATAATAATATTAAACTTATAGTTATTATTTACTTGGCAATTGTTCGTATTGCATACACGTCGATAATATTGTAAAATGCATAATGAATTAGCTTTTCAATCTTATATAATCATATATGTATAGAGTATATTTTAATAAAGACTATATCAGATATATTAAAATGTTTTACATAAATAATAAAAGTACGCAATGGGCACTAGCTTTGTCAGACCACTGCAAAAACTGGTAAGTACACAATTAGAGTATGAATGAGGTTGTGTCCGGGTGTCGGAGGAACCCCGGGGAGTCCTCTCTAGTTTAGGTCGCGCCCGGACATTGAGAATGAGAACCGTGGAGTGTTTGTTTGAGAGACTGAGTTTTGCATTTTTTTAAATATAGGGTTAGGTAGGTAGGTAACTTATTCTCTGGTGTGTGTGTTTAAACCTAAGTAGGTAGGGTCAGAGCAGGACCGTCCACATTAGTAATTCGGGTAGGCGCGTTTTCGCGTGGCAGTTCTGTTCCTGTAGTTACGATTTCGAGAGTAGAAATCTTGCTGATTCAAACGGTGCACTTGTGCTGTTTGTTTCGGCTTTAATTTCGACTCCTCGAATCGCGCGACTCTTAAAGTCGCTCTCTCGCGCTCGCGGTCGTGATTAGGTCCCTTTCGAAACGCTCGTCCCCCTCGAGATGACCACGTTGCTCTTTCAACAATTCGTATATTGTTGGAAGACTACGTATTGCACAAAATCTCGAGCCCTGTCTTTCGTAAGTTTCAGGCATCGGCAGGACCGCCGAAGAAAGAAAAGGCTCTCGATGAGCCGAAGAGGCCCTGACAAACTGTCTCAAGAGTGGGCTGCAACAAATGGCTTTTCATCTTCATCCTCGGATGAGAATGGAAAGTCATTCCTGTTACTACTTTGTCACTTAACTCGTCTGTAGTTGTAGTTAGTTTATTTTTCTGACTCGCTCACGTATGCATGTACCTGATGGTACATGATTGCACCATACGTGCCAGCCATCCGTCCCCATAACTCGCGGTTATGATATACATAGAGTTGCGAATATCCAATAATCGCGTTTGCTTGTAGAGTTGCGAATCACTGTTTTTCGCGTTTCCTTTTCAGGGTAGTGTGGCGCCTTGACACGATACGCGATTGGTTTTTTGCAAACTTAGGTACCGAATGTTTGCTTAAAAATAGCGTTGCGAATTATTGATAAATGTGATTGCTCGTAGAGTTGCGAAATACTATTTTTCGCGTTTGCTTTTCAGGGTAGTGTTGCGAACAATCACGATTCGCGTTGCTTTTTTACTCTTCTATATATATAATAATGGATGTCAACCGCGTTTGTAATTTTCACGTTATAAATTAGCGTTGCGATCTTGATTAATCGTGCGATTTTTTATTTAGCGTTGCGATATTTTCAATACCCAAATTCTACCCCAATTGTAGTACTAGTAGTAGTTAGTTTATTTTGTGGCCAGTACATGTCTATGTACATGTACCAATAGCCCCTGATTAAAGTTAGAGTTGCGAATAATATACAATGTTCGCGTTTGCTCGTAGAGTTGCGAACAAATATTTATCGCGTTGATATATTAGTGCTGCGAATAAATACGATTCGTGATTGTCTTTATGCAAACCTAGGAACCGGGCGTTTGCTTTAAAAATAGCGTTGCGAATTTTTAGTAAACGCGATTGCTCGTAGAGTTGCGAATTACTATTTTTCGCGTTTGCTTTTCAGGATAGTGTTGCGAATAATTACCATTCGCGGGTTGCTTTTATTCTTACAAGTCGCGTTTGGAATTTTTTCTATTATAAATTAGCGTTGCGATTGTTGATTTATCGCGTTGTTGCCCCGTAGTGTTGCGATATTTAAAACGTCTAACTTCATCCCCATATGTGCCACTCTATTGTAGTTTGAAGTAGCTTGATGTAGTTAGTTTCTTTGTACAATTTTATTTATTGTCTGATTTATGTTTCAGGGAAACATCGTGGGATTAATCAAGGCACCAAGAAGAAATATTTTTTCATATTTATTTGTTTTATATGAGTTATATATTTTATTGGATATGAGTTTTTGTTTCAGGAAAACATCGTGGGAGTGACGAAGACACCAAGAAGAAAATATCTTGTCATATTTCTTCATGTTTCTACAGATTGCGTTAGAATATAAGTACAAATGTATATAGATTATAAGATAAAAAAGCGTTCTCCTGCCGTTTATTAAATATTACCAAAACATGTGCGTAAATTTAAGTGGGAATGATTAATATTAAGATACATATTAGTATTCTAATATGCAAGGTCCATTCGTGCAGTTGCACATTTCTGGTTGGATCTTCAGGATCCTTTCTTCGTTTTGTACGAGTGTCTTGTTAGGCACTGTCATAATGCAAGTATTTATTTAAGAAGGAACAATTAATAATAAAGTACATATTGATACTGTAGTAATCAGGATTCATACGTGCAGTTGCACATTCCAATTTCGTTTTTAGAAAACGTGTGATGGATTATTTCACATGTCTCAACATTTTGTTAGGTTTTTGATCTCTTCATCGGTCAGAGTTCGTGCGCGCAGTTGTACATTTCAATTTCGTTTTTAGAAAACATGTGTATCATCTCACATGTATTGACATTTTGTTAGGTTCTTCATCTCTTGATTGGGCAGTTCTTTTAAGAACTCTCCTTTTCTAGCTCGTTTCTAACTTTTCGATAGCTTCTCCCTTAGATAGGTATTCGAATTTCTCGCCAAAGGAAGGGTGGTTGGGGCGAGGCTAGGGTGGGTCTCCAGTCGCAGCAACCTCCTCGAGGTGAGACCTGGGGATTATTATTTACTATGTAATTAATATAATTACTAATTACATAGCAAATAATATGAGCTAATGGCTGCGTTCTTGTTATAGTTCCACATACCTTCTTCGTCCTGGTGTGCGGTCTAATAACACTGACTTCGAGTCGCAAATACGTTTCTGCCGAGTTATTTTTTTAATAAATAATATATTACAATTTAAAATAAAAAATAGAGAATTTGTGGTGTACGTATCAATGAAATACATCCTTAGGTATTTTAATAATCTTGAAATTTTTAAATAATCTTAATCGTTTGATTACTCCAATGAAATTAATCGATTAATGTCCAATGATAGACCGTACAGCTTTCATTCCGTTAAAAAATAATAAAATTTATGTAATTTTATTTTCTGTCTCACTTCCTCTTGTGTTAATTTCTGAATCTGTTGATAACGTTGCGAGTGACACGAAAATGGTAATGGGGTCCCGGGACCCCAGAAACTCCGGCCGAAAAATTACATTAGGTGAAAGCACAGACGAGGTATACGAATAGACTTCTCACCACAGCCCAGGTGTTTGCTTTTCTATTATATTAGTAGTAATAATTACATGTATTTTTCGATCGCACATGCTGGAGGCGCCATCTAGTCTCGAGGACAACGGATTGTTTCTCGATAAACTTGGACGTTCTGCCGTAGATGGCTGTGCAATATTTTGTACAACGTTGCATTCTTTTTTTATTATAGAAAAATAAGCTTTGGACTAAGTTTATTAAGTAAACCTACTATAAGAATTGTTGCTAGAAGTATATCTGGTGTTTGATCATTTTTTGGCCAACATTCAGCATGACATGTTGTGGCTAAAAGTAATATGTTAATTTATAAAGTTATAAGAGATTTAGAGACTTAGAGATACTCTCTTAAGAATTTGTGACCAAAAATAGAAACGCAACGGAAATGGTAACAGGTTAATTGTAAAGTCAGTATTAATTGGTTGAATGAACATTACGTCTAAAGAAGGATTGGTCGAGGAGGACCAGTTTGTTGGCCTCCGTGGTCAGCAGACCTTACGCCATTAGATTGTTATCTGTGGGTAACTGTAAAGGAAAAATTCAGTATCAGACTCGTATCGACAAAGCAACATTTTGAAATGATAAGTTAGGTTAACGTTTCTTTCGTGTTTCTTTCCTGCTGTTCCATATTTTTATTGTAAATATTTAACGATGGATGTTTCGAAGCACTTTACTAGCCATAAAACATGCTGCTAACGTAGTATAGTTGTATCTGTTTATTCTAATTAATCTGCAAATAATTAATAAAACATATTTTTCATATTGCAATCTTAAATCTCAGCTACATAATGTGGCCAATGATATTTCTGAAAAATATTAATTTCGCAACAACTGTTCCAATATAAATACAATATAAAATGTATTATGTAGCTTAGAAAATTAATTGCATAAGATGAAATCGAGTATAGAACAAATGAGAAATTTCGGCGCTATAGGTTGAGAAAGAGTTAATTGTAACAAGCGATTCTCGAAGCCATCTTCTCGATCAAACATTGTCATCCTTGGCATTCTTGCGCAATATCAGCGGCAAGTAGGAAAGGATTTTATCTAGTTTATACACGGTATCACGCGGATCCTTATCAGATAACGCAATTTATGTTTGTGTGTTGCAATGTAATGCACGTTTTCAACGATGAAAAAGAAAGCAAAGAAACGTTGCTATTCCGCAGACACTTGATGCTGTCCCGATTACGAGGAAAAATATATATATTTATATTTTCCTCGTGCATACCGCGTGAACAATACAACTTGATTAATTTCTTTCCGATACTATGTAGTACAATTAGGACTTTTTTAGATAATGATGCATTTTTTGTGACGTGTATATTTTTGATGTAACAGAACTGTCTGATCACTTAGTTGCAAAAAGATGGTATGTCGTTATGCATGCTTCACATGCAACGCGATACATCCTTTTCAATACTTCGATTAATTGATTGGTCAAGAAATTAACATAAGGTTGACGTGCTAATTTTTCACAGAGGAAACCGGTGTCGATAAGCTTATCATTAATTACGCAGTAGTCTAAGGTTTTTTACTCTTAAAGAAGTATATCAATTCTCTCTGAATACAAATCTGGCCGCAACAATGGCGTACAGAGTGAAGATTTTGAAAAAAGCGGGGTTAAACGTACCGAAAGATATATTTAAAAAAGTCCTAGTTAAGAACTGTCTAAATATTCGAATTCAAGTACCACAATTAGAAATCGACAGACTTCCTTCGTCTGACGAACGTCTATCGATGCCTTGCTTTGGTTGAATTATGTTTAGCAACTCCATAGATCAACTGCTTATCTGCTATTTCTTAGTTTGAATACCTGCATATTCATTATTTCTTCTAACGCAAATTAATGGAATGTCACGTTTTCTTCGCGAGAAAATAATTAGGCCTGTTCGTAGAACGGAATAATTAACAAGATGGTCGGTAAAGGAGCTAACGAGCTCTGTATAGAAATATTGTTTCGTACAATCGATGTTTTTGTCCTGATAACTAGAGTTGAGATATCAGGTGTACAAACGAATAATCCAATTTTTTCAGCCACATTCAATGTTTATTTTAAAAGAAGGTAAATTGAATTGTTCCATCAAAGTATTCGCCGTTACTTTTTATAAGTTTGTGGCGTCGCCTCCCATGCTCGCCACCAGAGGGGTCGCGTTCTCACAAGCGCTCAACCGACCCCTCGGTTGCTATCACATCCTATCATACATTCCTCGAACGACTTCCTAAAATCCCAGTTGTCTAAGGTAGTAACATTTTCCTTCATTTTGGATCGTTTGCTGGGTTACTTCTAACCGTTCTGCAAGTTCTTTTTGCGTTTGTGCCGCATTCTCAGCGAGCAATTGTTCAAAATCATCGTTGTCGCACTTCCTTAGGCCTCCAGGGCGTTCTTTGTCGATTAGACTCAAATCACCGCTTTTAAACCGCTTAAATCAAAATGCACACACATCATACGATACAACATCTTCACCGAGAAAGAAACAAATCGATTCGTATGCTCTTGCAGCATTTTTCCCTTGTTGGAATTCGTAAAGAATGCAGTGTCGGATATGCACCCTATCTGTTGCCATTTTCGACTCTACTGAATTGAATACTTTTCAAGGTTATGTTGGGCCTTTCGCCAAACTATCTTTTGTTTTAACTAGCTATACATATGTCAACACTATATGACTGCAAAAGAGCGGGGAAAAATCAATTGACTTTAATTGCTTAAGGGGGGAGTCTCATGTGTACATTAAGAATGTACTGTTAAATTTTGAGAGATAGATGTCAAGTATTGTGGATTGTAGAACATTTTTTGTATAGCCCTCGCGATAATTACCTGAGTCATTGCTTCGGGTGATTACCATGTACAGCCCAGACATTACTGTTTCGAAAGGTTTACGACAGGGTCAAGAGACACCTGTTGTTATAAAAAGTTGAAATTTGAAATTTGAATGTTGAAGTTTCTCTCGAAACGTTACTTTCTTAACTGGCGTAGATAAAATCTCAAAAACTATACGTTCGATTGCTTTGAAATTTTTACACGTTGTTCCACATACTAACAGTTCTCGCCCGTACCAAAATCAAATTGTTATAATCAGTTTATCGTATCTTTTTTATTAAAAAGTTGCAAAAGAAATGACGAAATTTTGCAATTTTTACTTTAAGCTTTCACCATTTTGTCAATTTGCAACATAAATTAATTATTTTTATACGGGCGATAACTGTAAACCTATCGAATAAAAATCTTTTTGATTTTTCTGATTTAGTCAATCTTGAGAGCTGCGATCACCTACGCCAGTGTTTAAACACATGTTTACTGCGGACGTGATAGCAACATTAACACTAGATTTACGGAAGCCGTCAATTTGATGGGTGTCTGATTCCATATTTAAAATTGCAGAACGCATAAATATTATTTTTTAACAACTCATGTTGAATTTGATTGATGCACTGGCATGAATACATATTCTAATTAAAAGAAAAGTCGTATTGTAAGGTAATCGTCAACATGAAAGGTATCAATAAATATACCTGTAAATCTAGTGTTAAAAGTTAATAAAAATTAATAAAAAAAATTATCTTGTATTCCCAAAGGATAGCTAAGTAAACTGCAAAAAAGAATCATAACGTCGGAGGTAACATTTCCTTAAAAAAATTAAGAAAAATTCAATTTTCTATCATTCACATGAGACTCCCCCTTTAAGATAATTTGGTTTATTCGTTTGTACACCTAATATATGGAGTTTGAGCAGCCAGATACCACGTGTTATGAAACACGCTGTATATTCTGACAGATTAACTTCCGTGCGTCTTCATCGAATGTCGTATGCTTGAATTACGTATTTTTGTTCGCGCGTCGGATATTATTTACGAACACCTGCTTTCCAACAGTGGTCGCAGACACGGTGGATCGATTTACAAGTGGAACTCCAATATCGCTTGCGTTTTCGCAAATGGATACGATGTGCAGTGTTTACCCGCGAATAATCGTAACTGCGCGCGCGACTGTTAAAGCTAATACTCTCGGTGGTCAACGATGCCCGTTGTTTCTAAAGCTTAATACGACATGACAAGTTTTACCGAGGGTCTCGCTTAATATCGGATCAAATTCGATTGAACTGTCCTTACGTATTCCGCTCAAGCTTCGCTTGTCTTCCGAAGTAGGCCAAATTATTCAGTTCCTGTAATCGAATATCGTAAACAATGCGTCCTATAATGTCGCACGACGTGCCAGATAGTCCGCGTCAAATCGATCGGTAAAGTTACTCTAATATAAATAATCGTTTTAACGGAAATATTTCATCCCGTGGTCGAAAGTGGTGAAATCGAGAGTTCGCCGCAGGGAATTTCACCGCGCGAGATTCTTCGAATAATTTACGAATCCTGTTTGTTTCGAATACGCGAGTCACCGTTTATAAATATTTATTGACACGCAGGAATATTAGGCGTTAAGAATTTTACTGATAAATAGATGGATATTGTTAAATTTTTTGTTTATGTACCATGCTTTGTCAGATTTAGCGCTGGTGTGGTATAGTTTTATCGTTTTCGTAGTTTCCGTAAAATTGAGGTACAAAATCGTTTGGTAGGTTGATAAAAATTCGATGATGTTACTCGCTGTGAAATTATCTAAATAATTGCTTCTGCTCGCTGAATTTGTTGTTGTTGAAGAATGGAAGTGTCACTCGCTTTGATTTAGAAATTTGGGTAAATCCAATACGGTATTAGGTAAGAGCAAGAAGAAAGTAGAGTGAATTCGGTGACCGTAGAAGAGTAGTCAGCGGCGGTGATTTATTCATGATTCCAAGAAGATTATTTCCATGTGTTCCTTATAGTCATGGGAAAGCGTCACGGTTTACGATTCTTCGACTGTGACTCTTAACACTGCTTCTCTTGTTCCAACAATGCAACTTTAATACTAATTTGACTTTCCCTTGCCAATATGTTACGTAGCAAAGTATAATCGAGCAACGAAAGAAGAAAACTCAATGTAGACGGAATAAAACGAAATTGGTATACAGATCGCGAGTTATGTAAAATCTGTAATCGATATCGTAATTGAAATAGTATAAAGGCGACAAAGTCAATAAATGAGGAGTCGCATGGTGACAGCCGAAGCGTTTGGACGTGTTATAAATTCCGTGCGTATCGTGAATGCGAGTGCCATCGCGAGTATTTCAAGTGAAGTTTCTCATTCGTTTAGCAGTGCATTAAGTGCAAATCAGTATCATCCGTACACGGGAGCGTGCAAGCTCCTGTGGTCATTCTCTCATAAGCATCTCGGTGCAACCTTTTCACCGAAATGTTCTCTGCAAAGAACACCCCCAATGTACAGCAACGTCGAAGCTACACCAACGTCCTCCAAAGTGACAGTTTCCCGAAGAAAGAACAAGCAATCGTAATTGAAGCCAAAGAGGGAATACAGATAAGGGATTACGTCCAAGCCTTGGGAAAACTAACCAGCCCAAGCAACATTCGATTTATATCTAGAATTTCTAATGGCAGAATTTGTGTATTCCTCGCTACCAAAGAAACCGCGGATAACATCACAGGTAAATACAATCATATTAAAATCGACAACACAGATCTCTATCTGAGACCGCTCATCAACAAATACCAACGCATCATACTTTCAAATGTTTACCCAACGATTCCACATGCAACAATAGAAGAATGTTTCGACGAGCTGGAAATCAAAAGAGAATCGGCCGTTTCCTTCCTAAGAGCTGGCATAACAGAAGAAGGCTACGCACACATACTTAGCTTCCGTCGGCAGGTGTACATACGCCCAGAAGACGTACACAAGGTACCAGAATCTATGAAAATAGAACACGATCAAACAACATACTGGGTGTACCCTTCTACCGAAGCAGTAAAATGTTTCATATGTAAGCAAGAAGGACATGTCGCCAAAAATTGTAAAAATAACGAAGACCGCCCAATGTGCAACGACACATCGAAAGGAACCCCCTCCGCCACTACTAAAGAAACGACTAAGATTGTTCCCCATACCAGCAACGCAAACGTCTCCCATGAACCAACAAGGGAAACGCAAAACAGAACAATGGAAAACATGGAAATACCACAAAACATAGAAATAACACAAAATTTGGAAATGGTACAAAACATGGAAACAGACCAAACTCCTTCGTCATTAAAACGTACCCGTGAGGAAATGACTGACACTTCTAGCAGCACCACCAACGATATGATGAAGGAGCCAGTTCGTAAACCGCCAAAGAAAAAAACTATCAATTCGGACCCCACGATCAAAAATCTAGATGCTATGCTAGATCCCATAAAACATATGCTGGATGAACCAGGTAAATTGTTAAACTACAATCAGCTTAAAAACTTCATAGAAAAAGCACAAGGATACACTGGTACCAAGGAGACAGCCACAGAATTTGTAGAGGATACCAACACCCTAGCATCCTTTATGCATGAACTATACCCTCACTTAAAAGACAGGAGTATTAAAAACCGTTTTACTAGGATCACTAGAAAACTACTGAAACCTCCACAATTCAACATGTCAACAGATTCCCCAATTCCTTCATCCGAAGATGAGACTATGATTGAGCCACAGACCTTACCCCCCCACATTTAACCCACCTCCAAATTAAATATCTCCACTTCCTGAGAGCAACCCATGTTAAACAAAATTTTACAGTGGAACGTAAACAGTCTAAATACACGATTCGAATTCCTTCAAAAACTAATCCACGATCACCAGCCAAATATACTATGTTTACAAGAAACAAATTTTAAAGAAAATAAATGCATCAGTATCAAAGGTTATAATGTTACATTTAAAAATAGACCGGAGGCTTTAGTTGCAAGTGGTGGAGTCGCAATATATATAAAAGAAAACATATACTACTCCGAAATATTACTCAAATCCAATCTGGAAGCAGTTGCAGCCTCAGTTACGCTACTGGGAAAGAAAATATCTATCTGTAATGTGTACATCCCGAACAACTATCAACTGCAGGAAGCGGAACTAATCACCCTTATGCAACAACTCCCTAAACCTTTTATACTGTTAGGAGATCTGAATAGCCACAACCTGCTGTGGGGGTCAACATACACAAATACCAGAGGCAAAATTATAGAAAATGTGATAACCAAATCCGACCTCGTACTACTAAACTCCACCGAACCAACCCATTTTAACCTAACAAACGGCTCCTACAGCTCAATCGATCTGGCCTTCTGCAGTCCTTCCCTCTATGACACCATAGAATTTTCAGCTTCTCAGGATTTGTATAACAGCGATCATTTTCCTCTATTTATCGAGTTAATAGGAAGAAATACAAACAACCTCATAATCACTCCCAGATGGAAATTTAAAAAAGCGGATTGGTCAAACTACCGTAAAACAATAGAACAGAACGCTCCATTATTGGAATTTCCTAACAATGACAACTGCAAACGAATCAACGAGCTACTGGAAGAATTCGAAAAGCTAATTATTAACGCAGCCTCACATTCCGTACCCAAAACTTCCAATAGCAAATGTAACAAAAGTCTTTCCTGGTGGAACCAAGAATGTGATAACGTAATAAGAAACAAAAAACATGCCTTCAACGTTTACAAGAAGCATAAGACTGACGCAAATCTTAGTGAATTCAAATTTAGAAGAGCAATAGCAAGGAAAACCCTGAAACAAGCCAAAAGAAATTCGTGGATGGATTACATATCTTCGCTAAATAGCAGAACAACAAGTGAAGAAATGTGGAGTAAGTTAAAGAAAATAAGCGGTCAAAAATCCTACTCTGAAATCACTTCCATTAATGCACCAACCGGTTCCATCACAACTGATTCCAAAGAAATAGCCAACATATTAGCAACCACATTTGCTATGAACTCTAGCAATATAAATTTCGATCCAAACTTCCTCAACGCTAAAATTCAGGCTGAAAAATCTCTGTGGCATGACGCCAGTGCAGATAACAACAATTTGAATACCAAAATAGTATTGGTTGAACTCCAATCGGCGATTAAAACACTAAAAAATTCCAGTCCAGGACCCGATAATATACCAAATATCTTTTTACAACAAATGCCAAGGTCAGGAGTGGAATATCTCTTACAACTTTTTAACTGCATATGGCTTAATAACGTGTTCCCTGATAGTTGGCATGAAGCAATAGTTGTTCCCATATTGAAACCAGGCAAAAATAAATCCCACGCTGACAGCTACAGACCCATTGCTCTAACGTGCTGCCTATGCAAATTATTAGAAAAAATTTTAAATAAAAGGCTGCGATGGTACTTAGAGAAGAACAACCTACTGGCGGAAAACCAAAACGGTTTTAGGCAGTATCGATCAACAATCGACAGTCTCGCCATGTTGGACTCAAACATATGCGACGCTTTCCTTAAAAAACAGCACCTAATCACAGTTTGCCTAGATATCGAAAAAGCATATGATATGGTATGGAGACACCGGATTCTACAAAAATTACAGAAACTAAACGTCAAGGGAAATATGCTTCAATTCATTAGCAACTTTATCAGAAACAGATCAATTTATGTCCGAGTAAACGGTCACCTCTCGAATAAAACCATAATCGAAAACGGAGTACCACAAGGCTCAGTAATAAGTGTAACATTATTTCTAGTAGCAATAAATGAAATTACAAATATTTTCACCAAACCAGTCAAGCATGTTTTATTTGCGGATGACTGTACAATTTATATCACCGGGAAAGATATCAAAACTAGCCAACAAATTTTGCAAGACAATCTGGACAGACTCCAAAACTTTGGATCACTAACTGGCTTTAAATTCTCCAAGAACAAAACTATGGTAACTATTTTCTCAAGTAGCAGAAAGGATAAAAATTACCAACTCCAATTGTATCTCGGGCGACACCAACTAAAAACAACAGACACCTCCAAAATTCTTGGACTGGTTTTCGATAAAAAACACACATGGATTCCATTCCTTAAGAACCTAAAAACCGAATGTACCCGGAAATTAAATATCATAAAAACCATAGCATCAAAAAGCTGGGGAGCTGAATTCCATATTCTGATCAAAACATACAAAGCTCTAATTCTCTCTAAAATCGACTACGGCTCAATTGTCTATGACTCGGCAAAACCGCACCTTCTTAAAATAATGTCACCTATCCATAATGCGGGAGCCAGAATTGCATCCGGAGCATTCAGGACCAGCCCAGTCGTCGCATTACTAGCCGAGGCCAATGTACAACCACTTGAAGTCAGAAGAAAACAATTAAGTCTAACCTACGCGGTTGCCAAACTTTCCACGCCATCAAACCCTATACATGGCCTAATAACGTCAGATGAACAATCACTCAGCCTCCGCATAAGACCTACGCATCCGAAACCACTGAACTTCCGACTTAAAAAATACTTGCAAGACATGCAAATTGAAATTTCCCCAGTTCTCGTCAGAAAACAATTAGCGATTGCTCCATGGACAATACAACCACCTTGTGTAATAGACAAATTCTTACAAGTCACCAAAAATACAGATCGAAACATCATACAATCCCTGTTTCTTGAACTAACTAATGATTACCCAAACCACAAACAACTATTTACGGATGGGTCGAAGTCAAAAGAAGGGGACAGGATGCGCAGTATGCACCCCAGAAGACAAACTCCTTTTCAAGTTACCGGATTCCTACTCAATCTTCTCGAGCGAGGCTTATGCTATCCTCCAGGCCCTGCTGTATGTTGAGAAATCAGCATACAATAAATTTATTATATTAACCGACTCCCTAAGTACTATATCCGCTTTACAAAATCTGGAAACCGACAATACAATAATACAAAATATTATCGAAAAAAATGTTGCTCTTAACAGCTCTGGGAAAAACCTCCTATTCTCCTGGATCCCATCACATGTAGGTATTAAAGGAAACGAAGCGGCAGATTCAGCGGCAAAAGAAGCGAGCACCTCCACATCTGAAACATGTTCTATACCTGTTCCCTGTCAAGATCTCCAAAAATATCTCACCAAAGCTGCAAAGGAACGATGGAACCAAGATTGGATAACCTCAAGACCTACTGCACTACACAAAATTCGCGACAATGTATATGACATTAGCCCGGCAGTTTACATGAACCGAAGAGATCAAGTGATTCTAACCAGATTAAGAATAGGCCACACCAGAATAACCCATTCCTTCCTAATCACCAAATCGAGCCCAATGGTGTGTGAAGTATGCAACGAACAAATATCCATCGAACACATCCTAGTCCAATGCCCCAAATATTGTGCCAAAAGGATGCGATATAATATATCAAGCGTAACAAGCATGCTACAAAAGACAGACTCATGCAGGAAAGTCCTAGCCTTCCTGAAAGATATCGGAATCTATCACAAACTGTAAGCCTTGAAGATAATTATGAACCTACATAAGTACCTTATAGTTCCAAAGCAATCGTGGTCACTCATAACCTAAGAAGGTGCATGTGACCTTAAACATTCAATTAAAAAAAAAAAAAAAAAAAAGTCAATAAATAATCGATACTGTTTTGCTATGCATATTGTCGATAGATTAATAATTGCGAGTCGTTTGACGTTTCATTGCGAAATAGTCTGCGGTTTACGACACGAGGGAATTATTAACCGAGATCAGGTCTCATCGTGTTAACTATGCTTTTTAACTGAGCATTTTGTTGCACTATTCTCAATACGGCACACTTTATTCGTCTTCCTCGTTTTGCTATTCATTTTCTGAAGTTCCAAAAAAATTAATACGTGGGTAATTAAAATCCATAAATGTTTGGTAATTTTATATTCCATAACGTTAGATAAGAGAAAGATAACCTTACGATAGGAATATTTGACAGTGGTATGTATAGAAAAATAAACAAGTAAATAAGTTATACATTAAATTGAATTATCATCTTTTGTATTAACTTCACAGAGAAATCGTATATTAATTATAATAATGATTTAGATTGTGGAGTTATCTGTACTTTACATTCATAACTGTATCCATATTTTTCAACTATCTGTGAATGATGTGCTTTACTGCGATTCGAATAATTAAAAATTTGAAATTAAATTATTTGTCAAAACTAATTTTTCAATTTTTTATTTATAAAAATGTTGGGAATGGTCAGCACTCGTAGTAGTTTATACGTAAACGATAATGGATCTAGAATTAAAAGGGAAAGGAGACTTAAATAATCTCACTCATAGAAATTATACATAGAAGTAGGAAGTTTTTATAATTATTAAAGACACAAGTCTCTGTAGCCCCCCATGTAACATCGCGCATGTCTGTCGTAGTTTTTGCAAAGCTAGCTTCTTTCATGGTAACTGCAAATTAACGTATGATTGATGTTGGAAGGCCAAGTGCACTTTTCCTCGCGGGAATGTCCACGATTCATTCAATTACACGTTCAAGACACACTAGATCACGAAAGACAGAAAGAGGACTGGTGATGCGAGGTGAAACAATTATGTAAGATAAACGCGACTGTAAATAGGCTCGTTTACTTTTACCTTGTAACAGTTATTGATCACAAACTTTGCATTTCGCAATTATTAAACTCAATATCTGTATCTTGTATTCAATATCTGCATATACTTATACTCGTTTACGAAAAGTATCGAATGAGTTAACTAAATACACAGGGTGTTCGGCCAACCCTCGGAAAAATTTTAATAGGAGATTTTAGAGGTCAAAATAAGACGAATATAAAGAATATCAGTTTCTTGACTGAGGCCTCGTTAAAAAGTTATTAACAATTAAATTAAAAAATTTCAAATCGTTCTGGAAAAATTATTTTCGGTCGCGGGGATCAATTACAATCATTTTTAATGAATAGACATACCCTCGAAATCCTACCCACTTTCGAGAAAAAAATTCGAGTAGGTACTGAAATTTTTAGACGAAATTAAAATATTTAACATCATACTAAAAAAATTATATTTAGTTACAGGGGCCAATTACAATCATTTTTGGTCATTACACATACCTCCGAAATTCTACCCACTTTTGAGAAAAAAATTCGAGTATGTATTGAAATTTTTAGACGAAATTAAAATATTGAAAATCATACTAAAAAAATTATGTTTAGTTACAAGGGCCATTTACAATCATTTTTGGTGAATACACATTCCCCCGAAATCCTACCCACTTTCCAGAAAAAAATTCCTTACCGAAAATCTAATTAGGTGCCTAAATTCGACGGAAAAAAACATTTCAAATCGTTTTGGAAAAATTATTTTCGGTTGCGGGGGTCAATTACAATAATTTTTGGTGAATAGACATACTCCCGAAATTCTACGCATTTTCCAGAAAAAAATTCGAGGAGGTGAGATTTTTCGACGGGGAAAAAAAATAACAAATCGTTTTGGAAAAATTATTTTCGGTTGCGGGGGTCAATTACAATAATTTTTGGTGAATAGACATACCCCCGAAATCCTGCGCATTTTCGAGAAAATAATTCAGTACGGGCGGAACTTTAAACGTTCATAACTTTTTAACGATGTCTCCATCAACAAATTGGTATTCCTGATTTTCGTCTTATTTTGGCCTCTAGAATCCCCCATTGCAATTTTTCCCAGGGGTGGCCGAACACCCTGTATATTATTTAAGACTCTTGAAAGACACCGCGTAAACAGTTGTCAATTGTTGGTTATTTTCTCAAAATTCTCGTCTACTAAAATTGCCATCTATCGTTTCCACCTGCAAAACCATAACTTGCTATTGTAATCTGTATCGTTTAACGCCTGATGCAACGTGATGTGGCATGGGGTGGAAGATGGAATGTATTCAGCCTTAATATTCTCAAGACCGTAGATCATGGCATATTGTAGTAATTTTCTACGTTGCGAGTACTAAGATGCGGATCTATTGTTAACGCTTTTATAACAGCAATTTGCCGATCTTCGAACGGACGTGCGTTACGGTGTCGTTGTAAATGTCCTTGTCGAGCAAGTACAAAACTGGTTAAAACGTTAAAAAAGAGTGTTATCCGAATTTTAATTGCTTCGAGTGATTTCTTCATTCGTTGATAAACGTTGTACAATCATTTATTTATTATTATCTACGGAGTGGGATTCTCAAATCCTTGAAATCTCAAATTTCAGTAAACTTCATTCAAGAAAAATGGAACCAGTCTGGCCCAGTTGCTAGACTCACCCTGTGTAGTTTATTATTAGTAAATTATTGGAATTAATTATTGTTTGTCCGGGTCATGATAGTTTCGTGTTACAAACATGGTGCAAAGAGCTCGACATTTTTGAATCACGAGGGATTTTGTGGTTTCGGAGCGTTTCATCCCCATTTTCGATCGACGCGGAACGACGCGATTGTTCAAACAATAGAAATAACGAACATAACGAGATGAAAACGAGAAATTGTCAGCGTCGACAACGTGACAGACGGCAATGTCATTGCCAGAGGATTCGCTACGGCCGTTGAAACTCGTCGTGTCCGGGAAGTTGGTCCATTAGCTCTTAACATCCTCGCGTTAACGCCGTTGATTGCGTAGGCGGAACGTAATACCTTCGCGTGGACCGTTTTATCGGCCTGCACGTACTTGTAAGTGGTTGATTCGGCAATGGTCATTGTCAATTGTCACGCAGAAAATTAGAAAACACACGGTAATTTCTGTGTTTCGTCGTTTATCCCTAGTCGATGAAAGATCGCGCTCAAAATCGATTCCTTCGATTCACTTATCGATCGTACCGAGTCGATTCGATAATAATGCTGTCGCTTCGCTAATTTCGTTTTATCCTAGATTCACTATCGTTTCGTGATTCGAAGCGTTTCACTTACTTTGAAGAGCATTTATTATTTTCAAATCTATTACGTGGAATAGGCTAGCGCAATTGTATTCTGAAAATAAAACTATCGCGATAGAAGATAGTGTATTATTTCAAGTACTATTTCTCAACGTATTTCTAATATCTAAAGTACGATGAAGATCGAATAATCAAATAATGACTGGATTTCTATCGGTGATTTTATAGAAGCACGCAAGTTGCAGTAGTGAGTTGATCCATTACATTATACTAAGCTACGTTTCGTAATTTTTTCAAAAATCGATAAAATTATGTACCACTCTAGTATTCTGATAATTATTACATACGTGAAAGGTGTAAGGTGTATAAAACTTTCAAATTTTCGGCTGTACCAGTAATAAAATGTGTCATGTAAAGCGAAAGTCGAAATCCTTGAAATCTTTATCTCGAACAAAGTGTTCTTATTTGCTCGACGCGGACAGTACATTTTATGTTAAAATTATTGTCTATAAACAAACACATAAATGTGATTACTCGCACCTGGACATCACTTTAAGCGTTTATTATCAGCGAACACCGATTTCAAAGGATACTTTTAAAGACTAATGGTTCGTTATTGGCGACACAATCGAGAAAGTTTATGTGAAATTATTCTTCCATTGTCCATTATCCAGTAACAACGACTTCTTTTGAACGACAGTTTCTTTAGTAGGTTTAGAACGTTTTAACTATCACCTTTTCGATTATCGTACAAGACCTATTTTTCGTCACTCGTTAAAACTTAGTCAAGAAATGATTCAGTTTTACGATGCGGTAGCGGTGCACTTGAAATTTCAATGGAACAAAGTTGGTTTTTGTTGGACACTTCTTGAGAGGTCCCATTTAATATTTTCATTTTTCTAATTTTAGTTGAACGACGGATAACGCTTCAATGGACAACACAGAGTTCTGTGGCAATCATTCGATTCGATTTTTAAGGGCCAGATTTGCCAATATTGTTTTATTTGCGTATGGTTTATTACCAAATAGATTACAAAAGAATGTAGAGCACTTTGTTCAGGTTGTTATTTAATGTTATTTTAATGTCCTCCGGAGACCAACGAGCTAGGATACTCCGATAATATGACATCCATAATTAATAATAAATTCAGTTTGAATATATGCGAATGATTATTACCACAGTGCTGTTATCGATGCAAACGAAATTTTATACGGCGCTGCATTCCAGCAACAGGACTCGCGAGGATCAATTACGGACACGAGTATCGTTCTAGCGCGGAACGTTTTCCCGGTAAATGGTCTAATTAAACGATCGCTGAATTAAAAGCTGCCCAGAACGAATCACGTCGGTGGTTAATGCGTTGATTAAATTTTATTGACGGGGAGTTTCGCGTTTTTGTTGACACACAGCTGCTTTGACGCGGAGTGAAAAACGAGTCAGGTTGCTCGATCGTATTGCGCGATGGTGAGGTTTTCGCAGCGCAATATTTCGGGTATTCAGCGGGACCAAAGTAAAGTCATACGATCGTCCATTAAATTAAATTAAATTATTTCAAACATCGACTTTCATCGACGCTATACATTGTGTAAAATAAGTTCCCGGAATTTATCACTTTCAAATCCCACAGTGCATGTATTGAAACAAAGGACCCCGCATAGATCTTATGAAAAATGACCCTCGGTTACATTAGTTGAACTTTTGATATGGTGTAGTTCATTATGTCTTGATGAAAAGTTCCAATGGGCGTAAATTGAATAGTTTCCGAGATATGGGGGATCAAAAGTCAATAATAGTGCGCCTTATTCAAAACTACCACGTTTGAGCATATTTGAGTGTAAGAAGCACTGTTCTACACTGTCCATTTATTTGACCCCTCAAAACTCAATAGTAGTACTGTGGGCCCTTAAATATTACCCCTTGACCCTCTGACTCCCTTCAGAAATCAAAATAAAAAAACGCCAAAAAGGTAAGAAATGGTTCTCTTTTTCAATGTACAAACATGAAGCACCGTCGACATTAGCATTACCCAGTGTGCACCACGAGGAGGTTGTTCGATTGAATTTTACACACCATGTGGCCCTCAAAAGGACTGTTTTTATAGTTCTCTCTATTCGATCATAAAAATTTCAACATTCATATTACCTTGATGCCCTCTATTAGCGGCATCTCTGATCGTATTTAGAAGATTACCATCCAAATATTTGACATGCCTTTGATGACGAGCAAATCCTAAAAACCTTAAAACATTTGCAATGTGTGCGCATGTACCCAATGTTTTGGCGCCAGATTGACAGGTGCAGTAGTAACCATTTATTACTTCCTCTTCTAGTTCCAGTTCATTTTCGGGAATGTGGGATATAAGAACTTGATGTTTGGTACGATTCCGAAATTGTGAATAAATTTTTAGTCTTCTAAGGCTATTATCTACCAACGAAGTGTCAATCTGTAATTCATCGTCATCATCTTTTTACAGCAGAGGGTTAGGGGGTCAAGGGGTAATATTTAAGGGCCCACAGTACTACTATTGAGTTTTAGCGCTACCTTCATCAGCGTTTAAAAAGTGCTTTGAAGACTGGGAGAAGCGTTAGCGTATGTGCTTTGCTTCTGATGGGGCCTACTTTGAAGGCGACAAAATAAATTTCGATGATTAAGTAAGCAATTTGAGTTTTATTTACAAATTCTGGGTACTTATTTTACATAATGAACGTTTTCACACATACTCGTACGCGAAAGAAAGATTCTACTTTATCGGGGCATCCGAGTTTGAAAGCTGGTCGAGGCAATCCGTGAAAATCGCCCAAAACGTTATCGTGCGACAACGTGCGGTCACAATGTCGCGAAGATGACTCGCCAGATCGTTTCGACACTGGACTGGGAAGTTTGTACCTCTTGCGCCATGCTCACCTGACCTTGCCCCATCGGAATTTCACTTTTTTCGAGCGGTCAAACACAATCTTCATGGGAAGAAGTTTGACGATTAATCTAAACTCAAGTTCTTTGGCTCGCTACCGCCTAAATTCTGGGAAAGGGCCATCCCGTGGCTAATAGACGCGAGCACGCGATTGATCATTGCGGTATATTGTTAACGAAAAAAAAAGAGTTGCACGTTCCGTAACATCGGTAATTATTTACTTTAGCGATTCCTTACCAATTTCGATGACCTTGTAATATGTTGTCAAGGTCACTGTTATGAAGATTTTTTCTTTATACATGTTACCGTCGTATGTAAGTAAATAAATATTTCTCGATTCGATACCCTTACCATCGTACTAAAATTTGATCCGATTCTAAAAGTAGAACAGTACCTTTCAAAATTCATTAGCGACTGGCTAGACGCAGAAAATTTTTACATAACCTGTTTATCGCGTACATATCGTCTGTGAATTTTACTTCTCGCGCGTGCGACATCCACGTCAGCCAACTTATCGGGTAAAACTGATCGCTAGAAATCGCGTTCGATTTGCTCGTCATCGAGTGCTTGAAAATTCCGAGTACAGATCCTAAGCGAGCCATTGGATGCTTGGGAATCTACGTATACGCGAAGTCCAATACACGACGATGCGGCGGATCTCTAGTTTGTTAGCTATCGTCGATACAACTGAGAAATAGATGATTCCTCGCGAATAAATAAGTAGAAAATGCAAAACGAGCCTTCGTTCCTGAGCAAACAACTTCGAAAAGTCTGCGTTTATAAGTGACATCAGTGTCGGAGTATTAATTCTTTAAAGAAAACAGTATTGTGACCTTTGATTTTATTCTCTTCTGAAATATTCGAGAAATAAAGACCTAAGAAAGAAGTTATCGTTGTTCGATCATAACGAAACACAAAATTATTAAATAAAGGATTAATAATGATATGAAATGCTTGCGATTTGCTTAATCCTAACGCCGCCTGTGTGTCTCGAACCCTTCTTTCGTTAATACCTTGTATGTAACGAGTACAATTACATAACTAGAAGTTGCGATGCAAGACAATAGGAGATTAACCTTTTGCAGATGGTGGTTGGATATACCAGACAACAGAGATGAACAGAATTATTACCCAGATGAACATTTCGAACAGTGAATAAAAGATAAGGAACTTTTTATCCGTTTCGCGTTGAATGGAAATTAGAATTTCCATTATCGAATCGGTTTTATCAATTTCGCTCGTCTCCGTTAAACGACATACTTTTACAATTTTTTACATCGAGAAATTCTGTGGAAACTCGTGGTTAAAAAATCACGAACACGTATGCAAACGATTTTTCTCACGTTCTTGCACCAAAATGTCCTCAAAAGGTTAATAATGCCATTCTCGATAAACCATCGAATCCAATCGAGTAAAATTGCTTGGCTCGCTACGCCGCAAGCCATAACGCGAATAATTTATACCGAGTTTCCATGACTTGTCTGATAACATCGATATCGAGAACGGCTTCAAGTAAATACGAAATGTTCTACGAATCAGATAACGTGACTTTTTACGTGCCAGGGCAGATATATTTCTAAGAGGCACCGTTCCCATTAAATAAAAATGTACCCGTGTTCGATAGTATCGTACAGTTGCGGTATTACGGATACCATTATCACATTCCGTGTACGTTGTATCGCGAATTGGCTACTTATGGTGAAGAAATATCGAAGTGAAAGTGAAAATCAACGGACAACTGATCGCTGAAATGCGTAAAATGATTTTCGTAATAATGCATGTTCGTTTAATCGATTAAACATCGAGGAAGTACATAGCTCGTCGCTGAAACTTTCGACGAATTCTAGATTTTCAGTTATCCGATCTTTCGTCATAGGAAACGCACGGTTTCCTTGAAATTCTTCAAATTGTCTTCGACGAACGTTACTTTTGTTTCGATTATCGGAACGTTTTTGGAGATCCCTTGCATTGATTTTATTTTCAAATTTTGCGAATTAATTTAGTCTATCGCTGGTACTCCGATTCGATGTCTTGTACGTCTTCAAGGTCAACCGGAAATTCGAAAGAGGTGGTCGGTTCTGGGGAATTAGCACTGACCTAGGGAAGGCCTCGAGGTCGTCGATGGCACACATTCCGAGTGTGTCTATATTAAGTTAACTGCTTCATAGCTGCCGATTGGATAGCTGGTTTACCATTGCCAATGTATAGCTATACGCAGGGCATAGGCAATGCCAATTGCACGCATCCGCAAATTTGCCACCAACTGGCACGCTTATGTTATAGAGTTACTGCGGCTCTACCTAAGTGGCTCCTCTCTCTAAGACACCAAGTAAAGGTGTGCTCACAACGATTTCCTTCTTCCATCCTACGAACATTGGTTTCCATAACTGGAACTATTCTATTAGTTTAGTACTCAGATATTTAACTACGACCATAATTCAAGCATTCAAGCATTCAATATTCGAATATCAGAGAAAGGGCAGAAACAAAAATTTTACTGAAAAGATAGGGACAATAGAAATTAAATAATATTATAGGGAAGCTGATAATCTGTGATATTTATCTAAAAATGAAATATTTAGGAAAATCCAACAGGTGTACAGAGAACAATTTTACTATATTATCTTCGTAAAGGAAACTCGTCTTCCTTTAACACAGAACTTCTTCCATCCTACGAACATTGGTTTCCATAACTGGAACTATTCTAATAGTTTAGTACTCAGATATTTAACAACGACCATAATTCAAGTATTAAAACATCGGTATGTAAATATTATTATTCGAATATCAGAGAAAGGGCAGAAACAAAAATTTGGCTGAAAAGATAAAGACAAATGAAGTTAAATAATATTATAGGGAAGCTGATAATCTGTGACATTTATCTAAAAATGAAATATTTAAAATAATCCAACAGGTGTACAAAGAACAATTTTATTATATTATCTTCGTAAAGGAAACTCGTCTTCCTTTAATACAGAACTTCTTCCATCCTACGAACATTGGTTCCCATAACTAGAGCTGAAGCTATTCTAATAGTTTAGTAACAATGAACATAATTCAAGCATTCAAACATTCAAACATCGGTGTGCAAATATTATTATTCGAATATCAGAAAAAGGGCAGAAACAAAAATTTGGCTGAAAAGATAGGGACAAATAAAATTAAATAATGTTATAGGGAAGCTGATAATCTGTGATATTTATCTAAAAATGAAATATTTAGAAAACTCCAACAGGTGTACAAAGAACAATTTTACTATATTATCTTCGTAAAGGAAACTCGTCTTCCTTTAACACAGAACTCGATCGACCGTTTCGCAAGTTACAAACGTAGGCCTTAATGTGGAAGGAAACGATATTATATCAGGCTAGCACCTGCATCGTTGGTTGCCACGCATACCAAGGTTGCAGCGGGAAACGATGCAAGTTATTCACTTATGATGCAGATTTACCTTCGATGATCCGTAACTAATGAGAATTCTGAGATTACAAGTCCCACGTAGTCACGAACTGTTCCAGTTGGAACTTCGGTTTCGTATAAAAGAAACCGTACGTATAAGGATGGTCAACATTTAACGTGGCCTTAATCGCGTCCAGGCGCGTAGCTACGAGCGTTTCCTAAAGCAGCGATGCACGGACACGCTGCTCGTCTTTACTTGTCAATGCTCATTTCCATCGCATCGATGCGTTATATCGGGCGCCATTGTTTCGCAACAGCGATAAAGAATCGCTACAATATCATTCTAAGACTCTAAGACTCTAGTATCAAATACTTGCGTAATATTTTCAAAATATTATAAATGCCTTTCTGTTGCGGTAAGTGAAATCAAATTTTTCATAAGGAAAATGAAAATTACCTAATTTTCAATTACTTACGAAAATTAGTTCCTCTTTTAGCGGTTCTTTGTTAACTCCCTCCCTTTGATCTCTTCTAGATCCGCCATTGGGGGAAATATTCATGGTAAAGAAAGCCATGTTTCGTATAAGACGTTGTGTTTCTATTATTAATTAATCGGGTATTTTTATATTTTTCATAATTGTAGTGGAAGGGCCTGAAGTTGTACCCAATAATATCAATAACACTATTATAACACTTTCTATAAAAATTTTCACGATATTGACTTTGATTTTCACGAACATTATTGCTCGAACTTGTCATTTTAATAATTTTCTTCTGGTAGCAATATTTTAAGATCGTATCGTGCAACAATCGATCGTAGAATTGGGACGGAAGAAGTATTTGACCACGATTCTTGACTACGTATCGATATTTGACCTGAAATCGGAGCGAGGCATTTTTCGAATCAATTTTCATAAATTTTCATATTATTTGAATAAATTTTATTTATACGCTACATATATACCACAAACATTACACGAGTACCAGATACGGGGTGTTCGTTCGAAAACTTTAAATCCAAGCACCTCGAAAATAACACAATATTGGCAAAAATGTTACATTAAACAGTTTCTTAGTTTCGAGGGGGAAATATATCCGACTCGTTTATTTTTTATTTCTCGAACGCTTTTAACACTTTAATGGCTGCACGTATCACGCGAAGACCGTTGTCCGTCACCACTGATATTGTAGACCAAAGTGAAATACATGAAGATGCTAGGAATATTATTATAAGGAATTATAAATGTAACCTCCCTTAACAAACGTAATAAGTTGAATGTATGATGAAATGGTGGCTGATACAGTAGATCACGCACACGTGACAGTGGCCAACGTCTACTAGCTCGCAAAGTCATGCATACGTGACAACGGCCGTCAAAGTGTTAAGATTTTAAAAGTAACTTAGAGTTACCAAATTCTAATAAATATCGACCAACGTCGATGGTGTCAATTTTGACGCGCGTGAAAATAAATCCGTGCAAGGATGAAAATTGATTCGTTGGTTGCAAAGGAATCTCGTTGCCCGAAATGGTATTTGGCCAACTCGTCCCGCAATACGTATGGCCCTAATCGTTGATGCGCAATGGTTGTATGCTTACCGGCAGTGAGGCAATAGACGGTGTTAGTCGTTTAGCTCGACTCGATTCGCTACTTGTCCCTCGTCTCTCCTTCACCGCCAGCAAGAATCTCTTTCTGGGTCAGAAAATATACGACGAGCGTCGGTCGATATGACTAACAATAAGTCATCGACTCGATGCCACCTCGGAGAATTCTCCTCGCTCGGGACTGTGGTCGAGGACGACGGAGACGCGAATAAGTGATAATCGATAATCGAACAGTGCGAGTTCGAACGGTTGTTCGTCGCGCGAGAAAACCGCCGAGGATAATCCAGAAATTAATGCGCGCCTCGACCGTGGTCACACACTCGGTTTTAACGGTTCGTTTTATCGCAATTCACTCGTTGCAAATTATGTTTTATGCGCTGGCAGTTTATCTTTAGTGCGATCTCGGGTGGACTTTACGATACCCAATCGCGGAGATTCCGAGCCCTGCTGGGAGAACCGAGCATTTCCCTTTTAATCGTACCTGGCTCTTTCCCGCAACAATCCCCGGGACCGTTTATTTAATTGCTGCGATTGAAAACGAGCGTCTGTTCTTATTTCGCACGATCGAAAAATAGACTTCCTCCAGTATTTTTTTCTCATCTCTTCTTCTTATTTCTTTTTAAATCTTGGAACAGAAAGCGTTGCGTAACTACCTTTTGCATGCAAACGATTCCTTGAAGTTGTATATCCGGCGATTTTCAACGTTTTTTTTTAATTTCGAATTACACCTACAGAGATCAGTTACACACTTATCGGCATTAAGGATCTCATTGCCAGAAATGGACATGATCGTGAATGATTAATAGGTCGATGGGATCAATAACTTCCGTCGCGCGATGATTATCTTTGCCTGTCGAAGTCAACTATTTATGGTAATAGATTTAAATGTATGCTCCCTTTCCTTCCAAAAGCTGTTGGACAATTTTCTGAACAGCTTCGCGCGTTCAGTATTTTAGTGGATAAAATTTAAAAGTGCGGAGGAAAGTACGGACGGGTCAAAATTTAATGAAACATTATGCTTGGAAATACGACGAATACGATGCTTTGTTAGGTCTATTGAGATTAGTATTAGCGAGAATTACTCATACATTCTCGAACCTCGGCAGGACAGAAATAGGCAAGAACGAAGAACCATTTTATTGGAAAAACCGATGATATGATTCATCAGAGAATCAATGCCATTCTGTACTATTAAAGAAATATATTTTATTTAGTCAGGAATATCGACGAGCCAATAATAAATAAATCTTAGTTAAAATAATTACGCTCAAGAATAACTCTGCGCGCAAGGAACGACTTTCGCAGGATTTCAGAGCGACAGGGAGTAAAGTGAAATTTCCAGGTTGTAGATTAGATTATTGTACACGTTTAGAATTTTTGTGTTGGAAATTCAATTTGTAGAGTCGAGAACTAGATAGGCAGATGGTGAAATGCAATGGATTAAGGGATCGTGACTATTATCGCACTGATTTCGAGTTACGCAACATCGATCTCGCGAATAGCGTGGGTCGCTAAGTGAATGATTAAACGTACCATTCTAGGTAATCTGTTGAGCAGAATTATTGCGAATGATTAGTTGCAGCCACGTGCCGAACCTCCGTGATTAGTGGTGAGTTTACTATAGGCAATAATCCTAACATTAGTAGTTAATTTGATATCGTTCGATTGTCTTGATCTCGTTCATCGTTGCCGTGTCGAAAACATTAATGACAATTGCTATTTATTTTAGTTGTTTAATCTCTTACGTAAGAAAAAGCGAAGTAAATTTTGAATTTGATTCGATCGATTGAACTGAGTATGAAACAATAAAACTAAGATCAATACGATCACGCATTTATCATTATATTCACAGTAAACAGACACTTAGTGTCTCGTGATTCACATTATCATAAAGTATAATAATTGTTACTCATAAATTGAAAAATGCATTTAATTTATTGGATAATTAATCGAATGGATAGTTCTCTTTCATTAAAACGAACTTCGATATATCGGGCTTTATCTTCGTCAACTTCAAATGTAAGTCAGGGTCAAGTTGCAACCCTGTTCTATATTCATCTTTAATTCTAAACTTAGCATCATAGGCACTAATTTAGAATATAGTACAATCTTACAGATACGTTGCACGATATAATCGTATTATAGAAAAGATACGTTTCCACTGTTAGAAATTTACGAAATGAAACGGAAATGCTGGATATCCACGCGAAAGATAGAAGCATGATTTTTCTCACACGAATTATGTTACGCAAGGTTTAGGGGAATTCTTTGTGCTGTGAAAATAACGTCTTACATGGAGGTTATCTGTATTGGCATAGAAAGATACACGCAATAAAACTAGTAGGCGAAAAAAAGAAAATCAGTGCTAATATTATACTTTTATCGTTTTATATTTATTATCTCGTACTCGAGTGTAATAAGGAAAAATGAACTTTGACATAGTCGATAATAAAACAGTCGCAGGGTAGCTTGGTAGACAATCGAAAAAGTTTATTTTTAAGGTATAATCCAATATTATCAACTCCATACTCACTGTTTTCAAGAATGTTTCGCGTTGATAGCATAAATGTCTCAGTTTAAATTCTGTTATTTGTGTATTTTTCACAATCCAATTTCGACAGATAAGATGTGGAAGTCGTGGACCTCCTGGGATTAGTATTGCTCGATGTACACCACGCGGTGTCATTATTTCACACGTGTTTGTGATTAGTCTGTCTAGTTCGTTCAATGTGTTGACATTGCAATGTCAATACCCTTGACTTGCCCTTTTAATTGAGGCATATATTCATGTCACGATATTTAAATTCAACATAAATCATTAACAAATAATATTTACAAACTGGGCGGATCAATAACTCAATTTTCATCCAATTTACTTAAAATTTAGTACGGTGGTTCCTAATACTATTCGTCGTGGTGTTAAAAGAAATATTGATTTTGTCACAGTTTTTTCAGATTTTTCTTCAAAGTTCCACAACTTTATAATAAATAATTTTCAAAAATCCGTACGAAGCTACTGTCTAATAGTTTAAGAAAATTGTATGATTTCTTGTTTCACAACATGCAGTCAAAAATCACACGTCCGCCGGTTTCTAACAAATTTTTTAAGTCCTCTCACGCTAGTTCCCATTATGGTTATGATAATTAATATTTCTATACGGTACAAGAATTAGTTAAACAAATTAATTAAACATTTATCAGAAAAAGTTTCATAGTTATATCCAAGAAATTCTTGAAAATTTGCCACAGTGGTTTCCCTCCTTAAAATCGCAGAACGCGTAAATATTATTTTTTAACAACTTATGTTGAATTTGTTTGGTGTAATGTCATGAATACATATTCTAATTAAAATAAAAATCGTATTTTAAGGTAATCGTCAACATGAAAGGTACGAATAAATATACGTGCGATCACTGCCCGAAAATCTAGTGTTAAAAATATCGACGCGTTACCGGTAGAAAAATATTTCAACGCGATCGTTTCGACTAATTTTCGGCCGCGCGCCGTTTCGCGAGGTTCCTGGTTCGCGTCGGTTCTGCGATGCGCGGTAGCGGAGCGCGTTGCGAAAATGTAATAAAAATATAAGCCAGGGTTCTTCGTCCTTCCAACGAGAATACCCCCTTGGGCGAGTAAAAAGTATACGAAACATCTAATTACGGTTCTCCGTCGGCCCGTGGGCAACGGCGTTAAAGGACAAACCAGGGAGGCCCGGCGCGGCGCTCCTCCGGAACGATTTTACCGGTTCCCCGAGACAGATCGCGCACACCTATCGCTACCAAGTGTGCATCGCGAAACGTGGTGGGGCCGCGAGAGCGAGCGGAGAGTTGGTAGGCTTGCCCGACTGACTACGTTCTCTCACCCGCGGTCTGTCAGAGTCCACAGTCCTAACTCGGCCTCAGGCTAAGATAGATCGTATCTTTCGTCGGGTTCGATCTTGCCCGCGAATTCGTCTCGCGCGCGCGTTAGGTCTCGCCGGCCCTGATCGACCTCCGCTTCTCAGCTGCGACCGATCGAACGGACCATCGAGTGTCGACGGAACCGTCTCCTTTTAACGCGCGTCGCGTCGATAACGTTACGCCGAGACAGTTTCTTCTCGGCTCGAGTCTTGGTTTCAAGTGTCGGTGAACTTCCAGGACCCCGAGGATACTTTCCTGTTCCCAGGATACAATACCAAGAGCCAGGAACGCAGGAGGTAAGGGATACCCGGTGCTTCCAGGCAACCTTTATAGATTTCGTCTACGATGGGCATCATTTATCCAGCAACAAATGGACATTTTTTATTTGTTCGTAAACTAGCTCCTGTTTTTAAAAAAAAGTACTTTGACGGATCTGGTTTACGTTGATCGAAGATGATCGATAGGGGGATGATTAAACGACGATAGGGAAGGAAAATTGTTTGGTTTCATTGTGCTAGTAAGAATCACTCTTGTTTTGGCTTGTCCAGTAAATAGAGATTGATTTACGAATGAATCGAAGATATTTATTTGTTGTTGATTCGTTCGATTCGGGCGCGAGAATTCAAGCGCAGAGCGGAAGACGTTTTCGACTGGCGGTCGATCGCAGACCGCGGATAGAAATGCCATTCCTCTGTTAATTCGTCGCAGAGGTTTCGCATTGTGTCATTGGACACTGCCTGTAACGTCTTCAGCTTCGTATCAATTGTCATTTTTAACCGGACAGCACCGACGTATCACTCTTGTGCCAGGTTATTTTTATGACTTTTAATCCTGTATACACCTGCGTGCCTTTAAAGTCGGACAAATACCTACTATCTAAATTTTTTAAAGCCTAGTTTAATCCTGTTATCGGTATGAATCGTGGTTTTAAAAACTGAAATTAAAAATTTATTTTATTACCTGTGCATAACACGAGGATCGAGATAAAAGATTGACAATTTTTAAATCGTGTACCATCGGAGAAATATTTGTTAAATTTGTCAAATACGTTTCTGCCATTTGAATAGATTTCCTGTGGAAGATCTACGGTTCAAAGGTCATATCCTCGAATCGACGCGTAATTTTAATACTGATCGAAATCTAGATCCTTTCCAAACGAATACGTAACGCGGTCCTTTATTTTATACTCGGTCGTCCTTTCCTCGCGATGGAGATTAACACGCATTTCTACCTGTGTCCCGTGCAGACGGGTCTCGATGCATATCACGCGCGACTCATGACTTTGGTAAAACTGTCCTTCCGGTATTAAGAGTCGAGCCGTGTTTCTCTAAAATTAGAACAAAATGTTAGAAATTGACTAACGTAACCTCGAGACAGTCAGGGTCGGGGCAACAAGATGCAGGTCGAGTTTGTTTTGATCCGTGATAAACGCTGATAAACTTTATAACAAGCTCTCCTTTCTTAGTGAAAGACGAATAAACTGGAAAATATCAATGGAGCTATGGCAATTCAAGGAGAATATGGTTGTTCTTGATCGATGCATAAATACTGTCAGTAATTGTAAATACAAAATACAATTATCGATATTCGATCACCCCAGAACACAAAATGACAAGTTATATTTAGTATTTTAGATGTGGGTAATTTCAATTACAAAATCATAGAGTCAATACAAAATTACTTTTATTAATTCCTCTATCTACCATATTATATGATTATAGACCTTTCCTTCAATCTTATCTAGATGTTCGTTTGATAAACACAGAATTAACGCAGTAAATTACACGAAGAGTTTAGATTTTATAATAAGAAAACAAATCAGGGAGCTCGTTACGTGGTTCAGTAATTTTATGTTCATTACTTACGCTTGCTGAATAAACTGTTTCAGGCGTTAATTTACCAACTGTTCCTATTCTCCTTGTCACATCATTATTAGTAGTAAATCGATACTATTTAACTTTGAAAAGAAAATATTTCACCTCAAAACTGGAAAGAAGCTCTTCAGTTTATTGTACAGTCTCTGCTATCGACTTTTGCTTTCACATAAAAAATTGCACAACCCATATGTTATTCGTATCGTTTGAGCAGGCGACGATCTAATTATTTCGAGTCGCGTGTCTCTGTTGCTATCAACTATAAATAATTTCGAAAATCGCGGAAACTTGCTGCATTATTGGTTTTCAATATTTCTCGTTAGGTGCAACAGTAGCGAAGAAAATTGTTACGACGCTGTCAGGTTGACACACCTTCGTTACTCCTACAACAGCTTCATTCATTGCTTGCTCCCCACTCTGAACACTGGTCGACTATTCCTACCGGAATTTCAATGTTGAGTAACAATCGTAACTTATCTTCATCGATGCCTGTTCCATTCAGATTTTTACCGTCATCCTCTTCGTAGAGGATACCGACGAAGTTGCAACAGCAACGCGTCCTGGATTTATTTCATCGTTCGAGCGGAACTAATTTTCATCGTGGTAATTATTTCTGTCACGGCATAGGGATATTTGTGACGGATTGACACGTGTAAGCGTGATCGGAGTGCCACGTATCTCACGATTAGTCACGCGCACTAAGATACTTCCCGTCTACGGCTTGGGAAACAAGTACGTTTGTAATCATTATCGCGGCATAGTTAATATCAAGGAAAACGTTTCTTTCAGTAACTTGCACGAGTAACTTCTGTATTCGTTTGTTTTGTTACGTTTGATCGCATGTTGTACGAGGTGTTTTGCACAACGGAGTCATTTAAACGTACGAAGTTTGAAGATACAGCTTGTCTTCGTTGACACTCCGTGAAGAATATTTTTTCGTTTAATTTCATTTTATCGAGACAACGAAACAAACAAATTTCATAATATAAAAGAAATATCTAATCTAGAGCATTAACTCAGAAATAATACACGTATACCTAACGCAATAAGTATGTTTTGGACCGAGAGACATTGTGCATCAGTTCATTATATTATTTTCAATGGAAATGAGTTTAGAATGATTCTTCCTAAAAATTACCAGTTTTATTAATATTATACAAATATTATCAAACTATTTTTAATCTATACTATCTCTAACAATCCTGAGGTCGAGCGTTATCCTGGCAGAAGAGAACCTCTTTCCCTTGGACTTCGACTTGCGCCCGTTTCCTGTTAGGCCATTTATTTACTTGTTCTAATAGCTGACAGCAAATATCAGCATCGAAGATTTGCTCGGGTCGGAGAAGCTTATAATAAATTATCCTCGCGTGTTTCATCCTACATAAATCATTATTTCTTTGAAACGCAAACATTTTCTGGGTTCTAGTACTTTGTTACCACTATCGTTTTTCTAGAAAGTCATAAAGTAATTACAAAGTACTTTTCGTCGGGCTTTTAATTTTTTCTCCAAAAATTCAATGACATCGATATTCCACATGTAAATTAACGACATGAATTACTTTTTGGTTTACAAGAACTGTATCGCTATACTAGGTATGTTGGTTTAATTAAATTCGCCCCGACATACAAACTGATACTGTCACTGTCCTAACGCTGTCTGGTTATTATTATAAATCATTCGGGACTCCGTTTAACTCGATGCCTTCGCTCGGTAGCAAGTCACATCGGTTCTAAATGGCTCTATTGAGAGCGCGAATGTACCACCTCAAGGACAAAGATTTTAAAACTCTTAATTTTCTTAAGTGAGAATGCGATGACATTGGATTTGCTCTGAAGAGGTTTAAGCTTACACGACGCCTTTAACGTTTTGTTGCGTAATATCTATCCGCGTCGCGTGGAAGGTAGGTACCTAAGGTCATGCAGGTACTCGCGTATACCTAATTCTGAGTATGCGCATAAATTAAACCGTTCAGTTCCTTCCTCAAAATATATGTTAACGTGCACGAGAATCTTTTTACCATTCTACCAAGTGTCATGATACAAGAAAAAATTAGGAAAAATTAGAAATTGAATCATTTCGAGTGTGCTTGAATTGTTTTATACGTTTAACTGTTACAGTATCCGATGTAAATTAATTTTACTAAACAAGCCACAACGTAGTCCTCCGATCGAGAGAGTTACGCGTTCAATTAAGATAATTAACTGTTTTCCCCGAGGAAACTTCTCGATCGTTTGAAAGGATAGATTTCCAATCGCTTAATCGAGAGGATACGGATCGAGTGCAATTGCCGGCATTTAAACAATAATCGATAGAAATCCGTGCAATCAATTTGCGAATTGATTCATAATTGATATACGAGAAGAAGCTTATAAGTTTCGTTCGGTTTTGTTTAAAACGTCAGGTCTATTGTATATTTATTTTCAAGCGAACCGGTATCCCGAGGTAATAATAAACTCGTTAGTAAAATATTTTTCCGTACTCGTAGCGGTTGGAGGATTAGGCCTGAAAGCTGCGGCTTGTTAAAATTCACAGCGTGAATTTCATACCCGTTACCTCCACGATAAAACATCACGTTTACAATCAACGTTTTTCTGGTCGTCCTTTTATGATCCCGATAAATCAATCTAATGCAGTGGCTTCTCGGTCGTTAAACAAATTGTGCATCGTATTACGTTAATGCAGATTTGTGTCTTTTCCCTGTATCGTTTGAAAATCTGTAGTCTAATTAATTTCTTGTTACACGGGTGCAAGAAATAGATCCATAATCTCGGGATCACTTTGATCGTTCGTTCTCTTATTAAAGACTCGACGATAGAGAAGTCAGACGTTGCTTTTCGATATTCAAAAAGGAAAGAAGATTTTGTGATCCGGTCCTACACTACTCTCTTTCGGAGAATTTTATTTTTTATTTCGTTTTCCTAGATTGTTTTCATGGATCACTTGGGTTTTCTTGTTGGAGAATTTCCAGTTGACGATGCAACACTCGACGCGTCTATACCGTCGTGATAACGAGTTCCCAGGTGTTTACGACCACGCGACGTCATCGTACCCACCTTTACCATTTCAGTTGCCTCGATCCAACGAATTGCATTAACAGAACCGTGTGTTTCGTTCCCGCGTTTCTCTCTTGCTCCCTTAGTTATTTCTGCCGCGACCTTTTAACACCACGCCGGTATCGTTTGAGTCACACATTTTGCCCAACACAACAGTCATGATGGTCGAAAACTGTCCTTGTGGCGATCCCACGAATCGAACAAATTTTATTTACAATAATAAATAATATCAAATCTTGATTGTTGCGTACATTTTTAGATCTGTTTATATTTGATGCTACGAGTCACTGAAATGAAAAATAAAATTCAAGAAAATTGGTTCAAAACACTTAAAATAAAGTAATCGTATACGAGTGAAACGGAAGAAATATTGCAAGTGTTCAATAGATCGCTGGTTACGTCAATGAAATTAAAAGTCTTTATTTGTGCAATACATAATGACGATCAATCACTAACTTCCTGCTTCTTCTTTTTTTATTGTTCTCATTTTATTCTAGTAAGAACGTGGAATAATAACAGTAATAATGTTGCTAACTTCATGATAAGGTTGTTGAATCAAGCGACAAATGGATAAGAATATAACGCAGGGTGAGGCCAAACTTTTGTCTTTCATTTTAAATATTATTTTGACTAAACGTTCTTCATAATCAGAAAAATTATTACTTTACTTACTTTTTGGTATCGTAAACATTCCAGTTTCATTCAGAAAAGATATAGAAGATATAGGACATCTAGAAATAGTTTGTGAGTTGTGATAACGTTTTTAGTATCGTTTGAAATAATGTAAATGTAAAAATGATCGTTACAATCGATATAATTGAACATTTTTCGAAGAAAAAGCGCCACAATTGCGCAATATCGTGCGCAATCGGTGCGATTCGAGTAATTTAAAAATTGTTTTCAGATACCTGCAAGCTTCAGAGAAGGTTTTACGCGAGTTTGTTCATAAGTTCATCGGTACGCGATAACGTTATACACACTAAAGATAGAATAACGCAACTTTTATCTGTTTTCTTAACGTCATATCGCAAGAGTTCTTAGCGTCATTTGTTCAAGTACATAGAATCAAACGTAACTCTAATGAAAAATTTTGCTCTTATTCCATTAAAAAACTGTACTCATTAATTTCTGCTTTTTTCATCGATTACAAATCGATAATTAGTGACGCAAGTAGACGGTGTTAATTTCATTGAAATGTAAAGTCGGTGAAATGACTGGAAAATGTCAGACATTTCTAGTTACAGGTGCTTATTTTAAATCGTCTGTTATTGTTAGGTAATCCGAAAATTTTTTTATCCCTCGTTTACAACGATCTTTAAATAGAACACCGTGGTAGTAAATTTGTGTTAGCCTCTTAGCGTGTAGTATAACCGAAGAATTTTCAGACGCAGAAAAAGATAATTTTTATAAGCTTCTCCGCCTAATAAATCACTATTGCAAACTGTCATCGTATAATTTCTTGTTTTAGCAATTAAAATCTTCCTGCAAACGGAACGTTTTATCATTCGGCAATTAAAAGTCCTCGCATAAATTGAACGTTTTACCATTTGTTGTGCAATCGATGTGTGACATTGAAATTCATTTGCGAGTCGAGCATTTAATTAAGCATTCTTGGAATTGTTTCAAGTTGAAAAAAAACGAAGTACGCAGAGATTTATGAGTCCGTCTTACGATTAAAAAATGAAGGCAATAGAAATTGTAAATTGAAATTATATGAGCTAATTTTCAATTAGCACATATATGTAGCTTAATTGCTGCAATTATATTTTAAAGATTGTTGACCTACTTACCCTTTATGTCAATAATTCTGTACGAATAGCTTTATCGATTCGAAATCCATCCTTCTGCAAAAGTTAATTAACGGGTGACAATTACATCTCTGTAACGCAGGGTTTGCTGAATAAGCATTACTGATGAGTTCATTAGCAGCGAGTTGCAATTTAGCGAGATGACGATATGTTTCCAATATCTACACAGTTATAATTTTTCACTTCTTCTTGTTTTAACCAGTCAGCTGTGTTTGATGACTATATCCGTCGTGCGTAACATTTAGTTATTATTTGCTATTCAAATTGTAATTTTAGCAAAAAGTAATATATATTCGTAAATTTCGATATGTTTAGAATCTTTGAAGGCAAAATGGAATAAAACAAACAAGTGCACGCTTTGAATACAGGTGGCCACAGCTGACTGGTTAAAGAAATATCCATTACTATTTGTTTTCTCTTTAAAATAAAACACTGATTTTCTGTCTAATTTTACGTGCATTAACAATGATGTAATAACCAACGTGGTTCTAAGAAATATAATTAGTTATTTCGTTTACATAATTTTTTATTTTTGGTCTCTCAAAATTTTTAAATACAGTGTTTAATTCAAATGCTCGGTAAATTTAATTTAGCCTGTACCGCCATTCGTGTTCTCGCGAACGAAGCGTGTGCTGAACATTTTTATTCGCAGTGGTGACTAAAAAAAAACATAGTGGTCGATTAGGTTACCTGAAAATTGAATGCGTTCGCGTCTCGGTTACCTGTGCTCTCGAATTTATAGGTAATCAATATAGAGATCGGTCAACTGCTCTTCCCTTTATCGAAATCATCTTTCGGTGTTAATTACACGCCTACGATTAAACATTTCCCGCAAAACCGCAGGTCTGGTTATCCGTTACACCGCCTCCACAAAAGGCAACATGGAGCCAACACCTCAAATTACGCAGAAATATGGAGCCGATTAGCGGAGTTTGTTGCTCGATCGAGCCTCGGTTAATTCATGAAACTCCGTCGATCATGCGATGCACGTGCCGCGCGTGTGAATTTTCATGAGTGTCTCGTGCCTTCGCGAAGAAACAGTAACAACAATGTTCAGAACAGCGCATAAGAAATAGAAAATAAAAACGAAATTGTAGAAGTTAATAAAAGTCCAAACGAGACGAATATAAGATACAAGAATCATATCATCGAAGTTATAACGAGGTCGTGAGACGCCAGCGTTGCATGTGCGCAAGGTAGGTGCGTAGAAGATTAGTCTCTGTTCGCTGTTACACGATAGAGATAATAGAATCGATACATTTTTGCTAAAAGGGATAGTACTATCATGTGTGATTTTAATACGTCGAAACGTTCAGTGAATACTACGGTAGCTTATCAGTGGTTACGTCGACATTCGTCTAACACTAATAATATATCAACATTTTCATTAACGTTTCCCAGTTTAAGCATTTAATCTGCAAAGACTACTTGTAAATACTGAAATTGTTTATCCATCTGGCTAGAATATGTGCATAAGGTTAAAGTTGTTGATGCAAAGTATCAAGATATCTTATTATCAAACAGAATCATAATATTTAGAAACACTTGTTTCCAAACGTATCCAGTGAATCGAATTTAATCTTTTAAATAAATATTATTAAATTAGAATTAAATCCGAATATAACAACATTGATACGCGGTTTTGTTCTTTAAAAATGCGAGGGTTGTTGATTTTAATATAAAAAATAAAATTAATGTCGACGTCTGCAATAGTCTCGGACAAAAACAGCTTGCAAGATTTTATTTGACTCACCCTGTACAAGATTACGGATAAATATACGTTCACGGTGCATAGACGAGGTACTACCGTATGTTATTAATTTAACCTCGTTACTTCGTATGACTTGGAAGTTTAGCATTTCAAAGTTGACGGGCAAATTGTGCAACATAATTTTTCATATGGACAGTTTTAATGGAAACTCCTAATGGAAACACATAGAAGTCTATAACTGTGGGATACTTAGTTTGTTTCTTCAATACCAAAAAGCAGGATATTATACGCAACGAATAGCATCAATCTCTTCAGAATTTTTACAGAATTTAGTACGTATTAAAAATGTGCAAAAATTACGGCGAACCTGAAAAAACCAGTGTGCCGTTACAGGGTTAACCTAGAGGACAGATTTAGTTTCCTTCGTGGGTAGAGAAAATTACAAAACTTCAAGGGCTCATTGTTTAAGGTAATTAATAACATTGTAGTCGCATGAATTAGTTTAATGGATCCATTTGACAGACCGAGGGTTAACTCGTACGTGGTACAGTCCGAGATACCTATAGGATACACATTTATTATGCACATTTACGTTCTGTAGAAACGTGAGTCTTTGTAATCGCTGAAATCTTGCACACGAAAGAAATTTCAACATCCTTCGTAACCGAAGAAGTCGATTAGCATAATTTCATTGAAACAATGTCGCAACAATATTTAAATATATACTCGAGAGACAGATTTTTTATTAATAAGTTGTTCTGTTAGCTGTTTCAAGAACTGAACCATATGTCTGTACTAGTTTCTCCTAGATGTGTTCCATGAGCATGCCATTTTATTCGAATTGTTCCATTTATTTTAATTTACGTAACTGGTTGAACTTTACACTTACGATAACCCACAAAATGAACACGTGGTTACATTTTCCCGGAGAGTAGAATGGCTACGGAAAAGTCAGCCTCTGTACAAGGAAACAATTATTTTAAATAATCGATCAATATCATAGTTAAAGAAAAAAATTTGTTTTCCATGTTTATAATCAATCTACATTGATTATTGCATAATAAAATTACTGTACAATTTTTTATTACAAACCACCATAAACGCATGGGGTTTCCAACCTAGAAGAAACAAAAAGCTCGATTTTTAGTTAAAACGTTCCAATTAATTTGAATTTAAACTTCCACCGAACGAGGAATCCATTTCTTTTTTAATTTTACAGAACTTTTATAAACAGTTACTTAAATTTTGCGTTTTTATCGTAACGGTGACAGATTTGTGAATCACTGGGCCGTATAAAGATTAGAAGGGCGATTTCTTCCGATTAGAAAGTTCCGACGAATAATGAGTCACATCGAATCTACGCGAATATCCGTCGCGGAAGGTTTGGACGAACCGTGAAGCGAGGAAAGTGGACAATCGCATTTTATTTTTTTACACGGTCGAACTGCAGAGTAGAAAAGGACGTTACCGATTGCAAGCAGCGCGACATTAGCAATGCTGATAGGCCCCGAAGACGACAGAAATGACGCATGACCTCTGCGTATTTATTTAATCCCCTCGCTGTCTCCCGTTAGTCGTCTCCATTTTGTTCGTACATGTGTCCGTGCTGTTCGAAGCGGTTAGCGGCGTTGCGCGCGGCCCGCGTTACGTTTGCGGTCTGCGAAACCAACGTGGACGACGAAAACGATCGTTATTGTGGACAGCCCCGGGTCGTGCACGGTGAAATTCTGACGTAATGTCGCGATACGGTGCGTTACGCAATCTACGAGTCGAACGATGGCCCGAAACGCTCTGAACACCTTGATTTACACGCCGTATGCCGGAAACGGCCGCGCAATCGTCCGTTCGGCGAATACCTCTAACCAGAAGGGAAAAGTATAGCGTTTCAGTAACCTATATTAACCTGTCAGCCCTTATATAAATTACCAAAACCATCTACGAACGGTCAGCGACGAATCTGGAAAAATTCAAGGGGGGAGGTTTCGAAAATTCCACCCCTAGAAATCATAAATAGAAAAAGATTATAGTTTTCACTTATAATACAGTTTTTTCATCACAGAGGGCGAGAGTCCTTGCAACCCTTTAATTTTTATTAAATTTTGTATTATTTACCTTCTTTTTTGGGCATGAATTTTGTCGTAAAGTTATAGTAAACTTCTTCGAAAAATTACAAGAAGGTAGGCGCAGAAAGTAGCAATCTGTTTCACATAATTTGTGAAAATGTTTTTTTTTTAGAAAATACCATAAACCTGAAATTCTCCAAAAATGTAATCTCAAGCCAGTACTCTTCGGATGACACTTCATTTGTATTCTCCAGGGCAATGTAGTTGTTACACAATTTTTCATATTTTCCTTCGAATACATAGGTACAGATAGATATACATATAGTCATGGTTATTCAATAACCAGGGTGTCCCAAGTGTCTTGTCGGGAGAAATCAGATACAGCGATGATTTCGCTCTCATACTTTCCCGAAGCTCTTACCTGGCTTTTTTATGACGTGCTTCGTTGTAGTGGACAATGCGTCGGTAGTGCACAGTGCATAGAAACAACGTAAGAATACAGTACTAGATAAAAATATAAGACGCTTGGCAATTTTTATATTGTTTATATTTAAAAGAAGAAAATGTATACATCAGCTGACTTTAGTTGGAGTATTTTGCGAATAGAATTGTTTAAGCAAAAACAGTTTATTCGCGAACAGAAAGTTCCGTAACTTGCGAAACTCGTTGGATCAGAAGATGCCTGATTAAACAATGCCATTTAAATACTCGTTCTTCTACATTTTCTACGCGTTTAGTATCATTAAGCTTTGGAACTAATGAGCGACATTCTCACAGTGCGGTGTTCAAGTTCTTTAATTATACTCACTGAACTTGTTCCAGTGGGTAGATATTTTCTAAAATATCTGTGTCGTTCTGTTCGATATCGTATCGGCAAGGAATATTTCAATGAGATCATTTTTCGGTTATACAAACACTCGTGCCAGAAAATACATTTGTACCGTCATTTCACAAAAGATTGTGCCAGATAAGATAAGATAAGATACGGCTTACACTTGATATATCGCTATCCTATATGCTGTATACTCTTTTTTTTAATTTAAAAACGCGCAAACGTAACATGACATTCGTTCGTGTATTTATTAGAGAATTAATGAAACACATTTACGTAACAGTTAGCAGAAAAATTCGGTAGGTTATCGGTGTACCAATATCTTTATCGCATGGAATATTTGTTAATAAAGACGAAGATTAAATAGAATCGCTTGTCATCTTTTTAACAATGCGAGGTATATGTTTTCAAAATCAGATACCTAGCAGAATTTTTTTCTCGAAAGTACGTAGGATTTCGGTGGTTTGTGTATTCACAAAAAATGATTATAATTGACTCCTGCAACCAGAAATAATTTTTTCAAAATGATTTAAAACTTTTTAATTTCGTTGAAAAATTTCTACACTTACTGTCGATTTTTTTTAAAAAATTCGTATTTGATTTTTAAGAAATAAGTTTGACGTTAAACAGAAATGATGTTTAACACTTTTTTGTAGGTGTCTATTAGCGATTGAAGTAGTCAATCGACGAAAGTAATTATCAACCTTTGATTAGAGAAACTAATCGTTGAATAATCGACAATTGAATTAATTGATTGATGAAAGCAATCGTGAATCATCGATTGAAAAAGTCAATTAAAGTTGATTTTTAAATGAAAATGAACTGGAATTTAATCATTGAAAGATATTCGGATAAGATTCTAATATCACTACGACACGAACTTCAGTAGTCGATCAATTATTCTTTTGACAACTGAATTACAAAATGGAAAACGTTAACTTATGAAAAATTACAACACGATAAGATTATAAACTGTGTGTTATTACATATTCCATTGGAGTCTACGTAAGTCGTGTCTATTACTTCCTACATTGTCGGATTTACCGTATGTGGAATTGGACTACATTTCGACTATCGAGCATGAAAACGATCGAATCGTAGAAATAACGTTTCCAGATCCGGCTAGGTCACGAATGAAAGTCGACCAAAGTGGATGCAGCCTGGTCACTGGATTCGACTTTATTGCACGACCTTTCTTGCTGCAATGTGAGAATCGGTTGTAACGAGCCATGATATGCCTGTTTCCGGGGTTTAACTGACCCTGCGAGCAATTTAGATCGCACGAAGAATGTCGACGAGTCCGGTACTCGGTCAAATTTTTCCTGCTTTGCTCCTGAGATTTATTTCGCGTCTCGCGGAAGTTTGAAATTGTTAATATCGAAATGCCTGCATTTAAAGAGCATGTAAGATATTTTTGTGAAAATGTCTAGCAAATACGCGAACTCAAACGGGTTTTGAACGTTTTCTAGCAAATCCAACGATCACTTTCTATGGATTCTGGAGACATGTCACAGGGGAAAGTAGTCGAATTTGAACGATTTCACATATTTCCAATTATATATGAAAAGTTATGCAATTAAAGTAACGGTTAAGGATATTTGAATAGAATGTTAACTACCGTTTCTTATTTTATTGCATAGTCGCTAATGATTTCACTAAACACTATCTCAAACGAGAAAAAGAAACCTAATTCTTTTCCTCCTCGCTAGTTTCGATCGATCGAGTACGTTTGACACGTATCGATACAAACCTGGATGCTCGAGTTTGAAGAAGTACTAGGTGGTGGCTTTTGCGAACAATTCTGCAAGAGTTTCTCCTCTTTATATAATTTTCTCATAAATTTATAAGTACGGGCATTATAAAATAAATTGTGAAATTACTCGAGCACGAAGGTTTGTAACTAACTACTGATTAATTCAGCAGTGAAAAGGTTAAATATTTGACCGTTAACTCACACAACGATATCGCTAACTCCCAACTGCAAATAATGACTGCCGTAACGAATTAAGTAGTTTCATCATCTACTTAGCAGTGTATGTAACCTGTGTTGCTAATCAAACACGACAGATTTTCTCCAAAGTCTTAATTCTTAATCCCAGAATGGCGCACTGGGGGGTTTCAAGGCCAGTGTGTTTACATTTGATTAGAAACAAAATCACTGACGGAGACTCGTTCTCTTAACAGTTTGTAACGTTTTGGTAATCGTTTTGCAGGCTGATTTCCACAAACAAACATTTCTCGATAGCAGGGGAAAATCAGGTTTCTCTATGCTCGGAGACCCTCCACCTTAAACTTGTAACGCCCACGAAATGTATGTACCAATCGTGTACAAAGACGTACTACTACAGCTATGTAACGTTCACCGATCAGGAAACCTAAATGTTAACGGGAAAACAGTATTACACACTAGACACTCAAAGTGTCAGACAGTCAATATTCAGTCGGTTAAAAATACCCACGCATATCAGATAGTGGTGAACACACCTTCGTTTATGTATGCATAATACCAATACTTGCACTTGGTTGTTGTTATCTAAAATTGTATTACTATTTGACTGGATTGATTCGGTCGTCACGCGCAAATAATTCGAATCGTACATTTATAAATGCTGCTATTATATTTGCACGTATAAATATCGCTTTTAGTATTTTTTATAACATTTATAATTGTTTGAGAAATTGTTTTTGTTTTTACTTCAATACACAAAAATTCGACAAGTACAAACGTATTTTATTTCACAGACGAACTGCTCCTGCGCGAGTATTATACTTGTTGATCTTCCTTCTATACGAGTAAACAAAGGGTGAAGGTTGACCGGTTGATTGAACGTAATCGCGCGATGATCTTAAAATCAAGTCGTCGTTGGTAGGATAACGGATATGTTTTCAGGATATTGTCTGTGGGTTGAGACACAGACATCACGTTGACCTTGCTTCTGCTATAAAGAGTTTACTGACCCATATACGTACTCTGCTTAACCGATGATGCAATCAATTTGTACGCTTCTAGAAATTTATTTTTCTTATTTTCGTTTGCATAAGCTTCAGCTGTTCCTTGATAGACATATTTGATTGGAATACTCTGAAAAACGTTCTTATAAATAATTTAACGCTACGCTCTTGCCAACGCATCGCGAATATGATTTAAAGCGTCTACGATTTATTACCGGTAACAGTTGATTCTTCGTTTTATTGTTGCACACTTTGTATCACTTAGGTATATCTCATTGTCATTCACTTATTCAATGAAACTCGCGAAGTAATGAGACAACATCCTTTGACTATAATTGCACGTTAGAAAATAGAATGAAAAATGTGCATCTCCGGCCTCTTGTTTCGGAAAGATAAATATTTTTCTCTCGATCTTTTTTTACAACAGTGTGTCCGTTGCAAATAATTTAGTTAACTACGAATCAACAGTTATCAGTACCTATTACTGTGTTACAGTTAGTCAGCTGCTGTTATTAACCCATTATGGTTGAATGTCCTATTTATAGAACATCCAGACGAAAGTTTTTGCTGATCTCAAAGTTGATTTGAATATCACATAATTTTTACAGATTACGAACATCGATCTAATGAATAAGATAATTACTCGTGATTTTTATTTGGTGTATCGGTTGAAAGTGGGAGTGAAAATAATAATATAAATTATTATATTATATGAATAGTGAGAAACTAAGATACTACCCTTGAATTCTAAAGTCAAGTGTGATTTCCATTGGTTATTCAATCGACATCTGCGTCTGACAGTAGACACGCCTCGTTCTCGTAGCCGATCGACGTACGCTGCTTTCTTTCGCGCCTGTTGTTTCGCTGCGAAATGTATGTCACTGGCCAGATATCGCTCTTAATTGATTCCATTGGTTGTCAATAGGGATTATTTTAGGAACACATATCGCGCGATGCTCGCAATTCGAGCCGATTCCGAGGCAATTGCGCGGCTACGAAACGCGTCGACGGAAGATGCACGGTTTTAACGCGTTGCCAACTGGCGTGCCAGCTGGCGTGCTTTCATCAGTCGCGGAAAACCAGTTTGCCCCTCGATAACGAGATTATTTTTTTAATTGCGTTACAAACTACCTGTCGAACCAAAGCAATAATCGCGAAATTAATAATCGATACGTTGCGCGTGCGCGTTGGCGCGAGGGAAATCTTGTTGCAGATTTATCCAGATGCGTGCGTCACCATAAGTCAGCAATGCGATCGAACAAAAGAAACGTCGGGTCGACGCTTCCTTTGCTTTGAACTTGCCGGAGATAAATATTTATCTTTTTAAAATTAACTTTCTTGCGATGCAACGCCTGTTGTTTGAGCTCGAACAAAATCGGATGCACAGAATGCATTATTTTGACACTGCATTCGTGTGCACCGGGCCTTAAGAGCACACGTCGAGTCGTTACTTTCACTTATTTGCAAGCACCATCAAGCAGGTTTTCTTTCGCTCCGATGTTGCCCAACAATCTCATCTTAATAATTATCGCCTTGCATTCTAACAGAATCATTGGCTTTTAAACGGGTAAAGTTAGAAAGAATTATTATAATAGTAATAATTAAGAGGCCTTTCTATCTTGTGGGATTTAAAAAATTGAATTTTTTTGTGTGTCTTCTTTTAGTATGTAGTCTCGAAAATATATCTACCAAATATTAAATTGAAATTCTGAAAACTAACGAAGTTATAGCCTGCTGTAATGTACCACACGCAGGTATAACTCGAAACTACATTTTTCGGCACTGCGTAGACAATAACATGAAAACTATTCAAAATATCAACATCAAATTTATGCAGTATCTTTAGAACTGGTCTCCTTATAGCATGAACTAGGATAATTGCGATATATGCAATACTTTTTCTTTTATTAACAAAAAAGCAACCGAATATATGAAAATATTCAGTATTTTTTTGTAAAATAGCTGCCATTTTGCCATTTTTTGTTTTTTTGAAAAGATCCTAGTTCATGATATAACCACACTCATCTACATTAAGAATATCGTTGGTTTTTGGATTTTGGATAACTTGTTCGCAAGATATCACATACGCAGTCGGGCGCCGTTCGTAAAAACTGTTGTTTGTTGATCAACAAAAACAGCGTAATCAATAGATATTGTGCGTTGCAAAAATTCGTAAATATAGCTAAATATATAATAAATGTATCTACAAAACACGGAATTAATCGCTCTTCAATAGACCACAAAAAAAAATCACAAAGAAACATGTATTTTTCGTGCCTACAAGGTAGAATGGCCCCTTATGCAATATTTTCTAATTGAAACGAATATTCAGATTATTAAACAAACTGAGTTATTATCGTCGGATCGGTTACCTCGATCGTCGCAGAAACGTTCAGTCTCCGTTTCCTGCGATAATCAAGGTACTAGCATCTCCGAAGCAGAAAAAAAACAACGTTAACGTTGTGTGCGCCCTTGAAAGTTTGCAAACGCACTATTTCGCTTGAAATAAAAACATAACGCATTACGTTTGCATTTTGTATGGCTTTGCCGTGAAACGCGTTCAAACGTGTCCCTGTACAAATCGGATGGAACGTATGGTACGACCTGATATTACGTTGAATCGTCGAAGTCACGCGATCCGCTGATTACAAACATCACAAGAAATTTCCTCCTTGCATCAGGTAAAGTCCAACCGGGGGAAGTCGCGAATCGCGATCCAAGACTCTTTTATTCATTTTTCTATTGCGTGGAAGGGCGCAGGAATACTGTTTGGCTAACTGAATATTAGTTACACGTGTCTAGAAAGACCAAAAAAAATAAACAAAATTTACGATTGTTGTTGGATGACCAATAGGCCAAATATCGATACGTCATCGTTAGTCACTAGGTTTAGGGGTCCTCCTCCCGTACTATTGCTAAGATATAGGACACAGGGCCCAGGGGCTCAGAGTTGCACAAGAAGTCTGCGGGTGTTAACGCCTTGTCCAAGAGTCAAATTCCGTTATTCTTCATAGTTGTAAATGAATAAACTCTAATAATACAAAAGGAGCATTACTTGACCACCCGGATTCCAACAATGTCACCCACGTTCAGGGCTGTTAATGGTGTACTAATTTTACAGTAATCTCCGCTCAAATGACCACGAATCTGTCGTTTCACCATTTCTTCGAATTTCACGCTAGCTTCTGTTATCGGACGTACGATTCTCTTTGTTGGTCGTTCTTGCTTCGTTAATCGAAAGCGGCAATTCATAAGTAGAAAGGCTCGTTAGGAAAGCGAATACGCCTCGTTATTCGCGATTATTTCGAGTTGATTGACCTGTCCTGACGTATGCACCGAGCCTGATTTCTGGTGCGTTACGGTTTGCTAATCGTTTCGCACGACCGGCTGCCATTGATACCACGATACCTGTGTGGTTAAGACACTCTCCTTGTGTGGCCTGTGTGTTGTCTCTCTTTTCTCCTCTTTCACTCTCTTTTTCTCCCCTGGGCACATTCGAGCCCGCATTCCCTCGCGCTGCTTTCCTTTTTCCTCGGTTCCGCTTCTACCCTTTCCTCCTCTTTTTCTTTTTCTTCTCTGTGTGTATGTGTGTGTGTGTGTGTATGTGTTTTTTTCATTGCTTCTCTCTCTCGTTCGACTCCTCGTCGCGCTTCACGCAGTCGGGGTCCTGGTCGTGTCTTCGAGCTCCTGCCGGAACACCTTGGGATCCCTGTAAATGGATATCGCGAATGGTAGGTTCGCAGTTATGTTGCTTACTCGCGTAACGTCCGCGTAATAATTGCACAGATGCGCTGCTTGCATCCTCCGTTGAGCGTAATCTATTGTGCTGAATGAGTCGCGCGACGTGGCGGGATTTTATTATCGAGCGTGATTCGAAACTGGTAGAAAGAGAACGCAAGGTGTTTCGGGATCGTAGGTGTGAAGATCGATCAATTAACGAGAAAAGAAAATCTCTCGAGCGTTTAACCTCCTATTTCTCGTAAAGTGACATATTTGTATAATAAATATACAATATTGTAATAATGTTATAACACGAACATGCATTTACAAAACAATAGAATAGAGTGTTTTTCGATAAATATTGATCCTCGCCAACGTCGTCTCGCAGTAAACGCAAAAACATTCCGTCCGACCTGACGGTTTTTTTCAGTTTGCAAGCCTGTAGCTCCTCGTACAATTAAACGCATTAGTGGCAGGTATTCCGAGAATATAACATGTCAACAATAAATAGGCGGTAACTTGCAATGAACCTGTCTTGTTATGAACTGCACTTATTTGCATTATTACTTGAAGCGATCGCAGTCGTTGCAGACAGTACGTGGTTCCATATTTCTTATCGTTTTTCTTATATTTTTTTCCTGAACGTGTGTTAATTTTAAGCAGTTGTTTGCGCTCGTTTAAATGTAAAATCGCGAGATATAAATCATTTTACGGTGCATGCAATCGCGCGAAGAATTACAGTCGTACGAGGTGAAAAACTGAATGCCCTCGTGAACGCTTAATTTGCGCACCTGTGCATAATTAAACGTTTTTCTTCGCTTTCATTGGTTTATCGATCGGCGAAGTTCGGTATCCGTAGCACCAAAGCAATCTACGGCAACCATTTCGAGATCGTTCATTAGTTATTGACTCATTGAACTCTGTAGATATCGGTTATTCCGCGTAGCGTGTAATAAAAAAATTTCTGACTCGCGCGATAACGATGGGAGTATCTCTTAAATTATTAATCTCTGAATTTATTAAGACATCGTCGAGGTTAGGTTAATAACAGGATATAAACGTATCTCGAATGTGTATTTACCTCTTTACATTTTATTTAATCGTATATTTGATATTATATACAGATTTTATATTGCCAGTACTATATATTAATGCTGCAATTTCCAATCGTATTTTTCATCGATTTATTACAATTTCCGTAAAGTGTGTTTACATATGTCTCGATTGCGAACAGACCTTTGTAAAAATCAATGTTTATGTTATATCGGACAAACAAAACGCGAACACACGGATTAAAAAGCATATGTACGAAGTCGATAAGATTATTCTCCAAAGATAATGTAAAACGATGCAAACTCAATCTCAATACAAGTTATTGAGAATTATTGTTTCGGTTCTTAATATCTTAGACTACGAGTACAATTATTTTAGAGGATGAAAAAGAATCCATAACCTTCTGATCGACGTATAAAAAATAAAAGGTGGAAACTCGGTGTACACGTCGGTCACATTACCTTCGCGTATCGCATATTTGTTCGTTTCTTCATTTCGAACGATGTTTGTTCTCGTATCTCGGTATCCTTTCGCTACGCGTTACAACATCTATTCAGGTTTAATGATATCTCGGGTAAACACGTGACTAATTACTAGAACGTTTGCGACACCGTTTCCGGATTATAATAGCGTCAGGACGTACCTAAGAATTGGAACGATTTTTATAAAAAATCGTTTCGCTAAGTGAAATATTTTAAGAACGGGACATTCTGTTATAAAGAGTATTTGAGTCCAATTTAGGTAGGTGGCAAAAGGTTGTAGCAATCAAGCATTTTTAGGACCACGGCAATCATGTATTTTCGCGACCCCATAAACCTACTATCCAGAGATGACTTGTTGGCTAGGCACCAACAAACTAAACGGGGCAAGGGCAAAGAGAGAAGGTCTACGTCACGCTACATAGTAGTAGGGTCTCCATAACCACAAGAGATACACTTTTGTTCTATTCATGGCTGGTATTTTACGGTTACACCAATGACTCTCAGACTTGTCCTATCCTACTCTGTTCCTATACGTTTCGTTCGCGTCCTTTGTCACGCGATGGAATTGTAGTTGTGAGCGACTCAGCCAATAACGACAATGCGTGTGAGAGCAGGCTATTAAGCTACGGCCAATCGGCGTGCCTAGCCATCAAGTCATCGTTGTATAGTAGACTTCCTCGACAGCTGCACATCACGTGCCAAGTACCCCAATAAACATTACCTGCTAGTTAAACGACCAAAATTTCCCCAAAATGTTTGAACATTTAAGCCACGCCTCAAAATCATTCCTGATCCACCCTCGTCACAACCGACCAATAAGAATTCATCCATCTCACCCTTTCCACAAAATAACAGCAACCAATCGCAATCTTTACCAAACCGAGAAGCGCGTAAACCCCACTCCGTCAATCAGATATCATTCAACGCTCAGTCAGAGTAGACTCTAGATTCTCAAGATTCTTGTCAGCCACCAGCTTGACCATTCTTGTAAATAAAGTGTTAACGAACAGTATATTGTCTTTGCTTCTCTAAGCAACCCCTAAACTACTCACACAAAGGACCCCGCACAGATGTTATGGAAAATGGCCCCCGGTTAAATTAGCTGAACATTTGATATGATGTAGTTCATTATGTCTTGATGAAAAGTTCCAATGGGTCCAAGCTCGTAAATTGAACAGTTTCCGAGATACAGGGGATCAAAAGTCAATAATAGTGCGCCTTATTCAAAACTACCACGTTTGAGCATATTTGAGTGTAAGAAGCAGTGTTGTACACTGTCCATTTATTTGACCCCTTAAAACTCAATAGTAGTACTGTGGGCCCTTAAATATTACCCCTTGACCCCCTGACCCTCTGACTCAAAATAAAAAAACGCCAAAAAGGTAAAAAATGGTTCTCTTTTTCAATGTACAAACATGAAGCATTATTATTGACTTTTGATCCCCCGTATCTCGGAAACTGTTCAATTTACATGCTTGGGCCCATTGGAATTTTTCATCAAAACATAATGAACTACATCATATCAAAAGTTCAGCTAATTTAACCGGGGGCCATTTTCCATAAGATCTGTACGGGGTCCTTTAAGTAGGCGTGTGAGGTACGCGTCCAAGAAAGCAAACGCGCATTTCGTTACACGTGCAAAACAAATCGGAAATAAAATTTCGAAGTCGAAGAAGTCTCGAAAACGAAGTCTCGAGTCCAGAGGTTTATGAATGCGCGACGAGCATTGTCATTCCGGCGGAGAAGAAACGACAGGAATGTAAGAACCCCGGGCGCTCGATGATCTTTTTCTTTGGTTTCGAGAAGATCGGGAGGGGAGATTTCAGAGATACTTTCGACTTCCTCGTATCGAAAGGTACACGACCTCCTCAAACGACTTCTGGAATCGCCGGTTCTCGTAGAAGCACGTGGTTAACTGGACCACGAGGCCGCGATGGTACCGTTAAGCACGCAGCCGGCAAAAAGTCCGAACCATGACCAAAGCGGGTGTGTATGCTCGTTGTCGAGTTCTTTATAACCTCGAATTTCCTGGTCAGCTGTGCCCTGGCTATTGTCGGCTCCTCTGTTCGTATTGTGTCATTAAAGATGGATTGACCTTGGATTCCATGATTTCTTCCGTCGACGGTGGCGTGCTTTTTACCACCAAATGCGGACGAAACGATACTGCCTCGATAAGAAACGAACATTGGCATTTGGTAGCCTTTTCCGCGCGATCGTATGCCAAACATGGCCACGATTCTTCTACAGAACTTTCGAACAATTAATAAAAGACAAACGGCTGGTTTATCCGTTGTTTGAACAAGGATTAAAACGTCTATTATAGAACTTTCTTTCGAACTTCTAAAAACTTGGTTGCTTGCTCGTCGTTTCCACTTGTTAAGGCGGCGCAACTAACGATGTTTTTGTCTATACGTGTTATTAAGTAGCCCGAAGAAATTAAATTAACGCAATACACCAGGAAGTTGCCGACCGCATCATGCCCTAATAAACAGTTAAAGTGCAATGAAGCAGACGAGCTTACAAAAACTGTGACCGCGCGAAACGTCTAATTACGAAAAGAATTTACTATTTATGCGTCTTTTATGTTAATCGTTTGCGTAATAGTAGCAAGTATCTGCAAGGGGATGGTAATAAATTACAAATATAATGCTCGCGGACTACACGCTATTATGTCTTCCGGTTTTCAATTAACGTTTAGACGGAATGATAGAAGATACATTTGATTACGATCGCTGAACGGAAACAAGTAACAGGTTTACTCCGCGCGTTTAAATTTATCGTCGCGTAGGATGCCGTAATTCCGCATAATCTTTGGCTAAAGTGGGTTACACAGTTATTAAAGAAAAAGGGAAGTACTTTTACCGTGAGTAGCGGCAACGCGTACGTCCAAGTACACGATACGGTTGTGTGAACGTAATTGCGGTGTACTTTGAACTCGAAAAGAACTGGTAACGGCGACGCATATTACCAAAAAGTTGATAAATATGAAAGGACGTGGCTGGGCAAGAATCGCGGGGAACTGGCGTGCGTTCTGCAATCATAATTATCGCGTAATACCTTCTCGTGGCCGTGCACCACGCAGTGACCATTTTCACTTGCACGGTTTTTATAGCATGACTCATACTAATTGAGGCGTATGCATTACGAACTGTTTTCAAATATGCCAAATTTCACAATCGAAGCATTTCCTCCGAGGACGTCACGTGACAGGATTAATGTTATCTTATGGACTGTGTATACGCGGTTATAAATTAAATAAATGCTTCTTTTTCCTGATACCATTAAACAACGGATATAGCATTTTATGACCAATTTTATATCGAAATTTTATGGTTTAAATACGTGTGATAACATTTAGTCTAGTATTTTGTTCGAAATAAGTTGCATAAATATAAATATTGCGGACAAAGAAAGGTAAAGATAAGTAGGTAATTAAATTTTGTTCTTTTAATATTAAGAACTCTTGTAATATATATTTTTTATACTGTATTTCAGATGCTGCCGAAATTACGGCGCTGCTGAAGCCACGTCTGATCAAACAAGTTGTGAGTATCTCGTTACTGATCTTGTAACTCGTAATATTGTCTAATTGGAATTAGGTTTTTAGATTTATAGTGTATATACTTTATACGCATAGTTTGCAAGATAATTTTTAGTTTTAGATTCTTTTCAACGTTACAACTCTTATGCTTTGTGTCCTCTTCAGAGACATATTTACATATATTACTTCCAAAAATTGGTTAAAATTCAATTTTTGGAAGTAACTAATATGGTCTACAATATCGTTGAGTAATACTTCAAAGTATAGGAATCAACAAAAGTTAACAGGAAAAGCTATTAAATCGTAGCTTTATTTTTCAACACTAGAACTACCGACAATTTCTAGTGTATTTACTTGTACCAAAGAAATTAAAACGATACATACCTGGAGAAATATATAATGCAATGGAAATAAGTGTTTGTTCATTCTCTTATAGAAAATTACGGTTCACAAATTCAATCGAGTAAATTTTGTACTAGTTTTATTAGAAATTACTAATGGGTCAATTCGACTGTAGTTCCAGTGTTAAAATGGAACATTGCTACGCTTCAAAGGGTAAAGAAAATATTCGCAAGAAATAAAGGCAAATTGAATGAAATAAAACTCCATCGCGTGAACGGAACAAGAAATTCGAAACTTTCAGCCGGTATTGTATATGCAAATCAAAAGTATCGTATAACACGTTTTCGTTTCACAAGATATGATCACAAATTAACTGTCTCTTGTAAAAGAGTTACTGCCTCCGCAAAGTTCGCGTTTCGTGACGAGAATCGACTTATTGGTCGTCGAAGGTATTCGAGTCTATAAATGGCCAGATTGTCAGGTGTTCTTTCCTCGCGTCGACAGAACGAGGAATCGCGGATTGTCTATTAAAATCTCTGAAACTCATTGGCCATGACCTGCCTCTACCCACGCGACCGAACAAAACACTCCTAGACTGCTTTGCGCAGCACGTAACTACTTAAGTCCTATTAGTTGCGTCTGTTTGCAAATTAGGCGCAGAAGATATCAGTAGTGCGTCTGCCAGTGCGTGTACGCATGCATCTGCACGCGTCGTTTGAACGTTCGACCCGATGGAATTACTAGACGAGCAACGAACAGATTTCGATAATATGCTTTGTGACAAAGGGCGACGTTAAGAATCTAAATCAATGTTAAAAAATTCTTTCACGATCGTGGTATGACTCTATACATCCTTAGGAGCAAAAAGTGTAATATGTATTTTGCCCGAAAATGATGGGAAAGTTACGAAAAATGCATTTAAACAGCCGATTGTATCATGATTGCAATTTGTTCGGTGTAATTGCACGCTGTGATTTCACTGTAATCGCGTGGTAATTATCGTTTAGTTGTAGCGTAATCATAATCGTAAATCTTTAAAGCATGCAATAACTGTCTAATTATCGTGTAACTACCGCGCGATAGCGGTGCAATTACAATGTAATTATACGTAATCCTATCTTAACTCTGTTACAAATTAGATACATTTTTTTTTTAGTTATTTTAAAAAAATAAACATTAAATATCAAATGTAAGATACAATATTACAAGTAATACATATTTTCAAATTCAAATTTATTTGATAACTAAACGAATGTTCATGGAATGATCTGTTGAAACGCGAACTGTTCATAGAACACGAATGTCTGCCTCAAAGTTTCCCATTCTACTAGGCAGTGTGTGTACACGTAAAAATTGACACAAACGTGAGAACACGCGATGGTCACTCGCTAGATTATACGTCGAAGAAGTAATGAGAATGTGATTTTTACACGCTAATTTGCAACGCTGGAAACGTATTGCGTCATCTAACTTGCGTGCAGCGATATTAGAAACAGATCTAGATTAGTTTACTGTTTGCTGAGCTGGTGCCGTTACTACTTATTTCTACTTTAATGTACATTTTAGATTTGTAAAAGATTAAAATAATTTTATCGTTTTCCTATTTGACGTTAAAGCCGGGACGTAAAGTTAATAATATAGTGTAGAATGCGAACGAATGTTAAAAAACGTTGATCGTACGCGTAAGTATGTTTTTAATACATCTCCGACTCGGTCCGACGATATTCCGTACGTACTTTTTGTTTGCTTTGGGAGTTCAAAATTAACTGTAGGGTATTTCTGTATCATCGTTAAACGCGTATAAACACTTGAAGAGGGTTTCTTCACTAAACATAGATAAGAATGGCGCTGGAGAGATGCAGTCAATCGTTCTTTATTTTAGTTCATGCGATCATAAAGTGTTGTTCCAAAACGGAGGTATAGGGAGTATTGTTACTCTTACAAAAGAAGCAAAAATAATAGTTTCTCTAAGTTTTAAAATATAAACAGATTCAGGGCAAAACCACCAAAGTGAATATTTATTGTACCGCAGAAACGTTAACTCTTTTACCGAGTCATTTGGGAGTAGAATGAACTTTAACGAATCGAGCGACAACAAAAGATGAATCATGAATATTAAAATACGATCCGGAAATAAAACGACGACCAGAGGAAAGTCGTGGTAGCAAATCAAAGGTCGATTCGATGATCATCATTTTTATCTATTCTGCGGAATTGTTCGCGAGAACTTTGCACCACTGAATAAAACAATTAATCACAGTCAACAAAAAGTTCTATACGTTCTATAAATAACGAAATTTAAATTTAATTTTTTTTTTCGTTCGACCGTTTGGTAGGTTTGGCGTTAATGGATAGTATTGATTACGATTGCGTTCCTATCGATAACGGTAATTTTTTATCCGTCAAATGGCAGTCGAAGGAACGGGCTGACGGCGATTACGATCGATCGGAGGAGTTCGATGCCGGTCGTGCATTCGCGCGAAAGTTACGCCGCGAAGATGTTTCTTTCTTTTATCCGTAGAACGCGATGTGTGTATATGGAAATTACCGTCGACGTCACGTAATGTCGGCACCGAGAATGGCATGCAAAATAATGCAAATAACGTGCCGAAAGCAGACGGCTTGCCTCGGCTCTATCTATGTTTAGAACGATTGGGACGCTGCGCGAAAGTGGCATTCAAAGGCACGAAAAAGAGTCATCGCTTCTTCGTAGTTATATTTTCCCCGTTCTCGAGCCTGCTCGACCTCGGATTCCTCGAGGAAGGATCGTCGCTTTCGGGGCAGATGGACATTTTATTTTGCCTTCGTTTGGATATGAGTCGGTCCTGAGTCACGGCTGTGATTTACTTTCCCAACGCGAACAATCTATGGCGTTTAAATTAAAATTAAATCACTGTCTCACTCGATCCGGTATGTTAATTACGTGTCGGATTGCTTTCTAACTTTTTGCGATTGTTCGATTAATTGAAAACTTTCTTCCCTTTCTGATGAGATTCGACAGGAAGGCACTTTTTAATCCACAAATGTCGATACTTTAGTTTAGATATTAATTATCGGTACTCAATTCTACGCTTGTTCTTGCTACAAAGCCTGACATCGTTGCACAAAATAAGTCGCTCGTTATCGCTACTTCATGTTGAAAATCGCCGAGTCAGTGATAATACTGGCACTTGTAACGATTGTTAAGATAACCACGTGTTATATTTATAACTGAAAATCGTACGTAACGCTGTATTTTTTAAACATCGAAACTACTGGAAGCAACATTATAAATTCTAACCCTTCATATTTATAAAGTGACTCATTCAAAGTTTTAAGGAAACTAACGAAGGTGTAACAATAATGAGGAATTTTAAGTATAAATCTAAGCTTACTTTTCTTAAAGCAAGGAACTATTAAGTTTACTTATTAACTGTTAATTCATATACAGGGTGTTCAGCCACCCTTGGGAAAAATTTTAATCGGAGATTCTAGAGGCCAAAATAAGACGAAAATCAAGAATACCAATTTGTTGATGGAGGCTTCGTTAAAAAGTTATTAACGTTTAAAGTTCTGCTCGTACTGAATTTTTTTCTCGAAAATGCGCAGGATTTCGGGGGTATGTCTATTCACCAAAAATGATTGCAATTCATCCCTGCAACCAAAAATAATTTTTCCAGAACGATATGAATTTTTTAATTTTGTCGAAAAATTTCACACCTTCCCGAATTTTTTTCTCGAAAGTGGTTAAGATTTCGGTGGTATGTCTATTCACCAAAAATGATTTTAATTGACCCCCGCAATCAAAAATAATTTTAACAGAACGATTTGAAATTTTGAAATTTAATTTTTTAATAACTTTTTAACGAATCCTCAATGAACAAATTGATATTCTTGATTGTCGTCTTATTTTGGTCTCTAGAATCTCCCATTAACATTTTTCCCAGGGTATACTTGTGTTTTTAGAAAATTTATGTTTCCGAAGAAGACGTAACATAGAGTAAAAAAACAACGTTTGTAGCGATTCGATTATAAATATACGATTAAATAAAATTGTATTCCCATCGACGTAACGTCATTTTAATTCATATTCGTTTGTCTTTCGCAGGTAAATCAGATCGAAAAATGCAGACAACGCGATCGGTGCTGTCGTTGCTCCTGATCATCCTGAGTTGCTCAGGATGGACTAACGGGCTCTGCAGCCTGGAGAACGGTACCATAGCCCGTTGCAACGAGCTCAGTGATATCAAGTACATCGAGACCTACGATCTCGACACGTTGAAGACTTCCGTGCAGGAATCGGTTCTTCGTCCAGGTTCCTTCAACAATCTGACCAGCCTACGGCACTTGGACCTCTCGGGAGGCAACCTGAAACGAATAGAGGTCGGTAGTTTCCGAAAACTGAGCAACCTCAGAAGCCTGAACCTCGCTGAAAATCATATCGGGCACCTGGAATTCGCCGTCGCGGACGATTTGCGTCATCTGCACAGTCTGAATCTTCGTAAGAACAATTTTCAGCATCTGCCGTCGAGCATAGTCCGATTGAACGCTCTGAAGCACTTGGACGTCCATAACAACCCTCTGCGATGCGACTGCGCGACGCTACAGGCGAGGGATCTGATCGTGGACAAGGGGGTGAAGATCTCGAAGAACACTCTGTGCTCTGGTCCAGGCAACATGAAAGGGACGTCGTTGTTCGAACCGGACGCGACGCTCGTTTGCAAGCTCGAGGAAGAGGATCGCGAGATGCAGAGGGATCAGCCTGACGTTGACCCCGAGGAGGAGCTTGGTTCTGGAAACGACAAGCTCGACGACAACGAGGAATACCATTCCATAGAGGTTCCAGATGTACCCTCGGAGGCTCCAGAGACGGTGGAAATTGAGACACCGTTCCCTGAATCTCCTGAACTCACCACGTCTAGGACCACCACTCAGGAAGTGACGATGTGCTCGTCGGAAAACGGCGATTGCTTCGAGAAGACGATCGACAAGGATGGCGAATTATTCTTCGACTCGGAGGAGAGGAAGGAAACCACGGCAACCCCGCGTAAGAAAATATTCAAGGACGCTCTGTTCCATCCGGTGGACGGTTCCGGGGAGGGAGAGGAAGGCTCTGGCGAGGGTTCCGGGGCAGACGGGATCTTCGAAGACTGGAAGAAGACCGACGAGATGCTGGAACCGATCGAGTCCGAAGAGGAATTGTCGTTGTTGGGCAATAAGTTCTTCAACAGCTTGTTGAACGTGTTTTGGAGCACCACGGAAGTCCCGGCAGCGAAGAAGGACCTGGATCTGGAAGAGGAACAATTCATCGACGCGTCCGTGACCAAAGAAGCCGAGGAGAAGATCATTGTGCCAAAGAAAATCGATTTAGACGAATCGGCGCCACCTGGTGTCGCCGAAACGACCACTGGATGGAGCACTGTCAGTGCTACCGCCGGGACGGAATTGGTGGATGGCGAATTGAACGATCTGTCGAAAGTAGGGAACGTCAAGCTCAATGACGATGATGATCTGGCGGAAATGTCCTCGACGAAACAGTCGAAGAAAGGAATGGGCTCTTACGTCGTCCTGGCTGCTCTGCTGGCGATCCTGGCCACCCTCATCGTGTTCGCGGCCTACAAGGGCGACTTCTGCAAAAAGAAGAGGAAACGCGGCGACGTGGAGAACGGCACCGAGCTGAAGGACATGCAGAAAGCGCTTTTGGACACGGGCAACGCGCTGCAGCCGAAGGTAGCTTCGAACGGAAACGTGGAGAGCGTTCCTCTGGTCGAAGACGCGACCATTTACGAGGATCAAAGAAGACCCAACGAGATCAAGCCGAAATCTCTGAACGGCAGCACCGATTGCATAGACCCAGTGAAACCGCCTAGAAGGGCCAACGAGACGCCTGTGCACGACGTGAGCTCGTTCAAGACCGACTCGTTGTCTGCGAGAGCGAGTCCTGCTGACTTGACGGATAACAACAGTCCGATAGCTCCATCGTCGGAGATCAACGTGCCACCTTTAAGTCCAGGTGCCCAGAGAGTGAAGATCACCTTGCAAGACAATCCCGACAGCGTGCCAAAAACGCCTATACTCATTACGAGAACGATGGCTGGTGATAATCTAGTCAAAAAGCCATGAAGTTGATTCCCGCGTAGATCGGACGAAAGACGCGAAACAATTTTGGATCGACCGCAATAATCGAAGACAACACGAACGCGGGAAGAGGAACCTGAGATAAACACAAATGAAGGGTCAGCGTGATCGCGTGTTCCAATTCGAAGGATTCATAGTGTCGCCAGTGTTCCTCGAACTATGCGATTTAGTGACATATGGGATAAAGTGAGACGTAGAATTATCGTTAAATTTGTATCTTAAAGCGAACTGTCTTCGATGGAACGATCACGTTGGTAGCTGTTCGACGCGAATTTGTTTGGTCGAGAACGTTAGGAGGGACGAGCGATTCCGTGAAACGAGATTGTTTGTACATATTTTCAGATATATATGTATATGTAACATGTTACATAATATATTAAATATTATGTATATATAAACTTCCGTTATTTGTACAAGATTTATGGATGGAAAATATTTGATACATTTTATATACGTGTATACAATATTAGCACACTAGTCAGTTCCCTTAAGGATTTTCCTTATCGTGCAAGCTTGAATGGTATTCAAGTGCGTCAAGTTCCATTAGAATCCTCTGAACTCGGAATACATCGTTAATTATAGAATTCGAGAGTAAGATTAACATTGCTGTAATGATAGAAGTTCACGTATTAACGTTACAGTTGCTTGTTTTTAATGTTTCAGTGTTGATAGAACATTAGAATTTTAAATGCCGTATAGCTCTGATAATATGCAAATGTTTCGTTATTTGGTATAGTGTCAGCGAACGAATTTTATCTTTGACGAGCGAATCGGGGCCATTCCCACCACTGGTTGCTCTATCGATTTCTGGAACAGAGTCGCTACCCGAATAATCGAACGGCGGAATCGATTCGCGTCCAGTTATCCGGGTGATAGCGTACTATGTACTATGCAGAGATCATAAGTTGCCAACGAATCAAATTTGCAGTATCGCCTTTATATACACGAACTGTCATTGTTAGCTAACATTAGAAGGGATATCGAAACAGGTGAGGCAGAGATTTATGGAGGGAATTAGGCGAAAAGTGTATCACAAATTCTATTATCGTGATTTGTAGATTTTTCCGTAGGACAATAATAATCGAAAATAAATTCTGCCAAAGGCAGTTAATAGGTTTAAATAGCAGAAAAAGCGTACCTCCTCAAAATTTTAGATTTGTATGTAATTTTTACTGTGATTTATGAATGTTGTCCCTGAACTGTTTGGTCAGACCTTGTATTAAATCTTCGTGCCGAATACAAAAAAAAAAAAATAAAAAACAGGAATTTGATTTCTGCTAGCGGAACTTACTACTTAGTAACTAGTTGAAAAATTAATTTATACAATGTTTCTACCGTATAAATTCACAACAAGCATTCCAAATCAATCGTATCATCCTGCCCAATGGTCGTTGTCATCGATCGTAATTTTCATCGCGCTGTAAATCTCTCGTAAAGGTGACGTAATCGATTGCGCTCGGAATGAAGTATTGGAATAAACTATTAGGAATTAGAAAATTTCTAACGTTTCGAACTTGTCTTTAGCGATACACGACAATCTTACATAAAAGAAAAAAATACAGCAATAGATATTCTTAAATTACGATTAATCTGTTTATTGCAATAAATATTACAAATATTGACGTTGAGCGTTGTTCAAGGATTTGTTGAGACGTGTTCAAAGCGATGGGAATATTTTTTAAAATTGAGACACGAAACGTACGAAGCACGGGTTCGAATTGTTCTGTTACATATTTTTCTTCGGAGTTAAATATGTTTCTTAGAACGAAAAATGGAAATACGTGGGTGTGGAATGTCTTTAAGAGTAATTCTTTGCAAACTACTCTTCTGATTTTTGCGACGAATATTCCCATCGTTTTCGTTACATTTGATTCTTCGCGGCAAACGTATGCTTTTTGGAACCAAATGCGTGAAACGTGAAGGCATCTACGATTAAAATATTAAAACAGGGCGGACATCCCTCGTAAGAAAATTCTTCCAAAGATGCGTGCGTTCCTGTGCATCAATTATTGCATCACAGATTGTCCATTAAACGCGCAAAGATTTCGTAAAAGCGTTTCGTTTAATCGGCAACGAGAAGAATTATCTCATCGATATCGCGATTATCACTGAAACGCTAAAAAGAGCGATCTTTGATCCTTCATGATATCATCGGAACGTCGTCATTATTGTCGCCATTTTATTTGTTCCATAATATGTTGGCTGCGCGACGTTTACGAATAAATACGAAAGCGGGAAAGCAGTCAACATAATCGTATAAATATATTTTTCAAGCGTTTATAATTTTAACCTTGAATGCGAAATAAAATATAAATATTTATCTGACGAACGTTTACCTCGAATACTATTTACCGACCCTGTTCAAGTATTAACTCGTTTAGACAGCTTTTTTGGGTGGCGAAATATTATTTATTTCCATTGGTAGTGTCAATGAAAGTAAATGGGTATTCTTTATATTCTGGTCGAGTTTTATTTATCATCAACACCACCAGGTCAGTGGACTCGTACAAAAGTTTATACAGTACAGTTTTCCCTTATAAATTTATAAACTATTCTACATTATCTACTGGAAGGATGATGAATGGTGACGTCTCTTTTATGTGCATTATTTTTACATTCAGTGTTAATAAACTAAAGAGACAGGAGGAATCGATGTTCCCTGCACCTTCTCGTTTTACTCTGCCAAACAGTTATTAAATCGAACGTAATAGGGAAAAATCGGAATAGATGCAGCGTGAATCGAGTCGATCAACCGGTTCCTTGCTTCTTCAGGCATCCCACTGCGAACTACGGAAGTGTGGACACGACTTAGGACATCTATCAAAGAGAGGGATACATCGCAGACAGGTGCGCGTTGCCACGCACTCACCTGCGGTCGAATGTATCTTTCCATTCGATCGAACCACCGGAGGACGGTTGCTGACCATTAGGATGAGCTACATGACCGGTCACGTGCTTCTTACAACCAAGAAGCGATAACCGTAGTGAGAAACAAGATAGCCAGTAAAAAAGAAGCAACTGATTTATAATTGCTTGGCAGAGTACAGAGATTCGTTCGCTGTGGCCTTAGAATTAGAATTAGAATAAATAGAACCATTTGGAAATTTTCGATTTTAATGTGTCGCTTTTAAAATAAAAGCAAAGTGTACCACGTTTGAAATCGCGTTAAGAAACGACATTAAAATTACGATAAATTGTAGATTGTAGTATGAATGTAAATCTAGTTTCAACTTTGTCGCGCGACAACGTCGAAAGTAATGTAGGAGAGACAGGTAATTATGAGTCACACTTAGAACGAAAGGCGCTGTGTCATAATAATTTCGCAGATAACACGTATTCCCAATAAATATGTAAGGTTACTTGGTAATGTTATATTATTTTGTACCAGCACCTAGTATTTGTTTGACGGTGTTGACTGTTATTTAAGAGATTAGCACGTTTTGGACGACTTATTATCATTTACTTCGGTTCATGTATCGCGGTAAACGATACATCGATACGATCAAGTATATAATTGTGTTCAGCGCGAAACTGTTGTTAATCGTTACGGGTTGGCGTGCAATTACCGTAATTTTATACTTGTACGACTTCGTTCTTACCAGGTTTCAATCTTGTTTAAAATTTGATCAAACAATAAAGTGAGATCACTTCCACAGCACGTGACGTGTAACGAGGAGCAGTAAGTTTTGTCGAGCGTTCGAACATACTCACAGAGTTTTTAATTTTGTTCAAATATTCTACGATCGATACATTTCTGACTCGAAAATTTTCAGAGTACAATTTTCTCTCATGTCTTAAGAAACAGTTACTAAGCAGCCATTAGCACGGCGTTGCTCGCGATCAAGAGTTTTTTTGGAAGGATTTTCGGTCGCGAGTACTTTAGAAATATCAAAATGTAACACTTCTTTATTTCACAAAAATTCCTCGTGGGAATCGTTTTTCCCATGACTTTATGGGCTGTTACGAGTCTGGATCCGTGGGCTCTCTGTAGCCGCTTTTAGGTTCCCTACGAAGTTCCCTGATAACGATCGATCTGGACGAATGGACGTGTGGCATGTCGGAATCTTCGTCGTCGGACGAGTGTCCATCGTACACCGTCCGTCTTCTTCTTTTTTTCTTTGCGCTCGGTGTCTGTGGTCTGGATTGAAGTCTTCCGGTTCCAGAGTCTACGGAATCGCTCATCACGCTCTGCGTTCTAGGCACCCGTGCCACGTAAGATCTGGAATTTGTTTGACTAGCACTCTGCGATAAATCGGTCCCGACGTTACCAGCGGAGGCGTTCCTTTCCCTCCTGATTCTCTCTATTCGACGTTCTTCTCTTCTGAGTAAATCGTCCTCGCTGAGAATCTTCGTCCTTAGCCTCCTCGTCCTTCTCTGTTTGATCCTTATATTATCCGCGGAACCCATCACACGCATAGACGTCGTCTCTACAGAAATTTCATCCAAATTGTCCAGAGAACGAACCAATCGTGGCATCTGCATAGCCTCCTCGTAACTAGGTGGGCCAATTAACTCGAAAGGGTGGATTCTGGGCTCCGAAGTCCGTTCGACGCGCTCCTCTTGTCGCACAACGTGATTCCTACTGAACAATCATCGATCGAACGTTTTTATTTCGAAGAAGAATTGAAATTGGAAGCGTTTTCAAAGATTCTTTATAGATTTATTTGGAATTTATTTAATAACGATAAAGTAGATTCCTTAGTTACTCTCTGTAGGTAATATCGTATACTGAGAAATATTTAATCGTTAATATATTTTCAATAATATATGCAAATCAGATTTCGCGTTTAAAAATGCCAAGTAAGTGAAAATTACTTAATCAACTGATGTTTTGCCACAGTCGAATCTTTAAAAATTCATTAACATCAAAAACAGGTCATTCGATTACTGCTTCAGTTTAAGTAAACAATCGTAATATAGATTCGTACCTTCTTTGTCGTATCAGTCTCAATGTTTCTAGATGTTGCCTCTGTTCCATAGCCCTTCTCTTGACTCTCATCATGTGTCTGATGGAGACGAAGCTTCCAAATAGAACGATAACCGTTAGAACAGTGATCATTACGAATCCCCAAGTCTTGTCTTTGCTGTAGTACAAGGGTACGTTCCACGCATCGAAACAAGCTATTTCCCACGAGTAACCGGACACGTTCACCGGGCTCTGGCAGATCAAACTCGATTCCGATGTCTTAGCTGGCGATTCCGTCAAATAGTTGAACAGGTCGAACAATTCCTTGCAGTCGCAAAGCCACGGATTATCTCCTAGCTTGATGGTGTTCAAATCTGGATTGTTTCGAAATATTTCTGGATTCAAAGCCACCGTCAAACGGTTTCCTAAAAATGTTCACACAGAGGTCTCGATAAATGCTCTTTGAATAACTTCGAAGTAACTTAAACTAACATGTAACTAGTTTCTATGGCCAACTGGTTACGTGGACAAACCAGTGTCTGATATCGTTCCGCTTGTCTTAGTTTTTAGATTTACCGTTTGAAATCTGCGCTAGCTCGATGTTCTATTTACCGAGCACTCGTAAATCAGTGTGCATAATCTATCGATAGTTAATTAAACGTCGCACCTGATAAGTCGATCCTTATGAGTTGCGGCAAATGGAGGAAGGTGTCGTTGTCCAATCCCACCAGTCTGTTCCGTCTCAGGTCGAAATTCTTCAGCGTTGTGGACGAGAGAGTGGGTGGTATTCTTTCCAATTGATTGTCGCTCAGGATGATGCTCCTTATCTTTGGCATGTTCGTCAGAAAGTTGTTGCTCAGCTTGCTAATTTGATTCGACGACATGTCCAGTGACGAGGCTGACGACGTGAGATTTGGAAACTCGTACACGTTGTTGTAGGAGAGATTTAGCATCTTCAGCTCCAAGTTTTCGTGAAACGCCAACGGATCAATCGTTTCCAGGTTGTTAGCCGACAGGTCCAGCACTTGGAGCTTCACTAAGCCTTCGAAAGTGCTGGCGTTCAAACGTTCCAGGCCGTTCGCGTTCAAGTACAGGAAACCGAGTTCCCTGTTTTTAGCAAAAATACGATCGGGCAACAATCGTATCGTGTTACGGGCTAATCGAGCGTGAGTCAACGACGGGAATCCATGGAGACCCGGTCTATCCAAATTGCAATTCGACGCGTCGAACTTTTTCAACTTCAAATGGTTGAGTGTCTCGTGTCTGAAAGCAAAACGCACATTCACATCAATTTTACTTTTTAAAGAAACGTTTCTGCAACATTACGGTATCAGAAGACTCTTTGTTTGGATAAAATAGTAAATAAGTAGCAAATTAAAGCTTCGTATTTTGTATATCGTTTGGTTACCTGGTGCTGTAGACTAACGTGGGATTGTTGGACAGTCGAAGCTCTTCAAGCTCTGGAAATCCGCTGAAAGTATCGGGACTTAAGTAATTCAAAAGGCAGTCGGACATATCGAGCCACCGTAGTTTTGGACTCCACGCTTTCTGAATGAATTTCAAAGGGTTTCCTACCAAGCTTAGCGTAGTTAATGCTGGCAGACCGTCCAGAGATGTGTTACTAAGTTCTCGTATTCCTGTCGAACGAAAAAAGCATAATAAAAATATTGCACACGTTGAGTCAACAGTAGTGGAGTCACCACATGACAAGGTGGACATTCTTTGGGATAACATTTTTTATTTTTATGAAATCCAATGTAATCTGCGACGTCTGAGTCATCGAATGAGACACTTTGTATTTCTAATCAATTAAATTCGGGGGATCGTTTAATCACAAAACGAAACGCGACAGAGGGGAGTGAAAATTGATCGTTAATCGTGGATAAATCCGGATGTATTTTAATTGTATATCGCCATACCGCAATGACTAGCATCCAGAGCTTCAAGTCCTTTGTTTACCAAACCGTCTAAACCGGGTAACGGATTTTTGGACAGATAGAGAATCCTCAAAGACGGCAGTTGGTCCAGAGAACTAATTTTGACGGTCTCGTGTATTTCGTTACCGCTCAAATCCAATCTCCGCAGGCTTCTCAAGTGACTAATGTCGTCGGGCAATGAACTCAGCTTGTTCCTCGCCAGATTCAGGTACTGCAGATCTATCAGTCGATTAATATCACTCGTGATGTGCGTCAACAGATTGTTCGATAAATTTAATTGTTCCACCTGAAATGCGATTAAGAAACGGCTCGTTTGTGTATTTAGGGACAAAGATGAATAAAATTCTTAGATTCAAATTGCAAACGGGAAATAATTTAAAACGAATCAAAAAAAAATACGTGCACGTTTAAAACTCAGTTTCACGAAGGCCTCATTAACCAGCGATGGGAGGAACGTTGGAACGTGCACGGACGCTAATTCTTTTTCCGTTCCACAAATGATAATTACAGAAGTGTATTGCAACATTCTCCGCTAGCGAAGTTATCTGTTAGATATTGGTGTCTTTCTTCGCCGGTACATTTATACAGGTGACTCAGTCCTAGTCACAATTTCAGTAATCAACGCGATAAACTACAGAAAACGTCCGCAAAGCCGGCCATTTGCATTAAACTGGCGCACGAAATTCGTTAACACGCTTTGAAAACTATGATCGTGGTTTACTCACCACGTCGCTGATATTTTCGGGGAACGTTTCCAAGGCTTGTTTCGCGCACATGACAGTTCTCGGCTGTTGGGTTAAGTGGCAGGAGCATCTCGCGGGGCAAACACTTTGGCAGACCGCGACAGAGAGTATTCCCAAGAACGTGGCTGCCAAAGAAATCGACGCACAGCCGGTCGTTATCCGTTTCTCCATGTTCTCTGCTATCAGACACGATCGCCTCGAGTTCCATGGAAATCACATTTTCATCCAACAGCGAACGCTAGTCCGTTTCAACGGGGACACCGTGAATTGTTCTCGGTCGACATTGTATCATCCTCACCGATGAATTTCGTAATTAATAACCGATTTCGTGAGTAATAAACGACGTCTGTACGGCGAGGATCGATGAATAGCCTAACCACAGTGCTTGGAACCGTCCTGAAAACTACCGAGTACTTATCTTTGATAAGTAACGCGGGATATGCCGCACGATATCTCCGTAAGATAACTCGAGCGCGCGGCGAGGTGTCGAGAACATTATTCCCGGCTGTGAACGAAAAAATTGAATAGATATACAATAGAAAGAAATGCACCTGTGAACTATTTGAGAATCGTCCGTGAAGTTTAAAACGCGCTCGAGGGGGCAGTCTTGCACTTCGAACCGGAAATTGAGGATCGTTTCTAATTCTCTTTGGCACTAAAAGAGAATTGGAACGAAATTTTCGGAATGAAAATTTATAGAAATCTTATTTATTTAATGTAGTTTAATTAGGTGTATATTATTTTCTCGAAACAATTTCTTACTGCTGGTTCTTAATGGGTTTGAATATAATAAAGCAAACCATTTTGCTGGAATGAAGTAGGTACATGATTTTAGGCGAAACGCTGATTAGAACATAAAAGATAAGAAGATTAATAATCCAGATCATGGATGGGCAAAATTTTGTTCTCATGATGGTAAATAACAAAAAAAATTAATCTACAGTAATTTATTCGTGATGTGATTGAATATTGTTAAATTTTTCAATTTAAATTCTTATTTATGTTAAAAGAGTTACGATTAAATGTTTATCTCTTATTCGTTACTCAACATTTTAATCCGGATAAGAAAGAATCTGCATGAAAATGCACACTTTTTTTTTATTTTTATTTTTGCTACGGAGGAGTAATTGGATTAGAATGAAAAATTAGTAGACACAAAGTTTCGTTAATTTTTTAACAGTTTTCACTAAATAAGGAAATAAATCTATTTCGATAGTATACATGCACCTGATGTGAATCGCTAATCCGAAACAAAACTGATAAGATTATTAATCTAGATCAGAGATGAGCAAAATTTTATTCGAATAATAGATAACCAATAAGAGCAAAATCTATCACAATTTATACTCGATATTGATTTGTTCGAAGTATTTCGTTTTACACAGGTAAATAATCTTATTAGTATCGACGAAATACAAGAAACTTTTTTAAATGCTAAGAATAGTATAATTTGTAATAGCGTTTCGTTCTGGCGATTAAAAAGGAACACGAAAGAGGGTCTACGGTGAAAAAACTCGTACATATTTCAGCGAAACGCGAATTGAAATTCGAGTGGGCAGTCCGGTGGAAAATATAAGACATTAGATAAATACCTCAAGTATCCGGAAAGCCGATATTGAGGCGGCCATCTCTTCGGTATAAGTCTCTCTTGGCTGACCCATGCGGATATTTTCCCCTTTCCCCGACTATTCCCTCTGTATTACAACCTCTTTTTATCGTTCCTTCGACCCGACAGGACCGTGTCTAAGGGCTGTTCGAAGAATGGGACAACCGCGACTCAGAATTATAGCGATAACGCGTTTCAAAATCACGATGACACTTCACGACTAACTACGAAGTTTCTATAAAGAATAAAGTTGTAATAAGATTAGAGTTTAAATCGAAAATTTAATTTTCTGGCGAGCCTATAAAAATTAAGCAATAAATAGGTTTAACTCTTCGTCATTTGAATAATTATTTATGAAAACAATAACGAACCACTATTGGTTTATTATTCGAATTTTCATAAATTTCCCCCTAATCTGATAACAGAAACAAATTTATTGCACATTTTGAACATTGATTTAAGTTATCTTACTCTTTGTAAAAAATAGTGAAAATTTATTTTCTCCCATTCTTTTCTCGTGCCATTAATTTACAAGAATAATGGGTACTAATAACGCGAACAACGTGTATTTAACAAAGACGAATGATCTTCCTGCTTACTCTTGTGATATTTATCTTTGGGTCTTTTTTGACCTAACATGATCTTATTTTATTTCTGAATTTTTACTGTTCCCACAAATATTGAAATTTATACTCTGGATATTATATTCGAACCTTATTGACTTAGATAATAATGCAAATAGTTTGAACGAATCATATATAATAATTTGGTTTGTTTTAAAGAGTTGTTGTTAATATTCATGCGGAAATGGTATAAGATGAATACGAATCTACGAATCATTCGTCGTCGTTTAGTATCATTTAATCTTCATGGACGACATGACGTTAAGAAACCATTAATATCTAAAAAAAAAAATGGAAGGTCTGACTCCGGTTTGCCCAAGATCATCCACGCTGGACGTTGCATCTGATTGGGCAAAAATAGTTTTTAGCGATGAAAGTAAGTTTCGATCGTTTCGATCAAGCGGGGTTCATCGTGAAACGTACGATAGTAAAATGTTGTGGGTTAAAAAACGTCGATAGAAATTGATAATCGTAGGAAGTTATGGACCAACCCAGGTCGAGTCCAGCTCCAGATAGAAACGCGGAGGGTTAAAGCGTTAACTCTTTTTCGCGAGTAGTATTTGTCGGGCGCGAATCAGACGAAACGACAGGAACTTGCTCGCCATCTGACCACAGAGCAGCGAGATAGCGATAAGGGCTCCACCCTTCGTGTCCGTAAATTTAAAAAGACTTTATCCGCGCAGGACTCTCTCTCTCTTTTTCACACGTCCGGTTGGTCCAATGGGGATGATAGGTCACACCCTCGGGAGGGTGCGAGCGGTTTAGCCAGCGCCGGCGCTTAGCTAACGGCTTATCCAGTAGCGACAAGGACACGCTACTTCTACCTGTTGATATTAAACCAACCCCTTCGCCGAGATTTTGCAAATCCGGAGTTCCACGCTTGGGGTTCGGTCACGCCCTCCGGTGTCGATGTTCCGCGCAATTTTTCTCGCGATTTCCCACCCTGGAACGACGTGAATTATTTACGCAAAAATCTCTGTTCTATTAGAATCTCTACGAAGACAGTTGTCGTATAATAGGCTCGTGTCAAGAGCACTAATGAAAGAAACAGATTGGAAGAAATTAATTTATCAACTTTTTTTGCAAATATGTACGCACCAAACGAGCAGAATTTAAATAGTTCGTGGGCGAGGAAAAGGCGCTCCGTGTCCCGACGTTGGTTATTCAAAGGTGTCTGTGTGAATTTGATTATCACCCCGTTGTATCGATTTCCCATTGCTGATTTTAAAGCGCCGTCGACGGCCACTATAGCGGATAGTTGTAATTAAAAGTCAATAATGTTGCATACCGAGAAATATGAGCAGTACTTCGGCGAACCATGAAATCCATATCGAAATATAACATTCGATGTTACGGATAAATAATAGTTTGCAAAGATAACTTGCGTGCAGGTTTATATTTTCGAATCGAATAGTAGAAGGCAACTGCACTAGGTTTTATATATCTTCCATCTTTAACTTTCATGATAAAAAATTTTATCACTTTCAGTCTGTAATATGAAAAAGGTCCCCAGCTTTAAGGTTCCTAAATCGTCGAAAACTATACACGAAGGGCGAAGAAAAAATTCTTTATAATAGGTGGATCTAGTAAAACTGTTCTCAGTCCACTATTAATTATAAACTAATGTTTTGTAGAGATTTGTTAAATATTATATTGTTTCCTCCAAGTTGTACATTTCTTATTTTGTCAAATCTAGTTGTCTCATATTAGATTCTAACATAGACAAGTTCGGTAGCTTATAAAATAGAAGACTGTCTCAAATGATTTCTATCTCGTAAGATGAAACAGTATTCGACGAAGAGTTAGGAATTCGAAGACACAGGGGGATGATTATATCCGTGAGCGTGTTTGCCGCGTTTCACGGCGTAAAATCGGTACAGTAGCGAAGGTATTGTCCCGGTGGAGGGGGCAAAAATTCATCGTGCGAACCGACTATCGAAGCCAGCTGCGCTAAACAGTCGCTAGAGAAGATATAACGTCGGTACTATCTGCGCCGGGAGACTCCTGGCTCGTACGTCTACGTGTATACGTCTTTCTATATATTTTTAACGCCTTCATTTCCGGCCGCGTTGGGACACCGGAAATAGCGGGACGATACCTCGCGGTGTTTCAGGTATTGATCAGTTCGAGGACCGGGTACAACCCACCCACGGTGGGGGGTGCATGCTCTGCAGGCTGGAGGCTTCGACCCTGCACCGACCCCCCTCTCTTTTACCCTCCCCGCCGGGCATCGGCGTCTCTCGTGACGCCCCCAACCGCCTCCATCGACCCTCCAACCAGCCCCGCGACCCCCCAACGAGCCATCGAAGACGAATCTTTAGATATCTCTGTCGTCTCCGCTCGGATCCTCGGGTTACGCTCCAGTAGGCTCCTCGGAAATAAAACGGGAAACTAGTTTGCATCGGTGTCGTCGCTTGCGCGGTTCTTCCTACCCCCCGACGAGAGAAATTCAGGGGATTTGGCAAAGCTGCTTCTTGGTCTGTTTAATTGGAAACGTTCCGGCGCAGGATTCCAAGATCAGACCGTAACTGTCGAGTGTGTTGCTATTGTTGCTACAGAGTTCGTTCGATCGTTCTTTTTAGGGGATGGATCCTACGGATTATTTTTCTTGCTTTTATGGCGTATGCGGGATAATAAATAATGGAGACAGGTATAGCTGCGGGTTAGGATAAAATTAAATGAAAATATCACACCCTCTGTGATGCGTTAAGATTCTAATTACGATCTTTATTCCGATAGAATAGTACCCTCGAGGAACGTGCGGTTGCAGATTGCACCCTTCTTGGCGAGAACTCCATTCTTAACCTTTAATTACTCGCGTGAGGTCATCGCAATCTCAGAACTTCTATTGTACGTGTAAATCGTGCTTTGCTTTATCTTTATTATTATTAAGTTCGTTAGTCAACAAATTGAACGGAACAACAAAATATCGGCGCGTTGCGTTAGCGGAAAACCGACGATTCCCGTAATTGGCGCGGTTCAACAATCGAGTTTCCTCCGTGATCCTTTTGTAACAGACGCGGAAAAGGATACATTCCACGGGAGGGTTATACACTGGAGCTTCGAGGTTTCGAAGTGATTTTATTTTACCTAAAGCCATCCCCGCGCCGCGGTGGTCCTTAAGCTCGGTTATAAATAACGGCTTATCTTTTGTCGGCTTCAACGCCGTCGCGAATCTGTACAAAGCCAAACTCCACTCCACCATGAGCGACCCTTCCCGCCACCTTTTATGCCTTGTAAGGGGTCGCGCGAAAGAAGACGTCGTTCAAAACGCGCGTCCGTAATTGCTCTGGCATGTATCCGAATTAAATACATCGGTTTGTCGCGCGGTCGTTTTCGCATCGACGATCGCGTACAGGTTGCGTCCACGGATCTGTACAATATTCCGGGCGCTGGTCTATCGTTTAGATACCCTTGCCCGGATTATTTTCGGGGATATTATAGTCCAGGACTTTGCACAAATCGACCCGTGCTTGCAGCTTTACTTTCCCAGCAGTCGTAGAATGTTGGTACAACGTGGTTCTGATTCTACTCGCGGTGTAATATACAATTTAATTTTAGATAAATCTTCTTTGTTACTTAGTTTTTAATGTACGTTATCATGAGATCTAATAGTACGTTTTTATTACGCGAAAGAAGCATACAGAAAGGAAATATATTTACAAGTAGTGAGCGAGAAAAGAAAGAATATAAGAAAGAAAATTGATGCATGTAGAGAGAGATAAATGCTTTTTGAGTAGTAAAGATTAGGTACAAGAGCTAATGTTGTTATTAATCTAAATTGCTGTCGAAACCAGGTTTTACTTTTGAATAACCGTAAGCTCCTGTTCTGCTAAGTAGAACGTAGCGATTATAGTCAGCCTTAGCTCCTACAAGTAGGCAAACTCTGTGCGGCACAGCAACAACGCATTCGTTAGTATTCCGATCACCTAAAATTTTACTGGTAATCTAGTTGAAAGTTATTCGCTACATTTTTAAGATTTTCAAAATCTTTACCAAAAATATATTACAAACCATCTATCTGTTTGACAAGTTTGTGTTCATAATACACTAATTGATTGTAGAGTACAAAAGTATTTTTGGTTCTTCTAAAAATTGAATTTTTATTTAAAATATCGTTCTTGTATACAGTGTTTTTTCGTAGAGAATGACTACATAGATGTCTAATTCAAATTTTGAAATAAGATTCTTCTCATTTATTTATCTTATTAAGATTCGTCAACTTTACTACTTGAGCATAAATGTACTAATAAAAGAAATAATATTCCTGTTATTGTTTTAAACAAAACACAATGAGTCAGAGGTCGTTAATGGAGGGTGGGGGTTTGGTCAGTAATAGAGACAATAATTTCGTGTGCAACCTATTGTAAACATTCTGTAACACAGTTGTGTCCCATATAATCTGACTCATGGTGAATAGGTCTCGGGGCAATATCATCCTCGGTTTTTCGTTTGTTCGATCGACAGCCACCACCGACGCGACGCGTCGTTACTGTGGAACTAGCTGGCTCAAGTGTAGGTAGATTTCTCGTTGATATTTGAATGGATGCCGGCTATTTGTGGTTCAGTGCGTCCTTAACAAGATCAGAGACACCGAGGCGCGGAACCCCTGGCGAGGATGAGATGCAACGTACACTGTCAGATACCCTCGTGTTCGTGTCCCCAGGTTGCACGTACACGCTGGCTGAGGTATATGTACGTTCGGCCCGTGACACCGAGCACATCTGTCGGTGCTCCCAAACTACGGAAGAAGAGAGGTGGATCGAGCGAGGAAAGGACACGCCAAACCTCAGCATCCTCGATGTTTCCGTAGCATTGTTTAATCGTCGTCCGGATCTGTCCTTCGTTCGCTGTCGTTTCTACCCTCCTCCTCTTCCACGTCGTCTTTCTTCAAACTCGTCTCCTTCTCCGTTGCTGGCAGACGAGAGTCCTAGCTCGAATTCGGTGCGAAGTCTGTAATCCCAAGACGCGATCGTCTCCACGTGGGTGACGATTAAAGGCCGCAGGTGTGGCGGAAGCTGCGCCTCGAGAAGGGTAGCCTTTAATGTCCTCGATGTAAACGATCGCTTATTGTAGGGAGCAAGAAAGATCAGTCCCCGGTTAAGTAGAATGTGGTGCTATCGTTAAGTATTCCGAAGAATATTACTGTACAGGATGTTTCAAAACGCGTGGGCGTAACTCGGGGGATGGGATTTGACACGAGGAAATGAGAAAAAGGGATGTGTAAAAGTCAGAACTGATTTGAGTTTTTAAATATCAGCCAACGAGTCAAATTCTTTGCGATACGTAGAGTTCTTAGGGGAGTAAAACATCCTCATCAAATGATAATAATCGATAATTTCTGTTTAGTGGCAGCATCTCGTAATGTACGACACCCTTGCAAATCCACCAGATGGTCAACAGAACACACCTTTTGCTGTAAAATCGGCCTCCAGAATTTTATGAACGGGATGAAACGAAAATTGATCGTATTTTTTAGACAATCGAGCGTGTCTGTGTGATATTTTCGCCCGGAAGGCGACGGTGACGGAACATTCGAGGATGAGCATATTTCACGGCGCTATCTAGGAACTCGTTGCGCATCGGAACACGCCTAAAGAGTCGAAAAGATTGCGTCGTCTACAGCAGGCAACATGCCAATCTTGCTCGATGCTTTTTATTGCCGCGATAAGCGGCTGTCCTGTCTGTTCCCCACACCCTCGACGAGGAAACACCCGACGAAACGTTACGAATGTAATCTTTACTTCTGCGCCGCTTCTTAATGGACGCTCTCGGTCCTCTCCACGCCGCGTAACACGCACCGAACGAGTTTCAATCTCTTCCAGATTTGGCAGAGCGGTATCTTCTTTACTGCAAGGAGGAAAAAATGAGGACCAGCTTCGCGAACAGTTCGGGAAACGATCGAGAGAAGGGGTGTTTAAAGTAGTACGCAGTTTTATCACGATTTTGCTTACTTCGTCGTTGGTTAACACTCAGTCTACTGACAATTTTAGTGTACCTATTTTTACCGTGACAAAATTGGTATTTATTTTTGTCATAATTCGTTTTATAGGGATTACAAAAGTAGTTTAGTTTCCATAAAAATTACCTATATAATAAATGCAAATAAGTTGGTTTACGTAAAAATAAACCTTCGCTTAGCAAATATTATTCTTTCTTTTTCCTATCGACTCGATAGTGTCGGGAAATACGTATGTTAAACAAGATTTTCGTAGCGGAAGATCTTCGAGACTACTTTTCGTGGTGTTTATGTAAATTCGATAGATCGCGCCTAGCATAATGCCTGAAGCTTTCCCGTAACGAGCCAATCAGGACGTTTAGCGAGTAAGTCGCGCAGGGCCGCAAAATTTAACTTAAAGGATGCCTCGACAGTTCTTCGAGACTTGGAAACTTCGAGCCATTTCCGCCTAAAAACCCCTTTCCAGAAGCCTTTAAGTTTTTCTTCAGATAGGGTAAGCAACCTTGTCTGTCGTTCAACGAGAAGCGCATTAGTACGTAGATATTACATAGTTAGCGTCAATCGTCGAGCAACTCATTTTTATTCAGCATATAACGGTGAATGTAAAATCGTTCCCTTATAATGGACATGATAGATTCGTATTTAAGATAGAATTGTTTAAAACTTAATATGAAAATATGAAAGTCGAAAATCGCGAGATTATCCCGATAGGTTTACTTCTAACTGGTATATAAAGGATTAGACGCGTTTCGGAGGTGGCAGTTATTTTCAATTATCCTTCGACTCCCTTCAGTTACACCCCCACCCCCGCGGTTGGAGCGTAGCCCGGCCCGCTCAGGGGCATATAATGTATGCGAGATAAAGGCCGGAGAGGCGCCATCGTAGACTAAGATATTACAGAGGAATGGTATAAGGTGTGGAAGGTGGTGGCTGGGGGAGTTGGTTCCAGGGTACTGGGTACAGCGGCGCGGGGAAAGGGGTGCCCATAACTTATCGCAGATTTAAGGCTCTTAGACTTAAGGGACTCTAATAATAATATAGCGCCATTCCAGCACCGTTATATGGAATTCTGGTACATATATAGGCAGTAATTCGAAAAAGTATTCCACCCTGTACGATGTTGGATAGGCAGAAACCCTTAATCCAGTGGTTATTAACCTCTTTTTTTACACACGAACCTCTTTTGCCAGTCTAATAAGAGCTAACGGGCCTTTAATGTTTCTCAGAGTAACGTTCTTAAAGTCATATGGGACACTCAATGGTCAATCGATGAGCATATACACATATACAGGAATAGGTCGAGCACTTGCAAGAGAGAGATAGGTCGAGCGTAGCCCTCTGACGGCGAGTGCTGGAAGCGCGCCACACAATAGGTTCCGAAACTTGGTGAAAGGGTGGCAGAAAGTCGTACGAAACGAGGGAAGATATTGCGAGGATTAATTTGTAATGTTCGTGTCATTTAATCGAAGAAAAGAGTGAAACTTTTGCACACGCCTACCAATCTAACGGGGCTACCATCGCGAGGTGAACGCGTATGTAAATATACCAGGCGCCGCGAGGTTCGGCAGTCGACTCGTGGGACAACTCGATTCACCGTCCGACATCCGGATCTCCCTTGTTCCGGGTATCGGGGGGACAGCATCCTTGTTCTCGCGGAGATAGAACTCGGGTAGCGGTGTACGGAACGTCTACGTGTAAGCTTGAAGGGTGGTTTATGTATCGCGGGGGCAAGATATCCGATGATTTAGCTGCGGTCTCGAGGCCGTTCCGTCGAGTGTGCTACGCGCCGGAGTATCTTCTTATCTCGCGGCTGGCCGCAGTAACCGCGCTGTAATCTTTTATTAATTCGACGACTTATGAAATTTATCGCGGCTTTTGTTTACGGTAGCGCCATGCCGTCTTAAATCTTCCCATTCGTTGGTCCGTTCTTCTCTACTTTTGCATTATCTGCCCCCGCCGGCGCAGTACTTTCTCGATGGAAACACGCGCTCCTCGCCGAAGAAATTTGATAATACCGCTTAGTATAGATTACGTTAGTAAATGGACCAACGTTTTCTTCGTGGTGCAATTGTTGAACCCTATACGACGATTCAAGAAACGTTACCTTCGATCGGGGACATTAGAGATCTTATGTTGCGATTAATAAGTTTGACGAATCTATGATTCCAAATTGTAGATCTCGAAGAAAGGGGCAGGTTCTATTTGCTTTTGGTCTAGAGGATCGATAGGTTAAAATCTTTAAGTTAACATTGTCAAATATTCGAAGTTTATTCGAAGACCTACTATAATTTTCTTTATTTCTTTATTCTTTGACTTCAGTGTATTTGTCATAGAATGTATAGAACTGCAGAAGGAGACGATACACAGGGAGATTGACCAGAGATCAATGCTGTCGCGTGCCTTATGGTTTGAGATATCCGTATTTGCTTATTATTACTAGATAAGACACAGCGTAGACCGATGGACAAATATCTGGGTCCGCTATTAATTGGCAAGCAGGACACTTTGATAGGTATTTCGGGGTGAGCGGAAGTCCAAAAGCTTAACTTTGATGTCAAGAAGGCGGTCCATTTCGTACAGGAGAGCCCAATTAATTAACCGACGATAAAGAGGGTGAACTTACACGTTCGAGAATTACGTGTTCATGGCTATATTGGGTCGCATACTTTTCCAGACGCGATTATCGTCTGAATTTTTCTTAAGCGTTGCAATTCGGGGTATATCGTTACCCTTCTAACTATTTTACTCAACGAGTTACGAATAACGTTTCATTGTTGAATAAATTCGATTAAAACTCGTTTCGAAAATAAAAAATATACGGAATATAAGCTTCACCGGATATGAAACTGTTTTCTCGGAATATCAAAGTAAAGAAATGACTATTGCAATAGAAATAATTGAAAATTTGAAATTTCAATTCGAGCCCCGATAAAAATAACGCCAAGAGAAAGAGATTCGTTTCTACGGTGTCCTCGGGTCTAGAATCTAGACTATCCCCAGTCCACGGTAGAATCGCGGAGAAAGAAGTAGAGGTAGCTAACGACTACGAAGAGCACGTAGAAGACGAAGACGAGGAAGAAAGGAGGCAAAGGTATAGAGGCGGCCACCAGAGGCGGTGATCTATGGTGGGATTACCAATGGCGGTATTTCTTCATAACCGTTTCTTCGGGTTGCTTCTCTTTTCTCTTCTTCGTCGTTCCTACCAGGTTCGGTTGGTCCCTGCGATCTACCAGCCGCGTCTTTCCTTCTTCGGCTCTGCCTATATCTCCCTACGACGGTACGTATACACCCCGTGCTCTATGCTCCGCTCAGCTCGCGGGGGGTTGTATCTTAATAACATTCATGAGCTCAGATATACCCGCCAGATTTATTGCCCCGACACCCGCGGATTCACCGAAGCCCTGGAACCGACCACCACCTAGCCCCCTCCTTCCTTTTCTCCCTCCGTCTTCTTCTTCCGCAGCAGTTTCGTTTCTCCTCGTCCAAGGACGAGTTTCTTCTACCGTATTCCCTGATCCTCGTTTCCTCGATTCCCGCCATTTCTGCGTCACAGTGCCACGAATTTTCCACGCGGTCATTATTTATTGAGATTGCGTGCACACGGCGATTACACCCAGTCGCGGATTAAGGGGGGATTACTACTTCAGGGAAAATGGTTTTATCGTCTTCCACGAAGTCAAAAATTCGACGAATAACTTCATACCGGATGCGGGTGGAATTCTTGTCGAATAATCGAGCAATTATTTATTGCATTCGCGTCACGGTTTCTTTCTAATCCACAAAGATACCAAGCACCGATGCTGTTTTATTAAATTTTGATCTGTTCGTCGCGAAATGCTTCGTTTCATGATCGAGACTTTTATTTCCTGTTATTGTACAGTAATTGGTGTAATCGGAAATAAAATAAGATTCTTAGAATTTCCACGTAAACGTCTTAAATGATAAATATAAATGAAGTTGAGATAAAAATATATTTTGCATCGTAATAATTTTCTTTTTCTCGGTCGCTTCGTCTTTCGTACAATCAATAATTAGGTTAATTGCGGGGCGTGCACCCTCCGCGACTTCCGTTATCTGTATGCGAAACGAAACCACTGTGGCCCTGCTTTTATCCGTTTATCAATTGAGTCTCTCCCGCGGAACTACCCCTGCTAGCCACCTCCGTTCACCCTCCTTTGCAGAGAACGTCGACGGGTCTGTGTTTCGATATTTATGGCTCCCTGTATATTACACGCGAGCTTCAAAGCTACCACTGCCGTTATATATTCGACGTAAAATGTACACTGTCTTCGATTTACAGTCGATCCATACAAACGTTTTCATGGTACAAAAAAGCAATTCACGCTATCGACCTAAAATATAGGAATTAACTTTACAGATATCGCTTTTCTTTCCATAGATTTACAATTTTCAAAACTATCTGAAACTAAGACTTTGCGAAAAAGAGCCCCCAAGAAAGATTCATTATTTGTCAGAGGAATATTTCTTTCGTTCTTGAAAAATAATTCGCATTTCCTCCATAAAATCGTGGTCGAACGCCTAATTTCTAGCTAAATATGATTCTCCGTAAGGGCTGAAAAAATGTTCCTTTGATCCAGTGCATCCAGTTCCCAAATAGCGAAGCTCGGTCGGTTGTTGGGTGCCGATTACGCCGTTTCTTGCGGGGGTGTCTGTACCCGCGTTTCCACGTTCACGTGTGCAGGCATGTATCGGTGATCATGGTCGTGTAGGTGTAGTATAAGCTCCTCCCGTGCTGTGCAAGGCAATACAGATTTATGTAAGTATTTAGCGCAGCCTCTTTGCTTTATCGCGAGGCGCCCAGCTAAGACATCGTCGGCGCGCTACCCATCCCGTTCCTCTGACCGTCCGAAAATTTTCAATTATTTTTTCCATCCCCCCCTTCCAACGATCCTTCGTCCCTTTTCCCGACCAGCATGTCCCGCGGGATCACCGTTGACCGTCGATTATCTTATATCCGTATGTCTGTGGAGAAAGCATCTAGAAACTGATAGTCATCGATTCGTCCATTTTCGCCAAATTCTAGACAGAAATTAAAATCTGATAGTTTTGATATATTTAACAAAGAAGGTTCGAAGCGCAAGAAGTTCATTTTTTGATCGTTGAATAATTTTGGACGGTTTCATCCCCTTTCACGATGGAAAGCACGGATCCCCTGACGTTGTAGAAAGATACATGCGTGGCTTGTCTGCGGTTACGTCCTCCGTCGCGGTCTCAAGGATACGTGTATCGGATCAGGAGGACACGCTTGTACACCAGAACAGGGAGAACTCTGTTTGGCCAATCATGAAAAGACTAAAAGCCATTGGTATCGTATCAACAACCCCTCTGTCGAATCCTGACCTTCCAGCAGAGTGGAACTTAAGCTGTATGGAATTCTAGCTGATCCTCGTAAAAGGGGAACTAATCAGTGTTCTTGAGTCCACTAGACGACACTGAGCCTCATCCGTTTTTGCGTTTCATCGTCGATAACTCTAACAACATCCGTCATCTTTCATAGAAACAAATCTATAAGATTCGAAAATTTCTCACAAAATCACTTCAAAGATCCTGTAATTCCCAAAATTTTATTTTTTAAATCACCACGTTCCCCAGGGCCTCGATCGGTTGTCTTTCAGCCCCCAATCGTCATTGATGTCTCTCGGACGGATTCTCAGACTCGCGAAGATATATAAGTGGTCACACCACGCGAGAAGCGTAAGGAATATAGGATGTTGGTGTTCGGTCGATCTTAATACTGTCTTAAGCCCACCAGAGCACAACATAAATTATGTATCGCTTTGGCGTAAGATGCCTCCAAGATCCCAGGAGCACCTGGTATTCCTACTTCGGTTCACGGTTTCTCTAAGACTTCCTCCGCCTCCATCTTTACCCCTCCGTCTCTGTGGCAGTTTATGCGTTCCGGCACCACCTCCTTCCGCGGGGGTCCCTAAATTTTCTCGAAGTCTATAAGGGTTAAGGAATTAACTGCGGCTGCTAGCCGGACTGCTGCGAGCCTACGGGGTTCTGATACGACTTGGTGCAGGGTGGCTGCTGCCTCCGGGAGCTTAATAGCTCGTGCGAGGGGCAAGCGAAACTGGGATAGGGATGGAGGGACGAGGGCAGCCAGGATCTTCGCCGAAAGCCATTACAAGGATTTCTTTTATTTACGGTCGCGAAAAGAGCTCCTTTGCTGGCCGGGCTAAGTGGTATGATCTTCTCTGCTCGTGACTCTTCTTCTACGATAGATCTTGCCCAATGATCGACTAAGCGGCCACTTTTGGAGGCTTAATGTACTGTCCGATCGTGTAATATTTGGCTATAGATCAATTAAGAGACGGAGCCGGCTTTTCCGCTACCACCGGGATCATTGCGCCACTGGATGGAACGTAACTAGCCAATCTAGGACGTGGCCCGTTAGTTCGTTAATTGTGATTTAAAAATTCTCTCCAACCTGTGACGTAGCTTAAACCGCTTAACCCAGATGAAACATGGACAATTATTTTATTTCAATTCAGTCTCAAATAGTTTACACGTAACAGCGAACAATCGAAATTAATAGTAAAAATCTATCGTCATATATTTATATATTGACATTTTAAGAATGTATTATGCATGCAATTGTAAATAAAATAGTGCAAAAAATAAATTTTTACTTAAAATCGAGCGTATCTTCGCAGATCCACGGTGCTCTTAAAGGGTTAAGAATTCCCGACTGGTAGACTCGGGTCTTCTCCCCTCGGTCTTTGTAGGATTAGAGTTAGCGATTCCGTATGGGTCGATTGTTATAGAAAGGGTTGAAAGTTTCTCCATGAATTTTTTTCTGTCCACGAAATCGTCTCGGAACGATTTTGCGATATTTAACAAACAGAAATGCAATCTTTTAAACGAAATTGCTCGAATACGCGGTCATTGCTATAACAGTTTGAATGCATGAACGCGTTTGCAGTCGAGTCACGAGCGTCGCATGCATCATCAAAAATCTGTCCCCTCCCTGCGGAACAGTTTGAGCAACTTTCTTCCAAGAAAAACCTTTTTCTTTCTTTCGCGCGTGGTCAGGGGCGAGTACCGATAAATTAACGGGATTAATTATCCGACCTTCGGATTAAACGGAGCCGAGGATACGGCCTGCCATTCTCGGCGATCTTCCTGCCACGGCTCATTACTTTCAATCGCTGCTCTTCAACCTTTCTCTCTTTCCTCCCCGCTCGTAATTTTTGCCATAGCTACCGAGGAGGTTCGAGTGGAATTAAAGAATAAGAAAGAGGGGGTCAGGCTTCGTTTATATGACCTCATCTACTACCTCATCGGGCAAAGAAAGACGAAGATTAGGGATAAGCGAAGAGAGAGCAAGGGACGAGGAGAGAGTAGCTGCGTCGTCGACCTCGCCATCCCTTAAGGATTATAAGGCCAATCCTGCGGCTAATTTGCGAGCTCTCGAATTCTCCCTCCAACCGTTCTGCGACTTCGTCTTAACCGAGCTATCGTTTGCCTTTTAACCGTTTCACGGTTGTCTTCTTTGTCTTTCCGCTCTTGCGCCTCGCTGTCGAGGAAGCAGCCGAAATACGATATATTCGCGGCTAACGTTCCGATTTATGAACGTCTATAGCGCGAATCTAGCGAAATGGGCTTCGAATGTAGAGTGCGATTAATTAAAAAAAATCCTAGAATATAAAACTAAGTTTAGGATCAATCGTTTGTATGAAAAACAATGTTAAACATTACGATTTAGAAGACGATAGATTAGCTCTTTTTTTTTATTGGAAATTGCAAAATAAATGTGCAGAATTCATATAGTCGCGTTTACCAAGCATTCGAACCGCACGCCCATAGGCGTTCAACGCAAGGGCAGGAGCGATCGATTCGAGTACCAAGTACACGCAACGCAGAGAAGATAAAATAAATCTTTCTAAGTAACGTACGGAAAGTTTTGTACGTACTTGGGAATAAATAGGTAGATTCGCGTAGCTCCGTCAGCGACAAGGATACGTATGCACGTAAAATAAATATATTCGACGAACAAAAGGGCATATCGATTACCCAGACTCGTGTCCCAATTCTCCTGATCATTATTTCGACTGCACGGTACGGTAGAGCGTAAGATTAGGACACTTTTACTGTTTCCACTGATCGCTTCCAGCGATCTAACCATCCTGGACAACATTATCTACGACGAAACGTCCGGCAGCTGCATGGAAACAGAATAGTTAGGCATATCCTAACCACGGCTGATAGGAGAACAGCGTAGCTCCGCGTTTTCTCTTTCTCTCGATCTCTCTGTCTTGTTCCCCGTTATTATTCAGGAACTTTGCTGACAGCTCTCCGGATAGGCAGATAAGAACGTCCTCTGAATGCCGAAGCGCGCACAATGCTCCTTTGGAACGACGTGTACCCACGTCTCGTGGTTACTTTCCTACCGTACAATCGCGCCGGGGCCAGAGTTTAGTGCGTATCGTGTCGAACCTTGTCCTGAAATCCCGAATTTTCTTTGGTCAGACAGATTCGTCGGCCGTTTCCTGAGTCCTGAACCATTTACCCGATTTTATCGATTCACCGCTTCGCGACGCTCAAAATGGCACGGCAATTAAAATAATACACACAACGACATCGAGTTTTCTGTTTCTTGCGCTTGGACGTCTCGACGAAACAGCCACGATATCTTTTCTTTAAATTATAAACGCTCGAAGGAATTGGGAGCAGAAATAATAAGAAATAAGTAAGAAATTAGACAATGTAATGATAGCGAAGATGAGAATGGTTTGGACTGTATGGATTCAAAGATATATTCTGAAAAATAATAGATAGAAATAATAGAGAACGATAATTACTTAAATAGATAGAAAATACGAGTAATGACAAATGTGATATTTTCTTTTATGGAAAAGTAGTTTTAAAACGTGTTGATCAGAAACCATTGTGTTTACTATGTTCGAATAAAGAGAACAGAAAAGGAGAAATTACAGAAATTCGTCGAAGTTGCAAATGAAATTTTGACACGTTCAATTATGGCAGGGTTGGTTAGTTCGAATTGAAATAGGCGAACGTTAAGAAACTGAACAGAAAGGGGCAGAGTGTCGGTGAAGCATTTCTCATAACGATTTACTACCGAGGGTGTGGTCTAAATTGGTCCCGTGCCAACTGACAAATTAAGATCAGATAGAAGGATGATCCTCGAGGCTGCTGACTTTTAGATTTTCATAAGGCATCGGCCTGCCACCCTACCCAACTTCTTACGTTTCCCTCTGTCCTTTTCGAGCTCAATTTCCTTATCCGTTCAACCAGGCCGCCTTCTCTTTCTCCACCGTCGGATCCTTCTTCTGGATCTCGTTCCTCGAACACGAATCTCTCCGAGAGAAAGACAAATTATCCTGCCAATTAATCAGCGACCACGTGAACCCTAATCGCGAACCAATATATCGAATATTTCTCTATGAAGAGAGAAATCTAAGGAAGGAAAACTTCGTTGAATTTTTTCAACTCGATGATTGTTGAAGATCTTATTCCAAATTCTCGCCCATCCTTTCAATGATACGCTCGATTCAAGAGGCAAAGCTCGATACCAATAACAATAGAGATAACGGCTTCTGGTTTGCGTTCGTATAGACTAGGATAAGAAATGGTCGTAGCAGTCAAGTCGAAATTCGATGTTTTGCGAATGAACGGCAGTCGACCCGCGCGGATCTTTGCAAGTCACTTTAATTGGACAAATCCGCCTATCCTCATTAAATCCAGCCCGACTTTGGTACGATCTCCTCGACGACATCCGTGAATCTCATAAATGACAAGAACAACCCGCTTCGTTTTCCCGCGGCAATGTCGATTCAGACAGAATCCGAGAGTTTCGATATCTTTGCGGATGTAATATCGCAACGGGAGCGAAACATTACCAAAACTTTAAATAACTATATCATTTTATTTAGCTCCAATGCTTTTGTTAGCCTGCATTTACTTAGCTAAACCTTTCTTTTCTTTTTGATAAATAACAAATGAGGCAAACAATTTATTTTATTTTTTAATAGACTCGGTACTTTGTTTTATCCATTTATTTTCAATGGAAATGCACGGATGTTAGTTTCCAAAAATCTTTGGGTGCCCCATCATTTTGTCCAGCAGCGTAACGAACGTTTCGCACGGTTAATTGTGTAACACATAGATTTTAGACGCGAATACTGATAATTTACCATCCGTGTAACCGGTACGTCCTTCGGCTCCTTTGGGAAAGGACTCATTGACTATTGTGACGCTTGAGTTAGGGTTGACTCGACAACAACGCTACGGCCTTATCTTAGAGCGAGATTTCGACTCGGCAGTCTGCGCGTTTCCAGACTTGGAGACAGTATCACATATTTCCACTGTTACGTATACGCGTATCACATCTATTTAGGTTCTGAATATGCATACGAATATTGTATTCGACTGTGTATCGTATTCAATTCTACGTGAAAATGTAGACGAGATCCAGCGACGATATCGGTGCGCGAAACTGTACCAGAGTTCGATCGAAAAGTGAACAAAATCTTGATTAGACGAGATAGGAAAATACGACGTCCATCAGTCTTTGATCTGAGAAGGATAATAAAAGCTTAGATGAAACTGACGACTTAAACATCAGTATGAGGACAGTATGGCGGCGTTTGGAATTTAAAAAACCGCCTTCAGTGATTGGTAAAAGAGTGGTTCAACATTTTAGCGACAAAAATAAATTTAAATAAATGCAAATTACTAAAATAAATCGGTTACTGAAATTTACGACTCACTTTTTCGAAAATTTACGATTCGTAAAGTTTATTTGTTTAAATATACTGAAATATAATTTATGTACTACATATTTGGATTCGAATATTTGGTATTTGAATATTTTATGCAGTGACTACGTACCTGAATATGCGTAATTCTTAAATAGTATGATGTGGACTATCAATCGAGTTCTTCAAATTCTAAATTTTTTATTTTTGTGTGGGATAAAATACTACTTACATTTTTCAACTGTACGTAGGTCATTAACAACAATATTTTTATGAATTCAGATAAAGAGGATAACAAAATCGATAATTGTAACTTGGATGATGAGAATGATGGTAGTAATTATTTTTTAATCAATTTTTAAAAAATATGTGAATAAGCACATTGGGAGGAGATTCTTCTAAAACTGTTATTTCCATAACATAATCTTTGTTCAAAATTTCTCTTAATTACAGAACTCTTCTTCGTTATAGATTCGAAAATGAAAAAGGTTCCAAGGCTTATTTAATTTTTCACGAAGGAAGAAAATAATTAACAAAAGGAACACAAAGATTGGTATGTGAGAAATAGGAAGGAAAGGTAATAGAGGCACTGTGAGTCGTGACATATAGTTTTTATTCGACGTTATTCTCATATGTACATTCATCGAGGTCCATAATAATTATATTAATCGTTATGCAATAATTACAATAAAACTGCAACCCACGAGCGTGGTTACAAGTCAACGATATTAAGGTATAACAGGTCGATTAACGATGTTTACTTCTTCTCCTTCGTTCTCCATTCGTGTTGCGGTACATGGTCGTAATGCATTCTGGCTTCATGGTTGCTTCTAATTTACGTTACTTGAGGGAACGAGCTAGTCTGCATGATACGGATGCGGTTGCGGCGATTCGCCCTCGAACAGCGCCATTTTCAAGCGCTTGCACTTGGCCCGGCGATTCTTGAACCAGAATTGCACGTTTTTTGGCTCCAATCGAGGAAACTTCTGTCGGTAGGGCATCCGATTCAGCTCCTCTGTATATTTCAGAATTAGCTGTGAATTAAGCAGACAGAATCTTCTAAGCAACTTAACTCTTTCTATTTATATCATATTTTGCATACTTCCTCAAAGTACATTCGCGTGTATAGACATGCCTTTCCAAGTTACTTTCCACACACTTTCCATATATTTGCGCGTATATTTACATTAAAAATATAGTTCAAAGCTTTTGAAACATTTTTATACATTTTATATCCACTCTATTTTCGCGTGCTTTTATTAAATTTCACAATTGAAGATACAGTACGTAAACGATATTTGCTATCAATCGTATAAAAAAGGGTAATTGTAGCTTTGTGACCTCTGTTATAATAAAGAATAATTGAAATTGATTAACACGGAAATTCCTGTTTGGGCTCCGTGTCGGAATATTTATTTTTCCAAAGGCGAAATATGATTGGATCGTATAATATTGAAATTTTAATTCCGGAAAGTGAACATTTTTTAGTCGCAGCGTACATATCATAGAAAACTACAAAATTAAAGCGAACGAATTATTATCTACGACGATAAATATTCAATTACCAAAAAGAAATAAATATTGAACCAGGTAAAATCGGTGTGAAATAAAGGTTTTCGAAACACGCAATATTTTCCATCGAACGCGTTACAAATTACTCGTATTGCTACTCGGCCGATATTAATGCGCGACAGTGGCAAATTAACGAGTCGATAGTTAAAAGTTTGAGCGTTCAACTTACCGCGTGACTGGGGTGAGTATTGTTGGTGAACCAAGCCTCGAGCCTCGGCACTTCCGTCACCGGATCGATGAATGTCCGGTTTCTCTTCCTCCTCTCGTCTAGCATGCTGGTGGAACAACCGGCAGGCCCGCGTGGCGGCAAGTAAGGTGACATATACATAATTCCGTGACCGAACATCGGACTGGGTACCAAAGAGAATCCAGGGGGCAGAGGACCGGTCGGTCTGGCCTCCTCGTCCTCTGAACCAGAGGATACTCTAGCGTCCTCTTGCTTCACCGACGATGGCGTAGATGGCGGTGGTTGCTGATCCTCTGGTCTGGTCGTCAAGGATAATGGTCCAACCGGTGGACTTCCGGGCGGGCAGGGCGAGGGAGAGGTAGACTGAAATACAGATTCAAAAATTTCCAAATTAACGCGTTAAACTATCCAAATTTATTTCCCTCGACATCTCAACTTGAGAATTGATTTATGGGTGACGTAACAGTCAGAGAGTCAATAAAAAAATCAGTTCCATTTGAACAACAGAATAGGAGTGGCTAGAGTAGCAAAAGTACAACATTCTAGGAAGTACATTAGGTGTAAAACCTTTGTTTCTCAGAAGAACGATGGTAACGATCACCACTCGTCGATGTTTTCACGCGTACCTGATGCCTGGAATCCTCTTCCTCGTCCGTGCAATCCTCGCTGACGATGCTAGCGCCTCTGGGGCTGAGCCCAGGAGGGCTGTAGCCGTTGACGCCCCTGTTCTCAGCCCTCTTTTGAGCGGCTCTGGCGTTTTTGAACCAGTAGACGACATTGTTGACGTCCAAGGGTTTCCTGCCACGGCGGGACTCCAACGCGTTCAATTCCGAAACGTAGTGTTGTATCTGTTGCCGCGACGGGTGTTGATTCTCCCCGAACCACCGTTGAAGACGCGGTAGCTCCAGTTCGGGATCGAAACTTGTCCTCATCCTAGTTTTATGCGAGTATTGGAGCAACGCCGGATGCGGGGGGCCAATGGCGCTGCCTGCAGGCCCGATCGTGCTACCCCCCTCCGGCTGAGGACTCTGCGTGTGATGATGATGGTGGTGATTCGAGGAAGGCACGATCGGGTTCAGGCCCAAACCCAACTGTTGCTGCTGCAGCCACGACTCGAAGTTACGCTTGGTCTCCTCCGACAACTCGTTTCCACCTCTACATAGAGATAACAATGTCATCTGAAACGGAAACAATACATTGCGCTTGAGTACCAGGTGAATTATTCTGCAACGAGCGTCGGTGTGATTCATCATCCTTAGCCCTTAGTTCCACGATACGTTCATCGATTGGGATTGGAGAAGGACATACATCGCGTAATTATATCGATAATAACGTCGACAATTAGGCTAGATAACAATGCTATTTACAACAACAAACAAAGATTTATTCTTACTTTGTATCGCAACAAATGCTTCTTTATTCTAAGAAGAATTTATTCTCAAAGATAAAGAAAATAAATTTAAAGAGGCTTCATGAATTTCAACGAATTTAAAAAACTGAGTAACAAAGTGTAGGTTATATATATATTCCAGTTGTTTAGAAATAAAATGTGTTGTTGTCAGGTATACAGCATCTAAAGGAATATACAACAGATCCTATAAGTAAATCTTAGATACGCATAAAATAAAAGAAAAAAATACTGAATCGTTTATTTTAGAAAATGTCACAGATACTTAACGACTAGTAAGAAACATCTACAAATTTTTATACATCAATATAATCAATAGTTTCTTGGCAAATGGGGTGTGAAAGATGTACGTCAAAAAAAAAATTGCCGGTCAACAGCTGGAACAAAAATACAAAGAAAATCTTGTTAAGTGTGAGTTTACTCGTACACAGTACTAGAATAAATTTGGAAGATACAGAAGTCACAAAGTAGTGTATCGTTAACGATCTTCGCTAGAATCTTTTTAAATACTAGGCGCTTCTTCGAGAAAAAAAAAATGGGATTACATATCTTAATTATGTTCTTGACTTTGTATCTCTAATCAGTGTAAATAGTGTAATAAACCTCGGTAAACCTCCTTCGTTTCATGATCGTCGTTATAATATGGTGACGAAGTTCTCAACATTCTCAATCTCATTATCCACGTTTCTCATCGGTTTTTACAATATATCTTGTATCTAGACGCATAAATATTCGAGTGAAATTTACATTTAGGGAATACTCTAACGAATAACGAATAGACGAATAGATGCATCCTACGAGCAAAGTTCATTTCATATTTTTGATTGATATTTTCACGAGGAATTCAGCCCTCTGCGACGGGTCGTGCCACGAATAACGAGACGCTCGATATAATCGGAACTCTTGTTTCGTATAATAACGCGGTGGGCGAGCATTAAGATATCGTTGCGATACGTTCGTCTCCGAGGCATTAAAGCGCCCAGATTACGGAAAAGTTTAGACTCGTAGGAAATAGTACGTGGTTTAAGAAACGCGTGCCTTATCTGGACGATGATTTACAAGTACAAACATCTCCGCCCGCGAGGATCAAGCTGCTCGTCGCCACTTTAATAACGCGGTAATCCGTCGCGTATCCGTGGCACCGTGGTAGCGTCAGAAACGACGCAGAACAATTGTTATCCGCCAGGCCTGTCAACCGTTTAAATTCTCATCCGGCGAATTTTACAACCCGGGCACTTAATCATTCAGTCAGCCGCGCGAGACGCTAGGCGGCTGACAGGGCCACGAGATTTCAGAAATCGGTTGATAAACATGTAAACACCGTCGAAAAGACGAGGACGAAACGGGAAAGAAAGAAACGGCCCATCCCGGCTTATCTGACGACACAGCGCTGTAATTCGTGGCCTGATTTGCGCCTATTTATTATTTCCCGATGTCGTAGCAGGCATCAGCTGATCATCCGAGGGGTAGCAGTAAATCAATCGTCGTGGCGAGAGCTGATCAAACACGCTACAACGAATTTCGCGGCGTCGTCGGCACGACGTTCTAGCTCAGACTTCTGCGTAACGAGGAGATTCTTCGCAGATTAGAAACCGGGGACGCGAACTAGGAAAAACAGGAAGAACGTTAGTTCGAGGTTCTGACCTTGTTCCGAGGTCACTGGGTCTTTGAAAGCTTAATTTTTAATTCACGCCGTTCGTAGCATTTATGACGATTTCTGCAGTTTGGAGGCTTCGATTATTTAGCGCTATTTATCCTTTTTTTTTGTAGAGATTAGTGTCGTAATTATGTGGTCGTTAGCGAGTTCTCTATCTTGTATTTGTTTTGGAATACATCGTGTCTTGAGAATAAAAATTAGAAAATGTAACTCAAGATGTAGCATTGAGCCGTTCGTCTCGAAGAAAGGGAAACGTAGATTGTTTTCAGGCGATTTAGTTGCCACGAACATAAATAGTTAGTTACTTATTTCAAATTACAAATAAAAATTAAATTTCTCTAGTACATTTACTTTGAGTAAATGTTTGATGTTAGTTTAGAACAGAAAACTTCCGAACGCGATGGAAATTAGATGGAAGCTGATGGAATTGTCCCCGTTACAAAAGTCAGGAGGACAGTACACTCTGTGGAGAGGCAAAAACGAGTGGTAATCGTGTAAATTCGTCGAGACTTGGTAAATCCACCCGTTGTGTACCGTTGGCTGTAGGAACGGCAGTCTTCGTCGAATGATCGACAGATTAAGTCTCACGTACCTACACGAGCCGGCGGTTCTTCATCACAGCCGTTCGCTATTAGCCGACGGGCCGAAACTCGAACAGGAAACGTCTGTCAGGGAAAATTGGTAATCATAGACCACCGCGAGCGGCATTAAAGTTCGGGGATGGGCAAGTATAGCAGAATCTTCAAAGAGAGTGCACTTAGATAATGCCCGCCCGTAGTGGGGGTGGAACACCCTCCCGCCCTTCTCCTTCTTCCGATATCGAGGGGGCTTTTGATGAAGGCTGCGAATTTGGTTGAGTAAAGGGTAATCCTATCATACGCTATGAGATCTTCATTGCCGTCGAAAGGGCACGCCTGGCGCTGCCCTCGTATGGAAACCGTACGATGATGCTTAAATCTTTCGAGAAACGAAACCCGAACGGATCTTCCTTCTGGATGATCTCCACTTCTTGACGACTGACAATCACAAAAAATTTTCAACGATTTCGCGGATCGTTCAGAACTGGGTTTCGGCGGAGTACTTTTTCGTGGCGGTGGTTCTCGAATTTTGCCTTCTCGCGGACGCTCTTGACACAAATAAAATATGGGGGGGAAATCAGAGGGTTGGTAGAGGATAAAATAAGCAAAGCTATCGTATGAATATACACTTTCGCCCATCAAACATCAGATACATCGGATGTTGTGAAATAAATCGAAATCAATTCTTCGCGTTGCAGAAAAAATACAATATATATTTCAATATTTTACTGAATTCTCTATTAGAACCTCCAGTGCATGTGTACACTTTTTGAATAATTGCCTTTTCTTTCAGTTTTGTTATCAGCCGCCCCAAAACCAGCTTTTTGTTTCACCGTGGGCCGCGTCGTTGTTAACAATAGTGTTTTAATTATCGAAGAATATTCTAAACCGTAAAAAGGAGGGCGAAAAAACGTCATCGCGGTGACTCGAAACCGAGAAAACATTTATTTAAGACGAAGATCAGCGACTTGCGAGCAAGAGTCTACCAAAGATTACCGCAGTGGTTTTCAAAGGTGGAACAAGCGCCAGCGGGAGGACTTCTTAATGAGATTAGGTGCCCCGACGACAAACACTCTCTGGTTAGATTTACATTTTATACATTTTTAAGAGGTCTTACAGCGGGAGTCCTTTCCTCCGCTTGATCCCGAATCATCCTTAAACTTCTCGCTTTAACAGGTTACTCGATCTTAATCTTCGTTTTAAATATCGATTCTCTGCTGATGCACCCATTTTGTAGAACCATTTTTTTGGTCAGTTTAATCGCATGAAAAATATTTAGAGAAAAGAAGACTAGAGATGTATAATTGTAAGGAAGTTCGAAATACAATCGTACTGTCAAATAAAATATACATCGAACTATTCTTTGTTCTACGCCACATTGTGACACATTCGACCGTGGAACAAATGATACGGTGTGAAACAATTAAAAGATCATTAAACTTCATTTTGTTGACCATGCACCAATAAAAGAAGCAGACGAAAATAACGTTGGCTATTTATATAAATATTTCGGAGACGAAAGCTGTCGACGGTTGGATAGAATGTTCCAAAAAAATAATAAAATTAAACGTTCAAACTATTAAGATGTTGATGCAAATTTGGGGACGCAATATTTACTCTTCGACGAATGGTGACAAAATTCAGTTCTAGTTTCATTGAATCGAGGTAACCTAGTGTCAACGCCGCTCAGCTACATTAAAATGTAGCAGAGATAATGTATTCGTGTCATCGCACGATACTCCAGATTGCCGGATGAATTTACAACTCCTCAACGAAATGCCATGCTCTAGAAAAGTGCTAATGAAACTTACCTCGTCTAGGGGGCAACCAGCTGATACTAGAAGCGCGTGACTGTGCAGTAGTAGCAGTCTTAACAATTTGTTTCTAACTTCGGCTGCCGGACTAGGCGGAGGCGGTCTCGATCTGTACACCTCGATCTTCAAAGTCGCAACCGACGTCAGTTCGGCCAAAATGTCGCCCACTGTTAACAGAGGCCCTTCCGCGACCTTCTCCATCGGCAAGGGCTTCCAGTTTCGTATCACGATGCTTCCTCTGGCGCTTGGTATCAGGTCGCTCGAATAACCAAGACGCACCAACGCCTCGCCCACTAAATCCTGCGAAAAAACAAATATTAATAATCTCCTCGCGACCGAAAGATACGAAAGAATTAATTTTTCTCGATAAAAATAGAAATTTAAGACGTAAATTCGAATTTAATTTAAAAATATATTTACTTGGAAAGGCATGGCCACGGGGATGATAACGTACGAATCCGTTTCTACTTGAGGTCTCCGCCAATTCTCACGGGAGTTGCTCACATGACTCTCTACGATGTTGTGAATCGTTTCGACTACACAATGCACAGGTAGATTCTTTCCTGTAACAAAAGTATGCACACATAAAGCTACAAGTTCCGTTTAATAATTGCCTCCTGACGCTTCCGAAAATATTTTAACGAATTTGAAATAAATTGTCGTCGGCGTCTCGGTCTATTTCAAAGAATTTTAGTAATTAATAATTTACGAAGTTTATTCGCGGTAGGCAACGTCGACGAAAACGGATACAAAGGGCAAAACAAGATGGCGTTGCGTATCCTAAGACCACTCGAAGAATCAAGCTAGTTCCGGCTTTGCAGAATTCGACTGACAATAGGCGCGCGCTTTCGCGTTTCGGGATTTGAATTCGAGGGTCCAGATGATTCGCGGAGCTGAAGATCGTCGAGAGAAGTCTAACTCCCGTGCTAAGCATATGCAGATCCACTCGTCTATCCCGAGACAATAAGAGCCGGGCGATGGCACAATAGCTGCGATCCTTGTGTAACCCTGACTTAAGTCCCGGAGTCTATCCCACTCCAGGTCATAATCCCAGACTTCTGCGAAACCGAGGAAATGGAGAACGAGAGGAAGCAACGAAAGAAGGGAAAGGAGGGTATAAACTTGGTTTCGCCGATTCTGTTCGTGGAACGGGCGAAATACTTATTAGCGAAAAATCTCCGCGTCCGCCAATCGAAGAAGAAACGCTATCTGATGGTTTAAATCTCTCTGTAAATCGTACGTTTCGTGTTTGTACGGGGTACACGTGCCTTTGCAGCTTACATCGTGCTTCTGTGTGTTACGCGTTGATATCGAACGCTCTCAGCCAAGCACTGACAAGTCGCCTTACTAAAATTAATTTTAGACGGAAGAAATTTTTATTTTTAACCACGGTTACTATTCGCGTTTATATAAATTACAAATTTATTAAATACCTCGATAATAACGATAATAGGGGGGGGGGGCCCAAAACTATCCATAAAATTCACTAAGGAAAGTTATTTACTTTGTGCATCATTAATTCGAGCATAAATATTCAACGAATATAAATTTCGAAAACTGATGTAAAATTCACGCGATAGAGAGCCAACGCGTTATTACACGACGATAATTCTCGTGGAGTATAATGACAGTCTTCCACATTGCGTCCGTACATATAAATGAAATATAAACTTTAAATATGTGTTACGCGTTGGTTGGCCCATTTAATACATATTATTCCGAAATAGGGGAAAGCACGAATAGCGTTAAATAAAATTACTACGAACGTTCCAAACTGAACGGTGGATAGGTTTTCGAATAATTGAAAGCGCTGTAATAATTTCCATTCTTCGTTGACGCGTGAAACGATTTACACGTTATATCATAAACTGTTAAAGGACGTTATCGATGCCCGGTGATGTAAGGTGCTAAGTCTCCTAGGAAGATGACCAACAAAGGATTTACTGCCGGTGGCGCGATATTAGGTATTAATGCCCTAAACTTCCATCTAATACGCTGGTCACCATAGGATCGACCCCCAGGTTGCATAAGACAGGTCGTACGTAGCGAGCCCGAAGGCTGACCAGTGGCCACCTTAATCCAGAGACGTATAGTTTTCATTAAGGTGCCCCGTCCTGGCGTTGTCTCTGTACCGGGATCAGCTGGTTCAAGGTAGGCTTTTACTCCGCAGATTTGGCCACAGGAGACCGTATTATGCGGTCTGTTTATTAGCGACGTTCCTTGATGCGCAAAGATCCCTCGCCTAACCCCGCTCTGTATGCTCTGCTATTTCTTTCGCCAACGTTCAACGCCTCAAACTATTTATTTCATCGTTACCAAACCATTTTAACCCTCCTACGTTCCTCGATTCAACGTTTGAGGTCTTCAAAAATGTCCCAAATATGGGGTAATTAGTTCTTTCGATTTTGCAATTTAGCTTTACAGTACTTCTCATATCCCTTGTTTCAAAAAAGTTTTATGTCGTGTTAAAATGTTTTTTACAAATTTTGTTTTTGTACTCTTTTTAATCTATTAATCTAATTCATGTATCCTTTTTATTTCTCGTTCTTTTGTTACAACATCGTAGTTTTGGTTTACATGGATCCATCATCCGAAAGATTGATTATTGCATATTTCAACTTTGTCTTCCTGTTAGGAATAATCGTTCTACCGAATCACGAGGAACGAATATAAAAAAACTGCTGATTAATAGTTACGTGTATTAATATTGGTATCGTGTGCTGTAAATCACGCTGTTAACGAACCTTTAGACGAAGATTTCTGCCTCGACTTTGGTACATTTAAAAAGAGAGGACGAGAAGAAAAGTGTCAACCACTCGTCCGCGAAATCTTTAATCTCCACAACCGCAAAGACATTTCTCATTTCTGGTGCAGGCCCTATCGGTCGTCTGGTTATCTCCCCGTTTACGCTGTGAAGGAAGCACGACGGAAGCGTCAGGACGGTTCCTCTTTGACAGTTCTCGCTGCAAGATAAGATTCATCCGAAGGACAACCCTTGAAGAAACGAGACCGTTGCTTCCCTTGATAGATTTCTTTCGTTTCGCGAGGACCGTTACATTTTCAGATCATTAAACGAACAGCTCCTCGCATTCGTAATTATTTTTCAACGATAAGCAAAATCTTTAAAATAACTAAATAGGTATCGTTTCGTTTCCATTGTATTTGTAACAAATTTTGGCCACTATTTACATTTAATAAAAACCATTATATAACGAAAGTCTTCTGTAGGGAAAAGAATACTTACATAAATTTAATAAAGAAATAGATTCCCATCGCGAGGAACATTGTTTTAGAAATTTAGTTGCTGGACGTTGAATTAAGCTGTTACGTGGCGGGGAATTTCCTTTAAATACACTTCGCACGGTTAACGAAGGCCTCGCTCGATAAATTAACGGACTGGTTCCTGCACCCATTGCCAAGTCAGCGGTGCAGATACAAGATAAAAAGTTAGAACATATTTTTCGACACCGCGAGATCACCCTCTTCGTGCTGTCGTGATAATGGGTTCTTTAGTCGTGCACGGGGCTGGCGCGGAAAGAGACGAAAAATCTTTACCGAATAACTTCGTTCCGCGTCTTCGATTCTCCCTTTTGGACGATAATTACCCACAAGATTGGCGAAAGCCTCTCCGAAGCATCCACCGGAAATTCCCACCGCCATTTTAGATTTATCCACATTAATCTTTTTCTACCCTTCGTTTAATAATTTAACCAGATTTCTATACAACACGATGTAGTTCTTATAAAATTTCCAAATCTATTCCCAAATATGGTATTTAAATATTTTGGTGAGTTGAGAAAATTGTTATTCCAATAAAACAATTCGATCGAATTCTAAAATCAGATTTAGCGAGACAAAAAAATTTATAAAGTTTATCCATAATTGATTGAATAATAAATGAACGTATCTAGGAAACACTGCTGGCGATTCGTGCACAATAATTTATTCTTATTCAATTTTCACGAGATCAGGAAACGTCTAGACCGGAATATTCCCTTAAATGCGAATAAATACATCGTGCCTGGAAACTATGTTTAATCCGAAATCGCGTGCAGCAGCGTCGCGTGGATTAAAATAATACATCTGTTCGGATTTTCTGCGAGCACGAGCGGCTGGGTAATGTATGCTCGATCTCGGGGACAAAAATTTACACCTAATCTAACGTTCGACTTCCGGAAGAGGAACGCTATGCAGATAAGTCGTAGCACGACCGGGACTTTGATCCTAAGGTTTCCCCTTCGTCTTGGTGACTCGGTAATCCAAGACGATTCCGCTTAATCTCTCGAAATCGAATCAAGCTATGCTCCGAAGCCTCGTACTAAAGCACAAAACTTGTTAGAATTTCTCTTTTCCAAACTGTCTTTATAAAATTCACCCCAGAAACACTGCAATTGTTCGTAGAGTATCCAAACTCATCGTATATTCGAATACAGAGAAATTTGACGATCGATCCAGTACTGCAAACAGGTGTTTACAGTTACTTATGCTAGATGATATTATTATCTACCGTGAATTCTTAATTTGCGCGACTCGATTGCCGGGAGAAACAGTCTTCTCTTCGCCGTAAATCAATGCGTATTTGTTCAACTGATAATTTCGCTCTATCTGTTATTTTCCAAAAATTGTAAGTCATCAGCATACTCGCGCTCCCGAAGTCTACGTTCGAACGAATCTGTTATTCGCTCGTTTAATAATTGCGAACAATAGTTTAGCTTCGTTCGAAGGTTTCGAAATGCCTCGTAGCGGTTTAAAAAATGAACAAGGTCGCTTACTTCCTTCGTGGATATCTTTAGGAGTTTGAAAGGAAACAGCTTGTACGACTCGTTACATGGATCGCCCTGTACATCGTCCCTTTACACGCATACTAAAAAACTATACTTCAGTTAGTTACTTATTACTAGGTGCCCTGCAATAAGAACTATCATCTTGGTCCTCTACTCCGATGCGCTTAGTCCGCTCAGTTTAGCCTAAAAACTTGGCTGTCGTATTCCATACTGTATCAAGGAACAGTTACCTAAATATTTTATATTTATTTTGTTTATTCAATACCTTCGTTGCTCAAACTTTGAGAAATATGCAAATACAGGGGGTAAAAGTTCAACTAAACTGTTTTTTTAAAAAACTAACCTCAAATCAATTTATCTGCGATTCGTTCTAGAAAATCTAAATTATACGAGTTATAACGAATCGTACAAATAACTGTTAGAGGTTCTTTTTTATATATGAAAAAGAGCGAGGCGAATTTGAAAAATATTTGTAAAAATTTAATAGCGTTTAACGTTAAAATATTTGAAGGGGTTAATGGATAAGCGTTTAACAATTATAATGCGTAGAAGTTACATAGCGATAAATCACGTGACCGTTGGCGCGTGGTGGAAATCACAATCCCTGGAAGTCAACAGCTCTTGGAACTTAGCCTAAGCGCGTGGACCAGAAGGAAAGTGTGGGTGGTTTCGGTATCTGAGGCTGATCCGGCGGATGCCGGCCTTTACAGATAAACGACCAACTCTTTCGAACTCTTTATCTGCTACACCCGTCCTCTCTTTTTCTCTCTCTTTTCCCTTCGACGGTCTCTGTACGACCTTCTTGCGTCGGGCTTTCAATTTCCCTTCTTTCGACGAAAATCCAAACATTTTTTGCACAAAATATTACGTCGCTTTCTTTCTCAAATTCTTGAGTAGTACTTAAATATTTGCAACATTTATAACCTGTCCAGAAATATTCTACGTACGTTACCTCGTGATTATATGTAAACAATATTGTACGATATGATATAGAAACGAACGAAAATGAATGCTTCTAGTGTCGTTTAGATAAAGAAAGGCGATGGATCCGTTAGTGTGTATTTTATAGAAGCCATAAGATATTTGAATATATAAAAGAAAACTTTAAGGGACAGAGCTGAGAAACTGCAAAAAAGCAATTTAAGTACATATGAATATTATGAAGATAACGACGAAATGTAACTAAACGCTTAATCTTGTTAGCTTGCAAACTTAGGTCGTTTTTAAGCAAAATCATCTGTTTTTTTAGTAATCATCTTCATCTAGTTTTATCGTTACGGGGTTTATCGGAGTGATTCTTCATAAAGTTTGCGACACATAGTATTAGAAGTTCGTTTTGCATCGCGCGTGCTCCATTCGCGTGCAAGCAAAGACCGTGTCCGTGAGCTTGCGTGCGATTTAAGCTCTACGGCACCGCTAAACCCGCGTTGGGGCGAAAGCACCAGATAAGACGTAATGAGATAACCTCGCAGCTAGTGTAGCTTATAAGATCACCAGCCACGCGACGAAACCTTCTAAATCTAAGTGTTAGCCGATTCTTAGGGTCCGGATCACGCATCGTGCTGAAAAACACATCTCAATACTGTCTGCGGAAAGCTCACGAATCCCTTCTATTTCCATCAAAACTACAAACGAATCGTCGCTTCTGCACTAAAGACTTCCCATTTTCTAAATGCACAATTAATACGTAAAATCAGAAACCTCAATTTTCTCGCTGGGGTAGATTTAACCCCTTAACATGTTATCAGCACCAAAAAAAAAAAAAAAAACAAACTGGCTTTTTATAAGCGTCGAAGAATTACAATATCTTTGAATATACTTTATAGAAATTTATATAAATAAAATTCTAAAGTCTGTAAAGAGGGTCGGGGTTATCGGGGACACCAATTATGAAACGTTTGTCCCGCTCATACTTGCTTTCGTAATACATTCGAAATTTTTACGCCCAAATGAAGAACCTAAAAAGGCTGCGTGCAATTTCAAACAAATCGATGTTAAAATCGGGGAATACATCTTGCTATAGTATTCCATGGTTGATACACTAGCGACAGGTAGTCATCCCTGCTTCATCGGACGAGGACAAGTCGCGCAATTATCAATCCTTTCGTTTTTCGCCGGCACACTCGAACGTTGGGAGACGCGTTTTGCTCAATAGTCGGTTACTCCCGAAGTATGTGCTGCCGTTGAATGGAAGCAAGGGTGAAAACTTGCCCTAAGACGCTTAGAGAGTAAGCTCTTATACAAGACGGAGAATAAGAGAAGGGCGTCGTTCTCTCCTACCCGCGTCGCTCTTCCCTTGTCGCCGTTTACACACACGCGTATATACACGCGTGATTATACGCACACGCACCGGTACAGATATAAACACACACGTCGCGAGCAGGGAGTTTGTTTTCCAACACTTTCGCGACGGTCCACGGATTTTCATATTGTACCGGGGGGGTTAAGCGACGTTTGTGTGCACGCACTGTGCCCCGAAAGATTAAAATTACTTCGGTAAACTGCGTCGAACGAGAGAAAAGGAACGAGGCCTCGCAAGATACCAGAACCGTAGGAGAGGGGGGTTGGGGGTGGGGAAGGGGGTTGGATGTCTCGTAAATTTCTCAACTAAGGAGCTTAATTTGGATTTTCGGTAACGAGTTATTGTAAGCGGCAACTCATTCTGAAAGGGTGGGGGGTGATTTAGGTGGCACCAAGGACAGGTTCCGGTCGTCTATTACCGGCAGGCGATGAACGGATTATTCGTTGGATCTTGGAAGAGTAATATCGGCGAACTTCTTATCGTTGCTAACCTGTCACTTTTCGGAGCGTCTTTGGCGGTTCGTTTAAATTCCCGCTAAGTCGACGGCAGCGGTCTCTATCGACGGATTTTATTAGATTTAACGTTTGGTCGTGTTTCGATATTTAATTTAACGAAAGATTTATTTCTTGCCGCGGAAATAACGTCGTGCGACATATAGTTGGTCCTCGATAAAACGTTCGAGCACGGAGTCGCTCGTAACGCTTTAACGAGGTCGAGGCGCAAACTTGGCTCTTGGAATTTTCTATTTCAAGCATTGCATTCAAAACGGTGGTTGGAATTAATGCAAACTAAAAACATTCATATTTTGGTGAATTCATTTCGTCGCCCTTGAAGGATCGCGTCCTCCACTTTGGGAAACAGTGGCCCGTAAGAGCACTCGTTACAGGTGAAGAGGTGAGCTAAACAACGCGAAATGATCCACCCTGTGGCTGACAACCTGATTTAGAAACAGGATGGAGTCTTCCACGAAATCCTCAGAAGGAAGAGAGCTGATCCTTCCGGCGACCGGAGAGTCCTGCAGAATGACGTAGTAATCCCGCGGGAGAGCCTCGGCCTTAGCCTTAGCTTAAGCCATAAGGGTTTGCATACATGCGCAGAGAGACCGGCACAAATCAGGATACACACACAAAGAGACGCGCTTGTACACGGCGGTCCGCACGCGTGCTTAAAACACGGATATACGCGCAACACGAACGTTCCTAATCCACGAGGGTTTCAGCAAAACCTAAACCTCCGTCGGCCGTGGAACACTCTGGATTTAGCTATTCCACTTGCTCGGACGATCTGAAATATTTAAGGGAATCGATGAGAGCTTCGTACGTTCCGAGCTAAGATCAAAGACGAGCTGGGGATATGCGGAGGAACTGTAAGACATTCCGCGTTGCGTAAAATCGTAGAATCCTCGGGGACCGGCGAATTCTTCCGTTTGTTTCTCAAAATTTCATGCACGCTTTATCCTCTCGCGGGACCAACGTAGCGAATGGTCCGATAAATTCGTACATACATTCAGTATACAACCTTCGTCACAAAAGTGATTTAAAGTTTACTCGAATACATGCACGTTAGTTTGAGTTTTTTTGAGATAATAATTTTGTAAAATGAGATTTTGCTCATGAAGACAACAACAGATGGACGTGTTTCTAGAACATTGCAAAAATATTTTTAAACAATTCGATGCGAAATACACCCGGGGACAGATCTCAGGGTTTTGGTTGACGTCGTTTCTACGTCTCGGGGCAACATAGAGAGGGTTAATTGAAACACAACAGTCTCGTCGGTTCTTTTAAACAATGAAGGCGTTTTAGGCGACATTGTGCTAAGGCACGTAATCTTCGGGGGTTTCTCGGGAAGTGACGCTGGTCGTAGCGAGCTAAGGTTGGTAAAGGGGAAGGGTCGAAGAAGACACCAGCCACGAGTACGGAATCGGCGATGGAAGGGTGAAGGCTGAGACGGAGGGGTAAAAGGAGAGGGTGAAAGGGCTCCTTAGCGGAGATCTTAGGCAAATCCAGCGTGAAATCGCATCAGGACATCCCCTTGCCAAAACCACCACTTACTCCTACCATCCACGCTTGGTATCCGTGGTATCCGCCTAGGAAAATGCTTATTGCTATCTCTTTTTTAGGCAAACGCGTCCAAGGAATCTGTCGCATCCGATAGATCGCTGAGGAGTCATAAATTTCAATGACTGAAGAATGTAAAATTAATAGAAGAACCTGCGTCGACAGAGGTCTGAAGCCAGGAGCCAGAAAATAAATAAAATTAATATTTGTATCTCGATGGTGTGAAATTACGTGTAACATCATTGTTGGTTTTGATGGCTTAAAAAGTTTCCCATTAACAAGTCGAAGAATGTTACTTTAAATACTTTGGGCGTTAAGCTCGTAATACGCGTGTAGGCGCATTATGCTTCATACTTCATTCAATTTTCGTTATCTCGGGCAATTTTCACCGCGCGAAACGAGCACAAAAGGTTCACCTGGATCTTTAATCGACACGATGCCGCGGTAAAGATGACTTTTGACGACTTGACGGCCGTAAGTCGACAATTATTCAAAGCTCCGCGAGCACTATCTCCGGCGGTCTCTTTCCTCCTTTTCCCCGTTCGTTTTCTTACCAGGGAACCGCTGCCGGGCTCGGCTCTGTTAATCAAAACACGGAGAGAAAAGACATTAAACGCCGCGGAGAGAGTCGTATCTCGCCACGAAATAAAGTTCTAGTCGACCAGGGAAGATAAGGCTCCCCCTTGGCGCTACTTTCTTTCTTCCACTCTTATGGGATCGCTGTCTAAACGCACTCTATTATTACAATACATTCACGGGCGTCGCGTGTGATTTCTTCTCCCACGGAAGATTATGTCGGATCCTATGAAACGGGAAAATGTTTCTGGCGTCAGATAAACCTTAACGGATCGAGGGTTTAATGCACGGCTTACCGCGCGAAAATATCATTTCCTTCCAAGCAAAATGATTGCGCGCGCGAACCAACGCCGATTGTCGCTTGGAATCGTATGCAGTGTTTCGCGGAACAACGTGCTCAAGTATTAGTTGATTGAAAAATTCTGACTTGCTCAGACGTTACGCACGAAGCATACTCGGAACTGGGACAATGTAGGAAAATCAAATAAGAACTGTCAAAACAAGGAATATAATCACAGACGAGGTATACGTTATATTTTCGGTAAAGAATTTTTGTCTCGAAAATGCGATTGTAATTGACCCCCGCAGACAAAAATAATTTTTTCAGAATAAGTTGAAATTTTTTTTTCGTCGAAAAATTTAGGCACCCTGTCGATTTATCTTAAAAATTTGTTTTTGATTTTTAATAAATTTGTTTGACACTGTATGGAAATGTTGTTTAGAACTTTGTTGTAGGTATCCATGAGCTCTACTTCCAAACTAAATTTCAATGGAATCTCTTGACTATTGTAGAAGTTATGATCGTTTGAAAATTGGACAAGTTTTATGGGGGTTTTCTCATTTTACGCGGTTAAAAACCAATTTTTCTAATATTGTTAGAATTTCTACATATTCTTCATCAAAATACGCGTTGTTTGCATTTTGAAACTTTAAAATCCTCCAATCCGTTCAGGAGTTATGATATTTTAAATACACGCATGAAATTTCAGGGCTATATTTGTAACCTCACATTATATTTTCGGAAAAGAATTTTATTCTCGTAAGTGCGTAGGATTCCCAGAGTATGTCTATTGACCAAAAATGATTGCAATCGATCCCCGAAATCGAAAATAATTTTTCCAGAACGATTAAAAATTGTTTTTTTTTCGTCGAAATAAAACCTACTACATATTGAGTTAAGGGCCACGGAATCAGTTAGAAAAAACTCTCCCTATAACACCCTCTTTTTATTTTTTCCATTTTCTCGGAGCTATTTTCTTATTATCCGATTTGTATTATTTATTTCTGATATCGTGAAAAATTCATTGGTCGCGATCCCCCGGCTGGATCTCATAATGGAGCCTCGAAATGTAATGAATTTAAAGCGGAATAAGCGGTGTCACCGTTTGTTCTCTGTCCTTATTCTGCTCCATCAACAAAGATCACAAAGGGGACTAGGAGGGCATTGAATGGTAAGGCGAACGCGAGGAACGTTTTCAACCACGCAAAAACTGAGAGTCGGTCGGTCATCGACGTTTCGGTAAGCCGTTCTCTCGCGTGCATCGTCTTCGATGCGGGCAGGAACTCGAACTAGATCTCTGCGTGAATACATCCAGGTGAATACATAATGTGTAATCCTCGGGGTATGCGGACTCGGCGTCTTAAGCTAATCTTGTTAGGCGTTCTAAGCCTTCGGCTGACCCCGCGGAGCGGGCTTTTAATCCCTTAACACGGCTACGCGCACGAAGATTTTGCATAAGAAAGAAATAGGATTGCCCTGCCCCTGTTCGAAGGTGACGGAGCCATTTTCCGTCTTCTTTCGCTAGCGGGAAGCGCCTTTTTTCCTAGCGAATCGACGTCCCGCCGTACGTTTCGACGAGGAACGGCTCGATTTAAAAAGAAAGCGGCCACGAGGGTTCTCGCGTTCATTTCGTCGCGTGATTTGTTCCGTTTCGACGCTTTAGAACCGTTGCGTTGAATAACTTACGAGAACCTTTGACCCTGAAATGCAGGGGTTGAAAACAGTTGCGATATCGATCCTGAATACGGAACAGTCGTAGAAACTGAAAGGATAGGGTAATAGTTTTACACTGGTGATGACAAAGTGATAGTACACCCTTTCTATACGTAAACAATTTTGTAAATATTTAGTTAAATCTCTATGTTATTATGAATTAATTATGCTATGAACGCAGTTGTTTTTGGAGCTCACTGTTTTGAAATTTCAAGTGGACTAGATGTTGTGGTGATCGAGGAATAATTGTATTTTGTTTAACAATTACAAGTTTTATTTATTAAACAATTTTTGGATCCGTGACTTCCAGTTAGTGTTAAAAAATGTAATTCTAAACAGATTTTTAAATTTATTTTAAACGTTTCGAAGGCCCTATTCGAGAACGAAAATATGTAATTATATATTTAAACAGGAGAAACAGATAATTAAATAATTGTTTGGTTCCATTTATATGTAAATATAGACGATGATAAAGAGGAAATGGTGATCCAATTCGAAAGATGAATTATCAATCACTCGTACAGTGATTCTAAGAGTATCAATTGACGTTCGTCGGAAGAATTAAATGGCGATTAATAAGAATTGACGAAATTGGCGAATAAAAGAACGAACTGACGTTTCTTTTTTTATCCAACTTGGTAGCGAATAAAACTACAAAATTGCATCGTTACATCTTTAGAAAAAACACATCTCTTTCAACATTATTTATTTTTATAAAACTGTTTTATAGTGCTTTGAAATTTAAGTTTTATATGAAATACAGTTTTTTGCATTGCAATTATTCAGTTCTCAGTACTCAGTTCTTAAAATCACAGGTATCGAAAATATCAATCTTTTTTTTAAATTAGTCGTTTATAGTAGCACCGAATTGTTGCTCTTTAAGAAATGAAAACATAGTTTTTAAAAAAAGTTCAGTTTATTTTTGACGAGAGAATCAAAGGATATTTTATATAAAAAAAATTTGTGACTCCAAAGGAAAGAAAAATGTGACTGTATTCGCCGGATAAATAAATATTATAATCTCGTGCGAGCGAATCTGTAAGTATTCGAAGTTTATTCGTATTATCGGAATACCTATAAAACATTCGAATATTAAATTACTCGAATGGTCCCCAGTCCTACTTTCGAGTCGTGGAACTCTTTGTGACTTCGCGCGGATTGCATGCAAAGCATTATTCGTTCGTCCGTGCGCGCCGCGACGCGGAGCAAGACCAGTTAACAAATCCTATTAAAAATACATACAGTTGAAAGTCATCGACGGTGCAGCAGCGAGCTCGATGCCGCCTTACATCTATATTTATAAGAGCCTTAGAACATTAAGGCTTTGGTCGCAGCTGTAATAAATGTACAATGAAGCGCCGCAACTCCGCCTCGGGATAATTAAAAAGGGAGCGAATTCTCAAATTCGGCTCACGCCAAGACCGACGGAGCTTCCTTTTCTTTCTATCTAATCCGACTCGGATTGTTCTTACATCGCGGTAAGAAGACTTCAAAAGAAATGAAATTTTCCCTTTCACGAGGATACCTGTCAAAAACTCGCGGTTGATTTATTAATTCCATTCAGAAGCTTTAAATGTTTCTTTCATCAACATCAGGGCTGTAAATTATATACACAAATCATACATTAACACTAGATTTTTATTGAAAGCCGTCACGTTCATGGTCAGATACAGGTTCATATCATTGCATCGACAAAATTCAATAGAAATTGTTGACAAATAGTATTTACGAGTTCACTAACTCCAAGTATGGGATTTAGTGTTTTATCTAGTGTCGATTTCTTATGGTTCGTTTCTTCGATTTATCTATTACATCCTATCGTTTTTTAAAAAAGATTACAGTTGGTAACGTATGTAGAAACGACTGCGTTAACGTGCTCCAGAATGCCTGATAAATTCGTTGATCCGTCCGTCCTGGAAACTCGCCTTTACCTAGGCCCATCTATTCCATTGATTTTTATTGAAAGCCGTCAACGTTCATGGCCAGATACAGGTTTATATCATTGCACCGACAAAATTCAATACAAATTGTTGACAAATAATATTTACGAGTTCTCTAACTCCAAGTATGGGATTTAGTGTTTTATCTAGTGTTAATTTCTTATCGTTCGTTTCTTCGATTTATCTATTACATCCTATCGTTTTTTAGAAAAGATTACAATTGGTAACATATGTAGAAACGACTGCGTTAACGTGCTCCAGAATGCCCGATAAATTCGTTGATCCGTCCGTCCTAGAAACTCGCCTTTACCTAGGCCCACCTAACCCAATAGACGTCCAAGAATAAACATTTCAACGGTGATTACCGAAAAGACCAAGGGGCACCCATCGATGACATCACCTGCCCCGTTGCGAGTCTGAAAGAGGAGAAAGATAAATCGAAAACAGGATGCAGAGGCGTGGATTTTCGCAGAGGCTAACGTGGGGGCAAGCTCACACAAACGCGAGCCCACCGATACACGGGGAGACTTGGCCCGAGATACGATGAAAAGAGAAAGAGCGAAGGGGTAGGGGGGATCGGTGTATACCTACACGCATCATGGTACACACTGGAGTTAATGCCACTCACACACCGCTCCCACCTTCGGGGATAATCCTACGGGGATATTTTTGATCGTGCAATAATCCCTAATACGATTTACACAGCTCGTGCTCGCAGGGACGCACATATTATTCGCTGACGCATATAGCCGTTCGCGATTCCGCACCTGACCGTCGCCGCGGGCGTAACTTTCGTCCTGGAAGAATTTTTACAACCAAACCGACCGCATCGTTTCCTCCACGATCGATGCTGCTCGAACAAAAGGCCATAAATTTTTAAAAGAAAATATTTGCCAAGTTGTGTCCGGCGTGGAGCCGTTTGACGACTCCGGAGTTCAAACCAAGTCAAATGTTTCATCAAACTTGAGAAAATTCAATCTGCACTAAAGATTGAACAGCTTGTTTGTTTTGATTTAGGTAAGAATTGGAAAGTGTGAGTTGAAGGGTTAGAGTTGAAAGAAGTTGGAAATGGAATGATAGAAAATGAGAAAATTAGCTATCAGAAGGGTGCTACAATTTTAAATTATATCTTCCAGTACGTAGCGACGTTGAAAAAGCAGGACACTCGTTGGCATTAAAGGATTACTATAATAAAGCACTTTTAAGCGTATAACGTAAATTCCACACATACGTAAGACAGAACCGCGATAAATGTATCCTCAATTTTTGCACAAAATTTCTTTCCTTCACTCGATTCGCAAAAGGTACAGTAGCTCATTAGGGGGTAATCAAAGCTGAAAATACGTAATACCTTTTATTTAAAACATAATTTATTCATTTATTGCTCATCCATGAAAAAAATGTGCACATATTTACATAATGGACACGTAATTATTTAAAAATATATAGACTACAGCGTAAACCAACATTTTTGTTGCTTGGAAACAATAATTCAAACAAAAAGTATCTTTTACAAATTCAATTTTCAATTTTCGAAAAATTCATTCAACGTATTATTAAAGTTTTCTAAATTTCATTAAACAACGAAATCGATAATTTTAAAATGTATTCATATAGAAATTGATACAAATATTTCGTTTCGCATTTTTTTTACAATTTCTCAATAAAGTTTTCTCGTATACCATTATTTTCTCAATTTTGCTCGTAAAATATACTGGCAATGTTTTGCGGGGAAGAATCTGGGTCACGCAGTATGTAACGATAGTGAAGAAATTGTACGCTGGATCCGTACGAAATACGACGTGTTGTGCAGGTCGACGTAGGACCGCAAGGGGTTAAAGATCGATAGGACTGGAGGCATCGATTAAAACATAGCGGCTAATCGGACGGGCAAAGCGAAGAAGCCGAGCGGCACTCAACAGTTGTTAGCCGCTCGGATAAAGATAAGTGTCGACCCTTCTTCTTCTTCTGCGTCTTCTTCGTAATGTTCCTCTTCTCGGGCGACGCGGCACGAAGATTAAGCCGGCAGCCGTGGCCGGTGACCCGTGAAGATAACTGGCCAGTATATTCCTAAAGCCGTCGATCGGTTCGTCGTCCATGCACTTCTCGTAAGCCGCGACTTTTTTATCAACCCCCTTCGTGCGCGTTGCGTCGCCGGCTTTCGGATATCCGATGCGCCGTTCGTTGCACTTTCAGCCGCACGCGCTCCACACGACGAGGAATCGCCAGCCAGATAACGCACTCGTCGACACCAAACGGAACAGACACACTACGCGAAGAACCTCTGGCGTGGTTGTTGCGAAATTTTCTCGATGTCGATTTAAAACGTAACAAACTTGAGCGATCAGTGTTCTTGCTAAGATTCCAATAATATCGCGTTTCTCTCGCGGTGATAAATTTTACGTTTCTAAAACGGTAAGAAGGAATGTCGTCGTATCGCGAAATTATCCTCATCCCCCTGTATCGGCAGGAATCGCGCTTTTATAATGGACACTTGAAACACCGGTGCCCGTGTACATACTTGCGTTACTTTTTACACGTACGTCCGTGATTATTTTGCAACGCGCACACGTACGGGGCGCACGGACGCGGACCTGCACACAGCACCACGGAAGTGCGCTTTTAATCCTTGAGCTAAAAATCAATAGCGTGGCCCCTCGATGGCTAAAACCTCCCCCGGGATAAGCTCGCGCTGGGACCGTAGTTAAATAAATCCTGGATCAAAGGATAAGTCCTACCTCCGCTCTCTTTTTTCATACACACGCTTTTTCCTCCCTTCCGTTCTCTGCGCCCTCTCCCTCTGCCTTCGCCGTCCATTCTGCGCCGCGGATTATTCCGAAGATCGTAAATTATGAATCTTAACCAGGTCGACCCAGGGAAATTGTATCCTTTTCCCTTTCGCCCTTTCTCCCTGCTAGAGGCTGAGCAGGAAGATCGAGATTTGTGGCGATTCCCCGGGTTAGACGAAGTTAAGATCGTGTTCCGTGCTTCTTTTTTACCCCCGGCCTTTTCGACGCCATCTTTGCGCCTCTTTTTATTTCGCTACGTACGAACGCGCTTCGTTTGCTCGTGCATGTCGCAGGACGAGCCTTAATCTCAGATTATTTCGTCCTGCCCCGAGGATCAGGGATTAATTCGAGGAAGAGTCGACTTATTTGCGAGCGACGACCCGCGAATTTATTACGGTTTTGCACACTTTGAACGCGGAAAACGTTACGCGATCGGTCCCGAGCGTCGCGCGAATTCCTTCGACCGATCTCGATTTTTCGATAAACGTCCGGCGTAAACATCGCGCGCAACGAAGAAGAAACGAAATATCGTGCGCGAAAGTCATCGGAAAATTGAATAATACAATTTTCCTGTATCCCAGCGAACTCTCCTCAAAAGGAATTTAAATGTATGGGAGAAAATGAAACGGGCTGGTAGCAGGACTCGCCCCGTAGGCTTTTAAGGATAAGCGAATCCTTAAGTCAGCAGGAAAGTATAAAAGAAACCGAAAAGCTACGGCGGCAGGTTGGTTGGTCGGTATCCTGTTTCGGTTGGAATCAAAGGGCTTTCCGTACCAGGATTCTATACGCAGGAATCGCAGCGTCGTCCTACATCGCCCGAAGGATCGCGCCGAAGAACACGCAGGATCATCCTGGATTTAGACGGAGTATAAGGGGTTTTATTATCAGGAGTCTATGAGCGTTAAAGGAATCGTTCGCATCCTCTATCTCCATGGTTATTTTCGCGGATTCGATCAATTTATTTAAGTCTCGTTGATAAAGGTTCTAACTTCGAAATGTACGATAATCGTAACCCTGTTCCTATTTGGAAAGAAACTAAATTCTAGTCACAAATATACATATGCAGAGTTTAATTATTCTTTGGAACGTATTTACTCAAGTGGGCGAAATTTATATTGCACAGTAAACGTTGGATATATGATCAGATTGATCTACAGCATAAAAGCTCAGTGTTCATTCCCACCATTGACACGCCAGAAAGTTCTTCTCTTTTACTCGCTGTTCTTTTCCACATTCGACAGGTGACTGTGTTTCTATAATCACAATCAATCCATGAAACGTAGTTAAAAGTTTTCAAACATCCGAAGAATCCAAACTCAATGATTCAAACTGAGACTTCTACTAATGTATAAGAGGATATCCACGGGTACCTTATCGACGTAAGTGCAGTTGTTTGTTTAGCAAGGGAGCGAAGGGAGTTAGAAAAAGTTATCGACGCAAGGGTACGGGGGATCACGTTTCCACGAATTTATCTAGATTTACCAGGAGTATCGTCATCAGAACCGTATGGATACCCTTCTTTGTCCTACTCAACGCAAGTGGGTACTGACCTGCATCAACCGGTCCGGAAGGATCTGAAGAGATCCTCGGGTGTTCTGTAACCCTGATAATCTCCTCTACGTACAACCCCTCTGAATCGCCACCAACTTGGTGTAGGGACGTGCGTACACGAGTTCGAACGCACCGTTTATTCTCGCGCCTGTGGTGGACGGCGCCATTTCTGTTGGATTTCCCGCCTTATCGCACGGGAATGTAGGTAAGGCGACCGTGTGACCTCTCTATCCCAGGAGAGTAGGATCGTCGGGAAGGATTGACAAGGAACCACCAGCTTATGCCAAAGGTCCTCGAAAGTCTGAAGGTCATTCATAAGCGACCCATACACGGTGGAGGTTTACTGGAGGCTTGCTCGTAGCGTTTTACCGCCTTTCTCGAGAAAAAGACCAACGCGAAGGACGATCGGCCAAACTCGTAGGTAGACCTTCGCTGATACGACTAATCCAACGCATGGTTCCAAGAGAATCGTAGAACGATTATGGTAAATCTTTTGACGGAGATTTTTTAAGGTCGTCGATGTTCTAGCGAGTTCACGTTATCCCTCCACTTGTTGGAAATTACTTGAGTCACTTATATTCGACGCGAGTTTACGCTTATCTTTTTATAGTTTTCAGGGTTTTCATCTTCTTCATTATTTATCGAGGTCTTGATAAAGACGGCTGCAAACGCGACCCGAATCGGACTATTTTGAGTTAGATAGCAATGCACTTAGCAACGACACTTGCAAATGTTAGGAAGATTGTAAACAAACGATGGATTTACGTGAGAATTATTGATTCGTTGGAAAATAGAGGGATGATAAACGATATTACTCATTACTATCGTTACTTATCTCAGCCTAACCCTAACTGGATCACGTTGTTTCTTACCAGTCTGTCGGAATTAATGTCAGGAAACTTATTTATACTTTCTTCTTATCTTTGCTTTTTGCCAAAGTACATTGATCAAATTTACCGAAGAAATCCACCAAGCATTATTGTAACACGAAGATTTAAATTGATATTGAATCGAAAACCGTAAGAACCATCGATTAAAACATTGTCGATACAACTTGAGACGTTGTATAGCCAGAGATATGAGAAAAAATAGTTTGTGTGATAATTTCGACTGTTCCTCCGCTAATCTTGGATTAAATAATCCCCACGATTATACAATCTTAACGTTTTGCTTGCTAAAGACGCTTCAAGGATTAGTGAGTCTAAGTATTAAATGACGGGATTATACATATAATCCAGCAGATTATTTAGAGCAGGATTAGGCGTATGTCAGAAACGGGGTATTTAATTAGATGTCAGTGCGTGCTGTTGCGAGCCTCATCATCAATAAAATATACTTATTAAAATACAACGATGCTCTCCAATATTGTTATCGTTCGTCGAATAAAACATGTTTCGTAATATAATATTGGAAAAATGAGATACTCCAATGTCTTCATGATTTATTCGATAAAATGACTTTTAATCCGCATGTAGTAATGTTAAAATTCTACCGATAGGAAATCCCGACGATTATTAACATTTTGATGTGCAAATAATTAGGAGAACAACGAAACACGATTCGTATGATCCGTAGGGATTTATCCACAGAGAGGAAGAAGAATAAATACAGTATCGAAAGCAGAAAGAAAGAGAGAGCTTGTAGGGTGCGTAGCGAAGCCCGTGCGTAAAGACGAGACGTCCTGCGATCCTGCTATCCTGGTCGTCAGGGTTCTACAAAAGCCCTTATTTGGGTCACGAACTATTTTCTGAGTACAAGAGGGGGAAGGGGGTTACACATAGATACGTTATTTTCTTTTTGGTTTTGGTTTTGTTACTTTATCAAGAAATGTTAAAAGTCGTTTATGAGAGAGCGTAAGATTGAACGAAAAGACTTACAATTATTAAATAAGTAATATCAAAGGATATATAAAATTTTGCAAGGAAACAAAAGGTGCTATAAGGCTTGGAGCGTGGTCCTTGGCACCCTTGATAAGCATTATGCGAATCTGAACAGGACACGGGGCCAACACACCTACCCGTCTCTTCTACAACCCCGTCCACGAAAATAAGGTGCCAGGTATCGAATAAAGGACTCATTTACATATTTTTCGGCTATGAAAGGATACCTCGGGCTACCAAGAATAAGGACGGGATAGTTCCTAGTAGCTTATGCGCGCCTCGTACAAGGGACGTCTAGTAGGCCTACAAATTATTAGACTTCGATCGATACAGGTGTGTGGAAAGCTTGGAAGCGCGCCTGTGCGTTCAAAACAACAGGAATACGAACAAGTGAATAGGACTGACCAACAATGTGTGTAAACTACTTGAAAAAATAATTAAGATTGAAGAGATTAAACAGAAGAAAGATACAGAAAAACTCTTTGGACTCGTACTAGACAATAACTTGGACCTCACTTATGAGATACTCGAAGGATTCGTGCTTGAAAAAACTAAACGTCATCAAAGGACTAGCCAGGAATAACTGGGGTCCATGAGGTTATCTTAAAAACGTATCTTTCCTAAAGTTGTGTCTGTCTAACGTCTGCCAAATCAAACACATTCATATGTTCTGTCAAAACTTAATCCACTCTGAAGCATGTATAAAACAGCAACTGCCAAGATTAGCGCAATCTATACAATAATCTATAAACCATACATGAATGTATAATAATTCAGACCCTATCAAATCCACTAAAAAAAGAAGCATATTAACCATTCACATTCAACTTAACAACAAGAGCAAAAATATAATCTTGGTGCCCTCCCGCCAGCAAATAATCGGAAACGAGAAAACAAACATCAGTGCTAAAAAAAAGAGTGGCAGATCCATAGATCGAGTCGACAAAGATCGTACGTGTATAACGTGAAAGGGGAGAGGACCCAAGTTTGGGGAAACGTTGAAAGTCAAACAAATGGGGAGCACTTTCTTTGCTGACGTTTGCCTAGGTCTTGCAGAAGTTTCAGAAGGGAAAAAAAGGGTAGGGAATGACCCTTGAGCATTAGGATCGCAGAACAAGGATCGCAGGACGAGCGCTCCTGCGTTCCAAGATGACAGGCACGTCTGGAAGCCTGGAAATTCGCGAGGATCAGGCCTTCATATTCCGCGAAGTCGCGACTAGCGAAACCTACTTTCGCTACTCCTACGAGCCTGATGTCCATGTCCGCTGTTTATCCCAATTCTCGCATTGGAGATTACTCGAATATCCGCGAAATCCATCGACGGACAGGGTCGTTCATCCATTTCCTATGGGAACTGTGCTAACGTCCAGACATGGAATCTTAAACCCTAACCGTTCGTCATTTTTGTTGACGTCAGACGCAACAGGCTGGAGGAACGGCTCCTGCAAAGATACGCGCCAAGAAGGACCTCCACGTGACTGTATCCACGCGCTAGTTCTGTTATCCTGACACGAGAAACTCGCCGCAACAATTTGTCGAGAAGTTTCCGAACACATGGCAAGCGTGCTCATGTTTCCTCGAAAATTGACAAATATTTATTGCGGCCAATGCTCGAGGAACGTCGCAAAACTTGTGATTCGTACGAAGAAACCACAAACAGTACGCTCACTGAGGTGCCAATATTCTAATTATTATATTAACCCTTAAGTGGACTCTCAATCTCAATTTATTCGATGTTGATTTTTTTACCAAATTGGTAAATGGAAATTAACATTCCTTTAAAGCATTTAAAAAATAATGAACTAATGGGATAATTACTTTGATATGTATTAAACAATTATTAGTTTAATCCATTTATGGGTTAACCTAACACAACATTCCGAGAAACATTTTTTACCGCTATTCAAATTTTTCTCAAAGTCTTGCGTTATTATAATTTTTCATCGGAAAGAATATTTGTAAAAGCTTACGAACGATTTAATATTATTTTAGGTGCCAATGTTCTACTTATAGGGCTTCGTAACTTTGGACAAATGTTTATTTTAGTAAAAAAGATTTTTTCCTGTTTGATAAAGTATATAGTTTAACACAACATACAGAAAATAAACAGGAGTTTAGAAAATGTTACGATCGGGCACTCAAGGGCTTAAATGAAAATTTGTTCGATTATTTTTAAATAATAAATTAGGTGTAATTCCCTCGTGCAATTTCGAAAATATTTGACTCTACAGAAATTAATACTATTTTACGTATCAATGTATTTTTTGTCGACGGGAACGTTTATATCGAACCTTGAAAATGATAGTTTATCTGTTTTTTTTATTGAAAATCGCACAGTAACTGGCGACGAACCGAAGTGCCGTTTAGAGAATCAAGGCCAGTAAACTTTCTATGTGTCGTTTATTACTATGTATTCAAGATTACGCATTTCGATGATAAATACATACGATCCATGGATTTATCATCGTGGTACGACTGCGAGGTTTTAGACTCTCTAATCCCGAGATTCGTTTCAGGGACAAAATGGCGGGATTATACAAAACCCAGATCATTTAATCTAGGATTAAGATTATGGCCACAGACTGGAGGGCCTTCGCGAACGTATTCTCGTATTTTTCTTCTGCGAGAAGAGAAACGTTGGTGATAAAATCCATATGGGACTCCATGAGTTAATGCGCCAAGGGAGATTGTTCCGCCGGAGAAATAAGGTTTTATAAATATTTGAGTTTTATCTGCAAACGGTACCAATTAAATCGCGAACATTTTTGCCACGCAGAAATTCTTAATTATTCTCTTTTAAATATAACAATAGCGTTGCTACTTATATTTTCTATTTTAATTATAATAGAAAATAAGTTTAATGATTGAATTAAGTAGTACACTTATGTTTCGATTCACCGTCGACCAGATGTAATTGAATAGATTTAGTTTTATCGTGATGTTATGGTTCACAAAATCGGTAAAATTGTCATTGTATTCTTGAATCAGATAATCTAGAGCAGCTCTGTATTCTTTTATGTTGCACATCCTTTGTTTCGTCTCTTCGCCTAATGTGCTTTGCTATCACAATCGTCTTCAACCGCGTCTACAATTAAGTCGTAAAGGCGGACAACGAATCTGGCGCCAGTTGATGCCTTCTATAACGATACGCGACGACTTTACCTGCACCGGAGTTACCGGATATTCCAACACTCTGAACGTTTCCTCTTGCAAACCGGTTAGTCTCTTATGAATTTTCTTGCAAATCAACACTCTTTACCCTGAGTAATAATTCCATCAATTACAAGCTTTCGTTTCTAATTTATATTCGACGTAAGAAACGTCAGCAGCAACTAAGACCCTCACGGTTGACGAATAAATTAATTTACGATTAATTTTATTAACTAAAAATTGAATCAGTCGGAATTGTTATACTTCTCGAAGCGCCAGAGAAACGAATGATCAATTTGATCGTCGATCGTAGCAGACAATTTACGATTAATTCAATAGCCGATCGTCGTGAACAATTACCGATTAATATAATCTTTAATCGTCGTGAACGATTGACGACTATCCGTTTCAACAGTAATCGACAATCACTACTTTGATTAAATTTTGCCCGACGTTGCATCCAATGCAACGTCGAATGGACAGAGCAAACAAACTATTGATAGAAAAGACTTCGGCGTTCGCTCGTCCGTAATTTCGAAATTTAATCATCGGCATCGCTCAATGTCGTTTATAAAAATATTGTGTACGAATGTATGATTTTCGAAACCGTATCAAAGAATAAAAATAGGACCTGCTCTCTTTTTCTGGTGCAAGTAGAGAAAAGTATTATACTTTTCCTATAAAACGAGTTTATTGTTACACCGCTAAAAATTTTCTTTGGGAAATTTTGAGTAAATATGTTGACTAGTATACTGGTGAATACATAGGTTGAGATATTAAATAATAAGAGTAAACGTAGAAAAATACGATTTTATCAATATTCTATATCAAACTACCCCTTTAACTCTTTCACGTTTCAGTCGTTGTTGGTTTCACTTCGACGCTTCGCGCCAAAATTTAAGTAGCGATGTTCCTTTCTCGGAATCAAAAAATTGATGAATATTTGTTTAACAAGAGGATATCGCAGTGATCCTCGATTATTATTAGATCCTCGTTGATCGTGTCGCTTCCGTTGGAGCGTAGGAGCCCGCAAAAACCCCGGAATCGCGCTTCCGGGTAGCGTGTAAACAAACAGAAACCACAAAACCAACGATCGTCGGCCGTGGCGTCGGGCGTCGGGCGTCGGAATTGCGTCGTGACTCTTTCGCGCCGTCCAATATTTTCCCTTGAAACCGAAGCGGCCGTGTACATCCGTGCCTCCACCTCGCACACAAAGAGGATATCTTTCGAATCGTCCGTAGAATTCCCGACGTATCAGGACGGGATGTAAAGCTTCCTGGGGGATGAGCCGCTTAGCCTCTAAACCTTGTGTGCTCTGCCATAGTCCTCTCCCCTTTCAGCCGCCACCCTTGATCCACCCCCGCCCGACGTTCGCTGCGCCACCCTTTTGTACGAACGGACCATCATCCGCGGCCGCGTTAGGTGTGCGTCGGTACGTGTGCACGCATACGCGATCCAGAGAGCGTATATACCACCCTACACGGGGATTATCCAGGTTCTATATTCGTGGGGATTATCTTCGGCCGTTGCATCGATGTATGCTTCGCGCAGACGGCTTTGTGTGCGTGTAGCCAAATCCTTTGGCGCCGCGGCCTGGTTCTCCAACCCCGTGTCCTGACGCGCGGCCACACCACCATACTTCTCTCTCTGTGCGCGCAAGTGCGAACGCGTGTGTGCATAAGAGCACCTACAGTTGCGTTAATATTCGGACACCATACGGGGACTTTCAACTTTGTTGATTCACACCGTTCACAAAAAGTATTTCCCTCAAATACACCCTAAGAAGCACACCTCGACACACGCATGGAATTTTAATATAAATTATTCACTTTCGAACGCGAAAACATAACATACGTAGTGCTATGTAAAGTACTATAACCGTCTCAGAAGAAGGCAACATAATACATAGAAGCTTCTTTAAACATATCAAACTGTAAACTTGACTCTGAGTCGCTAATAACCTGCACTTGATGGTTGATACCCAACTAAAAAAAGAAATTTGCTTAAATCTTTGCATATACATATATATGTATATAAAAAATTAGTCCTTTTCTAGATCCACAATGTTTGCCTGCTAATGAATATTCAGTCCACCAGTTTTTCCAACCAAATCAGTCTACTCTACGAATATCTTCTTCAAAGAAACCTAGCCATCACAATGAAGTTTAAAAATATTCTACGAACGCGTGGTTCAAATCGAAATGAAAATCCATGAGAAACGTTAGGATTTTATTTCTATAGTTCGGTGTCCAGGTTATTTCGTGAAAATTTTTACTTCGGTCGTAAACGGTTTGAAGTGAGTAACTGCACGTTTCAGTCACTCGGTTTGACCGGGACTCTCCGTTTCGCGTTCCTCGCGAATGTACTGGTATAACTCGCTCTGCGAAAGGATACGCGTCGTCCTAGATGTGTGCATTGGTGATTCGGTACGCGTGTATACGTACATAGCCGAACCTGGGATTAATCCGGGATTATTGGTCGAGTGTGCGCCGCCCGCCGTCTAAATCGGAAATCCAACGCATACAACTCAGCTAATCCTAACCCCCGAACCTCTCTACGCCGCGCAGCCCCTGCTCGCGCTATCCGTGTTCCACTCTTGGCGTATCTTGTGTGTTCGACGACATTCGGTGCACCGTTCGGCCCAGGGTCTGCACGAAAGTGCACCGGCCAGATTTCTCGTTCGTTTTGCACAGATAAAGTGTACGCGGTAGAACAAATACAGCCATCTCGTAAAAACTGCCACGGTGATAAATAAAGATGGACAACATTTTGCGATGGGTAACTACCGATATTTCCTGTTGCTAACGTAACTCATCGATATCCATTTTATACTGGATTACCATTAAACGCAGATCGAGCGAATATTCAATTTTTTTTTTGTTTAGAATATTTATTACGGAGAACTTAATATCTTTAGAAGGTAAACAAAAGTTCCAATTACCGATGACACTTTTTATACAGCACCTCGATTTTTTCTTTAAAAAGAATGGTACGTATTTATCCATTTTCATCCGGGAGCCCCCTTGAACAGATTGTTATATTTATTCTGCTAACTATATCGTTCCGAAGTTTTCGCCACCGTCCGATTCGTCGGGTTAACGATACGCCGTGCTAATAAAGCGCTTTATCGTTCAGATAAACCCGGCCGAATTTCGCGGGAATTTTCAGGCAATTTCGATTAAATTTGACGAATATAGGTCCCGACGAAACGTAACCGAACAGATCGCAATTTCGGATAAATAATTTAATCGCGGGTACATATATTCCTTTTCACGCGGGCATTGTTCGCGAACGAGGCATCTCGAAAGATCCATTTATAGGCAGGCTAATCCTGCGAGCACGTTTATTAACGCGTTTGTGTCTCTTTCGATTAAAGGAACGGTTTGTATCAACGGATCTTTCGCATTTGGAGAATGTATGTGGGCACCGGTAATGTATCGTTAATGCGATTAATGTATAACGTTCGCGGAAATTCTGTTTAGCGATTTCCATATGGGGGCCGAACCCCGAGATGTTTCGAACAATCCTTTCGAAAAGCTTGGATTCTTCGAGCGCAAATAAGCTAGCTTTAAACGAACCGTCAGGCGTTCTTAATGATACCGATGACATCACGAATCTAAGCGTGCAATGCGCATTTACCGAGTCGTAAGTGTTTTCCAAGTGGATGTTGAAGTTCCGCTATGTTCCGAGTTAAAGATAAATGATGCTCGTCGTCGCGACGGGTGCCAACGATACTTCGTAGTTTAACACCGAGAACGTGCCGTTCGAGCAGGCCTATAGAATTTTGATAGCGAACCAGACACGAAGCTCTGTCCCAAGAATAATTTAAATCAAATAAATCCTGTTCCAGATACTCCTAGAATGCATGTAACAAAAAAGGAAAGACATGCAACGAGGTTAGAGAAAAGTTTAGTAAGTGATGAACTTTAAACGAGTTTCATTCTATGTTTACTTTATATTTTTTTTTAATGAATCGTCTATAGGATGAAGATTAGGAGCGTGAGAAATTTACACGGAAGAATAGAAACTTGGAATGCTGTGCAGAGATAGTGTCGCGTGAAATTCTATTTATAATTATTCAATACATGTTATCGCTTTACTATTCTTGACTGAATACGATATAAGTTCCTTGTCAATCACCGAAATAGATAGGCACTTCGTAGATACCTCGTGTAACTTCCGAGTATGCATCAAGCATGTTGCCGCACATGTTCTTCCTACTATTATTCTACGTGGAAAAGATTGCGCTATTACGTTCCAAATTGGGATTTCATGACTCGGTGCTAATTAAATTTTCTCGATTGAACCCGAATTCGGGGAACTCATATAGATTATGATTAGACTCTAACAGAGAAGGGAGGATATTCTTAACACAGAACCTACCGACACTTCATGTATACATTCCTACCAGGACTATTCATTTTCAATTATATAAACAATTTTATAATCCAACTTCGTCGTAGACCAGTCGTATAATCAATAGGAATTGCTGAAACCTCTTTGGGTATGTAGCGTCAAAGTAAATGTGAAAATAAAGATAGAAGACAACATAAATAATAATAGTTGATATGCTCATCGAATAGGGGATGAAATACCCTTTAAAATGAGCGCTTGTACGAGTCGATAGCTTTATTAGTTCCGGAGATATGAGAAATTTAATTTCAAGTCCCAAGCGTTTGTTTACGTTTCACTGACGCGAGGCGAATGAACTCGCGCGCGTGACAATAGTAAACAGTGTCTCGACTCACGTGCGAGAGAGAGGACGACACGTTAGACGAAGACAGAGACTGTCGAATTAAAAAAATTATCCCTTTACATAAACTCTGATATCTCCAAAACGGAAAGTCGAATCGACAAAAACCAAAAACTATTTTAAATAGTTTCGAAACTGCGCGCGTGTAAATTTAACTATTTTTAATACGCGTTGTTAGATCGTTTATAACCAGAATTTGATGCCAATTTTTGTTTAGTTTTTTACAAATAAATATAAATTGTTCAACCAGTTATTTGGCCGGTCGTGGTAGGTTTAGAGAGTAAAAGTTCGAGAAAGATGGAAAGAGCCGTAAAAAAAATTGAACAGAATAAAATCAGGATATATAATAATATTAAATAATCTGTGAATATTCTAAATCTATGGTTACGTTAATATGGAAACAAATACACGACGTGTATGAAATATTTCATAAATTAATATAATCAGATCAATATTTCATTTTGCATAAGTGCGTGTATTCTGCATACGTTTTGCATACGTTTTTCGTATTTGCATACGTCATAAATACGTGAAATCCGCGGTCTAATAAATACATTTGAATCGAAAAAGGTCATGGTTGAGCTGATTTTCACGAAGAAAGCCTCGATAATCCATCGGCAATATTGCAATGTCGATGTAATTTATAATATAAAAATTTAAATTTTCGCTAGTGGACGAAATTGTTATTTTTTATTTGCTGTGGTTAATAGGTTGCAGTGTAGTAGGCTACTTGTTGTTGTGAAATTGTTGAATATTAGGTCGTGTAAAGTTGTAATTATTCCGATACGGTGAACTTAACTGCGAAGCAACGTTAGGGGCGCTCGAACGGAGCGATTCAAATCTGCTGAACGGCAAACAAAAGCGTAAAGGATCAGAAGTTCGGTTTCCAGGGCCGCAGCAATCCGAACGGAGTTGGAGAAAGGGTTAAATGTCGTAACGAGTTCAATCGTATGCTGGCAAGACGGTGTACTGCATGTTCGCAGATCGCTTGGCATAGTCAGGGATTCGAATTTAATCCGGATTAGTTCGTAAGGGTCACAATATCCTGCCCTCTTCGTGCTCGCCCCTTACATGCAGGCACACAGAGACTCTCGAATCTCGTACAGGTAAATCCGAAACACATGCACACCCACCCCATTATCCTAAGTCGCAATTGTCGTACTTTCAAGGCAACCGAGAAGAAGATTTTCCAAATCCAACCCCCGTTTTCTCTATGTCCAAGGGCAATGGACACTTTAAACAAATTTACAAAAATCAAAAACATTTTTTAATTAACGTTCCGGCTTCAAAATCTTTGTGATGGGAGTCTCCACAAAAAAGAAAGGAAAATTTCTGCTTTCGAAATACGCGATTTTATATTTCATCAAACTTAAGGTGAAAATATATTAAAAAAGCAATGATTAACGTTACTACGTATAATTTTGCTTGGTCTTTCATTGTTTAACAATTCGAGGAGGGTTCGTATTTGAACCGGTACCCAAAGGATGAGTTTCTGCTTCCAAGGACAAAAATTTCTCTGAAACGTCCTCGAACGTCTCCAAATAATCGTCGTGTCTTTCAGAAGCGGCTAGTTACGAAATTGTTCTGGCTGGTCGCACGCGAACAGTTTTTCTCGTCGATTTTAAGGTTTCGCGGAATTTCGAGGGTCTTAAAAAATCGAAGACGACAGGGACGGTCGAGATAAGGAGGGACGGAGAGGCGGGAAAAGGAGCCGCGTGCTCAAGGTCGAGAATTAGTCCTGACGGGCGGAAGATTTAAGGAGAATCCTTCGGAATCCGTAGATTTAGGAAGTGCGTGCCTCCGCCTCTTCTCACCTCTTCGCCTTCCTTTCCCCTTCGTCATTCGAAATTCGAGAGGCAAATATGTACTTTTGCTCCCTGCATGTCGACGTTAGTCGCTTTCTTCCATAAAGTCACGACCATCGAAACTCCAATAAGATAACGAACAGTTGTCGAATCCGTATTAAAATTTACCTTACAGCGTTGTTATACCTTTATAACAAAATGTATCTAAATTTCCAAATTTCCAATGCAACCATTATGACGAAAATCAAGTCAATTTTCCTTTTTTAATTCGACGCTGTCATCTTCTTCCAGATAATTCTAGAAACAAACTCGTTTCCACGAAACGGTTGAATGTTTACAAAGGGTGTTCGATGCTCGAGTATTCAAATTCTATTTGTTCGAGAGACCAGGGAACCTTTCAAATACTCATCGTAGTTTCTCAAGTTAGAATCTCGTGGAAAGAATTTTTTACTCGGGTGAAACTGTGGGAAAAATCTGTCGTTACGTTCCATTTGCTCTTCACGGTGTTACGACGCGAGTAAGACGAATTTTTTTTATGAAAGATTGAGATTTTTATGGGACGAGGAAACGTAGTGTTCGATAGTATCCAGAAAAAGTAAAAAATGGTAGGTAAATTTTGATCAAACAAGATCGATACGTCTCGAAGTCGCACGCGTTTACTCTGGTTTTCATTCGCCCTGGCAAATGGACGCGTGCAAATTGTTTCCACCGCATTATCGAGGATCAAGGAAATTCCGCCGATAGTCTATCTCGTTTACGAGCTTTAACGACCCCTCCGTGCGACCTCCGGCGTCTACGCACGCGGACTCTTGGCCGTCCTCGACGGAAACTCGCGTTACGTACACGGAATCCAAGTCTGTGTTTCGTGTGTTCCGTGCATTAACGGTTCCACTCTTCTTCAAACACTGTCGCCGGATTATTTTTAATGTTCTCAAACGACGCGTACAAATAACAGAAAGAGATCCTTAACCATGATAAAATGTTTAAATACTCGCACCTAATTAAAAGAAATAATTTTTTAAGGCACAAATATTACGTAGAGGCGAATATTCGAAATTGCGTTCGTTTTCTTGAAATTAATTTCCAAAGAGGACTTTATTCATGATTCACGAAAAACGTGCAGCTGTCAGAGTGTTCAGATTCTACATACAACGTTACAAAACTCATAAATATTATTTGCTAGATGACCAATTAAAAGAGAACCCCTATCTTGTAAACGTAATGTTAAATTGAAGTAAATTGAAAGCGTCAACGCGGGGTTGTCGTCGAAATTAGGTACCGTTACCTTAATCGGCTGGAATCGCTATTGCAGGATGCATCAGCGTGACACATCGGTGGGTCATCTAGACTGCATTTGCCGAGCGTTGATAATCCCGAGTCGGGTTCATGACGCAAACACGTTAAAGTTGTTTTCGCACGGCCCGACATCGTAAGGGTGACTTAATTCGCTCGGCGCCGAAGATTTACGGCCGGGGGCACAAACACGTGAGCGATTCTACGAGATTCGGGATAATGGGGCGAGTAATGTTCTCGTGGAAAATGCAGGTGAAACGAAAAACGAGCGGAAGAAAGAAAAAAAGGGGTCCGTTGGAACGCGGGACGAGATCCCGGCGAAACGATTTGTTTAAACGAACGGCGCTAATGCGCGTATCTTTGGAAACACGGGCACTTGTTGCGTGCTGGAATAATAGTTCGCCTGATGTTCGTAGCAATTAAGAAGCTCTCATTCTTTGATTTAAGAAACGGGCGGAGTTCAGACCTGGACGATATTTATTTCAGTTTTTTAATGCGTCTCGATTGGTCTTAGGTTCTTCGTTCGTTCGTACCAAAGAGGACAAGTCTAATCGACCATCTGATATTCGTTTGACACTCTGTAGAGAAAAACAATGAGAAAATATGGGAGTCTGTAGCAGCCGTATCGGTTGGATCCTTTTTCCAGTTTTGCATCGACTGTTGTTCGAAGAGCATGGCGGAACGATTCCCTCGTCTTTCATTCGTTCCGGCAATTTAATATTCATCGAGTCACAGAAGATGAAAAATAAAAGTTGAAACTCACCCGTGCTGGAGGCGGACTTGCTGAGATCGAATCCTTCCTGCTTGGGGCTGGTGTTCGCTTCTTGTTTCGGGTGCTGATTGTGCGCGGAAAATGGCGTGTGGGGCGCGCTCAGAGTCGTCTGGGATTGATGAGGATGCACCGACGGATGCTGAACAGTATTCTGCGGCTGGGACTGTTGGGATTGATGCGACTGGGGGCTCCTCGGTAACGAGGACACGCTGCTAGGCCTCGAAGGTGGAGAGGCCTTGTGCGTCAATGCCAAAGCTTGGCTCTGTAACAGTTTCAACATTTTATTTAATACACCTCATACGTGCAATTTTCCCCAATTGGACGCGACGTTCGTCTTCTGGTTGCAAAATATCGCATACAATCGTAGACAAGAGGATAAGGCGCCTCAAGATTACCAACGAATAAAATAAGTCGCCCAGTCTGTTTGTTATTTATACCAAAAAAAAAGTGGAAATTAGCGTGGACAAAATGTCTCAACATTTGGAATGCAAGCTAACAGAAGTATTGGAATTAAATAAAATTGCATGGTTTTTATAAATTTTCTCAATATTAATCTTTGTTCCTTAAGTTGTTCACTTTTGACGTTTTAAAAAAAATTTGAATAATAATTCAAGGTGAAATTTCATCCATTTAATAATTTTGAATTTCGGCTCGCGTGATTACCTCACCGGCGACCGGGATGTTAATCTAACTTAACGTAGCCTAATCTAACATAATCGTTGGATTAAGTTAGGTCAGGTTAGATTAATATCCGAACCGCCGTGAGATAGACGGTATCCAAGACGAAATTCAAAATCATTACCTGTATGTTAACTCATTTCAAATGTTCAAAATATGATATGTAACATAGAAAATATTTTTTTAATAAGTCAAAAACTAAAGCCAACCGACTTTAAAATAATATTTCAATGTTTACATACTACGTTTCACTTCTTCAAGAAAATGGTTCTTCTTTATTCGCGAACAATAAGGATAATTCGCGCCATAACCTAGCAATACGAAGTGTTATTTTGGCCGCCAGCAACGGAAAACAAGAAAACATCGTATGAATTATAATAGAACCGCGTACGCCTCACTACCAAATGCAAAGTATGTCAAGGATTTTCAGTGCAGATTAAGGACAACCCTGGATTTGTATTATTCCTGCGGAGATTACCGCGCGCGCGGTTTTTCGCGTCTTACGAACGAGCAGTAAAATAAGAATAAAAATCCCCATTGTGTTTATTATTCTGGAAAGAGTACCGTGAAGGATTCTTAAGAAAGCACACGTTTCCGCGTAAACGTGCTCAACGTCAGTATTTCTAATTTAACTAGCCAGCATATCTAAACTAATCGAAATTACAGTTACATTAACCGCAAAGACGTCATACGGACTTGGGTATGGTGAATAGCGAAGTGTGCATCGGCTGAAATCGTGAAAGAGAGGAAAGAAACAGTGTAAGAGTGAAAGTAGGTTGAAAAGGTTTAAGGGAAGGCAAGAATATTTAACCACAAAAAAGAATAGAAATAGAGGAAATAGTGATAGGATCTAAGTCAGGTTAAATTGCCAAAGGCAAACAGCCGGTGAAACGTACAAAGATTTCATACCTTTGAAAGAAAATAATAGACGTTGAAGATACGTCTTTGTCGAGTAATAAATAATTTAAGAGTTTTGTAGCATCGATGCTTACTAATGAAGATGTCTAATTGTTTAAGCCTCGAAAACCTTAATTCGGCCCTGACCGTTGGCAATCATCCTCCGCGCGGAATAGGAAATCAAGTAAATAAAGTAGAATCTCCCAGTCGATTGTCCGCGTTTAAGAATAGACGTAAAGAGAACAACGTAATGATTTCATCGTTAATACCGATGAGCGTTATACTGTCTGAACATAGTCGAATCTGCGACGATTCGGTCGTATCGAACGAGCCGGATGATCTAAGCGTTGTCGCCGATGAAATCTGAACACGTGCTCAATTCCGACAGCGGCCTGCTAAGACATAAGCGCGGACTTAGATTTATGTATGAGTGAACTGAACTTAACACTAACGGCTAAGCCGTTCACGGTGTTAACGAGGGTCAAGTGGGCCCAGAATGCGACAATCCTACACTACACGACCAAAGTGCGAAATGCACCGCGCCGGTTTTCGTCGTCTGGAAACTGGATCGTCGATGACGCTTCCGTGGAACTGGCCAACAGCCTTTTCCTAGATACACCGAACATTATTGTCCCCTTTTAACACACGTCTGTCTATCTCGCTCCAAATATATTCGGGTCACAAAATTACATGAAAATAAGACACGGTACAAATTAATTTCGCAACTGTTTTGATTTAGTAAGGTACTTGATTTACTAGTGGGGAAATAAGGTTTCTTCGTATGGTTCCATTGAGGAGCCATGAAATTCATGATTTGATCCCAAATTTATTTTGAGTAATTAATTTTAGTTCATATATATTTCCCCAAATATTGTTATTGATAAATACGCAAGGAAAAAACAAGCTTTGCATCCATTTAAATCGATCTTGTCGAGTATCCTTGAAAATAAATATTTATATTAAAATTGTTTATTCAATATAGAGAGGTATAGAGATTTCAATAGATACATTAAAGATTTTCGTATTATTTCAAGTATAAATTAATCGATGATATCCATTAATTGATTAAGCAACGCGGACCATGAAGTACTTGTAAATATAGATCATGAAATTTTGCTACTTCATTGCGAATAGTATTTTGCTTTTTTCTAGATTAACAGATCCAGCTTTAGATAAGATTATGCGAAATCATGAAAAATCTACGATCTGATAAAAACTTAAGTCAACACTTTTTAATCGTATAATTTCTAAAGAGTTTGCGTGTTCCCAAGCGAATTATTCGGATCGAATTCATTCAATTTATACATATACAGCGATTCTTTGTACAATCAACCAATACGTATGATTATTTTAAAATTAATCATAATTTTAACGCGTTACCATGTGATTGTTTTTTATTTTTAATAAAACATTCGCTTTCTAACGCCGATCGTTTTATAATATTCATTATAAGAAACATGAAATGAATATCAAATGACAGAATCGACAGATGATAAAACGAAATTTAATTATTCTTTAAAATCTCGATTATATAATACTGGTCTAAAGCGTTCATGATTCCAAAAACGATTCAAACGCGGCACGCGATACAAAAAAAGATAATTTTACGAAGATATTTGTTTCGAACAAAACACGCGCCGTGGTAGTTAAACAGGATTGGGTGGCCAAAAGTGTAAGACAAGGCAATTATCGAATTTTTGTAGAGTTCGACGTTCACGAACGTCACATTGTACGATAACGTCATTAATAGATTAGCATTATTCGCGTTAAAACGTCGCCGGATTATCCGAATATCTAGCCCACGGATTAATTCGGATAATCAAGATTTCACCGTATTTAGCGATTCATTTCTATAAATAACACTACGCGTTTCCATTTTGATGCCAATATTATGCGCGAACGCGCACATTATCAGTTCCGTACCAAATGCATTCCGATGAAAGTTAGTCTAGATCGGGAATGATTAATTCTCGTGGCTAGCTCCTCCGCTAGAAAGGCATTTATTATTTTTCTAAGTACAATTTTCAAACAAAACATTTTCGACTAACAGAGGTATACGTAATTTGCCTATAAACTTATACGATTTGGTAATCAATAAGATACAGAAATAAATCATCGATTTCGTTAATTAAATCATTTTCGTCTCTAGCGTATACTTATTTCTCGGGGTCTTCGTTAATCGTTTATCGAATCGTCGATTGTTTAATCGTAGAGAATGATTTGTGTCCTTCATCGAAACGATCGATTTAACCTCCGAATAACGAGCGGATTTTGGCCGAAATATTCGACGATCGTCGATCGACACGGAGAGAATCGAGCTCGGGTCGGTGATTTTTTCACTGGTCCGGACTGTACCGGGGTACCAGCTACTGTTTCGGGAGCTGCTTCAAGGTATGCACTCGCAAAAAACACGTCAGACTGCTGAAGACCCAGGCTCGGGAGCAACAGCGAGCGAGAACCAGCGGCGAAGAAAGAGGACCGACCGGAGTATGGGGACGTGGAAGAGGAAAGCACGACGAGGATGAGGATCGAGCGACGGACGAGGGAGGAGGACGAGGATACTGACACCGGCGTATAAAGAAGCGGACGATGGGAGGAAGCCGTGGCCCTAAGGTAAGCGTGAATTGGAAGAGGATGACGGGTCCTTGGCTCGCTTCCACGCGAGGAATGAGGATGAACGCGAGCCTGCAAGCAGGAACGCATAAGAAGGGGCAACAGGTGGATGGGGTTAGCGGCTTATCCGGCTAACGCCCCAAGTGATATCGCGGTAACTTCGACGCGATGCGAAAAGGGGATGCACCGATCTGCCGGCGAAGCTGCTCCTCGCGTTGCTTCTCCTTTTCCTGCTATTTTCGAACCGGCAAAAACCACGGCTACAACTATTCCGATGTTCTATACAGGGCCACTTCGACAATCGCCTTTACCTGGGAATAAATTACTAGAAATTCACGAGGAATAATTCAATTCTATACGTTGCACGAGATTATCATCGACTTGCAAATTCTTTAGCTTCGATGTGGCTTTATGGCCTAAGCAGCGAAAATATGAATCGTTTGTATTTTAGTTATAGGGTAACTTCGCCCAATAGCATGTGTTGTCTGTGATATCTTGACTATGCAACAAGTGAGAGAGAAATGAACAGTTTTTGGTTACTTTGAATATTTTTTTTGCTTGAGGGAAGACATGATTGTTTGGAACTGCATGATCATTGCTGATCTTATCCAACGCATCGAAGGTTTAAATATTAGTAGAAACGTTTCATTGCCATTTGTCGAAGATATATTGCCAACGGATTTATCAGGCCAACAACGATTACAAAACACGGCTAAAATTGTTACATAATATTTAGATAAGAAAATAAATTTGTTAAAATGACAGGAAATCCGAATTTAAATTCCATCGAGATAAATTGAATAGATATCGATTTATAAGACATGACAAGTTTAAAAATAGTTTCTAATGGTACGATTTATGCTATGTATCCTTTTGCATATTTGTAAAACACGATTCACCTTCTTTATATTAATCTTTGCACCAACACTTTTGAACACTTGCCTCGCAGGCATCTTGGAATTTGATGCTGGTCTCGATATTGCACGTTTATTGCGAGCAATTAAACTTTATGGATGCCCAGGACTCTCTTCTACCGCGATTTTCAGGACTTTTTGCGGATATCTGTACTCTGGGACAGAGTACGTATAAAGTTTTTTATTTCGAATCATCGATATTGCGAACCCGATAAAAGTCCTGCTCGTTTTTTTGTGGAAGACAATACAGAAAGCTTGGAATATTTTATAATTTACATGTTTAAACGTGCAATATACATAAAGTATTATCATCACAGTACAACAAGCATCAGAAATTGATCTGACTTTATACGTTAATATCGATTTACCAAAAAGACGATCGCAACCATCGATAACACTTTCTACAACAACATGATAACGGATTTGCGAAAATAAAGTTTTCTGATCATCCGTACAATTTCGAGCATCGAAACTGACGTTAAAATAAAATTTTCTTCCGACGAGAACTCAAACATCAACACTGGAACTACTGGAAATCTTGTAAAATATTTACTCGACTGAATTTTTGCAAATTTAACGCTTATTCCCATCACTATCGTTTTAATTTCTTTGGTACAAATAAATACACTATAATTTGTCGGTGGTTCTTAAGAAAGTTTCCCTCGAACGTCAAATAATTATTCGACCTTTTTCGTATCAAAATAAATACATTTTTTACAAATCTGAACGTGACGTTTAAATTCCAAATTTCTATTAGAGTGAAAAACAATTTCGAGACCGTCTATGCACCGCGACGCGGCCACGCATCGCTGACGGCGCGAAGAAAACCTAATCAAAAAGTAGAAAAAAGACTCGACCCCCGTATGCAAAACGCAACATCGCCACGAATTAATGCTAGCATCGTAAACAGCAGTTCGACATCGTTTATCGGCGGATCAGCTTATCTACCGGGTGGAACACAGATACGCGTCGTCGGCGTTTCCTGCTCGGGTGTTTCCCGTTAAGACGATAACCTTAATCGTGGACCGATGTAAAATTCCGCGCTGGTCCTTGTAACGATCGAGGGCCACTGGAATTCCGGGAATTTATTTCCAGACGAATTTTTGTCGCGTCCTCCTAACGAGCTTACGTAAGTTCGAACCAGAAACGGCCGGGGGCCACGATATTCGACAATTGAACGTAGGTCCGTTTCGGCGCACTCCTCGCGTTAGCCTCAATAACGCTCTAAATCAGAGGTCAGCAAACTTTTTCTGGGAAGGATCGAATAATACTTTAATCTTTGCCAGCCAACGCGAAATATCCAGAAACTTTTTGTCCGGATTTCGTTCGAATCGGACCAAGTTCCGATCTATGCAACCATGAGAGGCGTAAAAGCGTTTTAAAATTATAGACCTTCAAGCTTTACAGTATTCATCAATTTTTACCAGAGGTAAATATTTTTGTTTTAATTAATTTGATATACCGTATGAAATTCGTATGAGTGATCGATTGGGAACAGAATAAGAATATGGCATTTCTCAATCTTTAAATATTATATTTTGTCTACATGGACAGACGTTGACTGTACAGCTCTATTTTAGAAGTACGTACCCAAGTTGTACTAAAAAATGAAGAGACTATGTACGTAATTGATAAGTTAAGTGACTCCAGAAAGGAGCAGATAGGTTCTACTCAGCTAATCCACTCATTAAAAAATCGACGTACATCGAACGGAGCTTCTTCCAATATTTCATACAATTGACTGCTCAAGAAATTGACCTAAGATCGGCCTGTTAATCTCCTATCAAGGAAAGCAGGTCCAATTACATTATCACCAATTATCCCTTCCCATTCGTTTACACTGTATTGTTGTTGGTGACTCAATTGAAGAATAGAACGTGAATTTTCTTCGTCCCGATAACGAGTATTCAGATGATCAACGAATACATCGATGTGAGAGAATATACAAAACTATTTCTTAAATTTACCCCTAATTTATAGAATCTAAATACTCTAGATCAGACATAGAAAAATTAACCTTTCTTGATATTGCGATTATATTAATGCATCAAAAGTCAACGTTTTCGATCAGATTTCGGTACTGTCAAAAATTCCGCGTCTAAATTCTGGTACCGCCTCTGTTCTGGTCCGAACCAATGTATCCGTGGCGCGTAAATTGCCGTGCACACCATCCGAGCCACTTTATTATTTCTTCGAACTTCGCGTTTTATTTCTACCACCTGGACCCGCTGATTTTCGTAGGACCCTCGCGTCCTCTGCACGAAACGATCTCGCTAACCTCTTCCAACATGAATTATCGACGCTGTACTGCAAATTTCTCGAACCCTTTCGGGCCTGGAATTTAGCGCGACTCTCGGCCAGGTTTCGCTAAGAATTTATTACGAAGCAGCTTTATACAAATTGTAAACGTTGATACGAAATATTGAGACATTAAGAAACGTTAGGACACAAAATTACTGCACGTTTGTCTTATTTAAAATTATATTTATTTCGAACGAGTACGAAGTATTCGATGGAGGGATTTCACGATAGAACTATGATCATGTGCGATTAACAAGGACCAGATTAATGGAAAAGCCTTACGGTTCGCGTAATAATATACGTTTCAATCCTGTCGAAGATAACCGCCTTGGGAGATTAATGAAAAACCCGCGTATGGACTATATTTCATACGTTCAGATTACAAACAGGGAACGTTTAAAAGTCGAAGCGCTCAATTCAGTTCCTGAATCGTACGTTTCGGCTTCTTTTAACGGTGACAATATTTCACTGTTTATTAACGTAAGAACCAGTTTACAAGTCAGCGACACGGGGTAAACTGGTTCTCAGCTTTTTCTCAAATATTTTGCAACCCGCCTCGCCTCCAAATCGCTGACCAAGTCTTCGTCGTGAACTTGAATTGAAACGCAACAGCAGAGTGGGGCGGAGCCTGAGAAAATTGGGAGTAAAGTAAAAACACAGATATCATGGAATAAATCTATTTAAAAAAAATTCTTTTAAAGGAAATAGATACAATCTGTTAACACTAGATTTACGGAAGCCATATTTAAAATTGCAGAACGCGTAAATATTATTTTTTAACAACTTATTGTTGAATTTGTTTTGATACATATTCTAATTAAAAGAAAAATCGTATTTTAAGGTAATCGTCAACATGAAAGGTATCTATAAATATACGTGTGATCAATGCCAGAAAATCTAGTGTTAAAATTATTTATCGTCGATGTTAACGTTTCAGGCTAAATACTTTTGCACGAAATTGTAATGCAGTTTACTAAAGACAATAAGAATTACGTAAATAGACGTAAATGATAAAATAAGAGGGATGATCCCTTTTAATTGGACTGAATATAATGCATATGTACAAATTACAATCTGATCGCCACCAACTTTCCACCCTTATTTATATATATTTTAAGGAGGAATATTTTTCGTAACGAAATAGTAATTTATCGCTGATAATCGCAGAATAGCGGGACACTTGGGAGCTTTATACAGCGAAAAGGCGATGTAATATCTTTCTTTATCGAGCATCAATAGAGTGGAACGAAATGTCTCCGCGGTAGGCGTTAATCGTGCACCATTCTAATCAGGCTTATCTGAATATCAGATGACCGATATCCACGTACAATAATTGTTTCTCTTTCAACGCTAGATAATCCACGGGATTGATGCTTCCACCGATCACATTACGTAAATTGCTCGTTATGCTACCAGCTGGATATCGACTTTCACTCGTTTCAAAAAACATGCACGTTGAAAACAAAAAAGTTTCGATCGTTCGTGGAATAAAAGTCATCCTCCGCGTCGTGTATCGTGAATCGGGGCGGATCCTGAAGACTTACTTCGGTGAAACGGAACGAAATGCATAAAACTATATTTCTGAATTTTGTTTCTAGTTTATTTATCGATATTTCAATTAAATTAGTCCACGCTCGAAAAAGACTTGTTTACTTGAAATAAGAGATATTCGTCCCTCCAAAGGTCAACTTATTTTTCTATCGCTAGTTTATAAGCTCGCGTTTATTATTTTCTAAATTCTAACGTAATCTAGATACGTTTTCCTCTACCAACGATAATTATTCGACACGCGTCGAACAAACGAAGGAGTCCATTTTCTTTTTAGTTTAGAATGAGCTCGTTGCCAAAGTATTTCTCGTAATTTATATGCCCGGTGGAAATGAGACATCAACGACGCGACCGTTGGGAAAGTTACGCACGATGTACCGCTAAATATCAACATTGTCATAAATATTAATGAGATATTTAGGTTATGTCCGATGGGACGATAGCGTGATAGAAAGACGGGGTAAGGAACGGTCAAGGAAAAGGACGCGAAAAGTTCTACGTGCATTTGATGTATCGGCTTCGGTGGCCGGATAGATGGATTACAATCATTCCGGTAGCTGGGGTGGTCAAATACCGTGACCATGCGTGTCTCAAAGCTATCCTTGGACGTACATGTACGCACTTTCGAGTGCACACGTGGCTCCGATGCGTGCACGATGTGGGCCCCTGCAACCAACTACGGCAAGGACGCGACTTTGACTCACAGAATGCCTCCGACCGATGCTCGAATTTTCAAACGCAGATAACGAACTTGCGTTATCTTCGGATCCAACATCTTGTTACGCCACCTCGCAGTAGGCCACGATACGTTCCCAAGTCGTCAAAAAATAATTTACCAATTCCAACGAAGGCAAAACGTATGCTGACATTTGGAAATTTTTCCACACCATACCAAACGTCTCATATAAATTTTGCATAGGTGCAATCAAAGTACCTACTTTGAACACTATTTTTGGTGAATAATAAAATGTTAATTTATATCTATAAAAAATATAACCGAATTTTCTTGTCGCGCGATGGGGTTGATTTCTCCGAATTTGTTTGAAACATTTCTTATTCATACGTTTAACGAATTATTTATTTTTTGGAGCGTTTCTGATATTTCTATAAGAAAAATAAAACGCTTTAATGCGATCGTATCGTAAACATCTGTACATTTACACGCAGGGGTACATTATTAATTCATATACATATACCTTCGTCCTAACGACCAAAGAAGAATACAAGCATGGTACTAGAATTGCGATATTATATACAGGGTGCACCGCTTGAACCGTCCACTCTGATTATATTCGTTGTTGGATCTAGGTGCTTTTGCTTTTGGCACATTTACAAAGAAATTAAAAATGCTCCACCAACGACGAACAATAATTCAAAGTTGGGTAAATTATCGGTTGTTTTGCGTACGTTGAACACACAATAGATTTTAAATGGCCCAAAGGAGGAAATCTAACGGATTGGGATCAGGAGACCGTGGCGGTCATGCGTTGGATCCACCTCGCCCTATCCATCGGTTTGCGAAGGTGTTGTTCAGGAATGTACTCGATGCACGATAGAAATGTGGCCGTAACACCGTCGTGCATGAACCACAAATTACTTTTGACGTGCATCGTGCAATAATTCTTAAAGCCTGCTCTGCAAAAAGCCAAGATAAACAGTCCCATTTAGTCTAGTTGGAAGAAAGACTGGTGCTGAAAAACACCATCCCCCACAATTCCACGCATTAACGGAAAATTTATAAATTAAATTAAATAAAGTGTTAAACGTTTCAGAACAACGAACAAGTCTGCGTTTAAATTCTTTTGGCAAAATTCATACTTTTCAAAGGTTGCAAATGTTATATGCTTTTGTGGACCTTCTACGAATATTTGGGAAATAGAATTTTTCTTTTTATTAAAATTGTCCGCGGATAGTGGATAACGAACGATGGTCGGGGCGCGCGGGTCAGAAATGAAAATCAGAAGTTCCCGACGATCAAAAGATCGACCGGTCAATGGAGATGCGGTCTTGTTGCACCGAATGCCAGAACGCGAACGTGGTCGTGGCACAGGAAGAAGGCAGGGGCACATCCGTATCGTGGTCAGAACCCGTGACCCCCCGTACGTACACGTGTAAAGGTACGTATGCTCATCCACGTAACACACACGATCCGCGGTTTTACCAAGGATTATCTCCCAACCCTCCCTCTGCCAACGCCCCGGTTAACGCTCGGAAATTTTAGAACGTCGAATCGTATATACGCTTTTATGGTCTTGACTTCCTACGCCAACGTTAACGTCTCCCCCCACCCCCGCGCTTCGAAAGATTCACGTTTCAGAAAGCGTCGACCGTTGTCGATTCTCGCGAAAATGTTCACCCGATGGGTTTCCCTCAAGACTGAACTTGTTAAACTTTTTTCTATTCGAATATTAAATTTAATATCAGGCTTGTACGAAATATAAAGAACGTTTAGAAATAAATTATTATTCCTCGGTGTAGTATGTTTTAAATATGAGCATAAGAAATTTATTCACAACGTTGATACGTATAGTGAAGTAATTTATAATATTGATTTCTTCCCAGTTTCTTATGTAAAAACAACTGTAAACTGCATCTATATTTTTATGAAGCATACAGTCGATATATTTTGATTAATTCTTTTTCAATAAGATAGGAAGTTATCCCGAAACGTTATAAATTGCTTGTTCAACCAAAATGAAATCTGTTTTGTTGCCTTACGTCGTAAACAGAAGCTAGAATTTATCGATCGTCTTAGGTCGTAAATTGATAACAGCGGATGATATTTTAAAATGGAGTATTAACAATAAGCGATTAAGAGAAGTTATACGGATTATTTTCAACGATCTGAAGTAGTATACGTGGCTCATAAAAAAAATTAGATAAGTGTCATCGACCTATTGCTGGATCGTTAGTATATCAACAGCAAATCTTGTTATTGCTCTCTAAAATATGTATAATATATTCTTGTAATCGAAGATCTCGTCTTGGATTTTTCGATAGGTTTTCAAAAAATTCACGGATGTTCGAGTGTCAATTGTTATACACGGTGTTAAGGAGAAAGGAATTTCTTGCAAGGCAAGTGCACATTACTCTCGGAAAAAGATTCTCAGTTCGTCATGCATTGTTTCCTATTTTATAACACGAATAATCATGACAGCTGCGTGACTTTAATAAACTCAGCACTCCGAGAGAGATAAGTCAACGTCAAAATGTTCAACGTTGCCTTACAAAGTTCGCAGCTGACGTAACTGAAAATTGAACCAACGGTGAATCGTAACATTCGAAAACCGTTTAGCCTCCGAAGCTTCTGACCTTTAATAAATTTAAAATTTTATAGCAAACTGTGGGAATCGTCGAGGAAATGTATGCAAGGCACGCACATGCATTATTTCCATTAAGTGCATCGAGATTTGTGAAGGTATATTTAACAGTTTCAGTCATGCAGTCGGGGACAAAATTAAGTGGACACACGGTGGAAATTGTATTCGAATCTAATCAAAACAGCATTACCGATGTAAAAACAAATTTTATTACATATCCCACGTGGTACATAGAATATTCGATCATTAATTGAAATCAACATTAACATTAGTGTATAAATAAGTTGTGTTTATTTAACAGGATTGCAAATTGCAAACAGACAAAATTATATAGATATGATGAATATTATAATCAATTTGCAAATAATATTTATGTACTGCTATAGTCCTTCCCTGGAACTATTGTTTCTAAGCTGACTCGATCGGATTTAAATCCTGTTTCAGTGGTGGCCATTTAAATGATATTGGAATTGTTAGAAAGTTCTGTATTTTTTTTAGCTTCGTCGATGATCGTCCATCAAACTTTACAGTTGCAATAAATTAGTTCCTTCTGACGTATCAATTCTGCTCAGAATTACATTTGCATACATGCTTTAGCAAAATCTAAACGTCTCTTCTTATTTGTTCGATCGATGAATGGCATCAGCTGGACAGTACTTCAATTTTCGTTATATAGTTTTCACAGACACGTTTAATTCTACTTCACGATGATGTAATTTACGTGGTTTTTTACCACAGCCTCTTAAACTCTCGACACTATTGTAATAAATAATTTTTATAAACCATTTCGACTGCACTTTTTGGCACTCCACATCGCGGATTCTTCGCGAATTCAAAGAAACAATTCAGCGATTTACGAGCAAACTGATCGAGTACGCCAAGATGCAGCGGAAAGTGGCAAATTGATATCGAGGAATTAACTCGGCGATGAATCGAATGTGCTCGAGAGGGCAGAAATTGGTAGGGTAGCAAATTGGCTGTGTAATGGTACAGGGGTTGGTTTTCTCGACGATGCCACTCACAGACGCCAGTGTTTGCATAGCGTTACGATCGTTTCCCCGGTGCGTTCGTTGCAAGAAAATAAAACCAGAGTGATTAGGAGGCCATCTAGGTAGCGACAATGATATATGATTTACCTGTACTTGATCCGTTTTCGTGTTAGCAGCCATCCATGCCTCTACAAACGTGTCCATAGCGCTCTGAAAATCCATTCCCTCGTAGAGAGTCTCTCAATAATTGTCCCGGGACTCGGAAGTCACCGCCATTTCTTTTCTTTTTTAACTTCACACTGTCACCTATTGCTTCGACGATTCTCACCGACTTTTTTTTTATTTTATCAGTTCCTACGCGTCATTCATCCGGCGAAGTTCTTCAATTCGCTACACAAATACGTCCCGATGTCACAGCCATACTTTCACGCATAGATTCATACTTTGCCCCCTATCCGCTACGACGTTACAAATTAATTCGCTAATATCATGCAGGACATGCGCCTCGAGTCTCGCGTTGCGAGCGCGACCAATCGAATCTGTTCACGCGTTTGAAAATCGACTCCTCGAAACCGACCGATCGCAATCGATTCGACATCTGTGGAATAATATCAATACCGAGCGGATTCGAAGGGACGCGTACACGTGTCGACGCGTACTCGAAAGCCGATCGAAACCGGCACTCACGTGGAACCCGATTCCGCGCTAAACCGTGCTAAATCGTTTCTTGGAGCGTCCGGTCGCGGGAACACTATCGGCGAAAAAGTACTTTCTCATTCGTGTACAAATTTCTGTATAGGAACAGATTTGGCCAACGTTTCTCGAACAGCAAGCTCTCGCCACCAACTCGAACAATCGTCACAGTTCCGTCGACGAAGTCTCATCGAGTCCTCGGGATCACTCCATAAAGACCGCGAGTAACAGTACACGAAAGCGCCAACGGCCCCTCGACTGTCAATGTCTCGACATCGTTCAACGTACACTGTCCGCGATCATGCATCCCGGTGATCTCGATTTTCCCCAATCCACGCTCGTCGAACGAACGTCCATCGTCATTCGATCGATCGATCGACGATCAGGCGATTTCCCTTAAGGTCCCGACCTCGAGGCGGTCCGATCGCAAACATACGCGACGCTGAAATAGAGACACGAGCCGCGAGAACGACACATTCGTATGGGACGGCGTTCGAGCCGCGACTGTGCATGCCGTGGCGTCGCGGCGCTGGTTCTGCCCCTACGACGCCCTACCCGCCGTCGTTGTCACCCCACCACCGCGGCGGCCACCATCGCCCACAGAGCGGAGGACCATCCTGGTCCTCACTCGGATGGTTCACCCTCAAACCCTACGGAGCTGCCTTCGTCATCCGTGCACTCTCTACTTTCTCTCTCTCGTCATCTCGTTGATCCTCTCCTCCCGTCTTCTCCCGCCTCCGCCTCCCTCACTCTCTCTCTCTCTTTCTCTCGTCTCGTTCTCCGTTTCGTTCATCCGGTTCGCCGGTTCCTTCCAATCCCACGGCTATTTTCTCTCCCGTGTTTTCCCTCGAGCTTCGCCCGCGCGTCTCTTTGTTTTCCCACCGCGATCCTCTCCCTCCAACCTCTCGCGCCTCGTCCACCCCTTTCATCCGGCGTGTCTGCCCGCCGCTCGCCTTTCCTCTCTGCATCCAGTATTCTTAGCGACTTTCTCTCTCCGCGATTTCGACTCCCACTTCTGCTCCGGGCCAGCTAGTTTTCTACCGTTACCTATCCTCCACCCTAACCCCCCCTCCCCCTCCTGCCACGCGACCCTCTGCCACCCGCGTACCCATGACGCACTCGGGGGTGTGTCTGGAGATAAGATGCACTCACACCGTCGCACCTGTGCGCCCGCAACACAGCGCACGGGGCTACATAGTCGCGGGCATCGACCAAGGGCCCCCGGTACTGGAGAGTTAAGATATCTCTTCTTACCAGAGATGGCCACGATTCTTATCTAGATAACAATTTTTAATAAAAGATAAACTAATTTTTCACGCGTTGGTTATCTCTCCGTGGCAGTTGCAACGCGTTAATAATACCTAATTCGTTTGTTCTGCCCTGGTCACGATAGATCCTAAACTCTTTTTCAGACAATTGGAAACTAGTAACAATTTGTTTTTGAACCTATTTTTACAGCCTCGTTAAAATTCAAAAATCCTATCTACATTCATTTTCTTGAGAATTGATTTTTTTAACTCCTCAGTGAAAATTCATGTCTCAACTTTGACAAATCTTGCTCTTCACATTCTATCGCAGTTATAAATATAATCGTAATTGCAACTGCATCTTGTCGGTGTGTGCAAGTTGATATATTTTGCATTTACAATAACGAAGCAACGCACCCTCGTGAATTTCCAATTCTCTATCGCGTAGATTGGTTCTAGCAAAGCTCAATACTATCCTCTCGAATACAATATACATAGTTCTTCACCCGTTGAAAAGTTAGGTCAGAAACTTTGGAAACTTTCCCCGTTGCTTCTCAGCCCTCTGATTCTCCGGCGACACAGAAAAAGGAACGACAAACCGATTATCTGCTCGTCTTGGAAATTGCTTATGGCTGGTCTCGATTTACAATTATAAATTCGTTCGATTTTATTTAAATTGAGAAGAAAGTATTATTAATTTGTTGAATGTTAAAGAAAATGCATTTACTGCTCTATTGATACGAGGTATTGAACTTTCGATATTATTGTCAATGTTTCCACCATTTACCAGTCTAGGATTGAAAAATATCTCTTCTTCTGCCACCTCGATCGTCACAAATATTTCCGTGCTCGATGGAAGGGCTAAAAAATTGAAAATTCACGAACGACTCAAAATCTGTTCGACTGGCTTATTACCGGGACGACGATGGTAATTGCTCAGTATTTGCAACGGATTACACGTTATAAATGGTTGATTATATCTATAGTAACGCCCTATGACAGTTCCGGTTTCCGGTACGCAGGCTATAATAACGACCGCCGTTTCAAAGTATTCCAATAGTAACAATTTCTTTTCCGCGGTTCGAATTCGGTGTTATTTCTTCTTTCGTTTCGCGAAGACGTTCCATTTATCAAATGACGCGTTGAACGAGCGCGCGGCGAGATCCATACTTTGCATTCAGTTAAATGAAACAGCAAAAGTCGTTTAACCCAGATCGTGACCGGCGTTATTGATATCGATTTATGCGAATGAAAAAAAGCTGATCAGTCAGGTCGGTCAGCTTAATCTCGACCGGGCTCCGATAGCGCCAAGGTATTAAACTAGATAATCCCTGGATTAGGTAGAGTGCCCGTCAGTTGATCCGTTAATCACGTGACGTATGCCATTCAATATTCTATTCCATGGCAACGATGGTTACGATGTATTTATTTTCCCTTTTTTCTCTCTCGCTGCTCCAGTTTGTCCTTAGCTTATCAGAACAACCCCATCGTACGTTCGTGGTCGTAATAATACAATATACTTAAATTTTCTATGTCTACGGTGCCCCTACGAGGAAAAGAACCCAACTGTCCGACTCCAATTCCATTTCGTAAGATAATAGAAATAAATTAGAATGCCTGCAATCGCTACGATTTTTGGAATTAACTTCAATTACTGCAAGATGTAAAATATTGCACGAGTTAATTTTTTTTTTACGAGTGGAAAGCATTATTAAAATACATTTTTTCATATTTATATTTTGGTTATTTAAAAAGGGAAAGACGAGTTGCAGCAGTGGTACGCAGCGTGGTTAATTAAGTTAAGTCCTTGACAAGTGGACTCGTACACGACGAATTTTTTAATTCGATATTCTCGAAAATCAAATTTCGTACTAACAAATTCTTCCTGCGCGGAACCAATATCGTCGACTTTTTCGTTTCATCATTTATTTAATCGTTCAGTATTTTTTAACGGTGGACACGCCTCTCTGTCAACCATACCTACTAAATAATTCTGATTTAATTTCTTTTTACTGTCTAGACTACGTACATCGTTGTAAATTGTTTTCACAACCCATCTGATAGCATTTACCATGCCCAGAGTTTGCTATTTCTTTGTACAAGACACGATTGAGAGTTCCAAACATCAATTTTTACAAGATTTTCTCTACATTTTCGAGTTATTTTTTTACGTAGATTAGCTCATTTTCGAATTTCAGTGGATTCCTCAGATTCTTCAAGCTCTTTTCTTCTGGCTTCGAACGACACTATGGAAGAACGTGGCACGTTTTCACGTAGCACGCGACGTTTCGTCCGCCTTACCACATATCGGCTGAAGTCAGCCGAAAATCTTCCCCTGAACAAACTCTTCGTGACAGATTGGGAAACCGGGAGATTTCGTTCGCTGATACAACATTCCACACTTTTCAAATCCGATTGTAGAGATACCAAATTTCACGAACCGAGACAAAGCTTGGGATTCTTGTCTGACGGAAATTCTTAATCTACTCTATCTTGGCCACAATTAGAATATTTCCTTGCTTGCAAAATACATTATGGAAACATGTTTCGATCTCTTCAAGCTTGATATTTATATCCTCGGAGTTTTATAATTTTCTAAATTTTTGTCCGAGGATCTTATTCTTTTAATTATGATTTCTTGGAATTTGTACACTTTTCACGTAAAGAGGATTCCATATCGAATCGAAACGAATATTGATTAAATAAACAGGAGAAACCCCTTGATCTCTGAGCCCCTAGATCATTATTTCTCTCGTTTTCGGAGATCTCTAGCGAACTGCAGATAAGAAGGGTCGCTTTAACGTCGATTTAACGCGGAAGTTACCCAGTCAAGAACCACATTTATTTACACAATTCATCTTGTTTCATATTGTTTGTCTAAATCTAGGAAAACATCATAATCAGTTGGCAAGATATCAGGGGAGTATGCTGGATGTGGCAGAATTTTCCAGCTTGACCTAGTCATCGTGTGCTTCGTGAATTGTGCAATATAACATCGAACATTATACTGCATCGACAAAAATATCTTTTGATCGACAAAAAACCAAACACTTGTTCTTCGGTAAGCAATTCATATATCCAACACACGGTAAGCAGAATCTTCTTTCGATAAAGATTTGGCCCAGGAACATTATAGGTGGTTCATCGATTGATAACGATCGTCGTATGTTACAAGGAACTCGTTTCTCCTTACACATTACGATTCAATCTGTCAACGACTCGATCTTGTTCCACTAAATCAGCGAAGACTAGGTTGCCAGACAGTTAATTGCCGTGAGACGACTCATGTGGAATTCATGTAACGAGATTTTGAACCTTTCCAACTGCGTAAACATGATTCCTTGCTACTGTTTCTGATATCCCTATACTCTCTGTCAGAGATACACGTGTCTCATCTAGTTTGAATCGTTGATATAATTTTTTCGTATGCCACTGTTGTCTTTACTGTTATGTTCAAATTCATATAACAAGTTCTGTTTTTTTACAAATAGAGTAATACAAATGGTTCAATTTGCACACAGGTGAAAAGATATATTAAATAAAATTACTAAAAATGTAGAAACTCTAACTGAATGGCGAGCATGTTGAATATAGCCAAACTGTGTCTGAGCAAAGAAACCACGAAAATATATTAATAACTACCCTCTAATTTATTCTCTTATACTGATATAGGTAATAAATACTAAATTTCTAGTATTGTTTTCTTATAAGTACGCCCCGGATTTTTATGCAAATTCATACTTTCGGGAAGCTTTGTAATTCGTATTTTACATATTTCTTACATTTTTGCATGTCAAATGCATTCTACAGTTTTCAGAGAATTAAAATGTCCAATAAACGCACGAACATCCGCAGTCTACCTATAAGTCTACCATTAAACCTCCCTTCAAGTCAATACACAAACACCTAGACATTCCTGTTAAAACAAAGTTATCGCTTTCATCCTGCCAAATACACCTCCCCCGGGTCCACCTAAATTTCGTCCCACCCATCGTTTTTATTTCACGACCGAAAGTCGTCGAGCGCAAAAAGGCGAGCAAAATAAAATCCACCGCAGCCCCCGAACTTTCCAGCCGGTCTCGAAAAGCCAAAGGGACGTCCGCCCGTGTTCAGAATCCAGTTTCCTCAGGTTCTCCGCGTATATTACCGTTACATTCTCCCATGGTAACCCGGCGCTCCTTATCGCAACGCTGAAGCCAATAAAGCATCCAGCAGGCTTTGCCTCAAACTTTCCCAACCCCCGGTCCGAACGGTGCACTCTTCCGACCGTGGCGTCCTCGTGCAAACGACACGCGCGCGGGCATGCGCGCACACAAAGTCTTTAGCGTAAAAGGAGCACGAGTTGGGAGCGAGGGGTGGGGGGAGCGGCGGGGTAATGATTGCATCCGCGGATGCCACGGATGCAATCTGTGTGCAAAGCGGGCCGAAGTTGAAACTTGAGAGCGACGGGAGGGGAAGGAGGGGTACCGTAGGAGAAGTTCAAAGGGAGAAAGCGAGAGGGGAACAGAGGATGGATCAGGGATGGAAGGACTACGGGTCCCGTTTAACCGTGGAGGGGTTACCGTTCCCGAAGTCTCGACGGTGACACGGCTGGTCGGACTGTTTTCTAGGATCGCCGACGGTGGGTGGCAAAGCTGCGCTCCCGGGGCGTGTTCCACGGAGCTTGCGGGCGGAGCTTTCGCGACCCACGCCCACCCCCGACGGGTAGCTTTCCGCGAAGGCGTCTCTCTCGTCCCTCGACGCGCCACCGAGTAGTACCTGCCCAGAAGCCACCCCTAACGTCTCGCGTCGCTCTTACCTTCTGGAGCTTCGCCAGATCGAGCTTTCCGCCCCCCTCCACCCCACCTACCCCCACGGCCTTTTCCGAGGCTGGTTCGCGGTCTCGACGGGCTTCGTCCGTGTACGAGGGTATGTAGACCCTCGTAGCCGTGTTTGGACGCTCGCTATCATTGGAAAAAGTGGAAGGACGGGTAGCTCGCTTCTAGGAAATCTGGGTTTTCTGGAGGGGCGGGACGGTGAGTGGCTGCCACGGCGGAGGGAGTGGGAACGCTCGAAGGACATCTAAGGCGAGGGTAACGTATGCCCCGAGCTAATTTGCCGGAGCTTACCCGGGAAATTACGGGCGTCCTGCGCGATGCATCCGAATATCCTTGTCGCGGGGAACGGCGGTCGTTTCCCATCGCGAATCCTGCATTTTTCATCCGGCAACGTACTTACGGGCTTCTTTCAGGCGACGGTATCGGAACGCCCGGGGTACCAGTCCTGCCACGAAACAATCGAAAGCTGGTTTTAACCGTGACTACTCGAATTCTTTACTTACTAACGGAATACTAGTTTGTTTAGGACGAATACAAAATTATAGGATCGGATGAATATTTGTTGTGGCTCGACCCATTTCTGGGTCAGGGCGGTATCGACTCAGAAATCCAAATAGTTGTTTCGAAATCAAAAAATGTAGTCACATCACTGTAGCAAAATTTCATAGTACAGTATTGTCTCTATAGAAGCGACGCTCTCGGGGCTCAACGCTCGGCTGTATCGTGGACGAGAAACGATTCTTGATACTTTGTTGACGCCTACTGGAGGCGGCGAGTATAAAAAAGAACAGCGAGCATATGACAAAGAGGGACTGAGCGGCCGAGCATCGCCGAATTTGCTATCGCTTCCTTCGCTTCGGGTCGGCTGTAACGAAACACAGGCGATGTTTATGCGAGCCTATACGAAATCGGTGTTCTAATTCTGACTTCTACCTCTCTTGGTAGAGGTCGCAGAATGAAATACTGATTCTGTATAGGCTCGCGTAAACATCGCCTGTGTTTCGATACAGCCGACGTGGAGTCATTTGAACGATGCATGCCTTTGATTTCTTATTGCGTTAGTAAATAGGACCTAAATTGTATATCGTATTTGGTGTCATTTTAATCAGAAAACTGTCACGAATATGTTGATGAAGTTCGAAAAAAGGAAGAACAAAAATAAAGATAAATTTCATTGTTGATTTAATATTGTATATGTACTAGTTAAATCGTGTCATAACTTCAGTACATATATGTATGTATCGCTCGTTTACTGCAATAGTGATATGACTCAAAAAGATACAACTTGCGAATTTGAACTGTTTAACCAACTTATTTTACTCTGAGTTGTCTCACGATTTCGGCAAATAAATGATAGGTCAATTAAATTATAATTCCTTTTTTCAGATGAGGATACACTTTAAAGAAAGGTCAAATGTATATTATAATTTATGAAAAACAATAATAAAAATTATGTTGTACTTGATCTTAGTTAAATCAGAAAACTGTCACAGACATGTTAAAAGTTTCAAAACAAGAAAAGGAAAAATAAAAAATTTGTATTATTGCACTAGTGTTGCCTTAGTAATTTGAGCCCGTATCGTATGACAATGTTCGACGACCGACCGTCAAGCGCGCCGCTATCTTGGGGAACCGCCCATAGGAAGGCATACTCGCCGATACAGCGAGTGCTTAGTTCTAACGGTACGCAGTGGGGATAAGTAGAGGGGATATGATATTTGCCTATATCGTGGACGAGTTCCGAGCTTATATAGAGAAAATACTGTACTTAGAAGAGATAGTATAATTGGTATAAAAATCTCTGTAATTGCAATACCAACTACAGGATGCACTTAATATGCAAAAATATAAGAAACACTTAAAGCAAGATACAAATAATTATATTTAGGTGACAACCCTCTACCTAACCCAAACCTAACCCTCATTTCATCAATTCTACTAATAAATATATGAATTTGCATAAAAATCCTCAGTCTAGTTACAAGTATTATTAATAGTATTGATATCATGCACCAAAAATTAAAGAATCATGTTCTAGTTTGGAAGCAACCTTCGAATTCAGCAGGTCAGAGTTCAAGCCTGCTCGCGATGCATTTAGTCCCATCGCTGTTTCATCGACTGAGACGCAGCGCCTAAATGAATGCAACCGCAGAAACATAGCTGACAAGCCGTGTGCATTGTTCTACCCTGAATGGGCGCGACGATACAAACAAGGAATAATAAGAAATTGTTACCAAAAATTCTGAAACATCTCAAACACTGTGTCTCGTAAATCGTTCTTATATTTTTCGATCACGAACAAAATTTGTGCTGTTTTTAAAAATACTGTACTAATTCTCAAGCCTCCAAAAACAGTAAAACTTTTACTAATGCACAGAAACCAATATCTGCTTCTTTATTATATAATTGAGATATAATTGAGATTGGGAACATGACTGATCTTCAAAACTCTCGTCAAATATTCCTGAATCACAACCGTGTCTCCAATACATCAATCGATTGGTTCCTTTAGAAACACAGATAAAAGGAGTTAATTTTTTTAATTCCGACCATTAAATAGAACAATTTTTTATTTCTCTGTTTTAGATTCGCAGGGGGGCTCGTGTAACAACGTGTCAGAAACATTTGTTACAACCCCCTTGCATACCTGTTCCAGTAACTTTGACTATTTCTCATTGAAAAAATAGCGAGTACTCTCAGAATACGTATCAAAGCATAACAGAACCGCTGCATCGAAAAGTTTTACGCTTTCTTCAAGAAAAAATGACTTTTAAAGTGCTTTCCTTCGTCCCCAAAACCGGAAGAGCCCCCCGGGGGAATTCGAATAGTCCGCGCGCTATTTGTTCGTATCTCGATGCAAAAGATAGGAACATTGGGAATGTCTGCTGATCTGCTCTCTCCCTCGTTCAATTACCAGAACTGGCAATAAAATCGAAGCGGCCGTCGAATTTTAAATTTCGCACGCAACGTTCGCGATAAAGAAGAACTGGCACGTATAAAGCCCGAAATAAGAAATGAAATACAGTCCGACCAGGCGCGGGTACATACGCGATACCACGCGAAATCTGTCGAGCATGTGGTCTGGACGCGTTAATGTACAAATTGAAAACCATTTAGCAAATCTCCCCCCGCCGTTCAGAGTGTTAATAAATTCTGGTTTACGAGGGTCGGAGGGGTTGCGTTATGGATCTACGGGCGTCGGTGCGTTAACATACACGGCGGGAAGAGTTCGCCGTTTCCTTTCCGTGGAAAAAGGATCGTCTTCCGGAACCTAAGGGGGGGCCGTGGGAGCCTCGCGGAAAATATTCCGTGTCATCGACGAGGATCTTTTTGTCGCTCGATTGGGCATAAGCGTCTTTTCATACCCAGCGTGACTGTATTGTCGTACAGGCGTAAAGGGTGCGGTTCTTTCGATTGACACTAACGTACAGGACACTCCACAATACGTGGTATCTTCTAGGCTGGTGGATCCAAGACATTACATACACGAAACAAAATATATTAAGGTACATTTAATATGAATATTATTGAATATTTTATTCAATTTCGTCCTACTTTCGAATGGAAGTGCATGCACAAATTGCTATAAATTGAAGAGATTGAATAGAGGAAGTGTTTCTTCGAACCTCTTCAGTGTTTTTTATCTCCTCCATGATTGGAATTGGGACCACGCGTTGTGAATGATCCTGTATGTACGCGATCGTTATTAAGAACACGAACGGAGTTGTTACGGAACGCGGTAACAGGATCGGTATCTTCCCGCGTGACAATTGTATAGCGAACCCTCTAGTTTGTACCTATATGGTTGTGTCTCCACTTATACACCCGTCCACGTATGTATTTACATACGAAACGAGGGATTCTTTTTTACAATTTTCGTACAGGGAATAATTACGGATCCGATCGACGTTAATTCTATAGTTCGACGAAGTGTGTGCGTGAAATGTATCGTACGGTGAAAGAAAGATCAGCCGTATAGACGTTTTAATCATGCTTATTCGTCAGGAAAGCATTATTTATAACTATCTATATCGCTATCGACAGTCCTCCGTTTCATTTAGTCGCGGAATAAGAATAGTGAATTTGATTTGAATTTAACAGGAAATTCAAGACACAGACGAATCAGAATATTCTCTCTGCATAACTACGAAGCTGATCTAGCTGTAATCAGCTTCCCGTACACTTTCCTCGAGTTCCTTTATCTCCCCGGGGTTCTGGCGGGGCAGAAATGATACAGAATTTAATACAGCTTCATTCAATAAACTCCCATATACATACGCCGTATCGTGTCACTAAATTCTAACTCGATGTAGGAGCTGTACGTCGTAATCCCCTGACTACGTCGAAGCGAGTCCTTTGAGGGTGAAAACGTTACGAGCAGAAACGAGAAGATAAAGAGAAAGAGAGAGAAGCCCGGTACCGTGAGAGGGTGGGTTTTGGGTGGGTATATTCGTAGTTTGCCAGAAATCTGTAGGTATAATACGTCGTAATGGGAAGGAGGAGGATTCCTCTCGATGCATACGAGAATCGGTGGAGGCATTATCTATAAGATATCATACGAGCACTCGATGGCGAAGGCCGGACGATCGCCTCAAAAGCTAATGCGCGGCTTTGAAATTTGGATTAAACTCCCGGAGAGGAGGGAGGACGTATTTCCTACAGGACACCGTCGATGGTCCCTTTTGCGTCCTCGAGGTAAGGGTGTAAATCACGTGGATATGAGGTTTGTTCGGGCGATACGCGACATCAAACTGCTTAAACGATAATCGGAATTGCCGAAGCTCTGGGAACAAGAAGAGAAACGGGAGGTGATGGAAAGGCACGTAAATATGTAATGCAGACTGGGGCCATTAAACCCGGTAAAAATCATTGTCTCAACCCTTTAAACTACGCGATAAGAGTCCACGTAATACGATGGCGAAATAAATTGTTCGAAAGATTGTTAACCCTTTCGAAAATAATAGTGCGTAATCAGAAAGTTCTCGAGTAGGAATTTTTAGAAGATACCCCATCCCGTTGGCGATCTCGGTAGCATAAATACGGCTCATACATAAATTCCGCGTAATGGTAGCTTTAACCAAAGGCAGGAACTCCGTTGCCTGTAATTCAAATTCGAAAAGATAATGTCCCGCTTGTACAACGTATATTCTGGCGTACCTGCGCCTAGTTACGTAAGTTCGCTTCGGAAACCTCGCCTCTAACCCCCTCAACGGCGTGAACGTAAGGCGATGTATCAGGAAGAAAACTTTCAGCATAGATAACCTACTTGAAGAGTTAGCCCGCGTACATGCAAATTTCTGAATTATTATGCTGCGACGAGTATATTATGCGAGCTACCTCCCCCGACCATTTTACGTCGGTGGCCGCTCTCTCGCAGCCCTGTCGGCTCGTTTCCCTTTCGAGCTGGACCCTTTCCACGTTTCCATTGTCCTCGATCAGCTACACTTATCTACCTTCGCTGATAATTACACTAACGAGTCAGCTTTTGCACCAGTATTCCCCAAAGTTGATTTCGAATAATGTCACTGAACATAGGCTACCCCTAACACCGGTCATTTTAAGTTTTTCTAGAGTAACTGAAACTTAATAAAACGAGAATAGTTTGTATATTCTTACAAGCGACAACAGTCGTGTTTATCTTTTTGTATTTGTGAGATTTTGTAATTTTTTTTTAGGTGATTAGGCAAAGATTTTTACGAATACCTGTCTGCGATTCTTCATTATTTTCAATGACTTCAAAGTTAAATCGAGAGATATTTCCTCCGAGCACATCGAACATGCATCCCCCATAAATTGCTCCTCCGCGTCATTTATCGGTCTTTCCGTGAGATACATAATAGTTAAGCCCGCCAGCGGAAGTCGACTACGTTAATCGGATTTATTATTATTTTCTACGACGCACAACCGCAAACATTCATTTACCGAAGAAGAGACGCGCAGTATTTATAAGCCAAATCGTGTTTACATTTCATAAAATAGCGCAAATATTACCATAGGGGGCACTGCTTCTTTTCAACTAACGATATCATCGATATAAAAGAAAGTCTTTTCGTTATAAATTCTTCAAGATAACATTCTTCGAGCCGCCATCACAATTTCTCATTCCTTGGACGCGCGATTTTTAAATCAAAGCGGGCAAATAGAATTAATGCGAACGCGGCGGAGAAATTAGTAGATTCTTCATTTACAATTCCCTCCCCTCGTCTCGAACCGGAGGTAAGTCGTTTCTGTAACAACAAAAGATCCAAGAACGATGACGTTCGAAAGAAAAGACGAGGCGCAACACTTTCTCCGGTTAATTGCGTTAATTGTCCCGGAGCAATATCAGGCGGTAATTAAGGCTGCGACGGCTAATTAAGTTCGAAGCAGAGACATCCGTCCGAGCACTATCACCCCTCCGACCCCTGCTTCGCGAAAGGACACAAAGCTGATGACTAACTGAATTTTCTTGAGCAACCAGGCGTCCATCAAATATCTCGATATTTGAAAGCCTCGTAAGGGCTCTCGACTGGCATAACCCTTGAAATTTGGCTCTCCGTAATTTCCGGACACTCGACGAAAAGCAACTTTACCTAACGAAGAGAAAAAAAACGAAAAAGAACCATCACTTTTGCCTTTTTAGCGACAAAAGTTCCTTGGACCTGCGAAACAGCGAACCAATAAGTGTCATTAAAATTGACTGCTGGCTTCGCAAGCTTTGTTAAACGAGTTGAAAAAAGTCCCTCGTACATTGTCCTCCGTTCAGGAACGCTTCCATCGAAATGGTATTTCGTAATACGATTAAGACTAATCGCGTTACCGTTCGAAGACGGAAAAAACAAAATTTTCGTAAAAAAGAAACGGACGCGAAAAAAAAAAACTGGGGTGGGTACGCGTGTTTATTCCCGTCGACGAATTTCAGAATCGCCTCTGAGTATCCGTGACCTATAGCTAAACGCATCTAGTCTGTATACTAGGTGTACGCGATAAGTAATTCACTTACAGCTCTATTGAGTTAACCCTTGCTTTTGCAGTGCCTCCATTTAGCCTCTGAAACCCCTGTTCCGATGGTACTTCTGCTCTTCTACCTTTCTCCCCACCCACCAAACTTCCTCGACTACTAACCCCTGTGCCATTTGGCTCTCGCGGTATTAAAACCGTCGGACCCAACTTACTTTCCGATACACCCCGTAGCCGGTGCACGGACGCAGGTGAACACGCACGATGGCTCGAATTTTCAAATTTTATCCTGCAAGAGTTAATATGCTTATTTCTCTTCTCGTCATGTAGATACGCTTTGTAAAAATCTTATAAAAAATTTTATGAAATAAATATCACGCTTATCGAAAATTCATGTTGAGAATCGACTAAAAAAATTAATAATTGAGTACCTCTGATTTTTCATTGTGAAACGATTCTTGCCAATATACTGTTTATACATATTGATAACAAGATGTATACACAAAAACAAATATCCCTTTTAGGGAAGGGTATTTCTTGGTTGAAGCTCCCCTTTCAATAGGCAACCCGGTGCACGCGTGAGCACAACTGCGCTCTCGTTTAGGCGTCTAATAATAATATCTTGAAAAGTACACTCAAGAGATTCTAAGTTAAACCTCAATATGACTTCATTTTATATCTTTCTACCTATTCTTCCTAAAAGAATGATTCGCCAGCAATTTCTTGCAAAAATTTTAAGTAAATAATCGAATCTGTCAGAAACAAATTCTACGATAACTCTTGAATTTTAATACAGCAATCTCAGGAACAAAATACGCAATAAAAGTCGACGGAGAGCAAAGAACATAGAATGGTTTTAAGAATAACAGAAATCAGAATGACTAAAATACGCGATACTTTTGATATTAATTTTCCACAGGATTGTTTCGAAAGCATTGTGGATTAGATTTTGGGGCGGCCGGAGAGCCAAGAATTGATATCCGATCAATTAACCGTGCAAGTCGGGGCAAGATGAGAGGGAAAGGGAGGGAAGTTGGAGGTAAACTTAAGACAGAGAATGACAGCGAGGAGAGGAGGACAGAGAGTCAGGGCAAAAGGTTAGGTCATATTGCGGATAGGCAAAGTGAGTAGTATCTATCTCGTCAAAACGTCGGTGTAAGACCACTTAGGGCAAGGGTTCGTCTCTTTGGGAAAGCTTATGGCGGGCCCTCAAAGTGGCCATTACGAGCCGATGGTTGGTCCAGAGATGGTCTGTAGAAATCGACGGTCAGTATCGTCTCTTCGCTCTTCGCCCCCTTACCAACAACTTCTTCTCCCTATCCTTTGCATCTTGCTCTCTTCCGGTACCATTTACCAACCAAGTTGTCCAATTAGGTGTGTCAAGAGGTATCGAATAATTATGGCGGTTTACGTTGCTTGGTGTTCCTACGAAACAGCATCGGTTCCTTGAGCACGAATTGTATGTTTTGCAAAATTATAACTGCAGCTGCTGGTACAAAATTATACATCGTACCTTGTAAAGTGCAGTCGTAACTATTTGTATAATTAAATATTTAAGAATACGTCGTTATTCGAACATCAAATGAAAATAAAGCTCGCGAAGGAAGGCGAAACGTTTGAAAAATATGATTCGATAGGTTCGTATCTGGCTCAGGGTCTAGGTCACGTGTCAATACTTCCAAGGGTTTTGACAACTCACTGTTAACTGGGTGTACTAACGTTTGACGGTTACTCGATAGTTTCCGTCTTAAGTAACATCCTTTCAGTAACGTCCAATGTGTCAATGACTCTGTCGCCTACAAAATAATTACACGTTTGAAGTTTTTTCCCTCAATAGTAACGTTGCACAAAATTTATAGTAGATCTTGCGAATCTGCATCAATAATGTATGTAATTCAACATTAATGGACAATCTTGCGGTTAAGTGCAATGTAATACCGTTGAAAAAATGAATATCTCGTCGTCGAAGTTTTGGAGTCGCCTGTAGAAACGGAGGAGGGTATTTCACCCAACGGAAAGACACGTTTAAAGAATTAAAGTATCTAATGCGAAAGAAAGGTCTTCGAAGCCGCCGTTTGAAAGCGAAGTATTGTCTGCTTAAGCCTGGCATTCAGTGACCCCTCTCTCTCTCTCGATCTCGCTCCATCTTCTCTCGTTCTTCTCGAGTATAAATTGCAAAAGGTAAGATAGTACGCTGGCTGGGGTCGGTGGAGGGAGAAATAAGAAATTAAGAGAGAGTCTTAGGAGAGAATAAAGCTAAGAATTAAGGCAGCAGAGAGGCTCGGGGTAGAGGAAGATTCAGGGTGGAATAGAGAGGAGAAAGAAACCGGGAAGAGTAAGGGAAGACGGAACGAACTGAAACCGCTGCTGGCGCTCGCTTTCGGGCTTAAGTCCTCCCAGGGATTCTTACTCGCGCATCATTTAACAAAACAATTAGAAGTTAACCCCTTCCTTCGTCCGTTCCTTCTTTTATTTCGAATCCGCGTCCCAAAATTAAGGAGGCTTTCAACCCTTTCCAGGACCGATACAGTAGTCTCGATTACGTAGAACAACCCCCGCGGTCTAACGATCTATGATTCACCAACCTCCCATTACCCTCGATAACAAGAACGACATCAGAGTCAATCAAATTTTATTTTGACATTTTGAATCGACGAATCGAGTGTTCAAAGCGTGCAGTATTTTTTATTTTCGCTGTAACGGCTCGTTGGTGGTTTTATTTGAGGAATTCACCGATAGACCGAAGCCCAATGATAAACGCAAAAAGAGAAGCGGCGAAGAAATTACCTGGTATCATTTAGCGAGAGGGTGGGTCGGGGGAAACTCATGCTTCTTTTTTCTCTCTTTCTCGAGGGAAGTCCGCGACGGTTGGGCCGCCATGAATTTCGTCTTTCACGGAGATAAATAACAGTAAAGCGTAAAGCAAAGACATCCGGGGCGGCTGGCGTCTCGCGGGAGCAGAGGAACGGGCGGGCCACCCCCGATTCTCGTCGATATCAGACTGCATCGAGCTCCTCTTACACCCCCCCCCCTTCCCCCCTATTCGAACCTTTCCTTAGAACTGTGACTGCTTCGCGTGTCGTAGACGCAGAATAAGTATACGATGTTTTTTCCGCGCGGCAACCACCCGTGAAACGCGCGTAATCTTCAAACGAAGACGCACCCTGGGATCCGCGAGACGTCGACAACTTTGCCCGAGGGTGGGTTCGACGATGCCTGGAAAAGATTTTCACCAATTATCAGAAACGCCTTTTGATCTGCGTATGTTGATTCTTAAAACTCTTGCCGACGTTTGTGGGGGGGAGGAAAAAAGGAAAAAGGAAAAACGAGCGCTCGGTCGTTCTGTTTACGTCGCGTTCAGACTTCCCGCGATTCCGACGCTAAGCGGCCCCCCTCGCTTTTTGTGCGAGGATCCGAAGGGGTTCGCGGAAAGAAGAAGTTCTCTCGTTTCTTTATTTGCCCGGCAATTACGTTTCCAGAAAACATTAGCCGTGACGAAGTTGGCGATATTTCTGCCGGAGACTTCTCGTTACATCGTCGTCCGTCTGTTTGCAAATAGTTATTTATCGATGCTGTTCGGTTAGAAACGACACCCCTCCCAAGTGAAAGAAAGTCGAACGAATTCGAAGGATTCTAAGGTCGATAAAAAATTTTTAAAGAATAAGAAAAAATTAATATACATAATGAAGATACTTTGCAAGAAACGGTAAAAAAATACCAGATTCGTGCATAAATGTACGCACGAAAAATGGCGGGATTAAGAGGAGGAAAACACGATGAAAGAACGATTTATCAAGATCTGCTGTTCATGAAAGACTTCTAATTCTCGGCCGCGATTTTGCTTTCCATCGACTCTGTAGGGAGTACATTGCAAGCGGTGTGAGTTTCACTGACAATGAGTGGCTATTGTCATGTTAAGCGCTCGTCTTTCACCCTCGTCGTCGGTTTCGTTAGCCCCGAGACCGTTTCCTCGTTACTGTTTTTATAGGAAACCTTATTTCGCATTTTCTTTAAAAAGAGAGACTAGACCCATCGGATGAGGCAACAGAAGCTCGGGATCGTTTTCCTTCTGGTTCTCTAGAATGAATTATTGCGCAGTTAATCCTGTTCTCGAGCAACGAAACGGGGGGGCGGCCAATTCGCGAGAAAGTAGGATTGGCAACGATATTTCCGCGGTTGTGGAACAAAACATCGTAAATCGTATTTACTTAGAAAAATTTCGCTTTGTGCGTTAATTGAGCTCCGCGAAATAGAATCTATGCTTTCGTTGGAATTAATGCAGTCTAACTGAAATTCAATATTCAATTTATACAAATATATTTATTAAATTACAAGTTTACGTTGTGTGTCTGTTACATTTTATCGCTTTTCTAAGACTTTTTTCTTTCATTTTACGATGAATGCATTACTTCAATATAAATATTTGAAATCATGATCCAACAAGAGGGAACCTCCAGATGAGAACGTGAGATCATTCTGTCGTTCTATCGAAATCAGGTTTGTTTGAACACTCGCGAAAGCACGATGGGTACATAAAGAAAAGAATTAATCGCTGAAACGCGTTTTTAAATTTCTATTCCCTCGTATTTAATTTCTTTCAATTATAAAATAAAAGTTCGATCGTTCCAGACTGAGATCGTTCGTGAGCCACTATTCTGACGATTAGGAAAACGTTTTCATAGTTTTTGATTTTGAAGTTTTAAACGAACGTAAACGGAACCGCGGCAAGTACGACAGCCATATCCGTATTTGAACGAATCCCGGTGGAAGGGTCGAGGTCAACGAGAAGGGGACAAACGTATGGGATGGACGGTCCGCCGTCGAAAGCCAGGAGCTTTTTAACTAGTGGATACCACCCCCGATCGGTCGCTTCAGATTAATTTCATCATGAATGTTAGCCCAACACTCGAGATTCAACCGCAGCCAAACACTCTCCACGATACTCTATTAACAGTTTAAAGCGTATTACAGTCACGACGCGAGCTTGTTTCGATCGTGCGCGATGAGCCTGGTCGAAGCTTCACGACCGTGAAAAATATTTTTAATAAACACAAATTGTCTCGTATATAATTCACAGAATTAATGAAATGGGAATTTTGTAGAGGGTTGTCTCAACCACTAAATACAATAAAATTTCAATTTAGGAAAATCAAATATGCCAGATAATTGGACTACACCTATAAAATGACAAAAGTAAGGAACATAATCACAGACGTGGTATATGTTAAAGAATTTTTGTCTCGAAAATGTGTAGGATTTCGGGGGTATGTGTATTTACCAAAAATGATTGTAATTGACCCCCGCAGCCAAAAATAATTTTTTCAAAATAAGTTGAAATTTTTTTTTTCACCGAAAAATTTAGGCACTTACCCCCTGACGATTTTTCTTAATAAATCGTTTTTCATTTTGAATAAATTCGATCACGGGTATCGTTAAACCCCCCTGAAGCAGCGTGTTATCGTTTCTTGCGCGGTTGACAGAGACTACCAATTAGGAGTGTCTGAAAGGTCGAGGCACGTCGGGTAAGCTCGTTTCCAGAAGACGAGGAACACCCGTTCGAGTTAAGAGCGTCCCAAAAGAGGGAGGCAGAGGGAAATAAAGGAAGACTCGATCCGCCGGGATCTCTTTCTTCTTCTCTCTCGGTTTCTCCTTTGCCTTTTTCGGTGGAAATAAAACTGTTGTATCTACTAATAAAGGCGGAGTCTTACTTTTAAAAGCGCGTACTGCCGCTTCTCTCTCTCCTTCTATCCCGCCGCCGTTCTCCCTCCGGGTTCGCTCTCTCACCTTCGTTCTGCGTTAAAATAGGAGGGATTAGTTCCTATGGTAGCACGGGGGCTTAAGCATTGATGAGGTTTTTAAATGGGTTCTCCTTTGACGATAGTAAGAGAGAGCACGAAAGACGCGGGCGGCCAACTGGCTGGGGAACAACGGAGAAGGGGGGGGGGGGTGGACAGAGCGGGACGATATTTACCGGCAGATTAAAAAATCGAGGGAAAAATTAAGTGTTACGGGGGCACGCCCCCGTGCGGGATTTAATTCTACGTAATCCTCTGCTAAGATCGCCGAACCAGCTCCCTCTCCTCCTAACCTAAGAAGGTCGCCTCGTCGTTCTCGACCCTCCCTCGCCCTGGATTCCTTTTTCTCCATTTTTTTAAATCTCGTGCTAATCGTCTGAGACCACGCTTTCAGAATGTTCTCGATTAGCCGCGCGTAAGAACATTGTAAAACGCCCGGGGGAAGCCTCTTTCTCTCTTTATCAACGTGTTCGCCATCGCTCTTCGATCTTCGATCGGGAAAACTACCCTCACGAACCACGTTCACGTTATAGATGCAACAGGAATAAATTTATAACACGTTTTAGTATAACCAATATACATTTAATATAATAACAACTGGTTTTGTTAAATACACATTTCTTCAATCCTCTTTTTTGTAATCGATCTGTTCTCTAAATATCTTCACAGTTCATTCACAATAAAAGCAATAATTCATTCTCACACACACATAGTTTATATATTCTGAACTATCCGGGATGAAATGAAATTTTTTCTTTTGCTCGCGTAGTAGATTGTGGCTGTGTGTAATTGTAAAACTTTGGAGCAATTTTCGCGAGAAAAGTACGGTCAAACGGAGCTTGTCGGCCCTGTCGTCGGGCGTATAAATTCATCTCGAGCAGTTTAGCAGCCCCGCGGCTGATGGAAAGTTAATTTCGGTACGAGTCGAGGTCGGTCGGCGACGGGTCTTTTTCCCGGGCCGTTACCACTCAAATAATAATGTGGCTTAATTACATGAGGACAAGTCGATATGTTGGCGATACAAATATTTAGAGGGTGGACGGCGAGTAGCCGAGGAACGATGTTATTAGTAAATTAACCGACATCAAAGAAAATGCGAGCGGTGGTCACTCACTCTCCTAATGGAAAGCCTGCATCCTCCTGCGCGAGATATCTATAGACGTACTTACGTACTGTCTGTACAGATACGTTTCTACGTTTCAGCCATGCCGCCACAAACGCCCGCGCGATCGTTATGATTACGTACAGACGCGTCTACGACCCCCTCGAAGGGCCATCGAGAGTTCGAGATGCTTCTTCTACGGTTTGGTTTCTAAAATAGCATCGAGATATGACAGATTTTTCTCGAAATATCGTAGAAATTAATTTCTCGTTGTTTACTTTCTTCCTTTACTGTATTTTAGAAAGGTAATATTCGAATCATAGAAGCAAATCGATAACCCCTGTAAAATATCGCAAGCGAAGCCTGGTCTGGACCCGTTATTTCGACCCTACGCTACCTCCAAGGATTAGGCACACTAGTCAATTTTCTCGAGACCTGCGTGCATAGCAAAGCCTCCTACTATTAGAAAACAAATTTTATTGAATAAAATAATATCTGCTTGAATACGCTTCTGCTAACGAAAAACTTAAGGGGGTTTTTGATCTTTTTTTTGCATTTTCTTAAAGAATATAGTGTGGAAAATATATAGGGTGTTCGACCACCCCTAGGAAAAATTTTAATGGGGGATTCTGGAGGCCAAAATAAGACGAAAATCAAGAATACCAATTTATTGATGGAGGCTTCGTTAAAAAGTTATTAACAATTAAATTCAAAAATTCCAAATCGTTCTAAAAAAATTATTTTCGGTTGCAGGGGTCAATTACAATCATTTTTGGTCATTATACATACTCCCGAATTCCTACGCACTTTCGAGAAAAAAATTCCTTACCGAAACTATAATGCTTGACCCTAAATGTTCCCTTGAAATTTCATGCGTATGTTTAAAACGTCATAACTCCTGAACGGATTGGAGAATTTTAATGTTCAAAAATGCAAACGACGCGTATTTTGATGCAGAATATGTAGAAATTCCAAAAATATTAGAAAATTTATTCCTTAACCCTGTAACGTGAAAAAAATCCCCATAAAAATGGTCCAATCTTCAAACAACCATAACTCCTACAATAGTGAATATATTTCAGTGAAACTTTTTTCTCAAGTAAAGATCGTAGGTACCTACAAAAAACTATTGGACCATTTTTCTGTAGAGCGTAAAACAAGATTACTAAAAATCAAAAACGAATTTTTAAGGAAAATCGATAGGGGTGCTCCTAAATTTTTCGGCGAAAAAAAAATTTCCAAATCGTTCTGAAAAAATTATTTGTAGTTAGGGGGGTTAAGTACAATCATTTTTGGTGAATAGACATACCTTCGAATTTCTACCCATTTTTGAGAAAAAAATTCGAGATAGTGTGAAATTTTTCGACAAAATTAAAAAATGTCAAATCGCTTTGGAAAAATTATTTTCGATCAAGGGAGTCAATTACAATAATTTTTGGTGAATAGACATACCTCTGAAATTCTACGCATTTTCGAAAAAAAAATTCAGTACGAGCGGAACTTTAAACGTTAATAATTTGTTAACAAAGCCTCCATCAACAAATTGGTATTCTTGATTTTCGTCTTATTTTGGCCTCTAGAATACCCCATTAAAATTTATCCCAGAGTATCTGCTTAATCTTATGCCTTAATTTTATACTTTTCTTCGCCCAAAAAATTTTAAAATATCACTAAAGTATGCATAAATAAACCTTGTAAATTTGACTGCAAAAGATCTTACAGTTTATTCACAAAAAATTCCCCGAGAAAGCCTAAAAAAACGGTCTTCACACTAGAAGAACCCCTTAAACGGCCTTCTTTCCTTCAAAAAGCTAATAAAGGTTTTTAATCTTCTTGTAGCATACGAAAATACACAAAAGCATCAACTTAATATTGGTCAACTCTGTCAACTTCCTCTTCCTACCCTCTTAATTTAGATAACCCCCCTAATCTAAACGTTAAAAATACATCAAATTCCCTTCGTCCATTTTTCTTTCGCGCGTTAGATGCTGATCCAATTCTGGAAAGCGGGGTTATTCATTTATCATCGCAAACCAGTGTCGCTGGTTAAGAGGATGATGCATGCAGAGGGTGACGAGAAGCTCTCTGGGAGTCGGGAGGTCCGTGCATCCCTCTTACCGATTTCCTGGCGTCGTTGTCTCTTCCTCCGGTTACTCTCGACGGTCTTAAGGGTGATTTCTTTTCGTTCCTGGCCCCGCCAGACTAAATTTCGCGCGTTAAGCCCTCGGTGTAATCCTGCCCTTAATATTCAAAAACGTGATCGCCCTGCCAAGCGTCCCGAACGAAGGAGCTGCCCCGAAGCTACCGTTCGTCCGAACGAACTGGGCGACCCGGGGGTGGCGAAAGGGGGAGAGGGGGGAAGCTTTTCATATGCTAATTGGCATTCGTCATTTTCTTATGGCGACGACTTAAGTGTGCTTAAGCGCGCTAACTCCTTTCCCGATGCCTTAGACCTCGAGCGTCGTCAGACTGGCTCGCGACATTTTCGAAATTGGACGATTTCAGACTGAAACTCACACGTTCCAGAAGATACTGGAAAAACGATAGCAAACCGATCTGCTTTTTCTTGGGACTCTTTCTAATTCCTTCTATGTTAATAGTCATTATTTGAAAGCAATGATAAGATTATTACTAATATACAAATAAGCGATTTCACACTATGTACGAGTCGAGGGAGCAAACAGCAAGCGATCGAATAAAATATTTCGCTTCAATCACTTTTTGGAACACTAAATTTAAAATAAACCTAACACCCACTATAATATAATAAAATAAATTGTGAATCTGTCCAACGTCAAAATAGTTAGATATAATATGAAGAACACTTGAAATTGATATATCCATAATAGTTATTTTCAACCCCCTACTGTGAACTGTGTTTCCATTAGTCCAATAAAAATATACACACGAATATTGACTTACAAGTGGGATTGACTAAATTATGGACCTATCGAAACGTGAAAAACGGACTTCGAAGGGTTAGAGGGCGATCATATTACGATTAATACCTGTTAATGATAATTGGCCATGTGTAACGCGTAAATATTTTTCCCGTCCCGTGTCGAGGTGCGAGCATTACCATGGCACGTATCGTAGCACATGCGTATACTACACTCTTAACTTTATCGGAGGATATCTGAGCGGCGTATCTGTAATAAGATAACGCTTGAGTTCGTCGATTAAAAGTGCTGCGCCTCTGGCCTCACGCTGGTCGAGCTGGTTTGTCTGTTAGCCCAGTTTTTACGTGAAACGCAGGAAAAACGGCGAACAGGAACGAGAACGACGCGATTCTACTTGTCCGTATCATCATGTGATTGCGCGACCATTTTTATGGTTGCACCAGTTACGAAAAGCAGTACGTTCCAGTGGCGTGTTGTGAATAAAAGTAGGCGCTGATCGGTCGACGGACCGATTTCTCGTTGAAGTAAGTTTACGGGAATCCAACGACAACGGTAAATTAAGATCTCCCGTTCAACTATCGGAAGACGATAAACGACGAGTATAGCATTAGGATAACTTCTGACGGGTACGAAGGTTCGTTCGCATATCGAATGACATAGAAATTCTGAGAATACTCTACCCGAATACGTCATCAGGTGATTCATAATGACACATAAACGCACTAGGCACGTGTGTTCTATGTATGTTTGCTTTCTCTATTGCTGTGTGACTGATGAAACAACTTTTTAGGGGGGTTTCTACTTTGATGCTTTGAAAAATGGGTTGATAAGGTTCGAAACATCACCTTATTATTATATTGACGGTTTAAATAAGTGAAAGAAAACATTTTCTTCGTCATTGACAAAAGATATTCTGTTTTGAAAATCTGAAATAGAAGCCAACACTTATTCGGAATAAATGCATGCCTGGAAATCAGAATAACAGAACAAAAATAAAAATTGCAGATTTGATAAAAATTACTAGCGATATCGAGTCGATTTTAATTTATTAGTTTTTAAAAAAACTGCGTGTAAAGTTTGTATTAAATCAAATACCTCGAATAGCAAAGATATTGATCTATTTTTATCTAAGAAGGTGGAACGTGACTAATATCTTAAATCTTCTAATCATCGCGTGTAATAGACACTAGACACCATTTAAAGAATCGAATATTACTACTTAATATCAAGCAAATAATTTCGTGCTTCCTAATTCACTTTTTTCAGATAGAAAATTTTCTTTTGGCAATATTAAAATTTGATAAATAGTGCTATGTTATCTCATGTTCGGAGTCCATTGATCGACACGTGGTTCAAGGCAATAATGACTCAGAACTTCATGAGTCACATTACATCCCCTAATAAAGAATGATATGATTCAAAGTGTCACAATTATTACTGTTGAATTATTTTTATTAACTTATGAGTCACCTTCGGATCAAACACTTTTAGAATTACTTCCTACGAGTGTGCAACGCGTGAATCGTGATAGTTTTGATCAATCATTAAGACAGTGAATTTGTTAGATCGGAATTTTATTTGAGCGTTTCTGAAGTAGCAACAAGCTAATAAAGCGTTTCTGGGACTCAAATATCGATTCTGTCTCGAAGGAATGACCATACATCTTCAAGAAGTGGTGAGATCGGAAGTAGAAGGTGGTTTGTCAGGACCAGCCAATCCGATACCAAGTCAATCGATAGACTGCGGTTGTGCACAATTACCATGCCCGAAATTAGCAAAATTTGCAACCAGACGACTCTTCGTTGGACTGATGTCGTGGGTCGGTTTGGTTCAGACTGCTGCGTACGCATATTTTTACGTATCCGGCCCCACGATAGCAAGAAAATTTCAATTCGATCCTTACATAATGGGCACGTATTCCAATTACATTAATTAATCTCATCACGGTTAAAGAACTTCTCGCTTTCGTCAAATTTTTAACAAAAACAATTCATTGAACGAGACACGGCACAATGAATTTCTCTAAAGGATACTTGAATATTACAGAATGGGTCCTTGTAATATCAGATTTGACACCCTTTCTTTTTGGATTACTCGTCGCATATTGGGGCGATAGGATCCATAGAGTGGCCTGGATCGGTGGTATAGTTCTTTTACAAAGTGTATCATATTTCATCATGATAATTCCTCATCTGACGCATCAAATCAAGGTCGTCGAAGATACAAACAACGTCACGCACATGTCGTTATACGCAGGTGAGGAACAAAATTCGAATTTAAAAAGTTCATTTCAAAGAATTTGAAAAATTCATTTTCCAGACGACCATCGAGAACTGTGTTCGCCAGCCTTGTCTAGAATAATTGCAAAAGATGACGAATCCTGTTACTTCACGTTCGCTATGATCGTGGTCGTGCAAATTATGGCGGGAGTGGCGAACGTTGCATACTTTGCCTTGGGTATTTCTTATTTAGACGATAATACGAAAAAGAAGCATGTGGCTGCTTTCATCGGTGTCATTATCGCTGTGAAAATCGTCGGTGTTCTTTTGGGGTACATTCTGGCGTGGGGCTGTCTCAGGTGAGTAACTATAATAAGAACAAATTGCTTGCATTAATCGTTCCATACGTTAAACCAGTCAGCTGTGGCGACCCCTTTTCAGAGCGCGCGCTTGTTTGTTTTATTTCGTTTTGACTTCGAAAGATTCTAAACATATCGAGATTTACGAATACATTTTAGTTTTTGCGAAAATTACAATTAGTAATTACAAAATTTAAAGAAAAACACGATCCCTAGAAATAGTATACGATCCAACGAACGATTTATCGCGACGTTAAGATTTTTAGCAACAGGTAGTAGTTACAAGTAAAACTAATTAAACGAAACGAATTAAATGGCCACTAATTGAAATGGATCGACTGTCGCGAATTTCCAAGCAAATGTATCTCTAAAAAATACTTATTGGTGCAGGATAGACGCAGTAACCTTGACTACTATAGACTCGTACAGAGACCAGATTGGAGCATGGTGGCTAGGATTTCCGATTCTCACAATATTATTGATAGTTCCTGGTTTATTACTCTCATGGTTCCCCAGAATGCTGCCATCAGAGGTAATTACAAAAAATAATTAATATTAAACGCGACTCGTAACATGGTCATTCCAGTTAAAATTGGGCAACAAAAAAGTCATTAAAGTATTTTGAACGATTTTTTAAAATATACAAAATTGTTGATTTTACAAACGTTTCGTCTCGAAAGAACATTTTCTTCGACTTTTGAGAATTTAGCACACGTCAATGATGCTTATCGATGGAATAAATAAATATTTCGAGATTAGATGGAACGAGATTGGATTATTTATTTGAAATAACTGCTCTGATTCTATGCACTGAAATCAGGGGCTCGCAATTTCGGTATTCGGCTTTCCAGTTCATCGAAAAATTCTCTTCTTAAGTACCCTATAGATTCTAAATTGGATCTCTCAATATTTGTCCATTGACAGTATGAGGCAGATACGATTGAAAGCTTTCCAAATATACCTCGCAATCTTCTAAAACCTGTACTACGTTCGCAATTATTCGAGTTGCATTAATTCTTTAAATCGCAACGAATATTTGATGGCGTCTCTTTGAACGAACACGAAACACGCGCGGTTGCAGGAATTGATTTTTGATTCATTAATTTCACACTTTCTGAATTCATTTCTGCTAATACATAGTTTGCAGATCAAAGCTGTGTAAATTTACAAAATTCGAATGTTTATTCTTTGAGAAGTGAAAAGTAAAATCAACAATTCGATCAAATTCGAAACGTTGTTGATTTCTCATGGAATGGCCAAATAATCAGGACTTACGATGAATTACAACTATATCACTCGATGGAATGATCGTTCATAATTACACCAGGTCGTTGAACAGGCTGCAGCTTCATTATTAAACAGTTCTAGCAGATATAATCGAGGGTCTCGAAGATCGATCACGAAGAAAGTTGGCGGTACGAATTTCTGGCCATCGTTGAGCAGATTATTCGTTAATAAAATTTTAATATGCAACGTCCTGGCCTGCGCGCTCTACATTATGGCGATCGTGAATTTCATGGGTTACGAGAACCTTATTATGCAATCGAGATTTCACGTACCGAAGCCAATCGGACTGATGCTCGGTTTCAATGATCCAATGTACTCGAGGATGGTAGCGAGTAAGACAGGAATATTAATAATCGCAATAATCGTGAATTTATAGCGTGGGAGTTACATCAAAATTTCCTTTAATTCCAGACATTTTAAAACCAATACTAATTGGCTTGATTGTGATACTCACTGGCCTAGTAATAACCAAAGCAAAACCCAGCGCCAGAAGCGTCGTCGGATATGGCGTCGTCGTTTTAATTTTATCGGCTGGAATTATTTTCTCGTTGACCGCCACAGCTTGCGAAAAGAATCCCATAGTTGGCACCGACGACAGAGGATTGTAAGCAAAATATAAAGAAATCTCTCTTTTAAAATTTTTTGTACCCTCGATTCTGACTTGCTTCGTTTCGTGGCTTCGAAATAAATAATTAAAATTAATTAATTTGAATACGATGCACTTTACAGAGTTTAATGTCCCTTAAATGCGTTGTCAAGATCTAATAATGTTTAAAATTACTCATAAAAGTAATATGGTGGATAAACGAAGCACCTGTGTGTTCTTTTAAGGATTTACCTCCCGAAGTATTGCAATAAAGATTGCGGCTGTTCGAACGACGCCGAATTTCGTCCCGTTTGCGACGCGAAAGGCAAGTTCACCTTCTACAGTGCCTGCCACGCTGGATGTACTTCCAGCGACGTGAAAAACGGTAGAACGGTTTACAGCGATTGCAGTTGCGTGGAGGATATGACAAATTCGAAAGATGGCGAAGCATGGGACGGACCCTGCAACTCGAACGCCTGTCAACTCGGTTGGCTGATCTTCGAGGCGAGTACATCAGCATTTATTTCGATCTTCAGAATTCGGAAGATATTGAAAATTTCATTCTTCTTCAGTTCGGTTCCATGTTGGCGTACGTGTTGGGGGCCTCGTCCTTCGTCGGGGACTTGTTGGTGGCTTTAAGATCGGTCTACGCCCAAGACAAAGCTCTGAGCATCGGTTTCTGGATGATGTGGTCGGCCATTTTTGCCAACACTCCGGGAAAATTTCTTTACGACACGATAGCAGACCTGACGTGCCAATACTGGGGAAACGAGGAGATCAGCTGTCACTTGCACGACAGTTTAAAGCTTGGCAATTATCTGTGTTACCTGACGGGTGGTCTATTGATCTTGTGCGTCCTGCTGAAGATCGTTTTATGGTTCCTTTGCAAGGAACTGGACCTCTACTCTCAGGAAGAAAAAGAACTTCCACCTGGCGCTGAAATGCAACAGCTGATGCCAAATCCGTCGACCCCTAAAACGGTGGAGCCATCGGACACTGCCAATAATGGTGAGAAAAATATTTCAGTATTCCTCGATAGACTAACAACTCTGCTTTCTATTTTTCCATTCGAAGACGACGCAACGACCAGAGTGGTCGTTACCAACGAATCAGAAACGAGGCCTACCGAGTCTCCCGAACATTCTCGAAGAGCAGAAGAATCATTCGACAACACGCCGCTGAAGTACGGGCCCATAGGTCCTGGCGATCGACGAACAGATCCAAAGCCTTCCGTGGTTCAAACGTCGCAGAAACAAAAGTCCAACATACGACACCTGGACACGGACGTCGAGCTGAGCTCCAGCGACGAAGATGGCAAGAAGGACTCGAGCTCGAAGGTGCCCTACCTTCCACTGGATCTCGACTCCGACGTGGAGAGCGATCTAAGCAACACGGAGCCTAGATCGCGCAAACGTATCCACAGCAAAGACTACGATCGCGATCAGAACTCGAAACAAAGCTCTTCGCCCAGACCAGAGTTCCCAAATGATCCGAATCACATCGATTTCAGGCTGGCCAGTCAGAAGAAGGATCCAAACAGTTACTTGGACGGTTCGTCCAAGACCAGTAGCTTCGAGTTTACGAAGAACGGACGCGAGAATGTTGTGCGCACGAAGGGTGACTTCAACGAAGTCGGTATACCTATAATGGATCCTCCTGGTTCACGTCCCCCACAATCCGATGCTCGTTTTTTGAAGGATGTAAAATCGTTGATCAATCGATACGAGTTGAACAGCGACCAAGTCGATGGGGACGGAGAATCCGTGAAATCTGGGGAAAGCGGTGGCCGTACAGAATATAAAGGCGTCGGTGGTTTTCCGTTGGTGGCCATGGCGTCGATGAGACCATCCTCGAGGGCACAATCCTCGTCGGGATTTAGCAGTTTGGCGGACGGTAAGGTTCTTGAGAATCGACCAGAGTCCCGAGGAAGCAGCAGCCCGGTGACATCTAGCAAAGGAAGCAAAGGAACATTGCACACCGATTTCTAACGCTCGATGGAATCGAGCTTAATGTTCCAAAATTGAGGAAAGCTCTTTCTCATTGTTTTAACCGTACACTGTTCGTGTATTTGAAAGTTTTATATGACAGAAGATAAAAATGTTTTATTTATTTAAATTATCTGTTATTTTTCTCCTGGTTTCCATTATGGGGTAATTTTAAATGGCTTAAATATTTTTTTTCCGTTCGTGGATCATATTTTATAATTTTGAATTTATTAAATTCGAGTCGATGAAAATTCTGCGGACGTGTTATTTGGATCTTCGCGAGCCTTTGATATATATCTTTTGAGACAATTACGCAGCTTTATTTACACAAATCGACTATTTTTATAACAAAGGAACCGAAATTCGGGGATCGCTCGAATTTTCAGCAACAAAAAAGGAACATTCATTATCGTTCGTGTCACGGAAATGATATCATAACGTTTATCGTAATTATTACTCTTTTTACATTTATTACACATTTCAATGCAACTCGGAAACGCCGCAGTTTCGATAATTTACAAGAGACAAGACACGTCGCACCGCGGTCGACGAACGTAAAGTAAAAACGCTTCCTTTCACCAGTGGATATAAATTCATTTTTGTTTGTTCGTATTATACTTTGTACATAGAACACGTGGTATTGATTCGGCCGATTCGAGTTTCTCAGATTACTGTAAACCTTCTTACAATTATTTTTTACAGGGCTTCCCGCAAGCGATAAGGATATCGTCGTTCAATGACAGTAAGACGAGGACAGTAAAAAATAAAATTCGTTTTCGTTTCTTGAATGTCGCGCCTCGCGAACGAACTAGCCAACAGTAAGTTCTATCCGAGGTATTACGAGCATTTTAAATATCTAAGGAGATGCTTAAGGTACTTGTAAAGTCTTTATTCGTCTGCTCTCTGTTTCTCTCTCTCTCTCTCTCTACCACCCTCTCTCGCTCTTTCTCTTTCTCATTTTCCACCGTTCTCATCCTTTTTTTTTTCCTATTCATCGACGATTTCGCTGTTGATGCTTTTACTCCACCGCCTCTGGGACGAAGCGATCCGACTGGATCGTTAATGAGTTACTTTCAAAGTGTCTCCCCTGGTTCCTCGGCTATGTCTTTCAGCTCGATCTCCTCGTCGAAGATCTTTACGTCTTTCACGAAATACCAGACACCCACATCAAACAACGTGCCGATCGTTACGAAGCCTGAGAAAAAGAATATTGTACAATTAATCGGACTAGCTCGCAGAGGAAAGAACTGGGATTCGCGACGCTCGAAATAATTAGGGGATCACCCGTTTCAGCGCCTTTAAAATTATCGAAATTATAAAAAAAAATATGTTAGTGGCAAAGGTGAGAACAGTGGTTTTTCCAATTTGTAAAAAAACATAATTAATAACTTCTGGAGGGTAATTTCATCCCTGAAACCTGATAAAGACACTTCGAGGGTGTTTCTCGTTAGAAACATCAACAATATTCGACTTATTCTTCCAGATCGTATAAAATCGTCTAATTATTTCGCGCCATGGAGAAAAAAAATTGGACTTACTGGCCGCGGTGAAGTTCAGCAGATATCTCAATGTTTCACCGTTGTAGAGCCAACAGTTCCCTGTACCTGAACATGTTTTCCCCCAAACGAGACAGGTTTTATCTAAAAAAAGAAAATACATACATTTGATCTCACGAGTTACAGTAATTCAAGTTTTAATTTCTTTAGTTTTCGAGGTAGCCTTACCTAAAATAAATCCAAACAGTATAGGGGATGGTATGAACGCGAATAAGCTCATAATAGTTAATCCAAAGCCCATTGCTACCGTCTTGTCCTTTTCGTCGACGCATCTGACGGATACCAAAAAGTTCGACGCCCTCCCAGTGGCGCCGCTGAACTTGAGCAGGCAAACCACCGCCAGAAATACGTAAAACTTGTGCATACAGTCCACTGGACAGGCCCCCGGAACTGCTGTGCCAAAAGATGGCGTCGCGTCCGGCACGGTGGTCTCGAACGGAAATGGCGTCGTGTGGATCGACGTGTTTGCGTACAAATGCGACAAGGAACGTCCAAACTTTGGTTTTACGCAGCTGCATTCCGTGTACACTTTGCTACTGTTCTTGTGAATCTACAAACGTACAATTGATTGTTGTTATTTCCTTTAACGTTTCAACTTGAGAATCAACTGGTATAGTTCCAAATGACGTAGCGAACAAAGTGTTAAAAAGGTTCGGAATCTGATAAAAGATTATGAGAGTAAATTGCAGCAGCGTACCTTTAAGTTACGACACCCAGCGTGGCACGCTGAAATGAAGGTTTGACCATGTTCGGAGCAGACAGGATTGTAAGTAACATAGTCGCAGTGGCACGGCTCGTTGCAGGGCAACAACGTCTTCAAAGAGCCGTCCGATTGAACAGCGATCTGACTGTCGTTAGCGGAGCAACCGAGGAAAGCGTAAGAAATCATTCCCATCACCGATATGGCTCCCACCATCACGTTCCAGGCGGCTAAATACCTAGCCTTGGGTTTGTACTTGGAGATGACCAGACCGGAAAGAAGAATTCCAAAGGCACTGAACACCAAACCGACCGTTCCGGTGATCAACGAGGACACGGAGGCGGACTGTTTGTACTGCGTCTCGATGTACTTGGGCATGAAGATCCAATAAGGCATGTAACCCATGAAATAGAAGACGGTGGCCAAGTTGTTGCACATCAGAGTAGTGTTCGTCAGCAGACGTTTGAACGTCCTCATCATGTCCGTGAAGGAGGCAGGCAACTCTGACTCTTGCTCCCCTTTTATATTCGCCGCGGACTTGTTTCGTTCCGAGGCCAAAGCTTTGCGTGCCGCTGCTCTCGGCAGCGTCTTCGGGAACAGCGCGATTATGCTCGCGAAGACGAAGAGGAGGAACGCCAGGATGATCCAACCTAGCCACCAGGCGCCCAACCATCTGGTTCACGTTCAAACAGACTCGTAAGTTTCCTTTTATCGACATTATTAACGCTGGAACTACCGACAATTATGGCGTGTTTATTTCTACCAAAGAAATAAATGTTTATTCTATAGAAATTTCTATTAGAAATTACTGATCATTCCGGTAGTTCTAGTATCAAGGAACCCACAGTTTGTGTCTTAGAAGGGACTATCAAAATTACTTTTCATTTGAACAAAATTTCAACCACCAAACCGATTCTTTCTGTTAGCGATCGTACCTTGGATCCTGCGTGGTGATAGTGGGCGTTAGAGTGGGACTGATGTAGAACTTGAGGGCGAACGAAGCCAGACCGTAGCCAATGGCAGGTCCCAGCATTCGCAAGAAATACGAGAAGCTGATCAACGCCGGTGTCTTCGACTTCTGTATATTGTCGTCCATATACGACACTCCCAGAGTGTAATAGAGGGATCCGCCAACCCCGGATACGAGCTGCGCTACGAACAACAACGCTTGAGGCGCGAAGTTCCCGTCCGAGTCGTCGCACTCGTTTTCACGGTTCTCCTTCCCGAAACAGAGGAACTTCCGGTGCTTGTCGGGAATCTGGCTCGTGTTCATACTTCGCGGCTTGGCTCCATACTCCTTCGTGAGCAAAAGAGCATCCTCGCCAGGACCGTACAAGAAGTGTGGTAGCATCGTCAAACAGCAGAAGAGAACCACCTTGGGAACAGGCCAAACAAATCAAGTCATCGTTTCGTTAATTGGTTCGATCGATAAGAACGAGTCCCAATCGTGGCTGATTAAAAAAACGTTAACGGGAGCCTGAACGGATGAAAACGTGACCGACTTTAATGGACGATAAAACGTTAATCAAAGAGCTATTTTATCGCTTAAGGTAAGTGTTCCAGTAATTGACAAGAGCTTTGTTACGAAAGTTTATCTATTAACGTGTTTCTTTAATAAATTAACATCTTTTTATCGACGTAATATACGTTTTCGCGATCGAAGGAGTAAATGAAGGATATCCTGTAACTATATTCTATTATTAAATTAACACAACTTAGGAAGCTCGTAAAATACTATTAAATTCAACCTTGTATTTCAAGATCATTAATGAACGGATCGGATGTTCGCTTTTAATAAGCCTCATTAACGCACCCGCCTAGACGCTTTAGGAGAAATCCAATTTCCCACCGACTAGCTTGTAAAAGTATGGTTCTCGTGATCCAAATAATTGGCTCTTCTTCTGGCAATAATTTCAAATTTGGGCTCAGATTGATTAATTTACAGGACGGTATATGCATATATAATTTGAGGTTACTACTTTGATGTTTATCGTCGTTTAAGTTTCGTCGATCGATTAAAATTTTTGATAGAATTTTTAAGTTAGCAAAATCTGCAACATTCGTTCTTGTGTAAAATTTATGTGAGAAGAATGTTTGATATCAGATTTGCACGGTATATTTTTTCAACTGTTTACTTCAGTCGGCAGGCCTCAGCGCATTGATAGTGAGTGTACACTTACTGATATTTAGATTGCGATCGTCAAACAAGATCGGGCTTGGAAAATGCCATACGATTTTTCACCTTCTTGAGTTCGAGTTTGCAACGATTGTCAAACACTATTGTCTACGCGACATATTTACTGTAACGTTATCTGAACGTTTGCTCTGATAATAATTCACCGATCATCCAACTGTTTAGCGAGACATAAATCGAGAGTAATTAATTTGACGAATAATTTGCAACAAACGGCGACAAAAGTCTCCTCGAATGCTTCTCGAAACTCTTTCCCCCCCCGAAGAATATTATTTCTACGAATTTAAATGCGTCGTAGACTGTTTACAGCGGCTGCTGGTTAATAAACAATACTCGTACGATGCCACATATATCAAAATCAACTGGAAATTCTATTCCAAATATAAATATATAAATTACCGTTCTTGTTCGCGAATAACGAAACGTTTTGCAACGAAATTATTTCAAAAATGTTTAATAACGAGCCAAACGACTTTCCAAGTCGCTAAAAGAACAAAGCCAGATTGTAACGCTAATTGTTTCGAACCGTAATTACTGAAAATACTTGACGCGAGTTGTTTCACGCACACCAACAGCGTCTTTTCACTGTTCAATGAATGAAGCGCTTAGCTAAGCACACGGTGGCGAGAGTACGACGGTAAGAGGCGTGAATGAGCGTAGAGCTACGATTTCAACGCTTCCTAATTTAATTAAGAACCGACCAACCGGTGGATTATGACGTCTCCTAGTTCGTTCTTCGGGGCGTGTGCCGACAGCTGATACTTTTCTCTGCGTTCTTCAGAAAAATATATAAATAACCGAGCGTTGCGATGAAAAATCAATTCGTCGAGAACTTACTGTGTAAATGCCGAACGCGATCCAACGAGGCCTGTGACCTCTTCCTGCGTAATAAGACAGGACCACTGATACGAACAGTTGAGAGATATCGTTGCCCACGGTGATAAGGCCTAAACAAAAATTGCATGTTTAACGTACTCGATACAGAAGAACAATTAAATCGGTCAGTCGTGTTGATTCGCGATAGGAAATCTAAATGTCCAGCGATTATTTAATCGCGTCGTCGATCGGTGATTTTTACACTGCTTTTTTTCTGTTATAAGTCGCTAGTTACGCGTTGCATCGATGCAAGAAACGAGGAGATACAGAATGAAAATTGCAAATTTATTTTTATTTATTCGATACTGGTAAAATAAATAGAGGACGTTTCTTGACACGAGAAAAGTATCGCTTTGATTAAGAGAAAATATCCACGGACGAAGAATTTACTATTACGAAGAGAACGTGGTTTTCCTTCGAGTCAATTGTCTAAATTTTTAACTATACAAAAATATTTTTTAAACATTAGGAAATGTACAAATGAAATTACATTAATGAAGAAATGCCTATAAAATCTGTTTTTTGGAAACTTACATATCACGAAGAATAAATTTTATTTAGCGTTTAGGTGTACATATTTTAAAGTAAATAATTCTGTAATGTTTACAGGGATATTTAAAAACAATGGGAATAATGGAGTAACTTTTTTCGTCTAATGCTTCGTCCCGGAGATAATTTAAAACGCGTGCGATTGAATACGATTTGCCTGGCGTGTCTGTCCATTAATCACTGTTTCTACTTAAACTCTACTGCACGCGTGTACTCTGAGTTTTTAAAGTCGATTTTCTCGAAAACAAGGCCTCGAACGAAAAAATGTTATTCTTTTATTTTCACTTATTTTTGCATCTATTTTTCACTATATTTATAGCTTCTTTTAAAAAAAAATGTTAGTAAAATACAAAGAAAAGAGACGTCTAAATTTTTAATCCGAAAGGGATTGATTTAATCCTCTACTCTACGAATCGTATTTTATCTTTGCAAGAAGAAAGTATTTTTTAGTTATTTATCGATGATTTAATTAATGTTTCGATGAAATAACAAGTAAGAAAAACGTAATGCACAGATCCTATGGAATTTTCTCAGTGAACCATTGCACGATACAAGGTTAAATATTTTACTGTACCGCCGCGAAGTCTGTAGAACAATAGCACGAATAATAATTAGCAGTATGCATACAAAATAGATAGTTTCCAACTGAGGTTGCAACTATTTGCAGTTTGGTACTTGAATATTTACGAATAAGTTTTGAATATTTGAGTATTCCATTATTTACCAATAAGCTCTAAATATTCAAACGTTGCAATATAAATATCAAAAGTAATAAAATATTGATTTGTTAGATATTGATCGACAATACACATCTCTAATCCTCTTTTATTCGATTAATTTAATACTTAAATATTCGAGTATTCCAATATTTATCACCAAGCTTTAAATATTTAAATGTTTGAATATAGTTATAAAAGATAATAGAACAGTGATTTGGTAATATACAGGGTGTTCGGCCACCTCTAGCAAAAATTTTAATGAGCGATAGTAGAGGCCAAAATAAGACGAAAATCAAGAATACTAATTTGTTGATGGAAGCTTCGTTAAAAAGTTATTAACAATTAAATTCAAAAATTTCAAATCGTTCTGGAAAAATTATTTTTGGTTGCGGGGGTCAACTACAATCATTTTTGGTGAGTACACATACCTCCGAAATCCTATCTACTTTCGAGAAAAAAAATCGAGTAGGTGCTGAAATTTTTCGGCGAAAAAAAATTTTTCAAATCGTTCTAAAAAAGTTATTTTCGGTTGCGGGGATCAATTACAATCATTTTTTATCATTACACATACCTCCGAAATCGTACGCACTTTCGAGAAAAAAATTCCTTACTGAAAATCCAATTAGGTGCCTAAATTTTTCAACGGAGAAAAAAAATTGCAAATCGTTGTGGAAAAATTATTTTCGGTTGCGGGGGTCAATTACAATCAGTTTTTGTCATTAGACATACCCACGAAATCCTGCCCACTTTCGAGAAAAAAAATAGAGAAGGTGTGAAATTATTCGAGAAAATTAAAAAATTACAAATCGTTGTGGAAAAATTATTTTCGGTTGTAGGGTTCAATTACAGTCATTTTTGGTGAATAGACATACCCCCGAAATCTTGCGCATTTTCGAGAAAAAAATTCAGTAAGGGCGGCACTTTAAACGTTAATAACTTTTTAACGAAGCTTCCATCAACAAATTGGTATTCTTGATTTTCGTCTTATTTTGGCCTCTACTATCGCTCATTAAAATTTTTGCTAGAGGTGGCCGAACACCCTGTATATGGACAATACGTGTTTCCTATTCTTTTATATTCGACGTAATCGTCGAAGGTGAACGACGACCGTGAACCGATTTAGTCTCTGACCTGTGGTTTTCGAGGGTATCTTGAACCTCTTTTCGATGGTGGTGATGGTGCCGTTGAAATACGCATAACTGGCCGAGAATATACACCCTAGTACACCGTAGAGGAACACGTAGGCCTTTTTGTTCGCGAATCTTTGCAAGGTCGGGCCGTGCAGGCACCAGATGCCGCAGGAGGTGTCATCGGTGATGGGCAGCTCTCTGAAAACGTCCTCGAGGCCCCTCGAGCTGGGCGTCGAGGGCGTCGTCGGTGTCGTCGGGGGCGTCGAGGGCACCCTCAGCAGCTTCAGGCTCTCGGGCCCGTTCTTCTCGTGGTTGCTCGTGTTATTCTTCATCGTCGACACGCGTTCTTCTCAGTCGAGCAACGTCGATCTCCGCGGCTACGAGAGATCACTCTGACCTCAAACGCTGGTCGCACGTTTTTTATGTATCTCCGCCGTTCTCGCGGCCCTTGGCATCGCTTTTATTAATTCGAAACCGCTCCCCACGGTTGCCCGTTCCTTCCTCTGTCGACTTCCGTTTCTACCCGTTACGCGGTCACGTGTTCTCCATCTTTCGATACCGCGTGGCTAAACACGATGGACGCGTCGATCGGATTTACTCGCCCTGCTCGCGACGTGTCAGTCCTCTCCCACCTGCGAATTCACAGAGCAAATCAAAACTCCGATAAATATAACCAAGATTCCGGTCAAACTCGCGGGATCGTTAACAGGACGCATTTTCAACAAAACTTCGACGCTGACAAATGACTGGCGAGAATCAGTATTGGGGGGGAAACAAATTAACGGCGAGGAATTCTTTGAAAGGTCTTTTAAAGTATTTGAATGTTTATTTCTCAAGATTGTCGGGCAATTGTCGAACTTAATAGCTTAAACTTGGAGCATCAATGTACAAAGTATTTTCAATTCAATATAATTTTCTTAAAACATTCTTACAGAACTTTACCAAAAAAATAACGGGTTATTGCTTCGCAAAATGTTGCGCAATAAATATTCTGACTTGAAAATATTCCGTTCGAAGTGTATTAACCTTGTCTTTTTTATCTTCAATTTGAATGCTCCTGGAGTGCACGAGAAAGTGACACTCGGAATAATTAAAAAAATAATGCCTTCATTTTTGTTATAAATCATCATTTTTGAGATTAATAATACGTGTAATATATTAAAAAGGAACGTGTATGCATCGTATAGTATCGTCTGTGTCTTTTTAACGTATAAAAAAATACATGTTATTATTTTGCTTGAGAGACATTTTGATTAAATTAGTTAGAAAATTGTATACCAATTTCAGAAAGGAAATTTGGCAATGGGTCAGAGAAGCCTAGAGTCTTTATAATTATTCAGTGAAAAACATTGTTATGAATGTTTTGCATTACTTGTTTTTAATCTTCTTAAACTAAGGGAAAATTCGATTAACAAAATTTATAAAATCATCTAAGTATACGCGACAAAAGTAAATCATGGTACTCTTAAAAGAAACCTGTAGTTTTCTGTTCAAGAATGCTTAATTATAAAGTTTGGAAAAGGGTCTCCTTAATGATTGAATTAGAAACATTTAAAAGAATTCTTCTAACATGCAGTTATTTTCCAGAATTGTCAGATTTGTTATTAACTGACACATTGACAAGTCTTGAAGTAAATGCAATGAAATAAATCATTGTTCCCCATACATTTGGCTATAAAATGAGGCAATACTGGAGAATATCTATATACATATTCAGACGTCTTTATGCAACTTTATTTTATGATGTTAATTCAGAAGCTATTGCACGTCAATCAAAAGCTTGTTTCGTCTATTTTAGCACCACCAAGCTCCTTCGACGATAAGAAATCTATCACTAACGCAAACAAGTGTACGAGAATGCAACGTAAATACGCAGATACCACAGTCTACCGTGAAATAAAGTTCCGAAAAACCCAGTAAATGCTTCTCGTTAACATATTTATAAAACCCATAACCCGATCAAAGATTTCCAACGTATTCGCCTGGCTTCGGGGGTCGAATCTCGCCCAGAGCAACCGCGTCGATCTTCCTCCGAAGACTTAATATACACGTGGAGCGCAACTTCCTCGAGCTGTTTCGAAGTCTCTCGACAGAGGGATAATCTCGATAAATTCACGCTGCTCCGGCGCGAAAATAAACAATATCGTTGTCGCCGAAAGATCTCCAACGAAAAAAAAAAAAAAAAAAAAAACGTAATTGCACGTACCCGTGGCGACCAACGTAACAACAAGGCTGCGTCGCAGCGGCGTGGATCGAAGGGTGGCCCGATCGATTCCCAAGATCTCACTGAAACTGGTTCCACCCGGACCGTGGCTCGTGATCCGCGTGATCGAGACGCGGGCTCGTTTCGCGGGGGCGGGTTCTGCGTCGCGACGGCTTTTCCGCGGCGTACGCGAATCTCGTGTCCGAAAACCGACGGTATTCCGTCCCAACTGGTATCGTCTTCTACGCGCGACAAAGACGGTTCCTCCTGCGGATCCCCACTATCGACCCTGAAGAGCCGATCGGACAACAGAGGATCGCGACGCGGAGAACTGTGATGCATCTATGGTACTTCGGTCCGCGTTGCTGTTATCAAGCGGGCACATTTTCTGCCTCTCTTGCAATCACTTCGTGTGCCCCCCCCCCTCCTCCTCCCCATCCCTCCCTCCTTCTATGCGTCCCCCTCTTACCCCCTTCTCTATCACTATCCTCCTACGCGATCCCTCTCGCTCCACCGCGCTCTATGTCTATTCTGTTTCTCGACGACTCTGCCTCTCCCCCCTGCCCCACTACTTCGGATCCACTTTTGATAATATTTACCCACGGTGGAGTATCGATAATGCCTAACTGACCGGGAGTAGGGACCCCCACGTCTCATCTGGACGAAAAAATTACGCGACGCCATAAACGGAATTTCTCCTCGTCAATCGCCATTGATGACCACCAGTTCTGCAAAGATCGCGGTGGATCGAATTGTTGCGAATTTTGTGGGCACTCGAAGTTTAGGAGGTTTCGTGGATAATACGATGATTTAAGAATTCCTATATTTCCCCAAATTTGGATGACATTGATGTTAAAACAATACGACCCAACAAATACTACCTCGTTGATTAAAATTCGGACTAAGACGACCAAACAAGTAGAAATAGAAGTAAAATTTACCTAACACTGTCATACACACATTCATGACAGGACTCCTCTCTACGAAACTGAAACAATTAATCCACAATTTAAATAAAAATAAATTTGGTTACGAAAATAAGTACCGAGACGAATTTTAAGTCGATAAGTTTCGTAAGTTCGATTCGATGGGTATTTGGGAGATGGGTCCGGGTGGGAAGACGGCAGATCCAAGCGAGATAGACGAGATCTCGACTTTGGGTATGGTGTCTATGCTCGTTTCTAGTCAACCTCCGAGAGCAGAGGCTCACATTGTGAACCCATTATGATTTAATAGAGCCGACGTGATGTACACACACGCGCACACCAACACGCGCCCGATAAACTCTTCCGTCTATTCCCGCGCATTGCTAATGGCGCACACCAAACAGCTACACCGCTAATAGCTGGTGGTTAATTGCTGAAATTTAATTTTCCGATCGAAAAACGGATCGGCCTCCAGCCGCGTCGCCGTAGTTGTTTTGGCATTGAGACGTTTCGTGGCGCGATCAAAATCAACTTTTCTACCTTTCGACGACCGATTTCTATGAAATGTTTTTTATTCTGACGGAGATAAAGTTATCACGCGTCGCTCGATTCCTGAATTGCTCGAGTGCAATGTTGCAGTTGTCGAGTATCGTTTAATCTTTACAGTGTCGAAGTAATCCGCGACATAAGCGAAAGTATTATTATTTAAGTAGAAAATGTCACGGATAAATTTTATTTTCTTTGTATATTCGAACGTATTATGACAGAAATTATATACCTGTCTCTCTTATTTTTCCATCTCGTGTTATTTTTTCACTTTCCTCCGACACGTTTCTATCGATGGGATTTCTGCACGCTTCTGTTGAAAAAGTTTCCTTGAGATCAACGTAAATAAAAGAAAGCGTACCTGCAAACGAGTCACTTCACTTTTTTGACAAATAATAGACAGTGTTTAGTCTGAACAAACAGTTTCTGGCAACTACGAGGCAAGAAGAATGAAAGACATTGTGAAATCGATTAAAATCTTGTTATCGCGGTAGATAATTAAGCGATATTAAAAACTCCCGAATCCAGAATGCACGTGCCTCAACCAACGATACCGTGTGTATCTTTCTAACGGGCACACTATGATCGTAGAACCGTGGAAACACTACCGGTAAATAATAATAATAATACGTCTCCGCTGCACCGGAATTATATACAATATAAAACGAACTATCGAGGCAGCAAGTAATTTACAGAAGCGAAGATAACGATAAGATAATGATAAAAATAATGTTAAACGTCGTTGTCGAAATTAATACTATTTTTATAATACAGTTACATCTCGATGAATCTGAGACAAAGTTAAACCAACGACGCCCATCAATATAATTAACGAGATAGGTGGATGTTCCAGGAATTTAACGTTGTTATCTGTCTTCAAATATGCGAGTTCAGCGGGGAATAAATACATCTGCAAAATATAGAAACGATCTACCGAATAATTCAAAGAAACAAAATTACTAAATATAACTTTCTTGAATTTTACGTAAGTACTGATTGGAGTAACTTGGAGTCTGGCAAGATCAACCCTTCAATACGTTCACTACTTCACAGAGAAACATACATAAGTGTATAATATAATAATAACATAGGAGAAAACACAGATACATAATATAACATTATAATAAGCAGCTACACCAATTTGAATCAAAGTTAATAGTACATTTGACTATAATTAAAATCAAAACGTATGTTTGGGAACGAAGGAATATAATTTTACGATGTCGAAATATTTGTGTCAAAGTTTAAAAAAATAAAAAACATATATATAGAGATACCACTTGTGAGATAGTGGTGGGGATAACTAGGCGACAACTAACGAGGTTAAATCCGCGTCACTGAGCCCAGAACGGGAGACATCGATGATTTTTTCCATACGTTTCTTTTCAATAAAATATTCCCCACATAAAAGTAAAAATTCTACCTTGCTTGGGCCACCGTAGTTTCGCTCGCGACCGTAACTTCGCCTACGACCTTCCGTTCCAAGGAACACGTATGTGAATTACACCATTGGCAACGAATTTTTGGCATGACTCGTAGGAAACGTTCCAGCCACGAAATCCGTATATTCGCAAACAGCCAGAAAATGTTTTGTTCGTTGGCGAAAATTTACATCTAAGATAAGGCAGCAATAAATTAGCGGTGAATCTCGTCGCGTCGACGCGCGTAACGAACATTTTGATCCCTTTACTTTTTCTAATCCGACCATTAAACATTCTAACGTTGTGACAGGAACGAAGAGATATTGGAAATAAAATTATATCACGGATCGCGGATTCGCGAGGAGGCGTTCGTTTACGATGGAAAATCTTTGATTAATTTGTTCAAAAACGCTCGCGTTTCGTTTCGACGTTCGCTTCCCCCGCGTTCGACAAAGCGTTTGTCAAATTTACGATACGTAGACGAGCCTGACATTGACCATGCTCCAGACTCCGTCAGACGTCCTCATTGTCGTAAAGAGAAGAGAGTTGGAAATCCATCTTGATATACGAATCAGTTCACCGTACCTGATGTTTACACGATACGAAACACACATCAACTCGCGCGACATTTGTGAAACGACGCCGGAGCCGCATGACGAGCGAGAACACATCGGAGCCGTTTTATCGAAACAAATAGAACGGTTGCCTGATACACGCGTGAAGTTTTTAATTACGTCTACTCATCGCGCGACGTGTTGACGAAAAGCAAACGTCGTAAAAATCGCGATTCGAATTTTGTTAAATAATATCCACGACAGGCCTGCCGATTCCCGCGCGACTTTTCGCAAACTCGATCGACAGATTTCGCGTTAAAATTTTTTTTTCTTTTTTGGGCACTAGTTTCTATTTTATTGGAAATAAATTTTGAAAGTATAGTTCGCCATTGTCAGGAATGTTTTACTAAATAATTTTGTATACGTTCCAACGTAGTCGTTAACGAAATTTATAAACTATGAAAAATTAAAAACGCTTATGTAAGATGGGAGTCTTCACAAATAGATGACGTTGAACGTTCAAATAGATAGAAAAAAAAAATGTATTGTGTCCACAAGTATTAAGAATTTTGGTATAATACGTCGAAAGGATAGTTGGTATGTACAAAATATACATTGTGTTTGCATTAATGAAGATTTTAATCTTGCGGGCTCTATCTCCGTTTCTTTTAAACATACGCAAACAAAGTCGAGAAAGGAGACTGCACATTTCGAAGGGGCAAATATTCTCGGAAGAGAAAATTCTTTTTTAGAATTATATTATACGAGATTTCAAGGTCGTCGATATTTATTTCAAACGACACTATATATTTTCATCGGCTCTGGAGAGGAGAAATTTAATCCAGGTACGACGCGTCTACCTTCGTACGACTTTGAACAATAAAAATGAAAGAAAAGATTCGTTTTATAAATTATTGTAAAATTTTCACACATGCTCGTCAAATAAGACGTGACTTATCTACGTAAATATATTTTCACGCAGTGAAATAGTGATAGGTGCAACTATGAAGCGTGGAATTCAAAACTCGTCTGATTGCTATTTACTTTGATTACGAGCGACAGTGAATGTTTGTCGACATACATATAATACATTGTATTCTTTCTCGATGGATCTCTTACCGCTATCACCGTGTTAATTTGATTGTGTTCGCTGGATGACTCTGGAATACTCGATCGTACTTCGGGGGATGAATCTGCAGACTAAAACAAGTAAAATACGTCATAAATAGGGTATTATTTGATTTAATAAAACAAATTGATCACAGTCTAACGTTATTTCGAGTTGTCTTACAATTAGAGCAACTTTGTTCGTTCGTTTACATCGCCCCTCGATGCTGATACACGCGTAGTTAATTGCATGCTTCGGATCTAGTTAGCAGTGATCCAGCTATTACGTAATGCGTTTGATCAATATTGTGAATTCAGACACGTACGTTGTAAAACAATGGTTTGTGGTTGACAATTTTTCCTTCGATTATTGTCTACGTGTGTACCGAATTATTGTTTCTAAGTAATACATACTGATAATAGAGTATTATTCCTTTACTTACGGAACGATCGAAGTTGGACGACTATCTCTATAAAATAATTTAGTATTAAAAGAAAAAGAACTGTTTAACTAATTCTTTTTAAAAGCAACTGAGGCTAAGACAGTTCCACAAAACGCACGAAGTTGCAGATATCTGAATCGAAATGTTTACACAATTGGGAATCCCCGTGTTTGCAGCATTTTACTAATGCAACACGTAATAAGGTCGATTTGTATTATGCAGTTGGTAAAAAGTAGGAAGATACATATACGTTGTACGCTATTCTTCTTTTTACGTGTACAGTACTTCCTAGCTATTGCGTTGTTTATACATTTCGATCTATACGAAAGAAAATTATTTTAAAATGAAATTTCAGTATAATTTCTTTTACGGTGGAACAAGTTCTAATATTACTGTTAAAAAAAATTATTTTTTTTTACGTGTATACGTTGGGGTGTCCAACGCGTACTAAAAATAGCCATTTTAGAACATTGTCCTTTTCGTTAGGCGGCGCTGAACGCTACAACCCACTCGCTTCGTTAAATTACGCAGCATTCGTAGTATAGAAGAATCAAGGCCGGACGAGTTGCATTAGAATCATTATTATTACTCACAGCTAATGCCAATCGCCGTTTTTCTCCAGGGCGAATGGCCTTTTATTCGTCGACGCTGAACGCGCAATTCCTCGGTCCCGTCAAAGTTTTTATAATCGATTAGAAAATATATTCAACCGACTCGATACGATATTAACTTTCAGTTCTTATTTATTCAACGAGCAACAAAATAAATATCAAAAACATATCGTCGATTGGTTATTTCGGGAATTTATCGCGAGTTTAAAGATGTCAACCAGAGGATCGTAACATTTAAATATAAAATGGACATTAAAATTGAAAATTTTCCTTTCTTTTTAAGCACTGACTCTATCGGTAATTACTATTTTCTGAAATCAACGAATGGAAAACCGTAGATGGCAATTCCCAAATGGTTCACCCTAGGCAAACAACTGTCTACTTCAACGACCAATGTCGTTGGACACTCGATACCCATGCTGTCGCATACTTCGTTTTCGTCTGCATTGAGTTGCATCGCGAGTCCTTGGATCCACACTGAATGCAACTCTGCATCTGCAATTTATGTACAGACGCTCTTCCTCGCACAAAAGAGTATTATATGCAACACCGTTCGTAATGATACGAAACTCATTTCGCGGAGCGATGTATTTCTCACGGATAAGTTTTCGCGGATATTTCAAATTGACGATCGCGCGCATCGGGCGATTCTGGCGTCACGAGCCTCGACAATTCGTTTCACCCTCCCCCAATATCGTCGAACGTCTGATCGTTAAGTACGAGAGACACAGATTTGGAAAACAATGGTGACCGTCGATGAACGGTCTTGATCGATCGTTCAGAAAGGAATTATACGCTGAAACGACCAAGAAGACGGTTAAAACCGGTCACTTCCGGCTGCCCGCGCTGCGTACGTCTATCCTCGTCCGATCCGCATTGTCGACGACAGTCTAGATCAGACTGTACCTCGACTTAGAAGACGTTGATGAGGTCTATATGAAAGTTGGGTCAGGGTCATGTACAATGCACTGTGTACACACGACGACAAAACTTTGCATCGCGTTGCTGACCTGCGCGATCGCGACAACGCGTTCGCGTCGTTTCCAGCGGTCAGTCGCGATGAAAACTGTCGAATTTCGAAGTCGATCTTCCGTGACAGCGACACGTAACTACGTAACGTCTGCATTTTATCGGATACGATTGCTTCTCTCAATCCCTGTTTATTCTCAGTCTCGATTTTAGATATTAATTTCAACATATTCTATGGAGGTTAGGTCTCGAAACGGTCGGCAATGTCGCCATTTTGGGTAGGGTTGCCAACCAGCAGGGGTTGAAAACAAGGTATCAGTTACGAAGAACCGATATTGGCAGACATTTTGACATTTTGTATGATTCGTCAACAGTTATCGACTGTGATGATATTGAAAAATATTTGAGACAAAAATTAAATGATTTCGAGGGGTGCATATAGTACTTTTTTTCTTTCGTAAATAAACACGTGGAGGATATGCGAATGTTATTAATGTTTTTTTAAATGGAATCGTATATTTTTTAATATATCGTTCGATGCAAGCTGTTTCCTGTGGAAAATTATCGAGTCATTTATTGTGACAAATCAAAGATTTTAAATTATTAAGTTAAAATTTTCAGTCGTCATTGTGGTTTTCCTTCTTAAGAAACTGCAAAAAGTTAAAAAAATCGAATTCTTTTTTCGATTTACAATAGAAGACCTCGTTGATTCGAAACATCGAGGGACGATTGCACCCTGTAGATCGCGATCGTTGAGTTCTCTTTCGCTCGGAATATCTGCGAGGCGCGCAGCTGCGCGTAATTAGCAAAGAATCGTTGCGTTTCGCGATTAAAGGAGCGCAGATTTCCTGAATCCTGGCCGATCGTCGCGGTACGCGATGCTCGGGTAGCAAGAAAATCCCTAGTTCGCGAGGCGTCTCGGCCTAGAGGCAGAGACGACTGAGAAACGGCGGGGTACGCGCGACGATCGTGGCCGCGATTTTTCTTTATTTACGGAGGAATAAGGCAGGGCACTTAATCCTCGGGTAATGCCAAAGCGCATCCTCCAAAGAGCGTGTCTGAGGACGCGATCGATAGAGACGTCCTGACGTCATAAGAACGTCGTGGAATTCATTACGGGGCTGGGCCTCCTCCGGGGCTCGGTCTGGCCGGGCTTAAAAATTAAAAGGCTCTCAAACAAAAACTCCCTTTTTACTTTCGGCCTCGCGGGTTTGTAATCCCCTGACTACCGGAGGTCCCTGCACCGCGACGTCAACCCTCCGTCCAGAATTCGGTAACGCAGGCCTGAAAACAACCCTTAAGACCTTACCCCATTTCCTACCGCTTTCTTTCTCCACCTCGGGTATCAACCGGTATCATCGATCGCCCGATTTAACTATACTTCCACCCTTTTCCTCTTCCTTTTCCTTTTCGCTGTTCCTCGTACGCCCGGACCCCCCCGGTCGACATTACGCCCTATTTGCGGGGGACTTAACCGGAACTCAAGCTCAAGACCCGTTCCGTCCATCGATGTCGCGTTTCGCGCTGATGGGGTTATCTAGCCTGTCGAGAGAAGTTGCCTCTGTCGCTTTATCGATTCGCTCGCTTAAGTTTACGATCTGAAAGATTAGATTAAGTTATTTGTTATGCTGGAAAAAAGGCGGCGGGCGTCGCTTGGTTTGGCGTCTTGGTCAATCGAGTGCAGTAGAATATCTCGTAAACAATTGTAGTTATTAAAAAACAAAGGGACAGGCTATATCGTGTAGTAGTAATTGTATTTTTGCGGATTGGATTCAACAAGGAAACGTGAAATCTGTTATGGTGTGGTATCCATAACCGGAAAACAATTGGACCCTTCTTTTTTGAAGGAAACGTAAATGCAAAATCGTATTTAAAATTTCTGGAAACAGAAATAGTAGCCTGTCCTACTTTTTTAAGAGGACATTTTGTCCTGAACATTTTTTTAATAGCTACAAGATACCCTGTACGATTCAGTGATGGCGACCTGGAAAAGGCGTTTGTTAATTTCTCTATAATATCTCGAGTCGGAGTCTTTTTATCTTGACTGATAGATCAAGAGACGTCGAGGTCTCCAATTTGCTAAAGAATAATTGACGTCTCTGAACAAATATAATTAACAATCGTATTTATTCGATATCGCAGTAATAATTATTTTTATAACATTATAGGAACCTATTCTTTCTTGCTTCCGTGAGTATCTGCTTCCGTCGTAATATCCTGGATCGTCCTCTCGAGGACACGACTTGCACCTGAAATCCTAAATTACAGTTAACTATAAAGAACACAAGCTGTGGACGTTGAAAGCGTCTTAAAATAGCGTAGGCGAATCTGCGCGAGTTGACTCGAACTTGACTGAATAATCGCCCGTAAAGGGAGAGCAGCGCCCGGGAAAATCTATTTGCTTATTTTTTATTTTTATATAATCGGTTCAGACGCCGGTGTCTCGTAGAGCATTACGGTTTGTTTATCGTAGACTTAACGGGAGCAGCGCGAAAGTTACTCTCTCGGAAACACGACGCAGACGATCACAAGTTTAATAAAAATTCGTATTTTATTTACAAACAATTAGGGATTGTACAATCGTACGAATAGTCTGAGAAGTTTCGAACGTAAATTATAAACGTAGATCGACGTCGTTCGAGTATTCTAGCTTTAAATCTGTAACGTCTATAAATTCGAATATATGGAATGTACTAAAAAGTTATCTTACGCGTTCCTAGTTAATCTCGTAATATTTTCACGCTCGACATTGATCATGATTCTAACGTTCAGGTACCAAACAGTTCTCGGTGTAATCTCAATTTTATACATTTAAATAACAACCCCAGTCAGCTCGTTCGTCAGTTAACGTTCCCGTTTATCTCTTTCTTCTTCTCGCCATCGGCGATCGACGCCGCGGTGTCTTCTTTGACGAATTCGTGGCGTCTGTCCACGTCTTGGGCGCCGTACAAATCCAAATCCTTCCCGAGATAACAAACCGCCGCGTCAAACAGCACTCCTATCATCGAGAACCCTGAAAATCGCCCAGTTCTATGTAATCTTATTTTTTTCCCCCCTAGCTTGAAAATAGCCTCGACGTGTCCCGATCGAACAGTTTCATTTTTACGAATCGATCGACGAACGAGAAACTTACCCGCCGACGTTATATTAACCAAATACCGGAAGTTCCGTCCGTGATGGAACCAGCAGTTCCCTCTGGTCCCGCAGGACTCTTCCCAGATCAAGCAAGTCGAGTCGATGATGGCTCCGTAAATAATTGGGCCCGGTATCAGCGCGAACAAAGAGATCGTCATCAACGTGATGCCCTGAGCGAAGCTCTTGTCCCTCTTCTCCACGCTCCGATAATTCACCAGGACGTTACCAATTTTTCCGGAACACGCCAACGTTTGTATCACGCACGTGAGAACCATGAAGAGGAGGTAGGGGCGGCTGCAGTCGCTGGTGCAGGGCCCGGCCCTGACTTTGTCGAACTTTGGCTGGCTCGTCGACTGCCGGAAGTGGTCGTCGAGGATCAACGAGTAGGACAGAGGAAGGCAACTGCAGCTACCGAACTCTTTGTCGTTGATTATGGTCCGGCAACCAGCGTGACAGGCTGAGTAGAACGTCGTCTTCGACGCCTCGTGACAAACCGGGGAATATTTCACGCCCTCGCAGTTACAATCCTGGTTGCAACTGAACGACAGATTCATTCTGAAAGAAACCATTGCACGACTAAATTTCACTCCCATTTAGCAGAATAATCGCAGAAAAATGTTACGTTAAAATATGGAAATCCGGATAGGTGGTGTAATAGTGGTGTAAAGTGACTAAGCAACGAATAAAAAAAAAAGGTAAAACTAAAACTGTTATTGTTAGAATATTTTAATATTCTAGATGTTTCATCGGTGAATAATACATTTAAGTAGGAAAATTCTCATGATATACTACGACTAAGTTTCACTCCCATTTGGCAGAATAATCGCAGAGAAATGTTACGTTAAAACATGTAAATCTGGATAAGTGGTGTAATAGTGGTGTGAAGTGACTAAGCAACGAATAAAAAAAAAAGGTAAAACTAAAACTGTTATTGTTAGAATATTTTAATATTCTAGATATTTCATCGGTGAATAATACATTTGAGTAGTAAAATTCTTATGATATACTAACAACGTCATAATAATGCAAGTTTCTTTAAATTTGTTAACACACGACGAAACCTTGAGTTTACGAAAATTCTTTGTGATAATTTTATTCTGAATTCGACCTCGAAGCAGTGAGTCGAAATCAGTTGGTTATTGGTCTAACTATTTATTCTCGATGAAGGAGAAAACGTACTCACTGCATAGTCTCTAAGTCGAGGCCTTTGAAGCCGACGTCGGAGCAACCGAGGAATATGAAGAGTATTTGACCGGCGACGAAACAGACACCAACAAACACGTTCCATGCAAGCAGTGGCCTAGGTCCAGGTTTGAATTTGCTAATAGTCAGTCCGGAGAACAGGAATCCCAATACCATACCCACCAACGATATCGGACCTTTGAGTACAGAAATTAATTAATTAAATGGTATTCGATTACCCTTTAAGAGTCTGTTTATCTTCTTTTCGTTCATAAACTAATACGAAACAAACGAACGAAGAAATAAAAATACCTGTAATGACTGTACCGCCAGCAGCGGACGTACTGTACTGAACTTCGAGATATTTCGCCAAAAATGTTATGTAAGCCGACGCACCCAACACGTAAAACACCCCGCTTAGATTGTTGAACGTCAACAGCCAATTTGTTAGCAACCTTTTCATGGCTGTTGGAAATTCACGAATAGTCGGTATGTATTCCGTCTCGAGCGACTTCCTCGGTTCCATCGGTGTCATGTATCGCTCTTGAGCGGTCAAATGCAGTTTCAGTGGTATGCTACCGTCCTAGAGAATATCAAAAGACAGCTACAGAAACACATTTGTCTACCTCGATCTGTCTATATTAAAATTTTTAATCATGGAATTTTCTTTTAAATTATTATTTTATTATTTATCGAAACCCTTACTGCCTTCCTCAAGTATCAGGAACTCTAAACTTGACTGACACAAACTATTGGTAAAAAAGAAACGGGCAATTAAATGAAACCAAGATCAATGAAATACTTGAGAATTTGAATTAACAATTCGAAAAAAGCTTCTGGAAATGAGACAACTAAAATTAGGAAACTACACCTTGGTGGAACTTGTAGAAAGTCTAATTCCAGCTAGGTTTCGTAGAACGATCGAAGAGAGTAAGAGAAAAATTCTAATGAACCGATAGAAGAGAACCACATCTATTGGAATTGAATTCGTAGAACTAAACAAAGGTAAAATGAATTTCCAACTTGTCAGAGAACCGCTAAACAATTTATTTATCGAGTCTGAAAAGGGGAAACAACGATGAAACGTAACTTTGACTCACCAAAACAACGTCAAACATCAAATTTACCTTCTTGGCAGTGTCGTTTGCGACGGTCTTCTTCGTGGGCAGATCACGCGGGAACATGGCTATCAGGATAGCGAACATGCCCATCGTGGCGCCTAAAATGATCCATCCTAGCCACCATGCGCCCAGCCATCGTGGATCGTTTTTGGTGATCACAGGATGCAAAGCAGGATCTATGTATAGGCTGAGGCAACCGTAACCCAACAGAAATCCTATAACCGGACCGACTGTTCTCAGAGCAAACGTGAAACCTGATCGACAAAATACAAATTATTTATTTACCAGTAATTACGACGAACGCAAATATTTATTCTAGGGAAGTCGTGAAAAATTCCAGGAAAGACAATCGTCTTGCTTCGCAGACACGTATCTACTTTGACCTATTCTTGAAATGCAATTACCAACCCTGATACGCATAAATGCATCATTATGGCGACCTACCGTCGAAGTATAGCGTTGACTAACTTCCCCTACCTCTGACGTTATTGGAATTTTTCTCGATCCCCCTACACCGGGGCCAGCGAGTGTTTACGTTCAAACAATAATCGCTAAGTAAAATTAAAGATATTTCAAGAATTTCTTCTACCGAATCTAAGTCGATAAATAATATATTTAGAAAAGAAATTTTTAAAGAATGCTCTCATAAAAATAGTACGTAAAATAATTCGGTTTTCGTAGAAATTTCCTCCGATAAAATTACTGAAATCAAACGAACTTTGACTGTTCTGAGTCAGTGAATAAACAGTTGCTCTCTGGTTTTTAACGAAATGCAAGCTTACCTAAAAGCATAGGAGTGTTTTTCTTTTTGGTATTATCGTCCAAATACGGCTGGCCTAGACCATAGTAGAGCGTTGTGCCAATACCAAGGATGAACTGCGAGAGGAACACCAACAGTCGCGGAAGGATGCTTACGTCCATCAGCGTTTCCTCGTCGCAGCGTTCCGGTTTTACGACGCGGGGACAGATCGCCAGGTCCTCGGGGGCCGTGGTGCTGTTCAACAGAGTTTGATCGAGGTGTTCCTTCGTCAACGCCAGCGCGTCCCTGCCAGGACCGAACAGGAAGTGCGGTAGAGCAAGGACCAGGCACGAGAACGCGCTGAGACCCACGCCGATCGCGATCCATCTTGGACGGTGTCCAGAGCCTCCGTAGTAGGTTAATATCAGCGACAAAACTTGAGAGATCTCGTTCCCGGAAAGAATTAATCCTGAAAAATAATACTGCACCATGTGATACTGCTCGAAAAGAGTTTCAAAAATAACGATAATAATACCCTATGTCGTCAATTCTTCGTCGTTTTGGTCCTTGAAATGGTTACCAAGGCCTAAAAAATGTTGTCATAAGTCATAGGGAAAAAGAAATAAAAAAAAATCATAAAATCATATCAACAAATGTAATCGTAAGAAAAAATATTTTCATAAGTTCAATGAAAACTAAAAACCGTAACAAAATCGAATAATGTACATAGAACCGAACTGTAATCGAAACAGAACTAAAAAGTAACAGTTACAGAACCATAACCGATATATCCATAACATGTACAACATTTTTTCGTTTCTCACGTTTGAAACAGTTATTTTGGAGTTCTCAGAACTCGAAAATCCTTGCACAAATACTCTACAGTTCAAATTTTTACCTCGAAATCTCTATATTCCTTTCGCTTCCTTCGCGATTCGAATTATCGAGGTTCGACTATATCGTCTTAAATCGATATCGAATTCCAACGAGTCCGCGTAGACGTCGATCGATCAAACGCAACGACGACCTCGTAAAACCACGAACTTGGATGAATATAACGCTCCTGTGTGTAGAAGGACCGTATCGATTTCGCACGAAGCAACTACACGCGCAATTAACATTTATTCGATCGTGTACACGCGAACGTAAATAATCTTCCGTTGCAAAACACCAACGCGTCGAGTAACGACTGATAGCAGAGATAGGCAATACTCGAACATTAGATAACCACTAATCGTATTTTGCTTTGTTTTCTTTTGTAAAATATTTTATTGTGTACGATCGAAATGATTTTTAATTTTTCTCAAATCTATAATGGATACATGGAGGTTTGAATCTTTATCTATAATAATTTTGTATCTCTGTACGACAGTGACGAATCGATCAAGAATTCGTGAACTTCGTATTGACAGTATCACAAATATTCGAAGAAACTCGAGCTCAACGAGATTCTAATAATTTTGCAATTCTTATTTGATCTGACAAACTTGTTATCCCTTTCATCTATCATTATTAATGGAAGTTTCAAGAATGAAAGTGTAGTGTTTATATTTTATTTCTGAATACGATTCCTCTGGTTTCTCGCGAGAGCAAAGTTCATCGGGAATGAATCGAACGCGAGGCTTGCTACGTCTCTGAATGCATTTCGTGTATGTACCCTTGGAGTATATTATGACTAACAATAAACTCGTATAATGCACATCCGTATTTCTTCGCAGTGCGTGTCCAGCGCTCGTAGCTCTAACGACAGATTTCTCACTTCTATGATTGCGACACACTACTCACTTACCTACTAGATGAACGCACACCGACGTACGGTTTATCTTTGTTAGTGGCCGACCGTGTACGCGTGTGGGTGTGCAAGTACGAGTATTTTAACAAGTACACTCGCGACACTCGACTATTCGGCTTTGGTGACAAGAGCAATCGCAGGGAAGATAAGAAACCCAAAACACTCCAACGTTTCAGGATTTCACGAGCCTCGATCGCGTTTATTTATTTTGCTTATCGTTTTTATTGCACTTATTATAAAATGGCGCAGTCAACGAGTAGAAACACGTTATAATATTAAAAAACAACAACAATGCAATACTCGTAAAAATATAATCGAGATGTTTCGTCCAAGTTGATACGGCGAAATAATTTTTTAGGCCACGTTTTTACAACCGACAAGTTGTCACGCAGGATGTCTCGCTTAATTTAAGCGCTTCAAATTATCTTTATGACATTTGATAGTGCGACGAAACGTCAAAAGGGGAAAGTATATGCTTCGGGGAAGAAACGAAACTAGTCGATTAAATCTATTAATAATATTTAAATATGCGTACCAGTTGTGCGACTAGGTATCTTGAATCTTTTCTCCAGAGTCGTGAGGGTGACAACGATGTAAATGAAGGCCATCGCCTGCACAGTGCCAAGGAGACCGTACACAGCGATGAAATTTTTTGGGGTGGCACGATGTCGCAGCCACCGGGGATAAATCCCACAAATTCCACAACCTTTGCTCATATCCCTCCGACAGCGCTGTAACGTTTAAATTTCCGGTTTTTATATGCTCGACGAATCGGTAAATTCATTGAACTTGAGAAATGATATTACCTTGCTTATTTTTTATCTGAAAAATACTTTAATGTACGAGAACACAAGGTTCCACCAAATTACAAACTCATTTTTCTTTCAACCATAATATTTCCCTTAATCTTCTTGTATTTAATTTATTTATTTTTATTAGAATTAATTTTCCAGGATAGACAATAAACCGGGGGTGCCATTCGTGAATAAATGATATGAAAATTTATTCTGACAAAATATTTATACTTTTATGTATTTAATGTTTCTTTCAATCATAATATTTCCCTCACCATTCCTGTATTTCATTTATTTATTTTTATTCGAATTAATTTTCCAGGATAGACAATAAACCGGGGGTGCCATTCGTGAATAAATGATATGAAAATTTATTCTGACAAAATATTTATACTTTTATGTATTTAATGTTTCTTTCAATCATAATATTTCCCTCACCATTCCTGTATTTCATTTATTTATTTTTATTAGAATTAATTTTCCAGGATAGACAATAAACCGGGGGTGCCATTCGTGAATAAATGATATGAAAATTTATTCTGACAAAATATTTATACTTTTATGTATTTCATGTTTCTTTCAATCATAATATTTCCCTCACCATTCCTGTATTTCATTTATTTATTTTTATTCGAATTAATTTTCCAGGATAGACAATAAACTGGGGGTGCCATTCGTGAATAAATGATATGAAAATTTATTCTGACAAAATATTTATACTTTTATGTATTTAATGTTTCTTTCAATCATAATATTTCCCTCACCATTCCTGTATTACATTTATTTATTTTTATTTGAATTAATTTTCCAGGATAGACAATAAACTGGGGGTGCCATTCGTGAATAAATGATATGAAAATTTATTCTGACAAAATATTTATACTTTTTTGTATTTAATATTTTTGTGTTGCTGTTTTGGTCTGGTATCGTGAACTTGTTTAATGAAAACAATCTTTAACTGTCGATAGGCGATGCGATAAGTAAAATTAACAGTGACTGTCGATTCGTATCGAGTTCAAGTATTACGCTTCCATCGAGTAAGAATTATTTATAATCTAACGCGTGATTTGGAATAAACATATGCTAGATAACAGCCTTGTACGATAGATCCTGTTATCAATAGTATATCTGATTAACTTGGATAGCGACGATGCATGGATCATCCGTTCTAGATCGTAAATTAAAGTGATTTGTTTCAAGGTAAATTAATAACACGTACTTTTGTAAAAACAATAATAGCGAAAATAGTCAAGGTGTAGATTATTGGATTATTTATACATAGTGGGTGCCCCATTGAACGCCCCCATTGATATTGGTTATAGCTTCGACCCTGTCGAATCGATACAATCGAGAATCGAGCGGCTGATCGCATGGCGGCAAAGTGCCGCACACGCGTCGACCACCTATATTTTCTCTACTTGTTCGAAGTTTCACTTCGTGTGGATGATTTCTTCTGCAAAAGAAGTCTACAGAATCCGACATTGCTTAGAGCTTTTCGTAAAAATACAAAAATAACGCGAAGAAATTACGCGCGTCAGTAATTTTCCAAACTTTGACATTAATTTATGACTATTTAAAACTAAAAACAATTAATAAATTGCACACCTCTATATTTGGGAGACTCTCCTCTATTTTTCAAGAGCAATTAGAACCGTGTAGCGTAATTTCAAATCATTCACCGCCATTCTAAAAAAGCGTATCTAAACGCCAACGCTAATGAGCTATCGTTTGCTTGAAAGTGAACATTTTTTATATAGGACCACGTGTATATTAATTTATTGACTTCACACTGAAAATTTATGGAATAAAATATTTACTGACTTCTGTTTTTTTCTTTAATAAAATTTTAAACGCTAAGAAAAATTGCGACGTCCACACTGTTTGTAGAGCGATAAATATATTGCATCTAATTAGAATATGTTGTTTTATCTGTTCAACATGAATAATTCCATGATTCTGGTCTTGACAATATAAGAAGTACTATGTTTGCAATATAGAATTAAGCATACGAAACAGGTAAAATGCATTTAGGATCGCTTGCTCGGTGATAGTGGCATTTAGTTTTTAGACGCGGAAACAGTGAGTCTGCAGAAGGAGAATCACGACAGAGAAACGATAGAAGTAAAAGCAAAAAAGTTATGCAAATTAACGAATACATAAATATAAAGTATGTATTTTACATTCTTACACCTATAACTAGAACTACGAACGCAATATTTAACATTTGAAAAGTTGCATTATTGTTCGTTTGGGGCACAACTATTTCAATTTATTCCCAAAATTTTGCAATCGTTCGACATAACAGATTTATTTACCGACGATTCCCTGCGTAATTGTCGCGTGCACCACGGGCACCTGAGATGATTACGCAATTGCAATTTAACTGGGTACAGATTTCGTTGTGACGCTTGGAGACTGCATTAATACGGAGTTCCAGTCGATTGTTACTTCCGCCTGGTCGTGTTACAAGACGCTAAGAATCGCGAAGCCCGACCTCGCGACAGGCTTTCCCGACCAAAAGGAACCGAAAGCTCGAACGAGAAGAACGATCCGCCGCGAGGATAAAAATAAACGAAGTCGTGGAATTTGTAAAATTCAGCGTAATCTCGTTTTCGTTTATTATCGTCAATTTAGGTAATCGGATCTAGAGCTACGCGAGGACGGGGAAAAGGGCACGGACAACACAAACAGCAGAAAGCAAATTGCTTCGATAATTGGCATCAACGATTCGCTAAGAACGATTTCTGCGCGACAGCCTCGCTCGATCGAATGATTTCGCAACGTCGGCGCTCGAACCGACACGCGAATATCTTCTCGGCGATAAAATAATGTACAAAACGGGTCGCGTACGTCAGAGATATTGGTGGACGATCATCGATAACAGTGGACATCGGCGAAAAACGTCTTCCGTAATGACGTAACTGTCGGCCGTAACTGTTTAATGCTGATTCGTACAGTGCCATTGTTAATTTCAGGATAATTCGCGACGGTCGGTTCGAAATGATTTCAAACAAGATTGAAGGCTGACGACGTCAAAGCTTCGCGACCAGTAAGAATTCGTATCGAACGCTTTGAGAAACTACGTCCAAACGATCGCGATCTCGAAGAAGGTATTTCATTTAACGTGACAGTAAAAAATAAATCTATGTCTACCGCGAAAAGAAAAGTCGATCGAAGATTTGGAAACCGAACGACAAAGCTACGATTTTTTAAATACCGAAAGCAAGCTCTGTGAACGTTTCCAAGGATGTTTATGTAACGGAATAATGTGTTTTTTAGTCAGTTCGCGATGGACGATCTATAAGTAAGCTGCCGGACGGAGAAGCGATCCGAAACGATTCGCGATAGAAAACGTTAAACGGTGTCTGAACGGACGATATAAGCCAGGCCGAAGAAGGAAGCGAAAACACGCGAGAATTTGATTAATCTCACCTTGACCTTAGGGCCACGTGCTTCCGCATGGACTTAGGAAGGACTTCCAGGTCGCGAGTCCTATCTGGATCGCGATCCTCGAGTCTTTCCTTGCGCGTGACCTCCCTCGTTCGTCGAGTTACGAAAAAATCACCGAGCGCTATGAGCGCTCTAGTTTACGCGAATAAACGCGGGATAACTGAGCCTCGCTCTTCTGTCAATGGCAATGCTCCCCTACTATTTCTCTATCAAAACGAATGATAAGCGGGGGCGTCATTCAGAGGACATATTATCAATGAAGCAACGGTGCTGACATCTTATCATAACTGCTCACGATGACCGTGAGACCCCTATTCAGAAGGTATTGCAGTTGGTTGCAGTCTATACTAACATTCGATCACAGACAGGCTATACGAGTAGGCCTTACACCTCATGAACTTTCGTGGCCCTGTCATACCGACCTAATAATTGACAGGTGATTTTAGCGTCCTCTTCTGGAACAGGACTCCTCTGGAATAGATCCTCTAATATAATTATTAATTACATAGCAAATAATATGAGCTAATGGCTGCGTTCTTCTTTTATAGTTTCACATACGTTCTTCACCCAGTTTATTTATTTTTTAAATAAATGATGTATTACAATTTTAAATAAAAAATAGAGGATTTGCGATGCACTCATTAATGAGGTCCATCCATCTTGAAATCTTTAAATAATCTTCAGAAAAATTTCAGCACCTACTCGAATTTTTTTCTCGAAAGTGCGTAGGATTTCGGGTGTATGTGTATTCACCAAATATGATTGTAATTGATCTCCGCATCTGAAAATAATTTTTCCAGAATGATTTGAAAGTTTTCAATTTCGCCGAATTTCAGGGGAATCATCATTCATGGTCAGACATTGTATTTTCTGTAAACAATTTTTTTTCTCGAAATTGCGTAGGATTTTGGGGGTGTGTCTATTCACCAAAAATGATTGTAATTGATCCCCTCAACCGAATATAATTTTCCCAGAACGATTTGAAATTTTTTAATTTTGTCGAAAAATTTCACATCCAACTTGTCGATTTTTTCTAAAAATTCGTTTCTGATTTTTAATATATAAGCTTGAAGTTGCACGGATATGATGTTTAATATATTTTTGTTACTTCAAGTTATTTAAATTGTTCTTTTTTAATTTAATATAAAGGAATAGTAGTCTTTTCTTGAACGGAACTTCGTATCGAATTGCAATGGCGGTCTCGAGGAGTGACGAATCTATGGGCACTCGTAAACGGAGCCAAGCCCTAGAGTTATTTCGCCAAAAGGCGCGACCGGTTATTTTTACTTCGCCGTCGCGGGCCTAACTTCGTTGGACGTCGAGGGCGGTTTCCCTGTTGCTCGTTTTTGCAGACCGCCGCGACGCTCGACGTCCAATTCCGCAAGGCCATTAGGATTATCTTTAGTCGGTGAAAAACAACGAGATCGAGTCCCAACGAGACGACGGAGTCACTCGCCTCTATCGCAAGACGAGGAAAAGAACATTCGCTGAGGAACAGCTGTGAATGTACCCATAGTTAACGTTGAAACTGATACGCGTCGATGATACTCAAGCAATTCGATACCAAACTACTTAAGTAACGAGTCGTTATTAATCTTATTTTATTCCAACGTAAGGAAAATTTATATTTAATTTATCTGTTTTACAATTTATATTTACATTAGTCTTGGTTTTTTCTGCAAGTCTAACATCGTTCTTAAGTTTGTTTACATACAGCTTTATTTTAAAAAAATTAAATCTGTTTCTTTTTTAATATTTTGTAGACCGTTAGGTTTGTTACTTTGTAGACCGTCAAAGGGGGCCGTGGGCCGCGGGCCGCGGGCCGCCAGTTCGGACCGGGTGCAAAAATCGATCGGCTGCACGTGTCCGTGGAACATCGTCGAACGATCGAGAAGGTTCCACGGCACGCGCCGGGAAGTTTTGCACCCGGTACGAAAGAGCCAAAAGACGATCGGGTCTGGGGATATATAAGCCCGGGCCCCGATCGCCAGAGAGTCAGAGCCAGAATCAGAGATAGTCAGTGTCAGTCACAGTCAGTCAGTCAGTTTTGTATTATTCAGATCTCCGTTGATTTGTCGGTCTGTACCCTGTTATAAAATAAAGAACATTTTAACCCGAATTGTGAGTGTAAAAGTTTCCTACCACCTCTCCAATTGTCTACAATTTCATCTTAATAAAGTATTCTAAATTTCCTTTTTTAACATCGGTAGTCAATATTTATACTTGATATAGATCTTTATCTGTGGTACAATAGAACCTCGATTATTGCATAAAAACCTCGTTCGTGTCAAGGCTCGTACGAGTGGTAAGTTTTTTAGTCCAGTCGTTGGACTGCAAATAATTGGAAATAATGATAAAACACTATCGATTTGCCTCATTCAGCTCAGCTCGTTCATGACTCGTCGCGTAGATATAAATGAACCTTTATACGGTATTGGTATCGATCAGTATTCATTACGAAACTATCGATATCGAGAATTGATACCAAATACGAGCTGCGTGCAATTTACGCGCTCGATATTTTCGCGTATCAAAATTATTTACTAGCTGTCGACAATATTCGTACGATATTAACAGGACAAGTTATTAATACATAATAAGGGCTGAATACCAAAAGTGCTCGATCGTTCGATAGTTAGATCGAGACTCGAAACCGTTGCTTCCAAAACCTAACTTGACTTTCGACATTAAAAATATCACGACGACACGATGGGGATGGAACGGTACACGATTTTAGTTTTGTGAAAATTGAGGTTTTATTTCATTTTTTTTTTTGTTCAATTTTTCAGTAATCAAAGTTCGTATTTCGTCGTCTCACGAAGAGTTCAGGTGACGTGCGAAAGCAACAGACAACAAGAGTCGCGGTCCATCGTGAGACAAAAACACGTTTCGCTTATTTTCTTTCTCTCGGAGACAATATACGTTATTTTTCGTTTCCTCTCGTTAACCTTATCGATAGAGCGTATAATAGTAATATTACTGAAGATAACAGATGATATATTACAACCGTTAAATCCTAAGGGCGTAGGATATTCGAAAGGATCATGGTAACCGCGATCAGATTACGCTCGCGGTTTCATTATGGACTTCGGTACTTCCTTCCATCGCGACGGAAGATTCGTTTTTATTTTTTTCTCTCGCTTCTTAATAAATTCGCGCGATTCGCGTATTCTGTTCGTTTCGTCGTTAAGTACATGAACAATAATGAATAATCAATAATGACAATAATAATATTATCAATAATAATAGCAATAATAATAATAATAATTAATAAGTAATAATAATAATATAATATCAATAGTATTAATTTATTTTCCTATTACCTTAATCGATCGATTATGTAATAATTAATACTTAACATTAATCCTTCCTAACAGCGCCTCTTTCGCTAACTTTTTACAAGACTTTTGGTTTCTTTTCTCAGTTACTTCATGCGTATTAACGTCTACTTAAAATTCTAACGAATCGAGTTAACCTCGTCTAAGGTCTCGAAGGGTTTAGGACTAGACAGTCTCATTCTTCATAGCCCGATCCTCCCTCTCCCTTCGCGCTAGCTAGTTATATATCTCCTTCAGTTTTTTTTTTCTCCTACCGTCGTAATCGTTTCCATTTAGTTTCAACCCCTGTACACGCGTTAGCGAATAGTTTCACGCTAACGAATCACTGACTAGTTTCTAACCATTAAGACTATTCGTTCGTGCTAATTAAGGCACCAGATCACTTGTAAGATTTGGACGAACGAACTCTTCTTGCGGATCGATGAATCATGGCATCGGCAACGCGAGGATCAGGAAAATCGATCAAAGTTTTTTTATCATTCGATGTACATAGGTTCGACGCGTCAATGAAATTTCACTTTTCAATTAATTTTTTGCGAACTTTTATCCACGACATCGTCGAAGTATCGGTGTTACAATTTTTACGATCGATCATCGCTATCGGTATTCGAAAACCAACAAGAGCCAATTCGTTCGTCCGTTGGTCCTCGTTGAATTAGTACCGCGAAACACGTTGGTTCGTTTCGATAACTTTCGTTAAGTCACGCGAGAAAGGCATCGTCTTTAAGACACTTGGTGATTTCGCTGCTGAGCGACATCGAAGGCAACATCGACGCGATTGCAACGCGTGGCCATCGCTACTTACAAGTCGTTGCTTCGCCTAAAAGCGTCTACGACATTCGTCCTAACGAATCGCATAGAAAATACTTCTTAATCGAGAATACTTCTAAATAAAAAAATCAAATCCACGAAGCAATGCCCTGCCGAAATAGATTTCTATAACTTTCTTTCTCATTCTTCGCGACGTTGCACAAAGCGTTCCAAGAAAACAATTCCAAAATGGAAGTATCGAAGAAGCAAAGTGCCAAACGGTAGAAACGTTCACCAATCGTTTTATGGAAGTTGTTATTACGAAAAGTACCAGAGTTTGTTCTTTCAAATTAAATCAGTTTCTTCGGTATTTCCATTCCGCAATTAGTTTTCGCGGTCAGGCGTCACAAAAATCGTCGATTCGAGAACACTTTGTGCGTTCGTTTAACACCCTGGAACACTCGTTTCGCGAGTATCGAAAATTCCTTATCCCTTGAGCCGTGAGTTACGCGCGGAAGCTCCGGTGGCCGTTTTATTCGTGGTCTTTCGGGTTCGTCGGGCGCGGAGAAAATCCCCCGTAAGCATAAAATAGAAAACTATCCCGACGAAACCGCTGGATTACAATCTATTCCTACGTGTAGACGTGAAGTTTTCGCCTCGACCGATATTCAGAATGAAGATCGTAGCAAAATCGCGAACGGTTCTCCGGCCAATACTGGAAGAAACGCGTCTTCGACAATTTTCCTCCGCGAGAATATATCGATTCTGAATACGGATCAGTCTTCCTATTCGTGTCGACGTACAGCGGGCCAGAACTAATTCGTAATTAACAGCGCCGCTCAAAGTCACAAGACCTTGCATTTTTTTTGTTAGGAATAGAAAATAACATTATATTTAGATTTTGATTAATAAATCTAATTCTATCTTACGTAATTACGATTACTCACTAAGAATGTTTTTATAGAATATTTCTAAAGAATTACATCAATTTTTTAATTTAAGTCAAATGCAACGTACAGATTAATTAAACGAATTAAGGAGCGAATTATTCTGACCTACTATACGGCGCTGTTATAAATTTCTATTCTCGATCCGTTTCTATCCCGCGAACGTACATATCGAAGAAGCTGAAAAGATTGCCCCTGGATGGAATAGAACATTTTTGGAAACGACACGAACGTCCCATAGAGACGACGGGATTCCTATACCAATAAATAGTTCTACTATACTTTCTAAGCACATCGTTCGCGATTGGATTTAAAAAATGTCTCGGACCACCGCCACATACGATATTCGTTCAGCGATCTGTTAACAATTAAATAATAAACATTCAACGAGCGAGTTTCTCTCGCAACGAGGGCAATCTTCGTGGCTCCGGTGCGTTACAGGGAACTCGTATTCTGCCCAAAAACGTCTGTCTATCGGGGAAAAGCCTCTATTCGTGCTTCTTTACGTATAAATAATCGTCGAGTCTCGTATCGTGAAGTACTAATTGGCTGAGCACGCCAACGTCGGCCCTACAAAAGGATAACGTGGAAAGGAAGATTAAGGTGGGGAAGATTAAAGATTAAGTTAGTTAAGAAACTGCGAGTCGTCGATCCTGAGCGGTGCAGCCGCTCCCCCGTAAACGTGGCTCGTTCCGTCTGCACCAGTTTCCAAAATGAACTCGCGAAAACGCGGAACGAAACTTCGAATAGCTGAAACAATGGCTGACGACGCTTGATCCTCGACGATCAAAGACGGCGGACTCGCGCGAAGGACGACAGGCGAGGATTGAAGTTTATACGGCGAGGATCGAGTTTTCGTGCCGCGAACTGGACGCCGCCGTGATCCATCGCGACGACACTGATCTCCTCGCGGCGGCGAGTACGTGTCCTACTGTAATCTCGCTTCTTGAGGCGTTGTTTGGTACGGTAGACCAGGGAACGCGGCGCCCGCCGCCGTTGCAGCTGCAGCCGCCGCTGCAGGCAACCCTGCTGCACCTGGTAGCGCCGCGTACGTATACGGTGTCACGTAACTAGCTGCTGCTGCATTTGCTGGAAAACAAACCAGAAAATATAAATTGCTCCTTTCGCGTTCTTGTTGCACTCGGTCGACACTGACGCAGGCAACGACGAGGAACAGTTTTTTATTCGAACTGTAAATCTTCAACGAGAGGCACAACATTTTGTAGCCCTTAACCCGAATTGAGAGTGCAAAACTATGATTTAGGAACCTACATATATTATGGTAAATTGATGAAGGAGCAAGCCCTTTGTGACTAGAAAAATCAAGTTTTTCTTATTCGTACTAGATATATCAAACAGTCACAAAACAATAATAATCCAATTAATATCAATTCTCTTCTACGTATTTAAAAAATCACGTGACTTTGAGAAAAATTTGAATACTGGTAAAAAATGTTTTTCGAAACATGATTACTAGGGCTGCTACAGTCCTTCATAAGTTTAAATTAATATTGTATAATATATGTCAATATTTGAAAATTGATGTAATCCTCCATTAGTTCATTATTTCTTAAATGTTTTAAAGAAAAGTTGATTTCCATTTACCAAAATCAACATTAACTAAAATAATTCAGTTGAGATCGAGAGTCCACTTAAGGGTTAAAAATTGAGTTCGATATCGAATTTGTCTCTTTTTTTTTTTGAATGAAACGTAATCTATTAGCAATGATTGTCTCCTACATTTTGCATCGAAAAAGTGCTCGTTCCCCGTTGGTTACCCGCGCCAGTTTCTTAAACATAGGTGCTGGAAAAAATTTTGTACACGTTCTATCGTTAAAAAAACTGAACTCTGTTTCCTCGACAAGACACTAGTATCGCAAAGTGAAAGCTTACAGACTACTGTCATCCACCGTGACAAGGTTCCCCACCACCACCATAGTCAGCACATCAGAGCATTAACAAAATTTGCATGTTCATTGTGTTGAGTGCGAAGCCAGCGTAAGCATGCAATGACGCGTTTCCATTTTTTACATATCTTTTCTTTTATCGTAACTCATTAACCGACAACATTCCAACGTGAATCCACGTTTCGGTTCGAACTCCCTCGATCGTTGCCCGACACGATCGTAAATGTAATGGAAACATCGATTTCGTAGAGATCTCGGAAAAAAAAAAGAGATTGCAAGAAAGTTCTCCTGCAGAATGCGAAACTCGTTATTCAAATCCGTAAAACGGTTTCTCGACAAGCAAACGTGATCCAATGTAAACACATCAACATTACAGAACATTCACTAACTCAATTTGAAGAAGCGACAGGTGAGACGAGCAGAAAAGATCCGCAGCAAGATTCCCACTAGAAACGATTATGCGAAATCCCTAGGACCGCAAGAGAAACCATGACAAAACCATTTCTCAAGTCTCTCTGCACCGGTTATTTTCCATACTTCGGTAGTATGTTAGTTTGGTAGTACAAAAGAGTTTAACAAAGAATATCGACACGTGCAGCACTTTAAACAATTGTTAATTTCCTCTAAATCTACCGTGTTACGCGAAACGGAACAACAGTGCTCTTTCACGACCCATGCATGTCATTTTCGCAGCTAATTCTCCAAAAACAATTTTCGGAATACATTACACGCGTACGCGTATTTATAAAAATACACTACCTTGGCTGTTAATAACTTTAAAACACCGAAAACAGTAAAATTTCCAAACGTCTGCGGACGACTTTTCGTACGATAATCCGCACAGCTATCATGGTTACGTTTATTCAAATGATCTTTAAAATGTTAAAGGTTGTTGTATAACTTGGCATACAATTATCGTTGCAACTCGATGGACGACTCATCGTAGAATAATAATGTATACGGCCTCTATCAGATACGTAACATGAACGAGTTTCCAAGCGATTTAAACATTTCTTTTTTTATTAATTTTCTTTTACCGATGTATATATTATATTATTTTTCATTACCTGCATTTACAGTCCCATTGACTAGTGATAATTATCTACGACCATTTTTAAAACTGTTGCAGGTTATGAAGTAAATTAATATTTATAAGAAATTCAATGACTTCCTATTGAATACTGAGTGTGTTCGAAAGACTTGATTATAAATTCAGTAGTTTTGACTAGATATTGACTGAAACAGTGTTTCTCAAACTTCAGGCCCGTTGTCAAAGGGAAGATCCAACCTATTCACCTCTGATTTTTAACTTCTCCGTTGCAGAATGATAGAATATAAACGACTACTAAGACTCGTAGAATATCAGATGTAAATACGCGATAATTTAATATAAATATTTATAGTTCGGTAAATATTATTAAACCAAAGCGAATAATCCATGCAAACCCGTGTTAAAAACAAATAAATATAATATATTCTAATACGGTATTAGATAACAGTACGTGGAAAGCTGAGCAAAGAGAATTTTTGGGAAAAGAATATACATTTGCTAAACAAAGGGAAAATTATACGTACAACCCCATAACGTTTCATGTATGGAAAAATTCTCTGTTTTTTGTTTTATCCGAAGTTTCTATCTCAGGAAATCAGGAATACAGATCTCCTCTGTCCTGAGTTTTACACCAGAACATTCAGAAGATCTTGGTAACGCGTGATCGATCGTTCGATCATTTTAATTTCCAATACCCTTTGACATCGAGAAACATGTTTTTGATGTTAATACTCGTATAGTATTCTGGTTTCTGAGACGAAAAAGAAACACTTCCTTACAATTTTACTCAATTTTTTTCAATAAAAAATAATAACTATCGTAGAAGTTAGTGATTGTGGCTGTCAATCTTCAAGCTTGAACGACAAAAAGCAGACAAAATCGATATTTCAATTTTGAAGTTCATTTTTTTAAATGTGAAGATTTTCTATTTTCTTTTAGTAGGGTCAGTTGTTCTAATATGGAATACGTTCCTAATTTGGAACATCGGAATATTAAAGAATCGTAATTTTGCCATCTATTGGGGATGAATGTAATCGATTACTAAAACCAAAAAACTATACTATAGGAGAATTACCACGGTATCTTCATCAAAAATTTACTCGAAAAGTGCTATTTCTCGTTCCGAAAACCCCGAAAACCACGAAGATTGAATATTCGAGACACAGGAACGGGACCTTCTATCATCCTGCGCGAGCACGTTAATATCGGAGGGGAACGGATCGGGGCCCTACCCGGTTAAGTGTTAAAAACCATCGTTCCCCGTACCCGGGCTCTACCTAGCCCCATAATGATTAGGGACCGTGGGTCTGACGGGCCGTAGTTCGACGAATCGGGTGGGAATCTTGCAGAGATTCAGCCTGCGAGCACAGCTACTCCGCTACGAAAAAGGAAGACGTGTCACGATCTTTTTGCTCTTTCGCTCTCACTTTCACACTCGTCCACTCTCTCGCGTTCCCTTTTGTTCAGTGCGTTCTGTTTTTCTTTTCGCTCGAATGATTGTCTACCGTTGCTACGTAGCAAGGAGGGCAGATAGGGCGGCAGGAGAGCTTTCTCCAATCGTTGGTGCGCCAGCACCGCGGGGCTGCTGCCGGTGTGCTGCTGATGGTGGTGTATCAGCCCGTTGCTGTCCTTGCTCTGGACACTTTTCAAACACATACCAGCCGCGGCGGCGCTGGTATAAGGATACGCCTCCGCGAAATTGTACGATGTCCCCGGATAACTGGCGGCCGCTGCCGCGACGTTCTGATACTCGTAAAACTGGGACGCAGCCGCCATCGCCGCGGCGTGGGTCAACTGTGTTGCCGGAAGCGGTACCAAACCACCTGGCGCCGCGGTCGCCAGGTATGGTGACTGATACATGTAACCCGGTGGCACCCTGAAACGAAAATTATTATCGGTTAGAAGGTTCGACACGGCCAACAGGAACGCAGCGGCACTCAGACATCTAATACAGAGAATATTCGTCGACTGATCTTGGTGGACTCACGTTCACGGTTACGACACTACGTCGATGTTATTGGTCAGCCGTTTTATCGTATTTGCTTGCTCCTGCAAGTATGCTAAACAATGCTAAATATCCCACTTTTGACCTAGACTCTGGTCGAGGCTTTGAACGGAATTTTTAACGCTATTATTGTCAAAGACACTCACATAAAATATACGTAAGTGCATAAAAGCTATAGATGCAAATGTTGTTGTCAAAACTAACTTCAAATAGTATGGAACGAAAGTGTTCTAGAATTCGATGCTAAAATGTAACTTTGATTCCTTTCACGAAACCCAATTTAAGTTATTTCAATAGGTGTACATTTTTTAAACTCACTATTTTTTGGGGGGCAGTCTGTATTACTTATATTATCGTTTATAAAATTGTTGATTCAAGTGAAGAGTTAGACACCCACTTAAATTAGTCAATTTATGAAAGTATGGCTCGAGTGCAAGATTTTAGTAATAATTTACTCGATTTCATTAACGGATATAGCAACGACCCACTCTCCTAAACTATTTAAAATGATGTTGAAGTTACTGAACTATGAAACGTTATTACCTTTCAAAAATACGTGACCAACAACATCGACTCCGTATGCTGTACTCGAGAATTTGACACTAGCATTTTATGGAAAAGTTTATTGCGGATTATACGGCGAAAAAGAAGCTTTCGAAGCTTATTCCCACGTTCAAGCAGTCCTCTTAGCGTTTAGTCCACCAAGTATGCTACATAATCACACTTGCTTCTTGAAACAACCTACGGTCCATAAAGTTCCTTGATCGTAAACTAATTTTTTGACTCGTTTCGAGTTAATCAATGAAACTTGATGAACACAGGAAGCTCCAACCGTACATTTATCTCTGTACAATTAAGGAACCGGGGATACAAGGAAAAAGAGGGATTGTTTATTCGTGTCAGTGTGTGTGCAGCATGTAAATAAAGTATTTAACAAATCGATTCGAAAACTTTTTGCAATAATAAAGTGAGAATATATCGTAGGAGAAAGAATTGTACAAATAAAATTACGATACTTTTGAGAGTCAAATATTTACTTTGGGAGTTGAATTATTGAAAACTACTATCTTTTTGTTCAAATCTAATTATATGTTCGAATTATCGAACTATTTAACACGGTCGAAAGTTCGAAACAACGTCAGAATAGTTAAAAACCAATTAGTGACGATGGTGTAATAACGGCCACAGATGTAACGATTTTTTATGCAATGATTTATACAACTATCGTTGTTACGACTGCTCAAACGATAATTGTAAATTGTGTGGGGTTGCTGTACTTATCGTATGGTCGTGTTGAATGGCAGTACGACACTGCCATAATATCTGTTATACTACTGGTTTGATAAACAATTAGAACATATGGAAGTGTTCAGCGACCGGTCGGAAAAATTCTCTGTACGAAGCACATATTACATTTAAAGGTAATAATTAAAATATTCAGATATAAACTATACACAAATATGTGTTTCGGTGATAGGACCAACTAAAAACTGTAAAAATTGTGATGGTCAAAACTATACAAATTCCTATGTACTACGATTAATATATAATACGATTGTAATCTTAAAATTACGTTTCTTAAGTGTTTCGTCTAACGATCGATTCAAGATTTATCGTTAGTCTGTGGCCCCTAAAAGTGTGCTGTGTTCGACGGGTCAAAAAATAGTTTTTCTTCCCGTTATTGGCGCCACCAGCGGAGAAACGACGAAACGCGACTACCATACCTGCGCAGGAGATCTCCTATCAGCTACTGCGCAAGTACAGTAGTTGCGTTTGAACGTTGTACCGCTGGCGGCGTTGCTAGCGAGAAGAACTATTTTCCATCCCGGTGTTTCGTGTATATGCATGTCGTCCATTGCACGAATAAAGGACACGGTTGGATCAGGATGGTTGGAATTGAAACGGCGGCGTATGAGATTGGTGTGGTATCACTAAGGCGTGACAAAAAAATGCGCAACAAATCCAAGAAAAAAGAAATCCTCAACGTGTCGGCAAAACAACAGCAAACCAACGACAAACGTGTATGTAGGTAACTCCACGAATAATAAAGATACTTCTCGACACACGGCACACGGCACACGATTACCTAACAACAACAACGTTAGTAGTACCTAAAAAGTCACAGGCCTAAGAAAGAAACAGAAAAATGATACGCTCCACGGCGGGTGTCTCTCTGTCTCTATCTCTTTTTTCCTCTTTTTCTTGTATTTCGACGTAAAATGATCGCGTGCAAACGTCCCCCTACCCATCTTCATCGTTTGATTCCCGCCTTCACGCGTTCCCCGATTCACCGTAACCCGAATGACCGAAAGATTCTTTTACAACAGGAGTAACACATCGAAATCGTTTCACCCTTTTCTGCAACGTTGCCGTTAATTCGATAACTGGTACCGCGGTGAGAAAGAATTTTCATCGACACGAACGCCTTCGTTTTAATTACCATCTATAATAACATTGAAATTAGAAATCTGCAACGCGAACGCTCCGTTCGAAACGTCCATTCTTGCGAACGAAAAAATATTCCACAAAGTCCTTTTTCGTTCCTATCCAAAGACTTTTTATTTAAAATATCAGATCAACCTATTGGAAAAAAAATATTTTTTAATACGTAGTTGACGCTACAAATTTAAAAGATATACTTAAAAAATGCTCGCTTTAATTTCCATATTCCTGTTATTTTCTGTATCAGGGACTACGTTCCCATTATATTGGCTATATTATTACACTAATTCTCGACCAAGGCGCGCCATTATGCATAAAGAATTCGTTACGTACGAAATGATATACAAGGTGCTCGAAATACGTCACCTTATCGTCGCAAACGATTATATCGCAGAAATGCAGAATGCTTAATGCACAGAGAAGGAAAGACCCGTTCAATGCCAGTGGGTGGGAATTTATTCTCTATGGTCGATTTCGATGGCTCGAACGAGCGAATTGAAAACCTTGTTTCCAAAGGACATATAAACACGGGAGACAGCCCTGAACTTTTTAACGGATCGATAATAGCCAGTGTCCAGTCCACGAAGGAAATCAATATGTTGTCCTGCGGCTTCAAATGATAGTCCGTTCGTCGGATTGGTGCCCACCGGACATAGACTATTATACTTATAGACGTTCGCGAAACGTTCGAAAGTACTCCCATCATGCGCGTGCCTTTCGATGCTTAATGAGACTAGGCCGCCAAATTCCCCCAAAATCCAATCCTCTTTGGCAATTAATTTCAACGAAACGAAAGTCCAGACTCTTTCTTTCGCGCAGTGTTTATTTACATCTAACGGAGTCGAAAGAAATTTCTTCGATCGCGTATGTATACGTGTGCGTTAAAAATGACGTAACGCGCGGCCATTTTTTAGAAATTTGATTTTACATCGATAACTCGAGCAGAAATTAAGAACTGCAGAAAATTAAAAAGTTACGAATGAACACCGTGTAGAAGAAGAATGTCTTGTTTTTTAATAAAGCGTGCACTTGACACTTGCCACGCCATTGGCTGAATTAATGTACAATACATTATCATTCGATACTGTGTAAAATAAATTATACCGAAGGTTGCTTCACTTTTTTGTTGATTGTAGTACAAACAAAGTTTAAATATGCGAATAATTGAATATTGCTGTTCCAATGTCATTATTGAAACTTTATGTGAATCCTCTGCGTTAATAATAATAGGTCTTTGTTGTATCAAGATCGTGTACGATTAAAAATGAAGTATTAAATTAAAAGAAGAGAACACTAATGTGTTGAACTAAAAATGAGTATACGTTTGATACAAACTTCAAGTACAGCTATGCTGTTGTTTACCCAACCTTGAATTATTAATTTAACCTCGCGTTGGAAAATAAATGTGGATAAGTTCCCTTATTCAAATGATTTTCAAATACTTCTGCCATAGCTTCTTTTGCTGAAAGTTTTTTCTATAGCAAGAAAAGTCCGAGCATATCTGATCGTCTTCATATAAATGTTAATCGATGAGAAGTCAATTTAATAAAGATTCGATCTGTATAGTGCAATGATTATAATATAATAATTATATGCAATATAACAGTTGTTCTTATATAATTGTGAAAAAGAATTTTCAGCAACGAATAAAGCAGGAAACAGAAGACAATCGAACGATAACCATACTCTAACGCGATAAGATAATTAATAATACGAGGTCGCATCCTCGAAGGAATTAATTCGTAGTCACGAACGAAAGTTTGAAAGAAATTCTGAAAATATTCAAAACCTACATGAAAACAAGAAGAGTAGGTACAACTGAAACGATTTGCAGAAGTAATCGTTAACCGTTCCGTGACAAAACGCAATGAACATTACACGATCAGAGCTTGCGACTATTTGATTAATATAATAATGGAATATTTTCTAGACATTCGAATGCTAAAAAAATGCAAATGTTCATAAAATAATGAACTTGAAGAACTCTATGGAAAAGTCTACAAATATCCCAGATATTCGATCAATGGACGACACGTCCAAATAGTATTCGAAGTCGAATTATCATCGTTGACTGAGATATTTAAATATTCGAATACAGAAAACATTCGATAAGCGGATCCAAAGCCTCGATCACGACGGATTTTAGATTCATGACTCCTCTTTAGTGTTACGTTGAATGGGTGTTAGGCCATCGTCTGTTATATATTATATACATATATATTTTTATATTTGTCTTCCTGTTTGGTGGACCGAACGCTTCGAAGATTAGTTTACCGGCGATCGTCGTAAAAATATTACGCTTGGCTCGTTACCAGATGGCTGCCAGATGCTTTCTCGGGCACTTGCAGCCAATTTCTTGGTTCTGACAATTTCCCTCGGCGAGAACTCCGCGCCAAGTTTACGGAAATTAATAAGGCGTTCAGCACCGCGTTTCTTTCGATGCTTGAATATTTTCGTTTGACCCCGACCGACGACAGAATATTCCGATTTCTGCAGAGAAGGCTTAACCGTACAGTGCATAATAATCCACGATCGCAACGACTCGTTCGTTTGTACAATTACAATCACTTTTTATTATTTTTTTTATCGTGATAATTAAGACATTCAACCTTTATTTTTTTATAATTCTTCCTGCATTTCTAACACCATTCTCTTCAGTGAAATTGCACAAACGAATAAAAATTCAACGATATCTATCAATCTTGAGAAAATATGGTCGTGTTACGTCGATGGTAGATTTAATTATAAATATTTATTCACACTTTCAGCGATCACTACCATGTTACGATATTTGGAATAACTTCGAAGTCATTAAATACTTGATTGTACAGCTTTGAAACTGTAATCATGATTAATTTCGAGGCGGACACATCGATGAGAACGCAATAAATGATTGTTCGTTAACTGTTTGGAAAAGTTCTTGATATACGATTAGTATTTGTGGAATGAATCATTAGAATGATTTACAATTAGCAAGAAGTAATTATAGATTTGTTTGCTCTGTGATGTCAATAGATAACAATCGAAAGGAATGTTCTTTATTTTTTGCTGTCGATTAGAACAATAGCATACGTTACGTTTATTGGTTCAACGTTTCGACCGTGTGGTTTCGATCGTCTGCGGTAATACATTTTTCTCCAAAGTAAAAACACGAAAAAGTATATTCCATTTATTGGATTCCATATATTGTCTGCGTACTGTTAATTCTTTGTCCCTGTTACATTACCGATTCTATTTTTGGATTTCAGTTTTGAAGCAATATGAAAAACACTTATTAAAACTGCCATCGACGGTAATACGTGTACTTATGGCAGTTGCGCCATTTGTTGGCAAGTCGTGGAATTGAAACGATCCTTTCAACTTACTACTCACGCGTACGACTGAAACGTTTATGAGCGACGCAAAAATTACTATAGCACGATACTTCAAGTTTCACAACTAAAACATATATTATTTTCTACTCAAGTATTTCGTAAATGATCAACCTTTCAACGCTGTTTACCTGCCATCATATTACTTTCATTTCGTCCGTACAGTACGCAGATCGTTAAATTTTACTGCAATTCTGCTCATCCACGGGGAAAAGAATTAAAAAATAAAAAACATTTTTCTTTTTTCGATAATTACTGTTTCAAGACTTGATACGGTTTATGATATAATTATTGTGAGATCGAGCTAAATGAATTTAAAATATTAAGAAAGAATCTTTCTCCTTTCGATGAATTTCAATGCATTGTTTAAACGGAATAGGAAAATGTGTTATTTTTATTTTCCTCCTTTGATAGTGATCCTAAGTAGACCTCCCTCCGATTTCTTTGTAAATATTAACACTAGAACTATCGACAATTATAGTGTGTTTATTTGTACCAAAGAAATTGAAACGATAGATACGCGTAGAAAAATATAATGCAATGGAAACAAGTGTTTATATATTCTCTTATAGAAAATTACGATTTTTCAAAAATTCAGTCGAGTAAATTTTTTACAAGTTTTATTAAAAATTACGAATCATTTTGACTGGTTTGGCAGTTCTAGCGTTAAACAATCGTCGAAACTTGAATATTTCCATTTCTAAGTATAATTGCTAGGGGTGGAATTCTCGAATCCTGGAGATCTCGAAATCTGTTGCGATTTTTTGTCAGTCCACGTTCGGAGCTTGTCTAGATCCGCCACCGTTACATAATTCAGAGTATAAAATTAGAACCGCGGATCGAACCTTGAGCGACTAAATAAATTTACGAAATTGCCTCCTCTAGTCTCGCGAGATCCTTCTTTTTTCGTTCCACCATTTTCTACCGAATTTATCTCGTCGGCGCATCTTTGCCGTGGCCTGTGCATTATGTATGACTCGCGTGTCCTCAACCCCACTTTTTCCACTCGGAGTGTTTTTATTTTCCTTCTGCCCCTCTCCTCCACCGCTTCTCACCATTTTTCTACATATTTATGCACACTAGCGCAGAAACGCGCGTGCTCGTGTTTATTCATGCTCTTCAATTACAATCACAACCGTCAGCATGACTGACAACCGGACGTGAGAAAATTTGAACGAACAGAACTATATTGATCTTGTACCAACAAATCGAACAAGCACACAAACTCGTCCGCACCATGAAAATTCTAAACTCTCCCGTGTTTACCACGAAACGGAGCGGGGACTCGAAAAATTGGAATATTAATTTACGACGATCGACAACAGTTGTTCTCAAATTTGCAGAATTATATCGATTATGTAACAACAAACTGTTCGATAATACAACGAGGTGGTATTTAACTTAAAATAAATTTGTATCGCGGATTAGATCGCGCATGTGCATTGCAGCAACAAGTAAATCGATCGTAAAATTAAATTTCTTACGATCGACTCGGTAATATATCGAAATCGATACGTCGCGTGACGACTGTCCGATTAAAAACCGATTGCAAATGCTAATTGTTTAATCGGTCTAATGGAAGAGCGATCGACGTGGAGAGTAATTGTTTGCCAGCGAGTCCAGCGTGACTATAGAGAAATAATTTCCGAGTAATAATGTTGATCGCTCGGCTACCTTCGTCCTTGGGACCATCGCGCGGAAACAAGGTGGCCGTTTTAATGGTCAGCGTAATTTTCGCGATGTGAAATTGCCGACAACGCATCGCGACCGGACTTACGTAGAAGCTTTCATACGATCGATGTTACCCACGGATACGCTGGTGTGCAGAAAAAACATACGTTCTACAATTTCTCGCGGGATTAAGCGCGCTCGTCACGTACCAACGATTAGAAACAAACGTCATCGGTTTCATTCGGCTTTTACTCGATGAGGATATAATAGAATTACACGTAACACATTTTGTAACACTTTGAGAGCCTCGACCATTTCCACTCGGAACAACAAAACGTAAACTTTGACAATAACTAAAGGTTCAACGAGAAACCTCGTACGACCGTGACTAGAATTTTTACAATTTTTTGTTCCACCCGTAAAAAAATTGCAAAATCGCGAACAAACGTTCTTTCAAAGTCGGATCTTTTTATCGTTTGTCGGTTGACAGAGTATAATTAGCTTTCATGGGTGAGAAGTAACTTGAAAGGACTCAAAAAGAGGACATGTAATCTTAAAAGAGTACGATTGTGGCGGTTACACGACACGCAACATAGTAATTCATAGACGACGGTTCTAAGACTTTGGTAGCTAAATATCTTGGAAATGATTAATTTTAGAACAGATGCATCTCGAAATGCATTAATCCGTTGTGCTCTGTCGCAAGGAACTGGACGATTCAAGAAAAAGTTCATCGAATGTCCTTGATTCCTCCATCTACGAACCAACCATAATTACCACAATTTGGTTACTTCACATCGATCACTCAGTATAATGATTAATTCCTATGTTCATTTTCTATCATTCTGATAGCTTTCATTCAACAAAATGAATAACTATTTCATTGAAACTTGATTCGAACACAATGTTTACTTTAGAATTTCCGAGCTACCTAACTTTCCTTGTTACTGTTTACCTATTCTATAAATATCAAGTTTCGGAATTAAAAGCTATCAATTATAGAATTGGTTTGATATTTTTATTCTTAAAATAATTATCGATTTCTGTTACCAAAATAATTCCTAACTGGCATTGGTATGTAAATAGTTCTTGTGCACCTTTCTCGTAATCTATCATCTATCAACATGCTTCGAGTTGTACCAAACAACCTGCCCTAACGACGATCATATTAGAGTCAAGTAAATATAATATTAAAAAATGGTTATTTATTCTTCTGTATGGAGATTCCAATTAATTCTACCTGTAACTTAAACGTCTCAAAGACACCAAGCAGGTGTGACTCGTAAATTTCATCGTCGTGTTTTTGCGTGCCGAAAATAACTCAATTCGTCGCGTAATGTATTAATTATTTCGTACGCAAACCCACCATCGAGAGTGCAACAACGAGATTAAGGGTGAGACAGGCGAAGGCGGGAACAAAGTCTAGAGAGACGCTGGGGAATAAAAAAGGAACGAAAGAAAGTCGTTTCAAAGTCACGAAGAGGTCTGCATTGTCCTTTCGTGACGGATCTGGGCGAACAACCTCGATTTCCGACGCAAAGTGGCCGCGCACCGCGATTAGGATCTACCGGCGCAACACGGGGGACGACGTGTGGACAAAGTTGCTTAATCGTCCCTCCTAATTCGTGCTTGCATGCACACCTCGAAGGACAGGCGCGGGCACAACGGTCGTTACGAGGCAAAAACGTGTGGGGAGTAGGAAGTGCGCTGAAAACCATTGAATTACCTCGCTCGATGACGAGAATCGACGACCCTGCGATTGAAAACCGACGCAATCCGTCGTGATCGTGTCGAGATCTTACGATTATCACGTGTTCAGAATTTAGATATTTTATTTCTATGGATATGATAGATTTTAAATATTTTAGAAGATATATTTGAATTTCAAAATTCGAAAGGTGTTGGAGTCCAAGGAAGAACACGAGTTGGTGGTGTAGACTGGTTTTATATGGACTACAGTTTTTACTGAACATAAGAAGGCCTTTTTTCGGGGTTTTGTCCCTATTTATCTGTTTGTAGTAAAAGAGGAAGGGGTGCCAGATAACTACCCTAGTAGCACATCTTGAATTCTAACTGCTTCGTGGTGATACAAAAATCATCTCCAGTAACGATATACAGGGTGTTCAGCCACCCCTGGGAAAAATTTTAATGGGAGATTCTAGAGCCCAATATAAGACGAAAACCAAGAATACTTTGTTGATGAAAGCTTCGTTAAAAAGTTATTAACGTTTAAAGTTCCGCCCGTAGTGAATTTTTTTCTAGAAAATGTGCAGGATTTCGGGGGTATGTCTTTTCACCAAAAATGATTGTAAGTGACCCCTGGAACTAAAAATAATTTTTCCAGAACGATTTGAAATTTTTTAATTTAATTTTTTAATAACTTTTTAACGAAGCCTCAATCAAGAAATTGATATTCTTAATTTTCGTCTTATTTTGGCTTTTAAAAATTTTTCCCAGGAGTGATCGAACACCCAGTGTATGTCTAGAGTTATATACTTTCCTGTTTTGACCATGGGTTCTACGAACTCATGGTGTTTATTATACAAAGATAAGAGAGTTAACTTATCTTACTAAACTTACTAAAGACAGTTTAGTAATCGAACTCAGACTGAACGGACTAAATATTCATACAGTTAAATATTGAAGTTTGATTTGATCATACAACCCATAGCCCTACAATTTCAACAGTGCAGACCACGTGTATACATAGGAAACCCATTTTGACTCGAATTTCGCGTTTATTCGTTGAATTTTTGTATTAATATCGTCGATTCGACAAACCTGCTCGGTATATTAATGTTTATTAAAAATCAGAATTTGACTCTGGAACGAAGTTTGCACGGGTCAAAATGGACCCGCAGACCCGGTGTCTGCCGATTGGGGATTACAATTGGAGCGTAGTCGCATTACGCGAGGGTTGGCTGCGATTGTTTCCCACCGTCCTTGAATCTGATAGCGGCAAAAACGTCCCGGAAGAGTTACACGCGAATTAACCAAACGAAGCTCTCACCGATTACAGACACTTTTCCGAGACCTCGAGAATCGTGCCGCATAATCTATATTAGTCGCGGTCCCACACGTGTGTGGAAATGTGGCGGCACGTGTGCCAGGTGGTCGGTCTGTAATTTCCCCTTTACGGTGCTCTCGCGTTGCGTGTCGATGAGTACCGTACCTTTCCTGCGCGTATAGATATACACTGTCGGTCAAAAGTTTGGAATCGACTGTCATTCTATCCTAAAATCGTCCTAGTCGACTTTCTACCGACGTTAACAAAAACATACTTCGTTTCAACAGACTTTACAATTGTAAAACATCTTCTCTATGATTCCAAATACCAGTTAAATTAAACAAAATCAAGGGGAATGAGGAGCCATCGAGGGTCCCGAAAGTGTCGTTACTTTAATGGTAAACAATTAGAAACGTTCAAGCTAGAATATTGCAAGGAGAGTCATACTGGCATGTTCAGGTATTGGAAGATGGAGAATCGCGCAGGGACGAGTATATGAGACTAAATATTATTTTTGAGCGAAACAGACGGCCAGAAGCCTCCAATGTACGCGTAGAACTTAATAATAGTAGACAGTATCCAGTATCCCTGACCATGGTGAAACGACCACTGCGAGAGCTGCCTAGTTTAAACAGCCTCGTAGCTGTTAGGAAACCAATGGTTTCGTACAAAAAAATCGTTAAATATGGTTGGAGCGGACGAGAAGTCGCCGTGAATTGGCACAGTGTCCTTTGATCCGGTAAATCGATGTGTAATTCGCCTGGCTGTTCCAAACTTTTGGTAGATAGTGTAGATATGTACGTGTACGCGAGACACCTGTACGCGTCGTCGCGATTCGATGTGTGGGTGTCGTGTACACATGTGTAGGTGGTGAGTCGATGCGCAGTGCACGGATTGCACGAGCGCCGGCGCCGTGGATAATCCAATGGGATGATCTACCAATCCTTGGAAAGCACGGCAGACCAATGGTGAGTACGAGGGTGGTTCCTCGATCAGTTAATTCTTTTGCACTGCAAACGCTTCGATATCGCCTGGCTATTCACGATATTCCGACGAAAGTAAGTACATAGAACGAAAACGGTTTGCCAGAGAAGTCGAAGGCTGACGGAAAGTGGAACGCGTCCATGGAAAGTAGTGGAGAGTATATGTATAAGACGAATCGTGTCGATCGTCTTGGGGGCTCTGCTTTTCTTTCTTTAACCCTTAACGGACAAAACGTTAAATCGACCAAGAAGTTATCAACGCGTGAATGAAAGGTAACACTTTCACTGTATTCGATAGTGAATTTTTTAAAACAAAAACTAAGCAACAGCTGTTCAATGGCTTTTTAGGGCTCGAAGACTTGGGAAGCTAATAGGCGAGAAGTTCGACTCGAATTTCGGAGAACGCGAGAAATAGACCATCGGAAGACGGATACAAGAGGGAAATTTCACGAACCACATGTCCACATCTTCGATTTCCATGAGACCATGTGACTAGGACCCAGAAACAGTGAGACAATGTTCTATTCATTGATCTAGATTCTCAAATGCGGTCACCAGATAGACGGGAAAAGATCTGGAGAGGAGTTAGGCAACGAAACGCAGAGCCATACTATTACAGAGCTGGTTTATATCGAATACGTAAATCTCGCCTCTCATCGATACGTTGAAAATGTTTTGATAGAACTGTTCGTTTCAATAAAAAAATTCTTATCAAACGAACGATGCAACCGTTTCTATTTAAATATTATTCGTATTTTTAATCAGAACGTGATTTTTATTGTCTACTCACTAACGCAAACGATAAGGCATTTTTCTACGAAAGTATACCGAACAGACCAGCCACGATATTTGATGATTTTTGCAACTGCAACGAGATACGTATTTTATTCGATTCCTTAGGTTCTACGCATCGGGTGTTCGTCGAATAACAAACAGCCAATGTTTATCTTTTAGTAATTCGTCTTCCTAGCATAGTCGAACGATCGATGGCGAATGTTCGATATTCCCCGAAATTCAATTACTGCTCCTTCGCTGTTCGCTGTAAACGACTGTGGAACGAACAGCACCTTCGATTCGTGTGTTTGGACTGCGTGTCATGTTATTTCAAAATACTGTTAAGGTTCGCGTTAAAGAACACGTGGCTGAGCTTACGCTACGTTCGAGAGGTACGGCGCCATTTTTGAAATCCTCGCTGTTACCCAGCATTGAATTGTCAGTCATCTGCACCTTCTCCAGTTACGTGCTACCACCCACCGTCTCCTTTCAACGCGTTAAATGCTCAGCAAGTTTTGCGTTACAGTGGACCCATTATCCAAACGTTCTATTATCAGTAAATTCCATTATTTAACCCCAATGTCCGAAACGTACCTTCTCTTATTATAAAACGAAATAATAAACTCGAGTCTCACACGTATTTAGTCCTCGCAAACCACGAAGTTTAAGTTATTATTTACAAAAGATACGTACATTTTGCAATACGTCAATTACGGTGGATCGTTCGAATCCTTCGATGCGGTGCACGAATATAAATCGCAAGTACTCTAGAACCGTGGTGGGGGTCGGAGTTAAAATACACTTCCATGGAAATGTCTGGAAACACCTAGCGAGAGTTGAAACGCGAGAACTGCGGAAGATGAGCTAATATTTCTGGGTGCAGGGTGCAACGATCTATCGAGACGATTCCCCGCAGTCGGTCGCGACGGTTATGTAAAAAGAAGAACCGACAAACTCGACGACGGAAATAAAAATTTATCTGTCGGAAGACGAATCGGTGACCGTCGTCGAAATGAAAAAACGATTATTTATGGTACCTCTAAAGATATCGAGGCAATAAACCGCGTTTCGAGCACGTGAGAAATCACGGTTCCGTGAAAACGCAACTCGAGACCCGTCGGTTCGGTAGGACTGCGACCGCCATGCGACGATTTCGAACACCAAATTCCGCGGATACGAAATTAGACGCTAGACGGGATCGTCTACTGTAAAATGGTATGAGTCTGGTCGCGTGAGTGACAGTGACAGGTGGATAGAAGCATCGACAATGAAAATAGAAACAGACGTTCTGCGCGAAGCGCCCATCGTAACTCTGCTTTCCAACTGTTTCTGCAAGACGAAATCAGACAGATGCGTGCACCTCTCGAAAGACTATAGAAAGCAGTGGTTAACGAAACATTTATAAATTATAATTTTCACTTTATTCCGTCGTTATATTAACGTTAGGTTCCGATTTTAATCCATAAACGCGAATTACTCGAGTACCCGCGTATGGAGGCTGATTAGTTTCGAGGGGGACGTAATGTAATTAGTTTTTCCTGCAGATGGACGCGCAATAATACATTTATAACGTCACACTGTCCAAATCTAGAATCAGATTGCACAACAGCAATTCGTAGAAGCTCGCTCTTTCACCTCGCCTCCTCTACTCGGGTACTTGAATTAGTATTTTTTCCACAATGTTTGAATAACTTTAGAATTGTATTTAAATACAGAGAAATTCTGAGAAAACTGATAAAATTTTATTCTAATTATGTAATAACAATTTACTCGTAACGTTCATTGAACAGTTGAAATCTTAATATCTACTCAATGACTACCGAATAAACACTCGACTATATTTTATTTTAGTGTTTTCTATCAGCTCGTCTCGTCGTTCGTGAATTCTAACTTTACCAACGCAAAGTACGAAATATTTGCGAATTGATCCGAGTTTGTTATTCGTTAATCGTGAATAAAATTTGCTCGACTCTGTTTCGCGACGCCGTGGCATAATAACACCGACGTTCAAAGAAAGAGGCAGATCAAAGGGGCCCAATTTGCCGGAACGAAGAAAGATGGCCGACGAAAGTGATCCTGGCGGAAATAGACATTCTTGTTAAGAGGCTGCTCTTTGTAACATTACCCTCGAAGGAACGACTTTAATTCGTGCTTGAAATCCTCTGGTAGGAGCCCTCGAGGGAATGTCTCGAACATAGAAGCTGACACGGGGGACAGGTGGATCTAAATAAAGACTGGACCAACGCCAGAGCCACTAAGATGGCCGAACCGACGCGAGGCGTCGTCGTTGTCGTCGTCGACGACGCCATCGTCATTGTCATCGTTGTCGTTTTCGTTGGCGGTCGGTTATGATAGCTTACGACACCAAGGATTTACTAGCACCGAGAAAAACCCCTCTTTAACGTATAGAACATGTCGCTCGCTCGGTGTTGAATTTCACTCCTCCATCTACATTCAACTAATTCGAGGACATGTGCTCCGCAACACGGACACGTGAGTTCGACGTAAACGATATTCTCGTCAATGTGTGTGTGTGTGTGTGTGCATACACGGACGACATGCACCGATATTCGTGCATCAAAACGACGCGTTCACCCTCGTAAGAATATCTTTCGTAAGATTTTTGTACGCACAGCGTCGATCGAATGGTTGCAGAGCATCGTTAAGAGGGTATTCCGATCTAAACCTTTTCAAATCTCTTTGGTTAATTCCTTTAATATCTGGTTATCAAAATGAACCATTTTATAATCTGGTTATCAAAATGAACCATTTTATAATTCTGCAAAGTACTGGACAAGAAAAGTCGAAATAAAGATGACACGTACGCGAATTGTACGACCAATTGTTTTTTTTTTTTTGCGTAGGAATCAAAATTATGATTTTTAAGAGGAAAACATAATATTCTACAATTAATTCTGAAATGTATTTTATAATGGAGAAAAGAATCAAAATGAATGTATACGAATTATAGAACCGCGCGTAACAGCACACTTTTGTCAGAAATAATAATTCTATTTGCTCCTCAAAAATTATAACATAACTGTGTAGTATAATATAAAAACGAGTTATAAGAAACGTGTACTAAAGAAACCATAAAAAGATATCGATTGTTACACAGGGTTATCTGGTGTGTTTTCCGTTCTCATTCTTGACGTTAAAAATAACCGAGGTATATAATTTTGATATCATTGTAGTCTACAACGAACTTTCCATTACTCTAATCTTGTATATAATAATTTAGTATTTATAATCTTACAAAACTTGTAACGGTTTACAACTTAACTTTAGATGAGTTATTATTCCTGTATTTCTATTTGTATGAATAAAAAACAAAGAAAAGAATGCAAAAAAATAGAACAGATCGAAACATAATTTAAAAATTGCGGAAAGAAGTTAGAATAACGTATGTTTCCTTAGTTACATCGTCTTATAATTTTGTTATATTATAATTGTTAACAGGTGGCCAATGCATTAAGAAATAAATAGAATTAATACTTCAGAGTGTACACTCACGTTCAAAGAATTTACACGTTAGTTTCGTTCACGAATAACGAATAAAAACATTCAATTCGTACACAAATTAAGTTTCGTTTGTTTTATTCGTTATCCGCGGATAAGTTTTCTCCAATTCCGACCAGGAGTATACAAATTTTAAGTAGAACGGATGCAATTACGTATATAATCTTCCTCTCTTCCGGTATTAAGAGATAACGAAACAAAACAACGTGTGTTCCTTGTTTTTAACAGTAAATTTTCACTGAAAAACCCTTGAGCTATCGTTAGATCAACTTCGAGATAATTTCTAAAAAAACTTCGTGGTCGAAGCTTCTTCGAATATTGTGCCTCGTGGCTCGAATAGCATGACGAACGGAATTCAACGTATTCTCGGGCATTTAACTCGCGTACGTAATTTTCACACGTTGCGTTATCGTAATATTATGCATACGCGTACGTACACGACCAATTATTGATAAGTTCGCCTCGTTTTCGTTCCCTAACGACAAACGGTACGCCGTGTTATATTAAAGTCCAACAACCACCACGTACAACACCAAAAAATACAACACCAATAGCGACACCAAGTGTAGTGTAAGCCTTCATCACACACACAAGGTTATTAATATTATAATGGTTAGCGGAGCCTGTACACTCGACGAATAATCCCAATTTTGTCTCAACGACATTGATTATCACATATTAAATAATATCATTTTTATTCCTGCGATCAAAGTGTTCGAACGCGTTCGAGTTTACGCGATCCCGTAGCAACGGAGTAGAATGATATCGAGGAAACGTGAACTCGCGTTAGGATGTCCCAGGAAACATTGCGCGTTTCAAGACTAGAGTTCACCAAGCTGCAACGAAAATTAATTACGCGCTTAACGACCTATGGTCTTCCGCGATCGTTTAAAAACCAAATGCATTATTCTGCAATGCCGAGCTGGTTCTTTGAATGCAAGTGACTACGTCCACGTTTAATGTCGTCACGACTGTGAATCACCTCCGCGTTTAAAAAGTTGTCCACGCCATTGCTCCAAGGAGGCGATTCAAAGTCTAAGAGTATACATCGCGCGGTATTATTTCTTATTTGTTTAACTCGTATTATTACCGTTGTATATTTGCGTTTCAACGTCTTTTTCCTACGTGCGTTTTTGAGATTAGGTTTGGAAACAGCACCCGCTCGGAGGTATTGCGTTTCTTCCCACGTTTTATTTTCTTGTATATTATCCTTCGTGGTAAATGTTTACTTTACGCGTACGATGCTATAAACTCTGTGCAATAGAAGCGTTAAATAAAATTTTTGAAATAAATAGATGATGTTACAGATAGTTTTGGGGAACTTGGATTATTTCTTGACTGATTCTAAAAATAACAAACCCGTAATTGGCGTAAAAAGAGCTTTTCAATGATCTATTAATACGCGTAGAGTAGGTTAGGATAATTATAGTCCCTTCGAATGGTTTCTGGAACATCCTAATACGTACACTGCCACTCCAAAGCTTGAAGTACACTTCGATTTTTTTTCCTTTGTTTAACTTATACATTTACCATTTATTACTGAATTCAATCTAGTTAAATCAGATTTTTCAGACGATTTACGAACACGACTCAAATCTTTAAAGAGATAGTGAGAGTTTCATAGCAACGAATGTTTTACAATCTTTTTTAATCATATATTATGCACACACGTACACGAGAAAGAGCATTGTTTCTATAGAGAGGGTGCTCCAAACATTTTGAGGACAATGAGTTTCCGTCTTTTCTTCCTTTCTTTTTATCTCGACGAATTTCAACGCCACGCCGAAGAATCTGGCCGGGCCAAACGAGGTAAACCGCGATAAAATCGATCGTCGCGATGAAAAATTAACGGGCATTGTCGTGTTTCGCGGCGGTCGCTGGTCGATTTCCGGTGAAAAACACGGAAGATCCACCGCTACGAAGAATCGACCGTGCCGTTCAATAATTCAACGAAGCTCTACCCGCGTACGGTTCATCGGTCTACCGTTTTTCGTGCGTTTCACCATCGACGGTCGATTCGCCAAAAACGAGCGTTCGATTTCGCCGATCAGTTTCCATCGAGCCAGAAAAGTCGAAATCGCCCGCGAAACAGAAACGGTATTCTACGGCTTGGCTACACGCCTCGCGAATAAATATTTAGAATCGTTCGCTGTACTGTTTCCGCACGAACGATCGCCCAAATATCGTGGATCTCCAATAGCGATGGGATCAAGCGCCATACAAACACCTCCGAATCCTAATCGAATTGTTTGGAACCCTGCGTACAACTTCAATTTACATTCAACGTCTGCACGAACTCGATAAATAGGGATCTACAGTATTCAGTTGTAACAGAAACTCGAAATCTCATTTTAAATTAGAGAACGATAAGAATATATTGTTTAGCGTATCCAGAGACCCGCAGATGATTAATAATATATAAAATATCATTAGTACGTCAATTTATTTAAAGATCCAACGGTTGTTCGAGCTTCGTTTGTGATCCAAAATCTTATCCCGGTCGGATTAGGGTTAATTTTCATATTATTAGTATGATTTACGATGCTCACGAGACGCGGACTGAGTTGAAACACGCGGTTTTCTTAACCTCGTTTACACTCGCGAATAGGACCAAAGTATAGATCGAAACGTTTAGGTTGTTAGATAATTTCAGACGAATCTAGCTCCGAATGGTTAAATTAGCAAATATTTGATAAACACACTATCGATAGTCACGTGTTAGGGAAGGGAAACACTGTATTGTTGATTGCTAAAAAATTGAATGAAATAGATTCTGAATACTTTGTAACTATTTCAGCAGAAGAATTTTAAGAGCTTAATATATAATTTATTTTTAATTTAGACCAAAATAATACAACTTCCCTTGGACAAAATTGTAAGATGCTATTTCGGAAAATGAAGAATATGTGTAATATATAATTAAATAAAACTATCACAGTTTTTGTGAAATCATTCGAAAGTGGATGTATAGCTCGACAACTTAAAAAAGATGCTCGACCATCCGAGCTGAATGGGAACGAGACCAAACAGTGAGATGTAAAATTACGTAACTATCACGAACTATCATCTGATACTGTTTAACACACTGATCGACATCGTAATACCCCTTTGTAGACGGACATTTTGAAGCAACATTGTTAGAGAGCAGGAAACTAACACGTATTTGAAGATTGTTTTATCCAATGTATACATTCTATTACATTTGTATTGAGGAAATCAATTTTAAAATTTAGAACAACTGGTTTCTAAAGAATTTCTGTAAGGATACTTTCTAAGTTGTTCAGTTATACTTTATTTCTTTTAAGCTACAACCAAATACTGTTGCAACCCTAACTTTTGGTACAGATTCCCGAGCATGTATCGAACTTGATCCCACGCCTAATGTATCGTAAAGAAGCCGACGCGAACGTTCGCCCTGTGTTCCGGAATTTCGGAAAATCGGCGAATACCCGCCACCAAAGGCAAACCAAAACGATTAAAAAGGAAAAAGTAAAACAATGTAAGAAAACAAAACTGAAAACAGTGCACACGTAAACTTAAAAAAGAAACAGAATACTTGACGAAACACACTCGATGTAAAAAAGGTAAAACAAGGTGAAGAGAATAAGACCATTAAAGGTGCAATGAAAAAAATATTAAGAATCTGTTTAAACCGTGGTCAAATATTCCGATGCTTGCCGATAAATGTCCCCGCCGATGGTCGACCCGGGGGATATTTAACAGCAAACTTTCAACCTCCGAGGAGAAAACTGTGTTACGATGCCTCGTTTTTGTCACCTCGATCGTCCGAGACAACTAATCGATCGGACAAATTCCTATTGAGATCGTGATCACTGCGCCACCGTCGTTGTTACAAATTAATATTATTATTATTATTATTACTATCACTATTATTATTAATATTATTATTCATTATTATTACGATTATTATGATTATGCTGATTAAGAAAAAGAGTGTAAAAGAGTAAAGACCAACAAAGTCAAAACCAGTAACAAACAAATCTCTCAGCAACCGCAATCGTCATTATATCACTTCACGTCAATCTCATCAAGAAAGTAGAAACAAAAAACACAACCAAAATTAAAAAAAAAAAGAAAAAAATTATAGAAGTACAGTAGAAGAAGAAGAGACCGATTTATCCTCGGAAGAACTTTTCATTTCGTAGAAATAAATTCGTGGGTACTCATGGCTTCCGATACGTGTGCGTGTGCCGCTTTCTTTCTCTCGCCCTCCCTCTCTTTCTCTCTCTCTCTCTTTCACCGATTGCAAATATCTTTCTTTTTTTTATCGTTTTTTTTTTTCGTTCACACTTTCTCTAGTTTTGTAACTGTTTCTCTTTCTGTGTGTGCTCTCTTTTGGTATTTCTGTTTTGTTTTGCTTTGTTTTTTTTTTTTTTGTTATTCGCGCTCCTTAGAACAGCCCTTGGCGCTCTCAAGGATCTCGCAAAGAGGACTCTCAGCCTGCCCCCTTACGCGCACGCGTCAGGATGCTGAAACGTTATATACAGTCTATCTTTAACAAAAGTGTTAATAACATTATTCAACCGAGTACCCCTCTTCCCGAATTTCCAGTACTTTATTTCATTTTATTCTATCGACTCCTTGCGACATTCGTCGGTTCCCTGAAATTGTTCCCTGATTTCCGGCGAATACGAAACGACCGTATCAAGAAAAATCAGAGAAAAATTCGCTCGTGTACAGGGTATCCAGCGAGAAATAGGACCGTCTATCTTCTCTCAGATTTCCAAAACCATGGACGATAATAATTACTTTTCATCTCGTGAGAAACGTTAACATGTATTCAACTGTGCATAGAGTATGGCTATAATACTGCATTGGTCTTTTTATTTTAAATCATTAAATAGATTCACGAAGAACTCAAATTCCATTTTATATTACTAGTTCTCAATCGCGTGACAAGAATATAGAAAGTTTCTATTTCTACACGATTAGCTTGACAGTCAACGAACACGAAATAATCTATACTAAAAATATATTATTTTCAAACACGTTTCCTAGTCTCCCGTTGGGATACCCTGTGCTTCACGATTTCGTGTTTGAAAAAAACGACTGAGTGACTCGTCGCTGATGAGAAAAAAAAAAATGTACGAAAGTTTGAATAATACCGCGTTTCTAATGCGAAAAACATGTTTCGTATAATCATACGTTTAAAGCGATGCAATTTGAAAACTCGATATCGCGTAACCCGAATGATCGCGAGGACTCCTTTCTCGACTTACGCTTAACTTTTCGACAACTACGGTAACAACATTTACGCTCTTACTATAATTCGAAAGAAACGAAAAAAAGAAATCACATCAACTGTGGACTCACCCATATTGGCCGGGAAGAACCGCGGGGTATCCAGCTCGAATGCCAGCAGCGAACGGGAATGCTGAAATCATAAACAGTTCGGAGTCAATCCTATTTACGTTTCTAATGGCCAGCCCTGAACTCCAGCGCCCGTGTGTGTCCGTGTACACCAGGCCCTGTTCGTGTAAATCGAACATCCTGTTCTTTGCGAACACTTTAATTCCCGACTGTCTAGAGACCCGGCAAGAAAACGCGTTGTAAAACGATTTTAACGGGCCTCGAGGTACGTTCTGCTACGAACGATGGACGGTGCCCGGAGAAATAGGAGAAATTTCAAAATTCGCGCGGAACAATCGATTAAAACTTTCGACCGTTTCGTTCGATCCCATTGCAACGTCGTGGGTCAGAAAAAAAATGGGGCAATAGATTGCACTAGCTGCGAACGCATCTAATATTAAACGCAGCCGACCGATTCCAAACCAGAAGCGATTTTTGCGCCCGAAAGAAAAGAAACAAAGGCGGACTCGGTACTCGGGTTAAGGCAATTTTAGACTTAGGTGCCGAAGCGCCAAGCTATGTTGGCCTGAAGCCACCGTAAGAATTTGAGGAGAATGACTCAGGGGACGGTTCTCGATCTGCACGGTCGATGTTCGTGAAACTGTCCTTCGCCCTTTCGAGCGGAGACGGACAAAATTTTATTCGAAATCGCCAACAAAGATCAACGTATACATCGGAGTTGAATTTTTCTAAAAATCCCAATTGAAAGGACGAACAGTCTTCTACTATTTATTTTTCTGTAAATAGGAATTTTGCTCTCTGCTTCGGAGTCGAGTTCGAAGCTCGTAGGATAGAATTGCGTAAGAGGACTGTTTGTCTGTCAGCGAGTTTGATTTCGAACCGAGAGCTAAATTAGACAGGATGTTTTCGTCGGGAACGCCGAACGTCATTGTTTCCTAATTGACGTCAAAATTAATTTTCCATTAACGGAACGCTGTCGCGACGATATGTCATCTGGCGTTGGACGTACGCCCTCGACGCATCAAGAACCGCCCTCGTCGTCCAAGAAGTATATCGTCCGTTACTGCGACGATTGAGATTCGCCGATCTGGCTATGTTTCAACAGGGTAAAACCCGTGACAGTACCGTAACGCGGACCAAGAGACAGTTTAGAAATAGCGAGCACAATTTCTTGACGATTTCGAGACCCCGAAACGCGTTACTCCTACGACTTCTTACGTCTTATTTTCTTAAACGTATCAAGGATACAGTGAAATTACACCGTAGATAAATTTCAAAAATCGACACCTACAATGTGCACAAAAAATAATAACTTATTCCAACCATTGAACAAAACTTAGAAATCTATCTTTAAACGTTTCGAAGAATTCCAGTGAACACGAATGAAAAATAAATACAGGTGTAACATCGAAGCGTGATTATCGATTGATCGATAGTATTTGTTAGCTACCATCGTTACAAAAAAAGTAAATCAAAAGTTTTCAATATATTTTCGCGACTGTAACCGGCGAAGTAAGAATACGTTGCAGCGCATAAAATGGATTATCGAAGACACTCGACAGGGTGGTTAAGAAATCGGTACTGGAACGTCCATCGAAGTCAAAGCAGAAAGTCACTCGAGCAGTAACAGTTCAAACAACGCTATCTAACTACTGAATCGGCATCTAATGCTTCGCACAATCCACGTACACTCAATGACCGTACATTGCTAAGCAAACTTACTCGCTTGTAGATTACCCCTGGGCTTAGCTCCAAGAATCGCCAGGTTGACGTTTGCTTTGCGACCGTCGATTATGGGGTTGGGGTCTTTGCACGCCCTCTCCGCTGCCGGTCTGTCTCCCATGATCACCTGCGTGCAGATCCGATCGATTATTCGACTAATCCCGCTGCTCCACCTGGATCTTGCACTTCTCCCCCTTTATAAACGGTACACGAACTCCTGTATGTACCTTGTACGTAAAATCCGGGTATTTCCGGTAACGTTTACCGTCGGTTCGACCCCTCCGTCGACGGACCATTTATTATTCTTACCACTATTATTATTATTAACGTCGTTCTTGCGTATCGATTGCAATAATACAACTATTACACCATTTCGTAAATCTCTGCGTATATTTAACTACACCAATAGTTTGTCTCGATGATACACTGTTTTGCAACGGTTTCGAGCACCTTTCGATCTTCAAAATGTATCAGTCTCTTTAAACAAGACCAATAATTATCATCTGAAATTAAACTTTATCCTGAGATAAAAATTATAATTATAAGCAAGTATTAGAGGTTTCAACGAAATTCGAAGGGTGCTCCAAATTTACAAAAAGCAGTGTACACGTAAAATTATCGAAAAATTGTTTTTCTAATAATTCTACAGAGACAAAGGGAAAACTGATGGATTAGTTACAACTACTGTGCACACCTTCACGGAAGAAAGGATATTATCGTCAACGGAAAGCCTACGAAACGCGTCCTCTAGATACGAGTGTACAAACTGGTTTCGTTATCGTAATAAATAGTACTATCTTTGCGTACTCACTTGACTCATTCGTTTCAGCGAATACAACAGTAAACGAGGACTGGAAAATTTTTTACTCTTTCCATGAGTAAATGCAATACTTTACTACGTTTTTAAAGAAGCACAGTGCTCGATAACAAATAACGCGAGAGAGTAAATATTAAATAATATACTTGTACAGGGAAAAGAAAAGAAAATCTGAAATAGTTAATCGCTTAATACGGTCGTTCGTTAAAAAAAATATGCTACAAAATCTAACCGACAAAGGTCTAAATTACAAGCCAGAGATGGACAAAATTCTAATCTAGATCGTTTATTAACCCCTTGACGTACGATTTAATTTCAAATAATTATTCAAACGTGTACCATTTAATATTGCCACGAGAGAGAATAGATTTGTTTTACGAATACCTCGTGAATGTAAATCGATTTTAATAGATTTTAATAGATAAGACTTGATGATGAGTAAGTAGTATGGCAAGGGGTTAAATAAAAATATTTCACAACGAATAGATAAAAATTGAATTATTGATCGAATAAATTGCACCCATCTCTGATGGTGTTCAATCAAGAACTGAGAGCTATTCAAGGTATTTCCAAACTGAAAGCAGTTCACAACTATCAATCGGCAAAGGCTACAGAAAATCGAACAAACCAAGCATCTGTTTTTACAACACTTACGAAACCATAGCCTCTACTTTTCCCAGTTTGCCTGTCGGTGATGACCACGGCCTCCTCGATGTCGCCGTACACGTTGAAATGTTCCCTGAGACTTTTGTCGGTGGTGTGATAAGGTAAACCACCGACGAAGAGTTTCGTCCATGTGGTGTCCTTCTGTTGAGGCGTAGTGCCAGCCAAAGCGCCCAGACTCGAGACTAGCTCGTCCGGCCCTGGCGCCCCGACGGCACCCACAGTGCCGACGGTACTGAGACCAGCGGCACCAGGCATCAACATCCTCCAAATTTTGGCGAGATCACCGCCGGATGAAAGGACTACTTGCTCAATTTTGACACCTTCTTTGGTACTTGGCACGAATTCGAATCAACGTCACAGACTCAGCAGCATTTAGGCGACCGGGCCACTTGAGTATCTGAAAAATTCACCAAAAAGTTTCAATTTCAAAAGTTGCACTCGGCAACCGATAACATAAACACTTCGAATAACGAGTAAATGATCGATGCACTTCTTGTTAAACAAAAATTACGGTATGAATTACAGAATGAAATTAGGTATAATTATGAATTCGTTAAGTAGTTATGTTCTGTTTTGCTGTTTAATGTTTCAACTAATTCGTAGTAACAGCTGCGATAATTTGCTCAAGATATAAAACGTTCTCAACTGTGATATTACCCCTGCAATAATAATGATACAGTAATGAGAGGAATAAAAATGTATAATATTGTTCAAATGTAAATTGTTTGTCTCCACGACTCTATCATTATTTATATCATATATATTACATGATCGTTATAAATCACAACCGAAAACATTTTATGAATATAAAGATTGATACTAGACTATAAGTTTCAATATTCCATGCAATTTGAAATACAATATTAACCTAAAACAGAACGAATCGAGCTATAAAAAGAAATGTACTTCGTTCCAATAGTTGAGAAACAAGAAACAAAATTAGACACCCCCAACTAAGACACAAAAGGTAGTATTTATAAACGGTTTAAATATGTTTTATTATTATTGATATCGACTCCGCTTCCCCAAGCTGAAACACAACACGAGAAAAGGGATGAAAACGAAGATCAGACCTCCACGATTGTTTCACGAGTGATAAAATTTTGCTATAATTCGAGTAAAAAAAATTGAGAAGCATTTACGAACACTTTAAGTATGCTTTATTGTAGTTGATATCGACTCTATTTTTGAATGACGAAAGGATGGGTATAAAATTCGTCTGTGGGAGCCAGGCGAAAGCGTAGATCCGGGCTTGGAGGATCGAAGGTTCGGTAACGCGCGCGACCCTTCAACGAATCGCGTCGCTCCACGGTGAATCCACGCAAAATGCGCAAACAGACGCGCGCGCTCGGCCATGTTCGAGCTGCGTCTACCCTGCGTCGTATGTCATCGAGAGAAGGACGAAAATAAACAGCTCATCCCTTTGGATGGCCCGTGGTACCGTTCTTCCACACGCTCATCTCCCGATTCCCTCGAATCGATGACTCCTCTCTCTGTGTGCGCGCGCGTGGACAAAAGGGAACGGATCGGAATCCCCTTCGCGCGCGGAAGCAGAGAGAGCCCCTTGCGTGCGCTCGGGGGAAAACCGGCGAGCCGGTGGCAAAAAGAGGAAGAACAGGCAGGACCGGCGTGATCGAAAGAAGGACGCGCCTAAGGTACCTCGAGCGAAGAAAAGGGCGAGGAGAAGGGACCCTGACCTCCATTCAAGGCTCGGTAACGGCCTGAAAAGGGAGCCCAGGTCGGTCTCGTCGCGATGGAGCAGGGAACAGCTCGGGGGCCTAGGTAGCAGGGTACTTTTCGTCCGGCTCGGCTTTCGAATTTCTGCAATGCTGCAGGGCAAGGATAGAGGAGGTAGAGACCGGGGCCCTCTTTCACTTTTTTCCTCTTTCCTCCTTTCCTGGCTCTTTCTCGCGCTCGTATTGTGCGAAGCATTGGGCGAGCAGACCCTGCGAAGTGGGCCTCGCGTTCTCTTCCGACCCCCTCCTGCAACCCCCCACCCCACCTGCCTCTCACTACCACTACCAGCACCATCCGTGACAGTGCACCACTTCACCAGAACGGCCCTCCGTCGTCCGTTTCTGTCCGATCCCCTAAAACGACGGCAGCTGCTGCAGAAAACCGGTGCAGCACGCCGTATAATCATATTGTTGTACTGCCATCGGACTCCTCCTCCACCACCGCCGTTGCTCATTCTCCCTTTTTTCCCTCATCCTAGGCGCAACTACGCCCGGGATGTTCGGTCGAGCATAAAGGCCGCTTTTTCTTTTTTTTTCTTTTTCCTTTTTTTCTTTTTTTTTTTTTAATACGGCTACCGTGGAAGCAACGACCGTGCGTGGCTGATAAATGCTAAACAGTGGTTTGCATTCGCAATACAGGGTGTATTCCGCGATTAATTTGCTCGCTGTAGCTAACTGCTGGTGTATAATGTTTGCTGGTAAATGTGATCAACGGACTGATAATAGTCTCCGCAACGAGACTCGTGTACGCTAGAACCGCACAAAAGCATCGCGAGCCACTCGAGCCGAATAAGATGTGCAAAACGTTGCGTGGAATAGAAATTTCTAAACATTTGGCAAATCAATCCTATTCGAGTCGAATAATCGAACGAAAAATTATTGACGAGATCAACCCTTAAAATGTGTACACCAGAAATACACGGTTTCCAGTCAACCGTTTATTGGAGCCAAAATAACAACGAGAAAGAAGTCGTTAAAAATTGAAAATGCTAAACAAATTGTAATAACATATATCTAAAAAAATATTATAAAAATTGTAGAGGAAACAAAGTACCTACAGAAAGTATTCTTCAGCGAAGAAGACCGTTCTACAACCTAACCCAATGTTTATATCTAAACGGAATTATGTTTTTTTTTTTTTTTTTATTATATTAAACGGAATTATGTTAAAGAGCCGCACGAAATACCTACTTTCCGCGATAGGTGTTAACGAGATCGGATAGTAATTATAATAATGATACGTCTTACCCACCCAGAGTCGAATGCAATGCAAAGATAAGTATACGTTCACAGCGAGCTACATGCTGTTATTAACCCAAACTTCGAATACTTTGGCGCGTTGACCGCCGAAAACAGAATGTTTAGATATTCGAACGATTCAGGTATTCGAGAGGATCGAGATGTATTGCACTCGTAAATTAAGTAAGGTGCAAAGTCGAAAGCGTATTTGGGGGACACGAGAATTAAGGGTCGCGTTAAATAATAGAAGAAACGGTTCTGCAGATTTCACTTCCAAAAGTATCAAATTTGATATATTATGCACTGATATACTAAATCGTACGTTTCAAACACATCGAAGGCCTGGGAAATCCCGCAATTAGATAATTACTGAAATTGTTATACCTTGTATACCTTGAAACACGGATTAAAATTATATTAAAAAGTTTGATAATCGCACAAAAGCGTGTTGAGTGCTGGAACATAGAACGTTAGGTGATGGAATTATGTAAAATGCACGTAACAACGAATGAACAAAAGAAACACTTCTGCTGATTTTTATCCGCAAAGATGTTATATTAACATATTGCTGGAGTAACTTGAATATATTACTATGTATCACGCACATCTTATCACGCGCATCTTAAATTCTATAAACACCTAAAGAAACTTACATAGACGAACAAAATTCGATTCGATTCCCACGACAGTTTCATTCCACACCTAAAATTCTAATTGTTGTTCGACGCGCAACGGGGGAAAAAGTTACTCGTCTTTTGTTCGTTATTCGAAATTTTCATTCAGAATGAGAATAATTAGATACCTTACATACTTTGAATCGCAGTTGTTTAAAATTATATTTAAAATCTTGACGAACGATTCGGATTTACGTGAAAATAAGGAAAACGGAAGTGCGACCATCGAGACCAAACAATCGTAAAAAGGTAGTTCAGTGCCAGGTTTTAAAGACGAAGACGCTTGTGTGCAAGAGATCCGAGCAACATTCAAAATTAGAAAGTTATTTAAAACGGGAACGTTTGTGCATTTGGTTCAGTGCACAAGAATCTTCGCACCATGTCGAATAAAACGATTCTTCTAAGAGCGATCGTAGCGTTTCACGATTTCCATAAATCAATTAATATTTATAATACGCGGAGAAAAGAAACGCAGGCAACGCTACTGTGGCGAACCACGTGTAGTAACATAGATATACATTTTTCTAGCTTTCTTTTCAATGGGTATCGCAAGGGTACAAGATGTTAGGGGAGAGGGGGGGGGGGGAAGGTTCCAACCCTTCAGGTAATAAGACGTGTCGCTGTAACGGCCATGGGGGGAGTCAACAATGTCTCGTAAATCAACGGGAATAAGCGTCGTCGAGTATAAATAAGTCGAACCGTTGAATTCTAAGAAATTGTTTGCACTCCAGGGCCGGGGCAATGTGTATTCCGTGTAAAGGAAATATTCCTCGAAAATTTTCTTACGCTAAATTCAGTGGGAAACGTTACTCGGTCGGCTACGGAGGCGATAGATTAAAATAGATCCCGTACAAAGTCTGCGAAAAACGATAATCCGATTTTTTTTCTGTCGACTGCGAGTGCAGGAGGTATAATCTGTCATCGAAGATATCGAGTATCGAGACGTTCGCGCAGAAATAATTTCCGATAGACTCGCGAAAGACTACGAAATCACGCTCCGATCACGGAGCAGCCTCGCGCATACGACATTGGCCAATTGCCACGCGCTCGACGAAACTAACTAAAATATCTTCTCGGCCAAAGTCGCAAAGGCCAGAGTTCCAGAAAACACCAGGGTATGCCTGGGCTTTGTTTAACCACCGATAGGGAGGGAAAAAGTACTGTAAAAAGTATTAGTGCACGAATGAAACAACGTCGTACGAATGTTCAAGTTTCCAACACCCACCCATTAACCTGTTGTTCTGGAATCTAATACTGGAAGTTACGTAAATTTCATTGCTACGCTATTCTTGAACCCTGGAACCAGTGTATTCCTTAACGTTCGAAACCTAATTCTGCGTCTCCATATACATACTCCGATATTTATTACTGCAGCTTAATAGTGTTCCTAGCAGATTCATGAAAATATTCAAAAATTCAAAATTTTGTAAAACCATCGGCTATTTTTAATTTCGAATAATATTTTTATACCCCACACTGTTATATAAATTTTGTAATGTTTTAATTCATCGTATCAGTGTTTCTCAAACCTCGCCTTTCGAACTCGATAAAGGAAAATATTTGAGACACCCTATAGCGAACTTTTGTTAATATTCTTTTAATATAAGTTAACTGCTTAACAAAAAAAGTGTACGTTCAACAAATCTTGGATTTAATTAAATTATTAATATTGACTGACATAGTAATTAATTATAAATTAGTTTTGTGTATTGAATAGTATTAAAAAATTTTCTTACAGATAGAACTATTGCCTGATCAAACTATGTAAAAGTTGAATAAATCTAAATTGAACGAGTTACTTTTCTATTATTTGCAACGAGTATAAGATAAAACGAGAAAAATGTTTTATACGCAGACTTCGAGGGGCACACTGAGAATCACTGTCCCGTACTATTGCAACAATTAAATCGGTTTCGAATTGTAGTTTTCATCGCGATCGCTAATTGGTTGTACGCTATTTATGACAATTGCTCGTACTATGGAAAGAAAATAACGAACGAAATTATGTTTTCCTGGTTCTTCACGCCAGACGACTGTAATCACCTGCACACGTTTCCAGGCCTTCTGCTAAAGAGAAATCGTCGAGCCGACGTCGAGGTTTATTAATAAACGTCGTGGTACACGTGCCCGTCGTCGTGTACCCCTTTGTCGCGACGAGACCGCTTGCAGCAGGGGTGAAAGAGGAGCGACCGCGAGAATAAGCAGATAGTTTTACGAACGTGCGAGAAACGGCCTCGCCGAAACATTTGGCCATCGGGTAAACAGCATTTCCAGACTCGCGTTGTAATCCGTCCGAAATGTTCCGCGTGGCCCGATTACCATCGAGACTTCATTAATGCGCGATGGGATCCCGCGTCGTGTCACCGGCACGGTTCAACCTTCGACCAAATTTAACGCCAACGAACGTTTTACTACCTTTTAACTTAAAAGATTAAAGGGATTACATTTCGAACGGCTGGAGAATAAATTTCACAACTCTCGAAAGAGCCATTTATTTTCCATTGTGCAATCTAACGCGTTCTTAATGACCGTTCTAATGATATCATGCCAAAGCGCCAGAATATCGAACCCGCTCGAGCGCAATTGGGCAACCGAGGTTCCGACAAAATATTCGTGCAGAATAAGAACTCTTCTATACCTCTCGTTCCTTTGGACCGTCGTTGCTGGATGCACTGTAATATCGTAGTTAATCCCAACGAAAAAAACACCAGGAAGGTACTCGCACCAGTAAACTCCTCTATCAGTGTTTAGGAATCGACGATAAAAATCGACGTCGCAGTTAAAACAATACACATGGACAACAGCTGCTCGCGTTGACGGGAGTTTTCGTTTTTCAGTCGTTATCGCGCCGAACGTAACTTCTATCGAAATTTCTCGCGTCCAATAATATGCAAATTTACCGCGGGTTACACTATTGCCGGACACGTACGTGGGTAACTGATGATGTCTTTACAATTGGCGATTTTCCCTGCGCGCACACATCCGACACGAACGAATGCCCACGTGCGAGTACCGAACTACCTTTAAGTTACCGTGCTGCACACCAGTTCGCCGGGTCCCTCGGCGGTTTCTCCTTTGATTGGTGCATCCCGTACCCCCACCATCGCGTTGTGCCAGTAGCGTAGCGCAACGGCACCAGGACGAGGGACGAACGAAATAGAATTGGCCACGTTGACGATGTGTTGACAAATCTTTCGTCGTTTCGACCCGTAAAAAGAATTTCAGAGTTTTTATTAATCATTGACAGCGGACTGTGAAAACTTTCGTTACGAAAATTTACGCCATTCTCAGCGACTTAGGAGAACCTTTCGTTGCGTTCTTCGTTACGTCGAAATAATTTTCGTTTAAGTAAATAATACGATACAAATATTTTACAGTATATTATGCAATTATCTAACCGTAAATGATAATAAAGAGTACTCGAGTAAAATAAACGAGGAAAGTGTTGTATCGAAAATAAATTTTGTACCGAGTCCGTGTTTTACTGCCTGGTAATTTTTATGTACACGGAGTTTCTCGCTGCATATCACTACTTTCTCGCGTATTCTAAAAATTCCACGACGAAGATACAACAAGACGGTTAACGCGATGGGAAGGAACGACAGGACGTTGCCACAATTTTCGGCAGCCTTCGAAAGCGCTCGGGTCGAAACGATCCTACGGGATCCGTGAGGCAAGGCGGTGGTCCGTCGAGAAGTATCAGCTGTTCGAATTATTATCGTTGCAGACGACAGCAGATGTTCACTAGCCTGAAACGCTCCCCCGAAGGTTTTGAACCCGCTGATCTCTTTTCTTTGGAACGGGTGAAAAACTTTGAAGGAAGCCCAACGTCCCGTTCAATCTCGCACAATACCGATGGCCTGTATGCGTTTTCCACAAATAAGAGGAACAAATTAAACAAAGAGGGACAAAAGTATTGGGCGTTGACGTAAAAAATATTAAAGGTGTCGATATAATAAAGACGCGACAATTTAGTCAGATTTAACCAATCTCTTTGTTATAAAGTTTCAACCCTCGAGCTCGAGGGTGAAAAATACACAGAAATAGCAGTCCAAGAGAAAATAATGAATTTACTGTACGAAGAATGTTCAAATTATAAAATCATACTCCGTTGGTGAATAAAAGTTCATTTCATTTATTACGTTCTTGCGCAAAATGTTATTCCATTGGTGATTTCACACGCGTTTCTTGAATTCGTTTGCAATATATTTCAGTCATGATTGTTCTTCCGGGTTTTAAGGAATTATGCGAAACAAATTCGTTGTATGTTTTAATATTAACAACTCCAGAATAATATCGAGCATAAGTCAAATTATAATTCATCTATCGTACGTTCCCTGTTCGCGAGAATGATTATTTTGAAAGTATTCCCCGTCACTGGTATCCTTTCGAGTTCCCAGTTCATAAAGGTGCATTTTATCCGCGAGCTAAACGAAACGTATTTGCATCGAATGGCTACTTTGGAAGCTTCGAATCAATATACAGGGTATCTCTGACAATAAATGATCAACTGAAAGTGGTACTGTCAAGTGGCACCGTGCATTATTACGGTAATTATAATTTGACGAACCTCTTCCTCGACGCTGGACGATCAGCAACCTCTGTTCGTCGCATTGTTCGAAACATGCCGTTAGTTACGTGTCACAAAGTATAGGATATCGTCGTCGTCCGCGTTTGAAGGAGACCCCATAGGTTCGTGGCACGCGCTGCCAGCTGCCCCACAGCTGTCTCTCTCCTCTGTCGTCCCTCATACGTGAAGCCGGGGTTCTTACCCGAGCGTGGTGCATTTACCACACAGAACGAGCTGTTCTCCGTGTACACGTGCACCAGGTTCAAAACGCGTGTGCTCATGGCATATTTCGTAGGTATATCTACTATATATGCTCGTTGCTACGTGGTTGCATACTCGATGAGGCGCACCCTTAAAGGAACGTCAAGACGCGCGCCTTGAAAGGGTGAACCGACACCCTTATTGTTTATGGACAGGGTGTCCCTTTGATAAACTTCGAAATACGCAGTACGCCTCGAGTTTTAGCGGATGCTTCTAAATTCCGATCGATCGTTCGCTATTTTACAGGCTGGCATTCAGAACAACATAAATACATATATTTTTCACTGGATACTTCGTTTAGTACTATACACAATTCTGACGCAATAAACATCTTTATATTCGACATCGATCAAAGCTGTACTTTCTTCTATATCATCAGCATTTTTATTGTTTAATAATTTTAAATGATTCTTGAAAACTGGCTAAAATTTTACCGGAAAGACGTTGTGGACTGTTACGGTTTAATTTTAAATCGTTCGAACGTTTCGTGAACTTTCAATGAACAAAATGCTGCAACTTGCAACGTTGCACGATTTCGTTCGAACAAAATGGCTCCACGATCGTTGCTTCTGTGAATTTTGGTACGAAATTGTATCGCTCGTTTATCGTATCACTAGAGTGTGTTCTACGGGGGTTTACATTTGCGGTTTCCCATCCGGCTTGTCTGACACGCAGGAAATAGTCCTGAAGTGTCCTAGAGGATGCAAGGCTATTGGGTTTCGTGTGGAAAAAAAGCGTGAGCGGCGTGGAGGAGGATGGCGACACGGAGAACGTTGTCGAGGGACGAAGAGACGCGAGTGCTTGTGCTGAAAGTAGAAAAAAAAAAAAACGGAAAACCAAAGCTCGTACGATGAAGACCGGAAATCCTAGGCCATTCAACCCTGACACCCGGTATATATTTAGACTTAAAGAGACACGGTCTAATCCGATCGCATAGATACATTCTCGACGACCAATCGAAAGCTATGCAATGAAATCCGATACGTTGAAACGTTACGAGTTCGTATTTTTGATAAAGTTATGGCGCTTCATCGAACGTAAATGTAGCTAGTTTCGACCAGTGACTCGCAATATGTACGATTCGTTCAATTAATATGATCGTTAACAGGCGAGAACAATCTGTCTTTATTTTTTAGTAAACTGTTTGGCTTAATGATGTGAAAAATTTGCCCTGCACTCGACGTGTTAAACACGCGTTACGAATGGCGTTGAACTTTGATTATTCATACGACAAATAACCTATGGCATTACTGGGTAGACAATATCCATTAACGAAACGTTTCGACACTATCAACGTCCTGAAGAAAAATTTAACGCTTCCACGAAGGAAGTCGATCATTTCCTATTTGCTTATTGCATAATCACGCACGCAATATTGTTTCGGTCTCGGGTCTACCTCGATACACGTATTAAGCTTCGAAATAACCAAGTAGTAGTTTCGCGCGTCTTGCTCGCACGCTAAGTCGAAACCATAATACGAACTGGCGAAATTGTTATAATCGTGTCAGTGAAAGTTCCAATTGATTTTTGCCTCGTCTGGTTCGATCGAATCGCTGAAAAACGTATGGCGAATCGAAGGAAAGATTCTCTTCGAATTTGTTTTTTAAATGTTCTTTAATTATTTGAACGAGTTAATTCATTTAGTCTCGTGAAGACAAAACAAATACTTATACGTACGATAATACTTCTATGCGCTCAAAAACCAGTCAGAAACATAATTTTATTTAAATATTTGTAATGTTATTAAAGGAATGTTTTTCAATATAAAGTTGTGAAATTAGAGATGATGTAATATGTTATTATACCGCAAATACTATTCTAAACGTAAAAATACAATTCCCCAGTTAAATGGGTGGTCAGTAACCGATAGACATCACTAGACAATTTTAATAATTCAGTAATATTTTGTTCGTACGACCGTGCAGAATAGTAAAGAAAAATTCTAATATAAATAGCTGTTTAGTATTTGAAACGTCATTTAAAATTATTTATGAAAAGTAATATTTAGGAACTCGATCGTGGCTCGATCGAGCAAACAACGAATGGGGAACGGTGGAAAAATGTTCTCTGTGAAAAATTATACGTGAAAGCTGCAAAGTATCCGCGTCTTTAGAGACACAATACCAGCAGTGACGGCCTTCTCGAAATAGACGAGAAGCCCAGCCCTCCAAACTCGTCCGAAAATAAAACAGGTTTCTTCCCTGCGAGCCGCGCAGTCCAATTGGTCGCATCTGACAGCAGAGTTCACTGATTAATCGACGATTAAAACAGGACTATGCTTTGCGTTTTATCGTCGGGTTTTATTCCGACAATGAGACACAAGTTGGCGATTCAATGATTCTTTCTTCCTCGTTTTCTTCTTCTTTTTAGCCATCGACGGCGAAAACAACCGGGAGCAACTGTGTAATCCATTCGCTGCAATTGTCCAAACAAGCTGTATTTCACAAAGACCAGCCAGTCATATATTTCCTTAATTTATGAATTACATCATCAAGGGCACCGTACATTCCCGAAGCACACCGTCGGTAACAATACACTTCTAAACGTTTCGTTACGTAGTGACATTTTATTGGCAATGCTTAGGCCGTACATTGCACAGACAGTGTGTACATCGGTCAAAAGGAAGACCAAGACAAACGATACAATACAACGATCGTAAACTAAATTCTATTATGTCGATTAAGAACCGAAGACTGACAAATCAAACATCACGCTTTATCTGTCATATAGAAACGAGCAAAATTTATTATTATCAGGTACAAATTTCGTAAAACAACAAGCACATTATTAATATAGATTACCGTCGTCGTATGCAGTTCGTCTATGTTTCTTGTGTCTCGCGTCCAAAACAATCAGCTCCATTACGCTTGCTCCATCCTCGTTTTCATAATCCTCCCAGTTCATCTTCTTCCCGTTCACACCTTTCGAATAATCGTCGTCTTCGTACGCGACGTAATCGTCTTGTATGTCTTCGTAATTTTTAGTCGAATCGTTATTCATCAATAAAAATCCCAAGGCTTTCGCTTTCTTTTGTTTCCCTCTAGACATATCGTTTCCTGCATGATCGTCCTTATCGATAGCACTTCGCTTTTGCAAACGTTGGAACAAAAATTTCAGTAAATATGAGTCCGACGATGTAAAAATTGCACCGCGATACTTTGTGTCGTTTTGTTTTGATCGCGAATTCGAATCGTTAAATGTTGATGTCACGCCTTTGTTTCGATATCCTTTGAGATTTTGACTCCCAAAACGAATCTCGTTATTTGTTTTGCACTCCGAATGAAATAATGAGTTTTCATGTTTATTGAACGTCGTGGAAATGATTGTAGATGATGGTGAATCTGCCGTTAATTCCCGCGATAAATCACTGACGTTATGGCTGGGAATCATTGTATATATTTCTAGAAAAATAACCGTCAAATAATACCAAGCAACTGTTTTGTTCGATGCAATAATAAAATGAAAGCTGTGCAACTACTTTTATGTAAAATTATAAACATTTAAAAGAACATATCATAAATTTATAACAGCACAAATTAATCAATTATCTATGTACAATAATAGTTCTGTGCGAAAATAAGTGATCTCAAAAAATAAAAATATATGGCAAGATGAAACTGAACCTACTAAATTGCTTGACATACTTTTAATCGAATAGAGGCAATACGTATAAAACAGTACTTCTGTACACTTACTTGCTGATACGTGAAAGTCAAACGTGCACATTAAAGAAACGAATAATAATAAAAACACTTTCGCTTTTTCACAACACATATTAATAAAGATATTTTCTAAACAGTTTTCTATACCGGTCGAAAGAGTGCTGTCTATCAGAATTCTGTCAATAATCTAATGGAACAGTCAGCAATTATCGCTGTGTCCTACTAAGGGTCGCGCATAGTCAATAATGCTGTTGCCATAACGCATGAAGATCGTAATTATTTACAGTCAACCGTCATACATGTAAGACATGGATTAAGGAGAGATTAAATTATTGAAAGGTAATGTAATGGAAAATATAATAGAAAAGATATATGCATTTATTTAATACAATTCACTTTACCTATATCTAATTAGTAGAAAGCTTCGTCCATCACTTTTACCATAAACGCGATTATCATATTCAAAAAGCATGTTACGATATAAGACTTTATGCAACAGGTCTGAATCCATTGTTGGCAAATGACGGTGCATTGTATGGCGCGTATAAAAATCTATTGAAATCGTTCGAATAGTATTCTGGTATTTGTTCTTGATGGAAATCATTCGTTGGAGAAGAATCAACGGGAGGATTTGAATAATAATTATACCTTTCGTTCGAATAAAAATTCACAGGTTTGTCGTAAGAGGGTAAATTGTAATTAATGTGCCCGTAATCGTGATATTCGCTCGTTTCCGTGGTAAAATCGATGTGTTCTATGTTTTGTGGATATCCGCCATAGTACCCGTAGAAAGGCGGGTTTGACGTTCCGTTATTAATCATCGTCGAATTCATTGTCATGGGAGTACCGGTATTGTTTTCTGGATTCATGTCACTGATGTTAGTTGCTTTAATAAAAGTTCTATTCGGTGCATGAGAGTCACGTGACAATGAAGAACCATCGATACTTTCAGGCTCTCTAAGAACACTTTTCAAATTGCTCTCTTTCTTCTTCAATTTTTTCTGTAGATCACACATAACGCCAGGATTCTGCCGACCGTAAACGAAAAAATAAAATTTTAACAACGAATAAAGCAATCTTAACATCGAGTAACATAAGATATATGTATTCTGTTAATAGTAAATTTTATACTACAATATTTCTCTTATATTATCTACTAAAATAGATTTGAGGTATATATTCCACTAAAGAAATGGGATACATAATAAAACGTCACGTGGTTTTCTCCATTAATTTCTATTTGTTCGCCTTACCGAATTCTTACCTTCTCTTCCGCGTTCCGATCGTCTTCAACCTGTAATTCTGCACTCTCATCAGTCTTCTTTACGACGTCGTTCGAAGTTCTGACATTCTCAACCTTTTTGGCCTCTTCTATATATTCATCATTGTTGTTCAACAAATCGATTGGATTTTTATTCTCCAGCAGATTCAATGCTTGTTGATTTTGTGCCAACGTTTGAAAATCATTTTGCACTCCGTCGATCGTTTGTAATCCTAACGGATTCAGTAGAGGGTAGAGCCCGAAAGGAGAGGCAAAAATATAAGGATGTGGCACGTAAGGGTAAGGATTGTAAATCGCAGCAAGGTGAGGAGGAATTCTTGAAGCACCGAAATTTAAATTCACTGGAGGAGCTTTGGCATACGTATTCACGTTTGACGACGCACCCGACAGACTACCGACACTTAAACCAGCTAGAAATGCTAAACTTCCTAAAATTTTGCCCTTCCTATTTGAAAAGACACCCTTCGTGTTCGCAAGTTTTGTTAAATCTTCAATTTTTAATGATTTCTGCCGTGGCAATAGTAAATCCTTCCTCGAAACTTGTTCCTTTTGGGTTTGACTGTCATCGTTCTTCAAAGTTGAGGCCTCTATCGATTTGTGATCCATTTTTAGATATTCGGTCATAGTTACGGCATTGCAGTACAATCCTAAAAAGTAATCAAAATTGAAATATGAACACTCGGTTTTTGCTACAAATTTTAATTGCCAGCGACGAATACTTACTGTGATAGCAGACGGTGGTACTTAAAAACAGAAAGAACAAGAGATTCATTGTGACTGCACGATTCTTGGAACGAGAGTGAAGAGAAAACCCACGGGACTGTCTAACAAAAATGAAAATCTGCGGGTCGCCCTCATGTTCCACTTCGCGAAAGTGTGTTTTTTAGATATCGTTAAAAATATGTTAATTTTGTCAATCTAAACTTCCTCATTAGGATATGTGGGTTTCCATTAGAAAATGTCCAATTTACAGAAGTACATAAACTGTAATGTTGTCTTCTTTCGCGTTAAGTTTTATGTTGGTAATAATACTTAGCAACAACAGTTTGCATTATATCATCGTATTCCATCTTCTCATTGCTTAATTCACATAACTTACATGTGTCTTGCTCAAACGAGTATTAACATGTAATCTAATGTATTTATCTACAGCATCGAGCACTGACATTTTGATTTTCAAATTTCGCGCGCACGATAGCGACACTACGCCGTAGTACACTGAACTTCCGCCATTGAAGGAATCTCCGTTCTTGGCTGCCGGAAAATATTTCTGAAAAAATGACCGGTACAGTTGAAGAAGACGTAAAATTGAATGAAAATAGTACTAACTTAGATTTTGCGACTCCGGAAAAACAAGAAGCTCGTGCATTTCTGCGCGAGCGATTTCTCCGAGTGATTACTGGAATTGTTGGTACGACGCCTTCCTTTTTCCACTCCAATTTCCTTCCTATCGGATCTAATGCTACAAAAAACTTTATCTAATGTCTGCATAAACTTATTGGTATTTAGTAATTGTGATCATCATCGCCTTTTGTTAAGTTCATTTAATTACACACGAAATTGCTTAAATATGGCGCCAATACTAACGTTGTAGTTTTCTAATGCGCGAATATTCAATCATAAATTAAGTTAAATTTGATTTTCATTAACGAAAGCTGTACAAGTGAAATACTAGTTTTTATAATTATGTCGTAAAAGTATTTATGCAGCAGACTATTCATACTTTTTAAGTGACAAGTTAAATGAATTGTTGTCTGTTACAGGTAAGCAAGCAGAATTTTATTTACATGAAAAGACCCATGTTTCTGCTGAGTTTAGAGGCTGTGATGTAAATTGTTTAGAAGTGTATGTACGTAATTTGGAAACACCATTAGGGAAGATTCCAGAAGCAGTTTTGAGAGCAACAGATATAATTCATTTTGACATAAATGATATTAATACTGTACAATAATGTTTTCCATTACTGGTGAGTAATACTGGTATTCTTATGTTACATAGGAAATAATATTTTTATTTTTTAACATATTCTTAATAACTTATACAAATATTTATGTACAATTTGTGGTTCAAGAACGACGCATATTTAACATTGTATTTATTTCTGAAATGATGCGCCGTAAGTGATCAATGATTTCCTTAAGATGCCTATTCTTTAATACAACTTGCTGCAAAAATTTTATTTAATTTTATATCATGTGAAATTTAATATTTCGTATTTTACTATGTACTTTCAAACAAAATCTCTACTTACCTCCATAATTTCTTTGCTCTCTTCGCAAGCCAGTCTGTAAGCCTCGGATGTCTTTTTCTCGTCAGACTTCATATCCCATTCTTCTTTTAAAGGAATTAAACTTTCTATGTGTGTATATTCCATACCTTGAAGTTGGCAGTTTTCATTGCATTTTTCATAAATCAGTCTTAAGCGTTTAAATAATAATTTCAATGTTCTTAGCTGTTCTTGTACTTTATTCTTTTTTTCATTAGCTAAACTCGTTCCTTGCGCCATGCCTAAAATTTTGACATTCGTTCGAATAATGCAATTTGATATATGCTAAAAGAAATTGTATCATTTAAATCTCAAGTACCATTTGGTGGTTGTAAGACTTTCAATGTTTGAAAGACTTCTAAAGTGCGAGTGACAATATCTTGCACAGTTTCCTGACCAAATCTGCATAAACTAGCAGTGTTAAATTCTTTATTTTGTTGTTGTTGTTGAGGTGGTGGTTGCGTAGGCTGCACCGGTGTTTGAGGAGTTGTAGCTTGATTACTGGTTTGATTATTCTGTTGTACCATAACAGCTTGTTGTTGCTGTTGTAATTGTAATTGTTGTTGTTGCATCTGTTGCATTTGTTGTTGCATTGCAACAGATTGTTGTTGTTGTTGCTGTGCCAATACTTGTTGAGCACTGGGCATACCCATTGCATTCGAGCCTACTCCTCCTACTCCGACTCCAACACCCACACCTACTCCAAATTGTTGAGGGTTTACCATACCTAAAAAAATTTTATCTGCTTATGCTATAGTTTGTTTCACATTTACTCCCTTAATTACGCAATTCTTACCACCTTGTTGTGGTCCCATTAGACCAGATACCATTTGTCCTCCACCAAATTGTGTCCTCAGTGTAGATTGTTGTACATTGGGAAACCCAGATGGAAAAGGATGTTGCTGACCCGCCATATTATTTCAGTTTTTCACTGTTTTACATTCGTTAATATATGACGGTATAGGAAGAATTAATCAACAGGGTTAGAAAACTTTGAGGTTAAGTATCATTTTAATGCTGAATCTTAATCTTTTCGCAACCTCTGGTAACAATCTTGTGAAAACATTTGATCTACCTTAAGTTTTCAATAAACGCAGCAAGAAATAACCATGAAAATGTTTATAAAAATAGTATTTATGTCCAATATACACAAGATACTTTCGAAATTAAGAATTTCTATCGCAATATAATTCTGCTTTTTATTTGGCAATTAATACAAAATTACACCATCATGCCATCAGTATGTAATTAATAATAAAATGTACATGGTTCCTCTGCATACGTGCACCGTAAATCGCACGTCTCACATATTACGTTACAAATTGTTGACATCACATTGCGCACGTGTGCCGCGCTTAGAGTGTCAGTGATTCATCTTATCGACTTCTATGCATGTAATACGATATGAAAATTTAAAACAAGAATAATGATTCCCGCGCGTGAAATTTAATCTTTACCTTAGCGACTGTTCTGTTCAAATCTCAAATTTTTAATGCGATGCAAAATTTTCTAAATATGGATACTTGTAGTTTGTACTAACCACAACGCGAGGGCAGTAGCTTTCAATGTTCAGATCGAGAACATCATCGACGTAGTTTAAACCGTATATTTTTATATTGAACTTATTTCGAACAAATATACATATTTTAATAACAAAATTACACATTTTACCTTTTATTTTCGTATTCAGACTCGACTCATTTTTGTTTACGTTACATATTTGGCAATTAATTCTGATACAAATCTAATACATACAGTCCCGAACAAAAGTATTGGCACAGGCAATGTAATATACCACAATCGCGTGTAAATTAGAAAAGAAAACGATATTTTATTAAATATGAAGTCCCATTGATGCTCGTTATTTATTACTATTGACGAAACATGAGAAAACATCAGAAACAAAAGAAGAAGAAAGTCGTAATGAACAATACGTAAAATCCTTAATTTAAAGTGTTTAACTATTAGGACCGTAATTGAACGATTAAAATAATGTGAGAAAATTTCCTGATCGACAAAATTTCTTTTCTTTTTTTTTTATTTAAAGGTCTCGCGCAGCTACCAGAAATTTATAAAAAATCTCGCACTTTATACAATTTCTTCTTAATATTTCTGACGGTGGGATCAGGACACAAGCTAGTTGGTTTCTAACCGTGACAATGTATGGATTTCCAAGTATCGTTTCCTTCGGGAAGGAGGATTAAAGTCGAAGTGAAATTCTTCGAAAGATAGGTCAGAATTTGATGGTATTCGAGCGATGTCCACGCAGGAGATAAGGTCAACGCACACGAAATGAACAATAGTGTAGACACAACGGTCCGATCTTCTGTCCCTCGTGCACCTTGCTTGCCAGTGCGCTCACAGGAACATTTGTTTTTTCCGGAACAGTCAGTGTCCATCGTGCTGTTACGTGGTCTATATGGTCGCGCTAAGAAACGACACGGGCGAAGTAAACAAAACGTGGAAAGACGCTCTCGTTAAAATGCTTCGCGGACGATTCATCTTTGCCGTGATATTGGCGAACGTTATACTCGTCGGTGATGGTAGAACGATAGAAAATCGGCTGGCCAAGATCGACACCGCGAAGACGCTGGATCCTGGTGAAGATTTCACCGAGAGAAAACATAAAATACTGAAGAGAAACGATCATTTAGGAGAATCGTGTCCCTACGGAAGCAAAGAGATGTGCTTAATTTTTTCTCTGTCAAGAATCGCTAACGTTCGAGTGGCTGTTCCGGATCAGAGATCGCAGGATCGCAGTCTAAAGACGAGGATGTTCGACGTCGGATCGAGAAATACCGGGAACTCGCAGTTCGACCGAAGAATCAAGGAAAGTAACGAAAACGTTCAAGATTTCTCGAAGGAACAGATCAAATCGCCGAGCAACGTCCATTGTAAAGCGATTCGCGACGTTTACATACCGGAAGTGAAACAGAACCTGCCAGCCTTTGGTTGCGTGCTTGGAAATAATACGTTCATTATATCGAGCGCGAGATTCCTTCAAGATCGACGACGGTATTTAACTATAAACGTGAACGAGAATACTCTAAATAACATAAAGTATCCGCAGAAGGTTTCCAGGAGCAACGAAGTGAGCATCATACCAACCCTGCTCGTTCTAAACGTCGCGAACGACTACAACAGCGATTATAGAATACAGATGCATACGAATACAAACGAAAAGTCAATCGACCGGGAGGAAATCGATAAGAAACTATCGCGCAAGTAATCGTATCTTATAGGAAGTTCGAACGCCCCGGTGATAATTTTGGATTTATTATCTTTCGTTAAACAAACGATACGTGTAAAGCATAATTGCTGTGTTTTGGCCTTTGTAATGTTCGTAACGAAATAAACCGGTTTCATCGATCCAAAGGATTTCGAAATTATTTGATTCGATCTCGAACCTTCGATGTATTTTATTCGGGTATAAACTGCGAATAATCTTTTAACTCAACAACGTACAATCGGTGTAATTCGATTCGTAACGCTAGGTGATAGAAAAAAAAAGAATTCGTAAGATCTATTAAACAAGTATTTATCACAAAATTGTAGATTATCCGTATTACTACATATTAAATAAATCTCACTATGAAGTGTGCGTTTCATTTTGATTTCTCGTCTAAGGATTGATTCTCTATCCGTTCCTTCTCAAATTGGTGAGACAGTTCGGGAGAGATGGCCAGTTTGTGAACGTTGGATAGAACGTTCGGAAGACGTTGTTCCTTAACAGGTAGTATTTCGTCTGTAAGTGTGGACGCTGGGGCACCCTCGTCCGTGGAAGAATGCGGCACATTCTCGATTAGGTGAAGATCCGGTTTGACTGATTCGTCGGTAATGATTTGATCGACTTTCACAACCGGACTAAACGGTCGTACGTCCTCGCGATGTGGCTCGTCCAACAATTCAGACGGATTCGAACTCGAATCGTGCACACTGTTCGAATTCTTCGTCTCCTCTTTGATTTCGATTTTGAATTTATCCAGAGCGTCTTTTTCTTCTTCGGTCAATGGAAGAACCTTGAAAACGAAACGACAAATTTAATTGTTAATTCGATTAAAATTTTAAAATGCTTCGTGTGATTCTTATCGAGAAAACAACATTTCGCGTTGAATATCAATATGTTTTCAGATATTATAAATTTCTCGGTTTCAGCTCAATTTTAAAAAACAATGTAAATATTATCAATATTCTCTACTGTCTATTTTGTGGAGTTGATCAATTTAACTTTCAAGAGGATCAGGTTTGTTGCTAAGTTCTGTTCGTTAAGCTAAGCAGATGTGTATCTTAAATATATTAAGGATCTTCTCTGACGGTGTTAATTTATAGCTGTAATACGATGAGTTGAAAAGACAATTTAATGAGTCATCGATTTCATCTTCAGATTAGCCATTGTGCGCGAACGTCAATTGAAAATACGCTACAGAAGCCACGCATAGAATACAATGACACGGGTATTGATATTTCTCGGTACTGTCGTATCGTTTGTCATCAGTCTGCATACAATTACCGAGAAATAATACCCGTTTTTGTTAGCATTAGCATTCCAATACGATCGGTGATATATGACGCGAAACATGATCGAACGTCACTTCGATTATAGCGAAGCTGCTAGGAAAGATTCGAACGAATAGAATTCATACTTTGACCACTGGTTGAGAGACTGTTTTCCGTTTCGATGTTTCTGTATCTGACGATACTTCTGCCGGTTCCTTATCCTTCTCGTCTTCCGTAGCGAAATTATTATCCACCTGTCTGACGTGTATAGCCTCCACTTTGTTTTTGTCCGCTCCGTCTTCTTCGAGGCTTATATCACTGGGTCCGTCGATATTAGCTAAGTTGACCTGCAAAGTAACGTTAAAAACTTTCGTTGATCGTCGAAGAAGTCGGCTTTAGAATCTGGAAAGATTACGTCTGAAAATTGTGGTCATTGTTCGTATTTTCTGCGAAGAGAAATGTTAAGAACTATAGTCGGTACAGTAGAACCTCGATTTTTGTACGAGAGCTTCGTTTATTGCACGATGTCGACAAGTAGAGGGGATAAACACTAAGCAATAAGGCTGGATATCAGTTTATTATTATTTTATACAGGGCGTAGAGGCCAAAATAGGACGAAAATCAAGAATATTAATTTCTTGATCGAGGTTTCCTTAAAAAGTTATTAACGTTTAAAGTTCCGCCAGTACTGAATTTTTTTCTCGAAAGTGAGTAGGATTTCGGGGGTATGTCTATTCACCAAAAATGATTGTAATTGACCCTTGCAATCGAAAATAATTTTTCCAAAATGATTTGAAACTTTTTTTCTCGCCGAAAAATTTAGACACCTACCTCCTGTCGATTTCTCTTAAAAATTAGTTTTTGATTTTTAGTAACTTTGTTTGACGCCCTATAGAAAAGTTGTTTAATACTGTTTTGTAGGTACCCATTAGCTCTACTTCAGAAATAAATTTCATTAAAATATATTCACTATTGTAGCGGTTATGGTCGTTTGAAAATTGGACCACTTTTATGGGGGATTTCTGATTTTACGGAGTGAAGGAACAACTTTTCGAATATTTTTGGAATTTTTACATATTCTTCACTAAAATACGCGTTGTTTGCCGTTCGAAACATGAAAATCCTCCAATCCGTTCAGAAGTTATGACATTTTAAAGATACGTATGAAATTTTGGCGAACCATTTCTAGCCTCACATTAGATTTTCGGTAAGAAATTTTTTTCTCAAAAATGCGTAGGATTTCGAGGGCATATGTAATGACCAAAAATTACTGTAATCGCCCCCTGCAACCGAAAATAATTTTTTTAGAACGATTTGAAAAATTTTACATCTACACGAATTTTTTTGTCGAAAGTGGGTAGGATTTCGAGGGTATGTCTATTCACCGAAAATGATTGTAATTGACCCCCGCAGACAAAAATAATTTTCTCAGAACGATTTGAAATTTTTTTATTCAATTTTTTAATAACTTTTTAACAAAGCCTCAGTCAAGAAATTGATATTGTTCTTCGATGATTCATCGAATTGTTAATTCTGAAATTGTAAATTGTTTCCAAACAGACGAAGAATTAATTTTACAAACTTTCGTTCGCAATTCGTAAACTATGACATGTTTTCTTCGACGTCACAAAACAGTGTAAATTAAGTACCGACGTTAATATATAGTTTTTCAAGCCCCGATAAAGTCTTTAACGAGAAAGAAAACAAGTTATCGCGGAGTAGATTGAACGATGAAATTGATTCGGTTCACCTTAGGTAAGCTCGATCCTTCGCGAAACGCCTCTGCTAATGCGGGATTTATTTCCTCCAATGGCTGATCCCCGTACCTTATATAAACAGGGATATAACCCGGGATGCTAGGTAATACTTGGAGTGGTAATGGATCTATAAGAAATTAAGATCGAGTTAAAGATACGTTAAAGAAGCGGCAGCCTTTGAAGCATGGTAATACACGATTATATGTACTATGATTGCAGTCTGCAAATAGACTTTCATCGTGAAAGATACGTATCCTGTGGCGATGAAATATCTTTAACGATTACGAATCGATTTCTGATCGGGAGCTTCACCGTTTATCGAAATAGTATCCCATGATAGATTTAAATATAGTATCGATCTAACAGCTCGGCGAATACGTGTCGCGCGTACAACATTTATTTACACACAATTTTTTTCCCCCGTTTATCAACTCGACAAGTAACAACTTCGATTCACTGTCCAACGGATTCGGTTTCGCGGTCTATCGTAATAATTTCCAGACCATCTGAATGCCAAATACTGTACACACTTTTCCCAGCTATCGACTACTTCGGTTCGTATGCTTGGTTTCCGTCGTATCGGTGTTTCCATTATAACGCGCGAGCATTACTCGATCGAAAATCAATCACAATTACGTACACGGTCACACAAAACATCTTAATACGAAATTGTTCGTTTCCACCATGTGTATCACTTGGACCCGCGTGGTAGGTTTAATCGAGCACCATGTAGATTCGGAATAGCACGTTCACGGCGGGAGTTTCGAATATTCCTTTTACTCACGGACATAATCAACAGAGAGGGATATTAGGAACACAAGATGGTAGACGTATGCCCTGGTACCACGCAGCATCTCGGCAGCCTGCATCTTTGAACGGTACTGAGCCCCCGTAGCACGGGGCTCGCTCCTTTATAGTGCGGTCCCCTCTACCCTTCAGTCTGTAGTCTGTGCCACGGAGAGGTCCCTCGGGGTTAACATCGTTCCGTTAATATCAGAGCAAAAAGTAAAATCTTCCTTTACTTTCGGCAATCGGAACGACGCTTATTAGGACATCCTTCTGGAGACTTTCTAAGAAACCGATTTGGCCTTCTTTTCGTCCTGCTACCAGGATTCTTCGTTGTCCTTCGTCTCCTCGTCCCTTTCATCCTTCGTTATCCGTATGAACAGTAATAAATAACTGATACAAAAAATTAATCACAATAACAGATCACTTTCGAGTCTTTCGCGATTTCAATATCGAGCAAACGAGTCAAGATCCATGTTTCTCTTCGTACTAGGTAGCGTAATTTTCATTATTCCGACTTTTAAGTCTCCGGGCGCACGGTATTTCCACAGCTCGCCGTGTGGTCTTCTTAATGGAGATATTATCGTTTCACGTTTCTTTACCTTTATTTCGTTCGGGTATAAATTTTAGTATCTTCCGCGCGACGTCGACTTAGCAACCCAGACAATGTGGTTCCGACAAGACTCTGCTTCTACTCATTATCATCGTGCAGTTCCAGGCACGAATGCAAAGTATCGTAATCGCTGGCTCGGACGAGGCTATTGCATTCTCAACGAGATCGCCAGATATTCTTGGATTCCTCTTACAGGGATATTTAAAAAATACAATTCTCCAATGAGAGAGCTCCTCGACAAATCTCTACAGACATGCTAAAATAAATCGATAGACCATTTAGAAACCGACTAAACCTTTGCATTCGGATTGGAGGACTCTCGAACGTCTACTCGAAGAAGGTAAACAATCGTATTACCGGTACCGCTTTGCAATATTGAAATTCAAATATCTCCTGAACGAAGTGACTCTTCGTAAACAGCTTAATTCTTTGTTTCCAGAAAATTATCGCATATATCAATTTTAAAGTTTGTACGCATATTTTTTTAAGAGGCAATCTTCCATAAATCTGTTTTTTGCTCCACGATTTATGACACAGTGCAGTTTTTCTTTATTAAAAAATAAAGACAGAGTAGAAACTTTGAATTTTAAAGTAAAATCGAAGAAAGCTGGGTGTGTTCTCTGGCCAACGAACGGTACGCCGCCGTCAAGAACATCTCTTCGAACAGATAATCATAGTTGGCAAAATGGCGAGAGATCTTCGACCTTGAATCCTCTTCCTGGTCGTTTGAGCGAGTCCAAGATCGATTCGTGGTGCGCCAGTGCGTAAATCTTACCAATCGAAGGCCAGATTGATCCACGAACGATAAAGATTGATAAATCGTAATAGCAGATCTGCTGAATGGAATACGTTACGCGAGATTCATGAGCATTCGACGTGTCACGATCGTATCTCGAAATCTCCCGGGAACCGATGCATCACGATAGAACGTCGCCTTCGAATTGTCTGATGGCAACGATTTAAAATTGTTCAAGAAATATGTCACGCAAGCATCCTGTGCAGTGCTTTCTACTCGAACGGGCTAATAATAAATATGAACAAGGCTCACGTTGAAAATCGTCTTACAAGCGTTAAATGTATTTTTAGTAACACGATAGGCGGACAAATAAAAATTTACGCGAGACGGGATCCGCGTTAAATATTAAATGTCCGTTCACGCTACGGTGGGATCTATGATATTAAGGTGTACTTTACGAGCTTACCGACTCCAAGCTACCGTTACTCGTAGTGCTTTTTTATCTTCGATGTTATTTACACTTAATAGTCGAGAAGTCGGTTTCGTTAATCTGTTGCATCCAACAGGCATTCTTGCGATTTTTTTTTCAAATCAATTATCGATTACATTGTAAATATTAATTAAAGTTTTCGTACAAATTTTAGTAGATGCCAATTTTGATCGTTGCTCGAATATTTTGTATGCTATGCTTTTGTGCAATCAAATAAAATGAGTAAGACACGGTTGTCTAATTTTCGCGTACCTGATTGCAATCAAGATCGAGTAGTCTCTATTCCCGAAGGCCAACGCGCTAATATTTTTCTCGTTGGATTCGCACGGAGTAATGTGACCCACCGTTCGATTCCAATCCTGTCTCATTGTGACGTGCAAGCCCTGGGGGTGATGATGTATCCTGAACGAAAGGTCAGGATCACATCACGGACGCAGGGATTCGTATGCTCTATTCAAACGAGGTATTCTCGTTGCAACGCAACGACCAACAGGTTTGGGAACAGCTCAACGCGCGTGACAACATCCCGCGAGATTTAGAGTTGCGTCACTTTCCGTTTTACGTGTTGCGATTACCGATTAATGCCATTGATACGACGGCGCCATTTCTACGCGGATCAGAAAAGAACCATCGATATTCGATTTACATTTCGCGAACCGTTTGGCGCGTGTTAAATCATCTTCTAATTGGCCGTCTAATCTCACGTCAATTCAGTCAGATCAGATCGGTTTCCGTGATTGGAATCCACATTAGTTTCTGCATTTTGTTTTGTTACTTTTGGATAATCTGAAACGTTGGCAGTTCTCTCGATCTTGTTGAAATTGCTCTTTGAAACTGGTAAATTGAACTAAGTCTATTAGAATAGTCAATTTTTAATCGAATAATGTTTGTTCCCTTCTGTTCAAATTCGTAGATGGTTTCTCAATAGTTTAATTTTTAGCTTCAGTTATATTGTGTCGTGATTAAAATAACATTTTTGTAAATTAAAAAATTTTTTTCCCCCCCCCGGAATCTTTCGTGCACGTGAAATTACAGAAGCTGTATCGATAATTAAATAAATATTCTGAACTTGAGGAATACATTCAGAAGACAGGAATGGCAATTAAAAATTACGTCACTTTCCATTTTACATTGCTCGGTACCGGTTAGGCTCTATTGCCTGATTAGCAACGTATCATCGATCGACGCCCCCCCTTCCGCTTATGCGTGTTAAAGAAGGATGTAAGTGACCACCTACTAGATACTGTATTGCCGGATGTGCATGCATAATTTCGCCCATTGACACAGTTAGAATTCAGGTTTAGTGGGTCGTTCGCGCATACTTTTAATGTTATTTTCGGAAAAATGGCGTCTCGTTTAGAAAATTATACGCAACCTCGCGAGAGCCATACGCCCTGTTTTGAACGATAAGAAACGCATCCAGGGGAAACCGGTTCGATACAAATGCCGCGTATCGTTAACTAATCGCCATCCATTAACAGCGCTATCATTTTACCTCGAGAGAAATTTATTACTAATTGGTGAGAAGTGTATACCGAACTGGTCGTTAGATACTACCTTCTATCCGAAAGTACAAGTACGTACATTGCTCGCGCCATTTGTACATGTCACATTATGGAAAATAGTAATGTAACACTAGTAGTCGCAGCAAGCATTTTTTAAACGAATTATTCAATCGTTTCGAAATCGTTATTCTGGTCACTTTCAACAATCAAAATTAATCTCAAAATCGAAACAAAATTTCGTACGTTCCAATACCAAGCAAACTTTTACAAACGCTCGTCATCAGCTTTTGTACATTTATATCAGGTTTCGAAATACTTTTTGTTTCCCACCGTCGTTGTTCTCGTTGAAAAATAATTGGCACCGAGTATGGAAAGTAAGATTCTGCTAAGAATAGATCGCGTGGAAATAGTCGATCGAGCAAAGCGGATTCCTATCGCGTATTCGGATCGGGTGAAAATAATTCGATCACCGCTGATTTTCATGCGCGAAAGCGCATCGTGGAACGTGCCGCGGCTAGATCGGCTGCAATTGCCAAACAGGATGTTCTTGTTGCACCGCGAACCGCGCGAAATTGTCGTTCAAGACCCGTATTGCCGATCCCACGGCGAATTGGAGCAACGCACCACGAGGTCGTTTGAATTTTTTTTACCAGCCAAACGCGATTGGTCGCGATTTTTCGCGCGCCATGGAAAAATCATCATGGGAACGCGCGCGGTTCTAGCGGTGTCGGGCGCTTTCCACGCTCATTCGAGCTGGATGCAACCGGTTTCGTTTACGACCCTTAACATCGCGAAGGATTAAATTAAAGCCTCGTCGTTCTGTAATCACCGAGAAACTTAAGTCACCCCGGATCAATTGCTGCAAAACGAAAACTGCTACTTTATAAAACTCCGTCGTCGTTCCCTCCACCGGGCGATATTTCACTCGCGTAACTTGCACCTTATCGCGCGCGTACAATTATCGCTGGTAATTTTTCAAAATGGCTCGATTCTTGACGTCTGTGTTACTGGAGAGCACGATGGCAGATATCAACACCTTGTTAACGGCCACACCTTTCGTGGATTGCAAAAAAATTCTATATTTAGTTCGTTTTTGGCTCGTTTATTCTCGTGGTACAGAATTGTGTAAGGATACGTGTAAGATAGAGTCGGAAAAAAGATTTTATTTTAGTGGAGATCATCGATACAATATTTATTCTATTTTTGTCTCTTCCTTTGTTCGTCGCAAAATGGCCGTTGTTAACACCGTTAGGTCACTGCTAAAAGTTTGACTCAGGAACTCGGAAGCTAGAGTCGGTCAACATCCAGCCGCGACTAAGGCAATGTTTGCTGGGTCAGCCTTACTGGCAAGTTCGTTAGCATTGCTTCAACGAAGCGTCGAATTTTTATTTTGCACTCTATAAAAAATAGAAACGATAAGAAATGCTGTGAAAATGACCTAAACACACAGATGGTATTCGTGTACATAAATACAATGTATTTTTTATCTTAGTTTCATAGTCGAAACTTAAAGTAATAATCATAATATTGTTAAGTATCATACGAGGAAAGTGTTTCTATGCTACTTAATCATTTCCCCGTAGACAGGCTCTTTTCATTCGCCATAATGACAGGTTTATATATTCTTAACCGCACACGAATCTTTTTTTTTTGGTCGATCGCGTTACGTGTTTCGTTCTTTTTCCTGTAGGAATACTTTCCTCGTTCACCGTGCGTGTACAATCATCGAATCAACGTGGTGTTAACTACCAGCCATTAGGACTACCAGTTTATTAGCGGGCGCAAAAAATTTATTCGGAATAACGGGCTACGAATTGGGTCAGCAGTATCCACGTCTCCTTTACATACTATATGAGACGTTGACCCAACAAAAACCAATTAATCTCTGAAACGATCAGATTTATCGACTCGATACTGCATCGAATAAGAGCTAGAGCGGATTCAACGCACGTGTACCGACGCCCAGCTTATTACCCGGATCAATTAGTCACGCGAACAAGTCGTTGATACGCGGCAGTGAAAACGCGAAGAACGCGGCGGACGATTTCACGGAAAACGATTAATCATTCGTCTGTGTTGCTCGATCGGGACGAATCGATCCATATTTCAAATAGATCTTCTCCGCCCCTGTAGATACAAAAATAAAAAGTTTATCCTTTGCAATTTATCTGATACCACGTTTGATCCATTAACGACCACGGATATCGTATCTGACGTTGACAATTACGAAATAGGAATTCTTAGGAGAACGATGCTTAGATTAATTAACGCTTCGATCAGATTTCTAGGCATCGACGAAAGTTTTGTTTCAGCAAATCTAGTTCTATCGTACCGGCGAAAGTAAGATTTTAATTGTTCTGGCACGGTTCGAGCAACATTTTTACAAGCGTAGGCTGCGCCGATAGATAGAGGGAGAAACCAAGGTCCGATTACTTCACTCGTCGGTGTAAGTTTTTATGATTCGCCTCTGGTTCGCCCAGTTTTTCCTCATTGCGCCGCTGGTCCAGAAGACCTCGAGGGCCGTTCGCCGCCGGCGACGGTCAACGACCGGAAAATACTTGCAAATTACGAAGAAGAATACGACGAAGAAGAGAATCGGAAAAGAACTATCCGCGATTAAGACTTCGACGGAAGCTCGTTGGCCATATAACGACCCGCAGACCCACATTTTCACTCTGTTTCCAACGAGACTCCTGTTTATCTCTGCTACGACACCGTTTCGCATCCATCATCATAAAAGTCCATTTACAGAATTACTAAAATTAGTTTAAAATATTTGTAGACACGAGCGAAAGAGTGGATGCGTTCATCGTTGCGTACACATTTTAATTCCTAAAAATGATTCAGTTTATAAGCATAAACGATATTCGATCAGCATTCGCGAGTAGAGACCACCCAGACGGTCAAAGTATTAGTTTTCGCTGTATTAATTACGATCGAAACGAACGGCTGGGGATCACTGTAATTATAAACGTCGCGATCGCAAAGTTATTTTAGAAATTACGCAAATCTGTTCTTTCGAGTTGAACGAACCGTTGCTGCTCGGTTTCGAACGACCATCTTATGGGGAAAAAAAAAATTAATAACGCGCGGACAGTCTCAGTCCATGATTTACGTGCTCGCAGCGAGCTTGAAAATTATCGTCTGCTTCGACTTCGTTTCGGCGCGGAATTCGTTCCGCTCGCGCGTACGTACTCATTCTCTCGCCCGGCTTGGAAAAATAGAGAAAAGAATCGAAACTTCACCGTTATGTTCACCCAACTCGCGCCATAATTACAGCATGGACTTGCTACTTGCCAGATGTATACAGCCAACGATGCGGTCCCGCGGAAGCTGCGGAGATACCTTGTTCGTGCCGCGTTTATAATGAAGTACAGCCGCTATGATCGTCGATCTTTAATACGCGCGATCGTTCTTCTCCAACTTACGTCGCGTGTCATTTTACGAGGCGTAATGTGGACGCTCGGTCATAAAGTATCCCGTACGGCCTTCGTTTTCGCGTCTATCAATTCCAGGTTTCAAGCGCCATGCTAGCTTCCACCAATCGAATGGAACTGTACACTTTTGAAAAAAATTAGTTGTACGTCAGCTTCTAAGCTCTGAATCGTTCCGATATTAAATCAACCACGGTAAAATAATAATAGATTGTTTTGAAATGGACGCTGAGGGTTTGGTATTTGGATAGTCTTCAATATCAGGTTTCCTACGAAACTGTTAGCTTTCGTGAATCAAAGTTATTCGTGCGCTTTCAAAGTAAAGTACGGTGTAAAAGGTAATAAAAATTAATATCTTATGTGCTCTAATGAGCACTTGCGAATAAATACCTCGGTGTAGATCTCATAAGCAACGAGTCATAATAATTAAGATAAGATGAGAACACGTTAAACAGGTTCACTCGTATATTTCTAATAACAACCTTCCTATCATGTGAGACGTCTGTATTCGAGCCTATCAATGAACTATATAATTATTAAATGCTAGAAATACTTCGAGGAAAGGAGAAAATATATGTATAAAGGACTACTTTATTAAGAAATAATTAAATTCTAGGGGAACGTTCAAATTTTATAATGATTTGTTTTTCAACTTGAAATCTGCAGAATAAATATTAAAATTTCTAGCGATTTTTCTTATACTTCTATTTAAAAATCAAACGAAGTGTCTTGACAGTCATTCGTGTATGAGGAATGCTCGCAAGATCGATCCTCTCTTTTCTTTTTTAATCTCTGTACTATTTAATCGTGTCTGTTGTCGCAGTTTGGAACAAAAATCGAGAAACAAGTATAATACTCTTACCTCTGCTTCGTTGTCGTTAATATTTTACAACAGTTAAAACTATAGTCGGAAGGATAATCATCTTCCGATTCCTCTCTTTATCCTTGGCTTTCACTTTCCTCGTCGATGGCTGTCGTAGTCTGTCTTCTTTTTCCAGTGCAGTTTTTTTTTTCTTTATGGAAATACTCTAACACGTTGCGCGTTCCGTGCAAAAAGGAACGGACGTCTCGTAAATGTAGCTTCGCGAGTTACTCGAGTACAGACACGAGATTCAATGAAGAGCCACGGACGTTGAAAGTGTAACTCAACCGGTCTTCCACTTTATCATGAACTATAGTGACTTGCTTGTTCATGTGTGCTGTTAGAAGTCGCAGCTACGTACACCGTGTTTCCTTACAGTTCGGTAACACAAGTAGGATAAGCACGTTATACAGGGTGATCCCGCGTTAAACGGTCGAACGCGAATTTAAGACACGAAACGAGAAAAGGATCGTTGGAGGTACATATCCTGTTCCATTATTCTTTTTTTCGAGTTCTGTTGCATTTGGGTTACGAGGTCTCGATACGAAACTGGTTTTTCTTTATTTAGTACAACCGATGTAGCTTCTTTTGCAGTCGCCTCAACGACAAGCTATCACAGCCGATGGGTTATATTTTCGTTGTTAAATCTAGTTAACTTTTTGTTTGGAGGTATCGTTTTTTTAGAGAAATACCGATGCTCGACTACGCAAAGGAGCAAAGAATATTCCTGTAAGGAATGATTGGCTTATTGGAACGTGCAAACGTTCTTTCGCGCCAACCGGATTCACAGGATGTATGTACATACTTCTCGGCCAGGAGTTAAGGTTTTGTCGATCGCTAGGATCTTGGACTTTGACCGAGAGTTATTTAGTGTTTGGTTCGGAGAGTGCCGCTATCCGCGTAGGTAAAGACTTTTCTCGTTATCCATTGCTTGCCCCGAGGCATAGACTGAGATTTAAGTTCCCTTTTTCAGCCCAGTAAAATGAGATGTTTTAAAAAAAGAAAAGATTTAGCATCAGAACTGGACGCGTTGGGGCAATTCTTCGTTGAGCACATTGCTACTCTACGCAACAGTTTACAAGCCGTTTAAGACTCGTGACAAATTATACTGTCAACGTTTTCATTAATAAACTATCATTATATTACCGTGTAATGGACATTATCCTTCCTTGACTACATCAGAACTATTTCTGTTCGAAATTAACCTTCCACTGTGTACTTCAGAAGCGAGGACATTAGTAAGGCAATTACATTATGCGAGTAAATTACTGTTGACCCTTGAACAACGCGGGAGTTAGGGACGCCGACTCCTGGCGTGTAATTTTATGCTAAAAAATAGTCTTATTTTATGTATTATATGCACTGTTACTGCCCTCTTACAATACAATAATTACCGATGTAACATAGGCGTAACGCCGGTATTATTAGTATCTCGAGATGAATAAATTATAAATTAATTTAAATAATACGCGTCGATCGATTGCGGCCACTTCAGCCACTGATGGATGTTCCAAGGTTTTTCGACTCTCAATATTTATTTTTCTATTTTGAGCACTCACGTACTCAACGAAACAGAAAACTAAAATGAAACACTTGAGCAATTTCTTTTTTGTTCTTTGTAATTTCATGAACATTAGAATCGATATTACAAAGCTGAGAAAAGGGCATCCAAACAATAAGAAAACATTAAATCATGTACAGATAGCTTTATCCTCAGCTTTCAGTGCTTATATCGGTAGCTGTCGTAGCCTGTCTTCTTCTTCAATTGCAGCTTCGCTTCTTTTATTGGAAATACTCTAACATGTGGCAGAGATTGTGCAAAAAGAAACGAACATCCAGCGCGTAAATGTATCTTCACGAGTTATTTAACTACAGGCATGAGATTCAATGAAGAACCGTGGACTTTGAAAGAGTAACTCAACCGGTCTTTCACTCTATCATGATCTGCACTCGTAATATCTGCTCAAGCGTGCTGTTAGACATTGCAGCTACATCATGTTTCGACAAAGAAACGAAAGAAAGAAAATAACTTCTATACGAAGACATTATCTACATAGTAATGTATACGTTATTAATATCTGTATGTTTCTTTGTACGTTCGCAGAATTGCTTGTTCTTAGTTGAAAAAGCTGAATCAAACGAAAAGGAATCGCAGATTGGGAATATAATGTTTTCCAATTCATTGAGTCTCGATTCATAGATCAAAACGACAAAAATATTTTCTCGAGCAAAATTTATTCAGGGAAATTTCGATAACAACGGAGGAGAATTTTCATAAAAATTGCTAATTATCGCAAACTTTGAGTACTCGAGTAGAAAAACGATCGACAGTTATTACGTTTCGCGATTTAAGATCGAAGCCACGAGAAGAAAATTCTGTCCCGTGCCCTATTAGATTCCCTTCGGAAGAGTCGGAGGTGTTCAAGGTCGACGCGAGTATGAATTAACAATCTCACGAATGATCGATTGTCTTATAATCGCGAATACAAGTACATCGTAGATTATAGAAACGAATAGACCATTAAAATCCGACGCGCAATGCACACAGCATGCAAAATGATGCTCGTTAACGCGTTGCTTCTTCCCCACTAACGATGGACATCAATCACGGATGGAGGCTGCGATTATTTCCTGGAAATCGCTTGCGCCCGAATAATGCGATAAATCCTAAGATTTTATTAAAACGAAACCTGTCCACTGTCTTTTTATCTTAGTTTATTCGATTCTTGGTATACGTTGTACAAATGGATGATTGCAATGACTGACGGTTACATTGTAACGCGATTAATGCGGTCTTCTGTTTACGTGTTACGGTTCGTTACATTATTACGCTTAGTCGACTTTAGGCAGCATGACATCTAGTAACTTCTTCACCCTTGTTGTTTCGTTTCGATTATTTACCCCTGTGAATGAAATTGGTTCTTGTTAGACATCTACGATTCGATGGACGTTTACGCGAATCGACGAAACTTTGTACGTACCAACTTCCAGCCGATGCCGAAGCTTGGGCATAGGAACCACCTCCACTGCCACCACCATTGCCACTAAATTTACATAAAAACGAATGTATTGTACAGTGTATTAAATGCTTGACAAATGGTGGGATAGAATTGTGACGTAAAATCATTTAGATTAATGCAGTTGTGCAGGATGATCCTTCGGAAGTGTCGATTCTTGAACCCAAACTAGGGCTAGGACTAATCGTGGAATTTAATATTCAAGAATTCGAATACTGTGAATAAAAATGTCGTTTCTACAGTTTGAGATATAGATATAGACTTTGAGATGAAACTGGAAAGCTATTGACTTTTTCTTACCAAAAAGAAATGTATAAAATACAGGGTGGATAAGACCGTTATCGGAGTAGCTAAAGAAAAATGTCAATGGGAGAAGATGAATGGTTCAGAATTTGAATATTGTTACGATCAAGAAATTGGGCATTTTTATGAGATGTATAGTATTATGAATTAAAAATATACCATGTACTGCAACCTCCTCCAGACGGATGGTAGGATGGATATCCAGCTACAACAGGTACAACAAGTATGGGTATAACACCAACTGTTTGTTGTTTCTTTCCTATAAAACATATTTTGCGTGAGAAGCGTAAGCGTCGCGTTGCTGCAGTTCTCCTGAACTCATCACGTCACAATATATCACATGATATGTGGCACTGTCGTTGTTGTCATTATATTACCATTTAATCTAAATCATGCTTTAACGAGAAAATCAGAAACTTTCCTTTTTCGAATTAAAATCATGCTTCTACTTCATGCTTTTTTTTAAAGGGAGATTAGTAAAACGACTACGTAATGCAACTAAATTATGTATCTAATTATAACGTTAAGTGTGGTTTACTATCGTTAATTTAATGTTCTATGTTGCCAGGTTGCGTTTAATTAACCAATGCCCATCATTCGGATTATTTCTTTGTAGCTTTGTGCAAGTTGTTAGTATTCCTAATAAATCATACCGTTAGTTGGCATTCACTGCAGCTTCGATAATTGCATTATAGCGGAAGCGTGCAAAATATTTTGTTAGCCCTGTCGTACTACTGTAATCAACGCCGCTTTTTAAAAACAAAATTCAATTTCCTCGTATCAACAAAATCGTTGTATCCTTCAGTTATTATTTGAAAAACAATTTTTACCAAAAATCATGATCAGAATAAGAATAAGATTCACCCCAATAGAAATTATTGCATTGTTTGAATCTAATGAAAAGATTGTCACTTGAAGGCGAGAATTACAATAGTACGTGAGAAACTAAAGTGTCGATATTCTACTGTAGACGAGGTATTTGAGTAGATTTTCCACCTTACGGACTTTCATGCCCCAATTTGACTGCCATACCGACATGAAATCATGGATGGCGGTCAGTTGAGAACCTATTGGTTGAATTAGTATCGATGGGCAGACAACTGCATGTGGGTTGACTGTGGAAGGGGTCGAAATTCATTTCTGAATCCGTTGGTAACGTTGGGAGTGACACGAAAATGGTAATAGCGACTGGAGATCGCAGAAAAATGGGGCGAACACCTCGTATACCTCGTCTGTGATTCTACATTACACTTATATACCTCCACCAGATTAATATGGACATCCTCCACCATGACAGCCCATACCTCCTCCGCATCTTCCTCCACTACATCCACCACCAGGGTAGAGACCTCCATTATCAATACGGTGACCACCACCTCCACCACCGGTAGGATAACCACCTCCTCCGCCACCGGTAGGATAGCCACCTCCTCCGCCACCGGTAGGATAGCCACCTCCTCCGCATCTTCCTCCATTACATCCACCAGCGGGAAGACCCCCATAATCAATATGGCGAGCACCAGTAGGGTAACTTCCACCGCCACATCCTCCTCCGCCACATCCTCCGCCGCTAGGGTAGCTACCTCCATATCCTCCGCCGCCGCCACCGCCGCCGCCGCCGCCGCCGCCGTGGTAACTCAGTAGGCATTTCAGACAGGGTGTCCTCTTGTTACGAACTTTCTTCAACATGTCTACTTTGGGCGCGCCCGATAGCGTGTTATCGAAGCTATCTTTGTCGAGATGAACTTTGAGCACTCTCGTCTCGCCAGCATGCTGGATCTTCTCTACCTTGAAGCCCTCGTGAGTTTCTAGATCGGTCGCCACTTCGTCGAGATTCACCGGCTCGTTGGTTTCTGTTTCGTCCTCGTCAACCTCGATGAGCAGAAACACGGTGGCCAACGGCTCTGTTTGCAACGTAATCAATTATTCTCTTAACTGTCGATGGTAAATATTTCAGGGACTGATTCTACGGATAAGATGAGAACCAAGAACGACGATCTGTATTGAATTTTGCAATCCAGAGAAATTTCGATCAAGTCAAAATGATAAATGACGATCCAACGAATGAGTAATTCGCATAGATCCATCGATATTGTCACTGCAGCGTCAGTAACTCGTTTCTCCGCTGGTGGCGCTAATCTCTGATGACCTCGCGACATCATCAATGATCGCGGATGTACATCTGAATTCAATACACTAGAACCTCCATTATACAACCCTACGTTATTAGATTGTTCAACCATCCGAGGGGTTATTATTCAAACATTTTACTACTCGAATGGAGTACGTTTTCGTCGAGTTTCTTTATCCTTCTCAAAATATTTTTCCGTAATCGAAAACAATAAATATGAGAAGCAATTTAATGCGAATAATGAATAATAATGTATACGTTGAAGGATAGAAAACGTACTGTATCGAAAAAACTACTATTATTAGTATTAAAAATTAATAAGAGTTTTCCGGGGAACCGTGGTATTAGAAAAAGGGCTTACATTGGAGACATATTGAAAATTTTTTAGGATCTAGCAAAAGATAAGTGAAGATGACTGAGAAGATTGAATTGAAATTTATACTATAAATTGCTTGAATCTTGAATGTTCTGGTAACTGGTATCACTTGTATTTTCTCTTTTTTCTCTATAATCTCTATGAATTGTAGTGCCAAATACTGGGAATCAACAACTGCATAATTTATGTTTACTTACCTTCCAAGTTTTTAATTTTATGGGTAATCTCGTTGTCGAGCATTTCATCCGAAGTCTCGCCACTGGCATTTTTGACACCATAAACATTTACGACAAAGAGCACGTATTGATGTTCATTTTCAGGCAATGGCGGAGGCTTCAGTTCGGTTGATAAAGTAGTGTCTTCTGTGTCAATTCCTTCCGCAACTGTGGTTCGTTCTAAAAGTCACATTATCACGTACGAGATATAAAATACTGTTATCGCAAGGTTGACTGAATGTTTGCAATTTGTACAAAAAACAAGAAAAAAATTCTATAAAATTCTCTTATTTTTAACACAAATAAATAAATAACAATATATTTTAGTAACTTAGATCTCAATGTGAAGTACATACTACACATAACCACATACATAATGCACAAAAAGATATATAGAATTTAGAAAAAACTACTTTTTCACGAAATTATTCTTTTCTCTGTTTGATAAACTGTTATTAAATACAATATACAGAATATAAATCCTTATCGAGTTCTTAAGAGCCCATTCGAGTGATTAATATGACCATAAACAAATAAGTAGGAAAAGAAAATAGTGATATAAAAGAACAATAAACAATAACAATGAAGTATTTTCATACCTGGTGTTGGTATGGCCGAAAGGGCCGTGACAAGTAAAAGCAGGGACAAAGCCCTGAGGCACTTGGACGTTACGCTAGCCATTGTGAAGAGCTTGGAACTCTTCGCGTTGCACTGTGCTCTGATCCTTTCATCTTGCCGCTTTTATAGCCATCGATCTTTACACATGCACGATTCTAAGATAATTATGTAAGACCGCTGGTAACGCGAATCCACCACTCCGCGACTTTTCCGTCACAGCGTCTGTTTACCGTGGTTGCATCTTTCGATTTTTGGTTTTCCCGCGGGGATTCCAATTCCGTCCAAACACGCGCAATGTGACGTTACTGTTATTAAGCCGGCGTGAATTCAGGTAAACGTTTCGTACGATTCGTCGATACCTATCGTTGATCAGGTGTATCGTCGAGACCAAGAAAGTGCAATTAGTGCCGAGTGGACAGTGGAACAGCAATTATTGTGTGTTTGTACAGTGCACGTACACGTGACTTTTGAACGCATCGCGTAAACTATATTGATAACGTATCGTGCAAAAATTTATCAATTCCTCGAACGCGTTAAAATTACTTCATCACTTAATACGTAAATTCAAATTGAAAATCCTTAATCGACGTTATAGATGCGATGATATGTTGCGAAAACGTTCTTGATTAAAACAATGGATATTCTATATTCGTTATTAAGAAATTATACGATATATTTTTTGGGCTTAAATTAGGAAAAAATGTTCTGTAAACTTGTGTTATTTAGAGGTTGGTTTAAAAGTTACATATATGAAATAGTAATACTGCCGATACAGTGTGTGAATATATCAATAATATTTACACTTAGTCTATCTTCGTTTAATCTAGTAAATATTTACTATCTGAGGTTATTAAAAGTGTCGTGATGTTTTTAGCAATTTTTCATGATCGATTAATGTCACATCTCAAACTCGTGGTTCAGGATTTCGAAGCTCGACAACTAACAGTATTAGCAAAAATTATGCTTATAATTTTTGACAGGCTCAAAAGTACAATTTAGTCTAGTTTTATCTAATCTATTGTTATAGTATTGGATCGTATTATTACTAATTAATTAGTATCTTTTATTTGATAACACGTAGATTATTATTCTAGAAGAATTCTCATAATAATTTAGGAACTATTAAGGAAAATTTCTGGATTACCAGTAAAATAAAGAAAAGAATTTTGCACTTTTCGTAGGAAATAAAATTATGTTTCATAGGATTTTCTACTTCTTACTTGCTTAAATCTAGCTTTAGTCGAATGCTTTGTCTATTGTGAAAAATTCGTAATCGTCTTGATGTTGTGAAGTGTGGTAGCCTCCGTTTATTCCTAATAATACTACAATCATAGATTCAACGGCTTGTTATTTTGCATCAACCGCAAGAATTCTACCGAGCGGTGGCAAAATCGCGATTGAATATTCGTTGCGTTATGTTTTATTGCATATTATATTAATTTATCAAATATATTTTGTACACGTTGGCATACTCCCCACAAATCCAAAAAATTCCCCAGTCTATAAATCACAAATAATTTTTGTTTCTAAATTCAGTTCTCGTTTCAATGCTCTATGGTTTGCATATTTCCCATCTGTTTCCACTAAAAAATGATGTAATTGTAGCAAAAAATTATGAGAAAAATCACTGATAAAAAGGAAGTTGTACGCTAATAATTGCGCTCGGAATATTAATGAAATTCATCGAATATTTTCCAAGAAGAAAATGTGAATTACCGTATACGATTACAAGTTTATTATACGAATCCACGTAAGTATAATAACACTGCGTAGCTTCTTTTCCTTAATCATTAACAATTGTAGGTGTTTCTTCCGTGTAAATCAGTTGTACTTTATTTTGTTGTTCAAGGCTGGAGCGAGAATTACCTTCCCTGGTGTTAGAAGTGGATTGCAATAATTATCACAGCATTCGGTATTGTTTGTTTCAACTTATGAAAGAAAACTGATTCAAATTGATTTCTGTGGACTCACAATGATTATGTCTTGTTTGTTTATAATTGTCAATTTGCTGTTATATATCGAACGCGAATATAATAACAATAATTGCGAAAAGTCGATTAAAAATGCCAGTGAGTTCAACGCTCGGTAGAAGCAATTGTTCTTCTCGATAAAGAAAGAAGGAAATGATCTATTCAGTGAAAGTATTTTACCTTTGTTCACCAAGAACGGAAGACATTCGATAAACACAATTTACATATTGCTAATTGAATAAGTATTTTTCTCGAATGTATTATTCTTAATTTCATTTAACTAAAATTGCTTAAATAAATCGACTTGCGATCGTGTGTTGCGTCAGCTAACAAAGAGGTGTGAAAAATAATGTAATTATGTACATCAACTGTAATCATGCATTTGTTACGCGAATGCAAAGGTTCGAATGAATGTATTCGATAGGACTAATAATAGTCGTTAAATTTACGACTACTTTGATTCAGAAATATTCTTTTTAATTAAAATTACATCAGTGTGCTGCATACGTTTTCGCGTTATTTATGCACGATGCTTCATGTACATCCATCATACCATCGTTTCGATACTATGAATATCGTGAAATATTCTTAAGAACGAAATCAATATGAAAAATATATTGTAAATTGTGAAATCAATATTATGTCGATGTAAATTAATTATTTGAATGTATTAACTAATACATTGATACATTTTGGAAAGTTGTTTGATTTTTGTTTATTATGTAGGATAAGGAATAATGACGCTTCTGTTTTATAAATCACGAAACATTTGTCGTTCTAAAATTCTTTTGCACGCAATTCATGATTAACCGACCATAAAAAAAAACAATGAAAAAAAAAGTGATAGCAATCGATGCTGTACGTTTTCCACGATGAATTATCATCGTAGGATTTGCGTTCACGCGATGATGCATAAATAGACGTAATTACAAATGCTAAGAGAACTACTTCGCGTGTTTATTTGTCCTTATGACTCAATTTGAACTAGGTTGGTAATTCATGAACGAAAAGATGAGATCATTGCATCGTGTGGTTCGTACAAATCGTATAAGTCTAAAAGCAATCCGACCAGTCATCGTACTCATCGTTTCCTGTTGATTGTTTCAGAATCTTAATCTTTCGCGACCTTGGCCTACCAAGGCGAATCCAAGCTACGAACAATAAGGAACTCGTAATTTTCAATTTGTCCGATAAAGAGATAAAAGTTCATAGAAAGTGATAACTTTTCTTATACAAATTATTATTCGTATAAATACATAAAATCAAGATACGAGTATTGAAGAAATATTTCGAAACGTGTTTTATTTATCTCATTTATCTCAATGAGAAAAATAGAAGAACGTTTTATCGATTTACGTTTGAGAAAACAGATATTCCATGAATCGATTATGATTAATGTAACTAATTGTAATTTTCCACGAATCGCATACATTATTAATTAACAGGCGTTTAAAATCCCAAAAATATACTATAATGTTCGTTCGATTAGATCGATGCAAATCTTTAGATATTACATGATTATTTAGTGGATTATATTATTTATATTGTAATATTTTAGAATTTCTCTCTATGACATTCCACGTTCCTTTCCTCATAGCCTAGTTAAAAATCCAAGATAAGTCTACCAATATATTTCATAATACCAATTGCTATTACATAAATAATTTTTGACACTCGTGCGATTTTAATCCAGATAATGCAATAAACCAGTGTATTGCATTTCACAAATACAACGTTTAAAATATTTGCATGCCATTTTTAATTAAAAGATTGACGTTGTTAGTCAAAGACGTTGCTTTCAAACCTTAAATTAAAAGTTGCAATTAAAAATCTGGTACAACTCTGATACGTAACTTTATCTGGTGGAATTATATATTATTAAAATTTGTCTTTTTTAATATTCGTTTGCGAAGAGCAATACACTACTCACGGCTTTGCAAATTTTAATAACAACTAAATACAATCAGAAATAATATTTCTGTCATCGATAACAGTTGTGAGTTACCAAAATGAATTTTCCTCATTGAGAATGGTTATCAACAACAATCATAAATTATTATGTCCTGGTTTATTTTATCTTTCGTTCGAAAGGAGTTGCGTTCACGACGCTGATTTATTCTCGAAACAGCTAAAAGCACCTTCCACGACGTGTCATTTTGGGACCATTTCGGGAAATTCATTCGTGATCGTCATTCTGGTTAATTCCACCGAATGCAAAGATGTACGAGAATCAAACACGTATTCATTTTTGTAAGTGACGTTCTTAGAACAATATAAAGAAGAGTTTACTGGTTTAATTGACCACGGATAGCGATAATATACGGATATGCAATTACGGAACCGTCTAGTGTATTAGACGTCTTGTACATACGCGCACGGGAATTTTCTAAATTGCTACTCGCTTAGTCACTTTGAGCACGAAACGGAACGATTCATTGAAAAAGGGTACATTATTACGATACGTAACTTCTTATAATCACAAGATCTTAATAATATCTGTAAATATTTGAAGCAAACAGTGAAAATGTATTTTTCTTTGTTCGATAATGAATTTTTTATCAGCTTAATAACCGCGCGAGATAATTAAGATCTGACTTTGGGGTTTTCCGAATCAGTAATTTAATTTTTTCGTTGACGTATTTGAATGCATCGTGTCCACGGTTGTGCAGATTACTAAGAATTTCCATTCCGCATTTCCGGTGAATACATGTATGGCATAATACAAGCCATTGACCAACGTGATTCATTTCCTTGTTTCTCTCGAGACACTTGATTCAAACCAAATAAGTTTTCGAAAGAAGCTTGAAAATGTAAATAAATAATGTTTGACAAATAAATAAGTTAAAATCCATTCGATTGACCAAGAGATACTTTGTATTCATCGTCTACACATTGCATTCGAACGTATTCGTTTTATTTTTTTTGGAAATTATCATTCGTAGATTAATTTTGAATTTAATTAATGTCCAAGGAGGGTCGGTATATTTTTTTTCTCTGGTAGTTTATATTAGGAAAATTTGTGTAGTTCACTAAAAATATCCATCGATACGAGCATAAAGTAAGTTATCAACTTGAAATTAACGCAATTAATACAACACTCATCGAAGAAGCTTTTACATAAACCTAGAATACAATTATCATACATTTTTGTTCCTTTTTATAGGAATCGTTCATTGTTCATGTATGTCACGTACTATTATTGCATTCAGGAAATACATTAAAAGACGATCTGCAGAGGCAACCTTGTCTTCGAGTATCAAAGAAATCATCTTTATGTTATTATACGCGAACGTAAATAGATGAGTAGAAAGATGTATAAAATAAACACTTGTGGTTTTACGGTTCCATACGAGGCACATGTTTCGAACCAGTTCTTCCTTCCAATTACCATAAAAGGTAAATTTAGAAATTTATTCTTTACATTCGTGGACAATTGTTTCTTTTCGTTGGCTATGAATCTGATCGTGAAAACTTATACTAATATCCTAATAAAATGGAATTATTAATTTCGTTCGAATCTACTCGAATGTTTCTACTATTGGCAGGTGTTAGTTGCCTGATGTACAGTTTTTTCCAGTTTCGTTAGCATTAAACACTCGTATGTCATTGTCACGTCCTTGAATCCGACTGGTGAACGTATATGTAAGTATACGTACGTATACTTGCTTCGATCCTTGGGTTTCTGTGTTGTACGAGTATCGTAATTTTACGCGCGTGACTTTCTATAATCTTTAATTAGGATTTTCTAAATCATCTTTTCAAAATTATACAAAAAAAAATTACGAATCACATTGTTATTTTGTTTATTTTGCAACGACTGTTGCTGATTATTAATCGCGACTTCCGACGGCTAAATTTTCCATCGTATCCGTTAATCGATTGATTACTCCAATGAAATTAATCGATTGACGCTCAATTCTGTACCGTATAGCTTTCATTCTGTTAAAAAATACTAAAATTTCTATAATATTCCTAAATCTGTTGGTAACGTTGCGAGTGACACGAAAATGGTAATGCAGCTGCAGAGACTGCTGTGTTATGGTTTGAAGGTTACATAGAGATCTCTTTTATCTACCAATCCAGGAAGAAATAAAACCCTAGACGAGGTGTACGAGTAGACCTTTCACCCAATGTATTTTTTCGGCCCATTTTTCTGGGGCCCCATTTCCATTTTCGTGTCACTCGCAACATTACCAACAGATTTAGAAATGCATTTCAATCCTTTCCCCATAGTCAACTCGTATGAATTTACACACACGTTACAACTGTCTGTCCATCAATACTAATTCAGTGCATAGTTTCTCAACTGACGAGGACGCTAAAATCACCTCCGAATTTTTCGCTCGGTATGGCAATTGTTCGAACTGACGTACAAAAAGACAAAAATTAATGAGATACACTCTTCCAAAATGGAACAAAATGTTAAAAAGATCATGCATCAAATTGTAAGGGGATCCTCGTAAGAAGGCTTTAATCTTCGTAATGGTTTTAATGGGTCGATGATCGACAATGACTAGCTTATGGTCACTGGTGGTCAACAATGAGGTTGACATCAAGGTCAGCGGTCCAGTGAAGATCCAGAAATGGTCAAGAGGTGGGACCAATCGAAATAGTTCCTTTGTAGACAAGACAGTCGTAACTGTTATCTTTAACTTTGGTTCTGACTGGTCTCCCCACCCTTTCATCACCTTAGACATATAAGCAGGGTCACTGCGAAGATTTCTTCAGTCGCGTCGCGAATTCGGGAGTGTACAAATGGCCAGAGGAGAACCGGGGACCGCTGCTGACCTCTGCCGGCCGCTGCTGACCACTGCTGACCAATACTGACCAATACTGACCAATACTGACCACTACTGACCAGTGCTGACTCGCGTTCCTGCCACTACTGACCACTACTGACCACTACTGACCAGTGCCGGACGGTGATGACTACGGTAAGAACTGTTTAAAAATTCTCTCCCCTCTTCTATTCTATCGTTTGATACCAATTTCGCTTCACTGAACTGATTTTGCCTTGCTTGCCTAACTGAAGTTGCTATAATATGAATATTTTCTTACATTACAGCTGGCCCAGTGGTAACTACCCTATATACTGACAACAAGTAGTAAGTCCACTCCACTTATTTATATTTTATTATTTTTATTTGTTTGTTTGATGTGAATTCAACTTCATTTATCTATCTGATTTTATTTGGTTACTATGAATGTTCCTTTTCTCGGTTTCCACTTTTACATTGTTCTTCGAATATATGTGATTGCTTCGATATGTATAATATTGCAGGATATATTAATGTAACATTGTTTTCGATCATATACTATATTTGTTTCTATATAATATCATGAATTTTTATTTTTAAGCTAGGTGATAGGTTGATAGGTCATTTTTAAGTGTTTAAAAATCTCCTTTTTAACCCCTTAGCTTAATGATGTTCCAGAGACGTGATGAGTCTACCAGGCCTAACATGAACAAGACGTCTCAGAGAAGTGATAAGTCTACCGGGCCAAACCTTGGTGACACCTTTGGCACGAACAGTTGGAAATTAAATCGTAAGGCAAAGGGGTAAAACGACTGGTTGTATACGTGCTTTCTTTGGCAAGTGTAGTTAGTACTTTTTGCTTAAAATTATAATCTTCTTGCGCACCGCGATTTTTAAGATGACAAATGTCATAGTAGATTCATTTTTAATTTGACACTCATTTTAAAATGAATATATAATGAGTACATATACATATATGAATAGTTCACTTTCTCTCGTCCGCTCGTTCTCTGGTTCTCGCTTTCCGAGATTATGTCTCGACCGAAAGGACCGGAGAGTTTTTTGCTCGATCACCTCTGTTTGATAGAATGAAACATGTGACACCTGTGTATTAGGTGTGATAGCTCTTACCGCTTCAACCCCGGTGCAGCTTGGTTCAGCTTAAGTGGGGCCTCACCGAGCGCATATATTCTCCTCTTTATACGGAAAAGAGAATGACCTCCGGTGAGAGTTCTTGACCCATATCCGTTCTCGAGTACTAAGCGGGTCCTGTTGTGATCTTGTGTCCTCCAGGACCCGGCGGTTGTACGTAGAGAGGCCCGATAGACGTGGGTCAGGGGCGCGACTTGCTTTTCTGATAATCAAGGCCGGGGGGGATCAATCTGATACCCACACTCAATGCACGCTATGAGCACGTGTCGCGTCGCGTTTTATTTAAGCGTGCGATGTTTTTACAAGCCGCAATTTTTAATATGACAAATATCGTAACATCAAACGAAAGTAGAGTCATGATTTTAATATCTTTTATAATACTTATAATTATATTAATTTTAGAATGAGTGTCAAATTTGTAGCTTCCGATTGTTCTTTACATTCTTCAATAATTAAATTCACTTTCATAATTTAGTTGACGACTTTGGGTATCTTCGACATCGAAGATACCCAAAGTTTTTCTTTACTTGTTAAAATATATCATTAGATTGACGTGCAAGAAGATATTTCGCGACGAATACATTTTAGAGTCAAAGTAACCTCGTATATTATGTACTATTTTTACTTTCTTACTGCACTTGCCTGTAGTTGTAGTATTTGTAGTTTTACTGATTCAGTGTTGGGTATATGCTTCTTGCAAGTGTCAAATTTTTGTTTGTTCTCTTACTAATCTATTAAACAAGTTTCTGTTACAGAGCATATTCCTATGGAAGTTTTAGGTTTGTAGAAGTAATATTTAAGAATTGTTACAATTTTGTTTGATATTGCTTTGTTTGTGTTTCAGGAAATCATCGTGGGATAAATAGAAGATAGAAGAAAGAAGAATGTATTTCATGTATTTTGTTTCAGATTGCTTAGTTTATGTTTTAATAATTTAGATTTATAGTTAGGTAGAATGTAACAGTATGTTTCAGGAAATCTTCGTCGAAGGATCAACAAGGAAGAATATATTTTCTATGTATTTTGTTAGATGATTAGATAGGTAGGATGTAAACGAATTTAGATTTATAGTTAGGCAGAAGTTTGGTTCTCTATATTAATCATTATATCAGGCAGGCAATATTTTGGCCCATTTCTCTGTTTTGTTGATGAGAATTTAGGGGTAAATTCTTTCTCAAAAAACTCTTTCGTTGGTTGTTTCCTTCGTTGGTTGCATTTTCGTTTATTGCTTTTTCGACCAACGATCGCTGGTCACAAAAGATCTTTATTAATGGAGGGTGGTTGGGAATCGGTTAGGGCGGGTCTCCATTCGTAGCAACCTCCACGTGGTGAGACCTGGGTAATATTATTTAGCGTTTAATTAATAATCGTATCACTCTTAGCTGGGTAATGCAATTATTAATTAAAAGCTAAATAATATTAGCAAATTGGCTGCGATCCGCTTTGCATAGGTCATTATAAATATAGAGCTTCTTCGCTAGGTTAGTTTTGATTCTCATTGATTCATCAAAGATTCTAGAGTATTGTCACAGATGTGGTATAGAAGTAGATCCTTCATCCAATGTATTTTTGCGGCCTATTTTTATGGGGCCTCGAAACCCCATTACCATTTTCGTGTCATTCGCAACGTTACCAACAGATTCAGAAATTAATTTTAATCTCTTCCATAGTCAATACACATGTATTTACGCAACACTACAGCTGTTTGCCTATCAATACTAATTCAGTGAATAATTTCTCAACTGAACGCCATCCATGTGAAGAGGACGCTAAAATCACCTGCGAATTTTCAGGTCGGTATGGCAGTCAGATTGGGCCATCAAGGTCCATCAGGTGAAAGGTCTACTCGTATACTTCGTCTGTGTTTTTACCTAAGAACATTAGGTTACCAACAGATTTAAAAATGAGCACAAGAGGAAGTGAGATAGAAAATTATTAAATTTTGTACAATTATTTAAAGACTTGTAAATGTTTTCATCATTTCTTATTTTAAACTTTCGTTATGAAGTTCTACTTCTAACATTATGAAGTAAATCAATTATCTCATGCCTTATAAATTAATAAACAGTATATATAAATATGTAAATAAATTAATACAGTTATACAGTGTCGAATGTATTATGCAATAAAAGTACTAAATTAAATGCATAAATGTAATACAATACAATCTTTCAAATAATCGATACAGAACACTTGTATGAGAATTTAGTAATACAATGCAGTTAGAAAGGTAGAGAAAGGACATTATCCTAGGAATGGAATATTGAAACGTTTGTAGGGAATACGGTTAATTAACGTTGCATTTGTAAACAGAATGGCATAGTAGACCACATCAGATAGAATTTGGAAAATAAAAGACATGTCCATGCTGTTTCTCTAGGCATCAAATGAAAAATTTGACGAGGAATAGAATAAAATATTAATATGTGAAATTCGCGCGGCGACTTGATATTAAGTAAAAAAAAAAAGAAGGAAACACACTGTTTAGTGAAATTTGTTTTGTTCGTTCGAACAATTACTTTCGATTCTATTACTTTGGCATGAAATTTCGGAACATTGTACCCTCGAATCACGTATTTTTTCTTTTGTCTACAACTTTTGGTATCGTGCTCTGCACGTGGGCGTATTTTCGATTTTTTAAGATAGTTTGGTTGCCTAGAGGCGATTTCTTGATAACCGTGGACGTTGTCGCGATCGAGGGATTCGAAGACGAGATTTTTGACGATGTCAAAGTGCTACCGGTGATACTTTTGCGCCTGGTGGCAACGTTTCTAACTGGTGCGTGCATCGTATTTAATTTCGGGGATGCGGGTGCGCCTGAAACCCCCGTAGAGGATCTTCGAAGCTTCGGCTGAGGAATTGGTGGTCTCAGTGTCGAGATTTGATGCTGACTAGACATCCGGCCGAAGGAGGGCAGACATTCAATAGGTTTCGTTTTCGGTGAATACAACTCCTGTGGAGTTAAGATTTTCAAATTTTAAACGAAGCGTGAACAAAATAATAACTACGGGAGCATCGAAATTATTAATGCATCTGATCGTTGTTCGAGTAAAATTTAACTCCATTTTATGTGTTCAAATTCCAGTTGCATACAGATGGTCAGTAAGAATAATAAATTGTTTTACCTCATTCCCATTACTGATTTTCTTTACTACGTCTGCCACGTGTGTCTGCAGTACAATTAAATCCTTCGTGATTTTCTTCAGATCGCAAAGAATCGATATTTTCGGAGAAACGTGGCCTTTCGTTTGGTTTTCGACGCCATTCGACGCGTTCCTTTTAGCTTCCTCCTTGATGAATGTGTCGGCTCTCTCAACAGCGCTTATGTGAATGGCTGGACTTGATCGTGAGACGGGCTGAAGATTATGAAAAGTTATCTAATCAGTAACCAAGAATAAAATTCACGAATTTCGTTAAAGTAAAGAATTGACAAAATTTTAATTTTCACGAGATAAAAGGAGCTAAAAGGAATGGTTCACAATTTTCATTTATCTGGTATGAATTTACCTACCTTTTCATCGTCCTTCATTCTCTCCTGATTCATTAACGTTTCGTTGGTAACAGATAAAGCATTACTAAATGTGTTCGAAGATGCCAAGAAGTCCAGCGATTTGAATCTGAAATTGTTGCCACAACGTAAAAATTAATCCACAAAGTACACTATGAGAAAAGTTTCGAGACCAGATTCACGACCTTGTCAGATTTCCATAGCTTTGTCCGAGGTTTTTTTCTAAGTCTGTGGGAGTTTTTGAAGAGCACACGTCGATCTTTGTCACGGGTGATTTTATCGAAGAATGATCCGCTATTCGCAGATTTACACCCACCATTATTTCGAGAACGTTCTGTATGGTCTTTACTAATTCTTCGTTGGATAACGGTTTATCCTGTTCGCCTTCCCCCTGCAAGAATGTTCGATCTTCATTTAATTTTAAAAATCAGTCAATCGTCCAAATTTCAGTTAGAGTCTCTTCGAGTTTCACGATATTATTAACGATAGGAAAACTGTTACGCGAAAGTAGACAGTTTGAAATATCTCTGGTTTCGTTATCCTTGCTCCACAATTTTGTATTTAATTTATACTTTACGTTTAAGGGTGGAGGCCTCTTCCATCGACTAATCAACTCCGTAAATTCTTTTGCAAATTTCAAGGCGCTCATTCTAATCGATATTGCTGCTTCTTCTCGAAAATCCGTAACTGAACTGACTTCGAATATAAGATCGACCAGTGACATCGTATGTCCTTATTATTTATGATGTTTACATCAGTCGTGTAGATGCTATCATAAGTTCCCCGAACAATAACACCTTTTGAATTATTTCGGAAATTATTCAAATTTTATAGAGAAAACTAAGTTTATTCGTGTTTCCAAAATGTCTGACTTTATTTCTGTTAATTGATGCTCTTTTAATACAAATTGTTATTTACCTTCTGATTGTTTATTAGTATAAAGAGAAAGAATGTTAATAATCGTATCTGAAAAGCAGAATTTAATCATTTTCAACAAGATCGATTAATTATTAATAGTATGATAAGAATTGAAATTATTAAAAGGGGCAAGAAATTTAGTTATTTTTTCTTCAGTATTGAATTTTGCTGTGGTATCGTTTGCTATACTTAGTATTCATTTCTATCACCGATGGCGTTCAAATCTTGTTCTATACCTAATCGATAACATTGGTTGTGACATCAAGGACCTTTAAACTCAAAATTATAGGATAGAAATCTTTTTATTGAATTTTTAGTTCATTGAGTGTAATTAGACTGTTTATTTACAAGTTAACGAAAATTAGGTCGATAATAAATTCAAGAAACATATGATTACATATGATATATTTGATTTCTCTAATACGAAAAAAGGACAGACTCATAAATAACATGAGCTCTTGTTTTTACATGTATAATAGTTTACATCGATTATTGTAAATTCTCATACAAGAAAACGTATAATATTTATTCTTAAAACATTCGTATAAAAGTTTAATGTATCCAATTATAACCTGGGTGTCCTTTTACATAGGTTTTCTTTAACAAAAATTTCAAATCTATTTTTTCTTTATACTGAACGGTGCAGCAGTGTTTATTTTTTGAGTTCATCGATTAACGTAAATTCTCATACAAGGAAACGTATAATATTTATTCTTAAAACATTCGTATAAAAGTTTAATGTATCCAATAATAACCTGGGTGTCCTTTTACAGAGGTTTTCTTTAACAAAAATTTCAAATCTATTTTTTCTTTATACTGTACAATACAGCAGTGTTTATTTTTTGATTTTCCTGAAACATATGCACTTTTTCAGACGATCCTCTTTTTGCACGGTACGCATTCATCGCGTAAAAAATAATTTGGTTGTATTTTGACTATCTTCTTAGTAGTTGGTTCGTTTCCTCCCGTTAAAAAGTTCAATTTATCATATTCAGCTTGAAACCATTAAACAATAATCGTATGCGAGGCGCAATACGCCTCTTTCGATCGAAGCGCTTCTAATAACATCTGTCACGACGAGTTAAACTATTTGCCATGTGCGTCAGCGCCCCACCGGACGTTATTAACAGACAATTATTGTCTATCGGAACGAACGTTGGAGCGTACACCACGACCGGATCTCGGTCTCTTTTGTGGACAAAACTTCTTCGACCGCGAGCACATTCTGCCAGGTGTCGAGGCATCCATGGGAATTCTGCTGATAACTCATCGCGCATTCTCACGGTGGTCCAACACACGACATCGTATGTTAATGCGTAATCATTTCTCATTAACTGCAAATTAAATTTCGTTAAACTTTTCTATCGGTCTACATTCACGTTACAAGACGCTACCTGGTCTCGTTACAACTCTCGTTTCCACACAGTGAATCAGAGCAGTGGAGACACCATAAAGTCTTTCAAAAGAAATTTTTTACGATCTAATAATATTTATAAATTGGTAATAAAATTGGTAATAAAAATGCCATTTATTCTTTAAAAAAATCTTTTAAGAACAACTAATATTTATTAAATTGATAATTAAATGCCAACAAACACAGAAGACCATGTTACAGAGATGTATACGAAATTAGTTGAACAAAAAAAATTGTTTTTATTCATTGTATATATTATTACATGTTTAAATCTTCTACATATGACAGCGTGCACCAGTGCTCCAATTTTTTATATTGTATATTGGTGACTGTACCTGCTTCCATTTAATTCGTAATTTGGTTGCAATAGGATAGAGTAATTAAAAATGGGGAAACGTGGTTCCCAATATCGTAACAAAGCCGTTCTCTATCGCAATTCCCATAACGATAGCGTCGTAATCACGCACATGTCACGTGCGTACCGGGTGCAAGCACCTGGAGAGCATTTCTCATGGTGGACGATTCCGACTCGACGACATACGGGCATCGAAAGAGTTTAGAAACTCTCGCTGCACCCGGTGCACGCAAACAACGGCGTTGCTAAATTTTAACTCGAGCGGCCATAACGCGATCGCCGAAACTCATTAATTCCGTTTCTTTAGAGGAGTCCAGCGGCGGGGAAGAGAATCTTCTAATTATTGCGCAAAAGGACGAGACCACTCGTCTTCAGATGCAAATGCATGTCCCACTTAAGCAAACTGCAGGACATTCCGGCATATTTTGCATAATCCGAAATTTAACAATAACAAGTCTGTACTCACAGCTGCTCTAAGTACGTTGCATGCTACGGAAGATTAACCTAGTCTTGAAAGAAACGAGGCCACTTAGAATCGGGTAAGCCTGCTACAGAAAAAAGAAAGAAAACGGCCGAAAATTATGTAAAGCGTCGATCGCGATTGGCTCGAGGAAAATCGAACGCGTGAGAAATAAAATAAAATTGAGTTAATGTACGAAGAATTCCTGGAAATTTAGTGTTTTAGAGCTTTAAAAAAAATGTAATACGAGGTTGAGTCGGTTGCCTTGATCATTGCAGGAATTTTATGTAATTTTGAGCTTTAATGTTTAAAAAAATAGGTCGATTTCTTGATCTCGCGCCATGGTCGTCCCTATCTATGCTCTAAAGTTAGGGGTGACGGAAGAACTCGTCGTTCGAGCCCGGTAATGCGGACAAAACACGCGAGAACCAGGAAGAAGAAACTCGTTCCTTTTTTATTCGCGTCCCCGGTGCGTCCACAAATCCCCAAATATTTCGATACCGCGTTTCTCGGGGCACGCAAGGAACACGCACCGAGACACACACGTGCTCCTTTGCATCTGTCCGAGCTGGCATCTGCGAATTTCACGATCCCACGACCCCCCGGGCCATTACCGTTCACCGTTCGCCTCGACTAGATCGACTTACGAAGAGAAAAGAAATCATTATCCCGTGCACCCCTCGTTACGTCACGTGGGGGATTCCTTGGCACATGCTCGTGACGTCACGCGATACAAACGTCACGTGGCGTGACGTCGATCCCCCGACCCGGGGTGGAGAAAGGGGGGGTCACGAAATCTCGGGGGCATCTGTGGGGTGCACGGATCGTGGGGAGGGTCCCGAATCACGGGCCAACGATGGAGACCAAGACGAAGAAGAAGGGGAGCGGATCGCGCAAGGAGAATGAAGTGGATTCGCGAGGGGCGCACACGTGGGAAAACGGCACGCGTCCCTCTTGGCCCGGTGTCGCTTACACCTGGAATTTTTCGGGCATTTATCAGTGCGCGGCCTTCGTGGCGGAATTCCTTCGTGTGACTTCGCGTGGCGGCCTCCACGGATCGGGCCCCGGAATCGATCAAAGAGACGATTATTGCGGACCGCGAGGGGCCATTTTCAATGGATCGCTTTTACCCACCTTTGTTCGTTCGCAGAAATTATTCTGGTAAACGATTCTCCACGAAAAAGAAGAAACGAATTAAGGTTGCTCCAACCTTTAAAGGCCATTAGTAAATAACTAAATTATTAAATACAATTTAGCAGATCAATGTGATCTTTATCCTTGAAGGCTTCTTTTAAGCACCGTGATGATTGATTGTAATATTGGTGTTACAATTAGTCAACACGGGGTTATCTTCTTTCTTGAGCGAGAGGAATGAGATAAGTTTGAGTGATTTTCAGTCTTGTAAGGACTATGTTCTTGGAAACGCGAAACGTGCATCATCGTGAAATCGAGGAAATTAAAAGTGAATTAGAGTGTATAATTTGACTGATACTTTTAATGGCAATAGAAAATTCTGAATGAAATTTGGATTAATGTGTAATGGTTCTCACATTTCAAATGCAGAGACACTCGAAGAAGAGAAATATCTATGTGATAGCCAATTATTACCCCATGGATTTGAACGAAAAATTGCTAAGATAAATTCATATGGATGGAGATGAATTTCATCGATTTTATACAAGTTCCTTAATAAAACAATAACTCTTCCGCCAGTGAACGTCTTGTGACATTTACGCCTTTCATTGGCGAAAGAATGATCTGTCGTAAATTTTTATAATTATTGAAACGTGAAGCGAAGAACGCCTTGAGCTTTCGTCAGAAATTAATTCTAGTTGTTTTCGCACGCGAGTCTGCAAAAGTAAAAAATAAAACAAACACCTGAGAAGATGGAAGGGAAAGATGTTTGTTTTTTTTATGAAATGCAGTGGTGTTTGAGCAAATAAATCTCCCAACATGAAATATTTAAATCCTTTTTCTTGCAAATTTATTTACTATTCGTTCAGTATTCTATAAAAATCGAAGTTTCGAATGACCAAGAAAATCACGATATTCTAAATCGTGAAAATGGGTCGTTCAGAAATTCTACTAGCCACGAGACCGGTTTTCAATTATGCTCGCAAGTCCCTTGTAGGAAAACGGGGAAGGTTTCGAACGTATGTGGGTAACCTGGAAAGCAGTTCGCTCGTACGAGAGCAAGGAACAGGTGCACGGAAACGCCACCGATTTCGAGTTAAGGGTAACGCAAAATCACCTAGAAATCCCACGGGGAACGGTGAATCTCAACGTTTCTGCCATATGACGGCCACGATAACGACGCGAAGACGTCTCGGTCCGATGATCGACGCAAGAAAGCACGACGTCGCAGCTGCATGGAAGAAAATCGATACAAGGACTTCAGTAGGTCGTACTACGGGCAGGTGACGTTGGTCGCGTGCCAGACTCCCCTTCCTTTGCCTGTAAGAAAAGCATTTTGCGCAAGCCATTGTCCTTACTTACCTCCTTGCTCACGGTTTGTGGTCCCTTTAATGTAGGGTCCAAGAAGCCCGGCACCCTTCAAACGTCGCGAAGGGATTTCCCTTCGGGTTGGAATAAGGGGCGCCGATCTGTAAGGTCGAACGTATCGCGCGTGCATCTTGAAATGATCCATGTGCCCCGCTAGCATTGACTTTCGTTGTGGCAAATGGTCCTCGGATTCGTTCAGTTCCATTTAATTAATTCCCTTTTGTTGGATCCAACAAAATTCTAACAACTAAACTTTGATTGAAATTTAAACGAGCTTAAATATCTAAACATAGAAAATTAGAATTCCAGGAAATTAGAGTGAACGAGCATAGTATAATAGAAACTCTTCGACCATCGGTTGCCCTAAATTTCAAAAAAATCCTTTACACAGATTTTGAAGATTTACACACTTTGGAGGGCACGTTAGCTCAAAATAGTTTCTTACCATGTTTTCACATGCTATTTTGAAGAAATCTTCTTATAATTAGCTCGATTTTACACCTTTATGATTTCCAATTCTCTCTGCACTAACCTCCACAAAATCAGTTCAGGAACAAATAGATTAAATCAAAATAGAGTGAACGAGCATAGTATAATAGAAACTCTTCGACCATCGGTTGCCCTAAATTTCAAAAAAATCCTTTACACAGATTTTGAAGAATTACACACTTTGGAGGGCACGTTTGCTCAAAATAGTTTCTTACCATGTTTTCACATGCTATTTTGAAGATATCTTCTTATAATTAGCTCGATTTTATACCTCTATGATTTCCAATTCTCTCTGCACTAACCTCCACAAAATCAGTTCAGGAACAAATAGATTAAATCAAAATAGAGTGAACGAGCATAGTATAATAGAAATTCTTCGACCATCGTTTGCCCTAAATTTCAAAAAAATCCTTTACACAGATTTTGAAGATTTACACACTTTGGAGGGCACGTTTGCTCAAAATAGTTTCTTACCATGTTTTCACATGCTATTTTGAAGATATCTTCTTATAATTAGCTCGATTTTATACCTCTATGATTTCCAATTCTCTCTGCACCAACCTCCACAAAATCAGTACCAGTGACATTATTATTCTCAGCGGTGAAACTCCTGGTGCTTCGTGCCAAATATTCCTTTTTGCGTCCGGGACGTCATCAATTCTCTTGACATAAGCTGCTCTCCGCAAATCGATAAATCGGATGCAGTCCCCTGGCGCGTGCCGTTATTTCTGGCCACCGGAATCGAAGACTGTTATAAGAAGAGCTCCCCTAGCGATCCAGATCTGGACCAGAGCATTGTTCAGCACCCCAAGATTTTTACGTAGCACGAGAACATTTGCTCCAGCTGATGCAACGATTTCGGTATCGAGTCCCTCTTCCATCGTGTCATCCTTCGAACGACGCATGGAAAGTTACATTTCTCGTTAAATAGTCTTCTGCTTTCTTCGAAGTTTTCAAAATCGAGGCAACGTCGAATTATCTGGTAAACCCGATAACGAACCGTGCCGTAATCGGCTTTGCAATCCAGAGACTAGAGCGTCGGCCGCTATTATGCAGTTTAATGACGGCGGTGGAATTCCCCGGCGCTTGCCTATCCTACTCGTTTAAGTGAATCGATAATGCTGGTGATACGATTAGAATTAATCTATAAGCACAATCACTGATGTCACGTTGCCTTTTCAGCGTCCTCGTACACTATACTTCCATTCGTCCTACGCATCATAGTATTAGGATAAGACGTTTCAAAGGTTTAGCCATAGATCAACAATGAAACGAATTGTAACGCGTGGAAAATAATATAGTTTTATTAATATAAATGAGTTAAAAACGAAAGAGGGAAGAAAATATTATGCTGTTGATTTTAATCTACGATCGATAAAACTCTGATAGGGCGTCGTGACGCGTAGCGTTATCGCGGTTTGTTCGAGCATCGAGAGATATTTTTCCGCGGAACGGTTCGCGTTTGAACAAGTAAATAAAATTGCTTGGCGCGAGCACAGAACGGCTCGCCATGGGTAACCAGCGGGACGGACGCCATTCCTTTTACCCGTGCAGCCTTCTTGCATAAACTAAAAGCTAGACAATACCGTGTTCTCGCTGCGAAACAAGCAACGGGAGCCGATTTCTCCGAGGCCTAACAGCCGGTTTACTTGCCTCGCACTAACTCGTTCGAAGTGACAAATTTTAACGGAGGTGCTCGTCCCCCAATGGGACCTCCGTGGAAATTTGCATAGAGCTCAGGCGACGAGCTTTTCGAGGAATGGGCCACGTCGATTGCTGTTTAAAGGAACACCATTGTTAAATTGTCGCGTTACATCATCGCGGGGCAGATGCGCTCTTACAAGGAACCACTCGACCGAGGACGTCATCCGCTTTAATTGCTGGTTCGCCCGAGACCCTCGACGCCTCTGTATTTCGGACACTCGCCAAATTGCGAGGCGCATAATCCTTCCTTACCTAGGACCTTCCACGACGCAGCTCCCAGCGAACCTTTCTAAACTGGAATTTTGTGCAATCGGAAAGGATTAAAATCCGTTACGGCCGACGAATGCTCCGATTCTTTTCTCGGAAAGTGGCCACTAGGGTTCCTGAACATTGCAGTCCTCGATAGAGCAAGCATTCTCCGTACCGATTCCCCAAAGTTTACAACATTCTGTGGTACAAAATGCGTAAATTTATTACAAGAACTTGTTAATAACTTGTGTTTGTCCCCTGCGTTCTAATAAACACAATTTAACACCGTCTCTCTGTCAGAGACCTGCGCTAAACAAAAGCAGAAAATTGTCTCAAGTCGGACTTTCAGTCCCAAGAATTGTTCACCAGGACCAAAGTTTACAACATTCTGTGGTAGAAGATGCGTTTTAAAATGCATAACTTATAAGAACATGTTAGTAATTTGTGTTCATCTGCTACATTTTAATAAACACGATTTAACACCGTCTCTCTACCAAAGAACAGTGCTAAACAAAAGCAGAAAATTGTCTCAAGTCTGTGAAATTTCTGAAAGTGAAATTTCTTACTTGGATCATTGACCTGTGTTTGTAAATTTATTATAACGACTCCAACATTTTAATAAACACGATTTATCACCAAATGTCTTTCTGATGCATGAAAATGGTTGCGTTCGATGCGTGCAAGGTTCGCGTGAAAGATTCGTGAGCTATTCAATTTCGAGAGGAAAAAAATAGGAGGAAAGAGTGGGCCACGGCGGCAAATGGTCACGAGAGGCTCCGATTTCGGGGCCGCGATTGTCCCGCGATGCGATTTCAGCTAGGTCGCGACAACTTCATGGCAGGTTGTCGCGACGATGTCAGCAACGACGTGACAGCAGAAGCGCGCCGTCGTAGCGGCAGCAACCTTGTTCCGTGGAGGCGCTCCTCGTATCCTAGGCGCCTCGAGAGAGAGAAAGAGCGAGCTGGTGAGAACACTCCACGCCGCGCGTTCCCACCATCCTCCTCGGGTATCTTCGTCCACCTCTTCGGACACGTTCGGCTCGTACTTCGCTTCCGATATCGGCTTCGGGGGCCCTCCTCCCCCCACCAACGCGCGCTGGCCCCCTCGTTGGGCCCGATGATGCCCTTCTGTTACTGAAAATTGCCAGCCTCGTTTAGGTGTTGTTTGGTTTGCAGAATGCCGAGGACGAAGTGTCGTAATGAAGTTCCGTCCAGCTATCGGGGCTGCATGAGTTCCATTATTGACAATAGTATAGAGATCCAACAGAAATTGGCGAGCAACTTTATTTGGAAATAAATTACACTATAAGATATTGGGACATCCGTAAAAGTTTTTAATGTAAACAATTTTTTTCTGTCCACTACATACTAGAAATTTGAAAGTACAACAAATTAATTAGATCTTTGCTAGAATAAAATTTAAATCTCGTGTTAAATCAATTTCTAAAATTTGACGATACGACTTTACCCAGTCGATGTTAAGCCCTCTCTTCACGAATTAAATATAAATCGATAGAATCGAGATGCACTGGTTCCCTCATTTCCATTTTAGTATCAATCATCGAATTTTTTAAATCGACATCCAGACGAGAGACTTAAAATTACTCCAACTCTGTAAATACTCTGTTATAGTTGTTACAAGACGCAGATTAGTTTTCGGAGTTCTGACAGCGAATGCTTAACCCTGCAGTTTCCGGTCGTGACTGTGGAAACAGGAAACCGTGATTTAGGAGATCAACCTGTGAGTGCAACCCCTTCTCGTAAATCGGAACATTCTTCGGAGCGAAGGCAGTTAAAGAGACAATTTAAAAACAACCCAGCTCCGCTGTTCTCAGATTTACCGTTCTTTCTCGTGGGACCGGCTATCGATACCTCTGGTTCCATGAAAGAACGGCGTCGGTTCGTTTCGGAGCACCGAAGACTAAACAGATCGTGTTTCGTAAAGATCGACCGCCGACTGATTTTAACGGACTCGTAAACAGATTCTTAATACTGCCCGCCACGATATTGGCCCAGTGGGCCGAGTTACTACCGGATGTGTTGAAAAGATTAAGTTACTCTACTCATAACACACGCCCAAAGAGTTCTTGATTCTCGCTCGACCGTGAAGACGTAAAAAGCAGGAAATTAAAAAATTCAGTGCTTTGTGCAGTTTACTGCAAACTCTGAAATTTTAAGATTGTCCCTCATAGAAGTTTAATAGATTACTAAGTTCTTAATACCGAGTAGTAACTGTAACCTAGGCTTCTGTACTCATCGTCTTCTTATTAACACTAATTTTCAAACGTTGCACAATAGAAGAAAAATCACAGATATTATGTTTGTAAGTAAGCTAATCAAAGGTTATATTACGTATTCAACGGTTACTCAATTGTTTCCATTGTATGTACCAATCAAGATATTAAAGAAATCACTTTCTATTTTATTCTGATATCCTCACAACGTTTGGATCTCAGAATTATGTAAATAGAATGATTATCCATGCAAATATTGTACACACTAAAACTGATGCAATTGAACAATTATTAGAAAGTCTAAAATTATCCTTGCAACGTATTGTAAATTAATTTGTTAAAATTTCATAAGCGATAATGTTTGGCTATGTAAAATCCACATTTGTAGTTCCATATTACATCTTTTGTACTAAAGGGTTTATTCCCATTAATAAATGAATAATAATAATTGTTATAAACGTAGAAATAAATGAATGCCTGAAGCAGGCCATGTGCTTCTCCTTGGCGCGTTTTCCCCTTTTAAAGGAGGATCGGCCAGGACACTTGGAAAAAGGAGGGCCGTACTGCCAAGGGTGCCCTGACGATCCTGGTTTTCTGTCAGGGTACAGAATTGTATTGGCTTTTGCCGTAGGCACATATACAGTTTTAGAAAGTCCACCTTGTGTTGATTTTATTAAAACGCTCGACCGCTATCCTGACGATAATAGCATCTTTCTTACATCTCTCGACTTCTAATTTAATATTGATCCTCCTTGCAAATTACCTCAGCGTTACATCGCGTCTTGGAGTGCCTAGAACCGGAAGCAGGGGTGGCATAAAACAGTAAAAGAACGTGGCCCGGAGTGATCGCGAGACGGGGCCAGGCAGAGTCGTATAAACGATTCCCACAAGGGCCCGGGTTACCTCCCACGATCTCAAAAAGGGAAACAGTTACGGGCGTTAGTCGCCGGGGACACGAAATTTCAGCCTTTCTATGCAAATACGTACCTGGCCGGTGCACGGGGCGGCTCGACTTAGCACCGTTTTCTTTTTCCCTTCCCAATAAAACGTCGAACGCCGGGGCCCTATCGCGAGTCCCTCGTGTGTCAGCCACGCGCACCTCCGTAGCGGTCAGGGCCCCATAATAGATGCACGAGGCACAGCTCGTTTTCCTTTTCTTTCCACTTTCTTTTTATCCTCGTTCCGTTCTCCCTTCTTCCTGCCGATGGATGCCCCCTCCGTCTCGCCTGGAAACCTCCCCCCCCTTTTTTCCATCGTTCGCGAACGGCATTATGGGCCCCGGAATATCCACCGACACGACGACGGAATATAAGGCGAAAAGGGTGAAGCGAGACGCGAATCGCAGAAACGTGGGAACCGTCGCCAGGTGATCCCTTGCGCCACGTAGAGCGGCCAGGCCCGGCACGAACTTTTGCGAGCCAAGCAAGCCAACGGGGCCCAGCATTCTCCGGAAAAGGAAGGGGGGGGGGGGGCGCTCAAGAATGGGGTGGCCACTACGTGCATCTCGCTCGGAAGGGGTACCTTGAAGCAACTGCGTTACGAGTGACGGACCAGATACGTGCTACGATGGGGTTGGACGGATTTTCTTTTCGTTGCAGTTGTCAAAAGTGCAACGGGATCTCGTTCCGTTCCTTTAATACCAACTCTCGGTTCCTCCGCAACTGCTCGTGTAAAAAGAAAAAACATACGCGACCATTCTTAGGTTAATCGATGAAGGATATAGGGAAGACCCGGACAAGTTGATATAATCAAATTATTTTGATACTAGGTTATACTAGGCTATGAAGTCTGTTACTTTAATGTTGTAGCTATGTAAGGCTATGTTCACTAACGTTAATAACTTTTATTCTACTGTTTATGTTTTTATGGGTTCTAAGTAAATATTGGTGTCAACTAGTCGATCGATCTGGATATACTATTTTTAATTAATAAAATGTGCAAAAATTCAAAACTGAAAGGTGTATCAACTTAACCCTTTAACCCTAGGATGATTTAAATTGAAATCGTGTCATTTGTTTTTTCTTAGTATCTTCTGACGTTTCTCCACTTCATTTATTTATGTTGTCTAGTCATCGAACAATTATTGTCAATTCCACGTGGTTTTAGGTGGTGAAATTCAGGCTCTTTAGCGATGTTTGTTTAACACAAGGGTGGTTGGAGACATTCGAAGGTTGGTTGCATCGAAGATTACCTGACCGAATTCGCCATTGTGATCGTTTTCCTTTCGTGTGTCCAGCACACGACCCAATTCCCAGCAGCACGATCCACTGACCCAATTCGTCTGAATAGGGTACTTTCAATTTACAGATCTAGATCCCGGGAAGCATTGTTCGACGTGTCTTCAAGTTACCATCGAACAAACACACGGTACAATCTGTCTGTCACGTTCGATACTCCGTGTCCACACCTTTCGAATAACAAAACGAATCTTCAAAGTTTATGAGAAAGTAAGGATATTCTTACAGAAAATCATTTCCATGTAATTTGTCTACCTCACACATTTTATTTCAAAGCGTACTTCCTGTAAAAATCCTGTTGTTCCAATAAAAATTAGGAGCATATGTAAAACACGGAGCAGCATGATTTTTTATTGTAAGAAAATCCATGGGAATTTTACCCCCCTCGTCGAAACAAATACACCGCTGTAATAAATGGCGCCGTCTGTCGCGCGAGACATTTTTTCATCGAACTCCAACGGAAACGAGTTACATTTTCCTGTATTCTACAATCTACGCGTTTTCCCCGCGACGACCATCCAGATGTCGGTTAGAAACGACCCCACGCACGCATTTTTTCCACCGAATTCTGTGTAGCTGAATACAGATGCGTCGTTTATGTGTCGTCTCTATGGCACAATTAAAATTCCAGTCTAACTTAATCCAGACGAATTAATTATTACTGCAGAGTTCCTGGCTCCGCTCTTGAGGCTTTTATAACCATAAAATAAAAATAATATGGTTTTGTGTACGTTGTTCAAAGTGATTTATCTTGAAAATGGGCGGAAAAACAATTCTCGAATACTGAAACAAATGTTCAATAAGGAGTTTAGAGTTAGAGTACCTGTTTAATAAGCGAGTCTTCAATTTAAGCGGTATATTTTAGAACAAAGCATATCGATTGAAACGAGCCATGAAATCGTCGTGTTTTTGGGCCGTGTGAAATGAAATTAATTTCAGCCACCTGGAGGCACCCCATTCGTAGAAGGAATCGATTAGAAGGTTCCATCGTGAGACTAGGAAGCTCGAGCTTCGTGCGAGCGGAAGCGAAGATTTCAAGATTCGGGGAGAAGGTTTCCGTCCTGCCAGGTCTCATGGTGGGTACGAGCTGCAGGTGTATCCCGAGATCGAGCCACAAAAGCAGAGGGTGGGCGTTCCAAATTTAGACCGTGGCTCGCCTTCTTGATCTTCCTCAAGAGGTTTGTGGTCAAGCGAGACTGCTTCGAGGCTCCCAGCATCCCGGGGTTAATGAGGAGGTCGCGACATCTGACCGAACACCTTCCGTTATGACAGCTAGCGGGAATATTTATGGGAAATCGTGGACCATGGGAATAAGACAGAAGTTACGAGCGACGAGAATTTTCTGGGTCGACCGACCGACGATGCAGTTTCGACAGACGGCTCTCTCGCGTTCACGATCGACCGTAATTTCGACGACGGTACTTTGGAAACTGGCGCTATGTCGGAATAATATGGACCAATCGACGTACTAAAATAGTTTTCCATAGAAGAATCTTGGATGAAATAGGTCTGCTAAAAGTGAGTGTCGTAAAATATTATATCTCCATTGTTATTTCAAATTTCTCTTTGGTAGTTCAGAAAAGTATCCACGGACGAACGAACTTGAAGAAATTTCAATTTTCGAGTCGTCGATATTCCTGTAACTAATAATTTTCTTCGATAGTTTTTCATAGAAAAATCTTGGATGAAATAGGTGGCTAAAATTGAGTGTCATGAAACATTATATCTCCACTGTTACTTCGAATCTATCTTCAGTAATTTAGAAGAATATCCTCGAACAAATGAACTTGAAGAAATTTCAATTTTCGAGTCGTCGATGTGGCGTTCCCCTAACTAATGATTTTCTTCGATAGTTTTTCATAGAAGAATCTTGGATGAAATAGGTGGCTAAAATTGCGTGTCATGAAACATTATATCTCCACTGTTACTTCGAATCTATCTTCAGTAAGTTAGAAGAATATCCTCGAACTAATGAACTTGAAGAAATTTCAATTTTCAAGTCGTCGATGTGGCGTTCCGCTAACTAATGATTTTCTTCAATAGTTTTTCATAGAAGAATCTTGGATGAAATAGGTGGCTAAAATTGAGTGTCATGAAACATTATATCTCCTCTGTTACTTCGAATCTATCTTCAGTAATTTTGAAGAGTATATCCTCGAACAAATGAACTTGAAGAAATTTCAATTTTCAAGTCGTCGATGTGGCGTTCCCCTGACTAATGATTTTCTTCGGTAGTCGACGCGTCAGACGTCGTTTGCGATTATATCGATTTGCAAATGAGCCTGACGGAGTGCAATTGCAACTAAGCTCAGGTACGGTTAACGTTAACGGTGAATAATGATCACCGGTACACCGAAGAGGGCGATAGTTTAAAAACAAAATTCAAGGCCGCGTCCTGTTTTATTGTAGAAGCCAGTCTACCCTCGTCGGAACTTCCGAGTTCAGAGTTTGCAGATGCAGGAGCAAGAAGGGGCCAGGCTCTTACTTGGCCCTCTTGTAACTCAGGGGGTCCTCCATGGCTACGCAATAATATACCAGTCCCAGGGACAAAGCTGCAGTTTAGCGTAGCGCATTATGCATTTACTGATGGTAGGTACCCCGAAATAAAACCATAAAGTAGGTACCTAGTTTTAAGAGCCTATCCTTTTTCCGGAATGTAACGGACTCGGTGCTGGACGCGGCTAGACATCCGTGAAACGACCAATCGCGGTGCTTGGACATCAGGAATCTAGAAAACCTCGTAATCTAACGTCTGATCTATCAGAATTTCATCAGTGGTTGCCAACACGAAGTATACAATCTTAGACTGGGGGATCCTGTTTAACCTAGTGTCAGCTTGAAGAGGCAGGAAGTAAAATTTAGTTTATTGACCGGTTTGTTTCACCATCTTGCGTGGATTTCGATATCGAAAATACGTTCGGACACGAACGCTTCCAAAGAGATTAAAATCTTACGGCGCGTGATGTCGCAAGAGTAGAATATTCCGAAGATAGAGATCCGATTCTGGTTCGTGTTTTATTACGTACAAAGACATTCTTTACGAGTGTAATTAAGATTCCACCGCGGCACGGAATTCTCGCCCCGAAACTTTCAGGTGTTCCATCTGGAAACGAATACACTCGATTCCCAACCCTAATGTCATTATAACGAGCCGTCTCGATAATCATCGAACGAGGGTCGCCCCACGAAATTTGCAAACGTCAGGAGTTCTAGACATTCCCCGAGCATTTGAATTCTTTATCAACGATCTGAAGAGTGATCCAACAGCGAGCACGACGAAAGAGCGAGAAACAAAGATCGTAGCCGGATCGCTCGCAACGAGATTTCAACTCTTTATTCGTACAGTGATCCGATCGAGCCTGGATCTTGATTTCTCAACCACGGACTCCGGGCGCGGGACCTCTCTGATTGCTGGCGGGATCGTGCATCTGCCTCGCATGCGTGAGCATAATGCAACGGGAGCAACCTCGATACGGAAGTTACGCGAACCACAGCTGTTTCGAGAACCGATTTATCGCGAAGCTATCGCGAGACACATTGTGACGCAATGACGCGTCGCCAAGTTATTCGCAGTCAGAATCCATTCGTGTGCACGATCAAAACAACTGAACGATTTCGGTGGGAACTGCTGGAAGATAAGCAAGATACGCGTACCAGCAGTTGACCATTTAAGAGATCATTGTCGCGAACACTTACAGGAGAGAGGAACCTAATGGCTACCGGTCGCCTATATCGTGCCTCTTCAATTTCTCCAGTGTTGCTGCGTGTAATCGCGTCGTGGAATATTTTGCAATTTATAATTGCTTCACAGGAACAAGCACCCTTAAATATTGCACCCTTTTGACGCTTCATGATTAGAAACCACTAACCACGAAGAAATATTTATAAGAATTAAATATAAAAAATAATTAATGTATTACAATGATGATTTGAGGAACTAGAAAATTAAAAATTTTACTAGAGTTTAACGGTTGCACCGAAAAATCGTGGCCGGCAGGAAATTTTGCATGGCTTTAAAAGCTTTTCTTCGCACCCGTCGTAAATGTCTAAGCGAGTCGTAAGCGAGACACGACGAGAATAGAGTAAAATACTGAACAGGGTCAGTTTTTCCCCAACGATCGCGTTATTTTCCGATATTTATTACGGTGGACTATTCGCGACCAGAGCAGGCGATTTATTAATAAGTTACGCGAGCGGGAATATTCGAGCACGGTGTCGGCTATTGACGCGCGGCACGCTTACGCGCCGTAACACCTTGTCAATAAACTTATAAAACGATAAAAAAAAACGAGAAAACTTCTTACGATGATCGTAGCACGTTTACGAACGGCAAGCATGTAGACTCGAGACAATAAACGCCGGACGTTTGTTTCGTTGACAAAATCAGTTACGACCCATTTCAAGAGGCAATGGGCAGCCGCAATAAACAGATAAACCTTTATGACCCGCGATTATTGCACCGGAAAACTTTTACTTTTAGAGGCCCCGTAGCCGTAGCAGGGCCGTTGCCCGTCGTACCCGACTTTATACTACGTAAACGGCCCTTTCGACCCGTTGATTTATTTCACCTTCTCGTCAGGCTATCCCCCGCGATTCCAAGACAGATACAGACATATCTCCGCGAATGAACTGAAATTAATGGTCTTGTCCGTGGACGGTGGACGGTGGACGTCGTACGTTTCGATGGGTCGTTGACTGGGAGAGACACTTAGGCGAATAAGGGGGTCTACTCCAGCACTCTCGAAAAACTGAATTCTTTGCATTTTCTTGTAGTTTGGGATCTTCAAAATAAACTACTAGAAATAGTCTTTTTTTACTAATGGGCGTAGTTTCTTTAACACAAAAAGTAAAATTTTGCTGCATATTAAAAGTAAATTTTAATCTTGTTAAAATTGACAAATTTTATCTAAATTTATTTCCCTCAACGTCATAACTTGAGAATTAATTTTTTCTAGTATCACAATGGTGAATCCTGTCACTCATATATGGGTGACGTTGCAGTCAAAGTGTTAATGCACTCAAGGAAATCGTGAAATAATTGACCAAGAGAACAATTATTGACAAATTCCATTAGTCTTGTGTAATTAAATGCACTATTTATTACGTTATTGTTCAAACAGTAGTCTGATTAATTTTGCTTAGGTGACAGAATCACAGATAAAATGTGTACGTTGTATGCAGTTTCTATATTATATCTGCTTTTCATATGTATGTAAATAATAACACTGATAGTATATTTATATGCATAATACATTTATCCATTAACACTTTGAGAACCAAGCTCATACCAATTAAGAATCTTTCACGTTTCATGGACACCGTGAAACGACCTTTTTCAACCCTTAATTGGACTACCAATCTCAACTGAATTATTTTACTTAATGTTAATTTTTACCAAATTTGTAAATAGAAATTATATTATCAATATTAGTTTAAACTTGTGGAGGGCCCAATGATCCATTTGAGGGTTAAAACCGACTCTGTTTGAGAGTATACAGTGCCACCAATTTTAACTTTCTCGTGCCCAAAAAATTTTTAAAATGTCACTAAAGCTCGTGCAAGTAAGCCCTGTAAATTCGACTGCGAAAGGTGTTATAGTTCATTCGTAAAAAATTTCCCAAATTCACATTAGAAGACCCCCTCAAATGGGAGTCTACAGCGTATTATAAAATTGCTATAAAAAAGTGCCTCCAATTTTAACTTTTTCTCTTTCCAAAAATTTTGAAATATCACTCAAACATGTGCAAATATACCCTGTAAATTTTATTACAAAAGATGTTATAATTTATTCGCAAAAAATTCCCCAAGTTCACACTAGAAGACCCCCTCAATCTACAGTGTATTATAAAATTGTTATAAAAAAAGTTGACAAAATAAATACAAGTACGGAGTTCAAGGAATTTGTAGCCGTTAGCTTATCTTCGTTCAACAGCCGCCGGTTAATTGTGGGTAAAAGACAGAAAATAATACGGTGGGAGGAAGCGTCTCAGATAAAAAAATTATACGCATGAAACATAACCGGCGTCGTTCCCGGTACAGTCGCGGTAATCGTGTGCAATTCAATATCGTATTTTCCCATGGCGTTGCGCTTATAAAACACTACGCCACGGCACAGAGCGTCGCGCGAAAGAAAGAGTTCATTGATGAAACGGCCGAGCGCGGAACATTGCGTCGCTGGCCCCGGCCGTGTAAACAGTATTTAACGTTTCAGAAGAATTCCCACACATCGTGGCCCTCCGCGTCCTGCGGCGCGGTGGATCGCGCTGCGCGCGTCGGCCACACTTATGACGCACGTACACACGTCAGGCGTGTGGTGTGTTTGCCCTTCTCCGTCGCACCGCCTTTGCCGTGCCGCGGTCGGGGTCGTTGCGTGGCTCCCTGCGAACGCGGCACTCACGCTGACGCGATCGTCTTTGCGGTACTCGAACTTTTTGCGCCACCAGGCTCGCTTCTTTTCGCGTTTAATGGCCGGAAAGCAAATTTAGGCCACCAAAGAACGATCCACACACCAGCCATTCTACATTCGCGGCAAATGTAAAGCACAATTACCAACGGGTGCCTTCTTCTCCTTTGTTCGCGGCTCCAAAATACCGCTCGGAATCATTCGACACATTTTCGTTACTTAAAAATTTCCAAATCCTCGAGATCGAATAATTTCTGTTCGAAAACTGTTTCTTCTCCTCGTGATTAAATAACAGAGGGAAGAAGGGTAATTATTCTTTTAGAAAATGCTTCGAAGCAATATTAAAATTATTGGGGCCTCTGCAAGTTTCAACTAATAATTGTTTAATATATGTCAATGTAATTGTTTGAAAATTTATGTAATCCTCCATTACCTCATTATTTTTTAAATGTTTTAACAGGAAGTTGATTTCCATTTACCCATTTGGTAAAAATCAACATTGAGTGTCATCCAGAATCATTCGACAGATTTTCGTTACTTTTCCGTGCTTTCTTAAAACTTTGCGAATTCCCGAGATGGAATAATTTCTGTTCGAAAACTGTTTCTTCTCCTCGCGATTAAAAAACAGAGGGAAGAAGGGTAATTATTCTTTTAGAAAATGCTTCGAAGCAAATTGTTTAATATATGTCGATGTAATTGTTTGAAAATTTATGTGATCCTTCATTAGCTCATTATTTTTTAAATATTTTGAAAGAAAGTAGATTTCCATTTACCAATTTGGTAAAAATCAACATTAAGTGTCATCCAGAATCATTCGACAGATTTTCGTTACTTTTCCGTGCTTTCTTAAAACTTTGCGAATTATTGAGCCCCCTAGGGTCCAACAATTAAACTAAGATTCCACTTTGGAGGGTCCACTTTGGATCGAAATTGACATAGAAAATTTTGTATATCACTGAAAAGCTGATGCACAATTGCACGTGCCTTTTATGTACACCTAATTAAAAATGGGGATAATTTTTTTTCCTTCGATCATGACGGACCAGAAGTATAATATGTGGTATATAGCCCGTGTATTTCGCGCTTTCGCGTCCGGGCGAGAAAGAGTAAAGCCCATGCGAAGCGACGTACCAGAAGAGCGACTCAAATTTCGAGGAGGCTATATCTCCGTGTCCCGGGTACGGCGTGAATTCCCACACATCAACAGGTCTCAGGAGGACCTCCCCTCTCCGTGGGTACCCGGGTGCCCCACTCCAGGACATGCTTCGCCCCACTCTGGAGGCGGCGAGTGCATCGGCATGCGGTCTTCGAAATCGAAAACGTCAAACAGTTACCCTCCACACCCCAAGCGGGACGTCGCCGGTAGCGGCGATCATCCCCTCGTTCCTGTGTCAGGACAGTTACTCTCAGACGTTTTACGAGCACGACACGCGTACGGCCAATCCCGTGAACTCGCATGGATCATCGAGCTCGGTTTGAGTTCACGTGTGCGGGACGTTGATCGTCGAAAGACCGCGAAACCCGGAGGAACCTTTTGTGTTGTTTTCGAGGCTTCGTACGAGTGATCTTAACGGTGCATAAATGGTGGATTATTATAATTACAAGATGTCAGGCAGCGAGGACGAGCCGGAGCCCCTCACGCAATCGGGGATGTCCAAGGCGGAGCTACGGAGGGTAAAAATAAATTTGAATTATCAGCAGCTCGTCGCCGAGAATTCTCCGTTTATTAACAAAATCGATAATCATATTTATAGAGCCAGTCGGTTTAAAATTATTGTCCCTGTGACCGATCGTTGTCGCGTTTAGCGCCTGGCGAAGCCCTATTATCGCGTTTAAATTGATACCTTTTCTTCTCCGGAGGCGGTCGTGACGCGAGTGTGTCGATCCCTCCCGATTTTTACCGCTATGTCGCCCAGCAGGTGCCTCTGCCTTGCGTCAATCACGACCACCGAGCTTCGAACGCGAACAGAACAGTCGCTGTAATTACGTACAAACGAGAATTCTCGCGGGACTGTTTAAAAAGAAATCAGACGCCCGGGCTATCACGATAAATCGCGTGCGAACACGTCGACGCCAGGCTTTCCCCGGTGTATCTGAAACGATTCCCTAATTGCAGAGCAACAAGCCGATCATGGAGAAACGGAGGCGTGCTCGGATAAATCAGTGCCTGGACGAGCTGAAGAGCTTGATCCTCGAGGCGATGAAAAAAGACGTGAGTACCGAATAAAGCTACCGATTGCCCTGTTATCTATCCTCTCTGTCCCCGTGGCTTGGCCCGATAACAGTGATTTCGCGCGGCGATCGATCGGAGTCGGAGCGGTTCCGATGTCGGGCGCAGATACGCGCGGGCCGCTCTCACGCGGCGCAGTTTAATCTCTTAATCGCGTGACACGGCGAAACGAACGGCGGAATTCTCTTGACGAGGAACGACATCAGCAAACCGCTCGAACGATAGCACGAGACCGCGCTTCTATACGCGTGATTCCGGCCCGTTGCTCGTGGAATCCACGTTGTCGCCCGCGCCCGAAACGTGCCGCGGAAAACGTGACCGGTGCGCGACTTATCTGGTGACGTGATCCGAGTTTACGAGAGATAACGCGGAAATATGCGCAGCCTCACTCGACCGGCGAGCCACGGACGTTGGACGGGGAAATATTTTTGCCACGCTCCAGCCACGGGACCTATCGTTGATAATTCCTGATCGCAGATTTTTACGAAATTCGGCGTTATCGATGACGCGGAAGAAGCAACGAGCTTCTCCTACCCGCTCGCTAAATATTCACTTTCGTTTTCAAATATCGTTTCTTTCTGGTCGTTAATCGTGTAATTCATAGCGAAACGTAGCGATTGGTAGATTAAAATATCTTCTATTTTTAATTGGGATTCGTTGCATCGATGGAATTGCTAAAATTATTTTTCGTGACTTCTTTGCAACTTATTGACGGGTTATGTGAGTTTTTAGTTGAGAAAAGAATATGATTACAAAAATACAATTGGATTTTTTAACCAGGAAATAACTGTTTCAGTGTTTAGTTGTTTATCGTGCCAAAGTAGTTATTATTTAGTGTCTCCATTTTGGAGTTCGTCACTATTCGTTAATGACTTTTGTAATGTGTATGTCCTATAATATCTTCATGTAGAATCTGCGTAGAGCTTCCCTTCGTGGTAATAGAATAGCGTTACAGAAATTACCCTAATAGCAATTTTATTAGACTTTCAAGAGTACATAAAATATATGGTATGCTTGAGAAATGAGATTTTACAAGCGTAATTGTGTTTCCAATGTAGTATTTATATAACGACAAATTATTCTTCGGGGATTTGCACAAACACTTCCAAACGTGTTTTTCTGTTATCAAATTACACTCGAAAACGACGACCAAACCAATTTGCAAATTAATCCCAGTATGAACTTAGCAATAAATCGTCGAATGCGTTCCATTCATTTTGAATCATCCGACCACTCTGCCATTTGCAGCCATAAATTTGGGCTTACGGATGATTTTTAAACACGTTCGTACTATTTTGTCATTCCATTAACGTTCTCGAAACAGTCCTCTCAATATTTATTCAACGTTTAATGAAATACGTTGTTCCTTCTCAAACAATTCTTCAAACAGGGTATTCGGCCACCCCTGAGAAAAAATTTAATGCAAGATTCTAGAAGCCAAAATAAGACGAAAATCAAAAATATCAATTTGTTGATTGAGTTATTAACAAAATTACATTAAAAAATTTCAAATCGTTCTGGGAAAATTATTTATGTTGAGGAAATCAATTACAGTCTTCTTTGTGAATAGATACACCCCTGGAATTCCTACGCATTTTCGAGAAAAAAATTCGAGTAAGTGCTGAAATTTTTCGGCGAAAAAAAAATTTCAAATCACTCTAAAAAAATTATTTTCTGTTTCGAGGGTCAATAATAATCATTTTTGGTGAATAGACACACCCTCGAAATCTTACGTATTTTCGTGAAAAAAATTCAGGAAGGTGGACAAATGTTTCGAAAAAATTAAAAAATTTCAAATTGTTCTAGAAAAATTATTTTTTGTTGTGGGGGTCAATTACAATCAGTTTTGGTGAATAGACACACCCTCCAAATCCTACGTATTTTCGAAAAAAAAATTCGGGAAGGTGGATAAATTTGTCGAAAAAATTAACAAATTTCAAATCGTTCTGGGATAATTATTTTCTGTTGCGGGGGGCAATTACAACCATTTTTGGTGAATAGACACACCCTCGAAATCCTACGTATTTTCGAGAAAAAAATTCAGGAACGTTGGCAAATTTTTCAATAAAATTAAAAAATTTCAAATCGTTCTGGAAAAATTATTTTCTGTTGTGAGGGTCAATTACAATCAGTTTTGGTGAATAGACACACCCTCCAAATCCTACGTATTTTCGAAAAAAAAATTCGGGAACGTGGATAAATTTGTCGAAAAAATTAACAAATTTCAAATCGTTCTGGGATAATTATTTTCTGTTGCGGGGGGCAATTACAACCATTTTTGGTGAATAGACACACCCTCGAAATCCTACGTATTTTCGAGAAAAAAATTCAGGAACGTGGACAAATTTTTCAATAAAATTAAAAAATTTCAAATCGTTCTGGAAAAATTATTTTCTGTTGTGAGGGTCAATTACAATCAGTTTTGGTGAATAGACACACCCTCCAAATCCTACGTATTTTCGAAAAAAAAATTCGGGAAGGTGGATAATTTGTCGAAAAAATTAACAAATTTCAAATCGTTCTGGGATAATTATTTTCTGTTGCGGGGGGCAATTACAACCATTTTTGGTGAATAGACACACCCTCGAAATCCTACGTATTTTCGAGAAAAAAATTCAGGAACGTGGACAAATTTTTCAATAAAATTAAAAAATTTCAAATCGTTCTGGAAAAATTATTTTCTGTTGTGAGGGTCAATTACAATCAGTTTTGGTGAATAGACACACCCTCGAAATCCTATGTATTTTCGAGAAAAAAATAGAGGAAGGTGGAGAAATTTTTCGACAAAATTAAATAATTTCTGGAAAAATTATTTTTGTCATGCTTTATTGTTAACCTTCCGTAAGCGAGCTCGGCGAAATTAAATTCGTTTAAAAAAGCGATCGAGTGGAATGTGCCCAACACTGGTTTGGCACACCGTTCAGGGACTGAAGTGCCATTGTAGAGTCTCCAGTGGAGATTACGTGTTGGCAGAGGGCTTCCACCATCCGTTCCCACGCCGAGGCATCTAAAACACTAAAACAAAACCCGTCCACCTCATGCCGCCGGTCCCGATTCTACAGTCTAAAACAAATCATGTCACAAGGAGGAAGACGGCCACGGGAAAAAGGAGCCGGCCTGATCAAACACTTCTACCCAACATCCGTTAAGCGCTCTTCCTATCAGTTTAATTAAAAGATCGACTCTTGACCTTTATACCGGGAGCACCGAAACAATCTGCAGCGATTGCTCGGTGCGCTTTATCTGACGATTATGACTTTAACCAATTTGGACCGTTATCCTAACGTCGATGAATTATAATAAAACGAATGGACGTAGATAGAATTTCGCTCGAATTTTCGTCGCTCGAACGTAGAATCTTCAGAAATTTACCGGAATACATATTTTCGAAGGAAATATCTGATTATATAGAATTTTTGGTAAAATTCTCATACAAAATTTCGAAACTGGCTTTATCCAATTTTCAATTAATCAAGCGTATTTTGGGTGGCATAGATATTTCAGTTAGATCGTTCGGTTTCTCGAGTCTCGTGAGACTCTCGCCGACCAGAGGATAGAATAATTTTGAGAAGATTTCCCAATACCGAGGATTTTCTCCCGGGAGGACAGAGGACTCCTCGCCGCGTAACACGATCCAGAGAGATTGATTTCTCATACAGGAATATAACGAGAGCCACTCTCACCGTTCTCTTCTCCTCGTCCAGATGACTTCCGCTACCTGCTCGCTCCGGTGTCCGTCCCGTTCGCTCGTACGAAACGCCCCCCGCGTTCGTGGGAACCTCCAAATAATTATTACGAAGAAAAAAGAATCTCATCTCGGGTTGCAGCCTCTCTTTGTTGACCGTATCATCTTTAAGGATCCAAAGCCTCGCGAGAACGGGCGCTGATCGGCAAAAAACGGGGGACGCCCGACGCCTTCGCCTTTTAGTCGCTCCTTTAGCAGGTGTCGATCCTCCCTCGAGCTTCACGGGTGTCGAATTCGCCCGCGGGAAAATCGATTTCCGTATCGATTCTTTGTCTCTTCGATTCGCTGTATCCTCGAGACAATTCCCTCGCCGACGAGGGCAACGCTTTCTTCCTCTGATCGAAAACCGTGATGGTCTGGTTCGTTCGCACTTTACGCGATCGAAGTTCCTTTCTCCGAACGATTCCCGTTTACGACTACGGACCGATCTCTGCTCTCTTGGGAACGCGTTCGTAGCAGAAGGCAGGAACAGAGGAGCTTCAATGGGCTGTGTAAGCGATCTCCTCGTCGACTCCCACGCTTATTTCGAAGGTGACCGCTGGTTTACCATAAAAATGCGAGCACCAGGCTGATCCAGGGATGAAAGCCGCAGCATAGAAAGTATACAATAGGATTTCGAAGTTGTAGAACTGCATTGAGTTATTGATCCCTAAAAGGTTAGTGGGAATGCGAAGAATACAGAAAGGGCTAGCGTTGCGGCGTAGTACGAAAAAATGTGTCGGTTCGCCTCTCGAAGATCTAACGGGTTCCCACGATGGGATTCGCTTTTTTATTCGGATCCTGTAACGTTTCTTTCTTCGAAGGTAAAACGCGTGTCCATCGTCGGCTGTTGCTTCGTTATTTTTATTTAACAAATAATTTGCGGCTGAAAAATTCTCGTTGAAAGTTGATAAAACAGTTCCTTTATGATGTCACGACCGTAGCCGAAGGCTGACTGCGAAATTGCTCGTACTGGCTACTGAAGTTGCCACTCTGTTATTAAGGAAGCAGGTTGTATGCAGGCAATTACGTGGGCGTTACCGAGGCGTCACAGATTTCTTGGATGAGCGATCGGTATTCATGTTTGTTCGCGAACCGCACCCTCGGGGTACAGGGTGATTACTAAGCTCCGAACAAGGTGAAAACGACCTTTCCATCATGGCGACTCCTTTTTCGCCTTGACCATCGGTCGATAAAGTAGGCACCCTTGTACCGCCTGCTGCTCCGATAGACTCCTGAAGTATCGATTGAGCGCTAGCATGTTTTTTTACCTCCCGCGCGTACTGTTAGAAAACAAAAAAAAATGACTAAAAGTTAAGTCTCTAACTGCGAACAGAAGTTAAAACGAAAAATGATATCGTCGGTTCGAACGGATGGATTACCAATGTTTTTTTTTTGTTGTAGCCAACTAGGCATTCGAAGCTCGAGAAGGCCGATATCCTCGAGATGACGGTGAAGCATTTACAAGCGGTACAACGTCAGCAAGTGAGCACGGCGGTCGCTACCGATCCGGCGGTGTTAACGAAATTCCGTACCGGATTTTCTGAATGTGCTACCGAAGTATCGCGGTACGTCAGCCACCTCGAGAACGTCGATCCTGTTGTGAAACAACGACTGGTATCACACTTGAACAATTGCGTTAGCAATCTCCAGCAAATGGCGCCATTCTACAGCCACTACGTGCCCTACATGCCGGAGCGCCTCTATCCGGAGGTGAAGGTCGGTTTCCAGAGCGATTTCCAGAATGGCGACGAGAATAATAATGGAAGTGCCAGGATACAGATACCAAACGGCGTTCAGTTGATACCGAGCAGACTGCCCACGGGGGAGCTAGCTCTTTTGGTGCCCCAGTCGGCGGCCATCTCCGCGAACTTCCCATTCTTTCCGCCAGTCCCGGAGTCCAGCTCGAAAATCAGTCGCTCGTCCGCGTTCACCGCCGTTCACAGGCCCCAGAGCCCGTTGTTGAGCCCGACCACGTCCACGTCCAGTTTCGGCGAGGAGAGCCATCAGTCGGAAAACTATCCTCAGGCCCCATCGCCTGTTCATCAGCAACGTCGGTTCAAATTGCCGGAACAGAGTCCAGCCTCCTCCAAGAGTTTCTCCTCGTCGCCGGAAACGCAGAAGCCGCAAATCAGCTCGACCAGCGACAGCAAGTCACCGATATTCATAGATTCCAAGTCGGATGGGGCTTACTCGCTCAAGAAGGACAACACGGACACGTCGGAGCACGCGAATAACAACGGAATGGCGCTGAATTTGCGACAACCGCTTTCCGTTATTACCGACAAGGCTTATAATCGGTCTGGTTTGTTGGCGGGCAAAAGGGAAGGCATAAAGAGGCACCATTCGGGCGGACTTTTGGTAATCTCGGATAAAAGACCGAGGTACCAGGAGCCGATCACCTCCACGGTGCCCGTAGATTCTTCTAACGGCCCCGTAAAGTCCGACGAAGATCAAGCAGTTTCCGGAGAGGATTTGTCGGGAACAGCAACTTGCTCGACTAATAGAAATTCTAATCCTAATCCTATGAAATTTGTAGCGATAGCCGGCCCTTCGGGCGCAAACGGCGATATGTGGCGACCTTGGTGATTAAGGGAGAACGTTTCTACCGTTTTGTTTAAGTTGAGGATGACGCAAGGAGGATCCTAGATTGCTTAGTACAAATAAGTATTCATTAAGTCGGATAGTATCTTACACGAGGTATATTCTAAGACGCTGATCGACGCGACCAACGGACCGTAACTGTCGGTCGTCTTTCGTTCTCTTTACATCGGATAACATAGTGCCTTAAAGAAGACGGGGCTGTAATTTGTTTCGAGTACGGATGTATTATGTTTAGAATAAGGGTTGTTATATTTATTATTAGAATATAGATCTCTCGCGAGTAAGTTAATTAATGTTAGAGTCGAAGGCCGTCGATTCGCGACAAGATACGGACAAATCGAAGAAGAAGGTATTAGTTGCTAAGCGGATAAACCTCAGAATGGGAACGCACATAACTCTGTATCCTAGCATTTGAAGACTTACAAGCTTTAACGGTATTTTGTACGATAAGTTTCCTGTGAATAATCTTGTAAATAATCGCCGACCTTATTTAATTTGTACCTTGCATTAAGAGTTTGATAACGCGTGATGTTTTTCGTCGGGCAACTGGAGCGTTGTCGTTGTCGTAGGATTAAGTTACTATTGCCAGTTTGTGATAATATTAAATGCGCCCAAATAAAAGTTAAACGAAATTTGGTGACCCGCCTTCGAGTATTCTTTCGTTTCGTATCGTTTCTATCGAATTATAAATAACGTTGATAAAAGACGAATTCTACGGTTTCTATCGACGCGTTCCACGGCCTCGGATAAAGTTCAGCAATTTCCCTGGTGGAAAAAAGCCGTCGGGGCGGCTTTATCCTTTTAAGAAGCGTTAAACGCGCTCCGATTCATAAACTGGAACTTATTCTTTCCCTTTTTGCCGATAAAGGAGTAAAAAGACGGGGCGAATGAGAATTTCAACCACCTGTTACACCGCAAAACCACCCCCTTTCTCATCGGCCGACTGCTTAAACTGATTTATCGACAGACGCCGTGAAATTTGTTCAATGCCCTTAGCGTTAGCGAAGGTACACTTGTCTTCTTAGCCACCAGTTGCCGAAATCTTTAATTTCGATGCTGATTTATTACCCTGAAAGGACGGTTATCGTTCTGCCCAGTGGCAGAAAGCATGCACGGGGCGACGCGTCCACGCACGGTCTATGAATTTCTTAGCTTCTGTTATTATCGAAGGGTGTTACTTTTCGGATTGATTTATTTGGAAAAAGTAGCCATATTTGAAAAAAAAGTGTTCGCATTTTTTTTATACGAGTCCAAGTTCTTTTGCCCCACGTGGGATGGCAGCACGGTAGGGTCGAGAACGAGGACGTTCGACTGTAGCAGAGTTTCACGAGAAACTGTAAGGGTTTGTTTAGGATTTATTTTATTTTAGGAGATAATGCAAGCGTGATAACTTCGAGGAAGAAATATATTTTAAGAAATAAGTATGTACCTCTTCGTTGAAGATAGAATAAATGGCATTTTGGCATCCCGTTATATTACTGCTTTTAAGATACATCCATGCTTTTGTGCTCTTAGGCATCATCTTAAAGGAATCGTTCAAATTTATTTTAATAAGGTGTTATCTATTATTCACACATAAACGAAATGATACAGGTGTGGTTGGGCGCTTCTGGAATTTTTATAATTGCTTTTGTAGGCATTACTTTCTGAATTCTTTATTTATTGTGTAGCATCGTGCGATGGTTTTCGATGATGCATTAGTCGTTTGAATAATGAATCCTTATCGACCTATATATTATTTTGCATCTACTCGTGCTGTACAGTAGTATCAAGCAAAATGTATACTGATCGATGAGAAACGATTATGATTACCGCGTGATTAATTATTATGATTACCGAGTAATCGATTATGAAAGCGAAGGTTCTCATCGGACAGGTTTAACTCATTAATCATTAATCACAAAATGATTACACTTTCGATTACGATTGAATCAATTAATAATAAAGAAGCTCAGGTAATATTTCATGGGATGATTACAAACTATGGATCTCGTGATTACAGGTTACTGTTATTAATCGTTTATAAGAATAATTACAAAGTAAACAATTACTGGTCTACTCTGCAACGCGGTTTTAGTGGTTCTTTCGCGTAAATCTTCGTGTTCGATGCCATGTAATGATGGAAATGATATCATGGTAATGTGATTGATACCAGCTGGTAAATACAAATTGGTTTCGAACGGTATCGAACGTGCAAGTATTAAATCGAATTTATAACAATTTGATTTTTTATGTATCCACTGAAATGGTAATTTTTTAATTTCGATAGTTAAAAAACTGGATGGTAGATCAGATTAGTAAAAATTTTCAAACTGGTGCCAGGTATATAAAAAAAATTCAATATTATTATTCAACATTTTCAGTTAGATATTTATGTTACAAAGCTGAGGGGGAAAATGGTGCTTATTCTTATTCTAAAGAAATGATAAATTTTATTTACCATTTTTTATGTTAGATCTTTGTTCCTTTTTGTGGATGTTAATGGATTCTTCTCAATTGTACATATGTTTGCTTGACGGTGCAATGACTGGCGTTAGTATAACTGACAAATGGTCCGTACAATATTTTTATGTTGTTAAATAATTGTACATCTACGAGCAGCGATATAGTAGCAAAGTGCAAATTGGCCCTCGGGCAAAATGTGTTTGACATGCCTGTTCCACGATCTCTTGCCCTGCTCTGTTTCTTTTATATCCTTTTTAGCCTATCTCGTCATCCTTCGGATCGTTTCGCATTGCATTCGCACCATACACACACTCTCGCATTCCCACTGTTCTCCATTTCCACACACACACTCATAATAGCGTCGATACCTCCCCCCAGTATCGTACCAAATTGTTATCGATTAAATATAGATTACAGAAGTATGCCAAATTCTTCAGATTTCGATATCTTTCGTTATTTATTATTAAATACAGCCCGATTATTCTAATTTTAACATCTTGAATAATCGAATAACAGAGCTGGATCACACTGAATATTCTTGTAGTCAGTTAATAAATTTAACAAATTTTGTTCCTTATTTCTTGATTTAAATATTCATGAAGTGCAAACTTAGACTTTATCTTTTATTAGGATCAGTTTAATTTGCATGATTCGTTAATTATTAAAATAAACAGAAGTAAATTAAAACCAGTAATAATAATAATAATAATCAGAAATAATTTTTTTATATACACTGATTCGTTTCATAAATGCGATCAGAAAAGTGTTGAGGTATGATAATTGAAAACATTACCCTTTACGAGCAATTTCATATTTTATATTTGCATTAAATAGCTCACTCTTCATGTTGAAATTGTATTCATCACATTAAATTACACAATACTGATGGCTGTGGTTAGCAGTGCCAGGTAAATAATATGATTTATAAACATATTTCAATCGATTCGTGATACATTTGGGTCTTGAGTGCTTCCGCTTATTACGAGTGTTAGATTAAATCAGTTTGAAGCATATCTTTATGAGTTTTAAAAAATAATGAAAAAGTTATGCGAAACGTAACTGCTATATAACTTACGAATGCAATGAAAAATATAAGGAAACGAGCAATAAAGTGTTTAAAACGTTCATGGTGAAACGTTCGAATACCTGCTGGGATAAAGTAATATCTTAACTTAAAATATGAAATATCTCGTGGAATAATCGAGAACCTTAAAACTTCCTGTGGAACAATTCATATTTATATTTAGCTACTACTTTTAACTATCATTAAAATTTGCATAGGTTATAATTCTATTAATTGAAAATCGACATTATCGATGTATTCTTTGAAATTAAACTCTGACATTACAGTTTTTTTTTCTTCGGCCAGTCGTAAGTAATTACTAGATAAGGTTGTTTCATTAGTCATTTTACATAATGCAAAATGACACAGTTAATGGCGAGGCATATTGCAGCAATATAGACGCAATTTACCACACTCATTTTTATTGAACGATTCATAATTGCCGCCGCATTCGTAATACAGCTACTGGAAAATGTGATCTAATAGTGTGATCAGGACTATTATACAGCATAAGCGTCTCTTAAATCGTACTTCCTCAATTTTTTCATTACTATCTACCAGAATATGACCAGAATCTAGTGACCTTACACTTTATACACGCAATAAAATAAAATTACTTCTCAGACTGTATGCTTAGCTCTGGATTTACAAATTATTATACTTTATAGTTACACGAAGTCTATATTTAAAGTCGCGGAACTCGTAAATATTATTTGATAGCAATTTATGTTGAATTCGATCGATGTAATGATACGGAATACATATTTTAATTGAAAGAAGAACCACATGACGGATTTCGATAAAAATATATGCAAACAATGGCCGCAAATCTAGCGTTAAATCGAATCTCTTACAGTATGTTGCAAAAAGCTTCACAGTGAATTATGTAATAACAGGCGTATCAAAGATCAAACTACGGTTGTCAATATTAATTTTCGTTCACTTTAGAATCGAATGGAGAGCAGAAAATGCAATACCTTAGGTGTTACGATATTCACTACTCGCCCAACTTTATCGTTTTACTTCTGTTTTGTACGGCTGATCGAACAAAAGTTTAACAAATATCATCGATCCCGGTTCCCGACGAAATGGAAACGAGCGACGGATTTCGATCGTTCCTCGGCCCGACGTAGTTTTTCCTTGCGCCACGGATACCGTCTTGTGTCTCGCGCGAGGCATCGAAGTCGCCGATTCGTCCGTGCACGGTCGAGATTAATATCGCGGCCCCATAAGCCCCTTTTCGATATTCACGCTTACAATTATAGCGAGCGAGATACAGATACCCGCGCGGAATAACCGCGAATGGAGGCCTCTATACGCTATATCACGTGTATAAATAATTACTCCGGCGCGGAGCAATTACTATAAGTTATGGCCTAGCCGGCACAATTTGCAATGTCAAGACATAAACACTGCTACCGCTTACATTTGAATACATTAAGCCGACGGGAGGCCCTGATTGGCCGACAGGGAGTGGTGCAGGCCCGTATCGGTACGTGAGCTACGATCTGGTTGACGATTTTTATTACGGAAACGTTCATCTCGTTGGCTCCGGGCACCGCTGCCTTTTCAGTTGCACTTGCGCCACCCTTTTACTATTGCTACCGTTGATGGATGCCCATTCCCATTCCATCCTCGATCGTTCGCCCAACTGGATTTGCGATTTCCGATCGATCTTGAAGTATTTACGACACTCGCAGCAGCGATAATCTCGCAGGTCGATTGTTTTATAACAATCGAGGAAACACAGCGTCGGAAGATGGATCGACAGGCGGAGTCGCGTACGACGCAACTTGAGCCTAATTTGGATGCGACTTCGTTGGCGATCCGCGAACGTTCCTGCGTTTCGATAGAACGAACGACGTCGCGTGGTCGCGTTTGACATGAATTCCTCCAATTAAGGCACGATCGACGGGAACTTTTCTCGAAGAAGAAAGTATTTGAGTTATCTCTGAGAAATTCGCTCTCGATCCCCCCTTCGAAGAGACGTACGAGCGACACGCCACGTAATGGCGGACGGGAGCCTCGCAGGGGAATCTAATCTGGATAGAAATACTGTACAAAAACGGAGAATTTAACGTTGCTTTTCGATTTTGTGGTAACTGGAATTGTAAAGAATATTATGTAAATTAAATTAATCGCCGTATGCGATCGGTAGTCTTTGTTTGAAATACTAGCAACTAATACACCCGAGTGTTGTTTGCTTTCAGTTTTCGATTGTTTTATGGCTTGTCGAGTATGCTAGGCACAATTGAGACATAGAAAATGGAGCCATTTCAAGAACCTCAAGTATTTTTTAAATTTGATACTGTTGGTTTCCAAGGGCCCACACCGTCTAAACGAAAACTAAAAACACTTCGCGTAGTGCTTGAATATCTGATGCTTGATTTTATCAAGTAAGACATTAAATGAATGTTCTATTAGTTTAGGAATATTAAATTCCCCTTCGGTTACACAGTTTTGTCCACAAAGGACGCACGCTACAGCGTTTTTTCTACCTTCGTTAGGAATTATTTTTACATTTGTAAAAGATACATTTGGGGTAAATTGTTACGATAACAGCATGCCCTGAGTCGTGGGAACACCTAGCCCCAATTAACATATGCGGCAATGTTTACAAATATTTTGTTTATACATACAAATACTCTAATAAATGCTATTACAACATGTTCTTTCACCGAGGCGATCACTTCACCCGTGTTCCAGAACATATTACTATTTTTCTGCAAATCCATCGAAATTCTAGACAATCTATGAAGACTACGACACCACCCTCGCTAATCCTATAAATGTTTCCTCCACAAATTTCCAACCAAATAACTACCATAGATAGACAAATCGGGCCAATAATAGTTGCTAATAACCCCTGTTGTTGATGCGACTCTAAACTCATTAAAGAAAAAAAAAAACATGTTCTTATATGTTATTTGATTTATATTTTATAACGACAGAACAATAGACGATATTGACATTAAATAATTGGAGACTGCGAAATATTTACTTACCTGATACGTGACTACCTCTTGTCTAAAACTAAACAATTCTCTATCACGGACGCTACTAAAATGTTTGACAGCGAGGCGTGATCAGTTTATGTTTTAAAAATAATTGAAAATACAACGCTATCGGAGCAACTTACCCTCGAAAGTTCTAGCCCCGATCTACTCTACTCTATCTCTCATACGAATACCGGAAGCGTTACTACCGGGAAACTTTCTGGTGGTTCTCGAACAGCGTGCAGAGTACTTTCTTGAAAAATGAGGGATTAGGAGGGTGGGCGCGCGGATCGGTGGAGCTGACGAGGGAAGAGGAACGTTGTTAACGCCGACAAGATAGCCGATGTCGACATTCCTATTATTGGATAAAAGCATTCTCCCTTTCGCTGTCATTGCACTCTTGTGCACGCGACAGTCGCGCACCGGTGTCGGACGTGTACACCTGTATATAAGCGGTAAAGGAAAGGGAATACCGCGGTGCTAGCGGACCGCGGCGTAGCGTTGTTCTCTGCCGATGGGCGTGGACAAACGAGCGGAAAAATGGCGGGGTTTGGAAATGAGATTTGCTGGTAAACCGACAATTTATCGTAGGTATCTGCAAAAGCATCTCTTGACGTTCCTCTGACCAGAGTTATAATTAATACGCTCTCGTCACAGAGCGCCCGGCCAATATTCCGTCGCGCCCACACACGCGCGCGCCGCGACCAGGACGAATGGAAGCGGATACGTGCAGCCGCGGGGACGGTGCGCGCGCGCGCGCGCTCGCTCGAGTACCAGGCGCGTAACTGGTTGTTGATTAAGTTTGAATGACTGATGCCGCAAAAACACATTAAAACTTGAATGAGTACAGATGAAAATTTAGTCGCTAGGAATCAAGAGACCGCAGAGGCAAATGGTCTGGCAGCCGCACATACGCGCGGATGAAACCGCTCCTGCCCTCTTCTTCTCTTGTGTACACGCTTCTCTGTCGCGTGCGTGATCGGTCGCCCACCCCGAAATATAACAACGCGAAAAACACTCCGCGATTGCTATATCCGCCGCTCCGAGACACTTGCCCTCGGTTGACCACTGTGTAACGGAAACAACTTGCACCGATGATTTTCACCGGCAATGCCTCGATCGGGCCAGGGAATCGATCGGTCGAACCTATTCGGTCAAGGGTTTCCAAAAAGAACGCGTTACGCGCTGGAAAAATCGTTTCGCGCGTCGAGCGTCAGCGCTCCTCCCCGGCTTCAAGCCGCTTACCAGAACATTTTTGTTGCGATTTTTCTTTCGGAATGCAGCGAAAGAGCCGCATATATTAATATAATTGGATCTTCCGTGAAAACTAAAAAATACGTATAAAATGGAAAACAGTATTAAAAAAAAATAAATATTACGCGGTTCGTGTAAGAGTGTAAATATCTGGGGTGTTAAGTAATGTTTTTAATAAGTTCTAGCGAAGAAAAGAATTTTGTATTTTATAATTGAATTTTATATTTTGTAATTGAGATTAGAAGAATTTCTTTTTTTGTTTTTAATTGAAAGCTTAACGACATAGATTATTATTTCTTATTAAATAGATTCGTTAAATGAATTTGAGGATATTCATCGCATTCTCAGTATTATTAAAAGCTTCTTTTAGTGATTTTGGAAGTTTTGCGTGTTTTGTACTTGTCACAATAAAGTGGAGGCGTCTATTAGAAGAATATTATTACCTCGTTTGTACCGAGTTCCGTAAATAAGTAGAGTGAAACGAGAAGCGATAGTTTCGTAGACGCGATTCGCAAGTTTCGGTAAGCGTGGCGTTTGATATAGAGAGGGGTCGCGCGGTGCGAAAAGAGAAACGGAAATAAAATCCAAACCAATTGTTCAATCTCCAAACATTCCCCAGCGGGGCCGGTTACGAAGTTTTACCGTGTACGCGTGCCGAATTAGCCGAGTGTAGCGGAGAGAAGTGTCGGAGCAAGGAGTAGGAGAGACATTTATTTGGCTGTCGCTGGAGCAGTTGGAAACTTCTGCACCGCGCTGCAGCACGGGAGCAAGAGGAACCCGTCGGCGGAAGGGAAAAGGCGATAGACGAGGAGGAAGCAACCCCCGTTGCCGTGGGCGGGACAGAGAAAACGACCGCGCGAGGGGCGCAGAGAAAGAAAGGAAGATAAAGAGACTCGTTCCCAATGTAGTACAAAACTCGAAAGAGGAATGGGGGAAAGGTGTTGAAGGGTGACCAAGGGAAAAGAAGAGGGAGGGAAAGGAAAACAGAGCGCGAGCGTGACCGTGGATTTGTGTAAAGGCGGTGCTCGTGTGTGGGCCACGATCGTGTGCCTGTGGGAGCTACTGCGAGATGGGGTTGGAAGATGAGAGAGGTCCGGAGAACGGGAGGAGCGAGCATGTTTTATTAAGTGCGTCGCGCGTGGAAAAAGCGCCAGGCAATTTTCAGGTGCTAAAGGGACCGCTGATAACGCGAGACCGCATTTGAAACAGTCCGTTACGCTTTTCGAGTTGTTGTTTTCTGCCGTCTCGCGTCCGCCTACGGACTTACGTTCAACACTCTTAGGTCGCGGTTATTCATGGTCTTCGAGGGTGCAATTTGATTGTCCTCCTTTTTCTCTATGTAGTTTTCCCTTTCTTCTTTCGCGGGCTACATAATTAGTTCGCCACTGGTAAGGTGAGATTTAGATACGTCTACGTACGGTAATCCTCGGATAACTGCAACGATTTTTCCCCCGATTACCGGAATCAAAGTATAGCGCACTCTCGGATGTAATAAGTAATATAAAAATTTTCATCTTGCTCATTTCAAGATAAAAAGAACTCGATCTACCCTCGGTAACTGAAACGCTGATGACCCAATTTGGTTTCAGTAATCCGGGAATTACTTCAGTCCTTATTTGAAAATTGTTGTTTAATATCGAATTTATTATATAAATTGTTAGAAACATGATGAATTTTTTAGTTTTTTTTCTATTGTAGAATTTGTAGTTTAGTAAGAAATTGAATCATCGACCTTATGGGTAAGCTAATACAAACTATAAAACTGCCTTGTTTCTTTCTATTTTAGATGACTTGATTAACTTTTCATGTCGATATAGTAATCGTATTTCTCCAAGAACAAGTAAACATTAAAATAAAGGCAATTTTCAAGAATTTTCTTGTCGTAACTATGAAACTTTTCCTGATAAATGTTTAATGTTTTCGAAAGTACATTTCTTGAACTACTTCTTGTAAAAATTCTGTATAAAAATAGTAATTATTGTAGCCATAATAGGAACCATGGTGAGAGGCATCCAAAAACTTGTTGGAAAGAGGCGTAGTTTCACTTGCACTTACGGATTTAAAAAAATAATTATTTATTATAAAATGATGGAACATTGAAGGAAAAATCTCAAAAAATTGTGATAAAATCAATATTTTTTTTCGACACCACGTCGAAAGTAATTATTCGATCAAAAATTCCGTATGTATAACGGAAGAGAATAGTATTAGGAACCACCATACAAAATTTTAAGTATGTAAATCGGATGAAAATTGACTGAGTTATTGAGTCACACAGTTTGAAAAATGTGGTTTTGAGAAAAACGCGTTTAAAGATTTGCACCAAATTATCTATGAAATAATATTTGAGTTTTTAAACTTTCTAAAGGGTATCCACTTCAGGACCCTAAAACTATCTTCTGTAGAAAGATCATTATCATATAATAAAGATCATATTTTTCCTTCAACCGAACGGTATGCGCCGCTGTTTTGTTTTTGTGTCCTGTTTGCGTCGATATATGTCTGCCTCTGGTCCAATTTTAATATCGAGGAACTTCATTATTTGTAATAATCCTGAATAGCCATTGCTAAATCGGATTACGGCTAAATAAGTTGCCAGTTGGGCCACTTTACTCTTGCATCGATACATTCACACCATTTATCGTTCTAGACTAAATAGTCTTGATTCACACAGTTATCTCGATCAAAACACCTCCCATTTATATGAAACCTTTACCACAGCAGAAATAATAAAAAAATTTCAAATAAATGTCCCGAAGTAAAGAGCAGCTAGTTTCAAGTGTTACACATATTACATTTTCTACATCTACTAAATCTTCTGGAACTTTGTCATTTTTGTTTATTTTATATTTTGTCATTCTTAGAACCCCCAAGCATTGAAAAGAGATAAAGAAAAACTTAGATTTTTTCAATCCGTCACAGTAGTCTCCCCCCTTAGGCAGAATACGAGTCAATTGTGTAAATTATGTAAATTAAGTAAAGAGACTGGCAACGTAGTGTTCGATCTGTCAACATTTGGGATGTGGGACTTGGAGAGACGGTAGGTGAACGTATGATACGCTTTCGATACAAGTTTGTACCCGCTAGAGTCATTTTGTTGTTCGTAGCAATTGTTTTCGTAAAACAGTTCTTTCTAGTACGTCCTAAAAATGAGTCAAAAGTCTTGCTGATTTGCTTTCTCGATAGTCAGGGAATTGTGCCTGAAGGCCAAACGGTCAATCAACCCTTTTACCGAGAGGTTCTAGAAAAACTTCGAAAAAGGGCCATGCGTGTGAGGCCACACATCAAGAACAACTGGGTGTTTTGCTTTGTCACACAGCAATTTCAATAAATGAGTTTTTGGCCAGTAAAAACATTCCTGTGGCTCCTCAGCCTCTTCATTCGCCTGACTTGAGTTCTTGTGATTTTTTCCTCTTCCCGAGATTGAAAAATCACCTCAAGGGACGTCATTTTGGGACACTGGAAAACATTGAAGCGGCTGTAACCGACCAGCTGAAGGCTATATCAGTATTCGAGTTCCCTCACTGCTATGAGGATTGGAAGAATCGTATCCAGCGCAGTGTGGCTTCCCAAGGAAGTTATTTCGAGAGAGACAATATTGAATTGTAATTCTAATCGAATGAAAAAATTAAGAATAATCAGTCTTATTACTGAATTTACACACCTCGTACTTTGAGATTAAATTGAGATTGTACCCGAGGGGTGGAGAAAAATAACGTCTTAACTGAACCGAGGGTATAATTTCCGGGATATTGCGTGTTTTTAACAATCCGCTTATTAGATATCCGCGTCTCTCGTTTACCAAAGTTGTATAAGTATCAGTGGCGAGGGAATCCCGCTATCGGTCCATTCGGATTCATCCCCTGTCCGCGCATCAGCGCATCAAACATTTTCTCCGGTCCTTAGCGCGGTATTAACGTTGTCCGAAAGACAAAAAAGGATTGCATACATCGTTAACGCGCGCATATACGGACCGAGGAAGCAAGCCATCTATTATTTCACCCGTCAATGAGATGTGTCAGCGGTGACGGGTATACGTCATCCGCGGTGTTCGTCCGGCGGCGGACGAGTTCGCGGCGGGCAGATAGAGAGAGACGATCGGCGGTGGCGCGAGCGAGATCGCGGCGAACCTCGAGAAAGGGAGAAAAAAAATGCCCGGGAAAGTGCAGAGGCGTCGACAAAGTGAGAATTAATATTCAATCACATTAACGAATCGTCGCCGGCGACGCCATCGTTATACCAGGAACGTACGCGCGGCGGCTCGTGGCCGATGGATGAAAGAGGGCCACAGAGAACGGGCTAGCCGGAACTGAACCCTCCCCCCCCCCCCCTCTTTTGCCCCGCGAGGGCGTCGTTCCATCTCGCTCGAAGCGCGACGCCAAATGAAAATACCGAAGGACAATGGAAATACTAATGATTGATTGGATACGAAAAAGAATTATAATTGAAAAAAACGCGGAGCGCTGACCAAAAAAAGGGGGAGCATGAACGCGACCTGGTTGAAGGGAGACGGCACGACCGACGGAGAGGGAGCTATTACACCCGCGGCGGGTGGAACGGAGACGGCACACCAACTATTGGGAATAATATATCAATACCCATCGAAGCCACGCATACGAATGCGACGGTTCCGTGGAGCCATTTCGGGGGCAGGGGGCGAAGGGTTTCGCTCGACCGGGATAACGGCACGGGGTAAGGGGCCGGGCGGAGGGTGTTCGGAAAGAGTAAAAAATATTACACCCTCACACATTGGCGCCGCTCGCGAATGAAACGGGCACTAACCAATACCAATAACGGGCGGCACAAAAGAACGGCCGGTCGGTGTGCGAAAAACAGACCCACACAGCCCAGGCTACGATGCTTCGGTGGCATTATAGCTTTTCACGTACCCGGTGGCTTCTCGATACGCTACGGGCCACTCTGCGGCCGGCTCTACTCTGCTACGACAATCGAGTCGAATCGGCTATTCCGATGTCTAAATCAGGAGTCGGCAAACTCTCTTTTTTTTTCCGTAAGGTCCGACGGATCAAAATTTTTCACCTCGACGCGGCGAAGTAACGTCCGCGGAATTCACTCGCCCACGAAACGGGGTACGAAATTCATACGGTTTTTCTGTTTAATCGCGCGGGGGGGATGGAATTATATTTTACGGGCGTGTGAACATTCTGGGTGATATGTTGAAAGTATATTAAAGTTGGCTGGTGTCGGATCTCATACTTAAAGTTACAGAATTCTTGAATATCGTTTCTTAGCAATTTATATTTAATCAATGCAACGATACGAATATGTATTTTAATTAAACGAAAAATCGTGGCTTTATTGTAATAATCAGTGTTAATACTTGTGTAGACATCTAATAAGGGCGCAGAATTTTTGCTACTCTTCGTTGGGGTTTACAGATTTTCATCATTAATTCGACCGTGTTAGGGTGATTTGTAACACAGTTTACGGGTATTTCACACTTAAAAATTTCTTTTCGTTTGGCTAGGTAATGCTAAACATTGAAATTAATCCGAGTAAATATGTCGATGATAATACGCAAATTAATGGCCACGGCTACGTCATATTAATACTACTCTATGGACATTGAAACAGCAATTTCGTGGTAGTGAACATTTTTGAGTTCACGGTATAGTTTAGAACAGCGATAGAAAATGAATGAATTATCGTTTTATTAAAATTTGTTTTTACTTGTTTAAATTTAATACCTTCGGAATTGTGTTTATGCATTGGACCGGCGATCGCTCATCAAAAGAATGTTTTCTATCAAAAGAAATTTAGTTGATATTATAATATAGAAACAATATAGACATTTATTTAATAATATTAATATAATTCAATGCATAAAATAGAGACAATGCTTGGTAGAAATAAAGATATAATCTATAATATAAGCAGGGGGAAATAATTGAAAATAAAGAGTACAGAGGAAACGCATGAAAATGAGAAATAAAATGGAAGGAGCACATAATGGTTGAGGTTAAAGTAATTTACATATATTAACAAAATATCAAGTTAAACATTACGATGGTATTGGGTAAAGTTAAATTCATTGATTTGCACGTTGCAACGATAGCATTATTGTGGAAATATTACAATTATCATAAAATAGCGATCTGTTTGTCCCAATTCATTCGAAAAAATTGAAAACAAGTATATTTTAAATTGATTAGGTTAAAGTCAAAGAAAAACCTAAATATTTACGACCATCAATGTGTTTAATTTTGAACACACGGTTACTTTTATCCTCCTTATCAACCTTATCTTCTTTTCCCGTGTTAGAGCTTATCGGTTCACGTAATAGTAAAAGCGTCTAATACTACTTAGTTACATCCTGACGGCTCGGATTAAAGCAAGCGATAGGATGTTGAACGATGTTTCATACGCAACTTGCCTTAATTGTTCAAGTTACCAAACTGCCCCTCAATAAACTACATAAATTCAAATAGACTTCAGACTCTAAATCCAAAACAGTCAGCCGGCTTCCAAGATCTCTAAGTAGAAAACTCCTTATTGTATAAACGGTAAATAATTATTTAATTATTCAGATGATGTTTCCTGAGAATAAGGAAACATAAAATCGTTCAAACAGCGGTTCAAATTCTAGTAAACATTAAACACCAAATTCAAGAATTCATGTCGCAGGATCCTAACAACTATAGATCTTAATACTCAAGTTCAATTTAATCGAATCCATTGTTCAATTCATTCAAATCACCGGGTAGTCTATTTAATGAAGTCTTCAAATTTTGGTGGACTCTGAACCTGAAGTCTAACAGCTTTTCGTACTCTCGAAACTTCTTAAATGCTTCGTCACGCGATCCATCCACAGTCGATAGCTCGAGTCTCTAAGTTGAACGTCTCTATAAACAGTTTCAGTCGTTTTCCTTTGTATTCTGAATAACTTAAAAAATTAATAGAGGGTAACTCAAAGCTTCGTGGTGCAGCCACTTCTTCGACTCAAATTTATTAATAAATTAATTTCTATATGATGTTTGTTCTAATGGTAACCATTTTGTCTTCAATAATTACTAAAAAATTCTACAAACCCCTATCCCCTTTCTTCAAAGAATGAAACCCGTTCAATCAATTTAGAAAACCCAAGAAACCTGAGATACCAAAAATTATTAATCACAGTAACAATTGCTAGTAATCAGTTTCTTGAAGTTTAAGTTTAAGCTTGAGTATAATAAAAAAAAGACTCATAGTAAATTTGTAATCAAAACTGCATCAGTTTTTTCTTAGAGAGTGTCTATAATATTCTTTATACTCGTTCAAATGATATTAAATATTGCCTACCAATAATATCAGAGATTTTGTATCGCTATCAATCCTTTAACATTTGCAATAATCATTGAGACGTAGGAAATTGATTTTTCGTACACGGAGGTTTTTCAGTTCTGAAAACGGCGAGGGCTTCTTGGTCCCGGGCCGGGCGTCGCGACGCGTCGCGCCGACAGGGCGCCGTGTACTTTCTCGTTCGGTGCGACCCTGTAGATACCACGTAGCACCGGACAGAGGGTATGGGGGTGAGCACGAAGCGCGCGTTTAGCATTTGAAAAAAGCCCTCGTCGGCCGGCCGCCTCGCCCGAATCTCCCATACACCCGCACAAACAAAAGGCTACATTTAGCATTAAAAAAGCACGCAGACCGGCGCGACCGGTGGTACCTGGCCAGGGGGGTTGGAGAACAGTAGGAGGAGAAACGATGCAGGCCGATGCCAGTTACTCTCATCTCCACGGCCGGACACGCGGCCCTCTTCCACTATTGTGCGGCTATACGCACGGTAGTCGAGCAGAGGGTAACGGACAGAGAAGGAGGCCCTGTTCGGAGGGTGAGACAGGGGCACGGTGGCTGGAACGCCGCGAGAACGTGAAACGTACGAGGCCAGCGGGCCGATGGTATGGGCGCTCGGATCGGAACAGAAGTGGTTGATGCATTGGGACAAACACATTTGGCATTAAAACCGCCCCGACGGGTACGTGTGTTCCGCGGAAGCGACGTTCCTCCACCGACAGCCGTCTCCTATACGCGTGGAGGGGCGTGTGAATCCAAGCGAAAGAAAACGATAGGGGTGGAACGTTTTATGTACCTCTACATCGTCGCTCTATGTCTTTTATACAACTTCTGTTACGGTGTTAACGAATTGCCGACCGAGTTTTTTAAGCCGCGTTCCCTGAAAGAACGTATTCGCGACCGGATAGCTATTTAGGAGCCACCAACGGGGCACAATTTCATCGATTTTAGGTATTTAGAACTTTATATTTAAACACTACTGGTTCTATTTCTGACGATTGCAACTTGGTAGCAACTTTGGTCGTGATCCCGAGGCAAAGGTTTCTCTTAACACTTTGACTGCCACGTCACCCATATATGGGTGACAGAACTTTTAACAGTAGAACTGTAATAACGAATTCTCAAGTTGAAATGTTAAAGAAAATAAATTTTAATAGGCTTCGTAAATTTTAATGAGGTTACGAAAGCAACTACTTCGACAACTTTTAAGTTGTGTAGTTTACAATTGCCTAAAATGAAAGTTTTGGCCCCGTAAACAATTTTAGGATTTTAGACTGGCAGTCAACGTGTTAAGGGTGGGTTATATTAATGTTAATGTTTCTTCTTCGAACTCTACGCGAAAGACGACTAACGAATGAGGGAAACACCCTTGGTCTATCATTATATAATAATCAAAGATAAACAAGGTTAGGTGGTCCGCTCTGTACAACGAAGCAAGAACGAAATATGCAAAACAAATGTAGAAACAGAAAATGCAAGTGAAGCAGAACATTTGAAAAACTCGATGGAATCAGAAAGTAATTGCGGCATAAGTTATTCGTAGAATCATAAATTCTGTATACACGTTGGTTTTAAGCCGACGAAGGTGAGACGGAGAGACGGCGAGAGGAGCCCAATAACTGACACGGAAATTACACCTACGACGTAAGAGGCATTAATTCGAGCCCTGATAGATACTAATGAGTCTGTTCATTTGACGCGGGATAGTAATTAAAACGTTCTGTATAATATAATCGAGAACTGTGGCGAGATAGGCGGTAAACTGCTACGCTCGGTTAGCAACAGCACCAGGGCAGTGGTAAATCACCGGGAAACCAGAAAGAGAAATATTGTTATCACAGTTTTTCATTGTTTTCTAATCTCTCGTTCTTCCTGGGCCGGGCTCCGCTCGCGGGATTCTCTGCAGAGTAATCTCGGGTTACAACACACGTCGCAGAACTAATAAACTATACCTAATAACTATTTCTGTCTGCTACCAATAACGACGATACGGAGCACGTACTAGAACGACACCCTTTTTTCCCCAACCTCCCCCGGCCGGCCGCCACTATTTTCGCAACTTCTCTCGCTTTCTCCGACGTTTGCACCTTCTCTGTCACCTTTCGCGCAAAACGCACACGCGCGCACACACAACACACGGCCGACTGCTTGGTGTTCGCGCACGCCCGTGCGCCCGTACCTATCAATCGTGTTCGGGGGACGCATTTTTTCTCCTCCACCACGAGCGGGCCTCCGGAACGTGAGGCGGAATGAAAATAGAAGTGCAGTAACGCCGACAAAAAAATGATGGAAGCCCCGGGCCGTGCAGCGGCATTTGGACGACGAGGAGGACGACGATGGTGACGAGGCGAGGACACGCCGCGAGCGTGAACCGGACACCGGGTACGCGCGCGCAAAAATCGCGGATGGAACTTTCTGCCCTGGTAATTTCACACCACCTTCTTAACACTTCCGACGCGCTAGCAGATGGAAAACGCGGACCCAAGCAATCATGGCGGATCAAAGACCCCGCGGGGAAGTTTAATTTCTATAAGTGGACGTCCTTCGGAATTTAGGGGCTGCTTGAAGTATCTCTGGTCCTTTGAACGTTTATTACGGTGAATCTCGTTTGCAAAATATAAAATATAAAATAGTGATGCAAGCAAGGAATTAAACAAGCATGGCAGATCGAAGATTATAAGTGGAAATCGTTCAGGATTAAGAGAGGAGACTCATGTGAAATGGTAAAACGAGATATTTGACAATTTTTTTACAGCATAAGGGTTGGATGAAGCTTTTCGCCACTTTCCACATATATTCTTTAACATTTCAAGATACAAATGTTTTTTTTTCGTTGCATTTTATCGACTTTGGATGAAATAATAAATGTTACTCCTTGTGTCGATGGCGTTGATCGACGTGCAGTTTAGCATTTATAATAGTATCACGCATCGTATGAACTAACATCCTTCATAATAATAATTATTTAAACTACGTTTATTGCATAATTAAATTAGAAAATTGCAAGAATCATTTCTTTGTGTTCAGAGCCGTGTATCTTCGACAATTTTCCATTTTTTAAGGGGGATTTCAGTTCATACGACGCGTGATACTATTATGAACAAAATGTCGTTCGATTTTTTATTCTAGATCAAAGGAAAAGAATGCTAGACCACGCCGATCAACGCCATCGCCATATGGAATAATAAACTTGATAAAACGTAACGAAAAAGATATTTGCATCTTGAAATGTTAAAGAATATATGTGGAAAGTGGACAAAAAATGTCAAATATCACTTCTTGATTGACCATTTTACATGAATCTCCCCCCTTAAGGGGTTGTACCAGCTTGAAGCATCTCTGGTTCTTTGAACATTTATTGCGGTCAATCTTATTTACATGCCTTGCTTTTTTGCAAAACCTGCATATAAAACAGTGATGTCAGCAAAGAGTTAAACAGATATGGCAGATCAAAGATTCCACGGGAAGTTTAATTTTGATAAAATCAACTCGAAGGCGTTAAGTATCTCTGAATACTTCTTGAAGTGGATCGCATTTGCGCATGTAGCCTTTTTGCAGAGACTGTATGTAAAATACCGTAAACTTATTCCATCGATAGGCTGCGATATAGAGAGACGATAAATTAAATTTCTTACAAGCATGGCAGATCAGTCATATCGAAAACCAGCTCTAAACTGGATTTTCATTATCATTTTGACGATGTCTGCCTAAGCAACGCATCCGTAGATTATTCTTATTTCACGTACGGGACTGGTAGGTTCTTCGACACGATTTAAAGCTGGTTATGCTACTCTGCAAACGTGCTACTTCAACTTCACTTCGTTTACAGTATCTAGACGCTCTTGGAGAACATTTCTCATGCCTTGCCCACTTGTCGCTCGAACATATATGTAATTTCATTGGAAATATATCTTCCCCCGTGGCAGCATGTACAATTATTATTAGCCCATAGAAAATATTAATGTCGATCAATTTGCCTTTGAATATTTCTTTGGGAGAAGTCCTGGTTTTTTGAATCCGAAATTCGAATCTGTTTATTGATACTCGTCGAAACGAGTAGAGACTCAATTTTCGAGGGAATCTTAACCAGTGTCAAAACGTAGTTACCGTATGCCAATCGAACACGAGCTGCACAATGGTTGAACGTTGGTGAAACTTCGGGGACACACGGCGAAACTATCGTTGCGGACAAAAAGAGTACTGGTGACAGCATGGTGGTCCGCGAATGCCATAGTTCACTACTCTTTTTTAAACCCGAGTCGAACAATAACAACAGTATCATATTGTCAACAAGTTGAAGGCATGCATCAGAAATTGATCGAAAACCAACCCGCATTGATTAACAGACGGAGCTCATACTATTGCACGACTACGCTTGGCCGCACACATTACGTGTCACAACAGTAAACTTGTATTTTTTTCGACTTCACGGGTCTATGAAATCTCGACGCGTCTAGCATATTCACCGAACCTTTCTACAACGATTTTTGTACGAAACAGAACGTTTCCCGATCGAAATCGTTCGAGGAACTCATCAATTTATTAAAATCTGCATTTTTATAACGTCAGGTTTTATACGCATCGTTTAACTCCTTCCCATTATTAGGCATTAGCTCGACGAAATCGACCAGACTGATGATAAACTGCTTTGTAACAGAAATTATAAGAATCGTGACCAACTCGATATTCATGTTTGGGCCAAAATCTCCATTACGAGTTAGAATCGTTAACCCCTTGCCATACAATGACGAGTCTGACACGTTACAAGTTCTTGATGTCAAGTTTCATAATTATGAGCCCACTCACTAGTCATCGAGTCTTATAAATTAAAATCAACACATTTTACGTTCACAAGGTATTCGTAAATCTGTTCTTTATAGTGTCCATTGTACGAATAAATTTAAACGAAATTAAATAGTGTACGTTTGAAAAATTATTTGGAATTAAATGGTACGTTAAGGGAAGGGGTTAATATTCAGTTTACCTTTTATTTTAATTTTAGCCAGAAATAAAAATCATTGAGTTCCCACATGGCCTTTTTTATGGTACTTAAGTAGCTTTGCTGTGATTTAATTTTTTTATGAAAAACATTTTGAAATTAAATAATTTTTGTTAAAACTTATCAAAACCAAGTACACAGGAGGTCTCTTACAAGTGCTGAGTAGGACAAGTACTCTGTTACACAGAGCAACTGGAACCTTCTGAACCCTATGTTTAAATAAAGTTAACCATCAGAAAAGTGATATTAATACGAAGAGCTTGCGTCTCTTCATTGGCTCGAGTACGGTAAGGCTTCATCTGGCGCGAAGGTCGAAATGAAATTCGCAACGGAAACGTCGAATCCGGAAACAGACGCGGTACTTTAACGTTCCGCTTGTTTTTGGACACTTTGCAAACAGTAACTTTAAATATCACCCGCGCGGTTACGCAAAGTTAAATACGTACAAGGGCTCAGGGGAGTAAGGCGGCCGCGGTCGAATAAATACGTAGGTATCCCGGCGAATGAATTTGCAAATCGCGCCGATCGAATTTACCGTGTGTGCTTTAGATGCAATATGGCTTATCGCGCGAAGATCCCGCCCATCGGATCAATCGAACGATAGAAACGCGCCGCGGGATAGCCGATCGAAGACTTCATCGGCGTCTACGATCGAGAAAAATCTTTTAACCGGCCATTTAAGGCTGGGTCTCGACGTGCATGGAATTTGTATCGAAGAAATTCATCTTGTTCCTTGTTCGGTAAGGGGGCAAGGGGCGAGTAATGAAGTATCGAGGGGGTTGCGGGCGAAGGAGTCGCAAAAAGGAACAAGGACACAAAAGAGAGAATCGAAAGGCGGGTGGGGTGAAATGGGAAATGGTAGGGGGTGGGTGATCGGTTGCCCGCCCCTCTCTCGTCCGATGGATAATTAAAAATAGTCCCCGCGGCCCTTTACTCCTTTTTCGCGGCTCATTAAATCGACGATAAATTATGCATCGAAAATTACGGGCAGGCCATCCGAATATCGGTACCGACGCTGACTGTATCCCGGGTCTCGTGCAGTGCGCCGGCATAATAAGCAATTTGTAATCAAGAGGCGTCGTACGGGTGTTATAGTTAGTAAGAAATCCAATGGCAGCCTCCGTCCCAGCCGCGGACCGCGCCACGGCCGGGGCTGAAGGGGCTCGCCCGCGCCGAGCCAGGAACGCGTAAAAAGAATTGCAAATTGCGAATTAGCATTATGTACCGTCTACTCAAATCGTTATTATCCCCGAGTTCTACTCGGACCCGCGCGACCCTATCCCCCAGGGATGCGCTTTGTCGCGATACTCGGTGCAAATCGGATTCACGTCGCATCGAGTACCGACACAACCGGTTATTACGCAGGAACAGGACGAAAATTAAATATCGTGCGTGCGCCGCGCCACGCCTCGGCCCTGTTCGTTGAAAAATAGCCGATAAACCAGGAAAGAACCGCATTGTTTCGGCCACCAACACACCTACCGCTCCTCCTTTCCAACAGTTTTCGGACGAGCCGACCGGGCGCAGATTTACGGACTCTGTTCCCCGATTTTATATAGAATTAGGGAAATTTGTATTAAGGAAGATCCTCGTGTAACAGCAGCACAAACAAACTATCTTTTCTAACAAACTATTAATATTGGTTTAGACTTTTTAAGATGTAAAGAGACATTCATAAAGTACAAGAAGAATTTTTTGTTTTTAGTTCCTTTTATTGCGGGAGTATTCGCGTGCAGTATGTGTAAAAATCATTAGAATCTAAGAAATGAAAAGTTTTCTTAAAGTTAAATAGTTTACGTTGGGATTATACTTATTTCAAAAACAAGGTATGGAAAATTGGGCATGTTGTGGGACATTCAAAACCAAATTAACTGTTTTCAGTAAATAAAGAAAAAACAGGTTTGGGATTTAATCCCTAGAGAAATATGTACTGAATTGAATGAAAATTGTCCGAAATTGGCTAGTCAATTGGTTCTTAAATTATCGTGTACGCCAAAGGTATTAATGTTGTTTCAAGATGCTTACAATTATTTTTAAGTGCCATAAGTAAATAAATGAGGTTTAAAGATTTAGTCTGCTATGTCTGGACCATACAGCAAACCTATCTGGATTTGGGGTAGTTTTGGGCAACCGTTTGCACAATAGTTCAAGAATTGCGACTACAATTCTTGTCAAACGCAGAGTGTTTATACATATACTAATAGTAAATATTTTTAGGGGGTGATCGTATAGGCAAAAATATAATCAAATTGCAATTGAGGCCTTCCTATTTTCCGACATTGTAACAAAAATATAATTATAAACATACTTTCATCTAGAAAAATACATTTTAGGACCTCCTGGCCACACTTTGTCACACGAATATGTCTGTCTACCTTTCAATAAAATTAAAATTTCATATTCTGAATGCGATGCTTGCCTCTTAAATTCTTTATACATATATGTATACTTATGTATATTTGTTATTTCGTCACGTGGAAAGGAAACAAGTTTGGAACTCGATACAGTGGGTTAAAAACATCGACAGGTTTCTTAAAACATATTTTGACCAGTAACAGACGGAATTCTCAGATTACGGCAAGCGTCATTGCAGTGGGGGAAAAAATGAATGACGTTAGAATCGAGCGTTGCGGGGACAGAAGCAATTAAATGATGCGTACCCATTGCGTGCACGCGTCGCGGTTAAGCGAACAATGTTACATCATCCGCATTATTTCACCTATCCGATCGATCAGACGTATTCGGGCCGGCGATAAACGCGGGAATCGCGTTATGAAAGCACTTTGGGGATATCGATGTTTACTTTGAAAAACAGGATTAAAGTGGTACGATGGAAATTCGACCGATGGGAGCAACCGTCGCCGAGCCGATGGCTTGTCTTTCGCGTTCGGGCACGAATTTAAATAGTGGCCGGGTCATATTATTGCATTAATAAATGGAATTAGCGAAACAGTAAAGTGCTTTTAACGGGCTGTGTCTATCCTGACTTCTCTAATATGACAAATACACCATGGTGCCGCTGCCAGTTTCGGCGTTCTTGCATTCATTAAATGACGCTGGCAATGCGCTCCGCGCGGTTATTAATGGCACCGCATCAAAATCAATTTTCATTCGTTGAATACTTATGTACGTTGCAATCCAATTTGCACGGCTATCTCGCGGCCCCGGCCTCTCGTCCCTCGACACCGCGAATTTTATTGTAATTGAAAGTCCACGGGCATTCCGACCGAATACGAAGGAAACACGCACTACAGAGATCACGGGTGACTTGACAGCTGTTACGTCCGTCGAAAAATGCCCCTCCTTTCGTCGATACATTAGCGTCGATCATTTTTACACTGGAACTGGAACACGATGACGTTAATGCTGATTTGGTACGGCCGTTTGCTTCACCGATTAATATTAGATCCGTGCCAAATACGTCTATCATATTATTAAACATACACGCTACGAATATAAATATTAGAATCGATATATGATATTATTGATCACTGTTATTTAGGACCGTTTGACATTTTACGGGTCACCACTGTATGCAAAAACATTACCTTTCTTATATGGTACATTATATTATCCAGCTTGGGGCAATTACTGTAAAATAATATCAATAAAAATATGTATTTATTTTATCAAAATCGAAGTAGGAATAATTAGGGGAGCTTAATTCCATGCTACTAATAAAAAAATTCAAGTAATAATTCTTTTGGAAAGTCAATACCGATACATTATTTTCTTCAATTAATAAAACATCCAAAAATGCGGACTAAATAATTAACGACGCAAGATGAGAATTAAGATCGATCATTGTTCTCGGAGCTTGCAGGCGAGAGTACGTCAGAGTTATGCCGGGAATTAGAGATGCTAGTTCAGTTAGAAGTTGCGGTGTGAGTAACAGTTGGATTCCGCGTGGAAGGTCAAATGTTTTGTTCCGATTGATAGAATATGCAAGTAATTCCGAACTATTTACAAACAAAGTAGGCTAACGAAGTTACACGGAATTCCCGATTCCATGGGAACGCTTAAAAGATTCAGGAATGTCGTTAAATTTTGACGCGAAATTTCGAGCACCATGATCGAAGAAGCCACGATGTAATTAATAAATATTGTTCGTGGAACGCGAACGGATCGATCAATTAACGGGCACTCGCGGATTCTTCGCCGGTGAAAGTTGAGGGAGAACTTTGAAAAGATTTCCTCGAGTAGAAATGCATCTTGAGCCCGATCTTTTCCCTTCGAAGTTGCACAGTAGACGAAATAAAGGGTCGGCTGAATAATACTGGTGCTTGCAACCGAGTCAGCGAAGCGGCGGGAGATCTCGAAGAAACCTAATTAACTCCGCGCTTTGGAATTAAATTATTTTTGCGCGATCGTCGTGAAGGGGAGAAAAAAAGCGCGGGGAGGGGGATGGGTGGGTGGCCAGGATAGAAGGAGAGAATACAATATGGACGGAAAGGGAAGGAGAAAAGTAACGACGGTGGACGACGACGTAGAAGGAGAAGCAGAAGTAGGTGGAAGGGCGAGGTGCGCCGGCTCGAAACTACCAAACTACTTTTCAAGCTGCCCCCGTGGCCCTGGCAAGATTATAATTAAAACGTCGCGCGGCGCTGGATAATAAATTAATGCATAATTAACATAGCTAATTATAATACCGGCTGAAATTTTTCTCGTAACTCGTAACACACTGGTACCTCGCATGCGGAGGCAGTGCAACCCGGTAATTTATGATCGGACATGAAAAATTACCGTCTCGGGGGGGTTTAATCATCCTCGACCCCTCTTGCCCCCGCCGAACGCCGCCGTGCCGCCGCAACGTCGACCTTCAGCTAACCAACATGCGTTCGCCTTCGTTCCAGCCACCCTCCCCTTGTCAGCCGGACTTAATAACTTATTATAATTCGAAGCAACGTTGCGTCGAATCTCGACCATTCCCAGTCGCGATTCTCGACCGTGTCGAATCGAAGCTCGATAAGAAATAACGAAGAAACGTCCAGCTTCGCGATCATCGCGCGGGCGGAACGAACCTGGACGCGATCTTTCGAATTAAAAGTAACGAGTCCTCTTTGTCTCGGGCGATTAACGCTAAACCCCGATCGAGGAACAGAATTGTCGCGTAATCGCGAAAATTGTGCGAAAAGTGGTAAATAAAGCGACGCGCCGAGGGAGAGAAAAAGAAGGGAGCAGGGGTTGAAATTTCCCTAAATGCTAGACGACCGAGAGCGAAGCGAATCCAGTTAACAACGAAAATGACGAATTTTAAGAGGAACGGATTTCTGCGTTGTATTCCTAACGGGTGTTCACGGGATACCTGCGATTAACTTTCGAAGTTAATTCAGGGCACCGAGCAACAGAAATGGTAATACAACATTTTTTGCGTACTGAAATTGTGTTGCGTAATTATAGGTAATACAGAGGTGTGACGTTTTATTAATATGTAAAACTATTAACGCGTACTCGTTGGGCATCGAGGAACACCTGTCTTTCTGCGAGAACGTGTTCTGGAAGTTAAAGAAAGAAACAAGTTTGGAATTGAAACAACTAGAGAAATGAGTGTAGTGGTAGCGTATTTTCTTACGTCCTACGCCACTGTGTTTCGATAATTAAACACTCATTTTTGTGTAAGCTATCCCACTCGAAACCGTTGATTTAATTGTAAGGCGTTGAAAATAAAATTGTTTTTTCTATTAAATAATATGAAACTCTTTCCAGTCTTCAGGACGCAACGCGAGATCAAGTAACAGAATGCTCAGGGCCAAGAGTCCTCCTCCTACGCCTATGCTCTATATTAATTAGTAAGTTGCACGATGCATCTGGCTAGAATAGGTCTTCTTCGCTTTTTGGTACAACGTTTCATTAATTATGCATAGAAACGGTTCTAAGAATAGAAAGCCGAGTATCGGGGTGAGGTGCAAATAAGTCCCGGTTCGGTGAAATACAGAATGTACAAGCCATTAAATAATTCCATCTGTCGGTGGGCTAAATCAAGCCTAATTCACTTTCAGACGTGTCTCGCTGGAACGGTACAAGCTATCCTGTTTTCTTTTCCCGTGATTAAATTCAACCTGTCACGGAAGTCATAACTTCTCGCAATTAAACGATTTCTACTCTTTTTAAGAATGCCCCGCGACGACAATTAAAACCTTATGTAATTACATGCAGGTGTACCGGGCAGGAAATTCAGCGCGGAGCGATTTTAATAGACGAGCGAACGGACATCGAAAGATGGAAACTTCCGTATGTCGAGCGGCACGTCGCGGTAATAGAACAAGGCGCGTCCGTTAATTGACTTATAAAAAGCTTAAATAATTAAATTAGCATTAAAAGCCGCCCGCTGGCCGGCCCTTCGGCTATCCTATAATTCAACATTGTGCTTTATTTTCCACGCGGTGGCAGTAACGTGAAAGCTGCTGCCGGTGCTGGCTGCCGCCGCTGCTGGTCTTTTTCAAAGCGGACACACCGCACGCGCGTTAATTCATTAGTCGCCGCTATACATCGTTCTCGCGGAAACTTCCCGGTTTTTAGATTCTCTCTGTCACGGGGATTTTCAAGCGATACACTCCACCGGCAACCAGCCGTTTCGTACGTAATAATTTACACTCCAAACGAGCCGGTACTTTCCGCGCTCTTTGATGTTATTTAGGCGCGGCGATATCGGTAAACCGAGGAAGTAATAAGTCCAGCCTTTTTATTCTATAAATATTTAGGCGTGCGGTCCCCGGTCTCTCCATAAATCGATACGCGGGTCGATCATCTGAAGCGGGACAAGCCGGCTCAAAAGGACCCCGGACAATTTCGATGAAAATTTATAGAAAACTTCGACGTATTATCGCGTGCGTGCCACGTATATTCGTGGGAAAATCGAACGCGAGATGCGCACGGGACGTCGAGTCGATTCTTCCCGATTTTCACCCTTGCAACCCTCGACAGGTGGATTCTATATGGTCTTTTTTTATTCAATTTCTTCATTACTGTATTTCTATATTCTTTTTACAAAATCAAAACTTTACGATTATAACTAAATTATTTTTATGGGCCAAACGTTAAACGTGATTCTTGAGAAATATTCCATCGAACCCAATCATCCAATTCCTTACGCAGATCTTTTTAAGTTGATCCATAAAATAGAGAGAAATAAATAGAATGAAATGTGGAGCTCGACAAACTGTACGAAGATACACAATATAATACAGGACTTTTTCCAACAAGTACCAACCCGAACCCTCACCAGGAAAGATAGAATCGTTCTAGCAAGACTCAGAACCGGATACTGAAGGATTACTCATGAATACTTGCTACAAAAATCAGATCCACCAATTTGCAACTCTAACCAACCAATACCAACACACCATCTACTGTATGCATGCCATAGATTTGCTGTTCAAAGAAGAAAACGTGGACCCCATCCAGAAACATAGTTGACTTTAGAGGACCATGTTAGGAACACCTTGAACTGTCTGAGAGAAACCCAATTATACAATAAAATTTAACAGAATGACCCAAAAAATAACCGCAAAAAATCGCAAATAAACTAGTAGTGTCAACAATTCTTCACGCATTGTTTGGCTGGCTATGAAAGTCAAATTTTACTTGCAATTCGACATAGTTACAGATGTCCATGTTACGTACGTCTTTTAAAGTTTGCAAAAACTTGTGAGCTACCTTAACCCGAGGCATACTTTTAACAATGTATTCTTAGTGAAAGGGGTAGGTGAGATATTTGAAGCACAGTCAAGTGGAACGGAAGGCGATACGCTTGAGGGTGTAAACCGCCAAATGTGTGTGTTCGCCACTCATTACAGGACCGCAGAGGCCCTCGACCCCTACGCCTTTGATGTGCCAAAACCCTGAATGTACTAGAATCCAAAAAGCATACGGAATCGTTCTTGTGATCTTCGCTGCCGACATTCAAGTGCGTTATCGTCGCTCTTTTTAGTATCTTCGTGACCTTCGTGTGTTTTTTCCACCAAGTACACTACCGAACTCATTGACATCACCGTTATATGGAATTTCAGTCCAAAGAGAGTCGTTTATAAGATATTCGAAGCTTTCAAAGCCCAAATTCTAAAGTTGGAAATCGGTCGTTAGGGAAAAGTGTTTTTTAAATATATTAATTAAACAAATTGACTATTCGCAAATCCGTGTACACAGTAAAATTCGTCACTAAAAAATACGAAAGTCATTCGTTTATGTTATTCCGTTATCTTTAATGGTTTGGGAGATATTCGACAAAATATACTCCTCCTTTGGGGGTAGTTTTCATTCCTTCAACATGGTCGATGATAGAGAAAAGTGAGTGTCTAATGCCCTGTTTTATTAATTTTGACGATCGACACTGAACCTTCCCTTTTATCTTTTCATACATTTAAAATTGTATTTTTTTCTCTTCATTGTAGCGAATAAAGTCGCTAAATACAAACCAAATATCCACTCTCGAAAGGGTTTCTACTTATCAGGTCACGCAGCGTATATTTGAAAGTACAGCTCGGGCGGTTCATTATTGTACCAGAGAAGAGTGTTTCGCTCTTGATATCTGCCCAGAAATAACCTAAATTCCATGGAATATTTAACCCTTACGTTAATACCCAGGTAGCCAAGTACCCGTTTCAATTCTTTTTTTTTCAAAATTTCGGTTGTTTAGATTAAAAATCTTAAATTGACGTTAGTTTCTTGAATTATTAATCTTAGTTTTCCAACTGTTTTCTTGCTCTGTATTAATAAAATAATTTTGTTTAACAACTTTATACAGGGTGAGGCGTGAACCAGTCCCCACGATTTTTCAGCCCCTTTCAACTTCAGGACTTATAAAATAAAAGAAAAATTTATACAAAACCAGATTGAAAACATGTTAACGTTAAAAAGATTAAAAAGGTGTATGTAATTAGTAATTAAATTAAATATTCGAACTGCATTCTATCTTCTGCAACACCAAGTTCTATTCTTTGTAATAAAGTCTTATGTGTAGCTTCAATTACAGAACTTCTTTGTACATTTCTATACATTTTGTATACATTTTGATGTGCAAGTCATCGTGTAGCAGGTCGTTGAGATCGTCTCCACGTCGCCTACAATACTATGAAGTTAAAAATTCCTAGTTCCTTCTAAAAATATAACAGTGGCCTTAATTTTTGATAAAAAATCAATATGTTTTTAAATTTAAACAACTGCAACTTCTTGTCAAGATTATCTAAAGGGGTTAAAAAATCGTGGGAACAAGTTCGTGCCTCACCCTGTATAACTATGATGAAACATTACTGAATATTTATGTATTTTATCAGGAGCTAATTTATGAAACTTTGTCAATAATTAATCCCGTAGAGATAAGAAGAGTTCTATTAAAAAATTTCATGTTATTAACCCCGTATATTGAGTTACAGAAACTCGAGTAAAGTTGCATATTTGCTATGTACCCCTGTAATAAGTATAATAATAACAATAATTGTATGAGAAATCGTAGAGTACCCAGTGACCCGGGTATCGACGCCGCGTGAAACGTTCGGTTATTGGCATAAGGGTTAATCCCGAATTCATCTGAAGCGTGGGCGTAAAACGCAACTGGGCTGGAAGTTTCGGCTCGGCGCCGTAACTTTCCTGGGGACAACGGTGTCGCATCGTTTGTCGAAAAAATCTGCAAAATCGCCGGCCGTTAGCCAGTTAAAATCGCGCAACACGACGATCGCTTAGGCACGACACGCCACGAATGCACTAGCGTCGTAGTAATTTGTCCGCGTTATTCGAACCGGTCGCGGGCTACCTCCACCCTTCGTGCCCGGTATCTCTGAAACCCCTGGTTCCATGGACGTCGAAGGGGGGACCGGAGGCGACGGGCGGCACGGCGAAAATGCAGACAAATGAGTTAAAAAACGCAGGTTGCATCGCCGTAGTCGACGTCGGCAGAGCCGCGTTGCCGGCGATTTGACATTGTCGAAAGTTAATCAATGCCCCCGTGGCGGGCTGCACAGAGCCAGAGAGAACGCGCGATAGAGCGGCCGAGAGGGTGAGAAGGAAGCGACGGTACGCGGCCTCGCTCGTGCGCCGTTTCGTCAATTTTTTAAAATTAAATCACTATCTGTCCTTGTTAAATGCATTTCCCGGCAACCCGAAACCGCCCCTACGCGCTTTATGCCGCGCGAGGCCCCCCCACCACCGCTCTCTTCGGCCCCCCCCCTCTGCCCCCCATCGTCCCTCTCCTCCGCGCGCGCTATTGTACCACTCCACCCCCGCGCGGCGATCCACGTGCTGCGCCTAATGACAGACAGTTGGCCGCGAAAAAAAGTGTGTAAATCTGCTGGAACGAGGCAGACAGAGATACGCGGCGGCGGATCGAAGTGCTGCGATCGTCCGCGCGTTCGCGCGAGAGGGAGAAGCGGCGCGCGGACGAGTGCCGTAAGAGAGGAACGGCCGCGACGCGACGGCCAGGTAACGGGAAGAGAACCGAGAAAGAAAGAGACAGAACCGCGCCATCGCGGCTTCGTATATAGATGGCGGGTAACGTCCAGGCTCGGCCGAGCGCGGCCATTCCGGTAAAACGCACCGGAATAAAAATAATGGCTGGAAATGGACACGGGGGGGTACCACCGGCACCTCGTCATTTTTTTCTATTAGCCGAAACTTACAAACACCCGGGGCTTCCGGCCATTTCGGACGGCCGCGCCGACCGCCAAACTGCTCTGCCGTCCGTGTTCCCGGTGCCACGTCGAAACTCGAAACGCCGCGGCTCGTTCCCCGGCCGGGCAAAAATCGTGGCCATATTTTTTTCTGACTCCTCCCTTCGTTCTGGTTTCGTTTTATTTCTGTTTTTCGTTCGTTGCGAGGGGTGAGAGGGGGGGGGGACATTTTGTATTTTTTTTCTTCTCTTTTCAGTTTTTTCGCTCGCTCGTCCGCGGACGAACGAGAAGGAGTCGGGCCGGGAGCGACGGCGGTCGTTCGCGCGATTAAAACGTCATCCGCGGCGGTGCAAATGACGACACTTATTTTTCTCCAGCCACGGTTTCGAGGGCGAAACGCTCGCCAGGAATAATTCAGTCGCTTCATTGCGGTTATTAATTTTGCGACCGCGTACGCGAGGAAAAAAATTGTTGACGCGGTGTTTTGAACGATTCAACTTATGCCGCTCTTTGGCAGCGCACGTGAAACCGAGCGCCGTCCCTGTCACCCCCAATTTCGCCCCGTTGAGGGGCCAACGCGGAAGATGAATGGCGAACGGGGCATTTTATAATACATCGACTTAACGATCGCGTTTTCCTCAGACTTCTTTTCTTTATCGAAATTTGAGAATTTCCCAATTCCTTTTCGTTATATACAAGTTGGTACTATCGAACAGAGGATGATTCTATGTACGAAAATAAATCGAAGATAAGAAATAACATATTTCTGTTTGAAGCTTCGTTTATGAGAAAATCGAGTTTGAAAATTGTTTCGAGCTCTCGAGTAGCACGATCATTTTCGTTTACACTTTCGTATTCGTGGTCTTCTGCGATGTTTACATGCCATCTTTTGGAGTACGACTACTGGCTACAGTAGAATTGTAACCTTGTTTCGCTACAACAATCGTGAATACGTTAACATGGTGAAAACGTTAGGAGCTAACTAAGTATTGCAAGCAACAATTTCGAAATTGTCACCATCCAAACAAAAGGGTGATACAATAAACAGAGCAGAGATTAATTGAGTGCGGTGCATTACATAATAACCATAAATCTGGTGGTCGTAAAAGATCTGTAAATTTTGATACAGCAGTTCTTAATACCGAATAATAACAAACGTATTATCAACACATTTTCAAATTCGATTTTTCATAAACGAAACTTCAAATGAATAAATTTGATTTCTTTTTTCCGACTTAGAATCACCCACTACCCGATAATACCATCCGTCCAGTAACACCCTGTATAAACGGGGAGAAAATCTATTAATGTACAGAAAGGTACACTATGAAATAATGTATGTATTTACTAACGTGGTTCTAAATTCTAGATTTTATATTCCTTATCTTCGCAATTCCTCATCTCCAATCCCCCTCTGTTGTCAAACGTGTAGTTTATTTATTATTGAACACTTTTTTTTTAGCATACATTTTCTAAATTTTCATTCTACTTGATTTGTTTTACTCGAACTTGTACGTGACAAGTTGAGAAGCAGCCTCTGGGCGTATCTATTCCAGAATTGCATCGATTCGTATAGACGAACGTATGACATATAATATATTATAAAATTCTTGAAATCGCGAAATATTCCCATCGGGAATCGAGAATCGCCAAATATTTGGAAACTGTTTTCTCGAGAAACGGGAATGGAATTTTGTTAAAAAATCTCGAGAATCCTCGAGACGGTATTCCCGTGCACAATCACTAGTTGTACTAAAGGTTGGAACGAGGAATGACATTCTTATAATTCCCTTCGTACTCGCATCGAAACTTACACATCAACATACGTATAGTAAATCACTTTGCTCGCATGAATTCAGAAACTTATTTTCAATTCTAATGTACGAAACATTAAGTTACATTAATGTGTACCACTCGATGTATAAATAAGGGAGATGAAGAGAGGTTTTGAAAGTACTGTTCTTTTTTCTGGTCTCAGAGAAAAGGTATAAAACAGTATAAACATCGCGATCTAAAAATATCATCTCCCAAGGATGTTTCTCAACTTCTCCGTGTCTGATATTGAATCGAAAAAGGGCGGTTGCAGTTCTGGTGATCTTCTCGTGAAGCGATTTGGCCGAGGGACGAATCGAAGCGTCCAGGAGCTATCAGAAATAGTTATTATGTCGGTTGATTGCGTTCGTGGCGGACAATATTAACGGCAATTCGTACGTAAGAGGACGGTCATCGATGCGCTGTTTCCTACTGATGAGTCACTTTAATCGAATCTCGAACAGTGATGGACGCTGGTAGTTAATCGCCGTTATGCATCGTCCGTATTACAATGGGAGCGTATACGATGCCAATAATCGGCAAATACAGATCGAGAAGTCCATCAGATTCTCGAAGAGCGTCGTTAATTTCGTCGAAGGTTGCCGCGGACGATCATCTCCGTTTAAGGGCAACTTCGTCGTATATGATTATGGAAGATATATCCGCGTACATAAAATCGCGGACACTCGATGTACATAAATATCGGGCAGCGCAATGGTAACAGAGGCATACTTGACTGACGTTAATTGTGCATAATTCCCCGCGTGGCTTTCGCTTGGCCCGCTTTAACGAAACGCGTACGTTACTTCTTAGGGGCTTTTCGGCCCGCATACGAATGAGTTGAAACGATCCTCGAAACAGAGTACAAACGTTCGATCGTTCTCGCTCGGTATTCCTACTCGACGAAAGTATTGTATCGAGTTGCTGCAAGGATATTTGCGATATAATAATCTTCGTTGCTTCGCCATTTTATAACCTATAAAAACTCCAATTAAACTGTAACACTGAATGGATGGATACGTTGGATATCCGTTAAAAATAACATCTTCTCCGGAGAAGGCTTTAAATAAAGATCGAAACGTACAAATAAATACTATGTTTCACCGTCAATTTGAAGAGCCATTATGTTTTCCTTCCTTTAATTTAGATCATCACGACGACCAAAATAATGCGGGACAGAGATAATCGTTATCAACCGCACTTAAAATACCCGAAATGCGAACCAGAGACATCTCTGGAAATCACTGCGGCGACAAACTGTCCGCGTTTCATTAAAAGTGAAGCAACTTTGGTCAATCACACTTTGCAATTTTAAAATATTGCAGTTCGTCACGCTCTAGAATTCTCTGTACCCACGGTTCATTCACACCTTCTCCCAACGTGTTGATCTCCGAAAGGAAAAAATAAAAGTATGGCGAAGTAATTTATTTCTATAATTCGCCTAAGGGTTGCTCGTTCCTAGAAGCATAAATAAAAAAACTTCGATTTCGTTTATATGAAACTTTAGAGACTCCAATTATTCTTCTCTTTATGTAATGAATGCATTAGTATACTTGAGGACGAACTGGTGGTTCGGGAGCCACGATTGGCTCCATTCCCTACTTTTCTGCCCCGTTCAAGTGCAGAACAACTTCTCTCATTATGCTTACTGTGCAGAGTTGGGACTAGTGTCTGGTAGCAGGGACTTGTGGCTCTCGAAGAAGTCAACCCTCGTGTACTTCATTACGAAGAGCACTCCAGTCATGGAGGTTCCTTTTTCTCTTCTTCTTCTTTCTACTTCTTTCAGTGTATAAATTCCCTCCATCTCATTTGAAATTATCATTTAAAAAAAATTCCTACCCTCGACAATGTTGTGACTGTTTTAGCCAGTTGAAGAACTTGATATTTATTCTCTAATCCATCTTGAAATTATGTGCATAAGATTTACTAAGATTAACTTCATTATTACAAGCTAGCTAAACATACAGAGACATACAACTTGCAACTTAATTAAAAATACGTTAGAAAGGGAGGTCCAAAACCAGTTGGAGAACTCTAACGTCGCAGCTTGTAGATTATTACAATATTTTACGCGTTTGGTTCGGTTTGAGCAAAGCGTAGGAATTGTTTGACGGGGTGAACGAGGGTTAAACATCGGTCCTCCGTGGCGTAGTTTCCCGAGATGCAGGAATCCCGTCGTAAACAAGAGACTTTGCAGGCGTTAGTGGAACCAGGTTACAAGTCTCTCAATCATAGACGAGCGTTACCGCGCCCACAATGAGCCAACGCGAACTTATCGAAGGCACGGTCCACTCAATCAAAGAAACACTCGGACGTGGCAACGTTCCCGCATCGAATTATGACGCGCGTTAGATCAACAACCCCTTTATTACGCGGAAACCGGAGCGCGGGTTTCGCCCGGGCTCGTAGATCTCGCGGAACGTTAAAGGAGCTGGGAACCGGTCCGAAGGATCGCAGACGGTTCGTAACTCTCCCAGCGAATCCTTCTGATCTCCTTTAAAGTTGGACTCTCGCGAGCACTCCGTCGATCCCTCTCGATCTGTCCTTTCGTTTTGCAGGCGTCCCCGGACAACGGCGAGGCCATTCCGAGCCGAAAGGCGTTAATTATAATTAGCAGAGGCGAGATTAGTAATTAACACTTGGGGGTAATCGCGAGCGTTGCATGAAGATACAGCACGGGCGGTTTGTCAGCGTGTGTGTGTGCGTGTGGACTCGTCTCTGTGTTTGAAAGTGTGTTTCTCTGTCGTGTGTGTCTGTGTATATGTACGTGCACGTGTACGTGTGAACGCGGATAATAACGCCAGGCACGGCCGAGAAGCCGGCCGAGGCAGGTCGCCCGATTTATAACGCAGATAATAATTGCGGGCCGAACTTTAATATTCATGAGCCAATCAGATTTGCGCTCCGGAGTCGACGGGACTTGCTGCGTCCGCGGGCCCCTTCAGAGATTCATTGTGGTACCGCGACGTCCTGCTGGATACCATGGACCCTTTCCCTAGGATTTCGGTCCCCTTTTAATGCCAACTGTTGAAATACGAGAATAACGTGTATCGGGAAAATACGACGTCGTTCGACACGCGTTTCAGCGACGTTTAGGTAACGCAAACGTCCCAATTACCGATACATTTTGTGCCAATCGTAACTTTATAGTCCCGCCGTGGTCTACATTATAAAATTTTTTACCATTTACATAAATGTCACGGGCGACCATCCCCCCTCCCCCAACAGCCCTCAATAATATTGACAGGGGATCGGGCGAGCCGAAGCTTCGATTTTGTTTGCTTCTACAAAATTTTCAACATTAGGTTGCGTAATCCGTTCGAGTCTTTTTACGAGAATATTAAATACTGACAATTTTATGTAGAATTCACTCGACCAATAATATATTTTCCAATTCATCCAAGTATAAAATCTGTTTTATTTGGATAGAGATATTCAAGTGTTGTATAGTAGTGAAAGAAAACAGTATGTAAGTTGCACTATGCGGCTTACTGTGTTTATAATTGCTTCGATTCTTGCGGAGAGCAGTATGCAGCGCCAATTTTTTGCCAATATTTGACACGTGTAATTGTGCACGCAATTAGAATTTTAATACAAAATCTGTAAACGCGACGGTAATTGGACCAGTGTTGGAATTAGGTGCACTTTACTTTATTTAATGGCGAGCATTCGCACGGTCGTAGGATCGAACCTTTTGTCTGCATTCTCGATCTACTTTACGCGGTAGTTCATTGCCCTTTTATCCCATTAAGCACGAAAATTATTTTTTTTCAGAATTGGTGTTTATTTTCTGCCGTACTAAAAAATATTTTATCAATCCTCTGTCGCGTGAATTTCATTTCATCTTCAAAATTTATAGGAAACTATTTGTTAGTCTAATAGTAAGTTGTCGATACCTTCATTGTGTCCTAATTTCGTAATATTTATTTCATTAAATTGAGATAAGACATTGGTTTATAGAAGTATTTACTATGCATCAAGGAGAAGAAATCCAGGGAAAGGAATTTGGGTTTGATTGGGGGCTAATACATCATTTCACTTTAAAGTAGCGTTGTCCTTATTGGCTGAGCGAAGTATTCTTCTCTTCTCGCAAACACACAGTGCTAATATCGAGACAGTTACATACATATGTAATTCTATGTTTTAAAATTGTATCTAAACCAAATTACACATTCTCCAATCTCGTTATGCTAGCAAATATGAGAGGTCATATTTTAATTTTTTGAACCAGTTGTACGAAAATTCCTTCTCGAAAAGCTATCGACTGATAATCGTATGTATATCTATTAACATCGATACGTCCTAAGATTTTTCGAATCGTAAACTTTTTCTTTGGTTTCTGGTGGTGGTAGGTTTCGAAGAGTGTCAGTCGTGCTTGGCCCTTTGTCTTCTTTTCCGGATAAAAACGAGCTTAATCAGCTGTCTCGAAAGACACTTTCCAAACGTCTGGGTGGCTGTACGTTCGTTTGACGTACCGACAACGTATTTTCGCCGTTAGGCTCCCTATGTCACATTATCATCGGCATTTGAGGCTGACGTTAGCCAGGGTAAACTGGGGGCTACCTGGTGCCGTCGCGGTGCATCGGCCAGCTCCCGCGGCACTCTACGCCCAGCGCCTCATTAAAATATGCAAATACACAGCTCTCGGGTTGTCCGTTCTGTTTCCTTGCTTCCCCTCGCAGCCACCTTACGCGCGCATGCGTCGAAATGTTTACGATCACGGCGAAATTAAAAGTACCGCTAAAATATTGCCTCTAATACGTATGTGGTGGCCAGTCGCTTTCTTCGCTGGCTGGCTCGCCTCCGAAGCCTACTGTTCGAAGGCTAGCACGCACCACGCTGAACGATCGCATTCGATACGCCGATTCCAAACGGTGCGAACGCTTCAGACGGTTCACTTAACAAACTTCGACATCCCTTAACTTTGTTACACTCCAACCTCTCGTTTAGTCCTCGTTCGCTGCGCTGGAATGCTTTCTTGCTAATCCTCTCTTGCTGTTAAAGCTTGTGGGGATCTAGAAAAACGATCTTCTTCTCAGTCTATGTAATCCTCTTTATGATGAATCTTAAGTGTTTCCATTATCAATTTACTAATAAGGTCGCTTATAATTATAAACTAATTTGATTATTGAAAATTTTCCAAGTTGATCTTCGAATCACCGAGACACCGTTGCATACGAAAGAGTTCACTATTTCAGGTATTGGGGACCGCGGTTTGAGAAACACTGACCCGACGCACATACTTCAATCGCGGGCTATCAGAAGTATATAAAATGTAATATGGGGTGCACGCCCCTGTGATCGTTTTAAATACGACCGGCGACAGTCTTTCGCGGCACCGAGCCGTCGATATTTCGGACTCATCAGCGACCCTGATCGCCATCACCTTATCCGGCATGTAATCCGCGACAACGAGGAGGAGTTAAGGACTTAGCTCCGGTCAGGTGACGGGCGATCGCGATAAACAAGTTTGTATGGATTTACGGAAGAGGTATGGGGTCCGTTGAGCTCGCTCGGAGTTCCCCTTGACGAGCAAAACGAGCTGGTTTCGGACAGCTCCGGGCGGAGCTTCGCCTCTGGGCCCCGTGCAGCCGGGTCTCTCGTCTCGTCGCGACAGCGTCGGGCCCGATTGGCTGACAACCCTCGGCGTACGCGCGTTTGCGCGCAACCACGATGATTTTTACGATCCCCGATCCTCTAACGAGTAGCCCCGCGCCTATTCCATCCGATCTTATGCGGCGATAATTCTTCATTATCGTACATTGTTGCGGGACGAGTTCGGCCGCGGCGGCGTTCTCGTTGTTCCGTCTAAGTCCCCCGACGACCGTTCGGGCGAAAATCGTTTTTTACGAGACAGTCAGTGATCAGGATGCATTTTAATTGCCATCGTTTTTGCGCGGGTGAATCTGACGTTTACGAGAAGACCCGGGGTAATCAGGCTGCAAAGTAGTCGATTCGTATTCCCTATTCGTTACGGTGTTGCGTTCACCGTCCTTACAGGGGCGAGAACGGGGCACCGAGCACGAATTCGAATTCGAATTATCCCTTTCGGGCGACCGATTAATGCGCCGGGCAAAACATCCACGGAGGCCGGGTTTGATCTTTCCGCGAGATAGAATCTTCTAATTGCCGTAATCGCGGCGACCCACCCCTCGCGGCTCTGTAGTTATTAACCTTTAACACGGTAATGTCGACAATGTGCCGGTCTTCGGTTAACGATTTCTTGCTGGTTTCTTGTCGATAACGTCCCCGGGAATTCGATGAATCGATAAGCAAATGCGGTGGAATGCGGTACTACCTAAAAGGCTCGTGTAGTTCTTTTGCTTGCGTTCTTGTATTACAATACAAACGTTAATCGTCGAACGGCGTGCTTATCGATATTATGTATCGATAGTCCGGCTGGTGTGGATGCGAAAAATTAACCTAAAGAACGGATTTAATACAGATGTTACAGGTTATACAGATTTTCAGTTAAAAGAGTGTATTATAATTTTATAAAGTGCATATAATATAATTCGAGCATGAATTAATAGCGCCTGAAACTTAAAGGTTAATTATTTAAATACTGTTCAACTTTAATGAAATTGTAGGGATTAAGTGTTGTTTGAATGCGCATGCGCGGGTATGTTTGCGCGCGAGAATTTGATTAGAATTGAAATGTGTTTTATGTTATCCATTTTATAACGATATTTGCAATTGGTGAAATTGTGAATATTTGTTTGTTATTATGGTTTTATTTACTCCTATCATTTCATTAAATTTTTATAATATACAATTTTACGTTGAACCATTAAAACGTGTTTTTTTAAAACTCTGTAAAATGTGAATGAAAGTCTAGATCATTCTAGTAATAGATTCCCCACAAAGTTGGAATATCTGAATTCTTCAGAAGATAAAGTTCTACTATTATAGTAGATATAAAGTGTCTTATTATTATAAAGAATAATTAAAGTATCAAAATCATTAGATGAAGACGCGTGTGTCTGTCACTGCAGCTTGCACCCGAATAAATTTAAGTTGTCCATTTTATAACAATATTTGCGATTGGTAGAATTGTGAACATTTATTCGTTGTTATGGTTTTATTTGCTCGTGTTAATATTTCATTAGTTTTTAAAACGCGTTTCCTTTAAACTCTGCAAAACCTGAGAATCTAGGTCATTCTAGTAATAGATTCCCCACAAAGTAATAATACCTGAATTCTTCAGAAGATGAAGTTCTACCAAAAAGAAACAAAACATCTCATAGACATAAATTACATTTAGTCACTTATTATTACAACGAATAATTAAAGTATCTAGCTGCCACTGCAGCTTGCACCGGAATAAATTTAACAGCCGAACACCGTGCATAGCCTAAATGTCGAACAGGCTCGAACTTTCACTGCGGAATTGTATAATTTCGCCCGGTAAAAAGTCACGACGGGCCGTGTCGTGTAAAAATTAATTGCTCGCGCGCAATTAAACGCGCGCTGCCCGCTGGAACCGAGTGTTTAAATTATTAATTAGCACGAAACAAATTTCCGAAGGCGCGGTACGAGGACAGCTGACCGCGTTTTTCGTATTACGTTTGTAAGTATGATTTATGGTCACGACTCCCGGGCGCGTAACTCCATCGCCGCGTAATGGTATCCCTCGAGAGGATTCTGCACCTTTGCAACGCGGACAAAGAAACAGCTCCTCCGACGTGCTAATTATGCTGGCCGAGTGCAACCTTGCTCGTGTAACATTGGAACGGTTCACTTGGACGGGTTCCCAATTGCTCCGGCTGACAGAAGCACAGCGACAGGGCATGAAGTATCGGCGGACATTCGTTACGTTAATGCACGATTTTATTACGGTCGCATTTTTAATTGCGGACTCGAGGATATCCGTGCCTGGACACCGACAAACTGGGGCGTATTCGGAATTTTAAAACGCGAAAATTTATTTACGATTTTAGCTTCGTAGTTGGCACCGGTTATTTATGCGCGTAACGAGCTGTAAATTTTCGTAGACAAGTGTATAGTTCTTGTGCAATCGATGCGAGAAAATTGTGTCTATACGGTCGATAGAATTTTTACGCTATCCGCGAACGGAACGAGAAAGATAGATCAATTCCATAAACTCTTAAATAAAGGAATAGAATTAACGCTAGAACTTCGTGTAATTCACGGAGAATAGAATACTAATGAAAATGATCTGTATCAATTGAAGGCAGATCGCTGCTCAAAGTAGGTCATCGTTGGACGCGTTTAAGTGCTTTTCATAAATAATTATTCGTTGCTCGATGGTGTAATGGAAAAATACGAACCTACGACGTAATGTTCTCCCGGTTCATAGGTGATCGACGCGGTAGCCAACGTGTTAATACGATACTTGAAACGAAAAGTGCCGTTGCATTTATATCGAAGCTAAAAGGCCGCGGAGATAAATTGCCACGATAAAAGGTACGATACTCTCGCGCGAGCTAGACCGTTTCAAAGACGATCCTCTCCGTATTCCATCTTCGTTCGATGAAAAACAACCTGGCGAAAACGTATTAAAACGTAACCGCGCGGTGTAATTACGACGATAAGAAAAATTCCGGGAGCCTGTTTCGGCACAGTGGTCGCCGGTTTTCTGTCGATCATAGGAATCCACGGTATACGCAGTTTCCACGGTATAAATCTTTGTCGTCGTTGCAACGCTGCGAGGAGTCTTGTACAGCCTCGAAAGCACTTAATCACAGTTACCCTTATTGAGCTTACAGATTTATCCACGCCCAGTAGCCTCGGTGCTATCATGCCGAGCGGATGATTACCCAGCTGCGTACCAAATGATGCAAAAGACCGGCCAGAAAGGCGTACAATAAAATGCCAGGAGGCACTTCATTACGATTCCCCATAACGCATTCAAATAACTCGTAATGGCAGCGCGGAATAACGATTGTGCATAGTCGTGTACGATAGCGTTTGCTCAAATTATTATCAATCGCGATTAGCCGAAACCGTTCAGTTTTCGGAAGCTTTCATTTAAGAAATTTAAACAAAATCAAATATCGTTAAAACTTGCGCGTCGAGAATTGCCTGTTTTCGAGATTGATTGCCTTGTAACCGTGTAATTACAAAGATTGCTCGCGTTTCTCCGTAATTATTACTCTTATTTATTATTCATTTCAGCCCTCAGGCCACGAAATAGACTTGGGTCTCTCAACCATTTAACAACCTTTTCATCCATTCTCCACATATTCCTCTCTAATTTGTCACATTTCTCCACTAAATGCTTAATCAATACTTATTCTATTCCTCTGTATTGTTGCACCAAGCCCTTGCAACTAATTTTTGGCTCCCTTCATTGTCTTTCTTCGCCAAATATTTCGATCTTCCATAGATTCAATTAATTTGCACGCGTTTATCTGTAATTGTTTTTAGAAATTTCGAAGCGCGCGTAACGAAAAATGTTAGGGGAAACCGAGTAATCCGGGTTCGAAAGGTGAAAGCCCCCCTGCCCCCTGGTGGGGGCAGACGTCTTGACACAGAATGCCTTCCGGACGATGGAGTTTCCAGGTATCGGTATATTCCGATCATTCCTATCCGTAGATTACGCGTGGGAGAGGCATTGTATCGGTACGTGGAGTATATTGGCCGGCTGGAATCTGGTTGGAGCGAAATCGCATTAAGGAGCACACTCGGTTTGAAAATCAGAATTAATATCGCGTCATCGTTCGTCTTATCTACGGCAATTTAACCCCGTTCGAGCTCGGGGGTATGTAGCGTCCGTGGGATTTTTGTTAATGCGTAATTGAATTTACGGAGCGTGTCTACTAGATTGTATCTGGCCTATAGATTTCATCCGGACGATAACCTTGGGAAGGCGTGGACTGGTGGTTCGATTCAATTCCCATTTATAACACCGTCACATCGAAAGTGGCGCCGTAAGTATCTGCAACCGACTGTAAATACACACGTGTCCGCGGATACGAATGCACGCGCTTGTGCATTTATAGGTGTGCAGCCGGTACACGGCGCCGCGGTAAAATTCAATCAACTTCTTGCTCCTTTTTTTCTTTTTTCGCTACCGTCGCCCTTCCACCGGGCGCCTGGGACAACTCTAGATCCCTCGTCAAATACTCGCGGATACCTGGTACGTACTCTCTCGTCATGTGCCAAAGTGTTACCCGGCCACTCATTAATATTCGTCCTCTAATTGATACGTACATCGATACCGATCACGCGGAGGTAACCGGCCCCCGGTAAAAGTTAATAATTCTCGATAATTCGCTGGACTTAACTTTTGTAATGAGAGAGCCTGGACGGAGGTAATAACTCGTGATCTTTGGTCCGCGTGCAAAAAACGACTTGCCCTGCTTACCGGCGCGCCGGGGAATTAATTCAGCGCGAAATTAGCAGGTGCGTCGGAGTCACGGGTAAAAATAAATTCTCTCTAATCGTTATCGGGCTTCTGCATTTTTTTCTCCATCCCCCCCCCACATGCATTATTAATACGCGACTGTATCATTATGTAATTTAGTTGCCATTACGATAACTTATGGCTGTATCACAATATTGCAATTAATCTACCCCTCCTCGGGATATTAAATTCCTTCGGTTTTAATTCACTACCGTTTAACCGTCATCGCGGTTCCCTATCGAGGGAACGATTTCTATGTTTCTGGAAGGGTATTTTCAATGTTTAAAATAATGAAACTTATGTAACTTAATTATTGACACTGATTGTCGCTCCGGAGACAGGAAATGATTTAAAAAAATGCTCGTTTGGAGGAATGTGGGATACGGTTGGGATTTTCTCATTTCTTCAGTGACAAGTCATCAGCTTTTTTTAATAATAGAAGCTTCTGAATATTTTTCGAAGCGTTTTAATTTTAATGTATAGAGCCATATGAATTCGTTCAGTTGCTCATAGTCTAAAAATAGCCAGAGTAGACACCAATTTTTGTTCGCGTTACCCACCAGTCTTGATCTTCTTATCTACCAGTATCAGTTCCCGCGAGAGCACCGTAAATTCTACGGACGATTAATAACGATTCCATAAATTGCAACGACGAGTTTTAAACTAATTAAAGAGCAGTCAGGTAGTCTAATATGTACCGCGTTCCAGCGATAATTGATCAACTAAATCCGTAGTCCCGAGTACCCGACAAAGTCTCCGCGAGCCTAACAGCCACGGACGTCTGACAAGAGCGTGCAGTATTTCAAGTCAACGCCTCTGATTGTCACTTAACGAGGCCGAACAGCCTTTGGGCAAATTGTTAGGGCCGATCGGACGAACCTGTTAGGCCACGGTGCTCCTTCGTAACGCGATAGCGCGTGGGCAGCGCTACACGAATGTTAATTGTTTACCGATGATACTTTATGAAGATCATGACTCAGCCACTCGGTGTTCGCGAGCTATGTGTTCGAACATCGATTCGACATTTTCTAACGAGTACCTACCACACGCGGCGTTCTTCGAGCGAAATATCGGGACCAACCATCGCAAAGCCCGCGGGCGCATTACTTCAATCGTCTCCTACGCTAAACGGACCTCTTTCGATCGGTGCCACCGATCTATTTGTCTTATGCTTATTGAGAATCGGTACGTGAAATTCGAACGAGATTATGCCTCCGAGGAATCCACTCTAAATAGAACGCGCGACAGAAACTGGAACGAGGATAGTTAAATCTTTCTCTTCTGTAAATGCAGAATTTTATAGAAGCGGGATTAACAGATTTTTATCTTGTCGAATGTGGGTCGGACCTCGAATATATTTCCTTGCCTTCAGACGTTGCAACAATCGTGTTCCTTAATGAAAATTCGTTATTACTGACGTTTATCTCGCTACTATTTTCAAATTCGTCCCTGCTTTCTTTTCGTTTGAGAGAAAGCGATTCTGTTTAGTAATGATTGAATTTAACCTTTAGCATCGTTAACTTTCTTCGAGATCGAGGTCTCCGTTTAGTACCGTAAAAAGGGCAATCAGAGTTCAGTAAAATGTCTGTTATACCTGATATCGTAAAATCAAATTAATGAAAAATAGAGAGGAGTAGTTATGCTAGTACTGAAAACTAAAATTCTTGCATTACTTAGTCTATTGCAACAATCGTATAATCAATAGGAATTGCTGAAACTACTTTTAGTATGTAAAGTCAAAGTAAGTTGCAAAATAAACATAGAAGACAACATAAATTATAGTAGTTGGTATAGTCATCGGATAGAGGATGAAATGCCCTTTGAAACGAGCGTTTGAACAAGTCGATACCTTTATTAGTTCTGGAGATATAGCGATTTTAATTTCAAGTCGATGCGGTTGCCAGTTTCGGAGATATAAGGGTCCGAAGCGTTTGTTTACGTTTCATTGGCGCGAGGTGAATGAACTCGTGCGCGTGAAAATAGTAAACAGTGCGTAGTAAATTCTTGGAAATACGTATTACAGAAATTACGATATCTCCAAAACGAAAAGTCGGATCGACAAAAACCAAAAACCATTTCAAAGAGGAAGCTTTGCCACTGTTAACAATGGCTCGATAAAGGAGAAAACACTAGTAGTTTCGAAATTGCAAGCGTCTAAAGTCTTAGCATTTTTAATACGCGTTAATAGGCGTTTCTAATAAGACGGAGAGTGAAATTTCAAAAATTATCTTTGCATTTAAATTGTGATCTCCAAAACGGAAAGTCGGATCGTCATAACCAAGAATCATATCAAAGGTGAAGGTTTGCCGCTTTAATGTAAAGTTCAACTATTTTTAATACACATTTAGACTGTTCTAAGACAGTGACAACTGAAGACTCTCTCTTTTCGTCTTTGCTATACATATATTTCCTATTTACATCGGAAGCTAACAATAATTTAATATCAAATTTTGTCCGGTTCTTTTACAAAAAATATAAATCATTCAATTGATCAGACGACCGGTCGTGATAAGTTTAATGTTAATAAGTAACATCGACAGATGCGAAAGGCGTGAAATTCCAAGGGACGTCCAGTGAAGAAATTCGTTCGAACGCACCGACGAATTTACCAGCAGTATCACCAAGACACGTCGAAGTTCTAAATTCACGATTTGCACCAAAGTTCGACACTGTTTGTGCAGCATACGCCACGGTTAGTTTGCCGGTGGTCACGTGAGACCAGGTCTCACGTCTTGTACCGGTACTATAGCTCACATTCTGTTGGCCGGACACTTGGCGACGACCCATCCCTCATCCCTGTCGTAGCTGTCCGAGCTTCTAGGTACTGTCCAGTCACTGAACTCTCGAGCAACTTCTGTTATTATAAGTTAACCCCAGCCCCGCCTTCCCGCTCGCGACCCGAACTCCACCAGCAGCCTGCTCAGATTATGGCCATCAGCCAGCGACGCGAGATCTGGGTAACGCCGTACCCAACTTTGCTTCGTTTGTATAAGGAAGTGTTTCAGGTCACACGAAGAATAACACGTTCGACCTCTTGTCGGTTCTTCAGGGATGTCTGCCGAGGCACTTCGGCTGATTTGGACGCCGGGATCCGGTCTGGGATTTTCAACTTCGAAAGTAATCGTCATCCATTAACCCTGAATTGCCGGGTCTACCACTCAGGAAGACTAATCGCCCGTAAAATTGACGCGTACTTTAAGATCATTAGACACTGGTTCCTTACAGCTCCTTGGTTAATTCAATTTCGTACGTTCCATACTGCTCGCAGAAAACTACCACGCCGCTAAAACGTTATCTAGATACTTAAAACTTTAGATAAATCACACTAATATATTATTATGTGGATTAAAGAAACTTTATGTTTGCTGTTTATAAGAAAATATATTGTAGCTTCTTTTGATGTTGAGAAATAGTTCATAAACATGTCTGACCAAGTCTCCTATCCATACCAGTTCATTACTATATTAGAGACTTTAACGAACAGTAAATCTAAAAAGTGTATAGTATTTTCAACGAAGTTTTTGGAAGTGAACTGCAGAAAATATAAAGTAATTTCTATTAAAATGACTGTAATAATTTTGACACAATCTATACGAAATTTGAGTTTTTCAAGGTACAAACGACCCTTCTATTTCGTGTGTTATCGTCGAAAGTTTCCATAGATTAAAAAATTGAAAAGAGTTTTTAAAGACACAGTTCCAAAATGTATTATAGGTAGAAAATAGTCCAAGTCGTTGGAGAATTTCACGTGAGCGAGGAAGTTTGAAAAATTTTCGATTTCTTGAAACGGAGAACGCGTTTTCTCGAACGTTCACCGGCCGGATATCGTATTACCCGTTCGATAAGCTTTATACAAGTTGTAATTACGTTGACGCTAACGACATTTTGTTTGAAGAAAAGGAGCAGGATCAGGAGGAATTATTCCGAGTAATCTGCGGCGTTAAAAACCAGCGAGGTGTTCGGTCTCGGAAGACGGAGGGGGCTTTTTTGAGGCGAGGTGCGCGAAGGAGACAGAACGAAGCAGCTTTACGAGAGCAGAAAGTTGCGCGGGAGATATAAAGCAAGCGCGTCGCATATAACTTACAATCAGCCACGTTCGTTCGCCTGCCTTTTCGTTTCACTCTAGTCCTCTTCTCGTCGAGCTACTGCGCGATTTTTTGCCTTGAACTCGGCATCACGGTTCGACTTAGCCAAAGAATTTACGGGGCCGGCTTGAACGGTCCTAATTTAATGGGTCCGCAATTTACAATTCGCGAGACGAGATTTTGATAAACCCTTAACAATGTTCTACAAAAGGACGAAACACCGCTATCTGTATTATTACGAGCAGAACACAGATAAATTCTGTCGTGCTCCTTGCTAATGGACAATATTGATTTAATGAAAGAGTTCAAATCGATCCGTTCGAGTAATTTCTAAGATGTGTTGAAACTCGAGGTCCCTGTGTCGGAAGTTCGATTACCATGTCAGACTTCAGTCGCTTAAAATTTCTTCGACTATATCAATAAAATGTAAGCTTTATAAAAATGTTTTACTTAGTCGTTTCGTATAGTATATTATTATAGGATGGGTATTCGTTGGTTGAGGAACAAACTCTGATGTGGATCAGAAACAAATTCACAAATTCTTTACAGATCAGTATACAAAACATAATAAAATATATAAAAGTTGTTGAAAGGAAGATAAGAGATATTAAAAGGAAACTCGATGATTATACCTAAAGGAATTCTATGTATCAGAAACGTCGGTTTCCTATATATTTGGAGATCGTCTACTGTCCGAAAACATTGTAAAGTTGTAATTTATCGCGAGACGGTAAATAAAAGTGATTGCATTTGGTAAAATAAGATCTGAGTTTTACTGAAATCGGTATGCCGAAGGATCGTCGAAATACGTGTATCCGGCACCGAATAACAACGAACCCCTCGAGTACCATAACCGGTAGACATTTACTCGGAATAAAAAAGTCCAAGTGCAGGGCACTTCGTTTCGCGTATACAGCCGATATAATTGGCCGATTTTACTCGTCGCGGTCACGCACGGGCATTGGCAAACGGAGATAAGTTAATGAAATCGGAGGCGATATAGTTTGGTTTATGATCGAGATTGTTACTCGTATTCATATAATACGGGCACCGGTACGAATTGATTAACCGCGATTCTCGGCGGACCAACGGAGCTTAATTAAGTTATCGATTTATTTTCCGTATTGTTCACCGTAAAGCTCCCTCCTTCTTCGTCTCTGGGCGTAAGTAAACGTTTATGTAGCTCGTCACGTTCGCTCGGGAGTGCTTCGCCACTCACTCACCCACGAGGAGACCGATGCTGATGGCGTCGACGCGTTGCGTGAATCTCGATACGGGAAGAATTACGTCGGAACCCCGTCCCTTTCTTTAAATCACACCTCGGTTAAGAATTCGCGCGAATGAATATGGATGATACCCGGCTGCCAGTAATTATTCCCATGGCTTTACAACCGCCATTCTCCGGACGTAACGAGCCCCTAATTTAGAGAAACTAGTGTCGTCTTGACGGGGATTATTCTTCCATCGATTACAAATAGATTATTATTAGTCCCCATGGGGGGGTCTCAGACTTATTCCATCACTTTATGGCTCGAAGGTAAAATCCGAAATGCAAATAAATATTTAAAAAAGTAATTTTCTCACACTAGCTTCAATCTTAATCATCAATCGTATTTAACATTGTTAATTTTATATTTGGGTTTTATTTTAGATGACTAACAGATTATTACAAATTACTTTATCACTTTGACAACGGTCCATATTTACATATATACATGCATACATAGTAGGTACATTTGTCTCAAGACAATAGATGCCACGCGTCTGTATACCTGCGTGTACTATGTTAACGTAGATCGCATACTACCTTATCCATTTTCAGTTATTCTAAACAAACCTCGAGGTGATTTTTCAAAACGTCTAGAGTGAGTTTCCTGTTTCGTAGGAAACCGCGCGAAACGGTACTTGGATAATATCCGTCGACGGTGCAGCAGTAGTATCAAAATATCGGAAACGGGTGGGCGTTTGTTAGCAGTCTCAGTCGAGGGAAGCATCGGTATCGTGTCTTTTTTCTTGGCGATCGTGGGACGTCCAATCGGAATCCATATCAGAGTCTGTAACAACGACAGCTCGTAGGAGCAAACGCTGTTTAGCTCGAGCGGGACGATCGAGGAGTCGTCTCCTCTCGCCCATATCGTTAAATCTCTTCTGAGAAACGGCCGGTTGGGGCTGGGAACACGTGACGTAGTTAGAGAATCCTTTCGCGTAAGGTGCTCGAACGGAATCTCGGGGAGCACGCTGCGAACGGAATAACTGGGAGTTAGACAGAAGTGGTTGGATATCCGTTGGCAAGGGCGCGACAATAGATATGCGGCGGACAGTACAATGGTCATTGTAAATCAGGGCATTTTAAAAATCTGACAGGATATATGTTGACTCGGCCTCGTATATCGTGTCACACACGGCCAGCAGCGCTGCCCATTAAATACAGCATTATGCTACCAGACCGCCAGACCAACTTCAGGCACGTAATGGTAATTGCTGGGATGTATACCCAACGCCATTTTCGGCAACTTGCCATTCAGGGATCCCGTATTCCTCCTACACCGTCCTTCCTCCCCAAGAAAGAGCTTTAACCTTTTTCTGAAAATCAGAACCACTCGATCGTCGCGGTCGTGTTTCAATGATCGACGAACCAGGCAAACTATCTCTCAGATATTTCCTTCTACTCTTCTTCCAGCCTACTTCAAATTTATTCCCTCTTGTCAATATTCACGTTTGTTCTATCTGAGGAGGACATTCGTTTATTACACCTTCTGAGTGTCTCATTTTTTTTTTTGGAGCCTCAAGCTCAGTTAGCAGAAAACCGTCAAACTAAGAACAGCATTTTGTAGGTCCAAACTCTGTTGCATTTATTTAGCAAATAAATATTCAACAGTAACGATATGAAAGCTAAGTAAAGAAAAGAAACGAAAATAAATCCTCGTATCAAATAACGTTATTCCATATCGTCGATTCGTTTCTGTCACTGGGGCACCCTGTTTAAAGAAAATATTGTTGCCTCGATTATAATTCTGTTCCGACAGTTATATATGAAATAGGAAGCGCGAAATAGTGTAAGGACGCTGAAAGATAGCGCAAAACGATAAAGGCGATAGCGGAGGGAAAAGAAGAAGAGATCGAGGCGAGGCGTGGGTTAGGTCAAACGGAGTAGTCTAACTGCGGCCAGACACGCGACAGACACGCCATAATTTCTTACCAATATGAAACCAGGCCCGTAGTCGGCAACTACGGGTCGACTTTCAGCACCTCCTTTTCTCCATCTCCCTCGTGTAACACATTTCGCGGTTGTTGGCTTTTCTCTTTAATCAGCAAAGCCCTTAATTTACGGAAGAATTAAAGCGACTCTCAATCACAACGACAGTGCTACAATTTTCTTTCCTTCTGCGAAGATCGATGCACCGGTAATTGAACCCGTTTGGTAATGCACGTCAGAGACAATTATTTCCCATATTTTACTATCGGTGTTACAGAATACTCGACTCGTATATTCACCATTACTGGAATTACTAGTTCGTTGACAAATCTGTAAGGTCGTTAATATCGTTTTTATGTTATTCTGAATTTTCATCGTTTCTCCTTGGGAAATACACTTGGTGTTCGGTTTCGAAGGATTGATTTAGAAATACTTTAATTTTGAAAGTGTTACAATGTATCTTGAAGCAAATCTAACGGTATATTCAACAGTCAAGCTAGATTTACATTTCAACTTTTTTCTACGTAAATTCTGATTTTTCAATCTTTCCTGGGTCTAATATGAGTGCTTCGTAAATTAACACGGAATATAATTACTGTTTCAGCCTTTCGCGAACGTACTATTAATTCAAACGACGTAACAACCTCTGAATGAAAATCATTCTCTCGGTTGCCTTTCGTTGCGAGATCGGTCGTACGCATATTGCTACGTTCGGTGATTGACTGGGTAATAATTTTCGCGCGATTTTACCGGTTTTTGTCGATAGCACGGAAAGAACAAACCTTTCCCTTCTTGCATAAGCCAGTTAACCAGAACGAGCGACCCGAAAAGGATACGCCCGTTCTGATTTCTAACGTAGGAGATCCCGTAAATATTCCCGTTGACAGGCCAGCCAGTCTATACCGCGATCACAAGGACGTTAATTAACGGACGACTAATATATCGATTACTTACTCCGATTGCGATTACCGCTTAATGCGAAATTATGGCTTCCCGCTCTACGGGGTTTCATGTTTCGCGCCCGTTTTCCAACGCACGAAGAACGGTAAGTTTGTCGATAAGCAGTGAGGTAATCATAAACAGGTAACACGAACTGCTTGCTGGAACAAGCTAGGGATTAATTCGTGAGCTCATTATCTCCCTTGCTCGCTGGATTCCTGCGAGTTTTAGAAAACTCGTTTCATCGACAATTTCCAAACGTTGAGCTTTCGTATAATTACGTGTCAGGAAAATATTACTTACGGGGAAACGAGGTAATTCGTGCAATAATCGGGGTAGTCGATTCGATACGAAACACTATCAGTGGTATCTTCTATACAGATGTCAGCTTTTTTATTAAAGGTTAATAAAAAATAAAAACTGTACTTAGGTGCATCTAAGACAAATCTCGAATACATTCTTTGCATGCTCCTTATTTAGAAATATATATCTTCACACATGATATAAAAAATGTCTCCCAATATATTTTACGGTGAATTCGCGTGCACCAATTTTGCAAAATGTTAGTGTACGACCGTGTAGAAAAAGCGTACAGTATCCAGCGTGTTCTACACTGTTTCGAATTCAAATGGGAGTCGAGTGGGAATAAAACTGTTCGGGAAAATTCTACGTTCCCCGGCGTTCCATCTTTATTCAAAACCACATTTTCTGCTTTCAAGATTGCAACGCTTTAATATACACCTGCTTCAATAATTATTCGGGCATATATAAACACTTCCGCGTCGGGTTCTTCCGCGAGTCCAGCGACCCTGGCGAATTTAACGGGACGAGGGATTCTCGTTTCGTTCGTTCTTTTTTTTTCTTTTCTTCCCGTCGCAATAAAGAGTGGTTGGCGCGATCCGATAGAACGCACGGGGTGAGAGCCACTGTGTTACCCGCAAGCTAGAAATCCAAACGGTAACAAGAGGTTACGTTTAGGGGGTAGTAAGCGGTAATGTATTCCGTCGGAGAAGTGAAGCATGCATATTCTAGATATATTATAAATAATTACTCAATTATATCTTTGGAAAGGCAATGAATAAAGATGTCCGTTGCCGGGCCGCGGGAAAGGAGAGGGCAAGCCAGGCTAATAAAAAAGAAAAGAGAAAGGAAAAAACTTGCGTTGAATATTCAAACGCAACAAACTAGGTACACGGGGGTGCTAGAAGCCGGGCGGGGGGCGAGCTTATTTCAAATGGAGATCCATATTATACCCTCTCCTTACCGGAACGTACTTTTGTTTTCCAGATTTCGCGGTTTTCGCTGTGGCTCGAGTGCGCCAAACGAAGGGAAAGAGACACTTGAATTCCCAACCAGTCCTTTACCCGCCTATAAATGTTGCAATGAAAATCGAGGCTCCATCGATGACTAATTATACCCATCGATGTATACGAAAACACGCGGCGGATGAGTCACGCGACTCGTATCGACGCTTCTTCGATTCTCTGTGCAATCGTTCCCCGGATGAGCCGTCCTCGAACGCTTCAATTAAAAAAGAAAGTCCTTTAATCCGTCCGCGCCGTTCCTCCGTACCTCGTACGGGACTTCCGCTTTTCCTTCGATTTATTTGTTCGTTCGCATGAGTAACGATGGGAAACCTTTGCTTACGTGTCCTTTATACCTACCACTCAGCCCAGGGATGTGTTCGTTTACCGATCATACACGTATTTTCTCAAACAATCTGATTTCTCCCGCCTCGAGTTTTTCTCCCTTTTTTTTGCTAATAATACCGATGATTACGCCTTTACGACGCGATAAAAAAAATAAAATGTTACTACAGAGTAGTGACTCGCTTACTTAAACTGTTATTTGTAATTCTGAGTTTTTCTTGTTTCATTTTGATCATATAAATTGCTTTCATAGATATCCACTTTTCGTCATTGTAAATATACCACATTACATACTTGGCTATCGAAATGTACTGTACGAAAGTACCGCTTGAAACTAGTCTTTTATACAAACAAAATTTACGAAAATATCAATACTTTACTTTTTAGCGATACGAAATAAAACTCTATTTCGTTCCCTGCAACATATAATAACGAATTAATAGATTGGACGTGGGTATCAGCTTTATTTATACGTTTTATTTACTGTATTTTTTGAAAATATTCACTCTAATATTCCACCACTAAAATATTTCAGCGATTTCTCGATATAAAACTGCAAAATGCATTCGGTTAAAACCTTTCCTAATTATATATATATTTTTAAAAAATAGAGATACTGCATGAATTGATAATGATATCTTATTATACGCCAGGAAAAATCGGACGAAATACATTATAATTCTACTTCTGGTTTGGTAGATCCAGCCTTAAATATTTCAATTTGCTCACGTGCCAGGAAATATACGTGTTAATGATTTTCCTGAAATATTCCGCGCACGTGTATCGGTCTTAAATACACATGCTTGCTTGAGAAATTTTGTTCTACCGATGTTTATTTGGATCACGGATCACGATTAGGATGTTCGCGAACCAATTGTGTCCTTCTCCCACTTTTCTGTTCCGCGCAAGCATAGAAAAACTGTTCCCACTGTGTTTACTCGTCAAAGTCAGGACGAAGGCTCGCCTAACTACGTAGTTCAAGACCTGAAAGTAGGAGAATCGGTTGACTGATAGCGGAACTCTCGCGGTTCTCGACGGAGAAAATCTTCAAATTTTACAGCGAAATAATAAATTAAGACAGGTAAATATAACTGAACTTGATTCAACTTTTTATCATACGAGGTAATAGGATCGACTCAGAAAATTGTACGCGTATCTTCGCTCGCAATTTATAATGTGGAGAAACAAGTATCTTGTTAACTTATGGCACTCTATGTTGAACTAGAACAGACCTGCTTAACCAGTTGTTAGCGATCTACCGGTAAATCGCGATATCTCATTCCGTAGATCTTTCATTTCCTTTCAATTATTTGCGCCTGGAATCGTATTTTAGTCGATTTCACCCATACGAACGGGAAAAATATCAATCGCGTTCAGATCTACTTTATTGATCCAGGCACACCTTGCCTCGGTTCTGCTTATTGGATTAAGTCACGTCTCGAAACTTGATTGTCATAAAGTCAGAAATCTCATCAATTTCAATCTTTCGACGTTCTTTCTATAGTTCGAGTATCGATATTCACTTCGTGTTCTTAATATCGAATTTAATAATCGTTAAAATCAGATTTTAATTTGGTATTTTCGCTTTCGAGAGGTTGAGTATCGCTGCACTAGAGTTTCTCGCGTCGAGGCTCGCCCTTTTGGTTCTAAATCTACAGAGCAACCGATGGGGGTTCGACGGAACTGGGAAAAGCAACGTGAAAAATATTAAAGCTTGCAATTTCGATCGCTTAACTTGCGATTCGTAAAAACCATTTATCCGGCCGGCGTGTTCTTCCCTGTATCTCTGTTAGTCTTTCGCGAAAGGGTCGAAAAACTTTATTGGGGCATAAATTCGCCGCGGGACACGATAACTTTAAAATATTACGGAAATGAAAAGCTTTCGCCGACGCGTGCAATGTTTGCCTCCTTTTCCGCGAAAGATAATGCAACTACGGGCCGGATTTACGGGACGTTGTTTTGTAAGTGGACCTTTCTCGTACGCGAAAGATACCGTGAATTTAAAGCCCGTTAAGCTACTTTTTCTCACTGGTTCGCGGCGACGTAACGCGGGTACTTTTCTCATATTACATAGGGAATAGGGAGAATTTAAGTATCCCGGGAACGTGCCTGACATTTGATAACGAAGGATAAGGTGAGGGCAAAGAAGCTCACGCTCCTTACACTTGCGTACGCCGGCCGATTTCTACGAGGCCGGACGACAGTGTTAGTTCGCGTTTCAGAGAACGTTTGCATACCTGAATTAACGTTATTTCTTTGTGGAAAGTCTAAACCTTCGCTCTTCGTGTCTTACGCTTCCTCGAGATTATATTATTTCATACATTCATTGTTTGTAGATCCGCCTATCTAGAAATCGTAGCTGATCATTCCATAAGAGAATTAATATTACACGAGGACAGCTTTCCTTTAAAACAGCCACAAATCATCAAAATGTTTACTAATTTTTCGATTTCGATGCGACGAATTCAGTCGAACACTTTCCAAAGCCAAATTTGAAAAAGTATTTTTAAAATTGCTATCCTTGTTTATTTATCTATGGTGATTGCCACAGAGTAGAAAGCATACTAAACATGTAGCTGTAAACTTTTTTTTATATATTATTTTAATCCACATATCTCTTTTATGAAAATTTTGAAAGTCAATGATACAAACGCGACGATTTAATTGTATAATTTCTTTTACATTCCTGTCTTTTGCTAACAACAGTAAGCAAGGGAGGTACACGTCCCTAAATTTTAGGCTCGAAGCAATTTATCCTAACTAATGGTCGGATAGCGTTTGGTTTCACGTTCGAAGCGACTTGCGGTTTCGTGTTGATGCGTTCGGAGATTTTTCGATCAGGGCCGGCGACCCGATGCGACAGGGACATTTTTCGGACTTTACTCGGAAAAATTCCCCGCTCATCTGCTGATTTTAGATCCATTTCCTTCTATTTCCACGGTCGTTTGTTCGGAACGGAAGCCGACTTCTATTGAACATTTTGAATTGATGAAAAACCCGTAGCCGTTCGTGTTCCTGCAGTTCCAGATCTAATTTTCCGTGTGATCTGATTTTCTCTTCTGTGTCAGGAGCTTTTTCAATCATCGGATATATGCCGCTGTATTACCCATATAACGGGCTGTATTTTTCACCCCTCACTCGTTCGAATCGAGCGTTGTACTCCGACAAGTTATTTCTCCAAGATCGTATTTTATCTCGTGTCTCGAAACTTGTCGATGACCTCGTTGCAACGATGTTTACAGAACACCTACACGATGCGTCCCCTGAGTGAAGGAAACGGACTCGAACCACCGAGGCTCTTCATCCCCAACAGAAGTGGAGGAAGAAGGGGTCCTGGACCGAACGACCGCGGGGTAAGTCGAATTCACAGACGTTTCTCCTTTCACCCCCATACGTCAGTGGGGCAATATTTTCATAAGACACGAGGCCAGGAATCGACGTTTCCGCCTCAACGATTTTCCGCATGCATGGATACGACCACCCTCCGCCGGACGTGATTGGCTTCTGATAGAATTACGAAGGGTGGACACACAGGGTAGCCAGTTTCTTGTGTGCGGGACGGTCGTTTTGTGTGTGTGTAGGCGCGCGTGGAACACGGGTAGGACCACAAACGACCCTCGCTTAAAACAAAGGACGTCGCTCGAGCGCATCTTCATATAGTCAGGATCATATTAAGTTTATTTTTTGTCCCTTCCCACGGAAACGGGAAATTGATGAGGTCCTTTCTGTGGGGATGAAAAGGACGAAAACCTCCGGCCGTGTCTTCTGACTCTATTCTCTTAAGAGTGTGCAACGGCGCCGAGACGCATTCCGTCGCACGAAATTTCAGGAAATCGCGTACATTCTTCCTTCTGGTAACGAAAGTTTTTCCCAGCCGCTTTCGAAGATTACTACTTAAACATTTCGTGACAACTCGACGATCAAAAACAGAATTTTTCAGAAATAATTTAAGATTGCTTGTTTGCTGTATAGAGAAATTTATAGAACTTTAACATGTCGGGTCTACTGAAATTCCGAGTGGAAAGAGTTGACGAATTACAGCCACTTTACAGCTGTATGAAACCCTCCTTAAACTTTCTTGTTCCACTGTATAATTTATTTATTTCTCGTTCGTTTGCAATGCAAACTAATATTTTTAGGTTAAAAAGAGAAACCTTGTTGCAATTTATTCACCTAATTTTTGTTTACATTCACTGATAATATGCGCTAGCAGAAGAAGATCGTCGAAGGTAACCACTACGTTGTCAATTAATTGTCAAATAAATTAAAATGCAATTTTTTTTTCTAATATGTAGAAATGGAATATATACTGTGAATCATTATAGTAGAGGAAAATACAAAATTAGAAAGGATACAATTTTTTAAAGGACATTAATATATATAACACGATCTAAAATAAGAGTACCTAAGTTATTGTTGATCGTTCAAGACCTTAGCTGTTAATGCGACCTTAAATGAAATAAAATAAATCTGAATTCTGTAACATATTATATAGAGACACAAAGTGAACGTTAACACGAATCGATGACTTAGTTGCCTAGAAGAGCTTAGTAAACCAAAGTCTGGGAAACGTCAGTAGCGTGGAGGGAATCGAAGAAGCACGGTCAGGTTCAAGATCTTTCCTAACGCGCCGGATATGGGAGGGCAAGGGTGCGACTGGGGTGCCGAGATTGAAAGATTCGAATGACGTTTATGCCAATTTCCTTTCGACGCAATTTCATAATTTTATTGGCAGTTTGCGATCTATCAGCGTCCAGGGGGTTAGATCGCGGAAGGGCAGCAGCTGACAGTTTCGATCGGATCGATTCCTCCTCCTTGTCCCCGGTAGAAGTGTTTAGGGTCGAAACGAAATCTTCGTTCGAACGTAATCGACGGGTGGGTGATTCGACGTCGAGCGTTAACGCGGTTCACGAAGGGTGTTCGCGGGGGACGATCGTCGCGTAATTACCGCGGTTTTAAAGGGACTGTGTATTATGGAAGCCTCGCAGCGAATTTCATTTGAATATCCTTTTGCGCGCTTTTTCTTCCCACAACACCAACAATCAACCGTCGGAGTAGTAACACGAACGAACGTTCAATGGGATGAATGGGATATTATCGTCCACGTTACGGAGTTTATAATGCACTTTATCGCGAATGGATTTTATCGAACCCTCTCGGATCGGTGAATCATTAATTCAAAATTCTTTCGCCGCGTGCACTATGATTAATCCTTTCACCGGAAGATTGTTCGGGACCATTATTATGAAGAAAATTATGGCTTCGTTCCCGGCGGGGCGTCGACGCAGATGGGGGTTGAAATTTGGCGCACTTGTCGACAGGTCCCTTTTCTTTCATTTCCGTCTGCTTGATCAAACGATTGTTGAACGAAGAACCGTTCCCATTACCAAAGCTAAGAACTGTATTGGGCACTACTTAAATTCGGAGTACAAATTATAATTATATTCGAATCTTTTTTGTTAAAAAACTGTATCGAAATTAAAATAAATAAAACGATGATCGTCAAAAGAGTCACGTAAACAATATAAGTTTCGTGTTTTTCCAAAAACTATATGTAACATGCAGTTATTATCTTCTCTGAGTAACGTCCACTTCGCACAAAAGAGCAAAATTTTCGATGGAACGAGCTTAAAAGGAAAGAAACTCAAATTTTATAAAGAGAACTTTTTACATAATAGAGTTTTTTATGTAATAACCGCTTATTTTATTTTGCGAGCAAGCTTCTCTGGTGTAGACTAATTTTCCAAGCGCTTCGTCAATTTTTAAGAAAACAAGAATAACCCACGTTTATTTAAAGCCAGTTCGATCTGGTTTACTTATACATTGTGAGCATACATGTATAATTTTACGATCAAAGAAGGGGCGAGTTTATGTTGTAATCGATAGCACCGACGGCGCTTCTTTTATTTTCGAGGGAGTAAAATAATCTGCTTTGTTTTAAGTTGCTTGTATTTGGTAAATTGTCGCGTCTGTGTTTTAACGATGACATGAATGACAGTTATTTTCGTTGCATTCTTTTATAACAAACGAGAATCGTCAAATTTCTTAAGGGACTTAGCCAGAAGAAGACGTCTTTGCGTTTAATTGTCGCCTAAATTCTTGGTGGTCCGCGACAATTCCGCTAGATTTTCCAGCACGCGATTCGCGACGATAAAAATTCGCGTCGGACATTTTTAGGAAGACCGAGAAAGAGGGGCGTAGGGGTGAATAATTTACTGGCAAACGCGAAAGATAGCGTTGATAAAAGTAACGATTCAATGACGCGATTTCCCCGTTGATATTTACATTTCCCTTTGTACGGAAACGTATCTCGAAACGAAATCCCGCGGCCCGAAAGACACGTTTCGCGTTCGAGTAAACGATTTCAATTACCCCCGCGTCCCCGCGCCTCGTTCGTCCTTAATAGCCGAAGTTATCGAGACGCTTTCACGCGCGTCGCGGCGCGCTGCGCCCAAGTCCACCCTCGTAAGAGTCCGCAGCCACCCTCCGGTTCGCGCGGAGTCATCCCCCTTGTACGCGGGGCGAACTCGGTCGAATTTCAAGCCGGACTGTACATGCATGCCAACAGCGTCGGTCGCCTGAAAGTCGAGCACATCATTTTATCTCCATGATAAATACGCTACATTTTATGCGCATTATTTTGCGCCCCCTCCATCCTCACTTGTGAGAGGCTACCCAAACCCCTGATCCTCGCGGCGTCCCAACCCATCTTCCGCGCGTACCTCACCCCCGAAACGACACATACGTGGAACGCAGTTGTATCTCACCATGCTCGTCGTTCGCAACCCAACGACCCTCCCTCCCTCCGCTGACTCCAGTCCTCCACCTCTCGTGGCAGCAACCACCTCCTCCGCCTCCGTCGTCCTCTAACCCCTTCCTGTCCTGCTCTCTCGCGCGTCCGTCCGTCCGGCCACCGCCACCCCGTACACAGCCCATCTTTTTTAATGTTAGGCAGTTATAGCCGGTGCGCAACGCGACCGTTCGCTCGCTCGCTCGCTCGCTCGCGTTAGCTTCTTTTCCTCTTCCTTCGCACGCGTTGGCCGCGCGTCTCTTTCGCTTCGCTGTTCCCTTCTCCGTCTGTCGCGCGTCCCGCCGCCGTGCAACGCTCTCTCTCGTTCGGGCGCGGGGGGGAGAAAAAAAAAGAAGAGGACTTAGGTCAATTTTTATCACACAAACCGGCCGACCGAGCGGCACCCATAAAAAATGCCTCTTTACGTATGGCGATTGGTCCGCAACGGGGCTCCGGGGGTAATGCCGAACCGCGCTCTTTTTCTCTCCACCCCCCCCGTCCCCCCTGCCGCCCCCGTCGCGTCTCTGTTCCGCCGTGTATCGGTATCCTCTTTCGCTCTTTCGTCGCTCCGCTCTTCGTTCTCGCCCGTTTCGCTCGCCCTTCTCTCTCGTTCGTTCACCCTCGCCCCTTCGCGCTCTCCTTCCCTCTCGCGTCCTTTGCTTCCACGTTTTCGACGCGGGGAAAAAATGCGCGCCGCCCGTCGATTGGTCGAGGGGACAGATGACGTAGTGAGCGACGTGCCACCCCCCGGTACGTTTGGGGGTGGGGATGCACGCGAGACGATGGTGAGAGGGCGCGCGGTCGAGTGCGAGCTCCGGCACCGACCGGGGTGCATATATCGGGGGGTGGGGCAGGGGGGTACCGATGCTGGACGACGGGGGTGGGCCTCAGGTCGAATTGGATGGAAATATTATTACATCGGAGGAACCGTCGCAGGCCTTGACGACCGCTCAAGTGGCTCGCCGGACACCCGCGGACCCTCGCCGCCCTCCCCACTCGCGGATCCGTTCCTCCGAGGTGGTTGCTGGCTCCTTCGAAGGGGTTCCCTCGATGGCAGCGCCGGTCCCTTCCTCGCGGTTTCTCGAGATACGTACGCAGTTCCGGGTGAGAACGGGGACGATTTCACTTTTGTTCTTTCCCAGGGGGTTGCAAAGTCGCATCTAATGCTTGGTGTTTAGCGACCAGATTGTTTTAGACTATTTTGGACAGAAGTTTGGATTCTCTTAGAAACATGGTGTGGTTTATTTTTTATTTGTAAAAGTTGTCTTGTCTTTTGACTCGATCTTACAGAGATTGGATGGAACTTGTATCGTAGATGACAAGAACTGTCTTTGTGTGAATTTAATTATATTTATCGCGTCTAGGCGATCACCAATAATTTAATAGTTCTCAACCCCTCTGAAGAATGACGAGTCTGAGCCGCGATGGGTTCTTTATTCCAAGTTTCACAATGTCACGAATCCTAATATATTAAAATCAACACATATAATAAATAGTATACGTTTGAAAAATTAAATCATATAAGGGGGTGATTTACAGAACAAAGATATATTCTTCTCATGCTGCATCAAAATATCGGAGAAATATTTACAGCGATAACGAGCGTTCTTATTGCGCCAAAATTGTAGACTGCCCGAGGATATTATCGGAATACAAAGTAAAAGTTTGGATAAATGCATAATCACGACGAAAAAGTAAAACGGAACGATAATATAAATTAATTCGTACACTCTCCGTCATAAGTTTATTCCCAAATATCAGGAAATACGGTTTACGATATTTTCTTCTTGTATGGTTAAATAGATTTCGAAATTTCTAAACATATAAAACCCACGGGGGTTGGACGTTTTAATTACAAACGATTTGGTATAAATATTTACCAAATGAATCGAGGCAGCGTGAAACCCATTAGATTCGTTAAGGGAGACGGATAGAAGCGGCGTGAAGGAATGGCTAAGCGATCGTCGATTTACACGCAACCCCCGGCTGCGGGGTGATGTTGAAAACCGATCGCAGAAGGATCGGCGAGTGTCGACACATTCGTACATCCGTCGTGTCCCCGTCGACGGCTGGGTATTTGTTTAGCGAGCACCTCGATATGACATGATCAGCGCATTAACCCCGCTCGCATTTTTTCATCCGCACGGTCCTCTTCTGGCTGGCGCCTGCCTGGGATGCGTTTTTATCGATTCGTAGACCCCTGCCCCGATGTGCCGTGTATCTGTATGTCCACCTCCACACGGCCGCGTACAAAGCATCGATAGAGAAGCATACAGATTGGACCGGGTGTCCCTCTTTTTCGAACGCAGCCCTCCCGCCCGGGGACAGCATCGCGAAACTTCCGAAGCGCCCAATAATAAGAACGGCGTCCAGGACCTTTCCAACATGAAAGCAAGATGCGTCGAACATCGGGACTCGATTCCTCGTGTATCGTAATTGTGCTTTCCTTAAACGGTGCTGTCTCGAGCAAATTAAGCGTTACGTTGTGCCGCAACGCGTCTCTTTGTTGCCTGCCAGTCGTCGCGAACTGCGATTCTCAGACCGTTGGGCCTCGCCAGGGATCAGATTAATCATCGGACGATGATAATAATATGTCATTAATACGCTCAGATGCGAGGTGTTTACTTCTTTTTACACCTAATAGTGGCTTATGAAGAATTTGATGGAAAGTAAAACTAAATATGAGATTAAATTGAACTGAATTATGCTAAAAAAGGTGGCAAAGGTGTAGTGGGTTACGGGGAAGGTAAGGAATATAAATGGAAGAAAATAGTAGTATAGTGGTAGGTGGTCTCATGGCAGATATAGAAAGAATAGAATTATAGTAGTCGGAGAGTGGTGGAGATGGAGCAACAAGGTTAGAACTATGTCGTGTTGAGTGATCTATGTGAATTTGTGAGTTAAAGTGCGATTTGAGAGAGTTTTGGTATAATAGTGTCTCTGAATGTTATTTCATTATTGTCGTGTAATCGTAATATTATTAAAGAATGTATTATTTTAGAGATCGGTAGTTGCTTGTCGATCTAAACAGTTCATTAGAAGAGTCGTTTCTGAATTGTCAAGGAGTATATGTTTCGTACTGTTTTTCAATTTCATTATGTCTCGTAGTACTAATCAGTTACTTGCATTTAAATCTACTTGATAAAAAACTACCAAACAGGATACACAGTAATACCTTGATCACGGGGACTAATTGGGAGGACGGGATTATGCCCGTTAAATCCAAATGTCCGTAAAATAGCGCCAATAGAAACGAAAAGTCTGCCATGTAACAAATTGTATTCTTTTTAATACTGCACAGTTTTAAATTGAAAGTTGCAAATATATCAGTCACCAATAGGAAACTGTATGTTTATTTTAGATCGTCAAAAAATTATGCAATGTTAACGTAACATGAGAAAAATTTCTGTCAAATTTTATTCGTTGAATTCGATAGACGACATTATGTTCAACTTTTTTGGCGAGATATTGACACTGACATTCTATCACGCCTCTAACAACTCATTTTGAATTTTCCATGCATCAGACAGAATTAAGGTAGTGTAATATTTGAATTAGAAATGTTTCCATTTTAAAATTTAACGTTATATTTCGTGAAAAATGTCCATAGAGTATATTTGTCTTGTTTGGTTTGTGTATAAAACGGAAAATAAATTTACAAATTCTTAAATGAAACTGTATAGATCACCATTCCAAAGATGCAGAAATATGAAATAGTAGAACACTGTATACATGCTAAATTAAGCTAGATAATATGAGAAATGGCTTTGTGTTTCCATCATTTATGGTTACTCTTGCTACTTTCGTATTATTATTATCGTCGCTGCCAGTCTTGCTGTTAATAATTTTTGAATATCGTTAAAATAATAACTGACCAAAAGTATGGTATCCACTGTATCAAAAGTGCTCCACTATTTAAAACACAAAAGAGCCTATAAAATCTCCATGATCTTCCTGTAAAAATTATCACTATTGTAACGTACCTTTTTAATTACAACATTTCAGACTTCTGTTGTTATATCATCGATGAATCACCGCGATTGGGCTAATTATAAAATTCTGCAACCTTCGATAACATAAATAATTATAATGAAACCATCAAAAATCACAAATCATTTTATTTTTGTCGACAATCCACGTCTGCACTTAGGTATAGAGATTTCATCAAGTATTACTTTCCTCCATGATGACAGTCCTAGAACCATGTTTCTATATTTAAATTTCTACCAAGAAATATCGTTAATTCACTAAGAATCGAAACGTAGATTCCCAGGCACGTCGAACTGAAGTTTTTCTGCGACGCTCCTTCGATTTTCGAACCAAAAGCTTCCCGGCGAGAATTCGTAAAAGACCGTCGACGAGCCAAAAGCCCCGAGAATATTTATTAATTCCGCGAAACAGCGGCGATAGCGGTAGACGGGGCGGCAAGATAATGTTCGGACGGAATTGATCGCGGTAATATTAATCTTCGTCGGTGACGCGAGACCCCGCGTGTACGCGGGCTTCGGGTGGCGTCGTCAATTTCGAAAACCCGATCCTTTTTGCGAGGCCATTCGCCGTAGAATTTTTTAAAACCAATTTAAATTTACCGCCGGGCTGTAAAAGGTGGATAATAAGTTTTATGGGTCGTGTCCATCGACCATCTGCGATCGGTCATAGACCGGTTACGTCCGTTTCGCCGACGATACATCGTCATACCGTGACCGAACGGCGCAACAACTACGTGTCGTTACATACCGTCGGTTCCCGTGCGTTGTTCCCCAGCATTCGTAGATACTTCGGGACGACGAATTGTTTCCCGTTCCCTGGTCGCTCGTCTCGAATCGACGCTGTGTACCAGGCATGAAATAAAAAAAAAAAGGAAAAAAAAGAACGAGGAAAAAGGCAACGGGGAACAAAAAACACAAAAAAAAATAAAAGAACGTCGGGGGCGAGAGGGTCGATCGGGGCCAGCGCGCATCGACGATGCGCTCGCTCGAAGTGGCGCGAAAAGATTGCGGGAGAGAAAAGGGCGGGAAGTCGGCCTGGAGCCAGGCTTTTATCGCTTACGGAAGTGCCAAACACCTGTGGAATAACGGTCCGGCCAAGTGCATCGTTGGCGAAGAAAAACGAAAGTATTTAGCACGCGAGAACCGCAAGATGGGATTTTATTGCACGTTCACGGGAAATATTTCACGCGGTCGGTTTTGTTTCTGCTCCCTTCTTACCCCAACAGCTTAAATACAAGGTTCCGCGAGATTTATGAACCGTACCTTGATTTACACCGGGTTGCTTAGAATATCGGATACGCTATTTATTCGTTGTTTCACGATGTAGACTACTTTGGTGTAATTTAAAGGGGCCAGAAAAAGTTTTATCGCTCTGACGATTGACAAATTCGATAATTTTAATTTACCATTGCACTATGATCGTCGAATGAACTTGTTTGTAAGCTTCTAAAGTTATTGTAAATTCTATTTACCATTCAAGGTTATTTTCTCTTCTGTGAATCGTGTCTGACGCGACCATTCGTTCTTGCACCACATCCCTGTTTTCACCGTAAGAGAGACAGAGAGCGTGTACATGTAGTCTTTCACGATGAAATGAGGGATGGAGTCGAGGGGGTAGACAAACGATAAGTGGGGGTACCCGTTCAAGTGGCCTTGAGCGGACAATTGATTTTATGCTGACTACAATAACGGAAACCTTCGAGCTGCGATTTTATGCGAATTAATGAGCTTCGAGTGAGACTCGGAAGGACATTATTGCGTGTAATACCAACCGTAAACTGTTGAAACTAATTTACAGAAGATAGCATGTATTTATAACTAACAACTCGAGCAAAGGAGCAATGGGCATTATTATAATATAACTCACAAATTAATTGTAGAATTTCAGATTTTCCCTTCAATTTGTGAGGCTTGGAAAGTATCTTCTACCATCCAAAGGGGAATAATAGACAAGATTCTAGTTTAATTTAACAATATTGCTTAAAAATCGGTTTTTTTTAACCTCCACCCAGAAAAAGGAGTCTCTTTCGCGGAGCAGAGTTCTCTAATCACCCGGAGGCAGGTTATTAGCGACCAAAGGGTTCCAGGAACAGCCTAATGACCCGGACCCCGTGCGTCGATGATGCTTAAAGAACGCGAACGATAATTGCGCGGGGGTGTAACAAGGCGATAAGGTTGCAAGATCGGTATCCTGCGACGAACCGTGGACCTGGTGTGCGTGCACGCAAAGGCGGGGGGCGGCGTAAGCACAACAATCGCATAGAGGGTGCACGGAATCGGTTGTAAAGTCAAATGCGATACTTGGCCGACCGTTTCGCTTTGGGGCTTTCCCCTAACACTTTCTGGATCGGCCGTCGGTTGGTAACCATGGTAACTCAAGCTCATAATGATCATCTACCAGCAGGCCAGTGTCCGGCTCTCTTCTCACTTACCGACACACTCGAAAACCACCCGCAAAGCCCCCGTACACAGAGTAGCCGTGACATCGACCGGCGGGGCTCATCTTATTACAATAAAGTTATCACAAACTTCGTTCCGCAACGTTGATCGCTCGCGCGGGATCACCGGGGATACGGGTCAGCCAAGTGGATCCATATATCCTTGAAAGTATTAACGCGTGCAGCATGGAACGTACAGACCGTTTCAGAAACCCAGGTCCACCCTAACTTACCCTCTCATTCACTGTTGCATCAGCTTTCCATCTTCAGAAACCATCTTTCTTTAAAAAACAGATCAATAGCTAATTGCAGAAACGTGACATTTGCGAGGACGTAAATTATACAGAAGAAGTTAAAATTCCCTGGTTCCTTCTCAAGCCTTGGGGTAATGATTCTTAAAATGAACACGTGATTCGTAAGTTGAACATTTCTATCCCTCGGGCTGTAAATTCCGAAATTCCAAGTTCCAAGAGGGTCACCTTCGTGCAGTCGATTCACGAACGTTGTTCTTCTTACTAATCCACAAACTTTTCTTGCAAAATTCTATTCGTGGGTGGAGTTTGCGTTTATAATTCTGAAGCACCTTGTAGTGGAGCAGCCTCGATTTCACGCCTCGTCTCGCGAGGTTCACGGCCAGTTTCCTGAAATATTTACTTGATATTTCTAGCGATTTTACGGTTTAAATATTACATGACGAAAACAGCGAGCCGGTGAAAATTGTACGCTCCGCGGCAGTTTTGTTTAATGCGAGTAAAATGAAACCGCGCCGCGATAGGGATCCACGCGTCGTCCTCGTGAGTGTTAACGTGGCGTGTGAAATATCGTTCGGTTAGGGCTGGAATATTCCGTGCTGGCATTGGGGAGCACACGGATATAATGGAGTCGTAATATCTGAAACGAAGTTCCAAATGTTTTTGTCTTATCGACGAACAGCTTTCTTCTCTCTGCGCCGTTCACTGGTCCACGCAACGATCTCGTTATTCTATTTATACATTCGTATGTGTTAACGACGAAGTTTCAGTTTCTACGGTTACCCCGTAATACGTTCACAGAGGCAGATTCTGTACAGAGTACACGAATGAATATTTTATTTTGATGTGAAACACCTCGTGACATTACTGTTTACAGAGATGCGTTTAATAAAATCATTTATTTATTTCTACGACTTTACGACGTACAGTAAAATTATTACGTCTATCAAAACTAGCATTCGTTTGAAGTTCGATCGATTGAAAAGGACACTTATTAAAAATTAATCGGGAGAAATTTTTAATTCACGTATATACAGGGGAAAAATTTTAATGGAAAATTCTAGAGGCCAAAATACGACGAAAATCAAGAATACCAAATTGTTGATGGAGGCTTCGTTAAAGTTCCGCCTGTAGACATACATCCAATGTATTTTGTCACTGTTCGAATTTTGAATTGTTAAAATCCTTCGATCTGCCATAGAAGTTATGATTGTTTAAACATACGCATGAAATTTCGGGGTAACATTTCTGGCCACAGATTATATTTTCGGTCAAGAATTTTTTTCTCGAAAGTACGTAGGATTTCGGGGGTATGTGTAATGACCAAAAATGATTGTATCTGACCCACGCAACCGAAAATAATTTTTCCAGAATGATTTGAAATTTTTTAATTTCATTTTTTAATAACTTTTTAACGAAACCACAATTAAGAAATTTATATTCTTATGTTGGCCTCTAGAATCCCCATTAGAATTTTTCCCAGGAGTGGCTGAACACTCTAGTATATTAATACAAGGCAGCCTTCCAAATCTCATAAACTTCAGAGAGCTGCTTTGCAACTTAAACTAGAAATATTTCATTGAATATCTGCTGTCTTCTGCACATAATAAATGTGTATAATGACGTATGTAGATATGACCAAGAGATTTCAACCGAATCTCGAAGGTACTATGCAGGTCACAGCAACCAGTTCAACGTAAGACAGGCAAAACAAATGAAAAAAAATAGATGAAGCTGGAAAGGAGGACTTATACAAAGCGTTGGTGAACTGGAAGACCTGTAAAAATACATAATATCTGTACTATTCATAAATTTTACTAGCAAACGCGATAGAAACTGTGATCTTAACCAAGTTCCAGTCCGAATCAATTTTAGATCGAACTCGGCTTCTTCGTGTTTACCCGAACGATTCTTCGCGCGGTAAATTACCTGCGTGCCCGAAGAATGGATTACCCGGCGCGTAAGTTAAATAAACCGCGAAGTCGTAGAGATTGTATTTCACAGAAATGCAGGCTGCAACGACGCGTTTACCGCGCGTTCCACTGTATATAAAATGAAGCGACGCGACTTTTTTAAAGCGCAACGCGACACTAGCCACGGCCGAATTAAGAGGCACTCTAAGCGAGTTGTTTCCGTGCAAGTTGTGAAACGCTCGAGGACACCGACGGAACGGGGAAGAGAGAGAAAAAAAGAAGGAAAAAAGAAAAACAAAAAATAAAAAAAAAAAAAAAAAGAGCAAATGAACCTTAACTCAATCTGTAGCGTTGTACAGGTTAACGCGAGTACCGCGGGCCTGTCTATCAATTTTTCAACAGCAATTTTCATTTCGGCGGAATTTTATGCCATAAAAAAATAGGAGCGCTCGTACCCTGTCGGGGCAACGTTACATCGTCACCGTGGACCGGCAGAACGCGGTAATGCAGAACGCATTCATTTCGACGTGGCTGCATTCGTAATGTCGCGGCCTGGCATTTTAATCAGCGGCGTAACTATAAAAATTACGTGAACGCGCGCGGACGCGATCGTTGTAACCGCGGGTATTAAATTAAGAAACTCGGAACTCGGTCGACGACGATCTCCTTATCTAATAAACTTTATTATTCTCCGAAACGAGACCATAAAATGTCGGCGTTCGCGGAAAAGAGAACGCCGGAAGACGGTGGAGACGCGTGGCGGACCCTCGTGGCGAAAAAATGAAAAAGAATTACGCGCAGAAAATGCGACGCCGAAAGTAATAACTAAAGTAATAATTTTGTAGACGAATTTCGATATTATATAAAGTTTAAAATGGAAGTTTGATGTCTCGGGAATTCTTACAAAAAATTCGGTGACAGATCGAAGAATAGAAATTTATTCGGGCGATAATGTTTCTTGATCCAGTCACGCGTTCGTTTCGCAAACGCGAAATGCAATATGCATGGCGTATTTTCAGCTCGTTCGCGATTTATTATGAATTGTTTTTTTTTGAAAAACGCACGGACAGGAAAAATGACGATTCTCTCGCGCGATAATTGAACGAATTAATCGAGAATATTTAATTAGGAGAGGCTGACTACTGAAAGGGAGAAAAGTGACACAACGGTGGACTGATTGCCGCTCGAGGATAAGAAGGTTTTCATTTCATAAAGCGGCAAGACATCGCCTGGTGAATCGCTCGGCTGATTCAGTGTCACGATCTCTACTAATTAAAATGATTTCCGTGCGATCTCGCTGAATAATTTCATCTTCTTAATCACTGGACATTCATCGCATGAAAGAGCCTTGATTTTAAGTGCGGCCTCTAATAATTTCTAATAACGACGAGCTAGCGTCGCGGCCCTGTCATTAGATTGCGGGCAGCACATGTCACTGCCACTTATGCAAATTATCGGTGGGTTAATTTCGCCCCCTTTTCCTGGGATTTCTTCGTCGCGTCTGACGCGATTATAAAGTAGTAGCACGATATACGTAACTACCACCGACGGCGGAGGACATTTTGCGTGCGCACCAGGAATCGGCGAATCTAAAAATCGCTTCGACTCTCGAAGAACTCAATTCTGCTTTATGATTCTTAAACGAAACAAAATCCCATTATTCGAAATAAAAAATTCGAAATACAAACTCTAGAAATTCACCATAAGTTGTTAACATAAGAAACATAGGATTTGATATTGTCTATTAGTATGATATTAGTATTGTTATAATAATATAGTTATAATATTATATTATATATTATATTGTTATAATATTAGTAAAGTATTAGTATAATATTTCGTGTCCAATGTTATGGTTTAAATAGAGCACCAAATCTCTCAATCTCGACCGAGTGTGACCGATTTTTTTAAATTTTGATATCTTCCAATTAGTACAAAATGTTTTTCACTTGTCTATTTGAAATATTGCAATTTAAAGAAACGTGTAACTAAACAACCTTACCATATACAGGGTGTTCGGCTACCTCTAGCAAAAATTTTAATGAGCGATAGTAGAGGCCAAAATAAGACGAAAATCAAGAATACTAATTTGTTGATGGAGGCTTCGTTGCAAAGTTATTAACATTTAAAGTTCCGCCTGTAGAATGACAATCCGGTAAACAGCTGCGTTCGCGCGGACGGTTGCGACAGGCGAGTGCTAGTGGTTCTCACGCAGCATGAAAAATTCTGCTTACCGACATTATCGACAGCCTTAGATTTTTGTCCACTTATGGGAATGCGAACACCTTACGTTGAATAAGATTCAACCTGTCTTATGAAAATCCAGAAGGGCATATCAAAACTCGCCCGACGAGATTTTCACAGAGAAAGGGTGAATGCCAGTTCCAATACACAATGTTGTGAACAAAAATCACCCACATGCGATTATACACGCCCCACGATTGTCCACAGTGTCCACAAGTATCCACAAATAATCCTTTCAGGCACTAACCACTATGCAATTAAATAAACACGTACCGCGATTATGTTATTCGTGAATGTCTACGTGTACGTGTATCACGATTCTTCCGAGTTACTTACGAATAAAACTGTTATTAATTTTTCAAATACACTTCAATTTAAAAATGTAAAAAGGAATCGCAGGATAAATGAAATTTTCGCATCGATTTACGTTCACGGCGAAGAATGTAACAATACTAGCAGCTGACTGTGCCATCGATCGACGAGGTTCAGAGAAACATATGCCGAACAGGCCCCGATTCTACGTCACTCGCCTCGCTTATCTCTCTCACACACAGCGGAGACAAAGGGCAGCATCGGCACGTGTTCGGCCAGCTAGTCAGTCGTAAAACAGAATCAGTCAAGCTAGTTCATGCGACACATTTTAGACATATTTGATTCAGTTATGTATTAAGTAGCATGTAAGAAATACAGTGATATAAACAATCAGCGAATACTTATTAAATTCCTGTTTACATTTTTAAATTGAAGTGTATTTGAAAAATTAATAACAGTTTTATTCGTAAGTAACTCGGAAGAATCGAGATACACGTACACGTAGACATTCACGAATAACATAATCGCGGTACGTGTTTATTTAATTGCATAGTGGTTAGTGCCTGAAAGGATTATTTGTGGATACTTGTGGACACTGTGGACAATCGTGGGGCGTGTATAATCGCATGTGGGTGATTTTTGTTCACAACATTGTGTATTGGAACTGGCATTCACCCTTTCTCTGTGAAAATCTTGTCGGGCGAGTTTTGATATGCCCTTCTGGATTTTCATAAGACAGGTTGAATCTTATTCAACGTAAGGTGTTCGCATTCCCATAAGTGGACAAAAATCTAAGGCTGTCGATAATGTCGGTAAGCAGAATTTTTCATGCTGCGTGAGAACCACTAGCACTCGCCTGTCGCAACCGTCCGCGCGAACGCAGCTGTTTACCGGATTGTCATTCTACAGGCGGAACTTTAAATGTTAATAACTTTGCAACGAAGCCTCCATCAACAAATTAGTATTCTTGATTTTCGTCTTATTTTGGCCTCTACTATCGCTCATTAAAATTTTTGCTAGAGGTAGCCGAACACCCTGTATAACATAAACTCAGAATACAATTATTCAACGTGGACTAATAATTTCACTTCACAGTGTCAGAGTTATTTGCAATATAAAATTACGAAACACGAAATTATGTGAAAAGACCACCTGATTCTTTTCGTCTCTATAATTACTAGAATTGGGACTTGAGAGTTTTGTGCATGGTTAACGATTACCAACATCGTCGTATTTGTTAAGTTGACTTACTTGCAATCAATAGACATTTTCGAAATTTAACATGTGATTATTTATAATTTAAAATGTGATTAATTTTAAGAGCAATGTCAAAGGCAGAATCACTTATGCGACGACGTAACAGAAAATTGAAATCTACTGCTGACCATCCGTTTGAAGCCATCGTTGACAAATTTTAAAATACAATGACAAGTATAATTTCGATGAAACCCGAATTTGCATACACGCAATTGCGATTATTTGCACGTAGAATAAAGCAATCTTTAATAGACGTTTTATGGTGGTATTATGTTCTTCGATCATCTATTTTACTTAGTCGAATAAATAGAATTAAATATGAAATATCGCGTACACGTACTTAAATTCTACGAAGGAAACGAGAAAACACTGTACGTAATAATGTAGTAAAACAATTTTTTAAATTAATAGAAGTTCTGAGTAAAGAAGTGCTGTAACCAATTGCATTAGATGGAAGAAGCTGAAAGGACAAATAAAGAAAGTTATACGTAATTATATACATAAAAATGGAGCATCTTGTTTTGTTAATGTAAATCATGGGGTCTCGTCTTAACATCTTAAATATGAATTATTGAAATTCTCTGTGGTCATAGCATATACAATACTACTAGGTAAAACCAAAATTGAGCTATTCTACTTTTGTTTCTTTTGCTAATACAGACAGTCAAAATCTCTTTATTTCTTCCAAAACCAATTTGTATGCGGGTTTCCTCTTCATGGTTGGTTGCAACACACCGAGTGAATAGAACACGAGTAGCTTATGAAGAATAGAACCACCCCTTTTGTGCACGCTCTTGTTTCTCATTATTCAACAGATATTGGTGTGTTTTGTTTACTTTTTCTATGCATCTACCTCGCTCAACAATGCAACTGTGTATATTAAGTTATGACACGAAGAAATATGTGCTACTTTCGAATAGTACTCAATAAATCTAGATCAAATTCTAACCTATTCCAACATTTTATCAAATTATAACGCGATAAATAGAAGTAATCAATAATTAAATTGTTATTTTGTGGTATTTACAAAGTCAGTGATATTGATAATAAAAGTCACTTTGCTCTTTTTCTTTGTCAAGCACAGTCACGAATGGCGAAATTCTAAGGAAACAATTAGGTCTGTCGAAGTCCCTAGAACACGTATATAATTCGATTAATAAATTGTATTAACATACTAATCTCAAAAAATGATTATCGCGAGCAAAGTTCCGACCCATCTTCCATTCGGGGATTTCAAAGCGCGCGGAAAACTTGTGCTTTACGCGTTAAGATTTATATCGGGACGGTCGACGAAAGGCCGAGCGGCGATTTAAACGCCCGTGCCTTCGGTATTTTCGGGGCGCTGGACACTTCGGTTGAATTTTAGAAAAACACGCGTACGTCAGAACGTGTGTGCGTACTGTGGAGCGAGAATGAAAAATGGACTTTAAAATCGAATAGCTGCTGTCATATTATAAATTGAATTTCGGCTTCGCAGCGTGTACTGCTGGAATTCTTTTTTTTTTTTGTTGCTCCTTCCACCCGGCCCCCGGCTTTCTCTTTTCCGTCGCCCTATTCCTCTTTCGACGAATTTAGCGTTTTCTATTTTGTTTTTATTTTTTTAGTTTTATTCCCGCCCCCCCCCTCCCTCCTCCTACCCACCCCCTTGTATTTTTTTTCTCTTTCATCGAACGTCGATCGGGGCCATATCGAATATTTTTGACGAATTGATAATGAATATCCGGGAAAAGGATGGGTTTCTCGGAAGCTGGCTCGTGGCGTTGTGAAGTGCCGCCGAGTTCTCGATTCATCGGCCGAATTTATTGCGATCATTCCGACGGAAATTTCGAAATGCGGGATCCCCGTGTTTGGTTGAATCGCGGGGTGCTCCCGAATCCGTGGCGCGGGAATAAGGGGCCGCGCGATCCCCTGCGTGAAAATGAATCGAAATTTTCGAATAAATTGTTTGCGCGCGGGGCTCTTTGTTTCCGAGAGAAACGACTTCGACGATTCGCTTTGTCGACGCAACGTTCGGGCAAATCTTGATGAAAACTACTGTTTACTTTTCTGCTTGATACGCAAGCGATGTCACGCGATTTGACGTCGGTTTTAGGTTTGAACGTTCGAAATCGTGATAAAAAACATTCCAGGGAACGTAATTAGAAAAGCAAAGGGAGACGCGATCGAAATTTTCTTGCTTTTCGACGAGGTACGACAGCTATGTTCGTTTAATGGACGATTCTCAGTCTCAGGTAATCAGACGCAAAATTTACGTTATTTAATTTAAGTTATTTCATATGAATATAGTTATTTCATATTACATTTGGAAATTACTGAATCACTTTCTATCTTTGCTTTGAGAAAAGCACCCACAATTAGTAATTAGCAGTAATCTTCGAATAAAACGGGGACTAATTACAGACTGTTTCACAACCCACTTGCAGGGATGATATGTGTTTAAATATTGAAATATTATAGCGATGCCTAACATTAAAAATAAACTTATCAATGATATGATAGATAAAATTGATTTAAAAAAATTCGATTTCCTGTATATACTCTACGAAAAAATAGATCTTCCTACACATGGAAATTATTGAATCACTCTCCATCTTTGCTTGTCGTAACAGTGAGAAAAACAGATACGATCAGCGATTCGCAGTAATCTTCGAACAAAACAGTAACTAAAATCTGTTACAGGCTCTATCACGACCCATCTTCGAGGATAACGGGCGTGTACATTTACATATTGAAATATCACAGTGACGATTAACATTGAAAATAAATTTACCAGCGATACAATAGATAAAATTTGCAAGTACAAGGTGGCAAATAAACGAAACTGGACGCGAGAGATATAGATATACGGGTCGCGTTGGACGACGACGTCATTTATCGGTAATCTGCTAAGCAAAATACGCGGGCCAGGTTTGAATGTATTTAATTAGAAAAGGACGGGTAGAACGCTGGTGGAGGAGAATTTACGATCGCACAATGGAGCGTTTCCTCTCGCGTATCGGAGCCGTTATCGAGCATCGGGCAGGCTGATTATGCTAAGCACCAAAATCGATAGCATTAGGACGCAGACGTTCCCTGCTCCCCCGTGGCAACGAGCTTCTCGTCGGACCGATTCGAACCCTTTCGTTCATGCAATCACGGCGACATAATCAGTATGCAAAGTCCAGACCTCGGGTCCAGCGTCAACGAACTCCGGTCCGCGACGCGAAACGTTTCGGGGAAACGTACGCGTGTGCATACGTTCGATTTCCTGCCGGTCGGGCGTTCGGGATCCTGATGTTCGTGGCGCATTTGTAAAACCCGTGCCCGGAGAGCTGAGAAATGACCAATTTATCATTTCGTTCGTACTGGCGGCCGTGGCCGGTAACCGATGCGCATAAATTGCATTTCGAAATTCCGGCGTAACGCCTCGCACGTAATCCGACAATATGTGGAACCGGAGCCGGGAATAGATCATAATGGAATTTTAATAGCATTTTTACCGTCTTCCTGGCCCGTACGAAATCGCTCCCGCGAGGATTCCGCCCCGCCGACTCACGAACCGTTGCCTGGGAATCTTTTGCGTCGCGACGCCTCTCGAGACATTTCGATCTCTTCGAGTAGAAATTAGCTAGCGTTCACAGTATCGTTCCGCGTTTCTATCGCGATTCGGTGAGTATGTGTTTGTTATTGTTTACTGGTCAACACCGAATCGCGAGATGATTTCGATGATTCAGCGGAGGGCTGGAGGCTGACGGTCAAAATTTCTGCCGCGAGAGCCGCGCGGACGTGGAATAAATAATATATGCCGAAGGGTAACGAATGATCCAGAAAGCACCTCCGTTCAAGTAGTTCCGGAATAAAAGACTCTAGTCGGTCCGTCTCTTACTCGGGGCAAAAACGCTCGAAGGGAAATCATTTTCAATTTTAAATGCTTCCCCGGGATACTTTATCTCGAGCAACTTTTTTACTCCCCGACGATACGAACGAGTTCGTTGGATGGTGCCTTCGAGTTCTTCGCACTTTCATATTTAAAGGTTCTTAATTTCTTTCTCTTTCCGCGCGGTTAAATTCGACGACAAATTCAATATGGAAACCAGTCTCTTAATTATCTATCAAGATTAGATTGCTCGGGCTCGCTTAATTGACTAAAAGGTCAAGTGTGTATAAAAAGGGAGAGCAATTTAACCATATTTAATTGACGCGGTGAAATGCTTGTTACGGTACTCGCAAAAAGAAGCTCGAACCGAACGAAAATATAATAACGAAAACAAAAAACGATTTCACTACGGCCAAGTCGATGATACAAAGGAACGTTTAAATAATAAAGATAAGCAAATGTGCCTATTTTTTACAGATTGTCGTGCATTTTATAATCTTAACTGAGCGCATTATCATCCCTGTATTATGTTATATACGATATGTTGTTTGCTTACAAAATCATCAATAACTATGTAAATTGAATTTGGAATTGAATATGGAATTATTTCACATTCCAACATTTAAACGACATTATACATATAATAATTGTATTAATCGTATCCTTGTTCAAATTAACCAGTTTAGCCAGCGCCTGGACTTCTTTAGCGGATCTCTGTATTCTTTTAAAAAACGTGTCGCAATTAACAAGATTTTTACACACATTATGCAACTGTGTCATATCAAAGGGTGTACAAACCCGTAAACAAATAAATAAGCAATTCTATTACCCTGACCCATATATGGGTCAGTGAACAGTGAACGCGTCAAATGACTATCGATATCATATTCGGGCTCTCGAAAGATACATTACTTTGTCCGACCCACTTCGAAAGAAGGTTACTCGCCACTGACCCAGAGTAACTTTGAAAATTGCCCGATAAACGATACATTGAACTCGCTGCTTTCGTAAACCGAACTTCTTTGAATTCCATCGAAAGTTTAGCCAGCCGTTGGTTCGAAGTTCGAGCTAAAACATCCGGTCGAGTAGTTTTCAAACTCGTCCCGCAAGTTCGGGGTTAAAACAATCAGAGCGGTGGCTCGAAGAAAATTTCTGGGAAACGCTTTCGTTGCGATTTTCTTTATCGATTTTCATTATCGACGCGTTCGTGACGATCCAACGTTCTGGGGATAACGTTTTACCGAATCGTCAGGGCAGTTTACGGGGGCGAGGCAACGCGTTTCCCGTCGTTAAAGATCTTAACGTTCTAATCAAGCATCCTAATGCAGCCACAAATTATTACAACCTCTCGTTGCTGAGGCAGTCGTTGAAGATCCGGCGGGAAGCAACCACACGAACGCGGTCGGGGAACGGGTATAGGCGGCGGGCATTTGCATCCAAGTGGCGTCCGTTAGCAATCCTAGCCCAATAATCCCTGTTCCACGTCGTCTATCGGCAGACGCTATCGGCTAATGACAAAACTACAGGCTCCGACAGTAGCGCATCGGCCTGTCGGTGGACGTCGGTATCAAGTTGTTGCCGGTCCAGTTCAGTCGGACCCTCACTCTCTGGCCGAATGATAATTTGCACAAGCCCTCTTCCTCTTGCTGCTCTATCCACCTCCACAGCACGACCACCTCTTCCAGGGACCCCTTTCCTCCTCCACCACCCATCGCTACAACCCCCCTTTCCCCCTAGAACTCGTCCTGTCGCCCCTCTACGTTCGTGTCCACCCTTTGATTACGTCATACCCCTCGCGTCCCCTGCCCCCAATCCTCTAATTATATTCACTCGCCGCTCCGACTCTCCGGCTCCAGGGGGTCCAATTCCGTTCACCTTTCATTACGAACTGGCTACGATTCCAGCGATCGAACCAGCCGCGTGTTTTTTCCTTTCTTTCTATCCCTCGGACCCCCGGTTCACTTGTATGCAAGCCGTCTATCCGTCTCCGTCCCACGACCCTATCGCGCGCTCTCTCCGCGTTCTATGCCCGGACTCCCTGGATCTCTGTCACTGGCCGGTGCATGTGCAGCCCGCGACTGGAATGGTGCCTCGGAATTTCCGCGTGCGTGCTGGATGTCACTGTGTGAGAGGGGCGGGATTAAGTTCCTCGATAATTCGGCCGCGGGGTCGACTTGACTCACCAGAACCAAACGACCGCGTCGCGCACCGGATGCTCGCGGTTTCTCCTTCCAGGAAGCCCACGTCCCGCTATTTTCCCTCGCTGGGGGCACTCGCCGAGGAGATACAGAAGTCCAGGGTGTCTTCGACCCCGAGGGGCACGAAACGTTTTTCATATTTACGTTACGACGTGTCCAAGAAATTTGGTTATTTTTTATTTTACGAATTTTATCCAAGTTTATTTTCCTTGACGTCTCAACTTTCTTTTTTTATAACAACTTCCGAGGGTATTTGCAATCAATCTGCTTCTAGTAGATTATAAGTAGACTGGAATGGCCACGAAAAAGAATAGATTTGTTTTACGAATTTAAAAATGATGTGATTTTAATATACAAGACTTGATGACGAGTGAGGAGCCTCGTGATTAGTCTGGGGATGTTTATGCAAAAATATAAGGAATACTTAAAGTAGGATACGAATTATTATATTTAGGGGGTGAGACAACCCTCTAGAAAGCTCCTAATTCATTAATTCTTTTAATAAAAATATGAATTTGCGTAAAGATCCGCAGCCTAATTATAAGCAAATATGCTGTGAGTTCAGGCTTTTAATGCGAGTAACATTTCAATGTGTTCCTCTGTATACTATGGATTTGTGCTATTGGAAAAACGATGAGGTAAATCCAGTACGTGGTGTCTCTTAAGTCTACGTATTTGTTGTCCATTATCCAGGAGATTGACAGACGAATTTCTAATCTGTTCATGTAGTTCGTACTAAATCTTACAATTTCTTCTTTTGCGGTTTCTGTATTCTAAGGTCTTGATGAAGTGTCTCGTTTGTCACGTACCAAAGTGCGTTCGCGATTATTTTTAGTGTTTTAGACTGAAATCTTTGAGAATTAATTTTTCTGGTTTCATAGTGGAAAATCCTGTCATCCATATATATGGGTGACAGACAAAGTTTGAGGAACTCTCAATCGTCATATTTGTCATTTGCTCGTTAGAGTCACGTGCCATTTGTATTAGACTTTACTAGTGAAATTATTATTTACTATCAAAATTGTAGGTTTGCATTGTAGAGATTGTTATTTACAGCAACCTCCATCTCATTTGCACCCCAAGAAATGTCTATCAATGGAGACGAAGGTTTTAAAACCGAATAGCTAAAACATCGCTCGACTCCAACACGTTTTAGTCGAAGTATATGGACGTCTTAGCGCTTCACACAGAGATCAGGAGAATTTATACCCGGAAGGGTATCCTTAAAGTCTGACTGGCGAGGAAATTTGCCGAGGAAGGGTGGAGGAAGCAATGGAATTGCATCGGGGAATCGTGTGTATGGGAAGAACGCGAAGAAGCTATGGGAATAGAGTTATAGATCTTTCTTCAGAAGTAAGAGCATTGCCATTTACCGCGTGGGGGTGGTTTAAGTCTGCGGAGCCACGGTTGGAAGGTTGTCAAAACGGCGTTGCATTTAAGTGGCCGAGTTCTAACTAGGAGGGAATTCCAGCGGTCGAGACCACTTTCCAGAGTCAGGTTCTTCTGGCAATAAGACATTCGAAGATTTAGGAGCGAAGTCTCGCATGTTCCTCAGTGCTTAGACATAGTAATATTCAAAAGAGGGGGCGTAGTCGCGGTGGCTGCGGCGTTTCTTCGCATTGGTCGTGCTGGACGTGTTGATTATAAACTAATGGGTCCTGAAATATAGAGATATTATACGCGACGCCACTAGTTATTACTTCATAATTTCGGGAAAATTATTAAGGAAGGAAGTGGCTGTCTGCTCGCATAAGAAAGCTTAGCTATGTTATCTCTGGAAGATTTAGGAGGATCGCGCGCCACGAATAAGCCGCTTCATGCATAAGAGCCTCGAACATACTACATGTCTGGATGACCCGACGTTAAATTCTACGCCAATGAATGTTTCATAATGAATTTACATAAGTACGACGGGGCTATTTCGGTAACGATATATTGATTTCGCTCGGTCTCCATTTGTTTCAATCTTACGTCACCGATTTCCATTCAGCCGGGGAACATTGAGCAATTTCGTATCGGCGAGTACATCGCGTGCATGCATCACACTTACGAGTCAGTAGTTTCTAGACACGTTTAGAAACTTCACGGCTGCCGCGAAATTACTTTCCGAGACTTTTGTGAAAATTAAGTGTTTGCAAACAGCCCGGTGTTTGGGGAATATTTTATGGAACGTTTCGAACGGAACTTTGCCTAAATTAATTCGCACGGTGCACGGAAACAACCGTTCAAATATGTAATTATTTATCATACGTACCGTATATGTAGAAAATTGTTGCATTTTCATTTTCTTCGTTACGTGCTAATAATTTTAGAGTGATTTCTATTCGACGACTATACGGTCGAGAATTTATTATAATTACAACTTAGTAAGACATTCTGCGAGGCTCGGTTTCGTCAGAGACAAATAGCCAATAGCCGAACGATTTCAGAAGCACCGAAACTTCTGAATTATCGTCGTCGGAAAGTTCGAAGAATTCGCGGGCAATTCTGCTACCAGCCCCCAAAAAGCTTCTTCGTAACCGGAACTATGTTGAAATTTTCTCATAATTTATGCGCGGCCCGCGGCCGTCGAACTCGAGCGCAAGAATTACGACTCGATCGGACACTGGTTTTGTCTACGTTTATCATTTTTTTCCCTGCCTTGATCATATTATCGTTTAATGAGTATTTCAATCAAATCTCGACGCATTTTCACGGACCTTCGATACCGGTATATGTATAATTAAAACACGGTAAAATGCAATTAGACCGCAGAAACGAATATTTTCATAAAAAATGTCTCGTTTCAATGCGTATACCCCGATAACGAACGGCGGAAACATCGTAATTTAATTAATAATTCAATTTCATTGAGGCTCTAATTAAAAAGATTGATACACGGTTAAATCGCCATTACGCGACTGGCAACCGGTGCAAAACCCGTGGATGTATTCGCGCGCGCACGCGAGCTCCGGTTTTTCTAAATTGAAATAATACGTTCTTTGTATAAACAGCTAACTACCCGCGACGAGACACGAGAGTAATTAGTCGCTTCACGATGTTCGGGCTGGCTCCAAAAAGTTGAACGTTTTACGAGATAAAATTTATCGGCGATGAAAGCACAGAGGGTGGGTGGCGACCGGAGGGGGTAGGGTGGAGGATAGCGATGATGGAGGTAGTCCAGGCGTCGTCTACCTCCAAAAATGATTTTCCACGATCGAGCCTTGCATTTCACGATAATGCGAGCGAAAACGATTATCCAGGAGCATATGACGAGGCATAACCGATACATTTTATCAAGCGTCCGGTCGCCGTACGAACGAAATCGACGGTGTCACCATAAAACTAACCGGCTGACTAACTAACCGCGCGTATAAATATGCTATTAACGACGATTGTCGGGTAATTTTCGCGGGAATTTACGGCCACGGGGGTGATATCTGACCGCGTTTAGCATGGCTAATAGGCCGAGCATGATTGGCGTAATAAATAAGTGATTATCGGCCGGTTTCGCGGTATTATTTAATCAATGAAGAAAGGCCCTCCGTTCCTTTCGATCGTACCCTCCGGATCATTTCCATATAATCGTCGTTTCATCCGGTACCACATGTATATATTAATATTCCGAATGCACGCGAGATGCCGAAATATTTTAATCATGGCTAATTGGCGAGTAATAATGGAGTTCCACGGCGTCCGGGGTAACTGGCTGCCTCGAGTTCCTTCGGATTCTCGCTGAAGGAGCTAAGGAGAAGCCGAGTGTTGTCCACGGTTCTCCCATTCAATTCGGACCATCCTGGCTCCTCGGGCGTCTGGACACTTCTGGCATTTCCAGTGTCGCGTAATAATTTCGACGCTTTGATTATACCTCACACTTCATGCACTAATAACCGCGGAAACGTAGACGCGTTTCTCTATGCTTAATACGTCACGATCCGCGTACCGATGGATCCGTTATCGCCTGGCGCACGATTCGTTCGGTTTTTAAATTGCTAATCGTTTACGAGAAAAATTGTACGTACGTAAAATGGGACGCGGGGCCGCTGGAAAGTTGGTTAAGTTCGAAAAGCTGCGTTCTACAATATTTCGACGATATCCATGGATTGTTTGCTCGTCGCTGTTATTGTACCGTACCAACGGTTCGGCTTTAAAATTGAAAATGTTTCGCATTTCGGAAATTTAATTTATTAAGTTATCGAAATAGATATTCAGACGCCATGTTTTAATTTTTATTCTGTCGTCTTGAAAACAATTGCACTTTACTACGGTACTAAGTTCGTACTTTGCGTTAAAAAAAATTGTTGCTGCTTGGAGAAGGCGACCTGCAGCCTAAATTATAGTTCCAATTTCATTTTAAATGATTTGGAATTTATATAATAGTATATTTGATCATAAATTGTGGATGAAAAAGAATTTAAAATAAATTTCTATTTACTTCTATTGGATTGTCTGTTCCGATAGCATGTAATTAAAACAAGTGTACTGTTATTATTATATTAATTAAAATAGCGTGTAATGTATACTATCGATTAAAAGTTACCATCATTAATTAAAAATTTTCTTCAATTTCATTCAGCTACATTTTGTCCAATATAAAACTGATAATAAATTCATGATATCTGTAGCTCCTCAAAATGACATTGATTCACTAGATAGCGTATATCCTAAAACTACGGTTGTCACTGGTATCGATTAAATTTTAATTTCTAAGTATCACTGAATTATAGCTTCGGTTCTGTGGCGTCGCCTCCCATGCTCGCCACCAGAGGGGTCGCGCTCTCACAAGCGCTCGACCGACCCCTCCGTTGCTATATACAGGGTGTCCCGTGAATAGTGTAAGAACCGGAAATAGTATATACACTCCTCGAACGACTTCCCAATATCCCAGTCGTCTAAGGCAGGGCCTGCTAGAAAGCCTTACTGACGAGTCCACTGGCAGGCCCGGACGAAACGCGTCCCCTCCTTTCCTTTTCCGTCCTCCTACGAATTCTCACGAGATTCCCTACCCGCAGCGAAGCATCGCCACAGTTCCAATTATATCGCAAGCGCCAGCAAAACTTCCATTTTTTTCGCAATTCGTTCTAAAAATATAATAAATAGTAAATGGAAACACATATGAACGCATGATTTTTCGTAATTTACTAAGAAACAGCTTTTCAATAATGTATATTCTTTTTTCCAATAAATAGTTTAAAAATTGTACGAAGTACTATAATTGAAATCTGCAAGACTCGCGATTACCTTTCTAATATGTTCTCCAATAAAAATAATTCTGTGACCTTGTTTCTTATTTTAAGAAAAGCTCGATTTTTTAAAGAAGTCTACCTGAAAACCTTAACTGAAATTTAATACAAATTTACTTGTAGATTTATACTCGGATTAGCTCTCGCTCCAAAGTAACACTCTTGCAGACGTAGTCCTTTTGTTTAACAATACTTATATGCGATGGCTAACAAATTGGAACAGAGTCTATAATCGGGTTACAAATAGAATTAATTTCAGAAACCTCCCACCATCCATTCCGATCGGGAGAAATCTTTCTTCGTTGATCGATGACTAGCGATGGAATCGAGCGTCTCGCGAGTAGAAATTACGTTTGTGCAACCATGAATTCAAGGTACAATAGGTGCAATTTAAAATAAAAATTTGTACGATAGTAATTGACAATGAACAACTTATCTGATTAGAATACGAGCCATGTATCGTCGCGCTAGACGTGTTTTGAGAAAATAGAAACAAATCAGAAAGTCCTCCTCATCGTTGCAGCTTCCTACTTTATTCACGAAACTCTATCTTTCGTAAGCTAAATTATCCCTAAATCATGTATCCCGTCATAAATGTGCCAACATTCTATCCGTTCTCTTAATAATAACGAAGGAATCGGTTTTATATTTGAAAGCGCGAGGTGAACGATCGAATGAAAGATTTCGTAGGATTGGATACGTTCGATTAACGACACTTGGACGAACCTTGGAGGGATAATATCGCAGGACGACGGCGTGTGCAAAATATTTCATACAAAAGTATCCCGTTACCACGACTGAGGTCGTTTCAATCCTTGTAATGGAGGTCCAGTGGTCGAATTTAATTCGAATACGGTATAGCGGCTAGGGTGACGGTCTGGCCAGGAACAGAACCAGAAGAGGGTTGCTAAATATTCAGGCATTACGGCTCTGCATAAATTCATTTCATTATAGCGCCACCAAACATTGCTTTTGATGCTTTCCGCTCTGCCCCCTCGCCCTGCAACTAAGCCACCCCCGCACTTCGGCACCGTAGTATCGTTCGCAACCGCCCATGGCGCTCAGCGCGCTGCATTCCGCTTTCTCACCCCTTTTCTTCTCACTCCATTCTTCCCCTGATCGCACCCTTTCTCGCCGTAAGTACCGTCAGGTCCATTCGACGTCCGTTTCGTTGAACGATTCCAGACGAACTGGCGCGAGAGATCGAAAATAATTTCGTCGATATCGCATTCATTTCGCGGCCCTCCCGCCTGGATTTTCCTCGGTTTTCCTCCACCGTCCTGTCCGTCACGGCTAGTTCGCTGTGCCCCGCTAAGATAATCTTCGTTAGCCCGTTCGGAGCGATTCATGGACTTGCTTCGCGTCAACTCGCACGATGAATTAGTTAATTCTTAATCTGGACGGTTCGATCGGGGCCGTTGTTTCTTTATTGGAATCCGGGAAATGGGAAATTTGTTCCGCGAGAGCAGAGAACGATAACTCCTTTTTTTTAAAACGAAGGAAAGCGTTCGATGAGCTCAATATACCGTGGACGAATTAAAACCGAATCTCGTCGAGGCGACGGTTTTTGGACTGCAAATAGAGCGGAGGGAATAATAAAATTCTGGATTCCTTAGTCAGAAATGGTGATTCTAAACTGTTTCGTCACGATCAAAAATTAGTGTGCTAAAAAAATAATGCATAAAAGAGAACACACATACATTGCCTTGGGTATTGAAAACTTTACGATCCGCTATTTTCGATGGGGTATCTTCGATCAAAAATTTTCAGGAAACATCCTGTAAATCACTTTTGAACGCATTCAATTATAGGAACGCGAAATTTGTTGCCGAGTAGATTAAGTCCCAGGGCATAGGAAATTTCGAACAATATTTTGAACGTCGATTCGCGGTCGCGATTATGATCGTAATCCACGGAGGGGAGGGGGGGGGGGAGAGAAGGATGATCAGGAAACGGGAGATTTCCGATAAAGCTTTGGTGAAAAATTAGAAAAAAGAGAGAGAAGGAATGGCGTCGCTGGCAGTATAGCGAACGCGCAACGATCGCTTTGGTTATAGAGACTAAATTACGGTTCGGTCTTTTTTTTCGCACCCGTCGGCGTACAAGCGCCATTATTCTGCTCGTAGAGACGTTCGATCTGGGCTCATCGAACTCACGATACGTCAGTGGCACGCAGAGAAACACGGGGCACCGTGGACGTAGTGTGCAAAACGGCAGGCTGGCCTCTCTCATGCATATGGAGCGTTTCATTATATTAAACCCTTTCAATGTATAATTTACTTTTGCGTGAGTCATTTGAGATCCGGCCTGTGCACTTCCATAGGTGGACAGAGGGCTCTGTAACATCGTCGACCCGAAGATAGCGTCCGACAGGACCGATAGAGCGCTTGGTATACATTATCCTCGCGTGCGATTTTCACGGAAGTTTTGCTTCCTTCACACCTTTATTGCGACAAGGCTTTTTTGCATACTAGTTAGCGCGCGTGAAAACGCAGCCATAGACCGGCAACCGTGTCTCTTTTCACATGGAAAATTATCGCGTCCGACAGCTCGTCCGATAGACTACGGCTTTCTCATTTTAACTACTCCTGAACGACCATTTAATGCTTGCATTTTTTAGACCCACCGAACGACGTTCAACGTCCCCAACGTTGTTAAACATACGATTTTCCCTTCTATTCTTATTGTTTGTTTATAGCAAATATATTGCAAAAATGAAAGCAGAGAATCTACAGTTTCCACTGTCTTGGAACAGTCTATTAACGTGTATTATAAATACTAAAACTTTAGACGTGTGTGATTCTGAAACTACTCGTGATTTATCCGTAATTGAGCCATCATTGAAAGCGGGGAATCTTTCCCTTTAAAATGATTTTCGGTTTATGTTGATCTGACTTTCCGTTTTGAAAAGCCTATTAACGTGCATTAAAAATACTAAAACTTTAGACGCGTGCAGTTTCGAAATTATTAGCATTTTCTCTATTATTGAGCCATTGTTAGTGGCGGCAAAGCTTTCTCTTTGAAATGGTTTGTGGATTTTGACGATCCGACTTTTCGTTTTTGAGATATAGCAATTTATGTAAAATGTATTTCGAAGAATTTACTACGCACTGTTTACTATTTTCACGCGCACGAGTTCATTCACCTCGCGTCAATAAAACGTAAACAAACGCTTCGGACCCTTATTTCTCCGAAACTAGCCACCGCATCGACCTGAACTAATAAAGCTATCTTACTTGTAGTAAGTATAGTCCGGGCCACAATATAGCGGGGTCGTAAACTCGAGAGGGTGTCAAAGTTTACACGTTTCAGCTCCCGAAACAAGCGAATTGACAGAAATACGAGCAGCTAAGGGCCTTAGATCATAGTCAGGGCCGTACGAAGAAATATTTTATCTAGTGTCGCCATTTTTAGAGATATCGTAGTCAAGTCTTTAATATCTTAATTTACCTGCTTATAATATATGCATGTAGAAAATGAAAAAAGGTAGTGCAGTTACAAATACAAAAAAACATTCAGAAAGGCACCCTCAAGCAAGATGTCATGTACGACCCTAAGTGCCGCAGCACTAGTCGGTCCCAACCCTCAAGAGTTTAGTTTACGACCTCGCTATATTGTGACTCGGACTATACTTGTTCGAACGTTCGTTTTAAAGGGAATTTCATCCTCTATTCGATGAAGATAACAACTATTACTATTTATGCTGCCTTCTATGTCTATTTCACATTTACTTTGACACTATATACCCAAAGAAGTTTCAGCAATTCCTACTGATTATACGACTGGTGTACGATAAAACTGGAGTATAAGTTGTTTATTTAACTAAAAAAGAATTTAAATTTGTATATAGGATGTTTGCGTAATTACTAGCCAGCATTTTTTCGTTAACACTAGAACTACCGACAATTATAGTGTGTTTATTTGTACCAAAGAAATTGAAAGGATAGATACGCGAAGAAATATATAATGCAATGGAAATAAGTGTTTATATATTCTCTTATAGAAAATTACGATAAATTTTCAAAAATTCCATCGAGTAACTTTTTTACAAGTTTTATTAGAAATTACGAATGAGTCATTTTGACTGGTTCGGTAGTTTTACTGTTAATAATGATGTACTCTGAAACAAACTACGGTGTCGACTACAAACGAAATTCGTTTTCAAGGGTCTTCTCGATGAAAATTTAAAAATTTCGACGTAGTTTGTAAATTTTCTGTATGAAGTAAAAGAGGAAAAAAAGACTGATCATTAGGTTTAGTGTTAAGGTTGTGACGTATGATGTATACAGCTGGGCATTACGAAGAAGTAGGAGCATGTGTGCGTTAATTAATGCGGATTGGTGTTCTGGTTGAATACCTTCAATTTGTTCGCAATATGATATCGTTGTTACTGTTTGACTCGGGTTTAAAAAGAAGTAGTAAATTCTGTCTTTCACGAACCATTCACTAAATGGAATCTTCTCTAAACTCCTACGATAATAAATTTCATTTATACCTAATTTACGTAGTGTAAGTTTGAGGAACATCCGTTTTATACTTTTCTCTATTTAAAGAGTTTTCCGTACACGTTGATAATGAATGTAAAGCCTTTGAATGAATCAACTCTATCCGAGAATTTTCTCTTCTAGCAATTTAGGCGATTTATTTTTCACGTCGACCGAGAATGTTTATTGGTAGAAGTCCGGGATGGTCGGCCTTCGGCGTATCCGTTCTTTCGTATTAGTAAATCATGCTCTTGGGCGCATTAATGCGTCGATAGCGTCCTTTCTTCGTGCGATTATGGGTCTAATTAACGACAGTCCTCGTTCATTATGCAAATTGCCGTAACAACGCATGAGTGGGCGCGTAATTCTCAGCGCGCGGCCCACTTAAAACGTAATATAACAAAGTGAAGTGCAATTAGCAGGGACGCAAAGGTATTGTTAATTAGCGCTCCGACTTTTGACTCCTTTATTATTTAACCGCGTATCCAGTTACCCTGCCGGCCACAAAGGAACAAATAGGCGGACTTTGTCTACTTCATCCGCGGTAACGGTTCACGTGCAAACGTTCGGTCCCCCGAAAGACAAACAATATATCCTATTTCTATTGTAATTACGTTTTAAAATGAAATGGAATTCTCATGGATCGCGAATTCCTGGCTCGGGCTATTTACGAAACGTGCGCGCGCTTTATAGATCTCCTATCGAATGGAAATTTTGTACGGAAGATCAAACGCGCGCCAGACGATCTTTCGTAAGTTAATATCGCGTTTGTCGAACGATGGGAGGGAGGTGGCGAAAGGGCGGACCCGTTTAAAAAAAATTTGTCGACGCAGTCGAAGCAGATTCGAGGCGAAAATCCCGCACGGTTTCGTTAATTTGCCCGACGTTTGCCAGATTTCCGCCCGAACACAACGTCTGTGGGTATCACCGGTGAACGCACGAAATTATTGAAATATGCATGAGACGAACGCTAAAAACCGCGGGATTAAATTCGCCAAGAGTTAAAACGAAATATTACGCGCGACCGTGTTTCTGGGATTCGCTTTTCTCCATTATTCTATATACGGACCGGCCTTATTAAAGCAGCTCGTCGACGATCAAACGCTCTGCTCGTTCCTGCTCAAATCGAGTAGATAGGGGTCGCGAGAGGCTCAGAAAACGGTTTGTTACCCGCAAACGTCATAAACTGCCATTTTTGTACAGATTACGAACAATTTTATTCAACCTACGCCTGGCGAAACTGTTTTTGGGATCGGTGAACAGGGGCTGCTAGCAGGACCATCTAATTCTGACCATTCTTTCGTTCGAACGTTCTCTAACTTTCGAACATTGCTGCTTGTAATCTTTGAAAAACTGTTCAGTGATAAAACCACATTCACAGTGATTGTGAACAATTTTTAAATGCTTCGAAAGTCCTCTCTCGCAATTTCAATTAAAAGATTATCTAAAATGTAAAATATTAATCGAATCGAATCGACTGGGTATTAATGGAATAATGTCCTAGGGGATGAAATAACTTCAAAATATCTTCGAATGAGGAGGTTTGAAAAAGTGTAGTCGTGGCGACGACGTACGGTGACTCTTGAACGAAGGTTTATTTCTATGGACGAAAATTGTCCCGGCGAAGACAGAACATGGTTTTTCACCCTCACAGCGGAACGCGCGAATCGTTTGCCGCGCGACGGGCCCCCGCTTTGACGGATAAAAGTTACATTAATTTTCTAGGTGTTTCACAGACGTTAAAAAATATGCAAGCCACCCTTTTTACCCGTCAGAGTACGAGAGCCGTATTTCGGTTTCTGTCTGAGCAGCGTTGGGGTCCGCTGGGTGAATCGGACATTCACAGTAACACAATTAGACCAACAATCGATAGGAGCTGCTAGCGATGAATATGAACCTGTTCTGGCGCGACCGAGGAACCATTACACGAAGAGCACGAGTCGTCGGGTTTTCGTCCAAACTAACCGCTCGTCGTTTGTAATAACATTTATTTTTCTTCGTGAAAACATTAAAACCATTGGGGAATCCGGTAACTTAGAGAATAAACTTAATTCAAGATACACTAACAATTACAAATGATAGAAACCACTTGTCCGAAACTTTTATTCGCTTCTCTAAATTGCCCAGAAATAGCTCATCGAAATATTCCCTGCTGTTCTCTTGGAATTGTAAATCTTTCTTCAACGAAACCCGCGTAAGTTGTTCGCGGCCCGATTTACCTAATCGGTCGCATTCTTTCGCTACGGGATAAAGAAACGTTAAATGAACTATCACTTGTGGCGGATTTTTTTGCCGTCGCGCAATAAATGCAGCAGTCGCCGGCGCAGTCTTTGCGAAGCGAAAGAATAGAAATTAATTAATGCGGCATAAACTTAATCCGGTAGGGAGGTTCTCTGTTCGAGCTCGGGAAACGTTTGAACTTTTCGCTAGGAGCCATCCTGACCACCTACACCGCCGCCTTCCCCTTGTCCAGTATAGGATTTCATCCCCCATCCGTCCGCAGTCCCACACCCTCGATCCGGCGAGCCATCCCCTATCTCATTTGGCCTCATTGTGCCTTAGCGTCCATTGTTTTTTAAATTACGAACCCCACTTCTGTCAAGCAGAACTCGATCTCATTTTTTGTTGGTACTGTCACTTGCCTGAAACGCTTCGCTCGGTGATCCATTCCCTCTGTAAGTTGTCCTTGCACGGATTAGCTGAAACGTACGAGCGAATGATAATGAACCAGGGTTCGCGGAAACGCGGGAAGGACGGTTTGTCGAACTATCAAGCTACGTTAATGGGTAATTTGCACGACACCGTGCCCGCCCGTGCGCACACCTATATAATATTATTGTTTGTAAAAACGGAATTATTCCGCAACGCCATAGAAAGAGAAATATTTCAGCGAATTTTGCGCTCGAGGTAATCACTAAATTAACGATTTCACGCTGTTTCATTGGCATTCTTGGTACACTGCTTTTAAATCACGCGTGCAACGTATTTTAATGTTCTCGAAGGTCTATCTTCTTTGGACTGTAACTCCTAATAATCGAGCATATATTTTTTAAATTTCGTTTCTTAGATCGATGTCTAAGAAGGAAGATGTTGGTTTGTCTCTTCCAAAAGGGAAAGGTTTCTTTCCTTGACAAAAACCATCGACGCGTGTGTTGCGTTTCGCGTTTCGAGATAGAAGTCAAAAGGGTACAGCTGTGTCCCTTTCTTGGCTTGTTTAGACAAAGTATAGGACCGAATTTTTCGTCACTGACCTTTTCATTCTGGATGTTTCTTTTAAACTGTGCACACGTGCCTTCCAAGTGTTTTAAATAATATTAAAACTTAGTTAAAAGGAATTTCCACCTATTTCCAGTAGAAGATGTGTAGTTTAAAGTGTTCGAAACTTATCGCGAAAAGTAAAGAATTTCAGTTCAAGTAGAAACAGTAATTAATCGCCAGACGCGCGTTCGACGAGTGTTGAAATTCGATTATCTCGAAAACGAAGCCTCAAACGGAAAAATGTTACTACTCTTTCGCGACTTGTTTTTATACGTTGAATCACCATCTGCCCGGTCGCACGATCCGTCCGGATGCACCCCGTATAATGCAATTCTGTCGTATTCTATGGACTGCGGAGAAACAAAGACCGTACGTGCAAGTAGTATCGGGTCAGGCGTTATGGTCAGACTTCGCGAGGCAAAATTACGCGGTACTGCTCACATCCTACTTACTCATAGTTCTACCATCCCCTTAATCCTATAACTTGATTGTCCATTAATATACGAGCAATAAATTTTTTTCCACTGCAACTTACTGTTTTATTAAATTAGTCAAAAGGCATATTAGGATCATAATATCCCATGTGTATATGTCATCGTGTTATTTGTAGTAGTATTTAAAGTAACAGGAGAAATGCTACTAACCATTCCATAAATATTTTTAAATCGACAGAAATAATAAAGGGAATTTAAAGAGAAAAATACTTAACTGGTATAGCAGTAGAGTTGATGTTATATGTGACAACTGTTTCGATGTTTCCATGTTGTTAAAATTTAATTCAGCCTCAATTTGGCTCCCAACTGTCACGTGAACTGTCAAGTTTCGTCCCGAGTAACGATTTCTTCCAACGTAATAAACGAGGAGTAGGAATAAAGAAAAGTATATACAGGGTGAGATACGAACTAGTTCCTACGATTTTTTAGCACCTTTCGATGATCCGACAAGAAAATGTTTCCTATCGAAGTTAATCAGTATTGAACCGACAAGAAATTGCAGCTGCTTAAATTTAAAAACAAATTGATTTTCGATACAAAATTAAGGTCACTGTTATATTTTTAAATGGAACTAGGTATTTTAACTTCATACCTACATTTCATCATTTCATCATTTTAAGTATTGTAGGCGACGTCGAGACAAATCCAACGACCTGCTATAGTATGATCTTCAGATGACATTAAAAGAAAAATTGGCATGAGTCGATTGTCACAATATTTGATATTACATATCACTAAGACCTCGCATTAAACATTACGAATGGTTTTGAATTTATTCAACTTCGGAACTTAACACACAAGATAAAAGGAAAATTTATATAAAATGAGGTTTGCGACGCAACATATAGAATAATAATATGTTATGGTATAAAAAAAAATTATTCAATAATAAGAAAAAAATTAATTTAAAAATTAAAATTATAATCTATTTGAAAATTTTTATTATCGAAATTCATGTTACTTCACGTTGAATAAATAAAATTAAACGCAAAAGTGCGTCTGGTTGGCGTTGACGTTTGAATGTGGTCGTTGAAGGTAGTCGAGTTAGTTGTCTGGATATCGGAATGTTTAAGAAAAAGAAATGTACGAAAAGAAAAGAGAACAAAAAGCGTTTCCGGGCGGAAATGACGTGCACGAGAAAAGTTGCAATCCCTGTAAAGGATTCATCCGTTTTCGTTGAGTATTCTTGCTTGTTAGTAATGTGTGTGTTCCAGTTATTAGTTGATCGCTTATTTAATTAAAAAATGAAAAGATTGACAAAATAAAGACTTGGTCGCCCGGACCTGATAGAAGTAGCCCAAAAGCAATGGTTGATGAATTAGTTTCTCCGAGAAATATAATATAATAATGTATACCGATATATGTATATCGATGGTTTGAACGGCTGTGGTTAGGGTAAATATAAGCGAAAAAGCATTAAGCATAGTAGTTGAACGTCCCAGCAGCGAGTATTCGCGGCATCGAACGATAATTAGCGAAGCTCAAAGCAAGCCCTAAGCACCGCAAACAGAGAATCACCGTCGATGATTTTCCAGCGTCAGCATTGAATGATTCCCGGCGCGGGGCGTCGGTCGGCGCCCGTCCCGCCAGCGAGGCCGCATTCTTTCGAGAAGCACGTACTCGACCTTCCCATCGATAGCTGTCATCGATAACGCCCGAGCATGACACTTTCACGCGCGCGCGACCCATTTGCCGGCATAAATCATTGGAAACGAAAACATATCCCCGCGGCCACGCAAATTTGCCAACACCCGACCGCAGGTGAGAGGGACGGGGACGAGGCGAGAGAGAGAGAGAGAGAAAGAGAGTCGGAGTCCTCTCACCGTGGACGCCAACGAGAGGACGATCAGTGGCGAGAGAGAGCGAGAGTGACCGGCGAGAGTGCGTCAACAAACGCGAAATCATGACACGGCCGCGGACTGCGGGCCTACGTGTTGGTCCCGTGGCGCGTGTACGCACGGTCACGGACACCGAGGCGCGTCGGTGTGGGGGGCGTAGGGCGCCGCGGCGAGAGGCGAAACGGTAACAGAGTCAGAGAGTCAGCGAGCGAGCGCGATAGAACGGTGGTTGGAACGAGAGGACGCGGCCGAGGTGTTCTAGCGTGAATGACTCGTCATTGCCGTGGGGCGCGCGTGCCACGCACACCCAGCCCTCGCATGCCGCGTGTGTACACGCCGTATGCACGCGTGTGCGACGCGAGCCGGTACCAACGATGCACCGGACCGCTCGTCGCTGATCTGTATATATCGCGGTCCAGCACAAGCACCCGACCACCGGGTACACGTACACGGCCAGTGGCACAGGCACACGTTCGCGTCCCGGTGCTCTCTGGCAGTCATCGCCCACACCAGCACCACTCAATTACTCGCGGCACGCTGTGGAATCATTTACCCAATCATTTAGTTACATCAACGCAACGCAACGCGACTGCCCGCCGCACGGTCAGTTTCGCGGGCTTGCCGGCTGTTTCGAACGCGCGCGCGGTACGCCCCGATCGACGGATCAGGGGGAGGTGCACGGGGAGGAGGAGGAGGAGGCTTTCCAGACCAGAGAAACTAAAGCCGAAGAGTGACAGAGAGGCGAGGGGACAGGTCGTCGCGCGCGGAGGCTATTGTGCTTCGGCACGCGGGACCCGTTGTGTATCGTTACCCTGTTGATTTCGCGTTATATCGTTATGATGACGATATAATAGCTCCACTGATGCTCGCCGACTAGTTTCACTTTGACGCGGCGGACCGATGCGTCCGGCCGCGGGGCTCGCGTTCCTGCACCGTCGATGACCCGAGCGGGCTCCTGTCGGGCTAAGGAGGGATAAGGAGGAACGATTACGGGGGTTCCTACGGTAACGTGAATCAACCTTAGTAGGTTTACTCGAAACGAAATTTGTGGATAGGGTAATGATTCTTAAAATGAACACGTGATTCGTAAGTTGAACATTCCCTTTCCACTGAGAGATCTTCCTTAGATCCAGCGAAGAGAGGAAGACGTCATTTAGAAAATGATACGAGATGTTTGGGACGATTTATATAAGAAACTATGCTGTTTTTTTCGTTCGCCATCCTTTTCTTCGGTTGTCAACTACAACAAAAGATAATGACGACTCCGAGGCTTATAACCCTTTGCACTCCTGTGTGGAGCGTGACTCGACATCAGTTCTTATGTCAGGTGCTCCTTTGTCGAGTCTTGCTCGACATTTTTTCAATTTCAAACCAATAGAATTCAATTTCATTTTTGTATGTATATTCTGAAAGAAAGCATAAGGTTTGTGCAGTTTGCTCAAACAGAGAAATACCTGAAGGAAGAAAGGAAATCAATCCTTTTTTTGCGAAACAAGTTTCAAGAGATATCATACATTTGAAAATTACAAAATACAACATCAGTGTAAATTAAGCAGATATTTAATTGAATTTGTTTGTTCCTCTATTTGTTTGAATTGCTTTATTTTTTAGTTAACGTAAATTTCAAATAAAACACTTAAAAGCGTTTGAAGCTGCTGGTAACAAAATTGAAATGTAATTTGGGGTGCAAAGGGTTAACGATATCTGCTGTAGAAAAAATGAACATGCCAACCCCGGAGCGATGTTCATCTTAAGAATCATTACTGTTGTATGTATGTATAAATATGAGATACCTACCTACAGGTGTCGATAATGAAAAATTAAGTCTATATACTTGTTATGCGACATCTGTGACTGCTAATTACTACTAGGTATATATTCCTAGAACATTCGCTAAGAATGTATATAAAACCACATGCCCCAAATCCTGTAACACAGAGAGCCCTAAACTGTTAAGAGCAAAGTACATATATCGATGTGAGTCAATTTATTCTTCCAAAAACCCAACAATTACTATAAATTGCTGTTTTAAAATCACTGCTTAAGGGACAAGTTGATACATTTCCTATGGGGGCACATTGATATGGAGATTTTGAGCCCTTGCTTCAGGTTAGGAGACTATACCACCATGATTCAGAGATCACAAGTATGTTAACCTACCCCCTGGACGCTCCAAAGCAAGGGGTTTAGATTTAGAATTACTAGTCCTCCCCTTGACTCTTTTTGACGCCAAGTACTATTGCAAATAAGGACGTTTTTCTAATGTCTTTTCTTGCTGGTCTGGGTCCATATTATTCCAAGGACTAGAGCAGAGAACAAAGAGTCATTTAGTGTTGTTCAGCCTCTCCGGCTCTTAGAGTTCCTTAGCTCGATGAGCTACATCTATTTCAGTCGAATTGACACGACTCGACTTGTGAACATTATCCCCATACCAAGGGGTGGAAACCTAGAATTGTTAGACATCTCAATACTCTACATATCATCGAAAAAAGATATCTAAATGACACCTTCCCTTCCAAGTACTATTGAAAGTAAGAACATTTTGTCTTGGGTCTGTTCTTTCTGGTGTAAGTGTACCATCCAGAAACTGATGAAAAGGAGTCAGGATTTCAACACACTGTAGCCTTTTTCTCAGGGGGTAAACCTGTCTTTCCAAAGGGGTAACTTTAGTAACTGTGGCGGTACAAGCATAAAATCAGTCGAACAGCCTTCCTGTTGGAACCTAGCATAAGCTGGTAGCTCTTTTAAGACGTTTTAACTTATCCTAAAGCGATGGTTGTCATTTCCAAACCATGCACATATTATCTACACTGTTCCCTCGAAGTAGTCTACTAGAAAATTAAAGGTCTACAAAATAAAATCTCATTGCAAAGCTTATGTAGAGTCAAGAACTCAAAGGTATGGCACACCAAATAGTTGACACTATGAATCGACGAGAAACATATAAATTCTCCAATTTTTATATACTCATGCAGGGTGTACGCATTAGTCTAACAATAAATTAGCATCGAGCCACAAGTAACACTGCCAGTATCATTTTAATTTTGTTCTATTCACGACATATAAGATTCCTTGACGATCACTCACCTAGACACTATCCTAACTTTAGCTGGAATCGAACATTTTTATTAGTTAGTGGTTACTATTAATTTGTGTTGTATTAAGAGATGTTACAAGAGAATATTATATGAGGGTTATTTTGGATACATTCAGGATTTAAAATATATAGTAACTAAACAGTCAAATGAAGATTGCTTTTATACTCAGGATGATGGAATTCCGATCTATCATTCACTCTCTATTGCATAAATATCAATTAATCCCTTGAAAATTTATATGTATATTCATGAATGAATTAATGTTGAAGTCTAATAGTAAAATTTCTCCAGTGAATTTTGCAAGGTTTACGTTACATTCCCTATCAAGTATAAAAGATTAAGCAAGTCTTCTGAATGACATCAAGTCAATATTCATCAATGTAGGTCATTGCAGTAGCTACCCTTCCAAGATGCCAAAATCTTTCTAAAATTTCACACTCTTTTATTTGAGCCAAGATGCTAACAGCACGGAAGATTTTTAAATGGTTAGACTCTGTACTGTAGTTAATTTAGCTACTTCGATCAACCCGGAAAGAGAAATAAAATACGAAAGAGAAATAAATGAATCCCTTCGACGAGGGTTACGAAGAACGTATAAATAATTCTATATAACACGTTACTTTGTAGTTGCCATTAACACGCGACGGGTTATTAAATTTTAAGCGTCGTTTCGTATCCGTCACACCATCTAAATACGGGAACACGAAAGACACAGCGAAACGTGTACCGAAAGGGGTGAACGAGATTTAAGCAGATTAAATTCTACTTGGAACAATCTTTCCAATTTTCAAAGCCCCGATGGCCAACAATGTGATTAAATATGAATGGGATTAAACCCGGGGCGTGCAAGGAGGTAAAGAAAAATCGTAACACGCTGGAATACCGAAGTGTAGCATCAGCGGTTGTTCCATCACGCGGGGCCAATCGTAGCAAACTTCCATTCCCCGGCAAGTCCGGATACATCCTCGAAAAGAGGAAAAAAATCCATCGGCGTGGGTGGGGCTGGACGGGTGGTATATTGCAGATCAATACAATTGCACGTTAGTGCTAATAAATAATAGGCGGTGGGAGCAGAAAAAAGCGCGCAATGCAGCAACGAACGCAACACACAAATAATACGCAATACATCAACCACGCCGGTAGGTAGGTACGTACGTGTCTTCTCTCGCTCCCACCCGGTTTTCTCTGTCTCCCTTCCGCATCCACCTACGCCAGTCCCCTTTTTTTCTGCTCCGCACCTATAACCGTGCAAGCACCACCCCCGGGGCACCGCCATTTCCGGACAAATAAACTCTAGTCGACGTAATTTTTACGCTGGCCGCCAAACGCGACGAAAAGCGACGACTGCAAGCGCTGCTCGATGAAACAACGAGAAATCGCGCCCCTTTCTCCGTCGTCTTCCCAACCTGACTGCCCCACTTGCGTCGATTTTCTTTCCCCTGACTGGAAAATTTTGACAGCCACCGTGGAATATTCCACAAAATTCGAGAATCTTTGGAAAATTATTTTGCGTCAAAATGTTGGTCAAATTATAACTACATTAAAAATAGATTTTCAATAAGCATACAATTACTTTAAAAATACTTTGATATGTTTGTAACATGCATAATTTCGTATCCGTTTAATTCGTTCGGCGCAAAGTACCAAATTAGAGAAAAGTTTTGTACACCCCTATGGAAGGAACAAATTCAAACCAGATGGTACCATAGAGTTTTAGAAAAATTATCAACACTTATCCAAATGTTTCTGACGCAGCTTCCAGAATGTATTACAAAAAGCACAATACCAGTATTGTGATAGTTCAATATATTTGAAATCAGGTTTTTTTGGATATACCAAACTAGTCCAAACTTTGCAACTGTTCGCCTAGTACCTTGCAATAATTTTCATCGTTTAAAACATAATAAACTGTAACGACATCAGCTTCACTGGAGGGATGAAATATAAAATTGCCAAATATACATATTATTCGTACTGCTCCAAGTTTATATTGATAAATTCATAGAAACCGAGCTAACAATTTGTAATACAAGTAATATTAAAAGCAATACAAGTAATTTTTAATATATTTTGTCAGAAGCATATTTTCAAAAATCGCTTAGGTAATTAAATTTTATACAAAAATACACAAATCTAGCTCAAACAATTTTATTCTAAATCAAACAAAATACGGCCCGTCACAAATAAAAAACAAATACCTATCAATTATATTTATAAGAACGATGTCTACTGTCGCATCCTTTGCAAGTATCTAGAAAATAGTTTCTAAACAATATCCCAGGTGTTGCGTCGAACTCGAAGCTCCATAGTCGAGTACAAATTCGTTCCGACCGAGGTTAAGGGTTAAAACGATAAAGGGAGACGAAAGGGACTTCGTCGAGGGTGTTAAAAATCAGGAAATTAAGAAACGCGCCCTGTTTGCCGAAGAACGAAGACAATGCAGTCGTTGGACGCGTTTCCCCATTAATTAAGAGTGATTAATGCTGGGCGGTGTAGGGCGAAGGGTCAGCGCCGAGAGGTCGGCGACGCCGCCGCGGCTGTCGAACATTAGTTAATTTTGAAAAATTGCGCTAAACACGCTCCCCGTGAATTGGCTTCCGGGGGGTGAGGGGGGAGGGGGGGGGGGGCTGTGGCAGGCCAATCGGGAAGAGACATGCACGTAGGTACCCCCCTCTGGCTTCGTTGGCCGTGCAAACGCGACGACCAGGGGCTGGTAAACCCCTTCGCGTCTCTAAAAAGCGTTTCCCCGCGCCCCCGGTCCTGCCCCCGACTCTTCAGCCAGCAGCGACCCCAGCCCACCCGCGCGCACGTTAATGCCTGAAAAATGTACGGCAATTTTTTATTTTTTAATACGCTCCTTGTCGCTCTCGCTCGCACTCTCTGTTCCTCTCTCGTCCCCCCCGGCCTCTCTCGCCTCTCTTCCGGCCGAGCTGTGCGTGATGTAGCGCCTCGTTCGGGTTCGGCTCGGTCGGTCGGTCTCGGCCTCGGGTTTTTTCGCTCTATCGATAATTTGTTTGGATAATTTCCAATGCTATTGATCTAGATGTACATCCTGCAGGATGTATACAATGCCTATATACAGCGTCGCGCACAAAGCACGGATAGTAGGAGCGAGGAGAAACAAAAAAAAAAAAAAAATGGGGGAGGGTTTCGGTTGGTGTGTGTGCGGAGGGCGATGCACGGAGGAAGAGGAAATGGCAGAGGAGGGTTCAGCCTGATCGTGAGTTACTGACGTTTTAGTATTTATCCATCTACGAGCTCGTTTTCCGCGTATCCGCTTAGGCGGTGGAGAGACCGGTCCGGCGCGTACATACACGCGTACATCGCCGGATCCTCGTGTACGGATAACTCCGCGCGGACGTTTTCGGCCGCTGCGACGTAATATTTCGTTAGCCGTAGGGCTGCGGGGATCAGGACGGTGTAGGGGGGAGAGCAACACTTGATGAATCGCCCTCGTCGCCGATACCGCAGATCGACAGATACGATGGCGGTACTGTCGTTGCACGGATTTCTGGTGACAGCCGATGAGAAAAAAGAAAGTCGATGGGCCGACAGGTGCGCCGATCGTGGCTTCAAGGACTGGATGACCCTGTCACCGAGAGCGGTGTCGTCTGGGCACTTATGGGACCGTGAGAAAAGGCCATTCGATGCTCGATTTACGTTACCATCTTTCTCGACGCGTACCCGTCACCGATTTACCCCTAATTATTGCCTACGGTGATCTCTCCACTGAACGAATTGTGTTTTTTTAATTTTTTTTTCATCTTCTGAATACTATTACCGTAGGCAAGCTATTTCATTCTTATATTAAATCACTACAGAACGCAATACTAGTAATATGTAACGTCTACATCCATTATTAACCCCTTGTCGTACAATAACGAGTCTGACTCGTTGCAAGTTCTTGATGTAAAGTTTCACAATCATGAGTAGACTGATCTCTACGCAATTTCATATTTTTATTAACAGAATTAATGAAATGGGAGTTTTATAGAGGGTTGCCTCAACCCCTGAATATAATAATTCGTGTCTTACTTCAAGTATTTGTTATATTTTTGTATATCAAAACGTGTATTGTGTAGTTTTTTGAAAATTAAAATTTCCTACAAGCTCATAAACATCCCCAGTCTAATCATCAGGCTTCTCACTCGTCATCAAGTATTATATATTAAAATCAACACATTTTTTCATTTACGATATATTCGTAAAACAAATCTATTCTTTTTCGTTGCCATTCCTTGTACAAACAAATTTAAACAAAATTAAATAGCATGTGTTTAGAAAACTATTTAGGATTAAATCGTACGTCAAAAGGTTAAATGTCTCACATGAGATTTAAAAATGACCAACGATCGGACACTACTTGTTTAAGAATGAACAGCAATATTCCAGCAAACAAATAGTATAATATTCTTAAAGAAAATGTGATTTGAGTTTATTTATTCTTCTCGATTAGTTAGGCCCACTATTGCAGTCAATGTAGGAAGGAAAGCAATAGTATAAAATCTATAAAATTCTCAATACTGTGACTTTAATTTTGGATTTATAATTTTATTGATTTCATTCGGTAATACATTTGCTATAATCAATGGCGTTTGCATAAAATGGGAAAAGTTCCACAGCATCCGAAACTGTTTTCTATTGCCTCCTTCCTCACAGAATCGAACACTTATCTGAATTTATTTTATTTAGGGCAATCCTAAGTTGTTTTGCGTCTGTGACAACCTTTTCTCATGTCACTTTCAAAGGAAAATTTCGACATTGCAAGGCTCAACAATATGCGTGACGTTCGAAGGGAATTAGAGAAATAACCTTTGATAAAAATATTATAAATATAGGAATATTTAAACCGCATATGTACTCGGAAATTTGTTGTATTATCTCCTCGATTTCTCTTGTTTGACATCTAAATCAAAGTCGTAGCATTTCTATTGGTTGATGATTCGTTTTAGTCTAATAAATGTTAGATTATATTCAAGTATTGCACGTTAAGAAAGAGGAAAAAGACATGACTGAGTAGCAACTACGAAAGAACTTGGGAAAGGAGAGACAGAGGCAATGTTCATTCAGTGAAAAGTGGGTTCATTCATTGGACAATTACTCTACGACTGATGGATTCAAAACAGCCAAAAATGGAAATATATTTCGTTGGCGGTACAGTTGATTAAAATTAAATAAATGTAATTTGTGGTACAACCGAAAACGGAGCGATTCTTCATTGAAAACTGAAGGAATTGAAGATTCGTTTTCGAGAAGCTTAGATAGACAGAAACAATATTATGTTATTACCTGTTATTTGTGTTGGTATTCGTGTTTTAAAATATTGATGAAAAGAAACTATCCCTATAATAGATGAACTTGAAATTATATCAGCTCTAACACGAAATTCTAGAGTTTTATATAAAATATTTAGTATTTCGTGCGACACAATTTAATGGAAATTATTTACACATAAATTACTCTGTTCATACGTAAGAAAAGTTTACATTCTCATCAAAGCCTAAACAACCAACTAGTTCATACTAGTGCACGCTGAGAGACCTTGTTAGAAACGTGTTTTTGAACTTCTCGTTCCCCGAATCCGCTGTAAGAAAAAAAACACTTCCCGGTGCACTCGAAAGCGGAAGAAAAAAGATCGGAGCACGGAGGGGAAAGAAAATGTTTGTGATCGTCAAGACAATGAGGAAATAATCCTGGAAAAAGTGGCGGAACGAGATCAGAAGGATAAGAGGTGGAGTGAGGTGAGACTTCTGCTCTCTGGGGTTGGTTTTCACCTCACTTAACCCCTCATAGCGGTCGGCTTGGTGACCGAGGGCGTTTCAAGGGCCGACTGGCGTGGATGCGCCGGCCTTCGTACCTACGAGTCAACTTTTAATTAGCTTTTCCGAATTACCGATGTAGCTGAGCTCGATTCACCGTTTCAGGCTTCTTTGCCAGACGGACAAAGAGAGGGCCTTGGGTTGTAGACTAGACCTTCTCTCTTCGTTCGACCGTGGTCTATCTTGGACAATGGCCAAGTTACTGATTACGAAGACCTTAATAAAAACGTCTTAATTAGCAAATCAGCGCGATTTAAAAATTCCACCGCGAGTCAGCAGTCGCTGAATTTTTAACTGTAATTGTTAAATAACGAAACTCGTAATGTCACGGAAAGACTATCAACAGAAATGTCGCTTAAATACAAATTTTGAATTTTACGCTCGTGGTCTTCGTATATTGGAATAAGTTTAGAATCAAATAATATCGTCTTAGAAGGGTTTCCATTAAGTAAGTGATTAAATTTTAGCGAGAAGCATGAATAAGTCAGGCGAACATATTTTTGGCTTACGAGAAATTCTATTAGACGTCGAGTCTATCGATGTCTTCGGATATAAACCGCATACATTGCTGTGCCTGATTCTAATTACATATTTGTCTTTTCAGATAACGTAGCATCTCGTCTGTCCTATTTAAGGAAAATACCAAGAAATGTTAATAATGTCTCGAAACCGACTCTAGCTTTATTAAGTTGTTAATGTCAGTTAACGTCAATTGTCTCTTCGCTGATCGAATTTCGCGGGAAGAATGTCTTGTCCCTGAAGAAAGGTTCATTTATGAGATTGTAGAGGATATATTTACGGGGATCTTAAAAATTTATGAGCAAACTGTGTCACTGGTCTTCGGAAACATCCCTGTAGAAGATTCATTCATCCGATACTAAGGTTGTGAAAATAATTCTATCGCGATGACCAACTTCTGGAAACTCGAATACGTGCATTCTTTCGTTGTTATAGAATATTCCTATTCAATTATGCGGGTCTAATTGGCGATCAAACGATTGCATAAGCACCATACACTCAAAGCAACGACTGTGAACATAATTTGAGTACGATGAAACACTTGGCAAATCAAGCTTACGAGATTCGCGATCTATATTCGTGGGATGCCAACAAGTCCTTCACTGCGATTATGTGGATATAATTACCAACCGAATAATTGTCGTCAACCAATTTCTGTCTCGAGCTTGTTGGTTTGGTATTTTGTATTATGCGAATTTTTAAAGAATTTTCATTCAAATTTTGGGGAACTAAAAATATCAGTAGATAAGAATGAAAATAAGGGTCTCAGTAATCGTATTCGTAACATAAAAGCGTCATTAATCGTGGTATTTTCAACCCTTATTGCATCACCAAAATAGTCGCAAATGTTCTTAACGAAACAGGTAGATATTCTTTTAAATTTCAGTTCTTTAGGTTATCTGTAAAGAAGAATGGGTGAACAAAAATTAGTCATGCTTTCTTTTGAGCTTATTTTAGCGAAACTATTCATTTATAACGCTGGATGCGTATGATTAATTATTTAGTTTTGTTGGGTATACAACGAGTCATTTTTAAGAACGTGTCTCTTGAAAATAAATTATCCAAATGTAATTAAGAAATGATATGATAAAGTTTGGATTATAAATATGTATTATCAGTATGTTAAATTACTGAAAGAAACGATTCTTAATCAGTATGGATGTGGCTGTTATTAGTACTGAAATAATTCAAGAAAAATATATAAAAAGTAAGATATGTCCGTTGAAACGAAAGGGTTCGAATTTTGTCTATAAAATGTGGTATTTTTCTTTGATAAAATAAAGAGTAATGATAAATATCAATTGAAAACAGATATTTTCTGTACTCCGAGGAGCTGGTAAGTTTCCTAGCGAGACGAAAGAGGGGGAAGAGGGGATTTCCATTCGTTCTACTTATTCCCAACATCGATCACTCGTTTTCACGTTTAGGGTCTCGGTGATACGGCGTAAATACGCACAGTAAACGAACGGGGACTCTCGTGTCAAAACTATAGACAATCGGGCTCCGCATTCCTGTGCCTCGCAAACTTACCAGCTCTTCGGTGGAAAATTTAAGGTAATCGTTTCATTATTTTTGAGATTTTTATCAATGTTAGGCCAGGGAAACTGCTTTAAACTTTTCTTAGTATTCTGTGGCTTTTTTAGTTTTCTTTTATAAGGGCTGTGATTTTTTTAAGCCTTTGAATGTCACCAAAAAATGTTAAACATCTAATTTTATGGTTTGAAGAGTTTAGAAAATGCAATGAGTATAAAAGTAGATTTTTCATTGAAAAGAATAGTAGGACCCAGTCTTACTATTTTATTATTATTTATTTATAGTTCAAAAAATTGCATATTTGCAAGATAATAAATTTACATTTATTTAAAGTATATTATATATAAATATATAGGAAAATTTGTTACACTAATATTCGGATATATCTAAGTGAAAATTTATGTATATAAAGATACTCTTAAAAGTTGTGTGCTGAGAAGACTATCTTACTTATTTGTAGTAAATTAATATGATGCAACACTATATTTCAATAGATCCACAGGGACATAATTGAAACGTTAAATCATAATAAACGATTTCATCGAACAAATATCATCGTGGACCAATCTGTTAACTACCTAAAAGTAAGATTAACTTTAAAACTAACATTGGACCAAGATTCTATACCAAACGTTGATTTCTCTGTGTTTGGAATCAACGGCAAGTTCCTAAAGAGAAAGAATAATGTCTGTTTTGAGAAGTATGGTTGCAAAATATTTCTAATTTCCGTTAAACGACCAGACACTCGTGAGGGAAAAACTACTCCGCCCTAATTATTAATCGAACGATTGCGTGAAAAATTCTTGCAACGGACGAATCGTACAGCCGATGCAACGGCTGTGAAAATAATTCGAGCGCGATGGCCAACACGTGGACCAAGCTGACGGGACTCGTATTCTATATTCTTCGAATTCCAACGAATTTCTCGCCGCGATTTAGCGGGGACCCGAAACGTTACGAGTTTCCCAGAGAAGGCTCGCGCATCGAACGTTAGCCGAGCTTCCCCTAATGAACATTCGGCAGAGGAACAATCGTCCGTCGGTTCTCTAATCACCTTTTTCACATGGGTAAAATTCGAAGTAACCCAAATATCTCGCAGCCAGAGCGCAGCTCTCATTCCCAATCTCGCGAAAGCCATCGAATTCGTTTAACGAGAACGGCCGAGCGGTGGAGGCCTGTCGTCGAAAAAATCGTCGCCACACCCACACCGACACCCATCCACCACCCACGCGCCCCAATCCTCTTCGTCGTGCACCTCTTCGTCCTACGGCTCGGACGTTGCGGAGGGGCACACGCTAGCCGTGCCATCAAGGTGCTCGATATTCCGCGCATTTCGGTATTTCCCAATTAATAGGAAAGCGCGAGCGCGCGCGCGTTCACGTTCTCTCTCGCGCGCACACGCCCGCGCGGTGAAAAAATACGGTGGAAAAAAAGAATGCGTGCACGGGTACATAAACAGATTCCTACGTAGGTGCGTATATACGTGCGTGTATATATAGACAATTTGTACCACGTACACAGGGCGTAGCGGGCAAACATACCGGTCGCACACGTCGACGACGACGTTTATGTACACGACACGTCAGGTACATATGTATCACGCACATCGTCGCGCACGCGTATACCTGACAAAGCATCTAACGCGAAAAAAAATCGCGAGAGACAAGAACGGCTGGCTCCGGTCGGCCGAGGAGCGAGCGAGACGCCTCGAAAGGATCGCCACGAGGCGAGAGGTGTTCCCGAGCGATGAAAAGAGAGAGAAAACGATTGGATAGAATCAGCAGTCTGCGAGTAACAATGGGGGGTTCAATTGAAAAAATAATTTAATGTGTCCTTTTAATTAAACAGAGAGGAGGGACAGGCGGGTGAGGATCGGATCAGGGCCGCGAGGGGTGACCGGCGGGCGGGGGGCGGGAGGGGGTGGTGGATGGGTGACCGCGTCCGTGGCCAGGGGGGGTTGGTGCGGAGGGGATCGACGAGAGGTGGAAGAGGACACCGGCGGTTGGGTGGTGTGCGGAGGAGCACACGCTACACAGTAGGAGGAGGCAGCGGCGGAGGAGGCGGAGGAGGAAGAGGTGGAGGCGCGGCTCGGATGGACGCGGAAATTTAAAACCTGATCAATTGATAGGACGGAATGAAAAAAGTAGGGTTGAGGGGTTGCGCGGGTAGCGGTGTGTGCAGGAGGAGTGGGTGCCACGGCGCATCGACAGTGGTGAGGGGGGTGAGGCCGTAGGACGATGGTGGGCGGCGGGGGGCAGGCGGGGGTGCGGGCGGCAGGGTACACGGGGTACGCTGTGGCCCACGGCAGAGGGGTAAGGGGCGAGCTGCGAGAGAGGCGGGTAGATGGGATTGCCGGGCATTATTCTGAAACGCGAATTTGTTCATTTGTTTCTTCCCTCTGTATGCGTCGCGGCGTGTGTGCATCCTTTTATCGACTGAAATCCAGGCTTCGAATTACCGTGCAAATGATTTTTTTTTCGAGTGCGCACTCGCGCTCTTCCACCCCCTGGCACCGCCAACCCCCGCGCTGCTGCCCGTTCCCGTGCTCCTTCCCCCTTACACTGCCCACTGGCTCTATCGGTCGTTGTTCCTCCGGCCACTCTCGATGCTCTATCGCGTGCTACGCTGCCCCGCAACACCCGCGCAACGGACTCAAAAGGAATTTAAAACCGGTGCCGGGGACCGGGGCCCGTTGCCGTCGCCGCTCCGCTACGAGATGACGCGCCGCGAACAAACAAAAAGGGATTCGGGGATATCCTCGTGATTCCTGCTTTGCCCCCGGCGCTTGTGTTACCCGAGTCCCGATTCCCGAAATACCTCTACCACCCTCACGGTTTTCCAACGCCGCGTACCCGCGCGACCGAAACGGTCGTTCTCCTCGTCGCCATGAACATTTTCTTCCTACATCTTCCCTTTCTACATTCTTCTCGATCTTTGCTCGTCCTATTCTAGGAGACACAAACACTGGAAATCATCAGATCGCATTTGGTACTTATTTCTTTCTCATAATACATTTTAACGTTCCAAGTCATCTGATTTGTAACTTTCGTAGAAGAAATTGTTAGGAAGGTGAGAGTATGTGTACGTATACGTGAGGACGAGTCAAAAAGCAAAGGCGTCTGTTAAAGGTACGAGCAGAACAAGGTGTGATTCGAAGCGAGCGTGGCCTGAGTACGTCTAGTGTGTCTTGATATTTAGAGATCTTGTTCATTCCTTTATTTTTTTACTATTATTACCATATCAAATATATATACAAGCAAAAACAGGTTTTACCATCACTTATTTACATCAGAAATAAATCTGTAAGGATGTCAGTCTGTAAGGATGTCAGTCTGTAGGGATGGTCACAGGCGTGAGATCGGGCTCAATGATTCGAACACTTTAAACTCAACGATATAAACTATATTACATAATATTTCGATAAACTATTTGACCCAAAATACATAGAAAACATAAGCGACTTCTCTGGATCAAAGTTCGATGCAGAGTGTTTCTCTGCTCTCAAAGTCGAACCCTCATAAACCTTCCATCATCGACGCCAACGATACCGTTCCTATGGTTTCAACATATATACAATTCTTACAAATCAAAGAATTCAGAAGAATGAATTTACAGGAGCACAATTCGTGTCTCTATTAGCGTCTAGTCCAAGCTACGATTCGACAACTTGTATTTTCAAACATTCAAAAGCAGTCTCATAATCGACACTCCTGCGAAACCATTCTTAATCCTCCGGTCCTTGCTGTCTAAAAGTTTCCTGGTTCGGTTGAAAGTCAGTTGCAGACGTATCCGGAAATCGAAATGACACCTTCTTGAAACTCTCTTCCGCGAATCGGTCAGATCATTTTCCCCGGTTTATAGCGCGGTCGGTTTCCATCTCGTTAAACGTTATTCCCATCTACGGAGGCAGCGGCGGACGTCGTCGTGGTCGGTTAAATAATTCCACTGGACAGAAATCGTTGGAGTTCGTTGAAATGCCGGGAACTCCTGTAAGGAAGTGACCAGCGATGATGATTCCCTTCGATGTCGTTAACGATCGTGATCGCGAAGAGTGCGGGGACCGGTGGCTCGAGGCGACCGCGTCCCCGAATGGACATTATTACGAGACGAACTGAAGCATAGATAAACTTCCGGCGCACGGGATCTAGCGAGCACTGTGCTGCAATATGAAACTCCTCGATCTAATATGGCTTGAGGCGGCGACGAAGCGTGACGTCACATCCGTCCTATCCACCGGTCATCTTGAATATTGAGTCGACCGTCGGCGGACCGGAAGTTATGAGATTCGGATTTCGACCCCGATGTCCCGATCCGCGTTTATATATCCCGTTGACTTCGTTTCGGCTCGATGAACGTTCCTGAAGCGGCCGACTTTCTCCCCCTTTACGCGCCGACAGTGGACGCCCGGCCGAATGTTGCATTTCATCGAATCTCCCCGGATCGTCGAATGCAATTGAATTATGTGGTAAGATACGCAGACGTGTCCCAATAATCGGACCAGGTAAATGCAAAGGACGAGGAACTGCATTCGAAATCGCTTAATATTTCAAGAATATCAAAAGAAACACCGTCGCTGAATTTTTCGTACATGTAATTGCGTGCAAAAATCTAAAAGAATCGTATATTTATATGAGCGATCAATTTTAAGGGGTGTAAGAGTCCCTTGATGATCTCACCAAAGATGGCCTAGTAGAAAGGGGGAAATTCTAACCCCTTGTCTTCCAACTTCGAGTCAGAAAGTACGTTTTACAGGATCCAGTAAAACTAATTGCTTTCTCTATTATTGCGTCGTGCTTGACGTCCTCTAAAGGAATTAGTTTGTTAAATCTTCCAGTTAACGTTATGGCGGGCAAAGACAGACAAGATATCAGAAAAAAATTGGAAGAAGTCATTTAAATGAGTTAAAAAACTTTTTAAAACGACAGGAAATAAAGGAGAATTTTTTGACACAAGTAAACAGCTATTTCAGTAACCATGGCTATTACTATAAAATCTTTTATTTTACTCGCACAAAATGAACCAAACTAGATGAATTTACGTCGAATATAATGCGAACGGCGGGAGTTCGTCCGGTGTTCGTTAGTAAAGAATTTTTTTTCTGATTCAACAAACATAAACGGTTATGCGCCACCGTTAAATTAAATGTAGAGAATTTACATCTAAACGAATACCTTTTTTTTTTTTTTTGTTTGCCGTAATACATTTTTCTGCGTTGCAAACGGTGTAAACGATACTATGCAGCGAAACGTACAATAATTTCGTAGTTTCCATCATTTTTACCGGAACGCATTTTTTTTCTCCGAATTTTGGAAAATGTTCGTCGGGAGGAAAAAAAAAAAGAGAAGTTTTAAACCTTTCGGTCGTGTACGCGGGATCAGCGGAGGGTTTGTAACCAACCTAATCAAACCTAGCTGATTGCAAACATCGTGCCGATTGGAAAGGCAATCAACTGAGTTACGTTAACTAAGTGTAACTTTGCTCGTTACTCGGCAAGGGAAAACTGGAACTAGTCTTGTGATCATAAAAGCAAAGAGGTTACATTAGAAATTCTGCACATTTTTCCACGGATCAGCGAAGTTTCCATTTATCAAATATGGAAAATTACCTAATTACGCGTAAGCTCGCAATTCCTTAAAAGAGGGTGTTACTTTATTTGTATATAATTAAGTCTATATTTAATACGAAGTATATATCGAATAGCTTCATCCTTGGCCGTACTATTCTAACAAACCTTGTTATATTTAAATGTCTGTTTCTAATTTAATTGTTAACCAAATCATTCTTGTCAATTTTAGTAGCCCGATAGCCTGATAAATATTTCTTGTTTGTAACTGTCACTTCTTACCGAAATCTGTCTGCTCTACATTCATTGAATAATTCCATAATTTTATATTCATTAAAATTACTACCGAACTCGATAATAAATCGAATAATGAGCAAGCTCGTATCCAAAACATTTTTCGCTTTAATCTTTAAACGTTCTAATCGATACATTTAATTGAAATTAAAATTGAATATCGTTTATTTATTATCTAATCTTAGTTGTTCTTTAAGACGATTCCGGTAATCTCTTCGATATCGAATATTAATTCGAAACGTTTCCAATTATATATCTTACAGTCTTATATAAATAATATAAATTTCAGTAATTGAATAATTGTTCAACGCTTTTTGTGAAATATCTGATACAGTGAAAGGGGTTGTTAATGGAATATTGCTGGTTATAAAATAGCTATAAGAGGCACGCAAATTAAATTTCGTACGGTTCGCGTTTAACGCAGAAGTCACAGAAAACGACGCCGGAGCGTCGTATTTTTCCTTCAATGGGGCGAATTAAATCTTAATCCTCCGTGGCGGGTTACTTTAATGGAGGCGCAATTTTCATTCTAATTTCTGGGACCTCTTTACGCTACCTTAGCTGGCGTATTTAATAAGAGTCGTATAACTGGGACGTCGCATTAGCAATAACCCCATCGTTGAGCCGTATCACGGGAAAACAATCGATAATTCATTTGTTGCGTCAATTAAAAATGTAATTTAAAAATATATTAAAGGGGTCGAACCGGGGAACCGGGGACGAAGGCACGCGGTTGAATGCAAATGAATTATTAAAAATTTAATCAATCGAATCGGCCGGTGCCTTGCCTCCCATCTACGACGTAATGATTATTCATGCTGAGACGGTTTCGCGCGGGCGAATATTTATAATTTGTTTATTTAAATTGCTCGGCCGTGCCGTCAGCGCCGCGTGTCCTCACGAAATTGCGTTATTAAGTTTACCGTTTCGTATAAATCGCGTTTTCAGCCGTAGATTATTGGAAACCTCGGCAGCGTTGGTGACTTTGCGCGCTTTTCTATCGTACGACGCGACGTTTTCGTCGCCGTGTTCCTTCTGACCAGCGCGGCAAGAGGCTTTCCCGCCAACTACCGCCCATGATCGAGCCGTCCCCGAGATATTTCTGCGTAATCAATTCGACAAACAGCCAAGCTACGAAGAATAAATATTTAGAATAGAAATTTCTCAGACCCCCCCGCTGCTCTCGCGTCGTTTTGCGAATTTGCCATGTATTTAAAATGCGACCGCTTCTCTCCTCAAATATTTACCGTTTCGAAATATTGCTAAGAACGAACTTGGGGTTTCGATCGACGGTTAATATAAGAAAAAGAAACGTTTGAAAAATTGCATCGATCCGAGGAAATCGGAACGAAGTTGAAGAGCAATTCCGTGGCAGAATCGAGTTCTGACGAGCACATCGTTCTAATTTCACTTGCGACCATGCTCTATAATTTAACACAAATTTACGGTCGACTAAAGTTCCCGGGACAGCAATCGAACCGAACGTCAGCCAAGGTCTTTGAGAATCAATGTAGAAGCTATAGAGATGATCGTCGCACATAAACGTAGCCCGAATTGTCTGGAAGCCTTCCTTTAACGAAGCTGTCGTCCCTCGTAATAGAACTCGAGTATTTCGTCCAGCACCACTAATAAGTGGGAGGGCCACACGGTTTCTCGAGAAAGGCCAATGGTAGGGTTTGATGTTCCTTTCGAAGGGACCCTTGCGAATTCGAGAACGTCTCATTTCACGACCCCTTGAAGGCCTTCGTCCACCCTCGGTTCGGTCTGACCAGCTGCATCTTCAACTACTTCGCCTCATATCCCGACGTAATATCGATCGATCGGCTCATTTGAATGTTGACCGCCTCCGTCGATGTAAAATTCAAAGTATCCTCATAGGCATTTTTATTTCACCCGGGGCCCGCGTTCCCCGACGTTTCCATCTCTCCTCCCTTTTCGTATCCACCGATGAAAACGTGTTCGACATCGCGCCCTAATGTATTTATGCAGAAACATGTGCATGCGCATACATAAAAAACTTCTCGCCTCCTTTTCCGCGAGTGCTCGCATATGGAACATTATCTACGGTCTAGGCGGGGCTAGGTCTCTCCAGCAACTCCTACAAAAGGGGAAATATTGTTTCGGGGGAAAAGAATATTATTTTGGCTCGCTGTTTATCACAAATCTTACGGTGAAAATGATTTTCAAGGCATATTTTTATTTATAATAAAAGCTTCGAGATATTTTTATTTTGTTCCCCAATTTTATGAAATCACAGTAACATGACTAGACTGCGGATCTTTATGCAAATTCACATTTTTATTAATAGAATTAATGAAAACCTAAATATAATAATTCGTATCTTACTTTAAGTATTTCTTATATTTTTGCATATTAAATGCATTCTGTAGTTTTTTGAGGATTAAAATTTCTCATAAATGCATAAACATCCGCAGTCTAAAGATGACCAAGGGGCGACCAGCGTGGGTCTCTACTACATACATTGGCCAATAGATCGAGGAACGTTCGATTCGAAGATTCTTGTTACAATAGTTAAATGCTTTCTATAAATAAATTTTCCGTTGCTGTGTCGTGATAAACGTTGCATTTTGGAGCGATGCAAGGCAGATAAGCGCGCAGAGAACGCTGTTGCGGCAAGTCAAAGACCGCTTTGCCTCTTGCTCTTGGAAATTTTCTTGCAAATTGCAGCCTCGTAAAGTTGCCGGCGTGTGCAAGGAAAAGGTATCCATTACATGGCCCGACAAATACTATGCAGATATATGTACTGTTCGATGCAGGATGATTATACGAACTACTCGTTTTAAATGCTTCGTAGACAATATGATTTTTCTCAAGGGCAGAAACCCTCTCTGACTGTTGAATTTTTTATATTCAATATTGAGGTACTTATTTGTCGAATCTAAAGAGTAAGTTACTTATTTTGTCAGGGTTGTGCAATATCTTTATGAGAAAGAAACTAGAGAAGAAGGATCCAATTAGTTAATATATTTCCCACGGTAACTATGATATAATTTTTAACCAAACGACCGAAGATCGAAGAGTATTTATATTTTATGCCGTTCAAAGGAAGCTGGAAGATCGATCGAATCGAAGTTTCGCGTAAACAGTACTAACAACGAGTACGCGCGACGATATTCCGTAACGCAAACATTACAGCCCTATAATTAACAGAACAGCGTAACTATATAGAATTTAATTAAACCGGTTGATTCCCTTTGAATTTTTCATCCGGTCGACGACAGTAGGAAACGTAAATAGTCCGTGAGCTTTTTAATCATTTCCTCCTCGTCCGGGATACAAAGTTCAGCGCGCGTCCATATTGCTCGAAGGGAACAAAAACATTGCGCGGTACAACGCTGTCAAAATATACCTTCCTCGCGCCCGTCCCGCGGGTCCCACATTACGCGAACGTTAAATATTATTTTTAGGGGGACACATTTATTTGCGAATAAAAAATAGAGCTGTCTCGTGAATAAAGTGGAAGCTCGCGAAGCGTATTTTGCTGAAGCGCCTGTTGCTAAATATCCACGCGGTCTCTCGCTTCCCCTGGTATTTTGCCTCCGCGTACGCGCGTATAGGCGATTCACACACACGGCCGGACACACGCGGGAAGGCCCCGCGCGAGCACTCCCAGACACCTGCATCATAATTACTCGGTAAACAGTAATTATTTTTGAGAATACAGACGAACAACCGTTTTTATGAAACGCGGATCTCGCGTTGATAAAATGCTGCGTTGCGATTAACATTTTAAACAATGACGCCGTAACTCGAGACAATTTATATTCCGCGACGGGCGGACAGTTTCGCGATTTGCAACAGACCGCGTTCCGGCTTTAGCATTCCTTTTCCATTAATGGTCGTTGCAGTGTTATAATACGAGCTGTCGAATAGTATTAAGCGTAGGTCAATTCATTTCGTCCAGAGATACTTTTTTCTGTTACTGCTTAACGAAGGTTAGAGTCTTTGGAAGGGTTGATCCATAGAGCAAATGCTAGAATATATGGTTTATTCTCTCAATGTCTTGGAAATGAAGAAGGGTGGCAATTTCGAGTCCTACCCCTTTCGTGAGGTGTAACTTGGGGGTAGAAAATTGTGTCAATTAAAGTCAAAGTTAAAAAATTTATGATATTACTTACATCCTTTCCAGAATCTAAGTTACTTTTTGAATACAAAATAGATACTATTCAAGAGACAACATCCTTACAATTAAATTTACTTGGTGTCAGGATGATGCCATCTAAGTACCCCTCGATGATTCGTAATATATAGGGCTGATAATTCTCAGACTTAACCCCTTGATATGGAGCGGCTAGGGGGTGGATAACGGTGTTCGTGATGTTCGTATCGAGTGGCTATAAGCTACTTGGCCAGGTACACTAATAAGGGAGCCTCGATGTCCGATACGAGTCAATTTTGGCAAAACTTTGCACGAATGTTAGACCTATCTTAAGAATCTCGTTGGAGAAATCAAACCTTTTGTTCGAATCTCTCCTTCCATTCAAGTACTTATAAATCGTAAAGCACAGAAGATATAAAAAAATAGGAAAAAACTTGCGAAAATTAAATACCTCTTCCCCCTTTTGTGGAAAATTTTTGTTTCTCTGTAAATCAACAAATAATATTTTGAGTTTAATGACCCCCAGGGGTGGTGTCGACCAGGAGACAACGTTCGTCATTTTCTAAATTATGACACAGTTTGCGATGGAAGGAAACCTCCGTAGATTAAATGCTCATGAAAAGTGTAAATACTTGTAACCCAAAGACCTAGGGTATTATATTGTTGCGTGGAAGGAACTTCAGGGATTACGATTGTTCCCGTTTGGCCCGAAAAGTGGGGGCCCTCGACGCGAGCAGAAAGACGCATCGAAGCGGTCGGCCGGGCGTTTTGCGGCGTTTATACCGGCGCTGGCGTGGCAACAAAGGGACGCGAAATCAAAGAAAAAGAACGCGGAGAAAGGGAAAAAATCAAATTTTTTTCGGTGGAGAGACCAGTATAACTGAATGCATTTACAGATATGTAGGATAAACGCGTATAGTGGAGCAGCGACGCGCGTATACACACAAGCACCCACACAGCGTGCAGTCCACCCTTTACGTGCGTGCACGTATACGTGCATGCGCATCGAGACTACGTAACCACGTTAGCGAAGAGAATCTGGCCGCGGGGTACTTTTTAAAAATTCGTGATTTTAAAATTCGCGTTGGCAAACAGCCCCCACTCGATTCGTAGAGCCGCCACCCCTGGACCACCTACACTCTCTCCCTGCCGGTGTGGCTCTCCACCTGCGTCCCAATCTGCGCTCCCTCGTCACCGTTTCGACTCTTTTAGCTGCACTCACGTTCCCGACGGCGCCAATGGATGACAAAATATAAGCTCGAAGCCTGGATTCAATCAGAAATGGCGACGCCCCGCACGCCACACATACGCGATGCCTCTTTTGGTTCCTTTGTCAGCGAACGTTCCTGTCGGCTTTTCCGGGGTCGACGACTCGATAAATAACCATAAGAACGCAGAGACTCACTTTGTAGGCGATATGAAGCGATCATACGTAGGTACGCTTTATCCGACCTGCCCTTTTTTCCACGGGTTTTTTATTTTTTTTTTTATTCTTGTTTTATGGGGTGCCGGATAATTAAGCGATTGCTTTCCAATTCCGGGCAACGGTCTTTGACGGAAAGCCTTTTAAGATCGCTTTTTGGGGAGCGTGTCTAGAGGCTTTTGTATGTCGAGTTTGGCTTGCGGCTGCAGGGATTAGGGATGGAAGGTGGCAACTGTTGATACGCCGGGGCGGAACGCTGAAATGTGGCCACGTTATCCCCCCCGTACATCGCGTTGTTTCTACATTGTTGTATTAAAATGATTATCCCCGACATGCCCGATACTCGATGATGCTCGTACGAATATGTCGCTGCTCTCTGATGAACGCTGCTTCGTTTCGGTATGTTTAATCAAAAATATATTTTATTTGTTTCAGGCACAAAGCGTCTGCACTCACTGCTGGCGACGTTTCATCGTTTCGTTCCTTCTTCGGTAAGTCTTTCGATTTTATTTCTCGTTGGTACACGATTTACGTTTATAATTCTTTTCGTGTACCAAAATGTTCCTCCAAGTGCGTTCTACAGGATCAAAAGATATCAGCGATACTCTTAGACAAGTCACTTTTACACTATTTTAATAGAAAATAATACATTTCATTTATCAGAGAAGATAACTTATTAAAAATGTGAGATATATCACGAAATATTGATTGTGATGAAAGTATAAAACTTCCACAAAAAAGATAGTGCATTTTCATTTTTCTGTTGCATCGTTGCACTTGTAGTAAAGTATCTTCTCTGTAGAGATTCTTTCGATCTGTTAGCAAATTGAGCCACAACCTGTCCCGTTTGTGTGGGGCTAAAGGGCGAAGTTCAGCGAATAAATCCGCTTGCTCGTGTCTTGTCTGGTTAGTAATAATTATATTGTTCCTCATTGGTCGCCATCGCGAGGAAGTAATTTCAAGAACTGAAGAATTGAACCATTCGTGTTCTCCATTCTATAATTAATCAATGCCAGGTTCAGAACCGTCCGTGACCTTTGGTACGACAGATGTCTGGAAATAGGATTGTAATTTTGAACTTCGCATCGTTCAGCCTCGCCCATTCAGCTAAACGATTGCCTTTTATAATAAGTTACACTATGAGTAGAGTATGTCATCGCAAAATTGATTAAATTTTAAACTAACAATTATTATTACTAGCTCTAATTTTGATAATTATAGCTTAGTTGTTTCTGATTATTATTGTATTGTCAACGCCTGCTGTGTCCAATGTGCCGTCTCTTAGCGTGGTACAGCTCTCAAAATGGACATTATGTTTTGGTTTGAGTTTCATTTTGTTGACACACACATACATACATATCTGATCGATTGAATTAACATTCGTCGAAATTAATTACAATTCTCTCAGGAAATGATAATCTGAGTAAGTGTGATTACACTGGCGAAATGCCTTTTTATAATTGTAGCTTGTATTTAGTAGCATTTCTATGACGATACGTTTTCTTGAATTTGATTTTTTGGAAGTGCTGGGCAGTTTGACTGCCCGAAAGATCAATATACATTGGAAATTCTCTCTATTTGTTCAGTTCTTAACTACAACTTGACTATATAGTCTGTTTATTTTGTTGACCTGCGTGAGGCTCGCTTGTCGATTCCTAATCTCCGGAGGGAATGGACGCGTTGGTTTATTCAATGTACAATTGGCTCTCTCGAAATTGGTTCGAACAGTTTCTTCGTCTTGTCCATGCTCGAGCAATCCCTGTAGGTTGTTAGGATTTTACATTACAATTCTTACAAAATAAATCTGCCCATAATGCCCATAAAAATATACAAAATAAAAAATATATCTTTTAGGACCTCTAGCGATGAAACGAACTTCTCTTTAGGTTTCACTCTTTTACCTATTTCCCAGAAACATATACATTTGCATAAATATCCTCAGTCTAATAATTAGACTCGATCCATCTACTCCATGTTGGGGTCTCAATTTTCAAGCATATGTCTAACATTTAACCCGATGGAACTCGCCAGTGAGACTCTTTGTGCAGTAGAAAAACTCGGTCGAAGAATTAAAAGCCAACGAGGTGTTCACGAGTTTCCTCTCGAATCTCGCGGTATCGATTAAAGGGCAAAAACGCGCCTTGAGGTAGACGGGAATAAACGCGGCCATGTTGTAAGTACGAAGTGCCATTTTAAATGTCGTTACGGGGCGTCCTGAGCGCGAGAATTTTGCGGCGGCGAGATTAAAACCGGCTAACGAGGCCGAGCCTCAATGGTGATTGCAAATAATAAAATCTATTTTTCCGGTTTATTAAATCCGAGTGCGGGACAAACGTGTTCGCGGATTATTGAATTATTCCCGCGGTCCCGTGCGCGCAGAGCGCGCTTCGCCGCAATCGTGGCCCGCGAGCGGAAAGACTAACAACTTTTGCATCGACCAAGGCATCGCTTATGAAATTTCGCGACGGTATTACAGCGAATGTTAATGGAATTGCAAGGCGCAAAAGCGGAGAATGATTTCGCCAGCGCACAGGCAGAGGCGGCCCGGAGAATATTGTTTAAAAATTCGACGGGAAGCGAAAGCCGGAAATGGCGTGTCGCGACAATGACGTCTGGTCGGTCTGATGTATTTTCGTCCCGCGTTTATTATTCCCAGCAATCAAACTCGCGCCATACGCCATTATTTATAATTTTTTATAACCTGATAATCGAAAGCCTTGAAGGTTTCGCGTTTTGAATTTTTAAAAGCTAATCGCTTGGACTTTGAGTCGTTGAAACGATCCGTAATATTTTACAGACTTTCCATTGCTCGAAAGATTAAACTTTTCAAGGTTAGATGGGCTAAATTCGAGGCAAATTTTGCGACGGAATTTTTTAAGAAGATGTGTTCTGCTGAGCTATCCAGGCGTCATCTGGCGGCACTGTGTACCAATAATGATACTCAACTCGTTCGTCATTTTTAAAATGGAGCTGTAGCCTTCATTAAATACTCCAGCAAATATACAGGGTGCGGCCGAATAATATGTACTAGCGAGCACGAAATGGTCCCTTGTGAAAAAATAAGAACAAAATATGAAATAAAATTTTTTCATTTAAAGCTTAGTTTTCGAGGAAATCGAGTTACGGCTGAGTTACGGTTCGTCCAGCATCGTATAACGCATATCGTGTGCATCATCGTTAGATAGATCAACGAAAACTGACTGCTTAGGCAAATAACTATTAGAAGAAGTCTCAGATCATTGTGTATAAACACGATACGCGTTATAAGATGCTCGACGTACCGTAACTTAATCGTAACAGTATATGTACGAATAGGATTTTCAAACTCGATTTTCTCGAAAACTATGTTTCAAAAGTAAAAATTTCATTCCATATTCTGTTCTTATTTTTTCATAAGAAATCACCTCGTGCCCTCGTGCCTTATTCAACCGCACCCTGTATAAGAAGCTATTTCAATTATTTTTAAGCCGGAATGCAGGTGCTTAGGGTGGTCGAGTTGAAACTTTCGTTTCCATTCTGTGTACAGCCATCCAAGCGTCTTTTAAATCTTTGTGGAGTAGTGTAGGAAGATCTAAACATTTAGGAGCTTCTCCTTGATCAACAGCCTTTTGCTACTTACACCAGCCGTCGGTTCCAGCTAATTTGAATTTTCGTTTGTTGAAAAAGTATGATAAAACGTCTCTGATCAACACTATTAATATTCTTCTGAATTGCTAAGCCGTAATACGTAGTCAGTTTGTTTATAACGACATCCGTTAATTTGTCTTTACCTCTCCCACTAAGTCTTTTTTCTTTTTTAATATTCAAGAGTCTCGAATCCATTCTCTTTTCGACCTGGCCGATAAATTCACTTTTTACAGCTGTTAATTCATCGCCTTACCGGCGACCAGCTCCGAAACGAGTCACATTTGCTGGCTATAACATTCATAACACTTCGAATTTCGCTTTAAAACCATTCGTACTATATTTTCGAAGGTTCCGACTAACTTTCTCTGCCCAAAACCGAAAATTCGATTTTTCGAAAGATGTAAATTTCCGCCCTTAAACTCTGGTAATCGTAACCGCTTTGGGAGAAATAGAGAGCGAAATGGGAATAACTACGCGACAGGTAACGAGTCGGAAACCGCAACAGTTGGCATCGGTGTAAACATTGATAATTTCTTTACACGGGCGTTGTAAATCAAAGGGATTCGGGTGGCCATTGAAATAATAATAATAAAGTAAAATTCCACAATTGGAGCGTCGGTGTCGGGAGAATAAAAGCCGGTCCAGGATCGCAATGTCGCGGAATGACGCACCGCGATACTTTGCCGTTGATATTTTTCTGCGTGTGATTTCCGTCGGGCGAAACGGCCTCATTCATCTGGTCCATTAACCTTGAGTGCGAGCATATTTTTCGACGAATTCCGAAAACGCGCGCGTCCCGACCGGCTGAAATGAGAGACCGTGGCCATCGACAACGGCGCATTTTGTTAATTGAAATCGTTTCATCGATCACGGACAACGGATAGGCCCTTAAGGGGGGGAAAAATAGGGGAGGGGACAAGGGTTTGGGGGCAGAGGTTTTGTAACTGGGTGACCGAACGGCTAACGGAGAGGGACCGAAAGTGCGCGATGGTGGATATGGAGGACGGAAGGGAGGTCGGGATTTAAGCTCGTGACAAATGCTCCGGCGTCACGAATCGTTTTCCTAGGCGTCGTATAAATTAATAATTACCCCGCGTCGCCATTACCGGGATTAATGCCGACTGTTTTGCCGATAATTCATCGGCCACGTTGATACACTACGATCAGAAAAATCGCAAGATCGTCGACCGGGCAAGTTTTGTCCTCGTCGAGGGCCCTCCTTCGACGCCTGGCGACCGATCCGCGGACGATTTTTCCGGCGATCTCGATCGAACGGGACGCGCGAACCGTCGGCGTTCCCTTCGCGAACGCGGGAGCGCTTTATACGCGGCGTTCTATCGTTGGTTATTTAATATTCGTGCAACGCGAGGTGTCAATAAAATAACGATCTCCCATCAGAGTGTCACGAGAGATGAGATAAATATGGGTATTTGAGCGCGGCAGATAATGCAAACAAACCCGCGGTGAGTTATGCTTCCCGCTCTATATACGGTTTGTCCGCAATTGCGATACGCTGCGCGTTAAATTTGCTTTGAATTACCGCCGATAGTGCGACGCGACCTGGATTATTATTAGTCCGTGATTCCCGTACGGTCCATTACCGTGACCTTGCAACCTCGCCGTTTCGATCCTTTCCGACGATAACCCGGGCCGCAAAACCGAAGGAAAATAACCAACCACCTGCTTCCACATTTTTCCACGCGCCCGGCGAATTTTCCTTCCTCATACCTTCAGTCACTTTCAAACCCTGACCACGAGGGACTACTAAATCTAGGCTAATCGAGCGTAAGTTTTAGTCAATTTTTTTTTAATTAAAAACTGACGTATCTATCTCTATGGCTTTCTTATAAAACTGTATTAACTTGTTATCAGCTCAAATGTACACATTTCTGATGTCGCGAGTCGACAAGTTTTTCCGTTGAGAATAGTATTGCATTGATTTAAATAAATTGTGTTCAGAAGACGCTACGTTTAGTGAGTAAAGTTTCTTATTTTTCTTAGAGCGATTTTTACAGTATATGTTCCTAGCGTTACCTTGTTAGAAAATAAGGTCACAATAGAAGTTTATAGTTAGATTTTCTGCAGGCTTCGACATAAAATGCACTGTGTACGTTTTGTCATTCATTTTTTCGTCCCGAAACGGTTGTAATCACTTCGATAAACTTTCAGTAACTTGTTCATAATACGGGTACAATGATGCACCATTTACGCTATACTCGCGCCAGGTGGTAGTTTCTTGTATCTGGCAGCTGCTCTCGCTAAAATTGATTACAAACTTTCAAACGCACCGTAAGATCTCCGTTTCGTGATGGCCGTTTTACAGTAACCAGTCATTCGTATGAAATATTTTTAATGCTTCAATTTCACTCAAATTGCCAGTATTAAATACAAAATTGCATCGTAAAAGTAACTTACACGAGAACTTCGATATGTTGCGAAGTTACCGAATTTCATGCTCTGTTCTACTGCTAAAAATTTTTTGAAATATTGTTCGATCTTTCCCAACAGTTCCAATTAAAAATTTTGATGTTTTCTGAAGTTTTCACGATCCAGTTGAAACGATTTTTCAATGGCGAAATATTCGAGGGAACGTGAAAATAAGAAAAAGAAACGATCACAGCAGCTACGACTACCGCTACAGGAAATACTAAGTACGCTGGTGCACTCGTGCATCATTCTCTAGTTTCAATTAAGAGTAAATTCTCTTCAGAATGGACTCTTAGAAGCTAGCTGCTGCGCGTATTACCAAGTGTAAACTGTTTCACTCTGATAAAATATACTCCTCTAAATAATTCTACGTCCTCTAATCAGATAAATTCTAATAAACAATATACAAGTGGATATTAAGATCAAATTATAGTGCAACACAGTTTGCTGAATTTTGCACTTTTCTACTGTGTTGCCTCTCCATATACAGGGTGTTCGGCCACCTCTGGGAAAATCAAGAATATCAATTTGTTGATTGAGGCTTCGTTAAAAAGTTATTAACAATTTAATTCAAAAATTTCAAATCGTTCTGGAAAAATTATTTTCGGTTGCGGGGGTCAATTACAATCATTTTTGGTGAATACATATACCTCCGAAATCCTACCCGCTTTTGAGAAAAAAATTCGGGTAGGTGCTGAAATTTTTCGGCGGGAAAAAAATTTTTCAAATCGTTTTAAAAAAATTATTTTCGTTTGTGGGGGTCAATTACAATCATTTTTGGTCATTACATATACCCCCGAAATCCTACGTACTTTCGTGAAAAAAATTCCTTTCCGAAAATCTAATTAGATGCCTAAATTCGACGAAAAAAAAAATTTCAAATCGTTCTAAAAAAATAATTTTCAGTTGCAAATGTCAATTACAATCATTTTTTGTGAATACACATACCTCGGAAATTCTACGTACTTTCGAGAAAAAAATTCTTTACCGAAAATATACTGTGTGGCCGGAAATATTTTTATAACTTTTTAACGAAGCCTCAATCAACAAATTAGTATCCTTGATTTTCGTCTTATTTTGGCCTCTAGAATCTCGTATTAAAATTTTTCCCAGGGGTGCCCGAACACTCTGTATACATAGTACTTGAATCATTATATTTTCCTCCTCAACGAAGTTGCTAAGAGATTTTCGTGTGCAATCGTACGAATTAGCCAGGGAACAAGGTCTCTCACAACGTTCATAGTTTCGTGAATGAACAAAACTGGATTTTCAAGCTGTAGTCTCCGAGAATTACGAATTTACGAATCCGTGTACGACATCGTCGCCGAGTTCGATAGGTCCTAATCAATACGTCGACGGAAAAGCATGAATTGATGCAGTGGCGACCCGTGGTGTGACAAATGCAGCGATCGGGCGACGTCTTGGCGGTGGGGAGAAGGATAATCTTACGATCCACGATGTCAAGTGATTACAGCTATTTTGTGCCACTTGTACTTATTAGGGGTGATACGCCGGTTCAGGCGGCCATTATGAGTGCCATCTGAATCTCGGCCCCTTGAATGCCTCCATTTACCATTAAGCACATTACTATTATCCTATCACGCGCTCGCTCGGCCAAAGGGACTTCTTTGGTTTGCCCGTGATGCACGAAGCCATTTGCGCAAAGTGGCCGTTCATTACTAAATTATGCCGGTTTTATAGCATTACATTAAACCCGGCCTCGGTCGGCCCGTTTCGACCGACCTTCGAAAAAAGTCTCGCTGGAAGGGATGACGCCTGCCACGGTGACTCCGTCGTAATTTTTCGTTCGTCTCTGTTTCTTCCTTTCTTTTGGTTGGCTACCATCGGGGCCAACGGACGTCGTCGTTCCCGCTCCGTGTATCTAGAAAAGCTCGCGATTTTCGAACAACTGCAACACTGTTACGGACAGTCGTGACCGTAATGCGCATATAATTAATGATAATAATGCGGCTGGGACGACGGGGCCGCCGCCACCGAGGCACCGCGCGTCCGCTTTTTGTCCGCCAGCGCTGTAATGAACCACCAAAGATGTCAGAACCAGTTCTGTATCTCCTTTCGGTTGCAACACTTTCGTGAACGTAACGACGTGCCCGTTACGATACTGATGTGAGCGTTTACCCGCAGTTTAGCCCCGTAATGAATACTATTATCGTCAGTTTCTTCTGCAGCGGAATATTTTATATGAATGTAGATTACCCCTCGAACGACCCAGAGGGACGGCTGGGCGTCTCGCAAAAAAAGCGGTCCGTGATGTTCTTTCCCGCTGCCCCTAAATGCTCGCGCATCCGATTAACAATCTCTTATGACATTTATATACTTGCCCTCCCAGGGAGCATCTACGAGACGCCTTTCGGTCGGGGAACTCCCTGCTTTTGGCGCACGAGAACCTTCTCAAGATAATCGTCGCGTCTCTCCTGTAAGCGAAATTTATTCCCCATCGTTGCGTTTCAAAGTATTTCCTCGAAACGTGTCGAATGGAGCAAGTTTCTGCGTTTTGTATTTAATAATCGCTTACGAGTATTGACAGTAATGATTCTTAAAATTAATGTGATTCGTAAGTTGAACATCTGAGGTACGAACAATGCTCCTTACCTAAAATAAATAACCTTGTAGAACAAAGGCAAATGAACTTAGTTTCAAATCTAATATTCAACGTTACAACGAGGAACATTGAGAGACGTCTTGTACAGTAATGATTCTTAAAATGAACATTGTTCGTACACCAGACGTTCATTTCAAGAATCATTACTGTATAAGACGTCTTTCGATGTTCCTCGTTGTAATTTTGGGTATTAAATTTGAAACTAAGTTCGTTTACTTTTGTAAGAATTATATTTCCATTTAAATGAATTGTATTTAAAGAAATAATTTATCATACACGAAGGTGGGAATTTTCTTCATAAACACGGGAGTATAAATAAACGTTTCTTTCATATCGGTTACGATTTCAATGTTTCAATCGTGATTCCCGTTCTCCACTTTTCATGGAAAAAGAGGATTTGCGTGGAATAACGATCAAAAACTAGAATGTTGTTGTTACGAGCCAGGGCCGTGCAGCGCGCGTGGCCTGCGAGTGCAAGTGAGAATATGGAATATGGTATCAATTTGTTAATTAGGTGCACGGACGAACCCGATGCAAGATCGGGGAGCCGCTAGGATAGTTGATAACGAGGACGAACCTGATGCGAAATCAGGGAGCCTCTAGGATGGAGTCACTTACGGACGAACCTGGTGCGAAACCAGGGAGCCGTAGGAGGGTGTAATGTCGTGAACGAACCCGATGCGTAATCGGGGAGACACTAGGATGGTTAATAACGGCGCAGACGAACCCAATGCGAAATCGGGGAGCTGCTAGGAGGTTGGAACACACGCAGACGAACTCGATGCGTAATCGAGGAGCTGCTGGGAGGTTGGATAAATCACAGACGAACCTGATGCGAAATCAGGGAGCTGTAGGATGCGGACGAACCTGGTGCGTAAGCAGGGAGCCGCTAGGATGGTATTAGATTGCGTGGACGAACTCGATGCGTAATCGAGGAGCCACTAGGTTGTAAGAATTTGTATTTGGATTAAGGATGTGTTAATTGACCTCGTAACTTCAATTATTAAATATAATATAACCCGAGCGGTAAGGTTATATTATTGTGGGAACGTTTAACTAACAATAATCGCTTTATATAATGATGGGTTAGAGAAGATAAGTAACTCTGATTTAATAATGAAACTAGATATATTCTTAAAACAAACAAGAAAGATACAAGTGTTCTGTGTGTGTTTGTCGCGTCCAAAGAATAATTATAAATACCTAAAATGTTGTTGCTCGGTGTTGACGCACTGGCGATGCGGGGGTAAGTCGGTTGAAACTAAAGGCCGTAATAGAATTTATGCCGGTTCACGGATTCTATATGGTTTAATGTTGATACGAAAGGGTACAGTAGCCCGATCTCACTAGATATAACTGACTATCAAAATCGTAGACGCGTAACGAGAGACTTGACGTTGACTCTAAACGTGACGATACGATTATGATCCCCCGAGTAATGAAGTCGCGGGGTTTATATACCCAAAAATCTGTGGGGGCGGATTGAAAAGTACGTTAGAAATTACCGCATTCGGTATTCTCCGAATTGTGTTAATTACCGGATTCGGTATTCTCCGAATTGTCTTAATTACCGGGCTACTGTATCTCGACGGAAGTGACCCCCATTCCAAAGGTTAGATACGTAGCAGGGCGATTTCCCAATGCACGCAAGTGACAAGAAAATTTTGAGGGACGAAACGTTCGGCGTACGTAACATTGTCTTCGACGTATGTAAAATTCATAAAAGAGTAGAGTCAATAATACAGAATTTATAGAAAGCCTTTTTGATCCTTGCGGTCTCTATTTTTTATATTTTGACACAACCCTGATAACCGACCGCTGTGACATATTCCTGTTGTCGCAAATCGTAGATTCTAAGTAACTTGGGGTTTCTTTCAACGACGATTCCGTTTCGTAAACGACTGTTAACAAATTCAGAGCAAGCTTGTCTCCTTTATACAGCTAATCCCTATGGGACGCATTAAATCTTTCATTTCCAGTGCAACGGCGTTTCCTACGAAACGCAATATCGTTAATTCAGCACAGTCACTGATATAACTTTTATTTGCAAGATCGACGAGGAGGCTGATTGCAATCAGGCAAACGTGACCGAAAACTCCGCGATATTCGCGTCGGAGACCCAGTTTTTGGCTGGTTGTTCGATTCGTCCCTTTTCTATGCTTTGTATCCGGTAATAGATATTCGGACATTTCATACATCCTTGCATCTTCCGATCGAAATAAATTTTACACGAAAATAATTAATCGTCTACCGAGTTGGACGTCTCGTTCTACAGCAGCTTTCTGTCTAATTTATCGATACAAAGCAATTGATATATGTTTGAATGTAGCCTCTATTAAGACATTAGAGAATGAAGAATACTCTTCATTAAGAAATATCGCCTATCTTTCTAAGACAGCGACTGGTAGAAAACTAGGAAAAGGTTTACTCGAAAATATAGAAATTACTAAAAAAATTATAATCTACTTATTAAGAATCCTTGGTCACATGCAAAAGTCCATTTTTTTATCATTGTTTTCCAATAGTTTAACATGAACAAACCAATATAGTTCCCAAGAAGACAGTTTGTAACAGCTCACGAGGGTCGCTAGGGGTTGAAAATCGCAACCCTGGGCGGTTCTACCGTTCCCACTCGTACGACAACCAAGATCCAAAACGTTTTAGATACTCGTGTATCGAATGAACGATCCTAACTTCGTTTGTCGCCATTATTGGTGGAATCTCTAAAATCAGAGGGGTTGACTTTGTGTATACAATATGGCCGAAGCGTGTTTGTACACCGGACAGTTCGACGAAGATAACCAAAGCTAGGTTGACACGGTGTCTAGAGGGGCGACGACCGGGAAGGGGGTGAAGAGAGGTGGTCCAGCGGCTTTTAATAATATTTTCGAATTTTTGTCGCTCGCTCCAGGACTCATAGGCGATTCCCTGTGTGACATTTTTTCTCCCTTCTCCCGATGGATGGCCGTTAATCCCAAAGTATTGCGGTCTCTTTGAAAGCGATTTGTGAAATATAAATAAACGGTTGCGGGTCGAAATGACTTTTGCCGCCGTCATGCACGCGTTCCGGCATATTTTTTTTTTTAAACGAACTATTTTTTTCGACAAACGCTGTCTTCGCGCGATCGCTAACGTTATGTGCTTAGCCGCGATGGAAGAGATCGGGGGGTGGGAAGAGAGTGGGGGATGGAAATGAAATGTCAAAAAGAATAATAACGAATGTTATCGGTATAATATCGGGATGGATAGTTTTTCGTTCTTTAGAGGTGGAATCGACGAATAACGTTTCGTTCGATATTTTGTCTTTCTTTCCTTTTTATTTCGATTATCTATCGCTTTTTGAGTTTTATTTTGCTCAGATATGTTAAAAGAAAATATCTGTCGGGACCGGAAAATGAAATGCGAGGAGAGTAACGACGAGGCGTTGTTTGTTTCTTCTAACGAGAAACACGAAAGATACGCCTAACGCTGATCGATGTCCGCGATATGGCGGAGTTTTAAAGCGACGGGTATCGTAAAAAACGTTTCTCGAGCATTTTCAATTTTACTCGGATACAATGAAGTATTAAATATAAGTTCCGTCGAAAAATTCTTTCAACGCTTCCTCGACTCGTTGTACTTTAAATCAATCATGAGCGTGAATCGATGCGCGATCGAGCGTATTATAAATCATCGAGTTATATAATATTTTTCATTGCTACTATTTTAAATAGTAGACGTTTTCGTCGGATATATTCAAATGCGAGCAAACATAATATCAATCAACGATCCGCGTCAACGACTTGTCGATTCTATTTAGTAAATTCACCGAAATTAAGACCAAAACAAAGTCAGTGAAAATTCACGCTCACGAGTTTGCACAAGGAATATGTGCACGTCAAACACTGTAATACGAAGGCAAATATTGCAATTATGAGTAAATATTGATAATTAAATATCTCACACGTATTAGTTGGTCGTTACCGATTAAAATTTTAGTTTATTTCGCGCGGTGCAACTTGTCCCTGAAGAGGATAAAAACGATAGGAGATAAATACGACGATCGATGTACTAATAGAAAAAAGATGTTTATCTATATTTTTTTACATGATAAATTTTCTATCGCGCCTCACACCACCCCTAGGGGTTCGCGCCCTCCACTTTGGAAAGCATTGTTGCGCGAGTAAATAAGGGTGTTTTTCAAATTTCTGTCGGGCGTGCGGTAAAGCTAACCGAAACGCGTTGCTGGCATGAAAGATTAAAAAGAAATTAATTCGAAACGCATTATCGACTACGTTGACCTGTCAAATTACATTGCCTCGTATAGAAGCCCTTCAACAATATGATTCGTCGATATGTATCGCGACGCGGCGCATCCGATCGACCGCGCTTTTCCCAGGGGAGAAATATCGCGGATTATTATTTAGTCTGTTTATCGCGCAAATTAGTCATGCGAATAGGGATTCATTATAACAGTCGCTTAATTATCGCAGCTATCGACGTTGTACAGACGACGCTGGACCAACAAACACAGGATACTACGACCGTTCTAGGCGAATCCAATTTCTGTCTAATTGTTTCCTTGCCGTACGAGCTTCGATACGTCGTTTCTCGTCCAGTGTATCGCTTAATTTTCAGTTAGCTTCGCCATAGCAATGCCAACTAATACGTATCGAAACTGATTCTTTTGGTCAATTTCACGTTGACGTCTCCGTCGCGTCTTGACTTCATAAAATTAACGTTGAAAGCATTTATTAGACGAGTATCCTTAAGTGGACTCTCAATCTTAGTTTAGTTGTTGCTCATCTTTCTCTTCCACTTACCATGCATCAGACTCTTTAAAATGTCAATTGTTGTATTGTGAAATAAGTTTAGAAACATTCTATTTAATGTTGACTTTTACCAAATTGGTCAATGGAAATCAACTTTCCTTTGAAGCATTTAAAAGATAATGAGCCAATGGAGGATTACATTGACGTATATCAAAGAGTTATTAGTTTAAACTACTAATAATCCACTTAAGAGTTAAAGTATTAGCCAAATAGAAAAAGATGAGTTTACAAATACGTGGACGCCGATATTTTAACCTTTCGTTTTAAAGTAATTGTGGTGTTATGATCAACGACTACGAGTTAGAGTTCAATGTATATTCTTGTATAGTTATATTTTAATTAAAAATAAGGTAGTAAATTGACGATTCGATTTGAAATGAGTTTTTGGCCGTGTCTTTGAAGCAACGGAATACATCGCGTCGAAACCCCGACTCGGAATCGATTGTCCCCGATATCTTGGCAGCGGCAATTTTAAACTTTCCTCAGACAGGGGCGACCTAATTAATTTCCACGGTTAATCCCCAAAATTAGACGGGTCCTTGCGAGCGGTGATTCGCTAATGATTCAAGGCTCGGGTCTCCGAGAACCTCGGGCAGAGTAAAAGTTTTTTATCTCGCCGGTCGTCGCCCGGATCTCCGCGGTTCTGCATTAGCCGGGGATCGAGATAGTTTCGAGGCGCGAGATAGCGCGATCTCATTTGCATGAAAAAGGCGAATGGAAACTTTTTTCCCGCGGACTTCAACTTTAATTCTTAATGAAAATGAGACCCTCATGAAGTCACTAGGCTGGCACAAGATGAGATGAGAGCGAGAAGCACGGGCTGGGTTGGCGAGGGATCCCGGCGCACTGTGGGGTGGTCGACAGCCAACCCGAGGGGCGGGAGGACGCTGACTATGAACAATGAACACGAGAGGGCCGTTCCAGCGCCTTTGGCCACGCGGCCCACGGCCATGTACTTAGCATCGTAGCTCTGGAATTGTCACTGTCTCTACGATGTGGGTTGTGTCCTGTACCCTGTCTTACACGAAGGTCGACGTCCACATTTTTCCACCAAAATCCACTCCGATCCTCCCAATTTAAAATTCAAAATATTATAATTCAAAGATTATTATTTGTATCGTTCAATTTCTCGCGAAATAATTCTAATTCTCAGACTCCTAAATTTTAAGTAAATACGTTGCTTAGTTGACCCCCATCCCCCGTGCAGAATGGTTGTATATTTTATTCGAAAACAGTGTGCCTATGAACAGTGTACAGTATGTCAAAGTACTGTTTCGTGGACGAATTAATTTCTCTATATTATTTAATATTTTCGTTGAACTGTAACGACGGATGCCGAGGGAAATCTTATTACTCGGCGGACAAAATTTCGCCGGCCGAATGTAGAAGTATCCGGACGAGTATATGTACTCAGTAAGTATATGCAAACCTTTATCTTGCGGAAGAGCCCTCAAAACCTTACCGCGGGCGTCACACTCGGCGAGTGCACGCTCTCTTTCGAATGCAATATTGCTTTACCCGGTAGGCAGTCGAAACGCTCGACTGCCAGGCCCGAAACAATAGTAATCGCACTCGACTTCATACTTAACCGAACACGGTTGCGACACTGCCAGGAGGTACGTCTCAAAATCAGGAACATAATCGTTATCCCTGCAACGCGTGCAGCTAGGCAAACTCGTGCCACTTCAGCTTCGCGTTCTTCTTTCGACACCCTCGAAACGACGAGATAATACATTAGCCCCGTTAAAATTTTGCAAATGTAGTTCAGTGTCTCGCGATTTTATTATAATTGAATATCTGGCTCTCGACGCGTGTCTCTCGCCCGTTCGACGCTTTTAAAAATCTCTCGTCCTGGAAGAAAAGTGTGTTAAGCCTGGAAACTTTCCATGCGTCGATGGGGCATAAATTTGAAAAATATTAAATTCCACTTGCTCTTGAGAAGTCTTTTTATCGAACTATCAAATGTTTTAAACGATAGATGAATATTTAAGTATTTCGTTTGGTTGATATACAGGCAAGTTGGTCGAATCGAGGGGTAATTTTGAAGTCGACTTTCTAGAAAGTTGTAGATTGTGTAAAATATCTAGTAAAAATAAAAGTATAGATTTGTTCGAAGACCAAATTAACCGTAGTTTTTTTCGCGGTCTGGCGGCGGCGACAGTTTGGGATCGTCCGGTGTAATCCGTCGTCTTAAGGGGATGAAATTAAGATCAGGAAGCGCAGGTTGTTCGATAATCCTAAATCAAATATGGGATTGGTGGTCGAGGCGAGCACTGTTAAAAAATCTCGCCCGAGAAAATCCCTTCTGTTACCCTCCCACCCGGGCGAGTTCCCCTCCCGTTCGGCTTCTTTTCCTCCACCTCCTCCGTCGCCGCTGCTTCTCCTGAGTTAACAATGGACGAGGCTCACGTGCGCGAGGAATCAAGTGTTCTCACACACTGGCGCAGTCCACTAGACCGAGGGCGCATGCATAATACAATGACCCTGCTAAGTACTATTTTAAAACAATGCTGAAATTGCTTTAGGGGATAAAAATGAACGAGGTAGCTAGGTGTATTTTTCTCCCCCACTTCTTTGACGAGGGTGCACGTACACGCTGGCCCATACACGAGGTAGTTACCGTCGCCCCCTTTCGCGCCCCCTTCCTGCTGCGCCTGCACATAGGCATAGCTCCGCGTACAAAGCTCTAAGCCTTTGAGTCGCAGTCTCACCGGCGCACAATAAGGCGTCCCACTTTTTTGTTTTTACATTCGCTTCGAGAGAACGAGACGCACTGATACGGCGGGAGGAACAGAGAGGGAGGCTACGCTGGCCGAAGGGGTGAGTCTGACTAAGGCAGGGAAAGAGAGAGCCCCGGAGATCTAGAGTATGTATGTCTACCGGACCAGGGAAACTATGGGTTCTTTTATTTTTACTTCCCTTTTTTCCTTTTTCCGCCAACCACGGGCTATCCCGACTGTTCGACGTTAGATGGTGCAAGAAGATGACTCAGTGAGTGATTCCTATCAATTTCTGTATTATGGTTAGCTGTTTGTCGCGATTTCATTTTAAATAAATTGTATTATTAATTTTTGGCAAAACAAGTGTAGGCGAGATATTGTTTGTTTTGTTGTTGAGGTCCTCGACCCATCTTGACAGAAACTTTACGATTTTATGCATACTTGTTGTCTTTTAACACCCTTAATGTGAATTATTTTTAATATCATGTTAGTCAGAAATATTGATTAAACTTGGAAAATAATTTCAAGATAGAATTTTAAAAACTGTCTTTTGACTATTTACGTCACTATGTATTAAATATACAGGGCGTTCGGCCACCCTTGGGAAAAATTTTAATGGGAGATTCTGGAGGTCAAAATAAGATGAAAATCAAGAATGCCAATTAGTTGATTGAGGCTTCGTTAAAAAGTTATTAACGTTTAAAATTCCGCCTGTAGAACAGCAATCTGCGAACAGCTGCGTACGCGTGATAGTGGTTCTCACTCACAAAACTGTATGGCTGTTTCATGTTGAGTGAGAACCACTATTTCGTTCATGCAACTGTTCGCAGATTGCCGTTCTACAGGCGGAACTCTAAACGTTAATAACTTTTTAACGAAGCCTCGATCCACAAATTGGTATTCTTTTAATCGTTTTCAGTCAAAAATATGGAAAACGTGAGGTTCGATCTTTCCATAGTTTAAGAGGGTATTTATTCGTGTCAAAAAATCGCGAAAACATTTTTCCGTAAATTGATACTTTGAAGTCTATAGAATGTGGCACTATTTGATTCGTGTTGCATTCAAAGAATTGTAAAAGTTATAAATGTTTGAAGAGTACAGTGCTTAAAAAAACGAAGTATGTCCGGCGGCTCGAGTAGACGTCAGTCGAATTTTAAACGCGTCTTCTTTGAAATAACATTTTTCGAAATGGTGGGAGAGATCACTCGGACTCTAACTGCCTGATTGATTTCATCTTTGAAGACAACTAAGGTGCTAAAACATTGTTTTATTTGTTAAAATATGATCATCAGTCAATAATATTTGCTAGAAGGAAAATACAAACAAAATTTCATTATGATATCAATGATAGATCGCTGGTGGTTTATTACAGAATCAACAATGAGCAATACTTCCTTAATAAATACAAAATTAAGAATTAATAACTATAGGAGCGTTATATATTAAAACAATATTGTCTCTTCGAAACTCTTGTGTAGAATTTCGGGAGCATGCCTCCAATACATTAATTGATTTTGTTCGAGATTGGAACGTCAAATGGATAGGTTATAAAAATAAAATTGAAGTTTCGTACAGGTTATTTTGGTAGAATCGTCGATAAGGCTGGCCTAGTAAACCTTCTATTAGATGTAACTATATTTTATTCTATTTTCATTCTAGGCTCGAGTAAAAAATTCAGAGAGCTAAAGATCTTTTAAGTAAAATCTTCAAATTCGTTTGACAAGAGAATCAAATTTCCGAATTCTGTTATTACTTTTATCACTGTGTATACATAGAGTAAGAATTTTTCTAATTTTTGTTCATTTATAAATTTTAATTTTAAATGTATACTGAGTAGAATCTATATTAATAAGTGCCCCAAAATAAATAGAATCGTTTCAACAGAATTAATTTCCAAAGTTCGCGTTATTTTGAGGGATCTCAGGGGGGATTATCGACTCTAGACGCTAAAAAAGAATCGACTTGCATTTAAATTTTCCTAAAGTTTCAGTCGTTAAGAGTATGTTTCCAAATAATTAGATTAAAATTTGGAAAATTGGCGAAGTTTGGGCAATTGAAAGGCAATCGCGTGCAGGTAAATACCGAAGTGCTCTGCACGCACGGGGGTTCAACACAAAGGTGACTCAACTTATTTTTTGGTATTCTTATTCGCGTTTATCGAAAGTTCGGAGGTAATTAAACTAATCACTGAATTTCTGTGCCAAACATTATTATATTACACACACGTTCCCCGCGCGGATGAAAGGTTGCGTGTCGCTGTTCCCATTCGTGCCATGATTTCTAAAAACGCCGACATTAATTAACTAATTTACACTAAAGGCACGCTACTAATATCAATATACTTTACAGTCATCTTTTTAGATTATAATTGCCAATTCCACACTTTAGAAAATAACTTTCGACGATGAAGACATTTATTTCTAGCGTAGACCAAGTTTCCAGTTCATTGGTTTCTAATAAATCATCGCAAGGCTGTAAGAAAATAAAAATTCGATTTTTCCAAACCCGTCGGCTCAAAATATCACCGTGAATGAAATATCAGCGACACACCAGATCCACAAATCCACAATAATCGCCATCGTTTTGTCCCCACAGACGGTACCGTCGTACAAAAAGTTTCGAGTCGTGTCTTGCGCTCGTACTTGGCGGTTTACCTTTTTCTTTCTCGTCGTCCATCAAAAGTTAGTTTTCGAGCGGAGAATTTATGATTATCGGCGGCGTGGGAACACGAGCGTCGCGCAGTGGTCGCGTATCGATCTTCGAAATTGCTATTTCGTCTCGGACGTTATAGGTGTATCGCAAAAGGGTGCACCGTGGCCGAATGGCCACTCCAGCCGCGTCAGGACTCGGGGTGGTTCTTAGACTCCCGTTACTTTGACATTTTTAATTACTGGCCCTTGTTTCCGGCAACCTCACTTGTCTGTGCTTTGTGCACAGCCGACTCCGTGCCTGCTTGACCGCCATTGAAAAGCGACTTCGACGAAAGGAGTCGCGAGCCAGCGGGTTAAATCTAAATTAGTAATCGTTTCGAGGCCCTCGTCGGGGATGAAAATCGCGACGGTGATTTTTAATCTCATTGCTATTTTATTATAACATGTAGAACCATATTGTATATATGTATGGGCCATGAGAATGACACCATTATCTCTTAAAGAAAAGTGCTTCAAAGTTATAAGATTATACGACACTATGTTTTAAAAAGTCAATCATCGTTGAAAGTCAAACTAGAGCATACGATTTAACAGTTCTATGAGCAGAATTTCTTCCTAATCTTTGTGATATAATATTATGTATGTATGGGCCATGAGAATGATACCATCATTATCTCTTAAAGAAAAGTGCTTCAAAGTTCGAAGATTATATGACATTATGTTTTAAAAAGTCAATCATCGTTGAAAGTCAAACTAGAGCATACGATTTAACAGTTTTATGAGCAGAATTTCTTCCTAATCTTTGTGATATAATATTATGTATGTATGGGTCATGAGAATGATACCACCATTATCTCTTAAAGAAAAGTGCTTCAAAGTTCAAAGATTATATGACATTATGTTTTAAAAAGTCAATCATCGTTGAAAGTCAAACTAGAGCTACGATTTAACAGTTTTATGAGCAGAATTTCTTCCTAATCTTTATAGTACAATATTACATGCTTTGAACCTCATTGAAACCGTATGTTTTATTTAAAAAAATTGAGTTTTGGTCCACGGTGTGTTTGTCGAAGGAGTCCGTTTTTAAGAAGAAAAGGTTTGCTTGGCTTTCATAGCGAACGACTCGAATGTGTTCTCACCCGTCCTAGGGCTTGGGAGGCAACAACCGTATCCCGTTACCCCGCCTGGAGTTGTACGATTCTTTGTGACGGTGCTTTGATGCGCGGCAATCGAAACGCGGCCATTGAATCGCGTTCGTGGTCGTCGATTCTCTCGACGGCGGTGCGTTTAAAAATTGCCGCGCTTTCATTCGTCGTAGTCTACGCGGAAAATGAGCCCGTCGTACGCCCTTCGTTTGTCCACCGCGCCCTTTCGTTAATGCGATTCGTCGGCGGCGGAATTTTATTAGGCGATATTAAATCTCGGCGGGTTTTTAGATTCGTTTATGAGCGGCACTCCGATAATGACGTTATTTTTATTGTAAATGAAACGAAAAGTGGGGACCGCGATGCGGCGAACGACCGGTGTCCTGCGCTCCCTTTCATCGTCTCTAACGCAATTTTTCAATGTCGTTACCGGGAACGTTTGAGGGAAAGTGGAGGCTTTCAGGGTAAACGAAAATTTCGGTGTTTTTCGCGAATGACAATGCGATGACATTAAGTTTATTACTTTCGTCGGACGTTGATAGGTAGGTAATTAGCGGCCTCGAATACTTCTCATTACTCGAATATCGTTGCTCCTTTAACCCCCGGATTACTATTATTTACGCCGTGGAAGACGATTTATCGTTCGTCGACAATATTTTGAGAAACCCATGACTTTAAGTAGGAATTAATTTTGATAGTGCAAATGCATATAAATATAATTTTCAATCGCATAATGCAATCGATTCTAACGATCAGTTTGTATATAATGTTCCCATAACTCTGTATTTCCCTTAATGGGAGATTAAAGGGTCAATCTTATGTCGATTTCATGAGCAATCAATTGCATGAATTATTGGAAGAAGTTCCATTAGATGTACGTCGCACGTGATTTATGGATGACAGTTCGACGTCCCATTTCGGCCGAGTAGCCAGATAGTCCTTGAACGAACGATTTTCTAACAGATGGATTGGCCCTGCAGGACACATTGCCAGGCCTGCTCGATCCCCGGATTCGAATCCGTTGGATTTTTATTTTCAGGTACCACTTGAAGGCATTTATTCATTCCACTGCCTTGCTAATGTTTACATACTTCAGGAGGTTAATCAATTAAAGAAAATGTGATAACGTATTTTTATGATACTGTGGCGACATTTCCCACACTCTCCAGCAGGGTGATACACTCAACAAGTATTTATCTCGCAAGTGCTCAACCGACCACCTATTTCCATGTATACACTCCTCGACTGATCATTAAATGTCCACTAGCACACCCAGAACAAAATGTTCCCATCTTCTTTCCTTCCCTTTCTTCCCGCTATCTCGCTTACTCGCTTCCTCCAGACAGCAAGCTGCCAGAAAATTATCCGAATAATTTACTTAGGGGTTGTAATGTTTTAATAAATAGTCCAGTAACAACGCGTGTTGAAAATAATAAAACTTTACACGCGTGCAGGTCCGAAGCTACTTATGTTTTCTTCATAACTATGCCATCGTTAGAAGCGGGAAGAAATGGGATTCGTTTATGTCGATCCGACTTTCCGTTTTAGAAATATCGTAATTTTAATGAAGGGATCATTTTTTAAGGTTTACTATTTCTGTCTCCGTCTCACGCGTCGGACCTCTCTCTCGCAATTGCGTCGTGCTGACCTATCCCAAGATCGTGACGAACGTGACCGAGTGAGTAGGTCAATGACCTAGCGACGTTAAACATTGAAAAGTAAACAAACTTCGAAATCTCATATCTCCGTAACTAATTACGCTATCGACTCGAATGACCACTCATTTTAAAGGACACTTCATCCTCTAACCAATGAACATAACAACTATTATTATTTACACTATTTTCTATGTTTATTTTGTCATTTACTCTGACACTTTGAAGGGTGTTAACGGTCGCACCGATTTTTGAGGCATTTGCAATAATATTATAAAAAAATGTTTGCAATGTGGCGTCGCCTCCCATGCTCGCCACCAGAGGGGTCGCGCTCTCACAAGCGCTCGACCGACCCCTCCGTTGCTATATATACACTCCTCGAACGACTTCCCAATATCCCAGTCGTCTAAGGCAGGGCCTCCAAGAAAGCCTTACTGATGAGTCCACAGGCAGGCCCGGACGAAACGCGCCCCCTCCTTTCCTTTTCTGTCCTCCTACTATTCTCACGAGATCCTCTACCCGCAGCGAAGCAGCGCCACAGCAATAAAAATTGACAAGTACTTTGAGAAGAACAAAGTACAATAATAAAATTTTCGAAAAATTGCAACTGAAACGCTCTCCCTTTTCTTAAACCTGTTTTTCCCCCTGCTATTTTACTCACCCCAACAGCAACTCGCCGTACTATAATTTATTTGATGAAATTTAAAAGAAACTGACAGCTCGATAAACACTTAGATCCACGTGATATAATCGAAAGATTCCATTCTGTCGAAGAGTAGGAAATGATTTTGTTTAAGAAAACGCCATAAAAGCAGACATCAAACCGAATCAAAGAGATTAGTGTTAGGCGAACGATCGAGGGAATCGATCGGCTCGTGATGCGCTTGTTGTCGGTGTGCAAGCCGTGGTAACCTATTTATAAACGCGGCTCGGATCCGCAGATTAGAAACACGCGCATTTCCAAAATTAGCGTCACCCCGTAGGCATAATGTAGATAGCCGTCCTCGCGTGAAACCAATAATCGCGTGGCACAGGGTTGGATATAGATTAGAAGGGTGAGTCGGCATAGCTAATACACGCGTTAATAAGAGCCCGGTGTTCCACGCTCGGTGCTCTGTATATAAGCGGCAGGCATGTAATTTCTAACCGCATTTCCCTGTGTTCGCTTCAAACGTACGTACACGTACGAACGAAGGTGGCTGGAAGTTACGAGGTCGTATACCGTGTGTTCCGATGCAGAAAAGGGACAACCGATCCGTGCGTGCCACGATTGCGCTGTGTCTGAACAAACGGTTCGGGCGATTCTCGGATCGGTTGCTCCCGCGACGGAATTCGGTCGTCCGCGACAAATTAGACCCATCGTTGCCGGGAGCGCTCCCGTCAGAAACGGGGTTGAAGATGCCAGGGAAAAGGGTTGCTCGAGTTGCGGGGTGGTCGATCGACGCGTAACGCGACGCTTGGATCCTCGGATGCTCGACGAGTACCGCTATCGATGAAATTTTTAAATTGTCGAACAGTCGTGGAGGCGCAGGACTGCGTTCGCCGATGGGAAATGTTTGCGAGACAGACGTCCGGTCGCGTTCCGCGAACTGTTCCGCTCTTTAACCGGCACCGGGCAGCGTATCACCCGTTACAATTCGACTAGACGAGTACTTATACGCCCACAGAACTGCACGGTAGCCATGCACATTCGCAAGAGGCAGAGGGTGGCGGCTGTCCGTAGCCCGCAGCCTGTAGTCACGTAATTAGGTGATTAAAATTAGATCTCGCATCAGCCAGAAACTCAATTAGCAATTAAACGTGGCATTTTCTCTAATTACGATACGTTCTCACTAATTACAGTAGCTAACCTTCCCCGTCTCTCGTCCTGCGTCTCTCACGACCGTTCGCTGTCTCTCTGTTTCACTCACCCCCCACCCTCCTCTCCCCCTAATTCTCGCCCCCCCCCCTCCCCCTCTGTTCGGCTCGGTCCCTCTTTCCGTCGATGCACTCCCTCTTCCTCTTATCCTCCGTCGAACCGTGGCATCGTAGAGCACTCGGGGAAACGAACCGGATCTGACTCGATGCACGCGTCGACCTATCGAAAGTATCGATGCCAATTGCCTGCCAGGTCTGGCTGCGCCCGGCTTCGAACCCCTCCGACGACCATCGACGCACTCGTTTATCGAATTACGACGGGAGGAACGCGTTTTCTCTAACTCTTCCGGGAACCACCGACCCGGCTTACCTTCCACTTCGTTTCTGGCGAGGGCTGATCGTGGTCGATGAACGAGATCGCGAACGAAAGGGGCTGTTCTCGTTTTTTTCGGACGGGGGTTGGGGCCGTGTTGTCGTACGCTCGACGCATTGTGTTTTTCTCCGCTGTCTAGTTTCGCCAATATTTACACGTACGATTGGCAGCATTACTGGAACCACGAGGCCAGGGCTAGAAATTTCTCCTTTCAAGTAGTTTATTACGTCGTATAGATTGAAAATTTTAAATATTGCAACGTACAAAGGGCAAGCAGAGAAATAGCGAACATACAGGTTGAGACCCTTTCGATGAACTGACACAAAAATGTTTCCTATCGAAGCTAATCGGTATGTAATCGACTAGAAATTGCAGTTAAATTTAAAAACAAATTGATTTTCGTAGTATCGCCGAATAATTTCAGATGTTACAGCAATCGATTCATGGCAGTTTTTTTCAATATAAAACAGACGTTGCCTACAATACTACGAAATTAAAAATACCTAATTTCATTTAAAAATATAACAGTAATTTTAATTTCTTATCGGTTAAATACTAGTTAACTTCGATAAGAAACATTGTTTTGTCAGATCATCTAAAGGGGCTGAAAAATCGTAAGGACTAATTAGTGCCTCACCCTGTACATTAAGAGTAAACATGAGAAAATATTTTACAGATGCATGACCATAATACTGTTATAGTAATGTAACACGTGGTAAGGTGGGGGTGGCCTTGAACAATCAATCGTTTCCGCCCCGACCTCGGCATTATATCTCGATGAAACACACGATACATTATGCATTGTCTCGGTAGTTTTGTACATTGTCTTACGAGTAATAACTTACCCATTTTATTCAGTGTTAATTGTTGAACATCTTCTCCTCGTTAATGAATAAAGTATTATTTGTGGAAACTTGCACGCAGTCTTGGTGCCTAGAATATTTCGAAAATTATACAGGTATATTTATGAGAAGAAGTCTTCATTCTATTGAAACCGTGATTACATTGCTAATTATTTTCCCGGGGCAAATAATAACACGTTGCTTTAATTGTATATCTACGTTGCGTAGAAGCACACGAAGAACCTAGCCAGCCATTTTTAAAATCGTTCTACAGAACAAAGAGCAAACAAATTTTATTACGTACTTTCAACTTCCCTTAAGATAAGTTCGTTTTGTTGCAGTATTCCGATGTTAGATCTAAAAAGGAAAAAGCATGGTGAATAAATTTTACGCGGTCTTCGTGGTGCACGTTCCAAGGAAACTTTTATGTTTTATTAATACTCACAAGCGCCGTTCCAACCACTATTTTAGAATTACTTTGTTTTAAACTAGTTCTAATGTTTCCAACGACATTTTCCACCAAGCAAAAAACCATTTTATGCTTTGTATAATAATTAATTTTCGTTTACCAATTACTAATACCGACAAGACGAGTAAATCTTTGTACGTGCGATATTTATTTTACGTATACCGTCACGAAGTTTCGAGGCTTGAATAATTACACTATATTATACGTTATGCTGGGTAATACAAGTCTTGCGCGATGATACGTTTCGCGAAGTATAAATAATGATTTGGGTTTACGAGTTTTCAGCATACCATACTCGATGCATCGTTGATTTCTGAGATCACTTCCCACGCAACCGTCCGTGACGTCGTAAAATCTTGCCACGAAAATTGCTGAGATCGTTCCGATCCGGCGATAAACTCGGCCGGATGGATACAGTCATTAGCATAATGCAGAGAATGTCTGTATTACAGTTTTCGGTTCGACTAACAATCACCCCGCGATTAAACAACGTAATAATTATCATTTCTGGGGGACGTCTGCAAATATATTTAATTGCAAACATCGAAAACCGGAAACATTAAATTTACAAAATTCAAGAAAATATTCGATTTCTAAATATTCAAGTACGATATCTACTGTTCAATTTATCGTTTGAATTTCTACCAGTTTCACGCCTTTGTTACTATCGTTGATCAAATTCTTTGATTTATCGATCGTTTTCGTTTTTAGCATCATCCGTTAATAAAACTGAAAGCCCAATTTCCAATATTTGTTTTTTAAAAGGCCCTATCAGTTCTATTTCTTTGCTATCGTTTATCATCAACCTATAACGTACCAGTGTTCTATTTAAAAAAACATTTTTTCACGTTTTATTTTTTTCAAGACACAAAGTCGAGACACGCAGGTATAAAGTACAGTGTAGATTTTGCTACAATCCTTTTTATAACATCGTCAGAAGGTTTGGTAGATTTATTTTGCAAAGAATGCAACTAAAAATTTGTGAGCCATTTATCTCGTAATGACATTTCATTTCTTGGCTTAGAGCCGGGAAATAACGAAACGATTGGCTAGAAATTTTACATTCGCGTTCAGAAAATCTCTGTTTATGGTTTAGGCTTGAATTATACCAGCGTTAATTGCCATTTCTGCAATGCATAAAAATCACATCGAATATTTCGCGTAACTCTTAACGATCGAAATAATTGAAGATAATTAAACTGCAGTGTTTTGTCATACCTTGGAGAATTTAAAAGATATAAACGGCGTAGAATGACCAGGAAATCGTATTCAGGTATGGTATAAAATCGTGCTTCTTAAAATACAGTTTAATTATGACTATCGAGCGTCGTGGAAATAAAATTGGACCGCGAAATATTCGAAATAAATTCATTTTCGAACCGAGAGATATCTCGTGGGGAGTTGCAAAGGTGCTTCAATTTTTAGGAAAAATTCAAATTCTTCTCTTTCATATTTTTCTAAAATAATTTTGCAATTAATACCATCCAGTTTCTTAACGTTAATTCTAAATTATCGTCCGATAATTTATTTCCAAACCCCTCGTTTCGCCTTCCAAAAGAACGAAAAGCCCCGATTGGAAGATTTTCGTCGATTTATTGGTGGTTTTCGCGGTAATTCCGGGATAGGGCGATCGCGGGAAGTCAGAGACTTCAACAAGAGGCGGACGGTGATCGTCGGAAAACTTTCGCGACGATGGAACCGCGTTTTGCTCAAAATCAAGCGGGGTTCCCGAGTGTCGACAGATGAAAGCGTTTATTATCAGGCGACTAACAGAAACGCGATGCCGTTGCGCGGCTATGGGTGCCGATTATTTTAATCACCGCGGAATTACCGTCGCATTCACCTGTCCCAATGAATAATCATATCGAATTACACACGAACGGCTCTCAATCGTAGATACGATTATACACCGTAGGTACGTTACGTAACACCAGCCGACTTAATTATTGAACGGGAGTCAAGCGCGACTATTGGGTTTGGTAATTTGCCACTTACACGGATTGTCGTATATGTATCGAGAAACAGGGACATGTTATGTACGTGCCCGAGATTGTTATTTCGGATATCTGATGATGAACGCGAATCTGATTCTCGTAAGCACGTGTTGTCGGCTACGGCTTGAATCATTGGTGTTGTCGATTAAATAGATTACATCGATTCCGTCGCAGCCTTTACTACTTCTGATTCGTTTTTTCCGTGCACCCGCTCTATTGTTTCTGTCCTGTTGCAACAACGCTCCATTGTGCACGGACACTTTATGACCGGTAAACCCAACCGTTCTGGGCCCGCAATTTTGCCAGAAACCCTCGTAGCTTCTACCAAACAGTGCACGAAGCAACGTTCAAATAACAACTAATATTTAAGAACCTTACGGCCCAGTTTCTTACACCCTTTCACATCTTCAATATCCTGATTTATGCTCGTGCAATAAAAAACTACTTGACGATATTTCGTTTAGAGTTTCGTAATACACTTTCTGATTTCTACTGTCATATTTATTTTATTAAAATTTTCGAAACGCAAAGTATCATATAAAAATAACATCGATTCGACGTAAGAGATTTCAATGTTCCACGTGGCTTTGAAGTTTGATAAAATTATTGTTCGAGCCGAGAGAAATGTTCTTGTTTATTCTGGATCGAAATGGGCGAGGCTTCCTCCGAAACGGAGTTTGCAGACCACGACTGTTAATCCGTTAATAAATTACGGCGATGCGGTTAGTTAGGACGGTAAAGAATCACTTTGATAGCAGGTTACAAAAGATACTAATGACGTGGCCGATCGATAAAGTTAGCCTAGCATGATGCGCATCCTGAAAGCTTCGGACTGGTGAGATATATAATTAAAGCAATATTTGGGCTTACGTAATTATGGTTCATTACTGAACCCCAAAAACACCAGACTCAATAAGATACGCATGCTTGGTTAACATTATGTCCCATGGCCGAATTACGTCCCCCGTTCCATTAGCTGAGTTGAAATAAAGTTACCGATCAATAGGCACCGCTAGTGTGCGAGTTACATGTATAAACTGATCGCTCGAAGGTTCCTCTAAAGCCTCGATAATGACGAATAATAAACTGGTTAATGCGCCATTATACCGCGCTTTCTAGGAAACTGTCCAACGCTGAAGCAATGGACAGGCCATTTTTCGAATTTCATTTTCACTGTCGACAATTGCTTATTTCACACTTTAGTGTTATGAAAATGGGAACATTTTTACCCAGAATCAAATTAATGTATTGTTCAAATGATACTACGAATACTTGGGGCACCGAAGAAGTAGAACACCTGAAAAATCATAGTTTTTTAATTTAATAATTTTATACGCTCCGTCAATTGAGGGGTTATTAGTGGTGTTGACAGATTTTTCTCTATTATGTTCTATCGATTAGATTTGGTTATTGCATGAGACCCCAGTAGGTTATACGCCTCGTTAGCGATGAGATTGTCTTTAAGGAGGGGTTCCAGCTTATATTTACGGCGATAACCATTATACCTTAGGTGGTCCAAGATTAGGTAATCCGTTGTGATCGGTGTGTTGCAACTCCCACTGCGAATCGTTATTTTAAAATAGTTACCAGTACACGTAATTTTACAGTATACTTATAGGAGAAAGAATTCTATTGTAATTGCGGTTATCCTTTGAAAGAGGTTATAATGCTACCCCCTGAGTGAAATAATAGGTCCCAACGAACATTGTAGAGTAAAACGCGTGATCGATCAGTTGATACTATTTGCAACTTTCATCAGAGACGAGGTATACCAGCAGACATTGAATCCAATATATTTTTTGGACCATTTCTCTGTACGATGTAGTACAAAAAAAATTATCTTCAAATAAAATTATATTTGTAAATTAAAATGAATTTTTTAAACGATGTAATTCCACAGCCTAACCACCAACACACACATGTGGCAATTACGTCGCGCACGATACACTAGCGCAATGTTAGTCGCATATTTATATTATTAGATATTTTTATAAACTAAATCATCGTGCCCAATGCTGAACTAGAAAAATGGTTATAGTAAATACTAGAGTACGACGAAATAATAGTTGTTCATTCTTTTTACTGGACTTTATATTTCTGGTAAATAAAGAGCAAAAGTTTAATATACATTAATAATGAAAGAATTATTTAAGACTTTAATCAAGACTTTACAATAAAATAATTTACTTTCGAAACTTAAGGAAAAATTATTGAAGGAAAGTATTTAAAATATTTAACACTCGAGTGACACGAAAATGGTATTGGGGCTCTAAAGCCCCAGAAAAATGGGCCGAAAAAATACATTGGGTGAAAGGTCTACTCGTATACCTGGTCTGTGCTTTCATGTATAAACCGTGCTCTATCGGGGAAGTGACATTTCATCAATATTGCAGCTGGTTTCATCGTGAGGTCAGATAACATCGTGTTCAGCAGTCGTATAAGGAGAGTAAATCAATTTGAAGGCAGCAACAAATAGACCTCTGTATCTTACAAAAATACCTGTTGTACATTTATTTATTGCGATATGAACTGCCTTGTAGGTAAATAGCTTGAACATAACATTCTATATTCGTGTTTGAATTATTATTAGGCAACAAAAAATAGACTCTGTGTCGTACAAAAATACCTGTTGTTCTCGCGCAGAGAACTGACGAACTCTAGAAGCATTTATTGTGATATAAACTGCCTGGTAGGTAAATAGCTTGAGCATAAAATTCTATATTCGTTTTTTAATTATTAATGACAGCAGTTTAAATTTAATTAATATTAATTCAACTATTGATAAAAGAAGGGAACATTTACCGATGCTATTTAAAATTGCTTTCAAAAAATAGAATCAAACGGAACGGTGAAAAGTTGAAGAAATAATTTGTCCGATACGCTATAACCATCGAAGGGCGTTTTCTCAGATAAAACGAAAGTTTGATAACGTAAGTGAAACTTTCCCGTGTGTGCATACGCAATTGCAACGTATAGAAACGGATAGTCAGGGCGGAATATCAGTCATGCATGGCAGATGTCGCACAGAGTTTCAATATAGGCACAGAACCGCAGGAAAATTCCCATTACAGTATTAATTAACAGTCTGACAAATGCGGTTTAATTTCCAGCAATTGTATTTGTCATGAAATGCACGATGGGGTTTGGCGAAAGAGAGAGTACAGTGCCTCAAATTTCTAGCGAGAACATGCAATTTCGACCGTTCCATTGGACCCGGGGCAAATAATCAGACGGGATACACGAGGTCTATTAATAAAGATAAGGTTCGCTAAAATTCTTCGCTAACCAAGAATCGATCGACAATACCAGTTCATAATCGCGGTAATACGGTGGATCCAAACCTTGAACTTCAAAAAGTAGAATAGCATTATTTTTAATTCATACAATCTCAGTTACTCCATTGCGGTAGTGTCTACACTCTTTGGAATTCATTATGATAGATTCAAAAGGATAGTGAAATACTTTTCAATAAGTATTTTTAATTCATACAATTTCACTTACACCGTTACAGTAGTTTCTGGACTTTTTGGAATTCATCGTGGTAGACTCGAAAGGATAGTGAAATACTTTTTAATCAATTTTTTTGAAGATTAATAGATAATTGTTGAGAAATGAATTTAATCTATCCAATTCTATTGCAATTTTAAATTTGTTGCGAGCTTCAGGATTAAACTACACAAAATGTTGCACGATTACTCGATTCTTTTAGAAGCTCGAAAAATTGGACTTTCATTACGAGGTAAAACAAATCTTGACCAGAAACTAAAATATAACTGTTAGAGAACCTCAGTTATTTTCGAACGACTGTCAGGCTGAAATCTTAAAATTGTTTACGAGATGAAAACTTTTTTCGTAATCTCCCTAGAATACATTCATTCCTCAAAAATTTCAACTTCAGAATTAATTTCAGTTCCATAGTGAAAAGTTCTATCACCTATATCATGGATAACGCGGTAGTTAAATTGTTAATTAGTTCTTCTCACCCTCCAAAGGTGTGCATCTTCCTCCACAAAATCTCTGGAAATTTACAATATTTAATTCTCAAAGATAAACATAAACTGTTATTATACTTAAACAATTAAAAAAAATAAATAACAGTGAACCATAGTTTAAAAAGCATAGAAACATCAAAAATTGTACAGTGGATGATAAAAATTATAGCTTGTACGCACTCAAGAATCGACAAATCGATGAAACGATGAGGTCGTGCAAATAAAGAACGTTTCGATGGTTCCGGGGGCCCGCGATTATTTTGTAGCGTTGCGCAAATTAAACTTCCGGCCATTAGAGGATTGATCCAGCTCGGAATGGAATGTAATATCAAGGAAGGTAGCCGGTGCCGGGCGTAGGAGGACTAGGAAGACGCCACGTGGAGTTGGGGGCGTCGTTGAAGGCCGAGAGAGCGCCGCGGCGCGGGATCTTAATTATAATTCTTGGCCGCGAAGTACCCGGACGAAAGTCCCGCAAATGAGGTCGGCGCCCGTCTGACACAAACGATATCGTGCACGACCGCGAAAAACCCGACACCGTACGTCCGTGCATAGACGTAGCCGCGTCGCCGCGAGTTACCAGCAACGGGGGGATGAAAACGAAGGGGTGGGACTAGGCCACCACGCCGGGACAGTTCGCGTACTCGTGGGAGATGGGGGTGGAAGACATCGCGAGCCGCACGGTTACGTAAAGGTATGCGAGGAGGGAACCCCCATTGCTATTCAAAACGTAAAAACCATTTAAAAATGTAATACCCGGCAGCAGTCGGGAGGGGGGTGGGGGGAAAAAGTGCGCGCGTGATCCAACGTGTGACTTTGTAAGTAAAATATACTGCCCGGCCCGGGGAAGCCTCGGTCAAATAATCGTGATTTATCGGCGTAAGGAATTTTCGTCGGGCGAAAAAAATGCTTTTTTTTTCACCGAACCTACCCCTGCTACCGTTAGCGCGTCGCGCTACCGAATTGGGGGTGGGTAATGAGGGATATCGCGTCATCGCTGGAACTCGGACCCGCGGGACGTTAAACCCTGCGACGGGAAAATATTTCTGGGAATCCGTGTCTTTGACGATGATTTACCCTTTCTTTGCAGCAGCAGGAAGTACAGAAATAGATTCTACGGAAAGTATAAGAAAACAGTAATAAAAGTTTGCGTATATATTCTATTTGACCCTGTTTTCAAGTTAGAACCAGTTCAATTTGGAATAATTCTTTCGAAAGATGAGGATAGTTGAAAACAGTAACACGAGTTTGTATCAGTATGGGGTCCTATTTGACCCTGTTTTCAAGTTACAAGTTCTGTGTTGGACTAATTTTTTCGAAAGATGGGGACAGTTCCACTCAACTATTTACGAACAGGGCTTAGTATTTGACGTTCAATCTTGCATTTTAATTCTTGTAAATACTATAATGTGAATATCAGAGTACTAGGTGTCAGAGTATTGAAATACGTCGTGTGTGAAAATGGAAAGTTTGTCAAGACAACAAGTGGCAGATACGAACTTTGAACATAGGCTTATTATTATAAATAATACCTTGATGAATAGGGAGGGTAAAACAACCACTGATAGGATGCCTCCAGGCTCATGTTTACACGCAAAGAGGTCTCTGCTTGGTTTTCAAGCGAATTACATACATGAATGAAGAGAAAACAGCATGGCCACAAAATATACAAAGCTGACAAAAATAAAACTCGGATATAAAAGATTATACACGAATTAAAAGGATGCTCCAAATCCGACACATCAACCCCAAGAAAAATGATCCTGGTCGATATAACTTACCTCCAAATAAAATGCCATAATTTCATTTATAATGCAATTAATCCAAAATAGTCATCGTGTGAACGTCGTCTCTATAGTTTTCGACTCGTTTACGACAAAAAATCGGGCGTCGGGGACGAGGTAATCCCCGTGTTAAAGTTGGAAATAAATTAGATTAACTTTCCGTCGATTCCGTTTGCGTTTTTCGATCCGCGAGAAAGAGAATTGGCTGGTAGAAATTTTTCATCGCACACCTTCCGGTGTCGCGTGGCGCCGGGGCTCGTTCAAAAATCGTTATCCGTTTTTGGTCGGACGAAGATTGAGATCCGCGAAAGAACGTGTACCGATCGAATTAAAATCGTAAGCGACCGCAACCGCATATTGACCTCATGAACGTTTCTCTCGTGCAAAAAACGTGATGTCCTGGAAAAGAATTACTCTTTCCTAGCATGAAACGCGCACGGACCCGCAAGTGGAAGTGCGGTATAACGTTAATTGAATATATCGGATTCCTCGAGAATATCGTGGTTGCGGCGATAGGAAATGGATGGAGAAATAATTGTCGGAAACGTGGGGAACGTGTCGCGCTAGTAAAGGTTCGTTTTTACTGCAATTATATTTGTTGAATTCGATACGAATTCGATCGAAAGCGGTAATCAATTTCCCAGAAGTGTCTCGATAACGTTCTTGCGCTCGGGGGATGAACCTTTCATCAAACAATTTTATACCTAACAACTAATCCAAAATTGAACGTTTTGTCGAAACTATTTGACGACGTTGTTATATTATAAATCTATAATACGATAAAAATTCAAATAACAAATCAAATCCCTGTTTTCTTGTTTTAAACGAAATATTTCTTATCACCAGTGCCCTCTATTACGTATTAAACCCCTTAGAAAAACACTTGTTCACTCTTTGACATCTAATTTTTTTTTATCGATGAAGAAAGTATATCGAACCTGCGGTTAATTTGAAAATCTTCCCCAAAAAATTGAAGACGACTATATTTATGGATTATCGATTTTTTAATTGCTGGACAAGTGTCTCACCGGTTAATCTCAGTCAAAACCGATAATTACTGCTAATTCGACAGTGACTTTGAACAAAGTGAAAGTAAGAATCAGAAGAAATTCTATCGAACACTATCGAGAAGGTCGTTTCGTATATCTCGTGAGATACATGTTATTCGCGCGTTAATCTATAAAGTCGACGACTTGCCTTCTCAATCGTATCTGTACAAAATTAACAAGACGCCCAGTATCAGAAATGAGCCGTTGGAACGTATTTCTACGATATATTCAACAGCGTATCCCCACAAATTAGTTAATCGCCTCACGAAGCTCACGTTAAACCTTCGTCGTAAACCACAGTTTATTTATAATTGCCCATTTTAGCAGACAATCGTTTAATAATCTTGGTAATTTGCCGAAATGATCGTCCGTGTTCCTGAAATCGCTTCGATTCGAAATCAGGCGCGACGCGACAGAGAGAAAATTTTTGTTTCGCGAACGGGCATAATTTGTTCTGGTGCTCGCTTAAGGACGTTTTAATCGCTGTGATTACCGGCAGCTGCTTTAAATGCGTCTCATTATGAATTTAAGTATGCCCGTGGTAAATTACGAGGTCCATAACTTCTCAGATTATTTCGTTACGTTGCGATACTGTGGTCTATCAATTTTCATTCTCCTACTTTTTCCCGCTCAAAACACCCTTTAGCGCTGTCGAACCCGTACTCAAAGATGCTGGAACCACTTACAATAACGATTCTTAAAATGAACTCCAGACGTGATTCGTAAATTGAACAATTCTATCCCTTCCAACTTGAATCCCCCTTGGAGCCAAATGAAGCGTGAAACATGATGGTTTCGTCGTCAAATCTTGGCAACTGGCATTTAAAGGGTTTATTAACTCTTGAAAGATATTCTTAAAAATATTTACCACGTTGCATTATTTAATAATGTGTATCACCAGACGCATTCAATTCTGACTAAATTAAAATAAATAATTACAATAAAATTGTTTCAATGTTATTTTGAAATCTATAGATTTATAAATTTTTAAAGGAACATGTGAACGGTGGTTTTGTTGTGATGTTCATTTTAAGAATAGTTACTGTAGATTTAATATTCCACCACTATATTTTATATCCCCGATCCATCCCTTTGTTCCACGCAGAATCGAGACCAAGAAACTCGACGGAAGATTAGATTTTCCGACAATAGCGGGTGAAATAAATTCGAAGATCAGGAGAGAAAATATTTTGCGCGATCGATCGGATCGCGTTCAATTGATAGGAATATTTTTCTTCGATTAAAATCTGGAAAGGTTTTTAATCGCGGCGGCGAAACACTCCTCGAGAAACAACAGACAGAAGGACGGATTTGTAGCGGGTAATATTTAATTTATTCGAATCGTAGTTTAGCCATCGAGAGTCGCGAGAGTAAATATTAATCGCGGGGCCGGAGAACTCGCGGGAAACGTCAACGATCCGCATGCAGCATCCTTTTTATTCGCTTCTGTTTGACGTTCGACATCGGGGTCATCAGCGACCAGTTCACGATGGGACGTTGTATTTTTCAGAACGTGTTTGTGTCTTTAAGACATTTTTAGTCATTCAAAATGTGATCAGTTGTGAATAGTATCGTGAAATAATCGCTTTCTCTTTTCCGTTCATGTTTTGATACACAATTTATTGATAAAATCGTGGAACTCCATTGTGTATTTCGGTTCTTCCGTTAGTCTGTCCATAGTTCCATTCTTCTTTTATGGTTTTTGTTAGGTAGCTGATGCTATCCAGGTATTGCATTACGCGGATCGATAAGAATCGGGCGGCAGATTACAGGCACGAGCTGGATGGTCGCGATCGACGAGGAACAAGTCCTCGCTGTATTATACGGACGTTTTACAGGGAACTGCGGTAATTTCGCGGGACGATTCGCGCGTCGAAAGTTATTCGTTTGATTCGTTACCAGCGAAACGAGTACGCTCGCCATCGTGTTCGCTGAAATGCAAAACGTTTTCGTATCGCTACGCCCGGAGTCGAGATACATTTTTTTCAAAGCAAGTCCCGCACCGTATCAGACCACGAGGGTGAGGGAGAGGGAGGGAGGGAGGGGAGAAGGGAGCGGAGGCCGGAGTAGAGAGAGCCCACATATGAAACCGTTATCTGCACCGATTCAGCAATATTTTTACATTTACTACCCCCACCCTTCGGGATGCCCCCTTTTTACGCCCATACCCCTTAATCTGAAACCCGCAACCTAACGAATGTACGAGTACCGCGCGGCTTACATTGAACTGTCGCGGTTTCGCCCCGTGTAGACCGAAAACCCGGGAACACTTTAAATTCCGTTCGTTATTATTACGAATTCGATTCGCGCGCTGGCACGGGATTCTTTTTTCCACCCCCTCCCCTCCCCCTTGGTTCTGTGTCGCAGCTGGATCCCATAATAATCCTTTTCGATAGATCTGCCGGAGCCGGCCGGGATCATCCGAGTAATGTCACCAGATATTTATAGCTCGTTCATTCGCGTGCCCCGGGAAAAAAAGCGTTATTTTCGAGATCCGTAGTAAATAAAATTGCAGATTAATTCTGGGTAAAATACTACGATTCGAGGAACGCTGCGTCGCGTTGTTATCGTTGGGATACAGAACAAAAGAATTGGAGGAAAAAAAAGGAAAAATAGAAAGGGGCGGGGACGGAGAGAGCGAAGAAGAGGATGGGAAAACAGAAACGTTGTGTGCACGGTCGTCGATGGAAAGAGAAAAGGAGAAAAAAAAGGAAGCGAAACCCGTGGCGCAAAAATGACGCAGACGAGTCGCGCGGTTTTCCGCGCGCGCGGGAAGAAAGTCATCGAATCGGACTTATCGAACGATCCGTCGGTGGATCGTAGCGACAATGGGTGGAACTGATTTTCGCGGTTCACGTAACGAGCACGGTTGAGCTGTCGAATCGAGGGTTCACGCGCAGTTGAACCGCTGAGTGGTCGTGAGTCACCTTAGAATACGACAGCGGTGCTTCGAAAGGGATTGAAAATGCTGGCTGCCGGGAAGAAGAAAAATAATGATAAAGTCCCTCGAAATTGATGAATCGACGAGTGATCGAGGGAAACGACTGCCGTTCGTCGACCGTTCGACAGGATTTTATTTCACGAATGCGTTGGCTTCCACAATGCGTGTAATCGCTCGAGTGGCACTCGTAGTCGTTCCCTTCTACCGAACGTTCGATACATTTTGCAAATATTTAGACGAAGGATTTGGCAATATCCACGTTATGTTAATTTCTGTTTGCCGTCAACGAGAACCTCATTGATTATTGAAGGAACAAAAACGAGGGTGAGAGCCGCTGCGAGCTACGCAACGAACCCGACCGGCAGAGCCCTCGTATAATTCCACCCTTACAATTATCCCCAGCATTAAAAACACGATGTTAATTTCTCTGCGCAGAACCTGGGGAACCCCTTCGATTCAATCGATTTGTAATTCTGCGCCTAAGCATTGCCATCTTGCGCGAAAGGCACCGCGATGAATTCGTAATATTCACCCTCGACCCTTTTCGCTATGTTAAGCGTAAACCAGATTTTTCTCCGACCATTCGAAATCATTTCTATCTCTTACAATTTTCCATCCTTGTTGCTCTCGAACGCACGTGGCTTACGAAACCGACTGAAAAAAACTATATTTTCCTGGAGAAAACTTCCAGGAAACGGTTATCGAAAGCTATTCTCTAGTAATGTGTTCTTTGTTCAAACATTAATGTCTATTTTCTTTCGTATAATCTCTCTAAGTTTAAATATAGGAGTATGGTAATATACATACATATACACGTGATTTTTGTTGATTTTTGACACGCTTTATATTCTTTAATTATTATGAATTATAGAGACTACTTCTAAAATATTTCACAACACTGTGACCACTATAGTATCGCAAAATTAATTTTCATAATTTCCAAACGATTTTCTATCCGTTGCTTTTAATAAAAAAAAATTCACAGAACTACGCGTTTTCATTAAGATTTATTAAATCCAGTATTCCAATTTGATTTTCTCAAAATCCAATATCCGTCCCGAAAAAACCTTTATTCCGCATTTTCGATTCATTTTTTCCCGCGCGGAATCAGCTCCGCCGGCACCGCCAATTACTGAGCCTCCTCCTTCCCCCCAAAAAATATTTTAATCATCAAAACATCTGTCGCCGGTGACAATCGAATTACGGGGAATTTCGGGGAGTCGCGAAGAGGGTGTTTCGTGTAATCGCGGCGAAAGAAACGCAGATAGTCGAGACTTGGCCGCGAACGTGTATCGTCGTTCCGTCGGGCGACGTTTTCATCCCTCGTTTTTCCCATTGTCTGAATTTTCGGACGTCTCCTCCCTCGGCCGCCGTCTCGAGGGCATCTTTACGTCGCATCCCCTTCTTTCGGGGGCTCGCCGGTGGCTGGCGGGGTTTGCAAATGTCATGGAAAAAAGTTCAAATTCGCGTCTTGACCGTCGTTCGCTCTCGTTTCACAAGGGCATCGTTCCCCTTCGCCCCGTGCGTGCCCAAGTGGTCCAGACGCATAATGCAGACGCACAGGACGGCGGGTCGGGCGAAGGGGGCAAAGGGGGCGGTATAATTAGGGACTTGAAGGGGCGGCTACCAGGGGAGAGGAAGTAGAAGAGGCTGACAGATGTGGGAGCATTGTTTTATGGGGTGAACCCCCCTCTTTCTTCCCCACTCTTCCTTTTACGCCTTGTGTCTTCCGGCTACACCCCACAGCGCGTGGCATGCTGTGATTTAAAACAGGACCGACGATTTCGTGGATCAGACTACGTGAATACGCGATATTTCCAAAGCACCACGGGTCGTGATCCTACTACCGTGTGAATGTTCTGGTTCTTGAGAGTTCGCTATTTTTTTTCCATCGATAACAAATTCAACCCTTATCCGAATTATGCTGGCCAAGCAACCCCGCACGATTTTAAATCAATAACAGTCGAATCTATATTGACTCGATGATTCGAGGACTCACACGATCCCCTATCGTCTCATGAACTTTTCAGTTCCTCTTGTCGATTCGATGTAATTCGATATCAAACGAAAGATTTTTTCGTTGATTCGAAATTTGACGGGGACGCAAAAATGTTCCATTTAAATCTAAATCAACTTTCTGTCCAGAAAATATTTTTTCCGCTCGCAGAAGCTACAACATTTGGTGGAAGCGTGTTTTTCTTTCAGATGTTGTATTTTTTTAGATTTTCGAGATTTTTTGTTTATTCTGGGTCGGTCAATAGCCGTATTTGCGCGCAAGAATCTTTTTGATTTGTTTTGTTTAGAATGATAAAAACAGGACTATTTTTTACAATCACTGTGCACGACGATGTATTATTTTTGTAGAGTCAGTGGTTTATGTTCGAAGAAATTTTTATAAATTGACGATAGGTAAATAAATGTACGTAAATAACGGCACGAAAGGAAACAATCGTTCGGAATATAATAATAATAATACGGCTTCCTTGAATCAAGTTTATATGCATTGAAACGTCACTATTGAATAAAAAAAGGAAACGAAACAGTAATATTAATGTACACGAGTGAAAATAAGTATACCTTCGGTACAAAGGCGTGGTACACCTACATGCTGTTATTAACCTAACATCTGGGAAAAATAAACTTTTATGTTTGCCTGCGTTCGTTCCCTCCGATACCGAAAACTATTAAAACATATGAACTTAGTATCAGAACCTGAAATGTTTGTCAAGTAATAAATATGAGAAAATAGTGCGTAATGAATAATATAGAATTTTCATCGATCGTATAATTTGTATAGCATACGATTGCTTTCCAAATTTATTTACGTCTATTATGAACGGAACAATACACACGAATTTACATATTTACATTTGTAATTGTATATTTCGACGATATCAACAGTCCATGAAATAGAGAAAAATTGGTAGTTAGAAGACAGCTTGTTTGACGGTAAACATTGTTTGTAATAAAGATTTAAATTATTATTAAAGATGTAAATAGAGCACCACCATTTGTTTATTAAATTAAAAATGTATGTAATTTTACGAAAGTTTTTACAAACTTATTTTATTTATAACTGCACATGCATTTCGAACAATCACCAATAAAAGAATGGTGTCTCTGAAAAAACAGGAAGTTCGTACAGGAAGCGTACACGTTTCCAATATATTTTTCCGCAAAGAATCATCCAGTTCCCGCGATTTCTACTGCGTTCTGCATAGTAAGTACGAGAATTTTCAACTTTTCAATCGAGCGTAGTTAAGCTCCCGCAGAATGTAACTTCGTTCTTCGTGAAATTTTGCAAACCTGTGAAAACGACAGCTGGTAAACGCAACGTTTAAAACAATAATTAGAGTCGCTTCTTTTACTCGAAAATCCCTTCTAGTAAATATAACAACAAGGAGAAATTGAAACATCTATTCTTCGACGGGAAGTATATTAAAATATTAATAAACACGCTGGAAAGCAAAGAAATGAAATAATAATATTAAGAAATTTATTTTTTCAGGAAACTTCCTGATTAAGCTCTAAATGTTTTTATTCGTTGCTTTTATTCTATCTATCAGATGAAATTTTTTATTTTGTGTTGGTCTTTGATACAGTATTAATATTTAATATAATTTTATTTAGCGTTTGTGGCATTCGATTGTTGTTACGAATTTTTCTGTGAATTACAGAAATCTTGGAGAGGAATTGTCACATATTTTGAATACTGTCAATACTGTTGGTAATTTAAAATTCTGAAGTACTTAAAAAACTACTAATGTTACTTAATTTAGAGATGAATAATCTATTAACCAATAACGTTTGTGGAAATGTCTCAATTTTGACATTACCAACTCGATCTGCACAATAACAAAACTTTTAATCAATGTCTAATGAAATCGTAAAGGAAAATAATTTTATTTATTGTTCTTTAATTTTATAAAATGGTGGTAGATCGAAATACCGCTATTCCAAACTACGGGTTATTTTTCAATTAGACCAAAGTTTCAAATACGGTTTTGTTCCATACTATTTCCGAGAGTTTAAAATATAAAAATTTATCGATTATCCCGTATTATCTGCCGTAATTTTTTATTCGTCTTAAACAACCCTGTATTCAAAATACGCCAGTGTTTCCCGTAAAGGTCTCCGAAAATCGATGATTTTGATCGAACGTTGTAGCGATTCTGCCTCGTCGGGTAAATGATCAATCTGAAACGCGGAACAGTGTTTCCACGCAGTGAAATATTACATTATCGTCGCGCCGCTGGGAACCTGTTAGCACGGATTTCGATTTACACGGCGGATGAGTCACGTCTTTGAATTTTAATTTCTCTCAAAAATCTGAGTAATCGCGGGAGAGGCGAACATGTGCAGTCACACCTCTCATTAGGTTTTTGACAGCCCTTCATACGAGGATCAACCCACCCTGTGCATCCACCCGAGTTCCCAACCCCCCTGGCCGCGTCCCTACACGCTTCTTTGTTCTTTGTCTCACTGAATGCTAGCAACCCCTCTGCTGTGCGGCTTAAATCAGTCGAACGTCGAATATGAGCACGAAATTCGCGAGTCGAGCGGCAATTAAAATATTCTTTACGGTCGGCCGTGTGCTAGCCATCGTTTATTCCCACAACGATAATAAACGATCGATACGAAATTCTAAAATTGCTAGTCGCGATTAAAAATATTTCCCGCTGCGTCGTTCCCAAACCAATTCGAAGACAATGGCTCACGGACGAGTGTCTCGAGTCAAATGATTAATTCAAGAAGACTTACGCTCTCCTTTCTGTTCATGAATATTCCAACCGATTCTTATAACCTAATAATTCTTATTCGCCGTCTGCGATTAGCTATCGTCGATCCCATTAATAAAAAGGGTGAAGTCTTCTGGGGACATGGATTTCGAATGTGACGCGTATCGTTTGTCTAGAAGCCTAATGCAGGTACTTGAACGCGTCAGCATGCAGGTACGCGGAAAATATTACTAGATTGGTCGAGTTCTCCGGTGTCCAAGATGCACTTGGCGCCCGTATCGTCGGTTTAAACGTTTCCGTGGTGCCCCGTTCGGAGCTCGAACAGCGTCACGGGACGTTGAAACCTTGACACCTATTATTATTGTCGCACCTGACCGCAGCATTACGCAGATAGCGATCTGGCGTTCCGGACAGATACGATTCCCGCGGAACGTCCAATCATTCCTTCGCGGGCCCCGTGGTAATTACAATTAATTCGTTTCTAACGAGGCTGAAAAATTGGAAGCGGTTTTAATCGCTCGCCTTCGAGTCCGCAACATCGATAAGCGTATCGTTAATTGGTAGAAACTGTCGAACGAAGGAGTTACAAATAAAGAAAGGAAATTTTGTAAGATCGCGAGAATATTCGAGAGCAATGGATTCGAAGGGTTAAAAGTGGAAACAAAACGTCCGCGATCGACCAGAGGCAACCAGTCGTCGGAGATGAAAGGGCAAGAAGGGCAACGGAGACAACCCGGGGAGGGTGGGAGTCGCAGAACGAAGCAAGTACCGCGCCGCGAGAAGCGAGTGCGTAGCTTAATTTCCTGCTAAATTACTACTTTAATAGGAAAGATGAACGCCGCTGATGAGGAGGGTGAGCCGGAATATAAATAGGGGGTTCACCCTGTCCTTCTCTATCCAGTCACCCCTGGGGTCTCCGCCTCTCGACGTCCCTTGTCAGCCCCCTCTCCTGCTTTTTAGCAACCCCTTAACACGAGGCATCATCGTCGCTCGGTTAGCAGCGTGACAGGGAGGATGGTGGATGATGATTCACGGGCGTGACGATTTCACAAAGAGTTTTTCCCTCGAAAAGCTGGCCAATTTCACGTGACTTTACGACGAGACGCTGTCGCCGCGATTACGGGAGCAGGGAAATTAAGGGCTCGTCGCGGACAGAAGTGTGTTTCCGTGTTCCGTGAGAGGGACGGGGGGCTGGTTGACTTTACTCCGTGGAGAATCGAGGAATCGTGTAGCGATCAATCGATGATCGTGTTCCCAGAGCCACGGGGTACGGGGGAAAACCGATCGAGCGTGTTTTAAATATTTATTTCTTTCGATGACAATATTTGTATTTATTGGACATTTTCGTGCTATAATATCGTCCCCGTAATCGCAATTCTTCGTGAATTTTTGTAACGTTTCACACGCATTATTCAAATTAATTGTTTATAATCAGTAGACTGCGGATCTTTGTGCAAATTCATATTTTTATAGAATTAATGAAGCTTTGTAGGGTCTCAACCCCGAAATATTAAGTGCATTGTGTAATTTTTGAGAATTAAAATTACCCATAAGTACGTAAACATCGTCAGTCCAATAATCGATATACAATTATGTATCTATCAATTGTGATTTCCAAGCAATTTATTCGCGACAGATATTTTCTTAAATCAAGCTATCATCGCATAATATTTTTTAGGAGCCAGGTAATTCCAATGTAATTTAGGTTTATAGAGTGTTAATAATGTCAGACCGGCTTAAATGCGCGTAAATATTGACGCTTTATGTTTAACAATTAAATATAATATGACAATACCTGGTAATAACGGATAAATATACAATGATGACACTACCCCTCTGTTTCGACGTTCTGGATGGCTGGTTACGCAACAGGAATAAATACATAATTTCTGACGCGTTGTTTAGAAGGCCCTTGGCTTTAATAGTTTAATTTATTCCTCTCTAATTTGGCTCCGCATACGGTGAACGCTCTACCCATCAGGTATTATGTAAATTATTCGGTGCCCCTGCTAGATTTCTATTTCGTTAAAAGCCTCCTTTTCTTAAACATTCTATACTTTAAAAGGCACAGGTCATACTTTCATTTCAATAAAATTGGTGTCTTCGAATCCACTACAGAATTTGTACTTATTTTATCAGTCACATTTGTGTCCCCTCCACCATGACGAAAAAAGTCATTAAATACTGCGTAAGGTAATTCGACAAACGCTGACGGTTGGCAACGGGATACGCTCGAATCAGAAAAAAGTTAATGTACGGGAAGTGACCGTAATCTATAATCGCAGGAATCACGGACAGAAATTATGATATTGTTTGCGAATAGTACAGAGTCTGGAAATAGTAATTCAATTGTATTCAAAAGAACAGTAAAGCGAGAAAAAGTAACGCCCCCTCCGGAGCGTATTTGTACGTCGGTATTTAACTTTCGACCGGCTAAGATTAGGTTAACGGTGGAATCGCTTCCTGTTCAACGACGCAACTGTTTCCTTTAACGCGGCGACGATAGTTTCATGAACAGGGTTCTATAGTGAATAATGTACCGTATCCCGTGGCGCTTTGACCGAGGAGGACGTGCTTGGCGAGTAGACGAAAACTAATTCGCACAGAAGTGCCAACTTTTTTATCATATTTTACGAATTCCGTTATACAAACTATAAGTTCACAAAGTCTGAATAACCGATAAATGATCAGTCTGCCTCCAACCAGCTTCTGAATAATGAAAATAAATGTAATAATGAAGTTTCGTCATAAAGCGAATGTACTGACAGTGATATTGGATCGGGGTTGATAAATTCGAAAACTCGACGGTTCGATGCTTTGCAGCTCGCAAGTACATTTTACTTACGCGGTGGTAATATACAAGAAGTCACGGAACGTAATTGTCAAATTTTGACGATTTATTAATGAATCTCCTCCGTCGATGCTGGTCAAGATGAACGTAATCACGAACTGGAAAACTCTTGGTTTGGATTTACCAAAATTCACAAGTACGTGGCTCAAAAGTTTGCATTCTTGTGTCCCTCAAGGAAGAAGGTACTAAATACGTTATTATTAGATTAACTCTGGAATTACCAAAACAGTCAAAAATTGGTAATTTCTAATAAAAGTGGCAAGAAAGTCACTCGACTGAATTTTTGGAAATTTACGGTAATTTTCTATGAATGAGAATGAATGAACACTTATTTCTATTGCATTATATATTTCTTCACGTACCTATCGTTTTGATTTTTTTGGTAGAAATAAACACACCATAACTGTAAGGAAAAGAAACTTTATGTATCACACAAGAACTAAATTTGTTTATTGCGCAAAAAATGCAGCCATATGACAATATGTATGTATATGTCAGAGAAACAACTTCATCAGCCATTGCTATTGGGCTACTTCTTTCAGGTTCTCACTCGCGACCAAGCCTTTGTGTCGTAACTCTTTTCAATGTTGTTTAAAATTTTTAACACACACATTTTAGAACATTCACTTTATCAACAAGAAAGAGTATTCAACAAAAACGAATGAGTCCTTTGCAGAAATTATTTTAACATTTCTAACACACGTGATTTCCTTCCGGAAACCCTTTCTGTTCTTCTCTTTTCTTTCTGTGTTTGTCAGACAACACATTTGCGTTTTTGATGACTTTTTTCACATCGATTAAATTTAGGTATCGATCAGGGCCAACATGATTTTATTTATTCAACGTGAACGATAACAAAAACTTTCTAATGGTTCACGACATATACAGGGTGGGGCAGTAAACTATTAGCACCTCAGATATCTTCGAAACTATAAGTTTCACAGAAATATTTGCTAAAGTAAATTGCACAGTACGAAGGGCGCTATTCGGTGGCGATAATAGTTTTTTTGCAGGTGGAGGTACTTCGGACATTTGAAGGTCACCACCATGTTTTTAAATGGATCGGTATGTTTTTGGTTCGGTATTATGATAGAGGATCTTAAAACGAGTTCAACGACCTATTACATAAGGTCATTGAAAGTTATAGAAAGTAGAGAAAAGCGATAATACTTACAGTTTTGGTAGCAAATGAAACATACGTATTGTAAACTTATTTTATCAATGGAAATTTGAATGGCAACATCTATGCTAATTTTATTAAGGATACATCGAGTCTTTTGCTAGAGGAGTCACCTTTACTTACACGACAAACCATGTGGTATCAACATAATGGCTGTCCAGCACTTTATTCATTGATTGCACAAAAGGAACTCGATGAAAAATTTCGAAATCGTTGGATTGGGCGCGGCGGCCCAATATTGTAGACAGCTCGTTCACCAAACTTAATACTTTTAGATCTCTTTCTGTGGGGAATACTGAAAGAGAAAGTGTAGAAAGAAGTACTAACTACACCTTACGACATACAACAACGAATTATTGCAGCCTGTGCATCAATAAGTTTATAATAATAAGATCATAAGCGTCAGTAAGTATTATCGCCTTTCTCTACTTTCTATGACCTTCAATGACCTTGTGTAATAGGTCGTTGAACTCGTTTTAAGATCCTCTATCGTGATACGGAAGCAAAAACATACCGATCCATTTAAAAAAATGGTGGTGACCTTCAAATGTCCGAAGTACCTCCACCTGCAAAAAAACTATTATCGCCACCGAATAGCGCCCTTCGTACTGTGCAATTTACTTTAGCAAATATTTCTGTGAAACTTATAATTTCGAAGATATCTGAGGTGCTAATAGTTACTGCCCCACCCTGTATATTTAGCTTAAAGACTCTATTTTAATTGGAACGCAATTTAGCCTAAATTGACGCAAGAAAGTAGCGGCTGATTCGAAAATTGAGAGTCGCGATGGCGACTCCGGCAGTTATTCGTCCCAGAAAGGAATCGTCTCAATAAATTTTAATTACAAAAGGTTTCTTCTTCTCGAGAGGCACCGGTTGCCAGGAGCGTTCCGCTTCGATCGACAGACGTTGAAGAGGCAACCGAGCGTCCGGATCAAAAGTTTTCCAAAGCATCGTTAACATCGGGGAAGATATACCCGACACGAGGGTATCCAGGGCCGACGACGTCTCGGAATGCCCTTGTTACGGGGCGGCGTTTAACGACACGCGTCTTCTCTCAAAAAGGAACCGACCGCGGCCCAATACGCTTCGCTCTTCCCTTTGTTCCGCACGGCGCGATTCCGAGTTTGCACAGCGCGCCGCCCCCGCAATCTCGAAAGTTCGAGATCCTTTTAACCTCTTCGTGCTCCGCGCGTCCGTTTCGCCGCCCTTCGGGGTCGAGCTCTTTGCAAATAATGTATAGGAATTGCGAGGCTCATCTACATAAGTAATACCGCGTTAAGGAAAGCACCAAAGGCGTCTCGAAGGTGGTAGTGGATGGCGGCTGAAACGAAGAAGAAGAGAAGGAAGAAAGCGGTGGATAGAGCGGGGGGAGGTCAGAGGGGCTCGGAAAAGGGCGCTGGCGAGGGAGGGGGAGGGCAAAGGGTTCCTCGCATTAATTGTGCCGAGGAGAGATAAGGAACACAATGTTTGTTAACTTCCACGAGATGTATAAGACGACTAAAGCGATCCGCTTTGTGGCGGCTCGTTTTCCTCTGTTGAAGCGCGGGGGTGGAAGCGGGGGATGCGAAGGAGAACAAAGAAGAGATTAACGGACGATCGATAATTATTATGCGAATTTCTTGCCGTGGGGGTCCCGGCCTCGCTCCTCATTTATCGCCATATCGAACTTTAATTGCGAGTCCGAGTTGCTCCGATTATTAATCGAAAGAATCCTTACTGTCCCCGGCGTGTCCCATCCGCGAACACTGTTCTAAATTTTTACGAACGTCTCGCGCCTTCTACGGGCGGATCCCTGATAAATATCCACCCTACTGGTCGTTATTTATTTATGCACAAGTTCGTTTGAATATGTGTTTACAACGTGCGAAGTCAGAGCGATGGTTTAATTCACCTTAGATCTAAAAAAAACGTGTTAATTGAAAACTGTTCTGTAACTATTTTTAAAGATGGTTAGCGATACACCAAAGAAAACAATATTTATTATACATATAATCTGTTGTGCAGTCTGATTGCACAAATACAGGGTGTCCCGTAAATAGTGTAAGAACCGGAAATGGGGGGGTAGCTGAGACGATTCTGAACAACAATTTCCTTTGCAAAAATGTCGGATGGGGCTTCGTTTTTGAATTATTAACGAAAAACACTGACCAATATATCCTATCGAAAAGGCTAACGCGAGAAGTATAGTTGTAGGGAAGAAAGATTCGAGAAAGTCTCAAACTTCTCGATGAAGGACGAACTGCGAATGTTGTTATTAACTATTTTATATAGGCAGATTAATTTATTTTGCCAAACGACTTTATACGATTGCAAATATTCTAAAGCATAGAGGAAAGATCGTGTCGTAGATTTCTCTGATAAAATAAAGACATGTTACAAATAATTATATACAGTATAGTAGAGGATTGTGTACTTAAGATATTGCTAAAAAGATTACACATGTAGACTTCTCTGATAAAATAGAAACATGTTACAAATAATTATATAATAACCTACTCAAGATTCTCCCTTAATTAGAAATCTTGTACAATATAATAACACTGCATACAGAGCTCGAAATAATTAGAGGATCGCCTACCAAAGGTGTTAATAGATATTTTATATTACAAAATGAATGGAAACTTCTATAACAGAATAATAATGTACCCGGAATAATTAAATTATCTACTTAAGGTATTTCTTGACTTAGTTGGGCGTCTGCAAGTACTGAGTTTACTGTATATTACCATGAACCGAACGCAAGCTTCTTCATGTATTACATTATTGGTGTTAGATGTTCAATGAAAATGTTATTGTATTCTGGATGAACGCATCCTGGAGGCCGTGGTTAAGTAAAATCCATCTGCCGGCACTTCTGGTGCTCGATTTGAATAATTCCCATCATCCGTCGGTGTTTAAAAACACTCGGAAGGATGTCTAAATCGAGAAGATGCTGGATGAATTGTCGTAAAAGGACTTACATTAAGAGAGTGGAAACGTGTTCATCACATTTGTCTTGTCCTCACGCCTCGGACAAGACGAAATTATTTTGGGACCGAATCGTGACCGGAAGACGAAGGCTGGAAATTAGAGAATGAAATCAAAACGAGACACTGTGACAAGCTTTCTAGAATACCTTCCATACACAACCATTATCAATTCTCGACCAAAGAAACTTCTTACTAGTCTTTTACTTGCATAGTTTGAACCGTTGGGACGACCAATCGCTACTTTATGGACGAAAATATTCAGTTTCTAGCATGCTTGAATAAACCTGGGAATCTCGGTTCAAGAGTCTCGTGACCCCGCGTCTCCATAATTTCCTTTCGCGAGGAAAAAACAAGCAATTTCGCTAATAAAGACGATTTTAGAAACCCATATTTGTAGCAAACGTTGCCTCGCTGCTTCGGGTTTGCGTCTAATCGTAAAAGCTTTGGAGGATTCTTGATATACAGCGGATATTCTGACCGGCCATGACTGGAGACCTTACCACGGTTACGGACCAGCTAAAGACGTGACATTTTTATCGAGTCATATATCGAAATGTAAATTTAGTTTGTAGCACGATCCCCGTGGATGGTATATTTAGTTTACGACCGATTTTAGTAGTGATATTCTTGCACTTAATGTCGCAGCGTGCAGCCTGTCCCTTCTCTGAATACATCGCGCCTATTCGCAAACGATTTGGAACACAGATATCGAATCTTCCGTACGAACGCGGCTTAGGGTTCAGCTAGCACCGCAGGGTGGACATAAAATACGTTCGTTCTGTCAAAGCGTCTTGTCGCGATTGCAGGAATACTCGAAGTATAAATAAATTCCATCGCCAAAAACAAAAATACTCAATTTCTTTCTTTGACATTTTTGATACTACGCAAGGCAATACAATTTCGAAAAATCAAACCAATACATTGAATATAAATTTTATATTCTTAATAATCGGTGTAAACAAACTGGGGAAGCAGAAGACTAAGCAATTATTAAGTTCCAGAAATCATCCGTCGAGGTAGTCCGTTGCCAAGCTGAAAAGCAAACTTGGGGAAATTAGTTACAAGGAGCGTGTAACCCATTTATTTCTGTTTGTAAAATACACCGATTGTTCCAACTACGTATTTTGTCGCAGAAATTGTGGATTAAGGCTCTCCTTAATTTCCACGAGCACAGTTAAGCACCGCAAGATATTTAATTTCTCGCGGTAGGACTTTACGCCGTTATTTGCGGTCATTTCTCACTGTCATGTTAAACTCTTCTTCTAATAGCAGTTTACGCGAAACGCCTCTGAAAAATACTGGACGGGGAAAGAAAAGCGATAGTGTTTATCGTTTATTAAAAAGTAAAGTCTACTTCTGTGTCTGTCGATAAATATTTATCGCGAACGATACGTTTGCAATTACACGTATAATGAACCGACGCGATAATCGAATTCCTGAACGGAGAATAAGATTTCGTTCGAACAGGGAAACGAAAAGTTTCGCGTAGTCATTTTGTCCGTCGCATCGTTGCGGATTAAATGACCCTTGCTACACACTCGGCCGTGTTTCCATTAAGGCCTTTCGAGCGATTACAACCTATCCAGGGTGAACAGCATGAATTCACAATAAGAAGGCTCGCATTAAGGTGGCAACTGGACGGCGAACGGATTCGCCACGCACGCCGCGAAGAGCCAGCCCGTGTCCTGGCTGTAATGAGAAGAACATTGGAATCTTATCGACTACACCCACGGACCGAATATCGATTGCGCTGGCCAATTATCGAGGTGTATTTGCGTCGATCGACGCCAATCAAACACCGCATTAAGAATGGACCAATCTTTTTTTGGACGACGCGCAAGGTGCTCTGGAATTATAGGCGCCATCTTAATTGGCTAGCTTGCAAAAAGAACAGCTTCACTAAACGAACAAGAAATTTTATACATAGAGTTTGATAAAATAAGCAGCGGTTAGAGCTCGAGAAAAATTTGGCGGATTTCGAAGAATGTCAGACTAACTCGCAAAGTAAAACGTGGTTTTGAAAAAAACAGATTCGAAACTTGCATCGAGTTCGATAGCTTTTCTTAGTTTGCAACAGTTTCTGTCGAGTTATGATTCGCTTTGAACTCGCGAATCGTGGTGGTTTACACACTGCGACACTTAGAGTTTGTTCAAATTTTATTCGCGGGCAAGGAATACAAATTTTCGATCATAAACTATCTTTGCGTTTTATTTATGAATTAGAATCCATTAACTTCTTAGGAGCTAGTCAACGTGTGAATATAAAATTTGTATCGACCACAAATAAAAGGTTAACTTCGTTTGCAAACGATACACTGGTGGGTTGATTAAGAAGTTTCAAATGGGAAGTAATTCTTTTGTGGTAGAAAATATCTGTATTCAATAATGAATTTTCCCTTCTCATAATCTATTCCCATCTTTCGGACAGTTCCATAATTGCTCATTTATAAAAATCCATGTCTCCTCGGGGAAACTAATTAAGAGCTGTTTAATGGCTCCTTAGGAATCGAAGCTTCGTTCGATAACGGAATTTTGCATAAATTTTTACATATTCATGCCTTGGTGGTGATATGGAATATTCTTCTTTTGAATGCTCGATAGCGCCAAATCTTTGAAGTATTTTATTTGAATATACGATTATTATGCGTTTCAGAGCGCGTGAAGACAACAACCAACCCTAACAGACGGAGAACTATAGAAGCTGTTGTCATGGTAAATATTTGGGTCATAATTTGCCATAAATTCAGGCATATTTAATTCTTTATTTTCCATACATACAAACCTACTAAAACACCCAAAAGATATATTACAATCATAACATCTCATATCTATGACATCAAACTCATCACAATACTTGCCATTTAAAGTAACGGAACTCAAATGCTACTGTTAATCATTACATAAATATTTGTTATAAATACACACAAGTAATAAGGGGAAACTAAAAAAAAAAGAACGTAACACATAATAGTTATAGACCCAGCAGACTTGTTACGTCGTCGAACCAGCTTCTAATCTCAAAGGAGACAATTTCCAAACAAGAACAATTCACAGACACTGTCTCTCTATAAAACAGAGAAAGTATTATATTCTGCAACGATTAGACTTCATCCATGACAGATCCAGGTATATTTCAATCTTTGTTTCCCACTATGGTAACACACAGCAATCATAAGCGTAACAGATTTAATGCATCGTCGAACCAGCCTTGGATCTCGAAGGAGACAAATTCCAACCAAAGGAACAAAGTCTTCAGAAACACAGTCACCCCTCTTGGGTCTGAAAAATCACTGAAGAACCCTTTGTAGGAAATTTGATAACGAGCATGGGCCAAAGAAACAGTCGAATCAACGCCCCAGCGGGACAGCGTTCGAGAAGATTTATCCCCGGGAGCGTTAACACGACCATTTTCCCTTCGGTTGTAAAAACTGTTGGACCATTACTAATTGTTCCCTGTAATTATTTCATGCCCGTAATCGCTAGCACGATGCCGGTGTGAAGGGAAGATTCGCCGTAAAAACCTCCGTGCATCATTCATTCAAATTTACTTTGCAACGCGGCTGAATAATAAATAATGCACTTTGTCACGCTGGCCCGTGACTTCCTCCATTTTTAAAGTCGCGCTTCATAACTATTGGACGCCTACGCGTACCGTTGATCCCTTTTTTATTTTCTCCGCTCGTTTGCAACGACGTGCGAGGCCCCGCGACGCGTTTTCGGCTTTAATTTCGAAAACTGGGGCCACGGAAGCAGCGACGCCCACGACGTCGACGACGACGCCAGGTGCAAGGTAGACGCGAATCGCATAAGAGCCGCGTCTATCGTTCGGAAGTTGTTCGTCACGTCGGTTCTTATTGAAACATTCACAAAAGGGCGATCGTAGCTTTATCTGCAGTTTGATTGTAGATTATTGATGTTCCTCCCCGTGTTCGTTCATCCAGGCAAGCGAGGGCCGTCGCCCGTAAAAAAAAGCCCCGAAAAATCGACGGCAAAGGGTGGACCACCCCCGGCCCACCCAGTTGCCCCCCTACCGGCAGCATCAACGTTCCCTCCGCCCTGGCCAGTCGAATGCATGTCTCTCCCTGCACTCTCTCTCGTTGCACGTAAAAAAAATATCTACGTCCTCCCGGTACGGCAGCTCGAATCGCTCGCGCGCCGGCTTTTTTTTCACGCGTGTGCGCGAATGTGTGTCCGTACACGCGGAGAGAGATCGCGACAACGTCACCGCGCGGCTGGAGAGAGACGAGACGAGGCGGACGGGGTTTGCACGCGCGCACCAGGATCGCCAGGGTGTACAGCGACCGATGTAGGCGGACGTAGACGCGTAGACACGTACGCGGACGTAGACAGAGACGAGCACGTAGGACGCAGCGGCCGCGTTGTTTTCGCGTATGTAATCTCGATTCACAATGATTTCACATACTTTTGCCATTAGAGCCGATTCACAAGTGAGCAAACAATGCGTCCCATTCTTCCGATCGCTACAAAAGGGTTTTTGGCACACTTTCGCGCGCGCTCGAGCATACGCGTTCATGAGAGGGAACCGGCGGAGGGGGGAGGGGGGGTAGTTCGGTGCATACGAGAGCGAGAGAAAAAGAGGGGTGGAAACGCGACGGGCCTAGAGGGAAAGAGAGACGGACGGGCGAGCTCCGGCGAAAGAGGCGCTGGGGAGACAGAACGTGGAAGGGGAGGGGGAGGTGAAAAAAGGGGTGGTTACCCACCCGTCTGAATTGCATCGTCGATGCACCGGCGCATCGGATTTCCATGCGACTCTTCCTGACAATCGCGGTCCTCTCCTCGCTGGCAAACGAAAGCTTCTGCCTTGCCGCCCCGTTACGAGGAAAGTTTGGCACGGCTCGCCGAAGCTTATCTTGTCACGGGGCGATTAGCGAATCGCAGATACCGAACGGTCACCGTGCGGACGACGAGAAAGGCTTGCACGGGGCGCGCGACCCTCCCCTCCGGATCGGGGGTTCGGAGGTGGAGACGGTACGAGTCACCGATTATTTTTTTTCTCCGTTACCCGCACCCCCGGGGGGAGGGAGGAGGTAACACGATTGCCGCAGATAGAATTTTGATGCTGATGGGAATAAACGATTTCGAAACAATATTTGTTGTCTTTCCAGACAGCAAACACACAGGCGATCCGGGAACCGACGCGGCCGCGCTGTTACATAGAAATTAAAATGTAGAAACACGCGCACCACTTGAATAGTAACTGAATTGGATATCGAGAGCCCTCGCCCCGTGAGCGCGGGGCTGATCAAATATTATTGTTTTCGGGGTCGTACTTGACGAAAACACGCATCTGCGCCGGACTAACCGGTCATCGGCGGATTCTGAGCACCCCGGGACCGGAGAGAATAGACGGCGCTGGATACAGGCGGTCGTTCATCGTCGCGCTCGTTCGATGCTTCAAAAATGTATATCCTCGCCGAACAGGAACACCCCTCGGTCCCGCGATAAATACAAACGCCACGGAATTCGGGGAAGTTGTTCGATCGACGTCCATTAGGCGTTTGACTCGTGATTTTTTCGAGTAATCGGTGCAAGAATGTTTCGTGATTCCGGAGAAATCGTGTATTTCTGGGTGAAAAGGGGTGACTAGTTTTGGATCCTTCAGAGTGCCTCTCAATGAACAAACAATTTTCTTGTTACTTCCTTGAGAATTGATGGGAAAGTTGTTAAAAATGAGTCCAAAATATAAACACGATTATCATGGAACTCGGCTATATTTTATTTCATCGTCTTCTTCTTCGAAATAATTGACGAGAAAATTAGAGGGCAAATAAATTGAGGATTTTATTTTCACTCTCTCTTTCTGAGAATATAGTATATTGGTAGTATTACCTTTTTATAAAGGACAGAAAAGTGAACTAGCTAGACGTTACTTTTTCCTATTTTCATTAATTTAACATTTTAAGTACCACTTTTATATATTTCTAGAATTATTTGTAGAATTATACAAATAGTAATTATCGCGAGTTCTTAAATGAAATAGAACAAAAATTGACATTTTTGAGATCTCACATGAAACTGCCCTCTTAAAAAGCGAGAAAAAGGAATTTTATTTTATTTTGAGGCTTCGAAACATTATGTATGCAAAAGTAGAAGCTTCCTGCGACTTTTAAAAGATTGATTTCACGAAGCTTCACTAAACACTGATGACTGTCAAAGTCTGTGATCGATCCTTGCTGGAAACAGTTTCAAGTTACAGATTTCTGGACAATTATAATAAATTAATATTCCTCTATATAGGAAACAATCATGAAATTTGGTCACCTGTACAGTAGGGTTTGCTTGGCATCGTTCTAAAATTAAATTAATATTATAGAGTATCCAATTATCTTAAACACGGATTCAAGATGGACGCGATCGACACGGACAATCGGAAGTCGGCGAGCGGTCGGGTCCTAAAATTCTGCCTTGAAGGGTCGTTAGGTTAACGCGGTGACATCAGAGGTAGTCAGGATGCTGGCCGTAATATACCGAATGATGAATCCGCGCATCGCAAACCCATAAAAACCCGTCAGCTCCGGACAGATACGAGATACGCCCTATTACTGTCCACCAACACCCAAGCGCCCCAGCGCCGTCCAGTTCGCAACGGCTAACTAAATTACCAGTTACATTTTTTACTGTCCGATCCCTGGGCGTTTTTTACCATCGTATCGAACGCAATGAAATGCTTCCCTAGGTCGTCGCGGCGGTAGCACTGAAAGGCCGCGCAGCTCCGAAAATGTTGCGCGTGCTTTTTTCCCCGGGTGCTCCGGCAGGTTAAAACGATAGATTCGAAAAAAAAATAAATACAGCGCCGCGTAACGGGTGTAAATGTGAGAAAAAAAAATATACGTCGGACGCGGAGGGCGTGTTTTCGAAAATCTTTCGGCGAGCACTCCACCCGGTTACCCGGTACCCGTTGACCGAAAACATATTTTTATAGGGCATCGGAAAAGGTTTACTGTTTACGCGTAATACCTTCGTCGCGACCGCCGTCGCGTCGGCGTTCTCCACCATCGCGGAGTGTCGCCCCAACCAACGTTCGACGATGGAATAACGATCAGCAAAGCAGTTTAATTGATGGAATTAGATCTAGCGGCATTAATGCCAACGGACTGCTCCACACGTGCTCGCCGCTACTTACGGTAATCATTGCACGTTATTAAGAGAATGCTCCTTAAGTGACTCTAATTGAAGGAAGACGTAATTAGAAGCTAATTACTCGGAACTGCCCAGTGGTCTAGGCCCCTATGAATTCAACATCTGGCTCTCCGGACGTTTCTTGAAATTCGATATAGAAATTCCGAACAAAAGCAACGTCAAACCTCTAACCCTTAAGTGGATTATTGGGGCCGCTGCGACCCTCTACAAGTTTAATATATGTCAATCTAATTGTTTCAAAATTTATGCAATCCTCCAGTAGTTCATTATTTTTTAAAAGCTTTAAAGGAAAGTTGATTTCCATTTATCAATTTGGTAAAAGTCAACTTTAAGTAAAATAATTCAGTTGAGATTAAGAGTCCATTTATGGGTTGAAGATAATACGAAAATGTAACGTCGAAAAGCTTTTAAATTTCGTAATTGGACTACTTTTATTCATCAAAGACTAAATTAGATATCTTTGGTAATATTTTTAATATTCTTCTAATTTTGTGGCTTTTAAAATTTTAGAACACTGTGCGTCGTGTATATCATCTATTTCGTAATCCAATAAATTAACAGTACCCTCAAAATAATAATTTTTTCTAGTTCTCACTGCAAATTCTTCAAGATTTTATTTCTGAACGACTGATACGATTTTCACCATGGTATACATTGCAGAAGTTTTTCTAGACTTCCACGCGTATCAAGAATTATAACATAGTGGCTCATAAAAAGAATTGGGTGGAAAGAAATCAATAGTCACACTCAAACTTGGAGAACTCTTCGAACAAAGGTAAAAAAATCGTGGCACTTGATCACGGTAGAAATTAGCAAGCGATTCGAAAGTTTTGGTAGCGTGTGTTTGGTAACGCGACAAAAACTGCGAGAAATTGTAGAAATTGAATATATCCGTAACACAATGAAAGTTCGTTTCCAGAGTCATGTGTTCGATCGAGCCTGCTACATTCTTTTGTAACCAAGAACATCTGTTACAGTATCAAGACCATATAATGTATCGTTTTTACGGAAACTTTGTTGTCAACTGATGTTACAATGACATGTGCTCAAACTTCGCCGTGCGGTTATTATACCCTCCAATCGTTGGGGGGTTCCAAGAATTCAAGGGTAATTCTGAAAGGATAAATAAAAACCTTCCCTTCGTGCAATGCTCGCAAGGACTAATGTAATGATAGGAGCGCTTTCATACTTTGTAGCAACGCACCACTTCGTGTTTACAAAAAACACACCTATTACTCGAGCATGAACACAGTTGGTAGACAGGTATTAGCCACTTCCATGTACAGAAAACACGTCAGTATTGTATTATTCCATAATTTTCGAGTGTAGCTGTTCTGAAAATATACCCCGTTTCGTTACGATTATCGTCTACGGAACGACAATGCAACCTATCGCTCGTTACTGCTTGCGCGACATACCGATTTCAATTAGCTCTTGCAATGTTCAAATTCATTGCAAGAGCAGCAGCATGTCGCAATGTCTAGAATTAGGAACCAACGAAAATATGTTTCCAATTCCAAAGGGGAACGTCCCTCTGTCCCTGTGATGTTATTCATTCTCAACGTGACTCCAGAATAAAATCAATTGGTCGCTCTGGGTCATTGGCAAGGAACTATCCCCACCAGATACTCGACTAAAGTCTGCAGACATGCTGTCCTCTCAATGAAAAGTAGAGCGAACGTTTTTCCTAATTTTTGTTGGGTTCAATAGGTGAAATTTCAAACAATTGATGTGCATTTCCAGAGCTATCGAATATACTAGGAAGTGTTTTAAATAAATTCTATATGGTTCTCGATAGAAAATAACATATTGCACTCGTAAGTGAAACATCTGTTAGGCTATCGATCAAGGAAAATTTAAGACAGTGGAAAGTGAAAATTCTCTCCTTTTATCTTTACTACATATTTCCTATTTATATTGAATGGTTTAGTGTTAAACCACTGAAACTTTGGAGGGGTAGTTTCAACCTATTGTTAGTTTTGATTTACCAGAGTAGAATAAAAAATTGCTAGATTCTAATTTTTATTTATGATTTACGAATAGTCCCTGGTAAAGGATAAGATGAATCCTGGAACTAGTGGAATTCCACTTATGAAACAAGCTCTTAAAACTGAACTCTCCAGTTTAGATTGCGTACACGAATAAACGAAGTCTAGAGTCTGAGAGGGCCAGTTTGTCGAAGTTAAATTCGCTTATGCGGTTTTATATCGCGCGTATCTGCCATTCGTGACATTAGCGCGGTAGTTACGACGTTTCGCCGATACGCGGTGCACAACAAATTTTCCGCGAAACGCCCAAAAACTGCGGTGGAAAAATTTATTAACTGTGAATCGCGGCGAGTGCACGCGAGCGTTCGCGGAGCAACAGCGACGCGCAATTTTATTTTACAAAGAATTTTATTAGGTGCTCGCAAAATCAGCAATAACTAATATTTTACTATTGCGCCCGACCGCGGACCAAGGGACGTATAAAATAAAATGTTGCACGCGTTTATGCAACTGCCGGGCCACTCGTTTCGGAAGTGAGACGGTGTAAATTTTACAGTACGCGGACGATAAACGTGTGCGCCAGATGAAACATGGTCCGGACCATTTTTCTTCGCCATCCATTTGCGCGTAAGTCACAGTTGTTTTTTTCACCGGATCGTTATCCTCGGATCATAATCGTTTTCGACCCCTGCAGGTATTCGTAAACGTCCGGGCGGAAGCGTATTTGTAACGTTTCTCGAAAACACCTTCAGTCGGGAATAGCCTCCAATTATTGAACCTGTCAAAAAGTTGGGATAGCACGGTCGTTCATAGCGATAAAGAAATCTGATTTAATCTCAGACACCGAAACACGATTTCCCGCCATTTTTCCCATCGGTCTCTATCCGCGTAGAGTTCGCGTTTAGAGTCAGAGCGATAAGGTTTATGGTCACGCGGATTGGAAGTTGGACAAATCGTTTTCGAATTTCGTGCAATGCTAATATCAACCGACTCGAGGGGATATCCATTCGGTTCTGTATTTAAAGATTTAATTAATGAAAACAGGTTCGACCGGTATTCCACGATAAATTCTTTGAAAATTTATAAGCAACGTCGACGAACTGGTAGGAGAAAAGGAACAGACGTTCCTGACAGACCTAACATTAACTCTTGAAAATATTACACGCGATGTTTCTCATATCTTTTTCTGCCCAAATGAGCCACCTTCTTGCGTTCCGAGACTTTGTTGCGGGGCACCTTCGAAAACGACAATTTAATTCGAGGGGAAAGCAGCAATTATGCTCTCGCGATAAAAAATTATGCTCCCGAACCCGTGGCGTCCATGAAAAATGCAGCGGGGCTAAACGCTCGTGCTTATAGCAACTTCCCGGAAGGAGTAAACCGTGCAGTTAACCTAATTTATGCCAATATCTGCCCGCTTCGAAGAGGTTAAAGGTACTGCATCTTGAGAGCCATCGGGTCGTAACGGATAGTCCGTATTCGTGGCTAAGTTATGACCTCGTAGGGCCGACTTCATCCCTCGTAAAAAAAACCCGAACGGCCTTCCGAAACGAGCCAGTGCGCATAATTATCCGACACGTCCCTCATTCGCGCGGGCCCCCTTAACTTTACTGTCCCTTCGGACCCGCACGCCTGTCGAAACTTTCGTGAAATAACGCGCAAGTCAAATCGACCGCGATTATACACGCCTCGAGCCTCGTCCCTTCCACCCACCATTTTGTTGTCTACACGGCACATTTTATGCGCCACATCTTACGACGAAACAATCAGGGGCTCGCGTTCCCTCGATAATTCAAACGAATAAACCAAATTTCACGCTAACAAACACTATGGGCAAAATTGGATCTTCGACTTTCGTTCGAATTATAGTGCGAGACCTAGAAATATTTTATAGTTCAACGGTATACTTATTACTTTACAGCATTTCTAATTGAAACGTTATTTGTATTTTTATTGGTAATATGGTCTATCATGGCAGTCAACGTGTTATAAGTACTTCTATGTATTCTAATATAAAAACTATATTATTTCTACTGTGGTATTTTAGTTTTCATAAAATAATAAGTTCATGAACTATTGCTTGCCAAAAAGACATATTAAAATATAGTTTGACGTTTCGAGTGGAAAGTAAATCGCTCTAAGAGATAGATTTCTGTTTATTTTCAATTCCGCTAACGATTTACTCTCGTTTCAGGCGCTGGTTAAGAAGAAACACTGGATGTAAGTATCAATTTGCCGAAGAATCTGTATTAAAACGCGCGTCGAGTAAATTTATACGTCCATAAAGACACCATCCGAGTTTGGTTGAAAGCCGCCCGCTGGAAACGGCCACGTCGATATCGATCAACCTAAAAGGTGCGCGAAGACGTACTCGCAGTTATGACTCAATTAAGGTCGTGCAAGGTGCAGAGTCTTGGGAGCAACCGAAAAACAGAATATTAAACCGACACCTGCTAACTCAAATCTAACAAACAATCATCATTAAGGTACGGTACGAGAATCCCAAATCCATCAACTATCATGACCTAATGGATAGTACTATAAACTCGACTTCGTACTGTTTGTAAAATAAATTATCATTTTCGAGATATTTAAATTTCCAGTCGGGGGTAATTCAAAATTTTCTGCTCGATAACGTATCGAATGGAGAGAATCGACTTAGAATAACTCGTGGTCCTTGTTAGTCGAAGAGAGGTTTGAAAGTTAATAGCAAAAGTTCCCACGACCGGGAAGGACGGTTAAGTAACGTCGAAACGAGCCCGCGGTATAATCGATGCAAACTGGAAGTCGATCGGCGGAAGGATCGCGACCGCGATAAAGATTAACTCTTCAAGCCCTGTCGCGTTCACGTAATCAGCAAGGCGGACATAACCGTACGGAGTTATCAAATTGATCAAGCCAAAATAATCTGTGCGAGCGACCACCTCGGTTATGCGCCATAAACGCAGTGTACGAGCAATACCGCGTGCCACCTAACCGTGTATACCTGCGTATAAACCAGTGTCCACGAAGCGGCCGTTCGTGGGATCGCCAACACAAACGCGGAGAACATAACATAACCCGGTGTCACGCGCAGGACTTTACAACTCTGCCATCTCGTCGTTGGTCCTCGCCCTCCTCTACGTCCCACTTCGACGGTCCCTTCGTTCGCTACGTCGCCCTTGCACCCTTCTTCCTTCCGAATCCGACTCTTTTTCTCCACCCCCGCCAACACGCTCTCAGGATTCGCGATATGGGATCGAACAATCTCAAAAAGAAATCAATCATGGTTCGTCAGCGATAGAAAGACGTTAAAGTTGACGCTTTTAGTACTGGAAAATATCAGCAAAAAGAATTTTCTAATTGCGGTTTTTAAGAATTAATATAGAGTTGTGTTATGGAGTTAGTTTAGTTCAGACTACATTATGGACAATGCTTTGAGTATTGAAAAATATCAATTCCAGGATTTGATTTCTCAGAGAATGTTCCAATTATTTTTCTTTTTTTAAATTAATGTAGAGGCGTGTTGTGGAGTTAACTTAGTTTGGACTAGCTTATGGACTATGCTTTAGGTACTGAAAAATATCAATTTCAGGATTTGACTTCTCAGAGGATATTCCAATTGTTACCTTTTTAAGTTAATGTGGAACTGTGTTATGGAATTGACTTGGTCTAGATTAACATCGAGTCACTTAATTTTTCCATGGTGCAATTCGTTGAAGCTAGTGAAAAGTTCGAAAGGTCGTCAGAAAAGCGACCCAGGAAGAATCGGTCGGCGTACGCGGAAGAGGAAGACGGGGGTCGAAAGGGGCGAGAGTTGCTGGTCATCGAAGTCTCTGGGAGTGACAGAATGATGACCAGAAATAGACGTTACGGAAAAAGAAAGCAAGGGCCAGCGGTGAAACGGTCGGCCATGGCAGCGTCGAAGAGGCAGTGAACATCCGCTGGGTGCTGGCAGATATTACTATAATGCAACTCTGGACATAAACGCGTTTACGACGCGCTGCGTTGTCATTACGCGGCCCCTGCATCGTTCGCCAGTGGCTTTAACTTTATCGGCACCACCACCGACACCGACGCTACAATCATTGTTACCACTACCGAAACCGACCGACTGCATCGACGGGGCTTCTCTACGGTCGTCGAAGAAAGCCGGGGCTGCTTCGAAACCCTTCCCTCACCCTTCCTCGCCTTCGGGAAACACCTGTCTGGTATGCTTTACGACTCACTCGTAAAAATTAATTACCTGTAATTAGAAAAATCGCGAATATGCCGTCGCGGCGAGCTCAGAAAGAGGAGCCAGAATTCGACAACCGTGCGTTTCGCGGTGAACTTTTTGGAGCTTCTGCAACGAGGGGACGTTTTATGGGCCGACCAGGAATAGGGGAGATTGTTCCTGCTGTGTTTTTACTTTGTTACTTTGTACGAGCCGGGGATGGAATTACGCCTGTCGCGATCATTGCACCGCATTTCGAATGTTCAGGTCCCTGGGACTCTACGCTGCTATTTTATTCGCCCTTTGTTTGTATCGTTGTCTTCTTGGATTCGTGCGTTAACGTTCTCAGGAATTTTTTACGTTTAGAAATGCACAGGGAAGTACAATTACTCCCACCTTTCTTATGAATTCTTTCGATTTATTTTTAACAAATGTTGTTTATTACACTGTATGTTACTTCTACTTAGGAAGTTTTAGTAATTTTACGTGGTAGTGTGAGTTGTATAAGTCTGTTGGAGCAAGGATTTAATGGACCAATGTTGGAAATTTATATCATGTTTCTTACTTACTCATTTATTAATTTAAACGAACACTGATACATTTATATAATATTGAATTACTATTACATACATAAGATCCACATATACAACGGAGTAGTTCAGATACAGTGATGTGATTCAAGTAAGAAAACTGGGTCGTGATTAAACGTCATCATGATATGATGAGTGTTGTACACTCTGTAAGCTGCTTGTTCACACTTCTTGATAGAATCAAAGTTACCATTAACGTTTAAGCAGATTCTTATGGAACAACACAACACTCTGGTAACGTTTCTGAAACAGTGAAAGCAAGTCTGGAGTTAAATATTTTACTAAAATTGTGGGTAGTATGACCTAGTGGCGTAGGTATAGTCTAACTCAGCGAAAGCGGACTAAAATTGCATGAATTGGAAGTGGAATCGTGACTGTGCCTGCGCAGTAACCAGCCTGAACCCAAGGAAGCCGGAACGCGTATAAACCGACCATGCGAAAGGGCACGAAACGACCAGAAGAAGACGAAGTATCTGAATATGTATTCGCGCGTGCGTTGTATCCGTCCGTACACGTCCATAGTTCTGTCCTACACGCGTTGCCGGGGTGTTGCGGGCAAAGAAGGGTTTAACGATTCGCGTAGCTGCGTCGATTTACGGCCCCTAAAACACATCGAATGCGCTTTATATGTATGTAAATTAGGTCAGGCGCTTTGCTTCGCCCCGAACCCCAATCTTCGCAGGGCGGTGCATCGGGTAATACCGAACCGTAGGCAAAATTACGACGTTTTCGTTTGGCCGAATAGGTATAAAGTCAAACGTCAGTTTCTACACGTTACTCGAATCAACACTTTCGAAACTCTATCGCATTTACGACTTTTATAACCGACAATGTAACGCGTGCCTCGAACATTTCGTTAAATAGTCCATGTTACGTGGGAACTTAATTATAATATTATTTAAATGCGGAACGTATCAGCACGGTCTGTTGAAACGGAGTCTTGGACGCAGAGGAGCACGAGTTGACTTTTAATCTAGCATGAAGGGAAACATTGTGATTAAACAGTACCTTTATCTCTTCTGTAGGCTATAACGGTCCAAGAAACCTGTTTTTCGTCATAATAGAGTGCTAACGGCTCGAGACCGTTTATTCCGTTTACGAGAAGGTTGGTCCCACGAGACGCGACAAAGACCCCACGCATTTAATTATTCATCTTCAAAAATCCCACCAATGGGCATTTGCCAGTAGCAGAACTTTTCGAGAGCTTCCAGATAAGTTTGGACGTTTCGATCAGCAGCCCAAAACATTCCCTTCGCGAGAGGAACGATTTCGCAAGTGGGAACGCTAATCATCGTTCCCTTCTGCGGTTACCTTCGCGCTTGTTTGCCTTGCCGTGGCCCCGCTAATGGTCGCCCTTGAATCGCAAGCAAAGGGACGCCGGCCGACGATTCGTTTCTTTTGCGAAATCGCGGCGTTTAGTCGGCAATAAATCGTAACAATGCAGCAATGGCCCCGACGAAGGAACGGCGAATTTTGATTTGCGAGCGTCGGATCGTCGGTAATTTCAGTAATAGCTTACTCCGGTCCCGCGAGGTTACGTACCCGGCAAAGCAGTAGATACCCCCGCGACTCAAAGTAACCACTTTCGTAGCAAACGTTTCGCAGCGGTAACTTCATAAAACGGCCCCCCCCCCGCATTCAAACGATTCCCTATAAAACAGTATATCTCAATTCTTGAGGGGGGCACCGACGCACTCGTAACTACAACCTCCGACATAACTGGTGTTCCTGGAAGCTGCGAGGATTTCTGCAAACATCGCGTTATTGGCTGAAATTCGAGGCGATGCACGTTTATGAAAGCTTCGATCTCTGCTAAGTTCGCGGGCGCGTTGAACTGCAGATATACTGGACAGTGGAACGACAAAATCTAATAATCTCTGATAGCTTTAGCTAACTCAAACCTAAAGGCTTGTAAAATTATTTTCTCCCTTCTCGCAGAGTGTAAATTACAAATTTGAGAACTCATCATTGTAAAGCACATGAACCTATATATCTATTTAAAATAATTGAGGAAAATTCAAATTGTTTCATAGTAGGTTTTTTGAAAATCTGGAAAATTAGTCGAATATAGTGTTTTGAAACGAACAAAATTTAATGATCTGTAATAGCTTGAAGTAACCCAGACCTAACTCACCCTAAAGGCTTGTAAAATTATTTTCTCCCTCCTCAAAGAATGAAAATTACCATTGTAAAGTACATGAATCCTATATGTATATCTATTCAAGATAATTGAGGAAAATAGGTTTTTTGAAAATCGAGAATCCCCTGCGATTATCGCGTGAAATCTGGAAAATTAGTCGAATACAGTGCTTCGAAACGGAAACAATGTAGAACTCTTACGTGCCAGGGTTGGAGGTCGGCACCCGGAGGGCGAACTTTATGATCACCCAGTACAACTCGAACCGGGAATAGCACGTTCTAAAGGCTTGAGCGCCGCTGCCTACGTAGGTTGCAGTTTGAACTATAAAACGACGTAAATTATGGCCGCGGATTGCAATATTATGAGGCTATATACGCACGTTTAATGATCGAAGCTACCGGGCAGAGAGGCACGACTAAATATTGTCCGGAAATGGTGTGAAGGCATAAGCTGACTCGTCTTCGACCGACTGGTAACTATTGACTGTTGCATTCGTGACCGTGTACCGCGATGCTTTCCATTCCCAGAGACCACGGGACTTCGTGAGAAAAGATCCGTAAACGGCGGTTGAAAGCCACCAACGACGTTTAAGGGTTGGACAAAATCAACTCTTCCGCCGGATGGAGTCGAGCGTGGCAAGTGTGCCATTGCTGGTAATAATTGACACCTGCTTAAAATATCGACCTACGGTGGATTTGCCGCGGTTTCCACGATATTGTTCGTTCCCCTATCAATGGCGACAATAGGACTCGATGTTACAGCAAGAATCGAGGGACGCTTGAATCGCAATACTTTAAATGGACACGGTTGCAACACTGTCGGTGCAGTAAATATTTTTTACTTTGTATTCTGCTCCCTGGAACTTTTTCTTGAAATGTGAATGGGTCCTTTTTATTTGCAAGGTACACCGTTTCGTTGAATAATATCAGACATTTAACGTTCGTATTTAAGGGATGCAAACTACCCCCAAAATTGCGGATTAAATAAAGGAAACAAATTTTCTAACAAAAAATTACAGCAAAACTTGTATTCGATTTTTTTTGTATTCCATTAGCTTTTTAAATGTTTAATAAACTGGGAATAGTTTTCATTTCTTGAATCTGAATATCAGTCACAAAAAATATTTCTGAAGTTTTCAATGCCATCTGTGGGTTGCTAATTTTGTGATATTTCTTGGTAAAAGAAAAAGTTACGATTAGGAATATTTGTAAATATATTAATTTTATTTGTTGCTTGTATATAAAACAAATAGCAATTGCCGCATTTTTGTTGATATTTATTATCATTGCTGGTGCAAAAACTTTAAGAGAAACGAAATTCTGTCTTTTCTTTTTTTTACTACGAAATTGAATGCCGGCCAAAGTGCAGGCATTTTCTGTTTTCGCATAGTCGACGTAGTCCGATCCCTCGAGGCAAAGGATCGACTGAAAATGCAATAATTAGAAGTAAACATTTTACCGTATTGATTGGTGTATTTAGACGCGAATTGAAAGCATTTTATTTTACAGGAACGTATTCAGAGGCGAACGTTAAAAAATGTTCAAAGTGGTACATTGTTTTAGTTTGCTCTATCGTCGAAACTATGCGAAATTGCACAAAAGAAGCGTAATAATTTTTTTTCCTTCGCTATTTTTCAAACGAAAAAATTAGATCCCACCGAATTTCTACGATAAATATGAATGGGGGGTTAAAGCGTTCCAAAATTTGACCAAAGAAATGTAAAATTCGCGCAAAAATCACTCGTTTTTACTATTTTAGTTAAACTTTGGATGAAAAGAGGGGAAATTCTGGGTGAAAATGTACCCCGAATCTGTCAAACAAGGTTACATTTCGATACAATGCTCATTTTCTTCGAATGCTTTTACCGAGAATCTTAAAATTGTTCGTGCCGTCGAAGATACTTCCCAGCCCGTGAAGAAATTATAAAGCAACTTCTGTATAATGTATTCAAGATCGAGGATAACGATGGTGCTTCCTCGACGCAGAAGTTTTGTTGCAACGCGTTAGTTTTCCATTTTTCTTCCCGTCGCTTCTCTGTATTCTATAAAACATTTTCCCCCTATTAATTTCGCTATTTTTTGCTTCATGAAGGATTCATGGGGGAATCGCGGGAGGAATAATTCAAGACCAAGAAAGACGGGCGGCGCTTCTTGCGTTTGTACAGAGACAAGAGTAGTCGTTTGGAATATCCATTCAAACAAGAGCGAAGCGTTTCTTGTTACCGGATCACGGCGGGAACCGTCGTCTTACGATACAGGGCGTAATCTTTACGGGGACACGGAGATGCGGGCGAAATATCAAGTTCGTTTCGCGAGAGACGGTGCGCGTCACGGTTAGGCTATATCCGTGTTAAATTGCGCGATATTCGGTTTTTGGTGGCGTTGTAAATTGTAACCCTATTTTCGGCCCGTACCGCACTAAAGCAACACTGTGTTACGCGGAATGTTTACACACCGGATCGAAATCGTAAATCCCCGAAGAACAGCCAGCGATAATAATTGTTAATTACGAGGGATGTAAGAACGAGCCGTTTCATTTAAATACGGTATAAGTAAGCGCCGGCGGGCAGAAGGCACCGTAGCCCGTCGCTAACGAATCTAAACGCCGGAAGGGACAAGATCTGTTTTATTGTCAGAGCATAAATTGTGCAATAAACAACGACATAAGACAAGATAGTATATTACTCAGTCATAAAAGGCGAGAATAGGGACTGTAACTGTCGCGGCAATAGCACCGGCCGTTGTTTTGTTACATTTTCCGCGAAAAAACAAACGACGGGGATGATTTGCATGGGGCAGGAAGGCCGTGCTTCCACGACGGAAAATACGCTACAAAATGGCGAATCCCGGCAGAGGAGGTTATTACACGGATAAACTGTTATCTTAATTATTATACGAATGGGAACTCTATTCGTTATTCTTGCTTTACATCTACCTTTTATAATTTACGCTGCACGGAAGATCGTTTCTCTTCGCAATGAGAGGTCGAATAAATTGAATATTTCTATTTAAATTCGATAATAAAATTCCTCGTCCGTTGTTCGTGATGTTTAACCCGTTCCTGTCAGCGTTCCGTGCCATCGAGTAGTTTTGTCTCCAAACACTCGCCGGGAGACAAGAAAAGGCTGCTCAGTATCAATGTACGCCGCGAAATTCGAGCATTGTTGGCTCATCCGGCGAAATATAAAGAAAAAGAGGCCCATTACTCGCGGAGCCAGGCGAGTACGGTGCCACAGAATATCGAGAAGCGGTTATTACCCCAACAATGATGCGCGAAATTATCGATCAATGGGAGGTTGATACAAAGAGATTCTCCCTTAGATTACTTTGTTTCGAACATCCTTCCCCGAACACGACAATGTTCATCTTGGTGGTATTATCGTCGTCAACCACCTGCTCCCTCCTCCCCGCTCCCGCCCGCGTTTTGAATGCCCCCGTAAGAAACAAATTTTAACGCGATCACGCGACGGGAAAAGACGTTTTGTTTCTCGCGGTATTTTTGTTCCCGAACGATTCTATAACATTTTACGCGAATCGTCGCAGCCTCCATATGTCTTCTGCGCGTGTGAAAGGATCAAAATCAATGTTGCAATAAGGGGGATCGCATGTACCCTTTTCACGTTCGTTCTTCCATCATTATCTCCGAACCCGAGTTCTTCCACATTCGTTGTTTTCTCGCTTTTCATCGAACTCGCGTCCACCGACACTCGCAGCTCGAATCACGCGAACGCAACACCGCTGTTCACGCATTAATTAGCCCCTTGCGAATCGCCAGGAACCCGCGTACGAAGGGCCCCACGAAGAAGAAGGGCCCCGGTACGAAGCGTCCGAGGCCCGCGTCTGGGGTTTACACTTCTGGGAAGACGCTCGTAAAGACTGCTTGGCTTTCGCTGGCTCTGTTATTAGCCGCGTGGCTGCGACTGAAAACGGGCACGGGGCCCCGTGCATGGGGGCCCGAGGATATAATCGCGCCTCGCCACTCAGCCTTTCACCCAATACCACTAATCTTCCGCGGCTGACTACTATATACGAGAAAAGATGCTCTCCTCCTGCCACGGAATTAAAAGGGCTCTCCTTTGGAACTATGTTACCGGTGGGATTGAGTGATTGGGCCTCGGGAGCCAGCTACGAGCGCCCGACGCTGGAATTTTAAGGAAGTTCCTTGTCCTTGCCGGAGATCGGACCAAGTTCCCGCGATCACGACGCCCGATACCTAATTTAACTTTGCGATCGATGACGCGAGGGTACGGGGGACCGAATTCCCCTATGGCCGCGAGGATTTGTCAGCGAGTAATTGGCTCGAACGCGCGATTATTTTCCCCTCCCTTCGTCTATATTTTTCTTATTCAAATTTGTCGCAAGCTTTCGTCAGGGAATATGTAGGACGAATTAATTGCACGAATCTTTATTGTACACTCGACGCAGAAATATAGTTCCACCACTATGGATCGTAATTATTTGCCCCCCTTCGATTTATATTTTTCTTATCCAAATTTGTGTCAAGCTTTCGTCAGAAAAGGTATAGGACAAATTTGTCCTGTACACTCGACACAGAAATATATTTAGTTTCATTACCAGGGATCATGATTATTTGTTTCCCTCGATCTATATTTTTCTTATCCAAATTTATCACAAGCATTCGTCAAGAAAAAATAGAATAAATTAACTACACAAATCTTTCCTGTACACTTGACACAGAAATATAGTTTCACCACTATGGATCGTAATTATTTGCCCCCCTTCGATCTATATTTTAACTTTCATCGGAGAAAGTATAACAGACTAACTGCACAAATTATTCCTGTACCTTCAACGCAGAAATCTAGTACAGTCAAAGTAGTGATACGAACGGATGCTACAGACTCTTGAATCCCCTCTTTCTGTTGATTAAAAAATCTATTCTTTGAATTTTAACTGCACAAAGCGTATTTTGAACATTTCCATTTTTACGTATAATTTTTAGAAAGATCATTCTCGAGTCTGATCAACCCTCTTCCCCTCTTTGAGGTCTTTCAAATCTACTGCATACTCAAATATAAAACAAAAAATACCAGATAAATCGAAAGAAGTCAGTTAGAAGTAATTCGATACTCCCGAATCTAATATGTGGTGGTATCGTTATTTATTCACTGCTAAATGCATTGTTAGAACGTTTAAATGTTTTCTCGTTGCACTCCATTATTCACGGCGTCTTTACAATATTACTCGTTGAACCGATGTTTCGCGTACTTCTCTGTTAGAATATATCTCGCATTGAGCATGTTTACACGTGTTTGCTACCGCTTTGTACGTTTTATTTCCCACGTTCTAGTAAATGAGTCATTGTTGTAATCTGTGCGAATAATAACGCCACCGATTTCTCAGATAGATACGGGAGAACACATTTGTATGATGGAAACGACAATGTAGATAATTTTAATTGAAATTTGTTAAAACGCTTCACCTTGTGTTGTCCATTATTATAATTGGGCAATACGGATATCGCAGGCATCGGTGAATGGGCAGAAAAACAACAGTGTATCAATTTTCTTAATTAAAACGAAAGTGCGAATGATTCTAGATGCGTTTTGAAAGGAATCTAGAAAGTAATTACAATTATTAGGTCGTTGCGGATGGTTCCAATTCATAATGAAACTTTCTATAGTTTTATCAGAAACATTATTTATTAATCGAAATATAGTGGAAAATGCATTTAAACTTTAAATAAAGAAATTCGTGGGGACAAGTTTATTTTAACATTTATGCATTCGATTTGGAAAGAGGAAAAGCAAGTCATTAATTATTAGACTGAGAATGTTTATGCATTTACGGGGAATTTTAATTCTCAAAAAACTGCAGAATGCAATTTATATGCAAAAATATAAAAAATACTTAAAGTAAGATACGAGTTATTATATTTAGGGGTTGTGACAACCCTCTTCGAATTTCATTAATTCTATTAATAAAAATATGACATAACATAGAGCTGTTTCATTACAAATGCTCAACTACAATGTGCTGAATACTTTTATAACTTCGCTTGTTCTTTATTGGGACTCATTATTGATACTATAATCTTTACAGACTAAACTATGTAAAGTGTAATTTCGTTCAGAATGATTTCTTTCTATTTTACTATTGTATATATCTTCAGTCTGATTGTTTATAAGCAATCTATGAAGAAAACTCGATACCACGAAATAACAAAAAAAAACGTGAAAATTGTCCACTCTGTCGAGAAATGCTTTGCCAATATAATTTTCACAAGATCGATGCAACATTGTATAATTTTTGGACCTATAAAATGTCTATGCAGCTTTCCTTGACAACACCGACGTATAAGGGAGTCAAAATTAGAAAATGGCGCGAACGCAACAGGCTCACCCTCAAGGTAGCCGTCGTAACGGAAGTGAAAAAAAAAGCACCGAGCCAAACAGAGGCGACGAAGTCACGGAAGATCATTAGCATCCGGCCGGTCGGAAGAGAAATCTCGGGGGTTGGTAACGTCCGATCGACGGTGGCACGCCGCAGGGAAAACAGAGAAGGTCCCGTGGGGGCGCGAAGGCAATCCCGTCGGGACGGAGAAGTTTTACGCGGAGATTATCAGGAAGCGGAGCGGACGCCCATGAATACGGAGATCCTCCGATAAAAGGACGAGAGAAAAAAGGAGGAGGAAGAAGGCGAAAGGCGGGTAGCGGGCGCAAAGGCGACGGGTGGGAGCGGTACGGACCGTCGAGCGAAAGAGAGGTCGTCCGGGAAAGAGTTGGTAACCCAGTGCCGTCAGGAGAGTGCCGGAGCAATGTAGTCGACCACGAATGAGCGTACCAGCGGATGGAGAGGCAACACTTTGTAGTTTTAATCGATCCGGTGGGACGGGGGAGAAAGACGAAGCACCCCCGGTGCGGAGGGTGAGTCGGCATGTGGGGCAAGGAGGGCTAGGTAGACCGAGGGAAAGACTGAGCGTCGGTGGCTAGAGAGGGAGAACAAGTATCGACGCAAGAAGGACAAGCGTCGGTGGTCCGGCGCGAGGAACGAGGAGACCAACGCGGAAGAGGGACGGAAGGAACACGGAGAGAGAGTAGAGACCCACATCCTGCCGACTCCTACAACTTCAACCACCAGCTGGCTACGCGTCCTGCCTCCGCCAGGAGTGGAGGGGGCAAGAGGGGGCCGGGTTATATGTGAAAAGCACGTGGACCATCGAGAGGAAGAAGGACAACTGGATTCATTCATTTCCTCGTGCACTTCGTGGAAAAGATCCGTCCTTTCTTTCGTCAATGTCACCGGTGGCTTCCTGCCGGCCGGCCGCAGGTGGAAAATGGACCTCCCTTAATGGTCGGTGTGGTCGGGATGGTCGGTTCTCGAAACGAGGTTATCGTGTCGACGACTATCCGTGCTACGATTGTCCTTAGGACTTGTAACTTTTCGCGAGGCGACTTCGGACCTTCCTGGTCATTCACCTAGACGCGAACGGGTTCGTTAGGCTCGATTTAATTTCGGTTAATAGCTTGACGGCCGCTGTCACGCGGGCGTGACTTAGTCAGCCAGTCGGTCTCGGCCACTGACGCGTGTACGTGAGTTTGTTTCTGGCGCAATGTCTTCGCATTAAGGTTGTTTAGGTTCGAGTCTTACATCATATGCTCATTATGGTATCTCTGATTTCATAGTTCTTGTATCCTGATGAACTGTACTTCGATTTGAAATAGATAAATAGGTGAGGAACAATTCTCAGCTCGTTGATTTAAATTCGCACAAGTTTTGGGGGCTAACGAAAAGTATAGAAAATTTTCTCCAAAATTTGCATGTCTAGTTAATGATAAAACTATCTAGAGCTAATACTTACAAAATACTTTTTCTGCCAACTTTAAAATAATAAAATATACAAAAATGTAGCAAAACTGAAGGAATCAAAGTAGAGTAAATAAAGTACGAAGAATTAACAAAAAAAGGCGTTCTCCAGAAAGAGAATTTTTTTACTGCAAGAACAAATATTTATTTTGAAAAGTTACAATTTTGAAATTTACCACATAGTTCAATATTCGAATAATGAAGTATAATAGTCGGAGTATAAATCCTAAGATATTCGCTTTTAATTGTTCCCTGCTACTATGAAACAATTTAATCTGTTTACACTCATCAACCCCTAGATTTTAAGTTTGTTTTCACTCAAAATAAGTTCACAAGATCTCAACACAGTCCCAGTTAAGTTTCCGTGTCGGTCTTTACATGATTCTCATGACTCAATCTTAACAATATCGTGTAAACTTTACAACCAATTGGCACAGACTCGCCTGGGTACCGAATACAATCCATCTCAGGAGGACAGAGGGTTCAATTGACAAGGAACCTTCGAACATTGCGTCGCGTTGGAAGTTTTCAGCGCTGTCAGTTTGAATTCAAATCACAGTGTCCTCGTTACAGACTCTGGGTCTTAATCAGCGATTCCGTGCGTGGTGTGATCGATAAGAACGAGGTGCGTAAATATGCGCAATAATTTATTGTCAGTTTGCGTGACGACCATGGTGGAAGCTCGCCCGGAGGATCGTAAACAAGTGGCGTCTTCGGCCAATGTTTCAACCAAACTGAATATATCCGCCGCGGAGGACACACCTCTAAGGGTCGAATCACGACGGAATATTGTCGAGGTCGATGTTGGAGAAATTGAGGGGAGAACATTAAAACACCGAGGGTGCGGACAGTAATAGTGGCGTCGACGAGGGTGGCTCGTCGCTCGAAAGGGGTAAAATTTGGACTTAATAAACGTTCCCTGCTCGGCAACGAAACACGCAGTTTTATTTACACGGAATCCGTGTTTTAGAATATTTTTACTCGGCCAAGAAAACCTTTCGAACACCAATGTCCTTTACTAAATCGAAGCGGTTTCTCGAAATTTTCTTTCTAGTTTGCGATTTTTAAAATACATATTTTTACTTCCAAACAGAGCAGAATCAAAGATGTCATCATCGATCATTGTGACACCATGATTATACAAATCTCTTCGTACATCTAAATATTACAACTTTCTATTTACGCAGTAAACAATATGTACAGATAATTTTAACCCGTTTCACGGTGTGTTTCTTTCTAGATTTGCTCGTTCTTCATGCAAATTCGCTATCTTACAAGCTGCAAGCAAGGGAAACGAAGCGAATCGGTTCGCACCTTCGATATCGTTCGCGAGGAACGCGTTCGCCGCGCGTTCAGCGAGTCGGAACATCCTGTCGTTGCTATTCCAACGCGCCCATTAAAACGAATTCGCGAGTAAACGTAATTAGAAAGTATCCAGCGGCCGGTCGTCTCGGCCTTAAGGGCATCAAACGATTCCATTCGTCTTGCACGTCGCTCGAAGTACCGATCACGGTCCGTGACAGAACGAAAACGAAAATGGCGCGCTATCGGCTCGCACCGTTGCAATTACCAACCGGGGGTTCATCGCGCCCCTGAAGATAAATGAGACAGTGGATCAACGTCGACGAACTCCGACTTCTGTGCACGACGATTTATCAAAATTAATGACCGTGGGCCTACCGGGCCGGCCAGACACGTAGATAATTGGAGTGCATCTGTGACTTGCAATTGATAGGATACATACTTAAGGAACAGAGAGTTTGCCGGATAATTCGAGGGCATCGCGTTTCGTTCGTGATTATTCGCTCTTTGCGAACGTACAAACGGCGATGTAGAGTGCTTGGGTTAGGGGATAAGGGAAATCCCTTTCGCTTTGAAAAAAAAGATTGTAGACTATGGAGAGCGCTAAGTAATAATGCGACCACTTTAGGGTTGGAGACTGATGTATAGTCTGTTCGCCAGGGAGTACTTGCGGGCAACGACGATAGATGTAATCGCTATCGTAGGGGAAGATCTGCATTCGGTGTGCTCCTTTGAAGCGACATCCATCTTCGTTACAATTACGCGGCAACGCGTTAAACGTTAGGCGTCTGGTCAACCCTTAACCCTTCGGTTACTCGCGCGACTTCGAGGCAGAAAATCATCGCACCAAACGCGTCTCTATCGGATCTGGGACGAATAATTTTTGTCGGTGAATTCGAGAAAGTTTTACTTCTTTTATGAAATTATTTAATAGCAATCTTTCAGAATTTTTGATGCGTGATAAAAGTAATTCATATTTTCTTTTTCGAAAGATACATTTGTCTTGTTTGTTCTTGTTGCTACACATAAAAGCAATAAAAAAAAGTTCATATCAACATACGTCCTATTGGACCTTGTTTTCGAACTGTGACGAGTTGTACTATATTTGGGGTTATTTGAAATCCATTGTATACAAATTGCTTATTAAACCTTAAGTGGACTCTCAATCTCAACTGATTTATTGTAGTTAGTTTGTTTAATTGATCTTTATCAAATTGATAATTGGAAATTAACTTTCCTTTCAAGTATTTAAAAAATAATGTACTAATGGAGGATAACATAAATTTTCAAATAATGCATTTACATATATTAAACAATTATTACTTTAAACGTGCGGAGGTTTGCAACAGCCCCAATTATCCACTTAAGGGTTGGTAACGTCGGAATGTTACACGAAAGAATTGTACAAGGCTTCCATGAAATTCGAACAATTCCTGGACAAATGGAGAGGGTAAAACAGTCAAAGACATCCCGTGTTCAGATGTAAGGAGCTCATTTCGAATATTTGTTGCGGAGGTGAAGAAACTCGACATAACTCGAGAACAAGGTCGAATATATAAGAGGATATGGAGGTTTATATGAACTTTTTTTTATTGTTTTCATGCGTAGGATCTAGTCCTGAAGTTGGTCCCACATGCCACGGGTCAGTCTGTATAATAACAGGCTTGCCCCAGATATCTCTAAGTAGAATAAAGATCGTGCTATCGCAGACCTGGTGCCCGAATTCGAATCTAGCCTCCATTTTTCCGCGAAACAGCAATTTATTTCGAATATTTTGATGTTCCAGGGCTGTTCTCGGTCGCAAATGGAAACTCGTCCAGGGAAAGCCGGTGGCTGGCAAAGGAGAAAAAACGAAGCCCGGCGAACGGTCGGGAGCCATCAGCCCCCCCTGCTTAGGAATTCGTAGCCCCAGAAACGAAGCTCGGAACGAAGCCCTCGAAAGGTCTTCCCGATCGCTTGATCAGCCCTTAAAATCACATCGTGGAGAGCGCCGGGTCCGGGCCGGTGTTCTTCCTTCGAGAGCCGCGAAATCGGTCCTTCGCGCCGATCGCTCCTCCCGAGCATCCCCGGCGAAGTACTCTTCAGCCCCGTCGGGCTGATTTGCATCACGGTTACGAGCTCGTTCGAGCTTGTGGTGGTTATATTACAGAGTGCGAGGGAGAGAGGGCCAGGATGGAAAAAGGGAGACAAACGCGAGGTCCCTCTCGCGCGCGTTCCACCCCCAAAGCACCTCGCAGGAGGCAGCTCGGACACTCATAACAATCATAACAACGGGATCTCGCGAGTAACTCGCGGACCACCTCCGCGCATTGGCACCGCCCCCGGTACCGCCCCCGTTTCCCCCACCAGCTGAACCGTGCATTGGCTGGCAGCTAGGCGGGAGAGAAGCCACGGCGGGTCACCTTCCCTCGACTCCACACCGGAGCCACTACGCAGCCAGACTGCGGACCGTCAGGATTCAGGTCCAAGCTTTCGCGCCGAGCTCCGACCACGCAACGTGCACACCACGCTGCCACCGACACGAGGCCGCCCCCGGGGATCCATCAGACCGTGATACGTAAACCAGTGAAGTCGATCGATCGCCTTGGATCGTACATCGGAGGCCGACGGTCCCGCCGGAGCCGTACCCCCAGGGGAATCGAGAAAACTTGACCAGGAGGTGGACCCCGCTGGCGGGCCAGCAGACACGCTCCGGTGGCCAGCGAGCAGAAGACGCTTGGAAGTGTCGTCTAGGAGGGGTTGTTTGTGATACGCCGGTGATCGGCCAGTGTGTGATTTCGAAAGTGATCAGGGAATCAGAGCGTAGAGGTGCGTGCGCCGACCCGTTCTGTCGGCACGTGGACGGAGAGTAACACGCACACACGCGTACGACCCCGTTCGCTAGATTCGCGGACAAAGTAACAATCGTGGTGAACAGTTTTGTGGAGGCCGGCTGGATCCAGTGAAACCGAGTGCGCTCCGAGCGGTTCTCCGACCGCTCGCGTCCATAGACTACTGTGTCGCGTCGCGGCTGACCAGCGACTGTCTTCTACGACTTTTTCGTCGAGATTCCCGGACACCGCGTCTCGCGTGCCAGCCCGAGGACCGTTCCAAGCATATCGTCGCAAGGGCCACGTGCGGGAGGAGGCGTTAAACGTGGCAGGTGCCCGGGACAGGTGGTGTCGAGCTAATTGTAACGCGACAAACCTAAACATTCGACGAGAGAACCGTTGGCGGGGAACAAGTCTCGTATCGTTGCCAACAGCTCACCGACGACACAAGGACTCCAATAAACTCCTAATTATCGTCGCGGGCAATTACGACGTGTACGCGACCGACGTTGTGTTTTTTTTTTTCAACGTGAAATTATACGATAACCATCGAGCCTGTGCGCGCGTCGCTGACAAATAGAATAATTAAAATCGCATTAAAGGAACGCTACGTAGTTGTTCGTCCAGGCGCTCCTTATCGCTCGGAGACGACGCGTCGAACGATTCTCGTTGTCGCGACCCGTGTTTCGGCCTACGGTTTCACGGTTACGCAAAACTGTTTTTCGTGCGATCGTTGCGCCGAGTCCCTTCCGGGTAATCGAGAATTCGACCGACGTTTTATCAGCTCGCGGCCAATTAACTGTTTGCTTCTTGATCGCTCCTAATTACTCGCAATTAGCCGGCGTAATTAAGTAGGCTGATGTCACCGGCGGCCGATGTATTTGTGAATCGTGTGTCCGTCGTCGTCGGTACAACGCCGCCATCGGAACTGTCCGTTGTCGATCGCCGTTGGAAAGTTTGCGGGGAATCGTGAAAGAAAGGAGTTACGCAACGCGGGTCCGCTGACGCTGGGATCGAGATTCGGTTCCATCGACCGGCTGGCAACGTGCTAAATACATAATAGCTGTCGGTGCAATCCACGTCAGGACGACGGCCCACGTACACCTGTCACAAATCTCCTTTGGTGAGTACCGAATCCATCGCTTACGTCTAATTCGAACGATTCGTCGAACGTTCGCTTTAAAACAAAAGACGTTCTTATTATAACTTATTTAACGATATTGACGTTAAAAAGTAGGAAATATAATTAGAGATTTACGGAACAATTAGAGGGGTTTTAGAACGCATAAATATCCTAAGTAAATAAAAATCGTATTTTAATGCAACTGTCAACGTGTCTAGTATTAATTGATACAAAAATTCCTTCGTTATAGTACGTATTAAAATTACATCCGTGTAAACATAGACGGGTCTACAAACAGCGCGCCATGATTACTTTGCCATTTTGTATCACATTCGACGACTGTAAGTGGACTTGCGTGACCGATAGACATTCAGCATTTTTTATGGTGCCTTCCAGCAGTCTTTGTATCTCTCGTTGCACGTGGAAGCCAATAATCGAAAAGCATAATGTACAGAACGAGATTGAAAGAGTGTCACGCGAGAATATTACAAATCCACGAGTTGCAAATTTTATCTGTCAAAAGTGCTGTCGAAACAATTCTCTTAGATCCTAGCAATTTAACAAAACATTCGTGTCCTTTTGACAAACTCTTCCATCACCACGTTCCTTTAAAACGCCAGTACACGTTGTCGTAAATATAACTCCGAAAAATAAATTAAAAACCGTTCTATCGAAAAGTCACAAGCGAAAGAACGTAATCGGTGAACCTCGAGAAATAGTTCAGAAGTGATGGAGAACGATACGTTGACGAACGAAAGTACTTTATTTGTCTGCCAGCCCGTAGAATAATAGGCCAGGGTTTATCCTGCGAGGCGTTAAGAAGTTTCCATCAAAATTCGGAATGTCGGTACGGCGTGTATTTATATCTGGTCGGCAATTGCGAGGCTCGCGAGCGATAATCGTTGCTCCGATACCATTAAGTTAATCTCAGTAATTAAGAAAGTTACTCCGGGGCCGGGCCGCGCGGGAATGTCTGGTAGCGAGAGATTGAAACCGGCGTCGGGTTTCGCGTCTCGGTTTCGTCCCGAATCCGGTGATAATTCCCTGCGGCTACTTAGCTGCATTCCAATAATTAGGGTGATAATTATGCGCGATCGGCGTGCGCGTACGCGTCGAGCGCGGCCTGAAAATGCTAATTGAAGGATCGTCCGTGCCGGCGAACGCAACAGAGGGTTCTTAACCTTCGCCGTTCACGGGATCGATTGCGTTGACGAAGAGGGACGACAGTCCCCGCTCGGATCGTGCCTCATAAACGTGACGTTCTCGTGGAATCGCGGGTCGAAATGCCACCGTGAACAAGCTACGCGATGCTCCGTAGCCGGGGATTAAATGGCGAACAGATTCGCGAAGCACCCGACAGTCGTAACTCCTTTTACAGGAAGGATAAAAAAGTAACTTTGCAAGCAAGGGTAGATTCGTGTAGCTTCGGTGAATCTTGTCTTGAAAAAGTAAAATTCTGTCTTTGTACAGCGTTAAGAAATTTCATCAAATTTCTTTGCCGAATGTGTTCGAAGACGCAAGGTGTAAAACGGAAACGCTATCCCCGTAGTCGCGAGAGATAAATTGTGAGGTTCGTTAGCACGTTGGCCCCGGCACCTGCAAGAATTGAAATACCCATGGTTTATACAGTTCCGGCCGCGAAATTAATGCGGAGCATTTCGAAAGGCTGGCGGCATTCAATTTGTTTGGCCGGTTCTGTCGCTCGAGGTGGCTAACAAATGACTTAAGCCCGCATAAAAGAAGGCGGTATCGTTCGATCTAAATCGTCCGCGAAGTAGCCGCGCCGCGTGTCGAGCACGCACGCACTCGTCATGAAACCAATTAACCAACGCGCATACGCGTCCCAGGTATTTTCGATGAAATGACACCGTCAGTGAACCCGACCGCGCCGCGCCGCGTCCCGGACCATGTGATCAGAGAGGTAAATAGGAGCACGTGTTGGCAGCGTGACTACCAGTGACGCCGCGGGGGTTGAGGGCGGACAAGCACAGGGGGGGTGGACGAAGGTGTACGGAAACCGGGGGGTCGACGGGGCGTATCGGTGGAACGAGAAGGGTGGAAAATCAGTGCGAGCAACCCGGAGGGTAGGAGAGTTCTTTGCTTGCCGCCTCGGGACCATGGCCAGTCGGACGAAAGAGAGAGAGAAAGAGGGAGGAACGGGGGCAGAGAGTGCCGCTTTGCTGGACTCGAAAGCGGAAGGGAGAAAGAGAGGAGGAAAGTGGCGGTTGATGGAGAGTCGAAGGCGGAAAATCCCAAAGGAAGCACTCGACTCGCGATATCGTTGGAACGCTAGCCGGGGAAAGGAAACGGAAAGCTCCGGCTAGCTTTTCTTATCCGAGGTCGCCACCCGCGTAAATTGATAGATCCTGAGAACCAATCGAAAGATACTCTCGATTTTATTTGAAAGTCCGTTTGTTTTTAAAACACGTAAACGTAATTTGTAGTCGTTGGATTCGGACGAGTTGCACGATTCCTTGCGAAATCCATTTCTTTTTGAACGTTTGTTCAACACTTGTAGAATATGTGGAGAAGGATTCGATGAACGAGGCCTCGTCACTCGAGTAACGAGGATAGAAACAAATTCTAACTAGCATTTGGCAGCCTCGAGTGTTTTAGTCTAACGTGCAAATTTTCAGTTTCCTGTGTAGCTTCGTTGCATAACAGCGTCATTAATCATGAGACTGACTTCCGAGTTGCGTACCGAGCAACGCGTTCGCAGAATTTTTAACGTTGGAAGGTCACACCCTCTCCTCGATCCTAATCGAGCACCTATTGTTCTCAAAGTTTCACCTATTAGCATTCGACTGTACGATTTTATAGAAAAATCTAAAACAATTCTTAACTAGAAACGTTGAAGAAAATAAATTTTAATAGGATCGTATCGAGACAAATTTTAAGTTGCGTAGTGCAGAAATTATACGAGTTTATACAAAAATCACGAACTATAGCATCTTGAATTTGGAAGCTAAACAAATTCTCAAGTAGAAACATCGAAGAAAATAAATTTTGATACGATCGTATCGAGACAAATTTTAAATTGCGGAGTGCAGAAAATTGTACGAGTTTATACAAAAATCACGAACTATAGCATCTTGAATTTAGAAGCTAAACAAATTCTCAAGTAAAAACATCGAAGAAAATAAATTTTTGTAGGATCGTATCAAGACAAATATTAAGTTGTATAGTATTGTAGAAAATAGTAAGAGTTTATTGAAAAATTACGAACTATGATATCTTCACTTTAGGAGCTAAAAAAATTCTCAAATAGAAATATCGAAGAAAATAAATTTTGGTAGGATCGTATCGAGATAAATTTTAAGTTGCATAGTATTATAGAAAATCGTAGAGTTTACGTGTGGTCAAGAGATGTCGTAACAATCTTGGATGAATTGTGGTGGTCGAGAAAAGAACGTAGGGTGGCAGAAGCGTGCGGTGGTCATGAGTAATAGAGGAGGAAACACGGATATTGTCCAGGTCAAGAAAAGTAATCGATGCTCTCCCCTTCTTAAATCCTTCCACATTTCTCCTCGTTCCTCCGCGTTTATACTCTGTCTCTGTTCTCCTTTTCCCTCGGCTCGTCAACCCCCGTTTGCAGCCCCATTCAGCTCCCTTTTACCCGATTCAACCCCTGCCGACGATCCGGCGCGCGATAACATTTCGCTCGACAACTTACCCACTTCCAGCTCGCTTTGTAGCCTTGCTTCTCTATTTTCCATCCGGCGCCCTCCATCGATTATCGACTCACGAATCACCGCCGCTAAGCAAGTTACGCCACCGTCTTCGAGCGTCAAATGTGAATCGAGTGTTTCCCACCCGGTTCCGTGCTCGACGCGATATCGCGTATTAATCGTCGACACACGCGTCCCCTCGTGTTTGATTAAACAATTTCCGGTAAATAGGAAGTCCGTTTTAGTTTCTTGCTTGCTCGGCGATTCATTCTTTTTCGCGTTTTATTCGATCAGCTTGGACGTTCAGGCTCGATCGTCCGGAGATCCATTTGCGTTCTTTGATCGTTGAGCTCGAAGATTATTGTCTTTAATATAAAGGAAAAACTGTGTTAGGTATTAAAATCAGAAATCCTCTTCAATGCAGATCGAATTGTAGAAATTGTTTGGCTCCAGTTTCACTACCCCACACGGTCACCAATTATTTATTAAAATTGTATTTTTCGGTGTAGAAGGTAAACAAAAATGTGAATATTTATTCAAGGACCGTCTGCATCACGCGTATATTTATTTATTTGAAAAGAATGGTATATAGGATCAAATTTGCTACTATAAGGAATTCCAATGTTCTTTCTGAATAAAGTCAAGAGTTCAAGGCACCAAAAGTCATCCAGTAGTCATGCTCGATTCGGTTGATGCTTCCGGCTTAAAGTTCGAGGGTTGAAGCGTCGTGGCTTACGTTCAGGAATTGACTTTTTGAGCGGTTTTTTACGTAGGACAAGGAGCGCAAGACCCTTCGGGTGCTCGAAGTCTTCCTTCCTTTTGAAGCGGATCCCCGTTGGTACTTGCAATTGGACGACGCGACGCCCTGTGGTGCGAGGCGATGCGTGCGGTGTCATTAATTCTAATAATTCATAAAGAAGCACGCACGTGCGTAACCAGGGCGGGGAGGCTCACGCATCGAGGGACAGAGTGATGCTACGGCACGAGTGTTTTTGTACGCTCGATGCTCCTAATAGACCTAATTTGCGTGTAAAAAGCACTCCCCGAGATTTCCGTGCCTCGTCGCCCTATTGAGGACTCCTTCCCGCGCGGCTATCGGACGGGGCAGAGGGTCCCGGGAAGAATTTAAATTCCTCCGAAGAATGGCCCGATGTTCCGCGCATATTTCAACGCTTCCCTCTCGCTTCCTGTCTTCGCCACTCCGCGTACACAATTTTTCAGACCCGGACACCGAGGCAAAACGCTTCTTCGACGCGCGAGACACCCATGCATACGCCGCTAAATCATCCCTCCGTGACGCTGTAAATAATTGCTAGCTAGAACCGTGATTATTGCGATTGTAACACTTTGTTCCTTCGAACGACTACCAGCGTTCTTTTCTATAATTTTCATGTGTACTCGTCTCTAACGCGATTATCGTTGTTTCTTCTTCCTATTATTATTATTATTATTATTGGTATTATAAAGAAAATTATTTCTTATGAATTTTTCCCATTTATTTTTACCAAGTACATATTACTTTTATTACAGTGTGTTGCTTCTACTTATGAAGTAGCCTTTTTTTCGTTTTTGTTTTTTGAAAGTAATGTCCAATTACAAACTCGACAGAGAGATATAATGTAAACAGTATGTGGAAGTATCATTGACGAGTTTTGTTTTTAATTTAAACCCTTAAATATCTCAATGTATGAAAAATTGGACCAGTTTCATAAACAACACCTGCAAGCAAGTCTTTTTCATTCACAGTGAATTATCCTTACACTGTACGAATACCAGTGCACATCAACGCGTTGCACAAGAAACTCTTTTGCACGATCTCCGGCTAAAACACTTAAATAAAAACTCGTATGCCGCCAGGAATACATAAAACATGCCACGACATCTATAGGACATGAATTCATGCAAAAGTTTGCGCACTTTGGACTGTAAATTTGGAAAATATCTGAGACGTATCTTCAAACATGACGTCACTATTAAATAAGGGTTGGAATATATATTACTATCGACTAGCATGGTGGTTCTTTAAACAAAACGTATTATTAGGTGTACAAATGAATAATCCAAATTATCTTAAGCAGTTATAAAATCAAGTTTAAAGTCAATAGATTTTCCCGCTCTTTTGCGGTCATATAGTGTTGACATATAGCTAGTTAAAACAAAAGATAGTTTAGCGAAAGGCCCAACATAACCTTGAAAAGTATTCAATTCAGTAGAGTCGAAAATGGCAACAGATAAGGTGCATATCCGACACTGCATTCTTTACGAATTCCAACAAGGGAAAAATGCTGCAAGAGCATGCAAATCGATTTGTTCCTTTCTCAGTGAAGGTGTTGTGTCGTATGATGTGTGCACATTTTGGTTTAAGCGGTTTAAAAGCGGTGATTTGAGTCTAATCAACAAACAACTTCCTGGAGGCCCTCGGAAGTGCGACAACGATGATTTGGAACAACTGCTCGCTGAGAATGCGGCACAAACGCAAAGAGAACTTGCAGAACAGTTAGGAGTAACCCAGCAAACGATTTCCAAACGCCTACGTGAGATGGGAAAGATCCAGAATGAGGGAAAATGGGTTCCGCATGAACTCACTGCAACCAACAAAAATCAACGAGTGGCAGCGTGTCTTTCTCTTCTCAATAAGCAGCTTCGAAAGTCTTTCTTGTGGAAAATCGTTACGGGCGATGAGAAGTGGATACTTTATGCAGAAAGTCATGGGTAAATCCCAGCGAAGCATCAACATCGGTTGCAAAACCCAATTGCTTCAGAAAGAAGGTTCTTTTCTGCATTTGGTGGGATATCAAGGGCGTGGTTTATTAGGAGGTGTTGGTACCGGATGAAACAGTTATTGCAGACTGCTACCAACGTCAATTAATCTGCTTGAGTCAAGCATTGGAACGAAAACGTACATATACTGGCAAAGGAGAACGTCCAGTGAAATTGTTGCATGACAATGCCAGGCCACATATTGCTTCCCAGACACAAGACACCATAATGAGCCTTGGCTGGGGCGTCTTGCAGCGCCCGGCGTATTCACCAGACATTGCTCCATCTGATTATCACCCGTTCCGGTCGATGCAACAGTCTTATCCGATATACACTACCAATCAGTAGATGAGGCATGACTGCATGAGTGGATCATGAAAATGGCTTGACGACCTTATCGGGTCTAAAAACGTAAAATTTTTTCTAGATGGAATTCATCAGCTGCCTGAGAGATGGCTTAAAGTTATAGCGAATACTTTGATCGAACAATTCGATTTACTTTTTTTTAAAATAAACATTGAATGTGGCTGAAAAAATTGGATTATTCATTTGTACACCTAATAGTTCCTGGCACAATTCACGACGATCAGTGAAAGGAGCCAATTCTTACATTGAAAGTCAGACGTTTTCCGGTTCGATCGATCGATAAGTGCGAGTACTCTCGAAACGCAACGGTTAATCCCGTTGCACGAGGGAGAGAAAAAGGGTCCAATGAACCGACCAGCACGTTTTTGGGCCAGATGTTAATTCCAACGACTCAGCGTGAGCCGCGAAGGCGGTTTAGTACGTAAATACATCTTCAGCAGGGGGTACCATTATAATGGGCATGTGCGGTTAAAGTTCTATTTGTGGTAATTCGGAGTTTAATGCACTCACGCTCTGATTTAGCCGCCGGGCTGACACTTTTTTTGTCCGGCGCAACTCCAACAACGCCGGCGCCGTAAAACATGAAATATTCTTCCTGCGCCTCTGAGGATGGCCTCGCCTACGCGTACGTGTATCGCGTCATATTTTCCATCTTCCGTGGCAAATTTTTGATACCGATTTAACACCATCTCGGCTCCCCCTATCGCGAGTTATTTCGGTTCGAAACCCTCCGCGAATTCGCGCGAAGCTTTTGACCGGCGCCGACAATAACAATTCGATCGAAATAATCAAAGGAAACGTTCATTGAAAAGACATAACTGGACTAAAATTAGTTCCCAATTTTTAGAAAGATCTGGGGAAAAATAGTGCTAGCAAATAGAATTCTTAGTACAGATGTCTGGAGATTACCGGAAATTCTTGTTGTGAAAAGAAGGCGTAGAAAATTTCTTCAACAGCTCTAAACTGTTTTTACCAATTACAACCTCCCCTGTAGAATAGAAAGCTAGAAAAATAAATAAAGTGGTGGACACAGTGTCTTAGATCTTTGTCTCTACGAATAGTGGTTCGAGTAAAAAAATTGGACCAAGTAGAAACCCTTTTCCAGGCTATTGAATTCTGAGTCTATGGGGGCAGACTCAGGGAGACGAAATCTTGATTTTTGAAGCTGTCAAGGTTCGAGATGTAGTCTCGATGGGATCGTGAAAGCTGGAATGCGTAGCGAGAATCACGCATCTTGGGCAGCCCGGGAACACCGATTTTGGATCCCGTTCTGCGCCGATTTATGGACACTTGGCCGATCGAAGGTCCGTTGCGTTACGCACACTCGTCCGCGCGGAACCGTGTATCCTCAGCGAGGCATTCGCACAGTCGCATTAACGGGGCCGCTGTACAGTTTAATCCTTGCGTTTCGTGACTCGGGACAAAGCCCCTCGGATTTCTGACGGAACGGTATCGCACGAAACGACCATTAACTCGGCCGGCACTTAGCCGGCGCGCTTACGTACGTACGCGCGTTAAAGATTAATTCGAATCACTCGATACGCCACGGCTGTCCCCCGTGGGAGGAACCTGCTACAACAGGCGACGACATTTAACCGAATCGTAGCTGCCTCTAACCAGTTCAGAACCATTAATAAAACCACCACGGTAATACAAGAAATAGACGCTTTCGTTTGTTCAAGGTCCCTCCAAACGACCTTCTTTCACGCTACGCGACAAATCCACGATACGATGCTTCAAATACTTGGAAATTTTAGATTTTACATAGACCACCGTCGAACAGAACTTCTAAATCATTATTGAAGTTTTATCAGTAGTTGCAAAAATAATCTCTGACGTTTGTATAATATAATGAAACGATCGGAGCTCGATTTAGCTTCCAAGATTAAGAGTGGCGGTGTACGCGACGACGTTTCGAAAAATTATCGTCCAAAGGTATGGGATTCCATACGAGGAAGCAATCTGGAAATAACTGGATTCTCCAATATTTATGCCCGTTGTACCTTACTGGAATATCAAAGTATAAGCAGTGACGAAACCGACGACAGGTACGATGGATAACGAAGATCGCCGTAGATGTTGAAGCGATGAAACCTTAAAATCGACCAGAAGTGGACTTGGATCATGTCCAGTTTATCTCGTGACACGTAGGAAGAAATATGTCTTACGATGCGGTGCAAACCAGCGGTGTCCTTTCATTATGTATCGAAAATTAGAATTCTGGGAACGTGGCTGCTACAGCGAATCGAAGAGAGGACGACTCTAGAATCTCGTTAAATAGCCAAGATCTCGTACGGGCCACCAAGAAAATATTCTGTGATAAATCAACCACGCAAATTGCATTCTAGGATTTAACGACCCTAAAAATGTCAAATTGCTTAGCATCGCACAATCGAAGCGCAAGTGTATTTATATTATAAACTAGAGCACAAAAAAAGGAATATTTCTACTCGTAGCTATTTTTTTAATACAAATATCTTCAACCTTTATCTTCGATCTTTCCCCTCGAATCTTTCGTTTCAGTATTCTCAGCGCGGATAAAAGGGACAATATCACTTACGGTGATTACGCAAGAGCCAGAAACAACGACCAAGCACGAATTTCACGGTGGCTTTTGTCGCCCCCGGTCTCATTGAATCGGGGTCGGTTCGAGTCCGGACGTTTGCGTTTCATACGCGCGTAAGCACGGTTCAAGCTTCTTTTTCGTTCGGTCTGTTTCGCGTTACGAACGCGGCCAGGCGCCACAATGGCACGATTATGCGTCGCCATTAGACCGCTCGATTGATTACGGGATCGTGAAAAAAAGGACTCGACAAGGACAATGTCGCGATGGGCGGTTGCCAACTGGTCCCGCTGGGATCATTTTATTGGCCGCGTTTCAAGTAGGAGGGTTACCCATACTGCCTTCTTCCACGTTCTGCCTCTCTCTTCCGCCTTTTCTTCTCTTCTACCCTCCTGCACGCGACCTTGGAATTTTTCTCTCGCGACTCGAGCCACCCTTTACAGACATTGGCACTCCGGATGAACGCGGATCATTTTCTTTTCTTTTCCGCGCGGTGGAAATCTTCGAAACGGCGACGATAGCGTGGGACGGTACAAATATACCGAGTGTTTAAAGAGAAGTCGTTGGAAACACAGAAGAATCAGATTTCGATTCATTGTACGTGTTTTCATTGTATTTGTGTTGACATTGCAAATGCAGTTTCGTTTTTAATTAGGATGTACATTCCGTATCGTTACATCAATTAAATTCAACATAAATTGCTGGGGAATAATATTCACGAGTTCTGTAAAATTTGGAATCTGACACAGCCCCTATGTGCGATATACGTTAATAAATTTTTTTAAAACATTTTATAATAATAATTTATTGTACGGGTGACTCCATTAGACTATACGTATAGGTAGACTGCGGATCTTGATGCAAACTCATATTTTTATTAATGAGGATTTGGAGAGGGTTGTTATTTCCTATATTTTTGCACATTAAATGTATTTTATAGTTATTTGAGAATTAAAATTTCCCATAAATGCATGAACATCTACAGTCTACATATGACACTAGACCTAACCCACACCTAACCGGAATTTTGTGAAATAGAGACCAAGTCGCGAAATAAACGATTGTTTCACAATAGTACCACAATATTGCGAAATTGTAGCCAGAACTAACCAGAACTACAATACAGGAAAATAAATGAATAAAAATTACAAATAGTACTGTTTATCCTTTCTAAATTGGTTCGATAAATTTGAAAAAAATTGCTACTGCACAAATCGGTGGCCCAAAATAAAAATACGTGCCAAACGAAAAAGATCTGGGTACATAGATATCTAGTGACTCAAAGAGAGACATCTTATGTCTCCTCTGATTAAATTGCAAAGAAAATAAACAGCCCCCATGCTCGATCGACTATACGTTGCCAAATGTCTCCTTGTAGTAGCGATTTTAAACCTTTTACCGCGTAATGGGCCCGCTGCGTTGGTTCCGGAGGACCGGAAGTGGACGCGTGCCTCTGCCGCCGGTCGCGACGCGAACACCAGGAAATCGAATGGGCGCATAAAACGGTCTGAGCACGGTGAGTCTGAGAAGAGTTGGGTAGTTGACGGCATGCGAAGCCATATGGCGATTATCCGCGTCCCGGTTATTTATAGTTCTCGTCAGCGGCGAGGCGTTGCAGGAGCGTCGGTCAGAAACGGAGCGCGTTTTCGCGGCGAATTGGACCGAGCCTAAAATTCTAAAATGTCCGTAGTCTTACCGGCCAGAGGGAATCGGTCTCATAAATCGTGGCCCGGACTTTGGGCGGTTTGCACGCACCTCCGCGTAGCCTGGGGGCACCCAGCAAGGAGCAGAGGAGAGAGAGAGAGAGAGAGAGAGAGAGAGAGAGATAGAGGCAGCGAAGACTATGTGGAAACTAGCTGCCGGCCAGAGGCGCACGGTTGTTTCTAAACCCACCTTATCTACTAGCCCCTATAATAAGCTGCGATCTGAGATCGTATATCCCACCCACAAACACACACACACACGCTCGTGAACACTGACGGTCGTAGAAGAAGCAAGTTACGCACACCAGGAACGTCCAGTCGAAGGAGCTACCCGCAATTCCCGGACGCTTATATTCACGGTGTTGTAGGCCACGAAGCGCTTGCAATTACAAGCTGGTCAACATATAATTATCCCCAATGACCATAAATTACCGGATTTTTATGCGCAACATTCTTAATTACCCTTTGAATTAACATCAATCAACCCCCTTAATTGTACGCTGCTGCTGGCGCTGCCGGGCGTCGGTGACGTTACGTTGCCTCTACGCTCGTATCCTCATCCTCCTCGCCGACGTCGACGTCGTGCAGGATGATAAACCGAAAACACGATGCCAGCCCCCGAGCGAGGACGAGAAATATCGAAAAAGGTAGGCAGGTAAGAGAGGACGAGGCGAAAGCCAAGGGACACACCGGGAGTCGCGGCGAAGTCACCCCGAGGGTGGCTTTCAGTGGTTAAACGTCTGATCGCGGCGTGCTGGAGAGGAGATGATGCGTGGGAGGGCGAGGGGGTGGGAACTCGCGTCGGGCTCGTGACGGCTCGTCGCATAATGCACGCGTTTTAATTGCCTCCCTAGACACTCGAGCGATCCTCGTATCAATGGTCCCGGTGTTTTAATTGCATATTCGATTACGTGGACTTTCACCGGGCCATCTCGTCAGCAATTATCGTTCGAGGAGACATGCTAGGATGCACCCGGTGAAAGCAGATACTCGTTGTCCGTTGAAAAGAATCGGCGGCCGCGATTGCCTGGGAAAATTGACCCGGGCTAAATCGATGGCCCTGTCCTCGGATTCGTCGTCGGTTGTCTTAAGACGAACCGTCTGGACGTCTGCCGGCGACCCTCTTCTACCTGCAAGTGCTTCAATTTGACCATTATTCCGCGGCTGGATATCGCTAAACGCGAGTCGCGGGCGCACGTTTCGTCGGACGAGGTCGATCGGGACGCGTTTATGGTCAGTGAACGTGTTAATAAATTCTGAGCGCGCCTTAAGGGGCCAGACTGGTTCTTTGGGTCGAAAGTCGAGAGTCGATCGTAGTTTTTTGTCCAGCCAATAATTGGATACGAACGGAAAATTGATAGACGTATACTTTGCGCGGTGGATGTTAAGTGTAAATTCGCATATTTTCAAGGTTAACATATTTTTCGATGAAAAGTACAGTGTAAGAGAGGAATACTTGCAACGAAGTCCTATAAATAAATATTATTCGGTAACCTTTCGTAAAGCGGTCCGTTTCCGGTTCGATGAAGGATCGTTCGAAAGTTTGATGAGCATCCAGGATGCCGGCTACAACGTTACAAATCTGGCAACGCGCAATGAAAGAAACATGGTATATTTTCTAGTGCTTCCAGTCGAGGAACGCGCGACCGAAGCCAATGTATAAATACTTTCGAATTGGACTCACGATTATGCGCGAACACGGCATTCGTAATCGGCAAAGTGGAAGAGGTTATTCCGAGCAGGATTCAGCGATGATTGATCCTCTTCTGAATCCGAGCGGAAACACGACGCCTCTCGAAGGCCAAACGCGAAGGTAGCAATTTTCAAATATTAAGGTTCAATGACACTCGAACGATCACGGTTGTAATCATTTTCGATTTCTTCGTCCCGTTGGAGGGATCCTCCTTCCGTTTCACCTATCACGATCGAGAGGGCGATGCGATACGCTAATGAAACCGCACTCTCATTAAAGCATCCAAATCGACGATACTAATTGGCCAGCTTTCGGGATACCCGGCATTATACCTCAGGATGCGATATAATAATCGTTGCAGACGAATTCGGTTTGGACAGCCGGTGGTTAAAGCGTCTAGTAATTTCATGGACGTAGCCCTAGAGCGATTAATATCATTCGGGTGGAAATTAACGACCGCAAACGGAAAAAAGTCTCGGCTGGACCGACCATCGGGCGTCAACGAGCGATCCTTCGAAACGAACAGGATCGTTTAAGACGAAACAGATTCGTGTTCCGCGAATCAAACTTGCCAACACTCTTTCTCCACGCGTTCTTTCTTCCATCCAACAGCGATTCGGATGCGTCAGGATGGTCCCACTGCAATTTCGATATTTATTCTCTAAGTCGATGTTCTATAATATTCTGAAAATACGACTCGTCTGTTAAATTTTGAACATTTTTGTACACTAGGACAACGAGGATCTTTCATATGTTTTATTCTTCTAGTCGATCTTCTATATTATTCTGAAAATTGCTTAGGGGAAAATATGATTCATCTGCAAAAACTTTGAACATTTATGTACACTAAGACAATGAGTACCTTTTACATCTTTCCGTAATGAAATATTTGTATTTTAATCGTGAAGGACATTAAGATACCAATGAAGCTGGTCGCGTATAAAAATGAAAGGAAAATCCAGGAGTTTTAGAATCAGACACTTGGGATACGCCTCTTTAGCTTAAGACGATTACACATATACAGTAAAATTCTGATTATCCGGCATACAGAAACATTTCTGGCCACATATTATATTTTCGGTAAAGAATTTTTCTCTCAAAAAATGATTGTAATTGAACCCCGCAACTAAAAATAATTTTTCCAGAACGATCTGAAAAAATTTTCTTTTCACCGAAAAATTTCTACTCCTACCTCCTGTCGATTTTTCTTCAAAATTTATTAATAAAAAGTAACATATATGAAATTCATTATTCATCAACTGTTTAGTATCGACGTCACTGCTGAATGCATGTGTCTGCAACTTCTTTGCTTGTGTGAAATATAATCCGTAATATTTACCGAAGAATAGTCGGAGTAAATATGTATGCACAGTGCAATGAAAGAATTGACCGCAGAACGGAGGCCCAACTTTCGCGATATTTCTTCCCTTTATCCAGTCACGTCGAATTGCATCTTTCCCTGTATCGAACCACTTCCCCGGAAATGATCAAGGAAAGACTCGAGCCTCGCGATAATTTCTCGACGACCGTCGAATCTTGTTCTCGTTGATCGATCGGCTGAACTCGATATTCGCGGAACCGTCCGCCAAAAAGTGCAGTAATTGCGGCGTTAGGTGGCACATGACATCGTACGAAGACCTCGATGGATGTTCACAGCCGTGAACTCGTCTCCGGTAGCCCTCGGCTCCTTTTTGCGGGCGACGTTTTTAAAAACCGGCGAGAAATATTTGCACGACGACCATTATAAAACGCCTTTCATGAGGGACAAAGTAGCTGGCGGGCAGAGAAGGTGCGCGCTCCCGCCCTTTGACAATAATTTGTCCAGAATAACCGGCTCGTTTCTCTCTACCCCGGGCTTCCGCTCGATGATCCATCCAGCCGTTCGTCATAGGCGCACCGCTTTTAAAAAAGTAAAGCGCTGGACTCGGGCCAGCGCAAAAATAGAAGCAGATGTTGTTAGTTGCGTTCAGCAAGTACACGAACCGCGGCGTCGACGATGGATTCCCTATCCTCCCCTGTGCCCCTCCAGGGCCTGGTGGAACGAGAAACGGGAAGACGGGAACGGAAGAACGATCCGGAGTCGGTCCCGCCCGAGACGGCCGATGATTTCATTGCCCTTGAATTCCTCTGCTAACGGACCACTCGGATAAACGTTCTTAAAGCTTCGAGAGTTCGTATTCCCCGACGCCCTTGGGATTAAATTCATTGGAGGCGGAGACTGGAATGTAACTCGGGGTCGTAAGGTGACAACCTACTCGATACGTTGCTAGATTTCTTAGGTGCAATTGCAATAGCCTACTGCAGGCCAGTACAGTGGTAGTTGAACTTGAAACGTGTACTGTGCAGAGCTGAGAAGATGACGAGTCACGCCTCTGTTGTCGTTTATTATTGGTTGGAACTGTCACGTGTATCGAATAGTGATGGCTAGAGGACTCGAAACGTGTACTGTGCAGAGCTGAGAAAATGATTAATGAAAGGAATGCAGGGTCGATTGGTTGCAATGGATCAGTCACGCCTCTATTATCATTTATTATTCGTTGGAACTGTCACGTGTATCGAATAGTGATGGCTAGAGAACTCGAAACGTGTACTGTGCAGAACCGAGAAAATGACGAGTGAAACGAATGCAGGGAAGATTGGTTACCAACGGATTGGTCACGCCTCTATTTCTATTGTCGACTGTTATTGGTCGAAACGATCACGTGGGTCGAACGGTGATGGCTGGAGAACCGACAGAGGTGGGAATTGGGCGGAGCGTGAAGTATTCTCTCGTCTTCTTTCTAGCAGTGCACAGTAGGAGCTCGTATACTAGCTCTTATAACACGTGGGTGGTTATTCGTGTTAATTGACTGAGTTATAACGAAAACACTCCAAGTTTTACAGTCATTTGATAAAAAAGAGTTTGCAACAAAAATTAAACTATACGGAGCGTACAGTAGACTGCACTGAAAGAATTTTGAGTAGAATTTCTTCTCACGGTGAAATCGAGATCTCCTTGTGTTTCACAAATGGAAACGTTTCTTTTTTACTAAATTGTAGAGAACATCGAGATGAATTCACAACGCGTTACGCGATTTTTTTTACTGACGTATTACTCGATTTAAAACTGCTTGCTACAAAATTTGCTACATTATTTCTTACTGAAAGATATTAGAAAGCAGTCTGAATCTAGAAAACTAAAACTGCGGAGACGACCTAGATGCAGCGGTGGAATCACTTACTTCAAGAAACGGCTTGGAGTTCGATTTCTTGCCAGAGCCAGGTCTCTAAACATTAACATTCCTAGGCACATGCGTGAACACGTTGCAGAGAAATGCAACGCTAGAGCGAAGTGGCAAACTAGAAACAAACGCCACTTGGACCGATTAAATCGAAAAGTAGGAGGCTTGATGTAAGAAATTGGGAATGACGAAGATTATTTCATCCAGGAAGCTGTGAAACCTAGATGAGAAAAGTAGCTCTACTTGCTTAACGTCTCAGGGATCTACCGAAACTAGGATTTATTTATTACAATTATCGTTTGCAAGGCCAGTTTAGCAAATGATATAATTTTTAATAACATCACCAGTAAGTTTCCGATTTATTAAGATTCTTAAGGTTGCAGCCGGTAAATATTAGCTGCTCCGGGGAACAGTCCAGCCGTTCTTAATGAAAACTGACGCACCGGTAAGGCCTCACGCAGCGATCAAAGGGACTTTAATTTATAACCTAATTTCCTCGAAGCTAAGGGATTCTTGTGCAATGTCCACAGAACCTGGACGAAGAACGAACACGCGAGGCTCGCAGGCGTTGAACAAATTAGGAAAACTTCCTAAATTTAGTCATTGGTATATTTCCGTCCGCGCATACCAGATTTTTCAGGCTGCCGCGAAAGAAACATCCGAACTTTCGTGGAAGATAAATTCGGTTCAGTTAGACGGAACGCAAACTTAGCTTCGACCAATCAACTGGCGACAGTAACATCCTAAATAAACTCGTACTTATATGCTTTATTACTTGTCACCGTGTTCCTTAAAATATAAGTCAAGAATAGTTTAAAAAATATGTCTGTGCAATGGAGGTTACACAAGTATCGCTTCCGTGCACTTATATATAAACAAATGGGCGAGAAAGTGGAAGAAATCAGATTCTTCTATTTTTCAGCGATAGAAAATATAGTATTGAATGTTTTGCTTCGATGGTATTAGCTTTGACATATATTCGAGGTTTATTCTCTCTTCCAGAGACGTCTGTGCGGTCATGCTCGTTTCGTGAGCCTCGGTGTACGAGGGTTAAATTACTCGTTACTTGTCGGTGGCTAAAAAGTATGGTCCTTCGCGAGGCAATTTAGTCGGCAGTTTCCTACAAAGTCCGAGCGAAGAAATTCAATCACGAACGCTTAACGAAAATAATTATCCAGATGAACGCGAGGTATCCTGGGAGCGGTGCACGATAGTCTCCGGTTTTATTCACGAAGAGCCGTACGTGATACGTTTAACTTCCCGCCTTCCTCTCGGCCCCCACCGACCAAATGTTTTTGCTTTGATGTCGGAAGATAAACGGGCCTCCTTCTAATTTTCACTGTCTGCATTCTTAACAGCTGCACACATCACGCTTCGATACGGCTGGCGGGAGGCCCGCGTTTAATTAGTATCGTGCTTATGCGTGTCTCTCGCGCCCTTTCAAGTTCTCGGCCTGCCGGAGACAATCTCAAATCCTATCGATCGTTCTCCGTCGCCGTTTCTCTTCTTGCGATCCTGTGGAAAACTTTCCCCCGTCAGCCCGGTAGCCTGATTCGTAACGTCAGAAAAATTAGAGCCGAGTCCACCGACCTCGGAGATCAAACGAGTCGATTCGGTTTCGAGCAGGCAATGTTAATAAATTGTCAAGTAATGCCACGAATAAATTCAGGCTCCATTTTGAGTATAAGAATTGGAGAAATGTTTGTTCGATTCGTAGATACACAAATACGTGCAGAGTGTAAAGAGAAACATAATTGGTAGCACAAATTGACCCTTGTTTCACAATTGGTTTTCGAGCAAATGCACTTACTGCGACCATTTAATTTATTACAGCACTGCGATTACTATAAATGAAATTAACATAGTCCAATTTTTATTAAATTTTTCACGCTATTCCCAAATATGGTATACTTTAACCCCTTAACGCTCATATTTTTCGAGTTAACCAAGAATGATCAGTTTTCTTTATTGGATTTGTTTCTAAACCTGCGGTTTTTGTTATTTACAATGTTGTATCCAACGTATAATTTGAAGAAAAACAAATATTATCATCCCTTAAACCATTAGATTAAACAAATATCGTTTTTCAAAGCAGTCAGACTCGGGCATGAACGTTAAGGGGTTAAATATTTTAGCGAGCGTGAACAGTCAAATCATTCGGGAGAGACTCGTCATTTTCACTTAAGGGATGAATATACTACGAAGAATTCTGAATTAAAGTAATAATACAATAGCTCATGAATTCTAATATTATTTTAAAACGTCATACTCACAGATTTCTACGTACACTCGTTATCGATTTGTCTGTGGGTGTCATAGACGTATATATAAAATATTTATTTACGTGTTTCAATAGACTAATGAAAATAAACTAACGCAAACGGAGAATGACAAAGTAGGAATTTTATAACATTCGTGTGGTTTAAAGAAGAATGGTTACGAAGAGGGTGGGTTTTGGGTCGATTCTCGATGCTCGGCGTGATCGTACGGGCAAGTTGTCAAATTATATTCTCTCGCCATTATGGAATTGCGTTGGGCGCGCAGCGATTTGGACTATTAGATCAGTCCTCAGAGAGTTTTGGTCGATTCGCAGATTACGAGTCCCCGGGATACAAGGCTGACATGGCGGAGGGTTCAGCCGAGGAGGAACAGAGTAGTACTCCTGCGCCCGCTTCCCCGCCAGCTGATCTTCGCACTCTGAACACCCGATTGTCGCCGCCTTATCACCACCAGCCCCATCTCCACCCTCGTCTTCAGCATCTGCAGCATCCCAACATGTTGGCGACCGCCGTACCGCCCAGGCACAGCCTGAGCACGCTGTCTCATCAGGTGAAAATGGAAGACGCGTTCGACGGCCCCTGCGACGTGCCATTGAATCTGAAGAGCGAGGTAAGTCCATGAATCTCTATGAACTATAGTCCGCGATCGATTACGATTCGTTCTAATCAGCCGGGAACAGTCTTGGCCGAAACGTTGATTAGTCGATCGATTAATTACTCCGCAACCACCACAGAACTTTGCTGATCAGGCAACGTGACACGTTTTTATTCGAGGGACACTGTAGCCGGGACCTTCTGGCAAATTTTTATCATTTTAAACTTATAATATTGCAAAATTTTGGGAGAATCTGGGATCTCAAAATTCGGGATATCTCGTACGGTAGAGTTCGTTTCTCGTAAGTTTTTAATTTGACAAAGAAAGGAAGACAATTTAAAAAATCGCCGATTCAAAAATGTACAATGTTTCATTTCCAGTATTTTTAACATATGCAACTTCTATCAAGGAATTATTAATTACTTTAATCGTTCAATATTTTTGTTGTAATATTTCCTTCTGGCTACAGTGTCTTAAATATTTGTTTCGTAAACATATGTCTGATTCTGTTGAGATTAGAAAACACATAGCAGAGGCAAATTTAAATGACACGACACATCTGTCTTATGACTATTTTATTTACGAGGAATACTCGAGATATTTCAAATGAAAAAACACTTGAGAAAATGCCATTTATGCTAGAACAGTGCACTTGAACTCTCCTGCCCTTGCACTTATTAAAGAAGCGAGATCACGCAAGAAAGGAGACCTTGCAATACCGATCAACATTGCAGGGTGTGTAAAAATGCTTCGTCGCGGAATTATGCTCTCAATAAATAGAACATTAAATATAACAAACGCCTTCGAGAGAAGATTTTTATGCCAGAATTTTATTTCTTCGACGAAACAACGCATACAGTAGTTGGGCCAAAGCTCGTTAAACGTTACACTGAATAATTGCCCCGGAGTATCCACGGGCAAGATCCGTGGGTGCGCGTCGTCCGTGGACGATTAATAAGAAAGCCCCTCCGTCGAGGCGATCGTCACTCTCGTTACCAACGGTTTTGTGTGTCAATGACAAGCAATTGTCTGCTCAAGTAGCTGCCGCGCCGCGTCCCAACCTAAATCGGCCAATGGTCTCTCTGACCTGTATACCGATTAACGTACAAAACAAAGCGTGTCGAACGACTTCCATGTGGATGGACGGGGTCAACGAACAGAGGCTCATTCTTTCTGCGAAGATTGCACAACACACGCGACCGCCTCGAATCGAGCGTAAAATCTTGCGCCCGGACACGTTCCGACGTACACGCGCCTACGCGATACCACGAAACTAATAGACCAAGATAGAACAAGTACACGGGTTTCTCATTTGGGATTTTCGCTGGATTTCGCAACGCGTCGCGCGGGATCGGTTGCGCAATCGAACACGATTTAGGCGGAAAATCGTACGACGCATAAATCACGCGTTAACGCTTTCTACGACTGGTATATCGGCGGTCCGACGAAATGAATAAAGAAAAAGAAGAAACGAGACAAAGGCGTTATCGGTCGAAACACGTAAGTGGCCGTTGTGCCAATCTAATCTCCATACTTGGTACAACGTCCGTCGGTTGCGTTTAGCCGGCTGGAACAACGCCGCGGTCGCGGGTTATTACCAGAAATTTGCCAGAAAAGGCTGCTCCCGTTAGCCGATCGAGCAGCTCGTGGGAAAATCGTACGTATAGAATGTCAAAGTTACTAACGGGGCTACCAACCGGCCCGGCATGCGCGACTTCTCCGGCAGCGCTAGCACGACATTTGCCTAAGCGTTCGCGCGAAAGACTTCCGCGTTCCAGCTACAGAGTAAAGTCTAATCACAGTTTGTAACCCGCCCCTCCGTCGAAACGCCGGAGCGTCGATCATTTATCAGTCTTGTAATCTGTATCGGAAGATCAACGCGTCAGATCGCCTTTGATCTCTCTTTCCACTGGGGAACCTTATTTATCGCGTATAATAATTGTTTATTACGATCCCGCCGGCTGGAAAAGCTCAGCCGCGCCGAGGCGGTTACACGGTCCGAGGGCCGTTCTACATTTTGTTTTGCCCGCTGGTACGACGTTACTTGCGTGTAACGCGCGGAATTAATATTTATGGGAGGTCCGCCCGGTCGGAATCTTTCGTTCAGACCGTAAAGAAGGAATTACCAGGGCGTTAGTCGAGGACGTAATCGCGTTAATCAGTGTTCCCTATCGCTTGCGTGCTACGATTGATGCGTCAATTTGAGAACGGTATCCTCGATCGTTTATCTCTCGACGTACGTTTTTCATCAATCGTGTTACGTTCTTGCCCGGTTATTTCAACGACGACTACGATCCTCTGAGAACAATGTTGTTGCTCTTTTCTACGCGAAGTTGCATACACCCATTGGTAGGTCTGCTCGAAACACGTGTTTGTAATGTAAAATTAAAATATTTCATCAATCAGGATACAGATTCGTATTATTCTACGATATCTACGCATTCTGTAACTTTTAACATGGAATTTGAGACGAAATAGCGTTTGAAATATTACCCAGCTTCGTCTTCGAAGATCCCGTGGTAGCAATTTGAGTATGGATGCTCGTGAAATAATAATAGGAAATAGGTCGATACGCTGACCAACGGCAGCAGTTAATGTCGGTGTAATCCTAATCGCTAGCGCATTCACGTGGGGGGTGTACCATTAAAGCTCGACAAAGGCACTTTTCCTCGGAACAGCTGTTGATTCGTGCATCAAAAACGTACAATTGGCGGTTGAACAATGCACAACAATGATGCCAATTAGCCGACAAAAGGGAGTAATAGTGCACTAGAAGAGGACCGAGGCGGCAGCCTCAGACTAGAGTCTCGAAAACAGCAGTCTCATCCGCTAGTCCACCGTCCCTGTCCATCCATTACACTATTATCCCCTCAGCAAACACAGGATCCATCCTGGACTCCACGCATGGACTTAATGCCCGGCGAGCCGGGTCTGAGGAGGGAGCATGCAATTTACGCGCAAAAGAACTAGGATGTATCGTGCCGTCCATGCAAAAAGAAATGCCTCTGCTTAACAGGGTACAGCATACATAATAATGTCGCCCGGGCGTTTCCGCGTCGGAGGGTGAGCACGATGAAATATGAAATAGCCAACGACGATCTCCTTATTTGTCCGTATTAACATGTCAAAGCTGCTCACGGTTCCTACGAGGCGTTCTTTTTCCACCATGGCCGCTTAAAATGTCGATCGTTTTAATAATGATTTTTAAAATAAACACGTGATTCGTAAATTGAACGTTTTAGACTGGGGGGATCCCCCTTGAAGCCAGCGAAGAGCGAGAGACGACATTTAAAGAACGATATGTTTTCTCATTCGCTCTCACTAGCTGTCCTCTACTTCGTTTCTCGACTGCTGCCGTCGGCGAAAGATAAAAGCGACTTGGAGACTCGACGATATCGTGTTACATTGTGTAATAATTTCTGTTGGTGTCGAATTTCACCTCCGCTGTTCCAAAGATGAACATGGATCCCGGAACGATGTTCATTTTAAGAATCATTACTGTAGAGAAACATAACGTAATTTGCATACAGTTTTGCATCGAGAGGTTGACAAAAGGGAACAGTTTTATTAAGTCGAGATTTTCTAGTTGTATTCTGAGTGGAAATTTTATTTTGTTGTTCCCGTGTATCTGTGCCAAAGACATTTGTTATTATTTTATACACGTGTATATTTTAGTTTTCGCTGCAACGAAAGGTAGAGATTCCATTGAAATCACAGAGATCAGGAAACTGCGTAGAATTCCAATCGCTCGGACTCTTCTATTCATAGATCATAAATTGTCGGGCCTTTGAGCGGCGTGTTCTCGACAATCCCCTCAATGCCATTAGCAGTTTCCTTTTAATTGCGGAATAACCTCTCGCGAGAATAATGGATAGAGTAACGCTAATAAGTACGCGAATACAGAGACGCGGTTCTCCAAGGATCTGTTGTGCGAGACGCGAGGCCGTCGGTGACTAAACGAGGTGAATGATTGAAGAAACTTCGAAGAATCGTGTGCACGTGACCATGGGCAATTAGTATCCATGGAACTCGCTAAGAATCGGTTACGCTGATGGATCGTATTTACCGTTTGCTATTGGTTTTTTCATAGTCAAGGCGCAAACGTTGCTGGGAATTCGAAAAATATTGTAAAAGTTAAGCTGTTTCCATTTTCGAAACAACTCGATAACTAATTCTTGTTTAGAAAAATTTATTTCGCTAAATATACGGCTGACAATGGCTGGACGTAAAATTTCTACTCTTTTATCAGTAAAATTTGAAACTCGTTTTTCTCAAAGTGATATTTGTCAAACCGAATACCTTCATAAAATTTGTATTATTAGATTATCTAACCAAGTACTTAGGGGTTTCGTGATATACAATATTAAAAACTTTTTGTCAAATTTCTTTTGGAAACATGTGCCGTTTCTACAAAAGTCAATATTAAAAAAAAATCCTATTTGGCTATGTAGAATCGAAAAATTTTAGTTTTTGATTCCAATTGAAAAACCTGCGACCGTCATCGACACCACCATAAAGAGGGTTTCCAGAACCGCTATTCTATATTTAAAAAAAAATACGCGAATTGTACAATACGCTCTTGTCACGAAATTCCACATTTATTCTAGTCTTTCCTAAGAAAAAATTGCGAGCCTTGAATCCAGCTCGAGTCAATCGAAATAAGCCCAGAATCCGTTTAGCAGGAAACCGTGCAATCGAAATCTCAGCGAATTCCTGGTCATAAATCGGTATCCCGGTTCTCGTCGTACGTCTTCCGATTTGTCTTCGCCTAACGATCGCGAAAGAATAACGGTTGGAAACCAATTAGAGATGTGTCGTCTGTTTTCGCGGATGCCTGGAACACGGGGACGCGGAAACGCAAGAAAGGCACTCGACGTCGCAGAAATTCCCTATAAATTTATCTAAAGCGGCTAGTGCAACTGTCATCCAATTTCTAGCCACTCGTTAACTAGTCAACGAGCGCGAGCGTTGAACGACCCTGGATAACTACGCGCTCACGGTACGTCAACGCGAAACACATCGAGTGCCTTTGACGATCGCAAGAACTGCGGCAATCGGCTGCGCGTCGATACGTATCTGCGAATCAGAGATCCGTTAAACAGCGGATAGATGCATCGTCACGGATTTTCGGTACGATCCCCCGAACGATATCGACGAGAACGTACGAGGACCATCGCGAGGCGGCCCTCATCTTTGCCAGAAAACCGTCGCGCCACTCGAGTCCCTTCGTTGCGGCATCAGACTTTGGACTTTGACGCGAAATTCTTGGTCCGTTCGATGGGATCGATACCTGACCGCCGATGGCCACGCGGAGGGCCTTAAGGCGCATTCCACCTTGATGGCCACCAGTCCGGACCGTAAATGCATCTGTCAAGAAAGTGATTGAAGGCAAACGAGGGGTGCTCGGCCAGGAAACTCGGCCGACTTCGCGTTCGGATCTCATTACCTCGGTGGTTCATTTCACCGAGTCAATCGGGTTTCGATCGAATTTCACAATTACTGCGATAGTTGTTGTGCTTCGGACCAAGGTTGAGGTCCACAGATTCGATGATTCGACGGAAATTTACCTCCCTCCCGTTGCCTTGCGACCGTCTCTTTATCGTCCGTCAGAAATACACTGTTTCGTTAGATCCTTCAACGCGTTGACTGTCAGACCAATCCCCTCAAATTGTCCACGAAAACGGAACTCTGTTTTTACAGGATTGGAATTGGTTGGAACTTATTTTTATAGTCTTTTTAAGATTCAAAAGTCTTATCTAGACTTATTTTCTTTAGTATCTATTCTTGAGAATTAATCTTTTTAGCTGCTTAGTAAAAAATCATGTCACTCAAATGTAAGTGTTCTATATATAATAGAGGAAGTTTGGAACAATCTTTTTACATGAAATTTTTAGGTTTTACTGCTGTAAAAATTCTACTAACAAGTAAACCTACCCAACTGATACTCACTGATTTGAATTTGACGTACTTATTAAACACCGAAAAATATTAAATACGTGTTTTTTTGTTTCGGCTAAATACGCTTTTTAGGGGTAGAAAGTACCCCGCAATCTCTGGAGATGGAAACGTTTGTGGCTAATTATTTCTTAAAGGTTACAGTTTCTGTAAAAAGTACTAGATCCAGAGTTGTACAGTTTAAAGTGATACACTTGATGGCGTCCTTGAAATCGACCTTGAGGTCGATTTTCAAGGTCATTTGAAAATCATTTCGTTTATCAAAGGGAGTATTTTGCTTTTCACCCCGAGAATCGATAGAGCGTAAAATTTTACATTCATTGCCAGAGCGTTGGTGGTTTGTAAATGAAACAAGCTTCTGTAATTTAAAATTGTTTATTGATTCAACCAATTAAGGCAAGAGTAGTAATAATTCGATCAATAAAGAAATTAAAAGTTGTTTATTCATTCAAATAAGGTAAGATGTGTGATCGAGATCCAGCCAGTGAAGGCGATTTCATAATTTCTTTTCACATATGTCTATGAATATAAATTCCATGGTAATTGGCATTATTCTTTATATTCATGACAATAATGAGGAATAGCTGTATCTTCTATGGCAAAAAAATGCTCCATACACAGAGAGTTAGTACACCACGCACATTTTATTACTGCAATGTTATTGCAGATTTTGCAGACTGTACCGCAATTCTTTAAACAGAAATCGACAGGCGTTTCACATCTATCTGGTTTTTCTTGAATATATCCACTTTTCCACCAAGGCATATTTAATCATGTTTTGGAATCGGGGTGACGAAAATTGAGTGTGGATTAATGATTGAATTTTGAGGATGTTATTCCTCAAATGTAGGTTAATATTATAATTGTATAAGAGAATTAAGTCCGATAATTGTTTCAGGAAGTTTTTCCACGGTCTGAATACGTAGACATCCAATGGTTGAATGAAGCCAGTTGTTCCCGCAGGAATTGTAAGGATTTTTACTTCTTTATTATCCTTGTCTATATTTTCAAATTATATTTTCATTCTGGAAAAATTATTTTCGGTTGCGGGGATCAATTACAATAATTTTTGGTGAATGGACACATCCCCGAAATCTTGCGCATTTTCGAGAAAAAAATTCAGTACGAGCGGAACTTTAAACGTTAATAACTTTTTAACGAAGCCTCCATAAACAAATTGGTATTCTTGATTTTCGTCTTATGTTGGCCTCTACTATCGCTCATTAAAATTTTTACTATAGGTAGCCGAACACCCTGTATAGTAACCTCCCCCTTTTCGAAATCTGTTAAAAAAAAATGAAAATTTCTAATATAGCATGAATGTAACGTTCAATTTACAATTAGAGTGACATTTCATGTTTTCTTATCTTTACTTCTATTCCGAAGTTACTTACAAAACTTTTTTTCTCCTTCATATTTTTTCTATGAGCCTATTTTCCCATACCGTCTGATTGTTCCTTTTTTGGGAAAATAACACAACAAATCAATTCTGAAGACAGATTAGAGTCATCGCATAAAATTACTGATTATAAATACAGGATGCGTTCAAGGTCCGGCAACTGCTAAATCCGGTCAGTCCCACTTATTATTTACAAATTTAATTGACCTTGAAAATCGACTTGAAGGTCAATTTCAAGGACACCATCAAGTGCATCACTCTGAACTATACAACTCTGGATCTAGTACTTGTTTCAGAAACTGTATCCTTTAAGAAATAATTAGCCACAAACGTTTCCATCTCCAGAGGTTGAGGGGTGCTTTCTACCCCTAAAAAGCGTATTTAGCCGAAACAAAAAAACACGTATTTAATATTTTTCGGAGTTTAATAAGTGTGTTAAATTTTATTCAAATCGGTGAGTATCAGTTGGGTAGTGTTAGTAAGTGAGACTAGATTTTATAGTGTGATGTCGATCTTAACTTGCTTGACTTGAGGGTAATTTTACCTTCTTTTCCATTGGAATATTTTACTCGATAAGTAAATTGGAAACTAGTATAACCATAATTTGCCATAGAACTTATTTTCACAGTCTCGTTAAAATTCAAGAGTCATATTTAGATTTATTTTCTTTAACATTTAATCTTGAGAATGAATTGTTTTAGCTCTTTACTGAAAAACTTTGTCACCCATATGTGGGTGATGTGGCAGTCAATGTGTTAAAGGGGTCTTTCGAGAATTTTGAAAAACAGATTGGACGAAATTTGTGAAAACAACGAAGCTACGTCGTCTAGGGGGAACATTACCTAACGGTTTAAGGAAATTATATGATAATAATAAAATTATAAGTCCATTTAATGACTCCATGTAAAGGTTGTTTTAAGTAAAAAATTTTCTTCGAGTTTAGTACGTTTAATATTTTCAGAAAAAAATATTGAAAAATTGGATTAACAAAATCGAATTTTTTTTGCATTTTCTTTTAGTATGTGGTCTCGAAAATATATTTATCAAATATTAAATTGAAATTTGGAAAACTAACGAAGTTATAGCCTCCTGAAATGTACCACGTGCAGGTATAACAACTGGACGTGAAACTTTAAAGCTGTTTTTCTCAAAACTACATTTTTCGGTACTGCGTAGACAATAACATGCAAACTATTCAAGATATCAACATCAAATTTATGCAGTATCTTTAGAACTCGTCTCTCTATCGCATAAACTAGGATAACTGCGATATATGCAATACTTTTTCTTTTATTAACAAAAAAGCAACCGAATATATGAAAATATTCAGTATCTTTTCGTAAAATAGCTGCCATTGTGCCATTTTTCATTTTTTTGAAAAGATCACAGTTCATGCGTTTATCAAACTTATCTATATTAAGAATATCTTCGTTTTTTGGATTTCGAATAACAAAAACTGCGTAATTAATAGATATTATGCGTTGCAAAAATTCGTAAATATAGTTAAATATATAATAAATATACCCACAAAACCCGGAGTTAATCGCTCTTTCATAGCCTGCAAAAAAAAATCACAAAGAAACATGTATTTGTTTTGCCTACAAAGTAGAATGGCCCCTTAAGTGAAAAATCGATCCGAGCATTTAGTCCACACACTTCTGGCGCCATAAAGTTAGCCTTCCTCCTCGAGACGGGCCTGCAGTCGATTCTCAAAAGAATTTGTTCAAGCTTCTAAACTATTTATCCTCAAAATGTAATCATAAGAATAGTGATAGCATTGTTGACTATTGTTGAGACTAAATTTAGTCTTTTACGGTTCTCAGATTGTATAAGTGAACGAGGGGGGAGCAACCGTTACGCTTGTTTAAGCATCGTCAACTTCGTGTCCGTGCGTGTAAGTCGTGAAGATCAAAGAAGCTTTAAGTAAGATTTAAGAAGCGAGGAGGTAAACCGGTATCGAATTCGAGGAGGACCGTAATCGTTGGCGCGATAATCGGAAATCAATTTCTTCCTGATCCCCGGTAGCTCCCGGAATTCATAAAACAGCTTCGCGAGACGGACATCATGGATTGGAAAATCTCCGATTTTATGACGCACAATCATACTTGCCACTCGCGGAAGGTTTACTCAGCTAATAGAAAAAAAAGGATCCTGGTCGGGGGTTGGGGGAAGCTGGAGGGGCTCGACAAGCGCCGTCCGTGAAAGCAAGGCAGGCAGAACGACGTCGACGAAAACCTCGTAAAAAAGGTTGAAAAAAGGTAGAGAAACGGAGGCAGAGAAAGGGAGCGAGAAGAGTGAAAAGGTGGGGTGGTTGGTGGCGCGTGGGAGGGCGGGGAAGGGGTGATATCCCGTCGGCCGACGGCTCGTCTATTTCTCCCGCTTGCTATTCGCGGAGTGATGGAATGTTTATCAATAGATTAATCTCGGAGATCGGCGTGCGGCTCCGCACAATCGCTGGAGCGGACTCCTCGATTGCGATTAAACATAAAAGTATTATTTCAATCTGGCCCCTCCGCTACGTTCGCCGTACATTCAGGCTCGGCCGGTATCTATATGTACCGGGCGAACATACATCCCCCGATAGATCGGGCATTTTTCCATTAGATTGGAACTTGATTAAATTGAAAATCTGTCAATTTAGGAAAAAGCATCCGACAGCTTATATTGACGGTGGACATTATACGCCAGTGGCCAGGCAACGAGGCAGAACTCGTTGGCCTGACAACTCGCGCAGATAAAAACCCATCGTCGCGAGGAACGGACTCTACTCGGCCACGGGCCGGTATCCGCTTTTTGCTTCCTTTTTGCGCCCTTGTAAAATTAATTGCCGACGCTCTTTGAGGGCGACGCTCTCGTCGCGACGGGCCGATCCCGGAAATTTGCTCACGGTGTGTGTCATCCGTTCAATCTCCACGCTGACGACCTCGGATCACCGCCGTCCGGAGAACGATTCTTTTCGTAATCGACGATTATCGCGTTTGTGCCCTAGAATAACGTCATTTCGCTCGATTCTCCCGCAGCCCGTAGCGTTTCAGGCCTCCCAGTCGAACGAGAAACAATGGCCCACCCACCTTGGGGTGCAAGAAAACTAGTATTCTAATTTTTATATACGTTACATTGAGTGCGTTTTTATTTTATTATTTATTCCACGAATTTTTTGATACCATCTTTGAGGGCTTAACGAGAAATATTTTGTTTATAAACTTGATAAGTTGGAATATAAGAAATACTTAAAGTAAGATACGAATGACTCAGATAACCCTCTACAATGTTCCCATTTCATAATTCTGTTAATAAAAATATGAATTTGCATGAAGATCCGCAGTCTACTAACGAGAAACAGTGGCCCACTCGAGGCGTGCAAGCAAACGACTATCAAACTATTGAAATTTTTATATACGTAATCTTAGGTGTGTTTTTATTGTATTATTTATCAGTGATAATTTCTGCTACTTTTCTCCCCCAATGATCCACGAATTTTTTGATACCATCTTTGTTGGTTTGACGAGAAACATTTTTGAAGGGCCTCCGAGTCCAATGGTAACCAATGGACCATCCAGAGAGAGTGCAAGGATATGATCAAACTATTAAAATTTTGATATATGTAATATTAAGTGTGTTTTTATTGCTTTTACAAAAATTGATTCGTTTCTGTTACTCTTTCCACCCAACATTCCAACGAATTGTTTAATACCATTGTTGAGAGTTTGACAAGAAATAGTTTTAGAGAGCAATTTTAATTTTGGAGCTTCTTTTGTTTAGATGATTTTGTAACGACCCAAAGAGGTGTTAATTCGGAGCTGAATCGCGTGAGTAAGGGGGATGCTCCATAATTTCTCAGTTTAAGTCCTTAATCCTCGAAATACACATGCAGAATCATTTTGACTTACACTAGGCTTGGGAAATATATGTAAAAATATTTTACACTCTATACGCGAAAGCGTAATTTTCGTATACTTTTTATAAACGAATTGATTACACTTTGGGTATTCTGTATTTCGTATCATCACCGACGCAAATACAGCATCGAGATCGTTTTCGCGACTGTTCTGGTATTGTTTCCTTCAGTCTGTTTATTGGTCTATTTACAGCTTGAAATACACGTGCTGCATGTGCGTATAATACTATACTGTAGTCTTCATATTTCACGCGTTTGTAATCTAAATAATTTCCTAACTAAATACTGTAACAAAGTTCGATAAAAACAGACCTTAAAAGATTTCAGAAGAAACTATTCATGATCGCCCTATTTGCGATTGATTTTGAATTAGTAAAATTATTAATGAACAAGAAGTATTACAAGCAACCTATTATCTTGTTGAAATGAAATAATTAGAGACGTTGTCACTTCCGAGACAGCCCATTTGCAAGTGTCTTCCGACGTTTCACAGGCATTCTATAATAATTTGTATCGTTAGGAATTCGATGATGCACCGATACCGAAGACACTGACCCGTTAAGCTACTCTCACGTTCCACTTTCCGTAGAAGTTGCTCGATAAGGAAACAAGGGATTTGTTCCTTTATTTAGTAAGTCTCTAGGGACGCGGAGCAGCTACGAACGAAGAAATTTCCATAACTTTGATACACCTGTTCATCGCTGAACTTTACGATAGTAACGTGCGAATATCAGCCTCTAACACCTCGTGCAGATCTACTTAGCACATAATTAACGTCCTATCTGGAACTCGCTCGTCTGACGAACCGTCCTTCTGCAATTAATCAATCCCATATTACAGCTAATTTTTGTGGTTATTCTAGAAATTACATAAAATATTTACATAGATCTATGTATGTCAAGTGGTAATACAATGTTCCAAGTGTCTACCAATGCGATGTGTTTTTTCAACAAGATTCTAAAATTCATATAAAAATCACCTTCTCAAATTTTTTGTATTTGAGCACGTCACCGAATTTTGCAACTAAGACACGTGTTTCTGTACAAGAAAGCACGCAACAATAATAATTTAACATTGTCGCGTAAGAATTACTAGTCCGATTACAAGATCCGCCGACACTCGACGCTGATCGTTTACAAGCGTGGATACCTAATTTAGTATAATCAGTCAGACGTGTGTTCGTGGGTATCAACGCGCCAGTAAGTGTGTATTTAGCCACAGATCGTTTCTTAACGAGATACCAGGAATCCATTTGAAAATGCTTATTAAAACCACTATCCCCGTGGGTTGTGTCCGACCGAGCGCTGCGAGCGTCCAATCAATTATAAGATCGTCGTGAGAATCTTCTCCGAATGTAGGCTGCACCGTTGCTGAAAATTCTTTTTACGAACGTTGCTTCCTTACCGTCGACTTTTTGCGACCATTCGCGTTCGCTGTCGCGACTTTTTGCTCGTGTCGGGCGTCTTTTATCGCGCTTTCCTTTGTTTATTCTAATTCCGCGGCGCACAGCAGCGGGCAGAAAAGAAGCTCGTTCGGGCCGGGCTTAGCCCGAGAGACGGTCGAGATAATTCGACGATTAGGCGGAACATAAGCCGGATAACATTATCTCGACTGATTTAAAACAGTATCTTGCGCGGAGTAACGCTAAGCACCGCGGGAAACGTGATTGCAATTCGCTTGGCCGTATATGGCACCATTGTCCAAACCAGTTCGATGTTCGCCGCGCAATCGAGAACGTATTACGCTTACGATAAGGCGTCGCGATTGCGGCAGATATATTTAATTGAAAATGCGGCCCGTCCTAACGATAATGCCACGCACAGAATTCCATGGTGGCGCGGTCGTTATTAAATAATTTAACTGCTCGATTAAACGTGTTCCCCGTATGATAATTTCTAGATTACCAAGATTTTATTTGGACGATTCCACCCTAGGAATGTCCGCAAGTATCACTGTTTCTATTTTAACCTGTCGTCCAGAGACTCGCAACGTCGCTTCAAATTTCTCGCCATTCACCTTCCAGACGCATAACTTGCATTTATAAATATTCATGGATCGCGGTATCTCGAAATTGATAAACGATGAAATTAACGCCATTGCTGCTGGGAAATTTTATTTCAGCATAATCAGCGAAAGGAAGATTAAATGAGAATTTGGACGATTTCTTAATTACAAATTCGGTTTCAGGGAAAACGAGACGAGTATCGTTAAAATATTTTACCAACCCGGTAAGGAAACGGGCGTACATCCCGGGTTTCAGTATCGTTGCTTTAACTCGGTCCAGTCCTTCGGTTTTCTTGTCGCGGGGCGCGGGAACATCGAGAAAAGTTTGCCAGCTAAATTTCCATGACCCGGGCAACGGACTCTTCCTACGGCTTGATTAAAGACAATCGTGAGGCAGGAAGAGCCGCGGATAAGTCACGGTGCAATCGCGCGCCACGACACAGCCTTTTAAAGTAGGAAACTCGCCGGAAACTAGCGGCCGCACGGTACCTAGAACTCTCCTGTGCGGTGCCAAATAACAATGTTGAATCTCATAAACAAGGAGACAAGACAAATACCCGGCTGGCCGGTGGTCCAAGGGCGCGGAGTGGACAGAGTCCGTTCCACCCATCCACCCCCAACGGGGATGGGAGACTCTGCTGGTAATTTCACGGTGTCTTGCATCCCTGAGCCACCCTCTCTGGCACTCCCCTTCGCAGCACTCGCCGTCCGAAGCCGCGCGATACGTTCGCCATATTCGTGCGCCGGGGCCACACATTATGATCGACGTTCGCCGCATTAATCGAATGCGATCTGGCTGCTGCGACGCGTGTCTCGGATAACTTCTCCTTTCCACCCGCTACGTCTCCATTTTTATTCACAAACGCGATCCCCACGAAACTTCTCGACCTTCCGGCGCCAGAATATTTCTCTATTAAACAAGCATCTTGGGTCTTGATATTATCGAAGCGTCCATTTGTTAAATTATGATTGCAACTTAAAGTATTTTCTAGTATTCAAACTGGTTCTCTAACCGTTCTATAGTGAAATATGAATTGTTGTTGTCAAGGGAAAATAATGAAACACTACTGGATTATTTCTTATTGTCATCTAGCCTGTAATTCTAATATTCAAAATAATTATATTATAGTTTGCCTAACCCTAACCAGTGGACTCTGGTTCGGACCCATGCAAACGATTTTGTTCCACAATCTTGGAGTCTTGATTTTAATTAAATAACAATACGAAGTGAGTTTGTGAAATTAACGAAATATATAATAATTTCCTATTTCAGCCCTCGCCCAGTAGACTCTGGTTGAGAGTCATGAAAACTGTTTCTTCCACAGTCTTGCATTCTCAATTTTAATTAACATTAGAACTACCGAAAATTATAATGTATTTATTTGTATCAAAGAAATTACATAAAGAAGTATTTATGTAGTATTTTATGGAAATCCACGGTAAATTTTCAAAAATTCAGTCCAATAAATTTTTTACAAGTATTATTATTATTATTTTGACTGCTTCGGTAGTTCTAGTGTTAGATAACAATACCAGAGTTTGTGTGATTAACGAAATTAATGAATAAATACCAGAATACCGAGTGAAAGTGGACCCGAGAGTGTATAATTGTCGCCCAAGTTCTCCAGCCGAGTAAATTCGAAATGCTTGAAACCAGAGTGGCCTGATCTCTATACCGCCCGTTTTAAAGGTCGTCGAAAAATTGCAAAATTCGATGGTTCGACGAACAATGAAGACAGTCAGGAGAGTGGAGTATCGAGTTGAATAACAACGGGCAAAGCAACACGGTGTCTTCGTCGACGAGCAGACGATGTGCGGAGGGGTCATCGGGATTTGCGCGAATGGCCGACGACTTAATTGATCGAGGGCCATAAGCGAATTAGGGATGACCAATGTTCCACGTGCGGAGCTCAGGAATAGAGCCGGGGGAAGACGCCGAGTTAATTCAATTCGAGGAAGGCTGAAGGGGTTTTGGGACGTCTCTTGCGAGACGTAAATTTGCGTACGGCCATACCTCCCCGTACCCGTTCGTCTCTTATCCCCAAGGACGATGGACACTCCGGCAAATTGCACCGGCGACTTGGGTCCCTTTTTTCGTCGGGCCTAGACACTCGGCTTGGACTTTTTTCCCCTCCCCCGTTGTTCCGTTCGAACGGGCCGCGAGTCATAAATCAAATTATACGCTGAGTGAGATTAGATTTCTGTTTGACCACGTTCGAGTTTGGGTCCCGTGGATTCGATGAGGGTAAGGACTGGGCTGCGGTGGCGTAGACCTTCCTCCTTCTTCTCCCTTCCGCGTCATAGCTCCCTTCCATCCTCTGGCCGTGGCACGGTGTTGCCGGCCAACGATAGTGGTGGTGGTGGTGCACTACGAGGTCCAACATTAGTTAACGATTAATCAAGGCGCTTGTAGCTCAACATATATCATTAAACTAGTTAGCGAAGTAGGGTCGGCCAAGTGTGCTGACCACTGGCTACCACCACCCACCCGGCAAACCTCCCTTCAGCCCGACCAACCCCCTTGACCGAGCCCCCATCTTGTTTCCGCGGCCGATCCAACCCTCTGGCGACGTGCTCACGTACCGAACTGAACTCTTAGAGACTCCGAGTTGAACCTCGTCCCTGATGTTTAGCCCGTTCCTACTGCCTGCCAATTGCTCGTTAAACCTCGGCAACGAGCTGGAGTTTCGCAGAGTTTCGAACGAATTCGAGACCAATACGATAATCCTCGACGATGCGTTTATATCCTTTTCTATAACGAATCGCATCGAACTGTTAACGGCGATTCCTCGCGACGAGATCGTCGCCCGCGACGATGTAATCCCAACGGCGAGCGTAACCTTTCGTTTATAACGGACGCAGTGTTTGCACGAACCCTTGTAAATTGCAGAGAAATTCAGGTTAGTCCGGGGCAAGAGAGAAATTCAACGTAGCATAAACTGACCGGTGTATTAGATGCGCGCGTAAATATTCTCGTATTCCGGGGGAACCGAGACCTGGGCTAGGATCACCCGTTTCCAGGTTACCTCCGTCGTCCTTCTACTTCGATTGAACTCGTTCTCCCGTCGTCTCACCTTCGTCGTCCCTCCCACCCTCTCTGTCTCCCGCGTGATACTTGCACACGGCCGATCTCTCGCCCCCATCCCTCCGTCTCTTCTAGTTTTAACCATCGAGAGACGGCCGCATAGCCTTCTGTGCGCCCGCGGGCGTCCCTTATAAATCCTGCAGGACTCCTGCAGGCACTAATGTACGACTGTTTGCGGGTATAACTTGGCCCCGACACGAAGGATAGGGGATGGTGTTTCCAGTACATGCTAAGCCGGGGCTAAAGGCTCGCTAGACCGAGCCATTCCTCACTGCCCTACAGACTTACACCTCCGCCCCCGTGTGCTTGTCTTTGCTTCTTATCCCTAAGCAAATGTGGTCACCGCGAGGAGCCGGGCGCAGGGATTTATTGATGGATTTACGACCTTGATGTTTAGATCTTAGAGTAAGACGAATGGAATCTTGAAATCGTGAGCGTCATTCCGTGTTTAATCTTCATTTAAGCTGTCCCCGTGCCCTGCGACTAGGTGTTTCTTTTATCGAATTGACGTCAGACTCGACGCACCGGGTCGCCGGGAACTTTCAATTAATACTAATCGCGGACGGTGACCGTCGACTTTTCGCGCGCCAAATTTAATCTCGTTTCTCGACTCTTTATTGAACGATCGTAACGCGTTAACGCGTTCGTCTCAATGACTTCTCATCCATGGATCGATAAACGATAATTAGAACACCTAGTTATTTAAGTAAATTTAAGAGAATTCACGGACACTTTATTACGTTCGAAATCGTGCGAAAGTCAGTTCTCCTCGTTACGACTCGAAGCAATTAAAAAGTCGTTAACCTTACATTCATAATAAAAACAAGCTCGAAAAGAAAGATCGCGAATCGTGCCGAATTTCCACGCACGGGCGAGCGAAATCACGCACCGTGGCTGGAGGTAATATAGAGCAAAACGAAAGAATCGTCGTAAAATTTAGAGCAGCAAATTTTGTACATATTTTCGTAGCTAATTTTAAATAATTAGAAAGTGAACTACGAAAGCGTTGCTTCGTTTCGACCGTCGAGAAAACCTTGACCAGGGAAAGTTGGAAACGACCGAGATATCGAGATAAAAAGAATTTCGTGTTTGTAATTTGTGTGTTCGAGGTCTCGTCGACGATGTCTCGAATTGTTTAACGCGTTCTCGGTGAAACGAGACGCAATCCAAAAGGAATAATCTCGAGCACTGAACCTAATGACGCTGGAAGGGGTGCCGCCTTTAGATTATCGACATTTCGAGATGAAGCAGAAGCCCGAAGGGACTGGACACATTAATACCGTCGCAGGGAATCACTTGGCGAAGTTATTTGACCACCACTGTTCATCCTGGGAGATGGTATTAAATCCCTCCCCCTTCTGCCGCCACCCTCTGGACCCACCTTCGGTGGTTCGGACAGACTTGTACCAAGGACCAGTGCTAGCTAGGCACCAGTGTCCGGCGGTGTCGTCGGCAAACGTTTGCTCGACAAACAAACTCAACTCCCGTCCCTGCCTCACCATTGCGCGACTCTGTTTTACTATATAAATGAGATGGTCACCCTAAGTACGGGGTTGAAAGGGATGATACTGTACGTGTGTGCCAGTACCACCCACCCGTTTTCCACCTTGATGACCGCAACCACCGATCCTTCATCTCTGGTCTTCAACCTCGCTCGAAGGCTCGAAGCTGAGTAGTAAGAAATTGGTTCGTTGATTGCAAACCGCTACTAAACAAATTTCCCTTTATCACTGTCTCGCCGCGGTTAATGGAAAAATTGTATGCACACGTTGTTAGGGACTCTTTTAATTTTAGAGAAGATCACGCGCACAGAAACTGTCAAAATACTTTTACACTACGAAACTTTTTTTGGATTTGATTATGATAGACTTCGGAAACCTCCGTTACGTGTTGAATAAATTGACAGCATTGTATTATTAATACGGAATTTAATAGATTATTAAAAATAGATTTCTAGCTTCTTGCGGTTGCAAGGAGACTTTCTACGGTTGAAATTATTGTTTTTGGTTATCGCGGTGTTTCTGTAGGAGGGTGAAATTTTGTTGTAAAGTCACGGGTCGTTGTCTTGCACCTAAGAATAATATAATCCTCCCGTGTAGCGCGGAAGCTACTTCGTATTAATGTTTGCCCCGATATCTGTAAACAGGCATTACCTGTATCTCCGCACGGAGGTGTAACTATCTGCTCGGCGAGCTCGCCGTGGGTTTGAACGTTAGCCGGCCACAGGGATTAGGAACTTCCTTCGGCTGGGTCACCGTGCACACTGTTTGCGCTTCCCTATCGGTATATCGCGGAAGGAAAAGAGAAATTCGTGGCTCGGTGGGTTCCAAATCCGCGTTGATTCGAATATTTCGACCGGGAATTGCGAAAAGACCGACGTCGTACAATATACGCCCTGTCCGGTGCTCTGAAAAGCCTAAAACACTCGGAGACGTCGTTGGTTTGATCGATCATGATTTGAAGATGAAAGTTTATGAAACTAGTTATTATTAGATCGTCGACTAACTGGGACGTAGATTTGGGCGGGAAAATTTGAAAATTAATTGTCTATCATTTCTGGTAGAAATGGTAGAATATTTTTGTATTTTCGGGATGACACGCTCAGGATTCTGACCATCGAAAAAGTAGGAATAATTTGGCAGCCTAGAATTCGAAGGTTTGAGGGGGGTTCGTGTTGCGTGGGAGTCCTAACTGAATTCTGACCAATCTATAACCGCAAAACGAACGGTAATTTGTTAGGGAAACGCGATTCGGCGCGACAGGAAACGCATAGCGTCGAACGCGACGTGAAATATGCAATACTCCGATCTTGCGGTTCGCGTTGGAGCTTATCTGGTAGCGCGAGCCCTAAATCATCGTATTTTTAGTGTTTGTCATCGGCGTGGCTGTGCAATCATCTATATTACGCTGTTTGCTCAGATACGCTACGGGAGGGAGGAATAAAAAGGCCGGTTTGCAAGGATTCATTGTGGACGATAACGCGCTAGCGAGCGATGACACACTGGCATTACCGTAGATGACAGAGTGGTCGGTTTCATTCACACGCGTGCGTATCGCGCGTGCGTGTACGCGGACGGCGGTTAACTGACGCGGAATATTTACATTGTGTGGCGGTGCAATTAAGCCTCGTATCCGGCATCAAGCGTAGGAAATTCCGTGCGGACTAACACCTTGCTCCCTGCTTTCATGCCGCCTGTCTCTGTCCTCGTGACAAGCCGACTGTTCGGTGCTAGACAGGAACTTCCAACGACGTCCTTTTTCCCTTTGTCCAACAACTTTCCTGCCATCGACGAATTTTTGTAATAATCGTCTCGTCTACCACATTTTTCCGCCACGTCCCCCTTCTTTCATTTCTCCCTGGTCCGGGACCATTTTTTGGACGCCCCCTTGTAATTTTCCTTCCGTAATTATTTGTACGGTACTTCTTTTCTTTTTAGATACCGGCGCAATGAAAAACCGTACGGTTATCATTCAAATTCGACGATGGTTAATTAAAATATCGAATCGAGAGGCGTGGAGCGTAGGTTGCAATACAATCTCTTGGACACTTATTCTTTTTTCTCCATTTAACCCTTAATTATTCGCACACAACTGTTTTATTTAAAATTAAATATTTATTGACGCGATTGAGGCTCCTGTTAACATTTTTAAACAAAAAATTAATCCGTAATTACGTTGCATCTGTTTCAATTCACAATTGGCACCTTACGAGGACATTATTCTACTCTGCTTTTAATTTTTCTCGGAATATATATTTCGAATTAGAACTACATATTACATATTAAATAAAAATACTTTCTACTCTTGTTTCATAAATAGTACACGTTGACTGCCACATCACCCACATATGGGTGATATAATTCTTCACTGAACAGCTAAGAAGTTTAATTTTAACGAAGCTGTCAAAATAAATTCAATAACACATTGCGAGTAGTTTCCAATTGTCTAAAAACAAAGTTTCGTTTTCGTGGACAATTTCAAGTGTTTGGTCTGACAGTCACGTGTATTAAAGGTTAAAGGTTTCATTCATCGTAATGAGAACGAAAATAGCATACCGTCTCGGTGGAAGCAAAATCCCTATTCCTATTACTATTACATTTCATTTAATCTTTATATTAATCATCCCCGATAACACAGAACATTAGCGAGCTAAATTATCTTGCTACGAATCTATTTAATCTCCGAGATCGATGTAAGGAGCAGCAAAGAAACAGATTTAATAATAAAGGTTCCATAAATAAGTCTCGCCGAATTTATAAATGTTTCTCATAATGAAATTCCATTTTCGCTTGGGGACACTTGATTCAAATCTCCTAGCCATTCAACTTGCAATACAAGAAAAGCGTATCTATTGTTTCGAGATAATCAAGAAACTCTACAATTCTACATCGTCCATTGAAGAAGTGAATATCTGTATAATAATCGAAGTATTACATCAATTGTAAGCCTAAAAATAGCCACTCTTGGACTTGTGTATGTTTAGAAAGGTTGGAATTTTGAACTCGGACAAGAAATCAAGAAACTCTACAATTCTACATCGTCCATTGAAGAAGTGAATATCTGTATAATAATCGAAGTATTACATCAATTGTAAGCCTAAAAATAGCCACTCTTGGACTTGTGTATGTTTAGAAAGGTTGGAATTTTGAACTCGGACGAGTGGAATTGTCGGTTGAGCGAATTTTACGGAAAAAGGGTTGAAATTTACGAAGTAACTCGCAGTGGGAAGTGAACTTCGATCGTTGGGTATCGATCAGGACTCTACGACGAGGGTGTAACTGTTTCTAACCCTCGTAAGGGAATTCCAGGCTTGAATCGGGTGGGCAACGTTCGGGGAAACGTTTCAGAGAATCGTTAACGTACCCTTGACTCGAATACACCTTGCGGATGATTGTCCTTGGGGGCCCAGGAAGATGATTGTCTGCTCACAACGGGATCAGGAGCCTTTCTTCTGTTCCTCGAATGTTCGGACAGCGCTTCGGAAAAGGCTAAACGAGAAAATGAACACGACGTAACGAGAGAGGACATTAATTATCCGCAAGGTTGCTCGCGAAATATTTGCTCGACGCTGTGACTCTCGCTCGAAATAGCGCGATTAGGATATCTGAAAAATTTATATTTTTGCAGGGGATTCCGTGAAAATTGTATCGTTACGCGGTGATATAAAAGTTCCCGGAGATATGTATATTAATTCGGAGCGCGACACTCGTCCTATTTCGCGTTTACTCGCGAACAATGAAACGCGGTGTAGCGAAATATTTCATTCGTTCTCGAATTAGCGAAATTGGAAATCACGAATAGTTCCTTAAGATTCGCCAAACGATTCGATAGCAAAATTTTGTTCTTAAGCAATCAGAATATCTGATAGATCCAAAATGAAATTAATAAAAGTTTAAATAGACCTGGATGTGCGAAATTCGAAATTGGATTTCTCTTCGAAGTATTAATATTAGATTACAAATATAGTAACAGTAATATTTCTAGGAGTTGGAATTAATTTTGCACAGCTAATTATGATCAACCCTCGATATCACGTATCAGTCCATGTATCATTCTAGTTTGCTCTATCGATCGGAGGTATCGATTTCAGATCGAAAGATAGCAGATCATTACGTTCAGTGTACTACAGGATAAAATCTAAGGATTTACTGTAATCGTCTAAGCTGCTTTTCAGACCTAATACATTCATGAAGTTGTAGTAGTTAAACGTCCAGCAGAATTTGCATTACATTCTCTCGTGTTGAAATGTCCAATTAATAGAGTATTAATTTCATTCCTTATTGCAACATTCGTCTGTGATGATCAAAATAAATTCTAATTGCGAGGATCTCGTACGAACAACGACGACATCCGATGCAATGAAGATTCATAGATGGAGAAATAAGAATCGCATGGTATCGGGAAAGCTTCGGTTACTGCCATTAAATTTATTTTTATTAGGATTCTTAGAATCAGAAGAAAGTCGCTGATGGTTTCAGATACGAGAGGAATGTAATTTCACGTGTTTAAGTACGTTAAAAAATTTGTGGGCCTTGCAGAACAAAATACACAAATAGGGGATTCATAAACTTTCTAGAAAATTGTTTGTTTAAAATGTGTTACAATTTTTTAATATTAGAACCGAGAATTTACATTGGGAAACCCGTTGGTTTCAATTTCTTTTTTTAATTACATATCTGTTATTTAGCTGTTCAGTTTCTCGACGTACGTTGCACTTTCCCTATTAACAGTCCAACGTATTTTGTAGGCTGTGCCTAAATTATTCTCTTACTATAATTTAGTACTGCTTTTTAAGAAAATGTTTTACACTCAAATGCTTTTTCATTTAAACAGTTTAAAATTTTTCGAGAGAAATATAAGCTTGAGGAATTCGTATGGTTCTTCTTGAGATTAATTTAATACAATCAAATGGTAAATTATATTTCGTGGTAAGATATTCAAAAAATATTTGTTTTCATGTAATCGTGCTTAAAAATTTTATCTTTTGTTATTGGTATCTGAAGCAGAATGAATACCTTCTAAATATATAAAAAAATCTTAATAAAGCTATATAATAGATCTTTCAAATTTTCGAGTCATCCACTTTCTAGTTTCTATTTTGACGTTCCTACAACTGAGAATAATTTCTATCAACAATAAAATATTGAGATGCCTCTTTCGAGACACATCGTCTTAGACAGTAGCTACACAGTCTGACATTTGTTTTTATCCATTTATCTGAAATATGAAATAACGAGTGATCGAAAGGTTCTCTCATTAGAACAAATTCATCAGCTTGTTCCGCATTATTTTCACCTGGAGTTGCGCAACAGCTGCCGCGCCCAGTTCGAATGATCAAGGGATCGGTGTTTGCGCTTTCTTGAATTACTTCTGTCCGCGAGAGCCCGAGCAATCAATTCCTGTTCCTTCCGTGACGTTGGTCACAAGACGACAACGATCCACGAAACAATGGGAGCGAGTAGCAGGGTGGGACGATATCGTGCTCGAGTCCTCTATCTAGTCGGTTCTATCTTTTATTAGCATCCCGTAGAAGCTATTCCGTGGCCCTTTCTCTATCGCCCAACCTATCCAGGCAGTTTCTCTCGGGTCTCGAGCGTTTCGCAGCCTGGTAGGAGTACCAGAAGTGCGTATTTACGAGCGTTCCCGTCCATAAAGCAACCTCGCGCCTGATTTTGATACATTCTCCGCTCGCAGCACTATCTCACGCGCGAATACGACCCACGTACCCATACACTTGGGATTTATGGTGATGCAGCGGAAGTACCGCGATAGTTCTGTTTTCTGGGTATTCAGGATTTTTTAATTCCGGTACGCGTTCGCGTTCCGTCGACCGGCTGACGCGTTTCAGGCTTAACGCACGCTTTTCGGACGGATTCGCGTTAAATATTGCTACCAACGGCCGTGGACGGTACTCCTGCCGCCAATGGACGACCTTTTGATATCAAGAACAGCCCCACGAACAGTCATCCGTTGTTCAATGTACGGTGAAAATTCTCTGATCGCTTGTGACACAGTAGAACCTCGGTTATTGCAACTTTGATTACCCCGTTCGTTGCAAGTGGCGGGGATAGGATATGCGGTGCCACCATTTATTGGATCGTCTATCTTAGTCGCTGCAGAAACGTTGAACCTTAATTTTACCACAATAATAATTGAGGTTTTAAGAAGGTTTTAAGAATTATTACTTAATAATATTAGTTTGGGATTTAGAACATGAATGAACGGTCAGAAACATGATTCCTGTGTTTAGACACTTTCTTTAAAGTAATTCTCGTGACAGTCTAAATATATTCTTAGAAGCTAGAAAATAATTCGTTATCCTTGATTTTCATCTCATTCTGGTATCTACATGTTCTTCTATAAGTAAACGTGGAATAGTTGCAGCCGTAGCCTGCGAGCAAACATTTTGACCCTGGTTCGAATCCTGATAAAAATATCCTATTCTATTTAAGGAAACGTCGATAGTATCGAAAGCTCGAAAAGTAGTCTAAAAAGAAATATAGCGTTGCGCATCGAATTGTCAGAGACGGTACGATCTGAGGGGTGGTAGGCGTTTCCAGAAATTAAGCGTCATTTATCTCCGTGACAGCGAGTAGGAAATGGAATTCTTGTGTAATTTTTGTCGAGGACGGTTAATAAAGCTACGCGCACCAAATAAAATACCAACACTTTCCTAATATCTTTATTAATAGCTTATCGAATATATCCTTCTCTCCACGCGTGCACGGTTCGTTTTTTCCGCTCATCATTTTTCTGCTCGGCTAATCTCTCCAGACACACACACACATACATCCACTATTCCTTACACTTGTGATTCTGCATAAGTACACAACAACCTGAAATTCAGTGTACTAATTTTCATTAAATATAATCAACTGACAATTTGAAAAAATTACTTTAATCTCTGACGAAAGAAAGAAAAATCCACACAAAGTTTATTTCAGCGAGGTTTCTGGCAAAATTGTCGATCTTGCTGTCGAGCAAACAGGGACGTAAGGAAAATGATATTTTGGTGTCGCGAGAATGGGGTGAAATGGGACGAGGAATAAGTCGGAAGTCGGTCTAGTGACGAGAATAAAAATTAAAACAAAAGGAGGCGTCGCGTCTGCCGGTGAAATGTATTATTAAAATATACATTTAGGCGTTGGGGGAATAATGACGTGAGAGCTCGATTATGCAGGAATAAATGTATGGGGAACGCGGAGAAGGGCGATACTGATATTGGGTGTACACTGGGCAAGGGGCATTCGTCCGGACCCGCGCGGATATATAAGCGTCTCTGCATATCGTAATCACAATATTATGCTGAAATTGGAAGGGCCGAGTTTCCCATTTCTATTTTAATGGCTTCGGGGATTTCAAACGGGTCTGAGCCAAGCGTCGCGTAATAACTTGTATCCCTCCGTCGAAAAAAAATATCGAAAGGCCCTGGGACCCGGTTTACGATTCCCGTTTTTCATTCGCGCGAGTATTTTATTAAACATTACCGTTCGCGCCGCGAGATGAAACGTTCCACGAGGGTGTTTCGGAATTCTCGCGTACCTTTCCAAAAACGTCCCCGCGCTCTTGTGACCGATGGCACACACACACACACATACACACGTTAGGGTACAGGTTTATTTTCTCCGTGGAAAGTTAGCGAACGAAGACTGGCAACGATCGCGCGACATTAGCATAATGCATGTCGCAATTACAGTCGTAATTGCCCAAGTTGTTGGCGACTCGTATCGATCCGATCTCACCCCCTTCAGCCCATGAAGGAAATGGAGCGTCTCTTTGACGACAGTTTTTTCTATAACGTACCCAGCGTTACGAAACGTACACCGAAGGTTTAATGCAACCTTTCGTGACGAGAAACTAAGCACTTGCTACTTACGGCCGCGATATATTATACATATTAATATTCGTTGCGCCAAGTAATTGGAAACTTACTCGCGGAGGGTCCTTTGAGTGGAACAGAACTGAAAGTATAGGGGACGGTACGAGCATAATCGTATTTTAAATAGCAGAACTTCAAACCCTTTTCGTTGAAAAAATTTCTTGCTAACAATACGGGTCGTTTGTGCGAAATTGTAATTACTCGTAAAAGGAATAACGGACGTTTGAAGTGAAAGTTTTTATTAAATTACAAACCTTGAGAAAATGGTACGAAGGTGTTTCTATTTCCACAGTGTTAGAAACTTGTAAAATTTATATAATCGAAAGATTCAATGGCAATTGCCAATTTTAATTTTTACTCGAGACTTTAGGAGAGCTGAAAGAATGAGCAAACGAAGATGGCGGCTGTTTGGATTGAATGGGTAGAAAATATCGATCGAATTATGCCGCGGCTAATTGGAAATTAAATACATTAGGTGTCGATGGTCTTGGATACACAGCCAAAGCGATGTCGTTGCCGGCTGTTTTACGGGAAAGAAAGTTCGCTGGAGGGGAAGGATGAAAGTTTACTTCGGTGGACGAGGGGGGTTGGTGGTCGGTGAGAATGACTCCGAGAAGTTAGGATCCATGAGAAAGGAGTCTGTAAAGTTGCTGGAACTTTTTAGCAAGAATTAATCACCGGAAGATGGTGACTGGTCCTTATTAAATTGCGACCTCGCCATTTATTTCGATGCGGTTAGTCCTAACGATTCAATTTGCGCCACCGGCATTATGCGAGTAAATTATACGGAATGACGTCTCCTGTTACTTAATCGCGGCTAATTCCCGGAAATTTCGCGCGTCCACGTAAATTTCGTTACACGAATTCCACGGGAATCGTTAAAACTCCCCTGGAACATCAAATTCCGCGTCTTCCGTTGCAGTTGCTATTTCCAACCTTCAAAAAGAACGATCGTAGAACACGTTCCATCCGGTTGCCTCGCGAATTTTACCGGAAGAAAGTGAGAGTTTCGAACGAAACTAGGGCAAAATTTCGTTCTAGTAATAGATAATCGATAGGACCAATGCATCGTAATTTATTCATGATGTTTATTCGATCGAGACATCCAGATTCTTGCGGATTTTAATTTTTACTTACGGGGTAAAGGATCAACAGTTGCAAGAATGAATTGGCTTAGAATTCTTTAAAATTGCAGAAAATGTTACTTATTATTTTGAAATATCAAAACACTAGTGCAGTGGTTGTTTTATTAACTTAATTGATTCTACTAAAATTGTCAACTTCGATCGAAAAGGGTTGAAGAAACAGTGGGGTACAGTCCTCTCACGAAAATATCGACGATACTGGAGACATTAAATAGTTTATCAGTCGATGTTAAAAATATTCAAAGCATAACAATATTTAATTCATTCGTACCTGCAGATATCGCAGTCACATTAAAATCTACAAAAATTGATTCTTTCGTTACATTAATATTTTGTTGGTAAACGTACACAATTCTCCATAAACTCAATTGTAAACATAAACAGCTCTACATATATCGGTATAAAGTTTCAATTTATTTTGGTGTTTTATGCTATATTAAATTTTATTATACAGATAATCTTTACCAGAATACAATAGTGGCTGTTTGTAATATTCAATACAGCTTTTGGAGAACATATAATTGCTATGTGTAGTCAGCTCGATAACTTTCTTCGTGTACTTCTCTTTACAACAAAGGAAACGACGTTAAAATTTTTCGACGATCGAAAGCAGGAACGTTTGCACGGATTTTCGGGTTCTAGTTTGCATAATTTTATGAAACTCTGGGTCCTCGGATTCGACGCCTACAATCAGATTATCGCGCGCAATGAAGCTGCTCAACGGTCGAATGGCGGTTCGCTGAATAATTTTTTTTTCTTTTTTCCTTTTTTTTTTTTGGAAAATGATTCGTTAAATCCAACAATTACAGTTCGCGGGAATTGGCCAGTGTTCTCGATCAGCGCAGACTTTCGGATTGCGTTTAAAAGTTAATTAACATAACTGCGCGTGGCCGCCGCATGAGTGGCGAGTTTGGATCGATCTCCTGTTTGCGTTTCGCCTTTCTCGTTTCGCGCCGAAGTCATTGAATCGGCCGACCGGAAGCTGCTCGAAATACGGCGGCGTTTATAATTCTATTTTTATGCCGCGCTAAACTCGACCGCCTTAATTCACCCGCATGAAACCGTTTTCCATGTCGAATTTAATTCCTCCCTTTATCCTCCACGCTTGGAAACAAAAGGTGCAAATTAAAAAAAAAGGGGGGACAAACTCAGTTTGAAGGGGGAAGAGGACGACAAACTGGGGGAAACGAAACCTAATGATTAGGCGTTAAATAAATGCCTCAATTATAAGCATACTTTTTATCATCATAAATAAACATTTGTCATAATTTTTCGAAAACTCCATTACAAGACTGATTTTTTGTTACAAATACTACCTTGCTGCGTTGTAGTAGTTGGAATAACTCGTTACAAGTGTTGCCAATAGAAATAAATGGAGTGCATATTTTTTTCCAAGAAGGGAAACACAATGTTTCGATCAAACTGTTAACAATAGCAATAAATATAGGTAAGTTTCCAATAAAAACTAAAAATAATACTTTCGTACTGAAAAAATATTGAATATTTAATTTTCAAATTTATTTTACATTTATATTTATGTATTAAATTTTCACAACTGCAATAGCCGTACCAATAATAAATCTATCGATGATTCAACGCAGAGATCGAATGAATTTATCTTATTCTTCGGCCACTAGCGTCCTTTGCTCCGATCGAATAGAATTAATCCGGCGCCGAATCACACGCGTTCTCATTATTAACCGAGCCCGTGGAAATTCTCGTCACGCCTGTGTCCCCGAATCCTGTCGCCGCCCGCTCGAAGCACTTTTCTTTTTGCCCCAAAAAATATTTGTATCCCTGGCGAAATAAATTATCCCCGCCGTTAATGAATACGCGGGAGTAAAATCGTTATCGAACGACTCGCGATCGAATGGATGACGGTCGCTGTAAAAATACGGCACAACGGCGCAAATATCGAGCACAAAGCAGCTTTTTATCGAGATTCCTGCCAACACCGAACTGCATTTTCTGGTTTCTGCTGAATGCAACGCGACTCCTAACAACCGGAAGCCTCTAATTGAATAATGGACCTTTGTAAGTCCAATAAAAGGATTGGTTAATTATCGAATGATCCCAGATAGAATCCTTATTCTTAAATGCTAGCTTTCTAAACATTTTTAATTCACAACTCACGTTCCCAAATGAACTATTCACAAACAAATTACAAATTGATGAGAAGGTTCTTTTATTTGGAATTGATTTTCGCCAGACCTGTCTTCAGCCTAACCGAAGTAAGCTCTTAAAAGAACAGTGGAGGGGGGCTCGTGACAGTAGTGACAGACAGCAGTTAAGTTATCTGAATTTGCATCTTACTGTCGTCGGTTAAGGTTTCATCATCCATTACTTCCCACCAGTCAGATGACTCCAATTTACGGTGATTCGCGCAATACTACAAATTACGCGTCTCCATTAAATTCCAAGTATAGTGAATGATTTGTATCCAAGATCTGATAGCGAATATCTGAATTTTTGACATGATTTTTGTGTCGAGATTAAATAATTGTTCATTTTTTTTTATACGATATCAAGAGAGACAAACGTTTTCTTTATTTGTCATTTTGTCAATTATTACAGTTTCTCGACTCGATGTCCCGAAAGAGTTTATCGTCGATAGTTGCAACGTTCATCGAATATTTATATCTCTCTAATACTTCGAATATTAAAAGTTTTCTATTTTCATGCGTCAAGATCCTCCAGAGCTTCGCGAGTCATGAATAAAAATCTGCTCGATCTATCGACGATAAACTGTTATGGGACATCAAGCTCTCAGTCTGCTCGACACGCTACAGCAAATACGTCTACCACGAACGTCCGTCTTCCTCCGGTGACTGACGAATCGCAAAATGTCGAGCTTTCGAGGAAACCTTCGCGATGATGTCCTGATACCTCATTACATCTCTATTGACCTGGATCCTTTATTATCCCTCGAACGTGCAGACGTAATCCGCGGGCACGCGGTGGGAGTGACTAGCGCTCATTATAGCACGGAAAATAATCATTATGCCTATTGACCGGTGCGCAGGGCAATTTTATATTTTCTGCGTACGGAGTCGACGTTGAATACGTCTCTGATGACGATTAGTAGCCCCCGGCATCCTTAATGACCACTCACACCCTCGACCCTTGGTAGGTGTGTGCGTGCGTGTCTCGTCGCATGCACGGTGACACGGTGGCTGCTATCTAGATCGTTCTAGCCAGCTGAATATGCTGTTTTGAGCAGAGAACGTTTAATTAGGCGTCACGCGAGTTATCGCACGAAACGACAAGTATTCCGCTCTTTTTTTTTTTTAATCGAACACTCGACAGGATGCCGCTCGCTAGAAACCATAACGCTGGAATCGTATTAAATACACGACGCGTTCTAGTTTGGAGGATACAGCAATGATTCGTAAAATGAACTTCGCGAGTTGGCCCGTTCATCTTTCGTACAACGGAAATTCGATACCAATAAATTCACGCTTTGCTGGGTCCAAGGGGATTTCTTCATGTTCAACTTACGAATCACGTGTTCATTTTACGAATCATTGCTGTGTTATTCGTTCTTTCCTTGGAAGAAATTATTTGTTGCTTTCTGTGATTAATACTTTATATTTAAAGAATCGGGAACTACTTAATTTAAAATTTGTTGTAGTATTTATTTCTGTAACATTCTCCTTAATATTTAAGCTTGAGGGTTCATTTGTTCAGTTCACCGGTGAGATGGTCTGTCACCTATATGTTGGGTGACCCTTATTAAAATTTGTTTAATAACAAGGCACTTATCCTCCCCTTTTGATGTGCCCTGAACAATTAGAAACGACGTGTTCGACTACACACGCACAATAAATGCAATAATTGAAGACACTAATCTGCAGGCGATTAAACGAGAAATCGAAAGACACGGACGAGTCTTTTTATTGGCAGAGGAGCCATTTTCGCTGCGATTAGGAAGGCGTTCCGGGACAAGTATCGCATGCGAACGATTTCTAGGTCGAATCGTCCCCCGGGAGGATAGATCCGCATAGTCGTTGGAGTAAAATTCGAAATTAGAGGCGGACGCGATATGATCGACGGGAGATAAAAACGACATACGGAATTTTAAGTATGCGGGGCGCGTCTCAACGGCATCAGAAACGTTTCGAAGCCGCGGACGAAGAGAGTGGCAGGGGTCAGAGAAATTGGCCCAACTGGTGATTAACCGTTCTCGGTATTCCTAATGATAGATCAAGTGGCAGCGTATACTTACTCGTTAATTCCCGTTTCCACGGCTTAGACGGATGGATCGCAATGGACCGTTCGAGGAAGGCGCCGGAAACGCGCGAATTTTCGTTACGATCGTCCAACCTTGTATTCGAAAGTTGCTGATATTTACCGATTTTTCAATCTGACTTTTCTCAATTTTGTTGTTTGACGATGAACAGCCGGGGAAATGTCACAAACATATTAATGTGACAATTAAACATTATTGTCTTAGCATATTATTCCTCAACCTTTTCATTGTGCATCCCCCGAACTTAAGATTTTGTATAATCTGTCAAGAAAATGTTTCCTATCGAAGTTAATAAGGATTTAATCGAGAAGAAATTACAGTTCTTTAAACGTTAATAACTTTTTAACGAAGCCTCAATGAAGAAATTGATATTCTTGATTTTCGTCGTGTTTTGGTCTTTATAATCCACCATTAAAATTTTTCCCGGAGGTGGCCGAACACCCTGTATATGCAAATAAGTATTTGAAGTGTCTTATATGTTTATCCGGATACTGTAGACGGATAAGCAGAAAATATTTCATCGTTTATGGTTCGCGAGACTTTCCTCGGTTGCCAACAGCACTTAGATCCGAAATGGACTCTCAGGCGCTCGAAGTTGGCAAGAAAAATATACACTAGGCGTATATTGTCGCGCGCTCGAGAGATCGTCGCGTTACAATTGCCCATCGTTTGCGCGTCTCCTCCCGGTAACGACCCTCGTGGAAACGTACGAGGCAGAAGAAGTGGGCAACAGTTTAAAAATTGCGGCAACCGATACGCGTCGAGGAGGGAAGGGGGTGGAAAAAAAGTTCGCCGCGAGATCTCCGCCCTTAGCGGGCGGCATCGAAAGGCCGGGGCGAAACGGTCGAAATGAAAAGGGCGAAGTGGAAGGAGCGATTGAAGGGGGAAAAAGAGCCCGCTGACGGAGCCCGAAATTCTATTAAGCGGAAATTCAGGTAATATCGAGAGGCTGGCGCGGCGGCGCTAACCTTGAATTCCGAGCACGAAGGAAATCAGCGGACGAGGAAACACGAATCACCTTTACTTCGATCTCGAGAGGCCTACTCGAGATCCCCGTAATCGCGGTTAAAAGCCGAGAACAGGGCAGAGAGCGAAACGAGACTGGATCCCGGTGAAAGAGAGAGAGAGAGAGAGATGGAGGAAGGGTTGATACGAGCGAGGGTGGATAGCGGGGGAGGACGGGAGCGAAGAGAAAGTGGAAAACCGAATAATCGTCCAGCGTCGACCTCGGTGTCGGTTAGGAGCCGACGAAAAAGAGGAGATGAAATGGACCGTCCGACTGACAGGAATTTACATCCTCTCGTGCGCAATCTGCGTGAGTGAATTGTGTCGTGTTACCGTCCGGAGAATTAGATCCGGAAAATCCGTAATAATTACTCGAGCGACGCTCGCCGAGGCATCCTTTTCCCTCCGACTTTCGAACCCCCTGCAACCCCCGTTACGTTCTGTCTCCGTCCGTCAGCCTGTCCGTCTCTTTGTTGCGCTCTTGGCGGACCGGGGGCTCCGGTTCGCGTTCATCTCGCTCGGTTTTTTTTTTTTCACTCCCCTCGTCTCTCGACTCGTTTCTCCATCGGGCCGCTCCGCAAAACCCCTTCCAACCCCCTCGTTTGTCCTCCGTCGGACCGGGGCGGCCTCCCCGTCGCGGGAAACACTCGACAGCGTGAAACACAAAAATAAATAATGATTCACCGCAAGGCATTACCTTGGCAAGAAGCGTCTCTCTGACCCCCGCGGAAACGCGTCGCTGTCAGAGAGACGCCCGCGGTAACAGACTCGTTTAATGTATGCGCATATATGGATGTACGCGCGTCGGCGTCCGTCGGGGTGCGTCGCACTACTGTATGAAACGCAATCTGCTTTCGGATTCCCGGCCGTCCTCGTCGTAGTCGTCGTCGTCGTCGTCGCGGGGGCCGTGTTTTACGGCTCTTCTCGTGTAATTCGCGATAATTAACTTTGAGTGCTCAGTCGTTAGAACGGATTCCAACGGCTTCGTTTCTACGGCCGCGCTTTTTAATTCGCGGCCGAAACCGCCCCCGCTCGACCCCCCCGCCGTTCCTTCTCGAAACCTATTATCTGGCCTACGAATTCAATCCCCGCCATTCCTCCACCCTGTAACTTCAACACATGCGGCAAAATGAAAATGAACCCAGGACGTGATTCGTAAGTTGAACGTTCATCTCCCTTGGAGCCTTCTTCTTCAGCCTTCTTCGTCTCCAACTGGCATTTAACCCTTTAACGTATGATTTAATTTTATTTAAATTTGTTTGTACAAGGAATGGCTCCGAGAAAGAATAGATTTGTTTCACGAATATTTCGTGAATGTTAAAATGCATTGATTTTAGTATATAAGACTTAATGACGAATGAGTAGCCTCATGATTGTTAAACTTGACACCAAGAACTTGTCACGAGTCAGACTCGTCATTGTACGGTAAGGGGTTAAAGACCATAGCTTATTGACTCTAGAACAGTATTCTTACAAACATGTTGTTTACCATGTTAAATTATTCAATATTTTAATAATATAAGAGTATGCGACGAATAGACTAAGAAAGAAGGTAATTTTCGATCGAAATGGTTTCGAAATTAATTTACGAAAGATCCTCTTCGAAGGGGACGTTTGGAAGAAGATCTAATTAATCAATTTGCAACAGACGATGCACTGGTACTGGCAAACTTAAATTGTGCGAAAACTCTTTTTCGTTGATAACTAGACCGTGGATATTTATGCATTTATAAATTTATAAATGCACCTAATGCAAAAATATAAGAAAATGAAAGTGAGATACAAATTATTATATTTTCGGGTTGAGACAACCCCCTACAAAGTTCCCATTTCATTAATTCTATTAATAAAAACATGAATGTGCATAAAGATCCTCAGTCTAGTGGCAAATGCGTATCATCTAACTAAATTAAAATAAATCATTACAACAAAGTTGTTTCAATGTAATGTAATTTATAAATGACTACTATTTTTAAGAAAGTATAAACCAGTGCAGGTACAGCATACCAAAATGAGAAACACAACGATCAATGATTAACAGACCAACGTTTCCATCGTTCATAACTTTTGTTCTGATCGCGCGAATACTGATTGGTAGATCGAAGAGTCTCGCGTGCACCGTACCGGTAGCAAGAGCAATTATCAGACTATATTTTATTGTTAGGAATCGGTCTACCGACCTCTTATCCGGATTCCAACGTTAAGAAGGATCACGTAGTACGCGATCTTGCCATATCGTAGCATGTTCCTTCAATTTGCATTCCGAGAAGTCGTTAAGGATCCTTCGGTAATAGGCGCGCTAAATTCATTCCGTCTTCCTGGAACTGCGGGACCAGTTTAGCCGGCACAGCCGTTAATGTAGCTGCTTAGAGACAGTTGTAATTAGCACGCTTAATGCCCAATGATTTATACGCGGCGTTCTCGCGATTTGGGTTAAACGGTGCAGCACGTGTACGCGTTGGACTGTGTCTAACCCTCGCGCAAATACAATCACCGACTGTGACGTTACGGGAAAGCTCGATATCGTATTCGCGAGATTCTCTTACAAATGCTAATGCCTCGCGCGATTTACCATCGAGACTCGCGACAGGGTAACAGGAGACGAACCGATCGAATTTCCTCCTGAATAACTGATCGATTTTTCACAGATTTTGCGAGGGAAAATAGAAGCTATCTATTTTCGAAGAACAAAAACTGATGTTCGTTCTCTGACAAGAATTGAAACTTGTATAAATTATATTCCGTGGTTTAGTGGATTCTTCGAATCGAATTCGACACCCAAAAGTGTTTTAATCCTAATCTTTGCTGAGTGTAGTTTTATCGACTGGTTCTTAACGAAATTTTTGCCCTCAGTGCCAAGGAATGCGAATATTTATCGAATTAGCAATGTTTTCGCGGTAAAAATTAGCCCGTACTGTGCCTCGTACTATTTTTATTTATTCGTAATGCGATTCAATTCCGAACTCCGCAAACGCGCGCGCCTTCGAATGAATTCGTGTTTGGCCCCATTTTTATCGGGAAACTCCTGCTAATCCATTGTTAATGCTTTCATAACGATATAATGAAATATATAAAAATAAAAAACCTCATTGTTGAACAAAATTCGATTTCGTGCGTGACCATTACCGGAACGTGAACGTTGCGACCTACTTAATTTCCAGGGAATGCGTACGTATTAATAGGAATAGGAATAGTGAAAAAATTCTGGCTCGACGATCGTCATTAACCGTGCCAGGAGTGCCGTGCTTGCGGCTGGTCGTGGCAAAGTGGAAAAGGTTTGGAGTATTAAAAATTATACTCCCGTTTAAACACCGAAATTTTCAAATTTTTACAAGACTTCACTCCTCCAAGTAATTCAGATTTACAGAATCATTTAACAAATCTGAGATACTTAATTTCACTCATTTCGTAATAACATAGAAATAAATATGATTAAGGGGGTTGAAAGCTGGAAATCATCGAATTATTAAATGACCAAGTTAACGAAAAATGCCCAATACGAAGTGTGGTTGAAAGTCTTTGGTTCTTTAATTATTCGTTTATAAATAAATGCGGTTCCAAATGTTAGCAAGTTCGGTGAGAACGCCATTAAACATTCGCGGGCATTAGTTCGAGAACTGTACGAACAAAATTTCGCAGATCCTCGCCTGCTTCGTTCAATTATAATCGCCTAATTGGATTACGAGAATCCAATGACGTGGTTCATCGAACATGTGGGCGATCGTTTAGGAAAAGGTCGATCAGGAAGCGCGGCGAAAAACGTGCTTTCTACGGCGTGCCGCGACATAAATAGGCAGTCAAATTGGGAATCGGTAATCGTGGAAGAACTTCCCGTCCAAAAGGGTGACTGCGGAGTGCGATGACTAGTACGGTCGATTGGTTCGCACGAAATTCGAGTTAATGGAGCGCGGCCGAGTAATCAGACTGGAATTCGAGTTCATCACTTACTCGATGACTCGGGTCATCGTTCAGCGGCCCGTGTCGCCGATCGAATATAATAATTTCTTTGTCAACAATTGGACGTCTATTTCCGCGTTATTTGTATGTTTTCCTCGGTTCGTTAATTGATTATTGTCGACGATATTTATCGCGACCGTTCGTCGATTACGCCGATCGATGTTGATCGACTCGCGTGGATTTATCGATTTACCACCGCGACTATTTTGATAGTTTGTTTTACGGATATTTGGTAAATATTCAAATGCTGCGAGCGTTTTTATATTACTCAAATATTTCGAATATACAAATAGAATTGTATGCAATATTGTGCGAAGATATATCAATCCTTTTTCCTTATGATGAAAAACAGAATATTTGCTACGTCTAAACTTTCTATCATTGATCAAACAATTATTTTAATTAAAAAATACGGAGATTTTCCAGTGATCGAGTTTCGAAATAATCGTTTACTTTTGCGTTTCAGAAATACATAAAATCGTACGTCGTATAACTTTATAACAATCATTACAGCAATAAGAAACTTTTAATAAAATGAGTAAGTAGAAAAGTATGGATAGCCACGTATGAAGTCTGTTTTCTTAATATTAAAAAAAAGTGTGCCAAGTAGCCGATAATTGGGGCATGTCCGATTATTCTAACAACTGGTTTACTATATACACGGCTTGCATTTTCGTTTTCATCCAACGAAGAAGCACAAGAAGTAAAACGAGTAAATTCGTCGATTTCTTATCGATGGCGTCTCCGGGGCGACCATTGTCCATCGATCAGGAGCGTGGCGCGCATTCGTCCCCAGGCAGGGCGTTTTATCGTCCCGGGGCCTCGGTTCGCGACACGAGCATACTTTTAATTGCCAATTATCGATCATAAACCGCTTAATACGACGTCGCATCACGAGATACCGTTTCCTCTTCCGCGGACCCGCCTCGACTTTAATTTCGATTTTAATTCTGCCGCCATTCACGCGCGACTTCTTGGTAATAATTCCGGCGAATTGCACGTCCGTTACGGCACTCGTCACGGATAGGGGTGGAGGGATCCTCGAACGGCGATCACGGACGGGAAAAGCACGCGCGCGTTGCCGTTCCAGAGGGCGGGAGGGGGTGGATCGTACGCGTAGACAACGACGCGGGAGGGAGGGCCTTCCTTCTGCCACAATAAAATTAATTTCGTTCGATTCAGATTAACTTCGTTTGTAATCACGCGAAAAATAAACACGCACGAGGAAAGATAATTCCCGGCCGCTTCCTCTGCCCGTCTCTCTTTCTCCCTCGTTTCTTTTTTTTTTTTCGGGGTGCAAGCAGTCGAGTTTCCCCTCCGCGAACCCCACCCCTTCCCATTTGTCCGCCCGTCCATCCGTCCATCCGGAATGGGTGGCGAACGTACGGCGGTCGCTTTACTTTTTCAACAGATATATATTTTCTGTGTCCGGCCGCAGCGGACCGCTCGCGGACCGAAACGTAGCGAATGAGAAAAAGAAAGACCTGAATGGCGAGAGAGGGAGCGCGAGCGAGGAGGGTAGCGGGCGAGCCGAGGGAGAGGGGGAGAAAAAAGGAAAAAAACGGACGTGGATGAACTATTAAAAGGCACGTTCGGCCGGGCAACGGTGGTTGGGGGTTTTCATTAAAATTCTTTCGATCTTTTAACATTTCCAATCGGTGTTTGTCGGAATATCGAGTTCTCGCGCGTCCGTGGTAAAAATGTAAAAGGCCGTAGCGCCGCGGCGTCGGCGGCGTCGGTGCGCGCGCGCGCGCGCGCACTCTCGCGTGCTCACGTGCTCGCGATGCGCCGCCCGACAGCGCGAGAGCACGCTCGCGAGCGTCTGGCCGTGTCGAATCGAATGCTTTCGGCCCCGCGGATTTCCTATTGTTCCCGTCGCTTTTCGGACGCGAAGACCCCTGGCAGCCGGTTGTCGATAGGAGCAGGGTGGTCAGAGGGGGACGGAGGGGGGCGGCAGGGGGTGAGGAGGGGTCGAGGCGATCGATTGGAAAAATTTTTCGACCGGGCAGCGTTTGCACGGTTTTTCAATTAACCGCGGAAAGAATGATCGAGCTTCGTCTTGCACAAATATTCGATAATATTTTTACTGTAGCCGCGGGCAAAAATTTGTAGACACGGAAGATCGCTCCGTGTTTAATTAATTCCGCGCTGAAAACGCGTATCGACTTCCGGCCCTTCCGGTAGTATTCTGTTCGACTCGCTATGAATTCGAGTCCCCTGAAAATTTGGCCGAAGTCTGCCTCTCTCCACCCCCACCGCGCGGGGGGGATGGTGGGGCTTCCGCGGATCAAGAATTCTCGCGACTGCTTGAGGATCGAACGCGAAACGGTCGATGGGGGAGCAAGGAATCGTGTTTGTTTTACCAGCAAACACTCGTTCGCACGTATCGTGCCTTTGTCTGGCTCTCCTGGTGGTTTCTCTCCTCTCCGTTGTGCTCCGCGTCTCTCTTTCTCTATCTCCTCGGCGCGAGCACACGTTCCCGGCTCGACCACGTGCGTTACAACTCGTACGATCTCGCGTATACGGCCAAGAGTGGCCAGCCTTTCATTTCCCACCCCACTGTGGAGAGCGGTCGTCGACCAATCGGACCTCACCCCGCGTAAAAACAACGAACAGCACCGCGTGGCGGGCCGAGAGACGCGCGAAGGGTCGCGAACAGGGGGGTGGGGTGGGGGAAAAAATCGTTGGAATTAAAACGCCCGGACGGGCAAATAATCAGATTTTCGTTATATTATTAACGCTGCTGCGACGATTGCGTCGTATCGACCACCGTTCGTCGCTCGATACCCGACCACCCCTCGGACGCCTTATTACGTATACTTGCGTGGGCGATCAAACATTCGCGGTCCGAGGGTGAGACGATTCCCGTTTGGCGGATCTTAACGGTTCGTTAAAGCGTCCGCTGTTTGGAAAGCCCGGTTCGAGATCGATCGTGTTTACCTGCGAAAGTCTAGTCGCCGCGAAAGAGAGTTTGCTCGGGGGTGTAAGGGAAACCGAAATCTCGGGTGCTCGAGAGACGATCGAATCGAGTAGAATTCGGGTAGAAAGTATTTGATATCTGTATTACACTTCGGTTCGATCTGCATTCTCTCAAATTTTGCCTTGCTTCGATATTTATTCGCTGGAATAGATTAACCATAGGTTTCAGTGGTTAACTGCCGGTCATATGAGACTTTTATGGTCACTTAATATGCATCGTATTAAATTTGATTCGATTTTTGTATGTACGGTGTTTTTATCGATGCATAGTCTACGGTAGTAAGCCAATTTCTAGAAAATACAATATAATAAGTAATAATAAATTTATTTAGTAGAGGGGAGATGGCTGTTCTTCCTTGTTTTGGAATTAAAACAACCTAGAGAGATGATTGATTTGTATGAATATGACTATGGCATGAAGCTCCAGAAATTAAAAGAATGACGGCACTTTGACTTCAAAGTACTATTTTTTTTTGGTTTTTGTGTGTCTATAACATGTCTAAAAAGTATAAAAGAATAAACATTTTCCAAAAAATCCGTAGTTTATACGATAACGGCACGTCTGCTGAAGATTCCGTGCAAATTTGAAGTCAATCGGTGAAGTAGAACTTGAGATATCGTTCACACCAGTTAAAAAAACGTGGTTTCGAAAAAAACGTGTTCGCTACAACTACGAGCTGTGCTCTTCAAACGGTTGTAACTTCGTAAATATTACGAATTAAAACAAATCTTATTGCACACATATTTTCAACGACATATACTTTAAGAAAGTGCAATCGAAAGAATCGATTTTTTTTAAATTCTAGACAAAAATACCCCCTTAACGCTAGATTTACGGAAGCCTTCAATTTGACGAATGTCTGGTTCCGTATTTAAAATTGCAGAACGCGTAAATATTATTTTTTAACAACATATGTTGAATTTGATTGATGCAATGGCATGAATACATATTCTAATTAAAAGAAAAATGGTATTTTAAGGTAATCGTCAACATGAACGGTATCAATAAATATACGTGCAATCAATGCCCGTAAATCTAGTGTTATAGTACTAAACTCCAGCACGAATATATGAGACGACCTAATGATATCTGTTCTCCTTACGAGACGGTTTGTTTATTAGAATCCACCCCCAACGAAGGTTTGATCCGTTCAGCGTGGCTGTTGGTGTATTTGGGTAGTCGGTTACCTGGATATCAAGAGTTTCCAGTATCGACTGTACGCGCGGTTGTCCATGTGTCGCGAGCAAAAGCATCGGCGTGGGCGAGAGGGTGACGCCAGGGGTCGAAGAGGTCCGGCCGGGGCGCGCAGGCTGGCTGCTGTCCGTAGCAGAGAATTTATAATGCGAAAAAAAACCCGGGTGGCAGCGCCGGTTGTTTAAGCGGCGTTTCCCGCCGCGGAGGAGACGCCGACGGGCAAATGGTGTGCGTAACGCCGTACCCGGAATTTATATTTCGAAAAATCCCCGAGCACCGACCCGCCGCGTGAATGGAGACGCGTGACTTTTTGATAGCGTCCCGCTAGCTTCTCCTCTCCGTTCTCTCGCGCTTTTTATTTTTTCACCCGCCCCCGTAAATTATTTTCTGAGAATCGCTGGTACGCTTCCCGCCGTCAACGCCCCTGTTGGCATTGTTCCGCCGCTGTCGTGGTTTCGCGAAAAGTGTTCACTTCCAACCACCCCCATGATTCTTTTTCTCCCCTTCTTTTGCCAACAAAATCCAGCGATCTCGATAGTCTATGCTTTTTAACAGCTCTTTTCTATTACTCGACGATTATCGGGAGAAATTGCGGCACGATGACGCTTTGCGGTCGGAAAATAGCTTGTATTATCGAAGCGCGGATGATCGCTTCAATATTTTTTATCGCGATTTCTGGAAATACTTGAGGATAAGCTATTATTCTGGTTGGTCGGATATAAAAATGTCGTGAGAATTTGTCTGAATTTGAAAAATTTCGATAATATCGTAATAGTTCGGTAGGATTCGAGATCTGAAACTATTGTTATTTCCTCAGCTCTAGTATTACAAAACAACACCAGTGAATAATTAATACAAATAACCATATTAAAACGTATGGGATTAAAACTCGATAACCTGATTTTGGTTACAGTAAATGTCTCATACGATAGTGTTGCAAAAATATTAATACTCGGAATTCTTTAATAACACAGTACTACAACTGTAGAATTGCTAACAAAACTCTGGAACCCGGATCCGTTGGCAATAGTTGTCCCGTAGAATGCGGTCTGACAAGAAGGTGGTCTCCGGAATGTCGCGGAGAAAGGAAAATTTCAAATCGTCGCTGCTTAAAAGTTTCGTCGGTAAATACCGAGCGTGGTCGAAACGATGAAAAAAAAAAAATTGTGTCCGATCCAATTATCAGAGTGGGCGCGATTCCTACCGTCAGCGTATATACTCTGAATTTTTCAATGGCCGCCGTTAAAGAGCGCTTGACCAATTATCCGGTACCGATCTTTAAATTCTCAACGCTCGACGTGTTTCGGGTCGCCGGTCCGTGGCCAGGGGGTAGACGTTGGACGCGAAGTTAATTTCTACATCCTTAATCGAGTTCGATTGCATCTAAATAGAGAGTGAGAGAGAGAGGGGGGAGAGGGGCGACGTTACCAACTTCGGGGCTGAAAATCCGGGTCAAATGTGTAAACAGGCGTAACAGACAATACAGAGCGCGACAGATACGAATACGGAGTCGTAGTACCGAATCGAATCGTTACTCGAACGAACACCGCAAGCACGATGCTGGACAAATACCTTCGTCGAGGTCCTTCAGGAATCTCTGGAGTTTCGGCGGGTAGCGGTGGAATCCTTCGATACTCTAATTGGTGCATTCACGCTGGTGTTGGCCCTGTATTCCGGTTGCAATCTGTATGTACCAATTCGATTTTCGTCGGTCCGTGTATCCGTGAACGTCGTGCCGTGTCTCTACGGAACCAATTTGAATTATGCCGATAATCATGTACGTGTCTTCAGGATCGAAATTCTTCGTTAGTCCAGTCGCGGTAATTAAAGTTGAAATTGCTTTTCAAGCGCGCCTGGAATTTCCGGGGCGCAACGAAGTGCCTTGAAACGTCGCGAGCCTGTATCGCCGTGGTAATGCATTTTTGAGGATTTCGGTGGACGCCCGGGAGGGTGGGGAGTGGGGGGCAAATTAACTTCAAAGGGACCGTTTTACGAATTACGTCGCATCTCCCCGAGCATGGTTTAAAATCCGATTTCCACCATCTCGACCAACAACGCTCGTCGTCTAGGTCTTTTCGAACTTCTCGAAAATTTTCCCTTCGGATCGGAAACAGTACCTACGAAGCAGTCTCGTCTCGACAGCCGACGCGATACGACGTGTTTATTTCTAGCTCGTACCGTTTACGTGTGTCGTAAATATGCAGTGTTAGTGTGTGGTGGTACCATAATACTATGAAATAAAATGTTTAATCTTCTTTAAACTACATGCAGTGCTCCCAAAAAAGAACAAATTCGTTGAAACGATCTTTCTTTCAATTAAAATATTCGTAATAAATTCCTAACTAATATCTACGTGTTCAACAACTTCAAATATGGAATCTGATGTAAAATTGACGAGGGGTTGAAGACGAAGAATCGAGCCCAGAATAAAGCAGTTCCCCGAGAAGCCCTCGACCGAAAAACCGGTAGTGTGCTCCGACGAACGGACTAAATTCCGAGCGACCGTCTTTGAACCCGCGACACCTATCGCGTACTCGTTTTGTATCCATCGGGAGTCTTGCCGTACCCTCGGCGTTCTTCCTGCTTCCTTTCCGGAGGGTTGGTATATCGAGCACCAATCACCACGCATAATCTGCGTGCTCATTATTACTAGGACTGCAAGGGGACGAGCATGCATGTCCCTGTACTCGCGTTCATTATGGAGACGATATGGAGCATTGTTTGCAGAACGAGAGGGTGAGCGCCACGACGACCCTCCTCGCCGTCTCTGACCCCCGCTGACGTTCCCCTTAATGCGATACCCGGCCCTCCGCGTCCCTGCGACCCTTTTCCCACCCCGCCTCATCCTCCCGCGTCTATTTCGCGTGTCTCGCTGACGAGTCTCGAGCATTCTTCTTCCCGCGCACTCGCGCTTCCTGAGCACCGTTCTGCGGCGACACGCGTACAACTAAACTACTTATCTCGAATCGAGCGTGCGTTTTTTATTCGCGCCGTCGGAAAGATTTCCATGCCACGTCCAACCGTCCTCTGCCCACCCCCCCCCCCCCCCCCCTTCTAACAGCGACGCAGTGGGCGGCTGCCGTCACCGGCGACAAAAGCCTCGCAAATTGCTCGAAGTAATTAGAACACGTGCGCCGATACTTACTCCGAGGGCGACGCCATTCTGATCGCGATCGAACGATTCGTTCCGCATTGTGAACATCGTCGATCCAGGTAGGGAGCTGACGATTCCGATTTTTCGCCCATGGACCCCCATCGAACTCTCTTTCGAGACCCACCGCCAGCTTTTCGGTTCATCTTCGAATATCTCTTTGCAAATACTCGGGTTTTCTTTTATTCGTGGATACAAGTCGTGTTATTATGGAGAACATAATTTATGTAGGTATTGTTCTTGGAGCTCTGGCAAATGGTAGAAAATTGTTTGGGGTTCGGGTTGACAACCAGCTTTTTTTGCAAATACTCGGGTTTTTTTTTATTCGTGGATAGAAGTCGCGTTATTATAGAGAACAAAATTTATTTATTATTGTTTTTGAAGTTCTAGGAAATGGTCGAAAATTGTTTGGGGTTTGGGTTGAGGGAAAATGGCCGTCGGTGCCGTGACTTCGTCTGTATTGCGAGAGTTCAATCCACTAATGTCTCCATCAGAGTTTGACTTAAGTTCTGGAAACCTTCCGAGTGTTGTAGGGACGTGTGCACTATGTTGCATTAACCAGTATTGCGTTAACATTCTGTTCCCTCTTCAACCTGTATATATCCTTTCTTGTTTTTTTATTAATCCAGAATAGGAAAATTATATAAGATAAGTGTAGTCATCGAAATGATTTGATATAAAATCGTACTTTATTGTCCAATAGCGATCATACTGAGAAAGTATTAGTCCAATTATTAAATGTTGGCTATTGCTATAGTTGAATTGACGATAGAGTTGACTCTGTCGGTGGAGAAAATCCCATGAACGAGACCCCCTTCCATTACATTATTCATACTGCAAGAACATATTGGGTTCAAAAGAATATTGAACGATTCTGGTCAGCACGAGAAGTTTGTAGTTAATTGGTATTTTACAAATATTCATGCCTTCACGTACATTTCTGGCTCCGCTTCAACTTTTACAGAATCTAATAATAGAGAAATATTCCACATTTTATCAGTTTGCTACAGTTTAAAAAACAGTACAGAAAATGTGTCGAAGCTTTTATTAATTTAATGTTTACATTTCCGAAGGAATATGCCTTCCATGCTTGGAATGCTGAATAATATTCTTTTAAACTTGTTCGCTCGCAGGCAATAAAAAAAAAGAAGAGAAATGCTTCGATGTTTTTATGAATATTTATTTAATAAGCAGACAATAATGTTAATTAAAATTTGATTGGAAAAAACAAATTGTATTAATTAAAATAATGAGAAGAAATTGTAATATATTTATGGGAGGGCACGTAAAGAGTGTACGTGAACGTTACAACATAAGCCGTGGAAAATATACTTTATGCTCTTTTTGGGAAATTGTTTACGTCTTATCAGATTACGCGTTGCGTCACTTATAGCCGTCCGGAGCGGATTAGCCTGCCCTTTATATTTCGTGGTTACTACTAACCTCGCATTGGTAACCCGATTTTTCACTTGGATTAGACGGGACACAATCCCCGACCGCGACAATAATACGGATTTTTAAGAAGCAAATCTCCTCCGTTTGCTTTACAAAAGCAAATTCGCCCACGTTCTTGGAGACGAGTATACCACCTCGGTAACAAATAAGTAAGAAAATAAAAATTGTGTTTAAATACTAGAGGGAGTTCCCCTAGTACCGAACACTTAAGGTTTTTGTTATTAAATCGTTAAAAAAATATAATATTTTATGCCCTCTATACTGTTTTACTTATAATTTAATAATATCAGAAATCAATATAATGCAACAAAACAAATAATATTATTATAATAGTTAACTGATACTTTGGTTAAAGTTTGGTATTGAATAATACCACTCAGACGTTTTTTCATTACAAAAATTGAGGGGTATAGTTATTTATAATTTGTACGATACTTCTAACTTCTAATTAAATCGCATATCGTTTCACACTTCTTTAAGATATCACTACTATCCGGCACTAGGTGCCATCCGGTTTTAGGGGAACTCCTACTTAAATAATTGTAATCTTCCAAGGTGTGACTTTAACTGTTCGAACGTTCAGAGACGGCAGAGTTTTGGGGATGAAAATACAAAAGAAGGCCATCACAACTGTGGCGTTTCGAGTGGATTCTGCGGGGGTGGTTTGTAGCGTTAGGCCTGACGATTTTTAAAGAACGATACCACGACTGATGAGGCAACACGTTTGCTAGCACGAGGTATCGTCCGACGAGATTGCGGCTCGAAACACGGACCAACACCGCACGGAGATCCTTAGGTCGCACACGGGGGCGGACACCTGCGTGATTGCGATTGATTAGCGTCCCGCTAATTTCGACGGGGAATTTCGGCAGGGTGGTCGACGGATCGCAGTCAGTCGGCGGCGGTGCCGCGATGGCGAGTGGCTGCCAGCGACAATAATGAACGGCCGGCGACTGTATCGCGACGCAATCTGCTCGCACTTAACGGAGGAAAATGCATATTCATAACCGGGGCGCGAACGCATGTGTGCGTAAGCGTCGCCCACGCGCGGAATTCGCTTTCCTCTTTCTCGGTCTGCGCGCCTGGGCGTCAAATGTAACGCCGGAAAATCGGCGGGCTTAAACGACGATTCGCGCCCGCCGACCGCGGAGACCAAGGAATAATAACGAGGCTCGTTGCATATCGACTAACGCGATCGATGCAGCAATTTTTCTACCGCTGACGGTCCGATGCTTAATTCCCGAGACACGGGGGTAGGTAGGGCTCTTGTTACGCTCCGTCGAATCTGTACACAGCCGCTCAAAAGTCCCAGAACGCCTACTGAATCGTCTTAAAGACCTTGAGGAATCGGAAAACTGTCGCTGAATTACTTAACAACGAAGCAATCTTTCTTTCATATTTCGCGCTTTATACATTGATACTTTTACAGAAGTGTGACAACTTGTTGTAAGTTGCAATGGTCGCGTACTTGTGAGAGAAGCGTCGCCACGTAATAATAAATGTATTTTGTAACATAAAATGTTATTAGTGTACGAATATGTACAGACATCACAGTTTTTCGAACACAGCGAGCCATTTACACCACTCAGTTACAATTTTTCGAAATTTTTTTCATTGCACTTTTTTCTTCTGAAAGTACTCGTTAACTTTTATTACAAACATTTTTTAATCAGATTAGTGTGAATGCCTAAAAATCCGACCATTAAGTTGAGTATCCTGTAAAGCGTCAAAGTAAATGACAGAATAAACACAGAAGACAGCATAAATTATAGTAGTTGGTACAGTCGTCGGATAGAGGATTAAATGCCCTATAAAATGAGCGTTCGAACAAGTCGATAACTTCATTAGTTCCAGAGATATAGCGATTTTTGTCTCAAGTCGATGAGATGCCTAGTTCCGGAGATAGAAGGGTCCGAAGCGTTTGTTTACGTTTCATTGTGTGGTCGCCGTGTGCAGGCTCCCACTATGTTCGTGGAGTCGTTTTATTTATTAAATAGAAGGTTCAATACTATTTACAACGCTTGAATTTATTTACAAATATGTACATGTGTTAACAGGTTAATTTTCAATGTTCTTACTGGTGTTCTTATGGAGTTCTTGTGTTATTCTAACCTGTAAAGTCCTATGCCCCGCGATTTTATACATATTTCAAAATAGGTGGGGACCTTGTATATCCAATCAAACCCCTGCCCATCCCTCGTGGGCCTGTCCTCAGATATTCGAAATCCCACCCACTGAGGGTGGTACAGGGGTGTCCGCGGTCCCAAGAGGCAGGTATGGTCCCAAAGTACGGTGCTTAACGGCTTAATAGTACGGCAATTTGCTTTGTATCCTAAGGTACTTGTCAAATTGCTGATCAAGTAATTTAAAACTAATATTAACTAAATAAGGGGTCCGCTAATAAGTGATGGAATTCCCAACACCGTGTTCATTCTTCTCGCACGCGTAGATAGTAAACGCCTACGACTGGTCACGTGCCTGTCTCGACTCACGTGAGTCACAAGATAGAGGTACGACGCGACAGACGGAGACAGCGATAGTCAAATTAAGAAAAATACCCTTTTACATAAATTGCTATATTTCAAAACGGAATGTCGAATCGCCAAAAACTAAAAATCATTTCAAAGAGGATGCTTTGCCGCCACTAACAATGGTTCAATAATGGAGAAAATGCTAGTAATTTCGAAACTGCACGCGTCTAAAGTTTTAGTAGTTTTTTCTACTTTTTTTTTTCGGTGCGATACCTGGCACTATTGGCTTCGTAGTAACACCATTTATCTTCTATTTTTAATTTTTAAATTCTCTATTTTCTTCTTCTACTTGTCTTCTACCTGTTTTCTGTTCCTTACTCCAGTTATTTTAGTAGTTTTAATACGCGTTAATAGCCTTTTCCAAAACGAAAAGTCGAATCGACAAAAACCGGAAGCCATTTCAAAGAGGAAGCTTTGCCACTTTTAACAATTGCTCAATTATACAGAAAACATGAGTGGTTTCAGAACTACACGTGTTTAAAGTTTTTTAGTACTTTCAATAGCGTTACTGGACTGTTTATTAGATCATTACAACCTATTTTGTACCTTCTGTGAATCTTTGCCACCTATTTCGGAAATAAAATTATTCATTTATCAATAGGAGAAACCCTTTAGTACAAAAAGAAGTAATATGCAAGGAAGGAGAAAATCAAAATTAAACAAGAGACAATATTATCTAATATTGAATGAAATAATGCGCTGCCAGGATAGTTTTAGTCTTCTTAACAATAGTTAAATTATATCTGTTTTTGCAAATACGCAGTTAGCAGGAATAATCATTCTATTTATATAATTTTGAGTTCCATTGTTCGGTGGTTTATGGAATAAAACAGAGCGCGATTATTATTATTTTGCCACCAACGTGAAGTATTTTTATTTTCCGAAAATCCGTTAGGTTGTTTTATGGAAAAATCGAAGGAAAAAAGGTAGGTTTCTGGTGGGTTTGCGGGGTCGTCGTTGAAAGGCGTCGTTCGTGAAGTGCCAAAATTCAAAAGGGTGGCGTTACTTGATTCCAAACGGTTGCCCTCGGTTGTCAGTACCTTCTGCGCCGGGTAACCCTTTCCGCGAGCACGATCCCTGAGAGGGCGAGGTAAATAGGAGGAAAAGAGGAGCGCGGAAAGAGGTAGAGCGTGCTCGCAGTTCTCTTGTTTGTAATTATTCATGAACAAAGGCCCTGATAATTGCGCTGCTTGATTGCACACTCGTGTACCTATGAGCGGCAAAGACTTCTGCGACGTATGGAAATGCACGGCGTGTTTTTATTGTCGCCGCTTGTGCCCCTCTTTCGGAATAATTCGAGAAAGCCGCCCGAGGGTTCCTTCGACGCTACCCCCGTTCGTCTCCCTTTCCACGCGTCGACCGTGTATTTGAAATCAGATTCTTTTTGCTTTCTCCTTTGACGGGCGAATCTGCTCGATATCGCATCGCAAATTGTATTTCATAACGCGGCTGTGTTAATAAATTAGCAGGAAGCATTTACAAGAGCGGTTCGGTCGACTTTCCTTTCCTGTGTTTTTTTTTCTAGAAAGCGCAACGCGCGCCTCGAATTCCTCGGTTGTGTTTTAGCAGGAGATTTGCAATCGCTGCACCGTGGACGAACACGACGCCGTAATAAAATCGTGCAAAATAAATGTGTCTCCAATCGCATAATCGAAGACCTCCAGAGAATCGTACGCGAGCCGCTGCAAACTGAGCTGCGAGAGTACATTGCAAAATGCAAGAATAAAAATTTCCAGTCGGGGTAATAAAAGCGTAATAAAACTGAAATGAAAAATTCCATTTTTCCACGCATCGAAATAAACATCGAAATTATAAGGTCCATTCTGATTTCTGAGTAGTATCGATATTTGTTTTGTAAAGCTACGCTGCATAACTATTTTAAGGACTAGTAATGCTCAACGCAAATCAGATTTGGCAATCAAAGTTACCGGAAAGATTTGTCTCTTTTCGGATGTCAACTATTCTCACTTTATTCTGAAGTCTTCGATTACGTTTAGATCGTTTGATAGATTGATGTCAGTCGCTGTGATTGCAACTCTGTGTGCTTCGTGTATCTTTAGAACTCTTCTACTTTGCCCAATTTATAGGAATTAGGATCTTTCAGTCTGTCACTCATTCCAATCACGATTTAAAACCTTCGATTTCAGTTTCTTTTGTTTCCCGTAGTTCCATCAACAAAAGTTTCTTCCTACTAACCGAATAGAAATTGCCCTTACACAACCTTCGATTTAAATTTGATTTAGCTCGATATTTATATCTATGCATGATGTTAATAATCTTAGAAATGGTCAATGTGTTAAAAGTTCCGGCTGAAATAAAATGTTTTTTTTCCGGAATCGAAAAAACCCTTATTTGGCATTTTAGCCCCTTCGGTACTTACACTCTACAGTTATCATAAAGATTTTATACTTCAATTTCGTACTTTAGCTTTACGTGCTGCGAGAATTTTATAGTTCCACTTGCCCTAATCTCGCTTCAACTCCTTTACGGTATTATTTGCGACTGTGTATGCCATAGTTGAGTGTATGCTACAGTCCGGTCCGTCTTTGTTGATCGATTGAGGGCCCAGACCTAACCCACGACTAGATACTTCCATAAATTAGCTATTTAAAAAATAATACAAATATGTATATCAGATTGTGTTCTACTAATAACTACATACATTGTTACAAGGATTCTTCCATGAAAGAATATTAAAAAAAAATTTGTGTCAGTTGACAGCACAATGAAACCTCAGCCAAGATCTGATTTGATTTTGGGTAGAATTTGTCCATGGATAATAACGATAGAAATTCTATGAAATATTTACAGAAATCTCGATGAGAATTTAATTTTATAGAGAATAATTAAGTATTTAAATGAAATCTTATTTCTCTATTTGAATCACGTGAATATTTAGATTAATATGAAGATACTGTACTGTGCGAACGATTATTATTCCTGATCGAAACAGTACCGATAGGGGGAAGTATTTCGTTCGCTTGTCAGTTTACGCGGCGCCCGTCAACGGGAGTTTTCAACTATCGTTCTCAATAACGGCCACGAAGATTATTATGCCGCGATTTATGAATGGAATATTAGCGCGCATAACGAGGGCTAACCGACGCAAATCTAGCGAGAATAATGCGGCGCGGAGCGTGGCTCGACGACGGTACGTTTAACCCAGTGACTCGGGCGACGCCGACGAACGACGACGCCGGGACGTAGGAAGAAAGGAGCGTCGCGACGCTAGAAATAGTCGGTCGAGCTTTCCCTCTCGACGGCGAAGGCGCCGTTCCAATAAGAAAACTGCAAACTTGGCGGCCAAGTTCAAGTCGCTGCCATTCAGTGGCGAATGCCTGGGACTCTTGAAAGTGTGATCCCGATTTGCATTGCGTGCCTCTGCCAGCGCGAGAATTTCGTTCCCGTCCATGCTGTCTCGCTGTTATTCGCGCGTTCAAAAATAATCGTTGATTACCGCAGCGCAAGTTTCTCTTCTCCCCTTCGTGCACGCGGTGTTCCACGACTACGTCGAAAAGAAACCCGAATTTCACGCAAAATTCAACGAAACACGTCGCAATAATAATTATTAAGACAATAATTATGTAAAATCAGTTTACTCCAGTGCAATAGATTTTATCAATAATTCCAGACGAACAAGTAGAATGAAATTGCATGGTTATATTTTAATAGTAAATATACGTAAATATTGTAGGAAATAATAGTCTGACTTTTGGAAATGTTTAGAACTAAATGGCATGTGTCAATAGCCTACATTCGCCACTAAATTCAGTAGATTTTTATAGCTCACGTAAATATTGACAAAATAATAATCCTGCCTAACTTGTGGAAATATTCATACAATATATAGAATAAAATTTCATGAATAGTCAGCCTGTATTTTTCATTATTCCGTAATTTTCACCACTACAGACAGTAACAGCGATAAAATTCAAGAATTCTTTGAAAGTACGTAAGAAGTATATTTATGAGCAGATTAATTATTTCTGGTAATAGTTTGTTACGTCCGTCGCAGACATTATCGAAACGAGTCGCGCGAGAAATGGCACTCCCCGCGAGCATTCTTCGCGTTTTCCCCCCGGATTTTTGGGCCGTTTCGCGAAGTTTCGTATATCCTTGGCGTTGAAGCACGTTGCATTATCGTTACTTGGGCCGGTTGGCTATTCAGACGCGAGACCGTGACGCTTTTATTTTCAACGTTCTACTTAGAACGTTCAGCGAAAGAAACGTCACACTCGCTTGCGCGCCGCGTGCCGAGAGTCGTATCGTAACTTTAAATTATGCCATTTTGCAACTCGTTTCATAACTGGCATCAATTATTTCGGGTGAAACGGGGCGACAAGGAAAGTTCCGAACGAGTGGTTTCCCCGTACAATGAAAAGTCACCCGTCCGACTGTCCCGCATTTTGCGCTTTCAGCGGCCGTTATTTCACTTTTTCGTCCTTTAATCCCTCCCGTTGTACTTTCTTCCGTCTCTTCGGGTCTATCTTTCGTATTCCATCGCGTCCCCGTGCGCGGATCAACGCGGTCTCGCGCCCGTACGTCGGGATTAAACAATTTATGCCCGTTGTACGTTCTTCTTTTTCTGTTCTTTCCTTCTTTTTTTTTTTCCACCCCGGTAAACCGAAACAAGAGTGTCCTTTTTCGTTTGTACGCACGGTCGAGCGAACGGGGAACACCGGGGGCGTTGTTCCCCGAAAATTTCTTGAACAATTCCCGCGCATATTTAATCGAGCCCGGGTGTGGAACTCCGATAAAAATACGTGTAACGTCGTCGCTTTTGTGAACGTCGGGACCCCCACCCCGCGACTCGTTCCACCCCCTTTTTTAAATGAGTAACCGCGGTGCCGGGTGAAAATCAGTTGGACGTAAAACAAAAGGGCCGGGGCTGACCAAACTTACTCGACGCGGGGAATGGAACGCGCGCTGTTATTATTTTCGCGCGCTTCGAGGGGATCGTGACGGAGATCGATCCCCGACGACGTGGTCCTCGCGAACGGGAAGAATTAACGGGAACGTATTCGCTGTAACTGCTTCGATGATTTTCGTATTCACTCCCGTGTTTACGTTAATTAATTAACGCTTCAGCGTTTCGATACTTCTCGGCTGGCGTTGGATATATCGACGGGGGATTACTTTCGATATTACGGAGACGATATTGACGTCAGGGACGAAATTATTATTTTTGGTAATTTTGTGAATTATTGGCGTCGGTGACAAAAATAACGACTATGTCGGGGCGAATTGTGCAAAATTAATCCGTCTACCTACATATTGACGTCAAACAAGTCATCCATATTGATTCGTTAATGAACATAATTTTTGTGCAAGAATAGTCGACACTAATTCTATTCGATAGATCGCGAAGAATAAAATGGTATATATATTTAATTTTCTAAATATATGTCCTTCCCACTTTCAAAGATTAATTTTATGTACAGACATCTGTGCAAGAGGGTTAATTATCAATTTAGTTTATTGACAGTTCTTATCGAGATATTTGATCGACACATGTTTTGACGCGAATGAAGTTATTTGGAACTTATATTTAGTAATAACAAACAAGTTCCGTGGCACGCGCACGAGCATTAATTTTCCCAGGCTTTCCATCTTTTTTTCTCTATCTTCACTGTTTGCTTACGCAACTTCATTACAAGAACAGGTTCATACCCTGTTGATAGACAGTAACGGAACTGGTTCTTGGTGAAGTCGCGTGCGAAATGAACACGGTGGCTTCCTCTATCGTCGTATCACGCGGAATTTCGGAATTTCTCTGATCTCGCCCTCTCTTTCTCCTTTTCTCTGGTCCTCGACAAACGGGTGCTTCTGGATTCAACGGCGCGAGCGACGAAATCAACGCTCATCTGTTTGCATAGACGACTCTCGGATAACCAGTTAGTTTCAAAATTGCCGGACGGCAGTCTCTCCTGACCATCGAACAAAATTGAAAATCGTCTACCGCCTCTCTGTCTGTCTCTCAACGCTCGTACGTGCTTGTTCTGCCCGCGCACAAGTCAACGATCTGGAAACGCTTGTGTGCAGTTTGCATATGAAAATCGCGCTTTTTTCAGGTTACTCGAGTCCCGTAGGCATCGCAAAAAAATTCTGCAAATTGTAAGAAAACGGGGAAAAAGCATCGGTGCGACATCCAACGCTTCCGAAACCATAAAATGTAATTGTAGATTCGTTTGATATTCTTCACTTTTTTGGTAAATATTCCTTAAATAAAAATGTTGGAGGGATGTAACTTTTAGACGCTTGGATATTATCTAAAAATTTGTATATCCTGTCCAGATTTCTTTCAGTTTTTTCATCCACAGGAAAGGATAACAGGAAACCTATGAAATAAAAATCTTTTTATGTGTTTACTGTGGGCGTAATAAAAACTTGAAAAGTCAATAAAAATTATTGATAAATTTCTTTAGCATTCCCAAAGGATAGCTAAGTAAATTGCGGACATAAATTATAACGTTAGCTGTAACATTTAGTTTAAAAAAGTGTTCAAAGATGGTTCAATTTTGCAACGTACACATGAGACTGCTCCCTTAAATTTGCGATTCCTTGTATTTTTTCTACGATAGAACATTTACCGATATTACGTTTCGATGACGAAATACCCGGGTGTTCGTAATACCGATTGAAACACCGAATAAAATTTCCGTTTCCACGGTCGAGCAACAAGACAAAGCGAGAGGAGCACAACGCCGGGTCTCAAAAACAACAAAGTCACGTCCGTGCCGTGAAGCCAATCTACGCGATCGACACGCTGTCTTTAACACAGAAATTTATCAAATCCGTGCGCGCTCGCTAGGAATTACTCTTTCCGGTCAGAGTATTCCCTCCTAAAGAGCGTACGAAAAATAATCGTTCGTCGTGATCGGCAGCTCGAAGGTACGAGCGCGATATCCTCTCACTCTCCGTCCCCGTTCGCGTACGTTTATCAGGCGCCATAGACGCGAGCATAATAAGTGTTGATTCCGGCTCAGAAATTACTGTCTCTCTAATTCGGTGCTTTTTTTCCACCTCCCCTCTCCCTCCATCAGCGTGCGAGCGACGATCGCGCGTCGGGCCAGACGGTCGTGTCCGCCCGACGAAAAACGTATTTTCATTTAAATTACCGACGGAGAGCAATATTTTCGATGTTATTAACCTCTCTGGATTGGAATGCACGGGGACACGCGCGTGCGTTTTTTCACCCCTCTTTCGCTCTTTAAACGCCGCGCACACGTACGCGGGACCACCACTCGCGCGTCCTTCCCGATGCGTACACTTTCGGACCCGGAGAGAAAAATGAAGGGAACTGGCGCGAGGGGAGGGTTGGGTGGATATATACACACGGTAAACGCACCGGCATCTCGCCCGTACGAGGGAGAGGAGCCTCGAGTTCGTACGAATGGACGAGCCAGCGAACGGTTTCGCATCGGTTCGGTTCGGTCGTCCCTCGTATAAATCAGCTATGCTTATCGGTCTTTCATCGAGCCGGAGGTGAACTCATTTCGTTCTCTCTAAATACGAACCTTTTTTTTCGGGGGCAAAAACCTATTTCGATTAAAATGGCGCGCGCGTTTCGCATTTTGCCGGATTATAAAAGGTTGCCCTCGCCCTCCGACCCTCCGGTTCTGCCCCCTCTCTGCCGCCTTCTTTCCCCTACCCCGCTGTTTCGACGCGCCGCGTTCCCTGTCCGCCGACCGCTCTACGAATTCACCCCTCGGTGCCCCCTCGTGTCTCCATCCCCACCGACGATTCCCTTTTATTTTTTTTTTTTTTGTTGGAGGCTTTATTTCCTTTTTGTCATTGATTTGGCTCCGATCGGGCGCCGCCTATAGCGCGGCCAGCCTCCCAGCGACGAGTCGAAATTTTTGCGCCGCTCCTTTCTCCCGACGCTTTCGTCGTCGCTTCGACCGGTTGTTTCGGCGTTGCTCATTTTCGATTCTCGCATTATCTTTCTGTTTCGTGTTTCCCCGGATTTTCACCTGTTCGCCCGGAGTACTATTATTACCGGTTTCCTTTTGTTTCTGTTTTTTTTTTTTACACTTATTATACGCCGGGGCGAGAAATTAAAAACGTATCGCCGCAGTCGGTTCGGGAGCCGCGCGCGTTTTTCACCCATAACTCGTTTGCGTTGTCAAATTTCTTTTTTTTTTTTATATTAAATTTCCAGTGGAAATATTTTTAAACGTATTACGAGCTTGATATTCCAACGACTCGTTCTTGGCTAACATTTTTGTTCAGTCGCAATGCGAGTGCTGATGGGTTAAATGGCATCGAAGAGAAATTAATGTAAAGAGAATAATATTTAAAAAAAGAATCAGTTTCTTCTGCTTCATTTCTCGTTTTTGCAGCCGCGTCAAATAGATCGCTTTAAAAAAATTGTGTAAAAAAGTATCGTGTATAAAGTGTCCCGGGTGTATTTAAGAATGACAGTTCCGTGCTTTCCCGGCATGCAAAAATACAAACAATACTGTTCATAATTATTTGAGTGACTGCCGGATATTCGGAAAAGACGCGAGCGAAATGTACATATGATTACCGCGGAACGTGTTTACTAGCATTTGCCGTTTAGTTTCCGCATATTTAGCAACAACGGCACGGGCGAGAAAATATTATCCCCGATATTGAGTGACTGTGGTAGAATATATCCTGAATATTTATAAAGATCACTAATACTTCCAAAAGTGATTGCGTGTACAAGTTGCTTCCGGTGTTAATGGACGAACTTCGGAAGCATATAAAGCGGCCGAGAATAAACAAACAGCTTTAATTCATTTATCGGACCAAGAGATGAACAGTCGCGAAGCGTTTACGAAGGGCAGAAGAATTCTCGTTTGAAAAACATCACGTTTAACGAACATAAATATAACCGTACAGTGCATTTCTGCGGATATAAATATATTTTTAAAGAATATAACCTTTGAATTTAAATATAACTCGTTTAGTTTCGTTTCTTAAATTTTTAATTATCGTTTAACCTCAACGATTTTCGATCAAGTGCTTCAATTTGCGTTCGAATAACAGTAAGTTGAATTAACAATGTTGTTTCTTGATGTAGTAAAGAGATTTTCTGCAACGTTTTCACAATGTACCCCTATTACTAATCTATAAATCTGAAATACTTAAATCGACAAGGCACACGTCTGATTCTTTAAAACTGAAAATTTCCAAATTTCTCACAGAAGCCGCTAAAGTTTCTATTCGACATATATCGCGAGTTAAATTTGTTTCGGATGTAATTTTACCCGGTTTACGGCGGCTGTGCCCTTCAGCAACGGCTCTAAGACCCATAATACGCGCATAAAAAATTTCCGCGCCACCTTTCGCAGTTTTATTTCGATGCAAGCGCCTGGATTTTTTGTTCGTCCCCGTGTCCGGCTTTTAATTCGTTTTATCTTGTGCATTATAAATCGTAAGTTGTTGCCGTTTTTTTTTTTTGTCCCTCGCCGGGGTTCGTTGTCGATGTAAAAATCGAATCGGAAATTTCGTTGGCCGACGAATTTTTGCTCGCAACGGCCGCCGTTAGAGACACGCCGGCGCGGCCTCGCGATAGAGATAATAGAGCGACGTAAATCCAGTTATATTTCCGAATACACGGTGACAGGCCGAACGGGAGCCCCGGAAAAAATTGCGCGCTCGCTAACGAATCGTGATTCTCGCATCCAAACCCCTCCCCCTCCTTCCCTACACCCCTGCTCCGCCCTCCTCCCGCGGAATCGTTTCTGTCCTTCCGCGAAATTAGGCGGCATTAACGATCCTACCTGCAATTAATTGCGAGCCGTCGTGTCCGCTGGCACAAACGAGGACCCGCCTTCTCTGTTTACCCAACGCATCAATCTCCGACTGCGAATCGTTAGGAGATATAGTCTCGATCTCGGTCAGAAATCTTTCTTTCGAACGATTTCGTCGTTCCACTCACTGGCGAAATCGATCGTCTTGCTTTAACAGGTTGGTTATCTAATTTTTATACGAATTTTTGGGCAAAGATAGAGCTTGGAAAGCTGAAGCCATCGTGTACCCCACTTTAGGAGTAAAGTTACGACTTTCCCCCTCCATTGTATGGTTTGGGTTTGGTTTAGATTTAGGAAATCGATCGTCTTGCTTTAACAGATTGATTGTCCAATTTTTATACGAATTTTTGCACAAAGATAGAGCTTGTAAAGCTGAAGCCATCGGGTACCCCACTTTAGGTGTAAAATTACGACTTTCCCCCTCCATTGTATGGTTTCACTGTCTATGAGCAATAGACTAATGGTACGATTTTCTCTTTAATAAAAAGACCGATAAATTGATGGTGTTGGCAAAGAACTGGGTGGGGATGGCCTGTCGATGGCCTTCGGCGACCAGTTGATTTTATAGTGATTCGAAACAATTTGACGGTATAAATAACTTTCCCGGCTAGTCGCGCGATTCTAAATAAAACAATGTATGTATATATAATTTAAGCCATTTGGTTAAAATAATTTCATGTAACAGCCCCGAACACACCGTTGGAAGCAATTTATAATATTTAACAAATTTCGAAAGATGCACCAAAGTCATACAAATAACTCATAGTAAGATCTAGTTCAGTATTCTAATATACTATAGGGGATCAAAAAACTTGAGAGAAGCTTTCGTAAAAATTTTAATTAATTTATCCAAGTAGTAAATGATTTATAACGTTTCGAATCGAGACACGTTCTATTAAATACAATCGATAGGGTTACTACCAATTTGAATTAATCTTATGTTTGACAGTACTCGAAATTTTATTTCCCGTGTTTTCGATGTCATTCCGGTTCCGATGTCATTAACTTGTTTGCGAGCAAAGTTATAATAGTAACAGCGGATATTGTTTGTCGAATTGTAAAGTACAAACACCGGTGGACGAGCAGTTAATTTGACGGAAGGTAATTAGATCTTAACTGTCCCGTCTCAATCGGCTTCGTAGCAGAATGATAATGGAAGAAATGAAATTGGACTCGGCGATTGATTGAAACGGGGAAATGAGAGACGGAAAGGTGTCCGTAGATGAATGCGAAAGAAGAACTAAAAGGATGATGAGGAATGACTAGGCTGAAATCGTCCATGCGAATGGCGATACCATCTTCTTGTATTATAGATTGCTTCGGCCGCGAAAGCGATCGAATCGAAACTTTCTTGTTACGACTGTCGTCGGATGAATTTTAACGGAATGATCGTTTCTGCCCCGCGCGAATAATACGATACTATTTGACTCGAACAATCGACACTTTCACCGCGGTGTAATATTCGAATTCCGAATTCTAATCGATAAATTTGTACTCGATTTTGCACGTTTAAACAGCGTAAAAAAACATTGTGCTCCAACGTCAATTATTAAATAATACTTGTCGCGATAATTTAAAATTTGTTAGCGGGTCTGTCTTATCGAAGTCGGTGCAAAAATGTTCGTAACAACGCGCGTGCAGCGTGGAAACCAACTTTAATAATTTTGTACGAAATAATTGGACCGATAGGGATTCGGCTTCGATATTTTAGGTGAGAAACGATATTGTTATAAATCCAGCGAATTTATAAATATTTCATTAAAAAAAAGTCGGGGCAAATATTGTCGCGACGCAATAAAATATTAACTGCAGAAGCGCAGAATGCAAAAAACGAAGGCACATTAAGGTATTGAAAATATCGACTCGACCGAAACGCGCGTTTAATCGCGTGACTCGTCGGACACTTCGGCCCCGTTATAAAGCAGTCATTCGTTTGTTTCTGTTCCACTCGAAAACAATCATAGGCTCGAATGAAAATTTATAATCCTCCGGTCGGAGCTCTGGTAGACTTTGGTGGAAATGTATAATACGTATTGCAAGAAAGTAGACTCGACATCTTTCGAGACTGTAGCAATATAAACATAGAAATCGATCTGCGACAGGTGTTATAGCTTACAGGTCATTAATATTCTGTGTTCTGTTGAGAAATACAGTTCCTTTTGAATGTTTGAAGTTTGACAAATTGGACTCGACATTATTACGAGATAAAATCGAAGTTTGAGGCGGATTGTGCAACTTTATTAAAAACACTTTTAGTATAGGACAAGCTTTCTTCGCAAAATGGAGAACAGACTTTAAAATTTTAACGCAGGAACGTTGTTTGAAGGAATATGACATTAAATGACATAGTGCAGTGTTTGATCATCTTTTCGGGCTTGGAGTGGCACAGAGTGAACATGGTTTGTTAATGGAAAACAAATCATTCAAAGGGCAGTTAAACATTCGATATAGTTGCATGTTTGAAACTGTCTTTACAGACTGATTTTGAGTGCTCAAGAAATTATTAAATTGTACGAAAGAGAATATTAAATAACAAATGGAAAACAGAAACAGTATCAAACCACTGGTCATACCGAGCTAAATCTAATAGAAAACATATGAGATCGCGAGAAATATAATTTTGTTGTAGTACAATTGTTTGAAAGTGTGCCCAAGCAGTGCCAAGCTATAATCGACAATACAGTTTTAGATGTGATTTCGTGTAATAAAAATTAGTTTAAAGTTCGTTGAGAGAAGGAACGCGTCGTCGGCGATCGGCGGAGGGCATAAAGGGAGGCTGTTGTTATTTTAGGAGAATAGAACGAGTTGGCAGCGAAATGGGTTATTCCAAGCCGTTGATTTTCTCCTGCTACTACGAACGAAACGCGGGGAGAATATCATTATAAAACGCCAAGTCACGAAACCGGCCATTCCGGCGTCCTATTAAAATATTAAAACACCTCGTCCAGCCCCCGGCGAGTCCTGGCGTGGGGTGTGAAAAAAATAAATCTACCTTGTCATGCACAGCCCCTCTCCGTGACTCTCGTTGTCTCTCCGGCGCGATGTTTCAGGAACAGGTATGAACGACCCTTGAACACGTTCGATCGATCGAGGGAACAACTCGTTCCGCGGCTTTCTTCGCGACCAAGTGCGAAAACTTCTCCGGTGGACTTTCGATCGGTACTCCTGTCACCGTCATCGAGACTGGTTACAAGCGAACGACACGGACCCGCGCGTTTATCATCGATCTGGCAGAGCGTTACACGTTCGCCGACCGTAAAAAACCATCCCTAAAAACCGGACGGAGTAATTTGTTCGACGTATTCATTCATAGTTGATTACATACGTTTTTACGATCGTTCGGCGAGCAACGACGTCGAAGAATGTGACTCGTCATCGCGCCGGTCCCCGGTAAAAACGGAATTGCATCATCGGCCGTGGCACTGTATCGGTTGTAAAATGAATACATCGTACTGTTGGAAACCGGTCACTGAGGAAGCCCGGCGAGCCGTGCAAAAAGGAGGAGCAAATAAGCCGAGCGAGGTGGTAGTTCGAGGCCGTCACCATTTCTACGCTATTTCGACCTGGCTGGACTTGTCCGGCCGCTCATCAGTCAGAGTCATTACTGGGATAATTAATTACATTTGCCCCTTTCGTCTCCTCCGTTCCCCCCCTCGACGTCCGCGTCTAGCCCTTCCAGTCGCCACCCCTCGACCCTGATACGAACACTGGTGGACGAATCAATGGAAAAGTATAGGATTAGGCGGACATAGGTTGACGATGTCGGGGGTGGCGCTGCTAGGAAATCCGGCGGCCGTGGGGGAGGAAAAAAGATGTAAAGATGGGAGAGGATGGAAATTCGACCGAGTTGCGAGTCCTATTCCCGCGGGGAAACAATAAAGAATACTTTCAGTTGAAACTGGATTCCCCCGTTCGTTGAATCGTCTGGCGTGAGAGGAGGGGAGGCGAGGAGCGTAGGGGAGGAGGATCTCTAAGGTTTCCGTCTCGACGAGAAGTCGAGGCATGAAGATCTGTTGAAAACTCGACTCCTTCTTTAATTAATTATGCAAATGGCCGCCGGGCACCATGCTTAAACTTTTCGTTCGAGACCTCCGCGGGCCGCGGTAGCTCGAGCCGCGGCGTTAATTATACACCGAATAATAACAATTATTACAATTACCGTGAGCCGGTTCTCCGCCTGGCCGCCAACCTCCGACCCCGACGCAAGGAACACACCCACGCGCGAGACACGCGAGTGTGTGGAACCGTTCGTATCTCTATACTTTAAGCCGCGAAACGGCGAGCAATTTGCACGTACCGCGACAGATATACTTCTCTAATTAGGGCCGTCGTGCTCCTTAATACTTTCATGGCCGAGTGTGTTTCACTGTTGTCTATCGCCCCGGTGATTTTCGTAAGAGCTTTGTGATAAAATGAGCTAAACAGCAGGTGGTTGATCGAATACTTGTGAGAATTGTACGAGCGTAGCCCTCTGCTGGCGTGTGCGGGAACTGTCGCCACATACTCTCCCCTGCCAGTGATGTTACATTTAACAATATTTATTTAAAATTATTTATTATTATTTAATCTGCCTATCTAAGAGTTATTTTGCTAATGATTAATAACGTCTACTATTTACAAAGTTCACTTTTAAAGTTACTACTATGCATGTATCGAGGCCTGCCATAAAGCAGATTAATCAATAAGGCAATCCTAGCAGGCCTTGCATTAAACGTTAGTCGAGTACTTGTGAGAGAAAAAGGATGAGCGTAGCCCTCTGCTGGCGAGCGCGAGAAGCATTGCCACGGTTTTCAGAAGCTTCTTGTTCCCCGATCCGAAATTTTTCTATTCGATATCTCATATTGAAATATTTGGCTCGCAAGTACGAACTGTCAAAATTTCCAGTCGATAAATTTACTTTGAGAGTGGTACGACCACTTTCTCGAGCATGAATCACGGCTAAACGCGGCTGGAACTTTTACGCGGTACCAGTTTACTTACTCGCTTCGAAGAGAACGCGATAGATTTGAGCAAAGAAACGAATCGCGAAGCATCGAATGGCCTTCGGCGAGCAATTGACAGTCCGACCGTGGCCGTTTCAAAAAATGACCGTAGGGTTCAAACGAATGAATTATTTTCGAACATCTGTGAGCGCAAACAAACCGATTAGTCGATTCGATATTTCCGTATAACACGAGCCACGGAACGTGTCGTACTTGGAGGCTGGACCGTCCGTTAAACGATGTCGCGTATTATGAGCCCGGGGAACGAGCGCTCGGATGAAGTCTAGCAAGAAAAATTTATGGTCCCTGAACGTTTCATCGGCGACGTACAATCGACGCGCGTTGCTCTGCGACGCGCCGCTGATTTTTGCACGGCCGATTCGCCGCGGCAGAAATTTCATAAAATTCAATTCGCTCGGGCAACGAAACAGAAAAAAAAATATCTATGTATATCTCGTATATATATATATATATATATATACGAGAGGAGAGCAAAAATAATGACCGCCTTCTTTTCGAGTATAATGAAAAAAGCAATTAACGCGCGATAGAGTGAGCGTGCAGGGAACCGCGCGGTAACGAGGCTAACATCGATTTTTATCGTCGGCCAGTGTGAAATATTCAAAAATTAGTGGGTCTGTTTCTCTCTGTCCGCGCCTGTCCGCTCGGTGTGTGCAGTTCGATGAATTAGCCGGGGCTAATTTACGGAAATGTACTCGCGTCAGGGACGGCGGGCGAGCCTGAATGGGCAAGGACGTAAGAATAAAAAGCGTGACGTTCTCCGTTATCGTTCATACTTACGCAATATATCCCGACCGCAAATAAAAATAATCAGCTCGTCCGTTCTGCGAGGAACGGGACGCGGGGCGAGCGCGTTTAACCGCTTTGCCTCCGATACGGTTTTATAGGTTATGTCATAGGCGTTCGCTCAAGGGTCACCGACGGCTGCATTCGTAATGCGAAATTACGTTCACGCAACGGTGCCGATTAGAATCTCGCGTACGATCGACTCCCACTTCTGACGAATACCGGGAAGTTGACCAGCCTTCCGAGAAACGCGTTCCTGGTAACGAGCTTTTTAAAACGCCTCGGGTACCGCGATTCGGTTCGGTGAAATAGCAAATAGAAGACACCGGGGACAAACAATTCGTCTTTTTCACTCTCTGACTTCCGGATTTTGTTGATTTTCTTTTTTTTATGAAAACACCGGGGCAATAAATCTGCACCGTTGAACGATATAATTCAATCGAAAAATTAATATATTGCATAATTTTTTAACGAACCATTTTTTAAAATGTGTCATTTGGTACTTCTGCCCGTACCTCTAGGGATGAAAGTAACGTTTTGTTTTGATTTACAAAAATATACCTGTGAAAGATAGTTTCATTTATTTTGAGTTAATAACATATATATAATTATGTCGGAATCCATTAAAAAGTTTTTGTTCTCAAACTGAATGTTGCTTCACGTTGTGTAAATAAAGTTATGTTGGCCCTAAGTCATCGAAAACGCAAACGTGCGTCTGGTTGGCGTTGACGTTTGGATGTGGCCTACGAAGGTAGTCGAGTTGGTTGTCTGGTTACCGGAACGTTTGAAAAAGAAAAGAACAGAATTTAAAGGGTTTCCAAACGGAAAGGACGTGCGGGAAAATTAGAAAAAGAATCCCTGCAAAGGACTCATCCGTTTTCGTTGAATATTCTCGTGGCCCTTCTTCGCTGAGGTTAGGAACTCGGGAAATTTTCGTAGGAGGCAGAAAAGGAAAGGAGGGGAATATTGGGAAGCCCTTCGAGGACCGAGGGGTCGGTCGAGCGCTTGTGAGAGCGCGACCCCTCTGATGGCGAGCATGGGAGGCAACGCCACATTCTTGTTTGTTAGTACTGTGTATGTTCCAGTTAATAGTTGATCGTTTATTTAGTTAAAAGTTTTAAACAAAATGAAAAGAGTGACATGACAAAGGCTTGGTCGCCTGAGAGGACTCAAAAGAAATAGTCCACGAATAATTTCTGACAAATATAATATAAACTTTTTTTTTGGAAAATAAATATGAGAAGAGATACTTAGAATTTTTAAAAGTACAAACTGACACTTTTTCCTTTGGAAAGTAATACCGATGAAAGGATCAAAGTTTGAGAAGTGGCAAATGTGGTTGGAAAACTATTTATGTTTGTGTTTCTAATATCAATGCCAAATAACCAAATTCAGATATCGTTAATTATTTCTAACATGTAATGTAAATTCTTCTTTCTTCTACGTTTCCTGGTTCTGGTTACCACGTAATACAAACGTTACAAATTTTAGGACCGTTGTCTAATTTTATCTCATAGGTTTTCTGTCAGACTACACTGTTCCATTCATGTATTCTTTTCAAAATATCATATGACCTGATATATACACGATATAAATACCAAATAAATACTTAAATATTCATTCAAATATTGGAACGTAGATTAGCTTATAGTAATATAGAATATCATGGAGAAAACTTCTATCGAGTGTATTTATTTCACGTATTAACGTTTGCTTTGTATAAGAAATACTGCTCACAATGGTAGTCCTGTACAATTTCATTTTAAATATAAATTAATAAGGTTTTTATAAAGTTTCTAAATTGCTTTTCCGTTTCAATTTTTCCCCCACTGTACAAAAATTGATGAAAATTTCAGACGATGCATTGAAAATTGCAAGAAACTATAGCTATCATAGACGAGTGAAAATTGCGAGGAGAGTTGGATGGTCTGTGATCAGACACAATGTAAAAGACATCATTACTGGAACACTGTTTTCTTTTATCTTTAAAAAATTATATCCTACACAATTAGTTCAAAATACCAGGAACTTAAAAATGATGTAGATGGTTTAGTAACAATTCCACAATGTAAAGCAGCATTTTTCTAATTGCATCCCACGAAATGTTACTTGCACCGATGATCCATGAAAAATCATTGTGATTAAAATATGAAATAAAATCAATAAATTTTGCATGTTTACACCGTACAGCATATTTCTACGATTGAAATTTTTGACATTATTTTTAACCAGTTGTTTGGGTTTTAAAAAACAAAATTGCTCGAACCTCTCCCACACGGCGTAATGCAACTATCGTGTGTTAAATAAAATTAATATACTCGACAAAATTGATAGTCTATTGATTTTATAAATTCTAACAAAATCTATGAAAAACTAGGCATTTACGAAAAACAAGGAGCACAGCGTAATCTACTTTTTCCGTTAAAAACATTGTTCATGTAACTTTGACATACGATACAAGTTGAATTTTCGAACTAATTTTACCTATCTTCGTACCTGTATTTATATATCGATTTTATCGCCGAGGATAAAATGCATTTTTCAATTTCAAAATACCAAGCATCCGCCAAAGAACGTATTGTGTAAACATATTGCGAAGAAAAAATGTTTCCCTCGTCTAAAAGCGAAGTTAATTAAATATTAGATTGTTATTAATGGATTCGGAAGAGAAACGCCTCTCATTACGAGCCATTCGAACATTCCGTACTAATACGGGAGATGTCTGTATCAGATACGCATTCTTTTGGCGAATTCGCGGGTCGAGCGGCGCATCATAAAATTGTAATATATAAAGACGATACTCATCAGAACGGGGCGTTAATGCAACGTTCCTAGTTACATTCGTTACGAGTAATTATGTTCACGCAACCGGGCCGATCGTAATCTCGCGTGTAATCGAAGCTCGACGTTCGCAGAACAAACAAAACTTCCTGGAACCGATGCTGGGTCGTTGTGTGCGGTTTGTATATTTGATTTACACGCGGTAATTTAACCTTTTTATAATTGAATTAAGAGCGGTCTTTCTTCGCACGCCAGCCGTTCGTTCCTGCAACAAATTGCGACTTACGTAATAGATAAGCCCGGCCGGCGTTTCGCTTAAAAATTATTGCAAATAAGCGGGTGATGTAATGAGCTAAAATATAATTGGCCGGAAGATCGGTGTCCGTGGCGTAACATTACACACCTTACGGGTTCTCGCTTTCTGTTATCTACGTAAGCGCGAAAATAACCGTAATCAGTCGCCCAGCGCGCGCCACATAATCCCGCAGCATTACAAGTGAACATAATTTATTTACTACGCTCCAATTAGCTGCACAGCTCACCTCATAGAGTATCGAATTTTACTTGTTGCGTTTAATCACTGCTTGGTATTGCTACCCAGGACATCGGATTCGCTAAATTTAATAATTCGTTATCGCGTTAAACGCGTAACCGTTTCGTCCCGTATCGAAAGATCACCGAGCGTCTAACGTTCCGTTTCGTGCTCGTTTGCGTAGAAAAATAACGGGAATTAGCGTCGAACGTTTTTCTTTCTACTCGAATCAATGAACCGACGCGGTTAAGCGACGTTTGTCGGCGCGTTGAAATGTATGCGAAACCGTCGGAAAAATTCCCCGACCGACGATAATCGTACGCTCGAAACAAAACGCGCGGCAAAGGTCTTGGCTCCGTGCTCATTTCCTTTCTCATTTAGGTCTGTAAAACCGCTCACGATGTCGCGTTACTAATTAGTAAATGAAACAGGTCGAGATAATGCCCGGCGCCATTGCGAAAAATATTGCACGATACAGTGGGTTACTGCAATCTCGTTTACGCGCACGGCTGTCGGAATATTTTTCAAAATATTTTTAATCATATCAGTTCCATTTAATGACTTCATTTGTATGATATGTTCCATCGGTGTCCGTACATTGCACTTCGTTGGACATTAACGCCGAGAATAATATAATTAAAGTTATTTTAAAAAGTGTTGTGCTCCGATTTTCGCGGCGAAGTTAAATTTTAATGAACACGCGTTTATTAGCATTGTTATACCGACGATGTTTATCCCTCTGCCGGCGTTGTTTCATGGAAGAAACAAACAGCGGACATAAAAACGAATCGAAAACTCGTGGTAATATTTTTCGGTGCGAGTCTTCGTTTTCGAGAAAATCGATTTCGAAACTGTTCGGGGCACGCGCGACGTGCATAGTCGGGAGCATATACGTCAAATGCACGCGCGAGCACTTTGGAAACCGATTTTCTCGAAAACGAAGCTCCGCGGGAAAAAATGTTATTCCAGCTTTTTTATTTACTTTACAGCGTAGAATCACTTTCGTGGAAAAAGTTTCGTAAATATTACCGTTACTCTTACGGGATCTATCAGTTTATCGAATGAAAACAATTTCGGGAACGTAATGGAATAAAAATGTAATAACGAACGAAAACTCTAATATCGGAGGGGCACGCGTAATAGCGAAAAGTTTGTTAGGTTAGGCGTTAACGAAGAAAGGAGAGAATTATTCGAGAATTTCGGGAGGGGAACTTTGTAAACGCCCATCGCGTGTCGTTGAACGTCGAACTTCGTACGTGGAACCCGACGGGGAAATAAAATAATCTTTTTCCTCAATGGATCGATGGAAATTTGCATAGCGCCCGTCGAGATAACGGCCGCGGCTGTCGTCGGCTAATAGATCGAACCGACAGCAGCTTGTAACGTTCATAATTTTTTCAGAAGAAGACAAATTTGAATCAGCGGTATCAATCGCCCGGCTAATGCCTGCACGTGAGGGGGTAGAAAATTGCGAGTGGGATTGCGACCGCGTCGTTCGACCGATTGGAACCAAATTTGGCACGAAATCGCGTCCCCGCGGCGGCAGCGATTCATTTAAAAATTCATACGACGCGTCCTGTAAACCTTTTATTGTCCGGTTTTCACCGTTGGCGATTCCTCTTCCCTTCCTTGATTCTCCTTCTTGACACGATGCTTTGGAATGGAATCCATTAGAGTATTAATAAACGTTTACCCTACTCCGCGAACCGCTTGAAATCGACGCAATATGGGTCACCGGACAACCAACTTCCGCCCATTACAATACGCAGTTTTCATATTTAATTTAATTTTGATTTTCTAAAATTCTGTTAACGTAAGGTACGAGTGATTAATTTTTTCCCCCATGACCATTGTGCGTAATGTTTCTCAAAAATACAAAATATATTGAAATTTGGCGTTTTTGACAAATGACATTGGTCAAGTTAAAAATTATTTTTAACGAAAACATTAAACTTTGATGGAGCTATGGGTTGTTGAAAATTGCGGGAAGATAGTAGTGGTTACGCGTGCGCGATAATCGCGGAGGGTTCGTTAAACGAACCGCTGAACGACGCCGCCGAAAACCGCGGGTTTTCCGGGAGAATTTCGATCGTACGATCGCGGACGGGGAATCGATTAAGAGGGTCGCGTCGTCGTCGGTGGTCGCGCGCGGTAAACAAACGCGCGATCGGCGTCGGGGCGCCGCGGGAAAACGCGGTTCCAATCAGACGAACGTCGTTCCGCGGCGGTCGCGTATGAGGCACGTCTACGAGAATCCGGGGTAGGAAGAAGGGGGTAGGGCGAATTTGTTTCCGAACAATTTTCAGTGTTCCGGCGTCCAAAGGGGTTGGCCGGCAGGAATAATGTATACCCGAGGTTTGGCTGGCTTGTCGAGCCGTGGAGCCGTACGGAGGACAAGGGACGAAGAGAAACAGAGGCTGTAGCGGAAGCGAGAGGTCGCGCGTCGATGGAAAAAGAGAACGACCGGGTGTTGGGGGCGGAGGGAGCAGCGAGCACGAGGAGAGGGGTGACGGCGATACTTTTTTCGGGTGTAATTTTTTATCAGCACCGGCAACCAAGCGCTTTGACCAATCCCTCAACCCCCTCCAACCCCTCTACAGCACGCCTCTCGGCATCCCTTGCCCCCGCTGCACCTGCACGTACCCCGCTTCCGCGCCCCTTGAATCCCCCTGGATCCGGCACTCTACCTCCGGCTAGCTGCCCTCCTCTGCCCATCCATGCCACCCCCCGCCTCCCCCTACCCGTCGACCAATCTCGCCACCGTATCGGTGCTCAATCACATTTGCGATGCATTTTTTTTCCTTCCTCTTTTTTCATAAAGCTGGATTATAATTGCATCGCGAGTTCGAGTTGCGGGATAGCCGGGCGAAAAAATGGAACATTGCCGGGGTATGGGGCCGGTGCGCCGGGTTGGGGGTGGGCCGCGTACGACGAGGAGAGGAACAGAAACGCGGGCGAGCGAAAAGGAAGACGGACAGAGAGAGAGAGAGGGGTGCAAGGGGTGGGCTGGACGGACGATCGGTTCGGGAGCGGGTGGAAAAAGGGGGCGGAAGGGGGATCGAACAGGAGAAAAAACCGATGAGGTTTCGGGGCCGCTTGATTGGTAGCCGAACGTACACCTACTCGCTATCAACGAATCCGACTATTCGTGTCCTCATCTTCACCCCGTGCGTTATACCCCAACACCCTCTCCTCCTCCTCCTGCCTCCTCGTCGTCATCCCTCTCTTGATCGTATTCGACGCCCCTGGTCTATGCCATTCTACAGAGCAATGCTCGAAACTGGCTCCTCCATAGACTCGTGCTCGCGATCCTATAACGAAATCTGGAACACGTCGTTATCCCATCAGGACGGTTGCGAGTCGCGGGAAAGTCGAGCCGGAAGTGACCGCCGAACACTTTCCTCGGGACTCTGTGTCCTGCCAACGTGCGTACAGGTGATGGAATAAAATCCTCGCCCCCGTACGTTTCTTCGCGACAGTCGATCCTCTCTACACGGTGGATCGTATTTATTTATTTATTCATTCGCTGGATCAACCCTTCGATTCATGAACCGAAGAGGGAAAAGCAAATATGGACAGTAAGGTACCGAGAAAACTGAAAGAAAAAGAAACGTAATCGGTAGGAAAAAGAAAGTTACAAATTAGAGAACTGTCTATACATATTAATTCTCAAGATTAGATGTTAAACAAAATACATCTAAATAGGAGTCTTAAATTGTAACGTGGCTATAAAAACAATCAATGACAAATTGTATACTTGTTTCTAATTGCCTACAAACAACGTTTCGTTTTCGTGGATAATTTAAGAAATTTGATTTAGCAGTCAATGTGATGTAGGAAAATAGACACTGGAGAATTATTTTACATACAATTACATTTGTAAAATGTGTTGGGATTCTTAATAATACGATCTAAGTGATCGAAGATCAAACTTTTCTTTCTGACGATTCTGAATTGTGAAAAAGTTTTCAAGTAATGTCTTGTCTCTTCTTTAACAGCAACGAGAAATTCATTGCTTAATTCTATATTGAATTTTTCTAAATTTTGCATTGCAGTTCTTGTAGAATCTAACGTTACTAATAAAACTGAATAATTTTTAACACATTCGGTTGTACGGATCTTTTTTAAATTTAAATTATTATTTGTGTATTTTTCCTTTGCGAGAGTGCGAACAATGGATCCCGCGATCGACCGTGATTCGCCGGTTTATTAATGTCGGTTGCGTATAAAAAATTTGTGCTTTTAACACACTTTTGTATCACGAACGTGGCATTTGTTTCGGCGAAGTATAATTATCTCTGCATGAATGGGGCGCCTAATTTACAGGCAGCAAATGCAATTGGTCGGCGAAAAGCCACCGAAGCGAAACATCGTGAATCAGGTACACAAAAAAAGAAAGGCAAGATATAGCATATACTGGGTGTTCTATTCGAGAGAAGACACCTTGATGCTTTCTCTGCTTCAAACGACAGAAAATATCGACGACGACAGTTTCTTTATTCAAGGTCGAATAAATAATATTTCGAATCGCATCGTGGACAGCTGATCGTTTCATTCAAGAAAAAGTCGACTTCTTCTGCAATGCCACCCCGTACATTAATTTATTCTTAATTCCGTACGTCCAATTACTTCCACCGACGTTGCATAACTAATTATGAATTTTCCTCGCTCTCTTTCTCCCCCTCCCCGTCGATACAACCCCATTTTTCCTCGTGGCGTTTTGTAACTTCTTACACGAATTTATTATACAATCATAATTACATGAATATTTTATTCCTCCGGAGGCCGGCCACTCGTGCCCCTTACTAATTAAAGCCATTCTTCGCATCTGCTTAAGTTATCCTCCGATGGCGAAACGTCGTAGAATCGTGGAACTCGAAACCGGGCAATAATAGGGGATTGGTAGATTCGCGGATCCCTTTCTTCGGCGATAAATTTATCGCGAGAGAAGCGACGTGGGATAATTAAACGAGCGAGGGAGGAGGAAGGAGACGGGTCGTCGAAGAGGGAAAAGTCGTCCAATTAAATCGACGAGGGGGGGTGGGGTAGGGGGTGGGGGAGGGAGGAAAAAGAAAATGGTGCGTCGGTGGGGGATGAAACGAGGCGCCGCGGGATCTAGGAAAATCGGACGATCCCAGCCCCGTCACCGGTGCGCAACATCAACAATCCCGTGGCTAACAAAGATCATGCCGGCGATGATCGGACGGCGATATCGCTTGGGCGTCCAGCACACGGGTGTTTTATCTGGCGCAGGCCGAGAGAGAACGACGAGTCCTTTGGACGTGCAGCCCGTCGATAAATAGCGAATGCGATAAAATGCCGCGAATTTAAAATACGCCCAGGATTTTACAGCGGGGACCAAAGGACAAAGCCGCTCTCGTTGTTTCGACAATACCGCTCGTCGAAAGAGGGTGGCGACGGGAGACAGAGAGGAAACGAGGGCGGGAGGGAAAAAAACAGGCAGAATCGGGAAGAGTGGAAGTGAGAGGTATCGAGAAGTGGAGTGGGTCGAAAGTGAGGGTAGGAGAAGGTGGTGGAGGAGGCACAGCGAGGGCTGATTCTTCGGGCAACACACGTTCGCCCACACGTTCACGCAGCAGCATCACGCGCCGGCAGGCGTCGCTGGTTTTAAAAATGGGGGATTTTTTCACATTTATCAGTGCACGCTCAGATCTGGCTTCCGTATCAATGTCCGAACACACGTGAACACCCAGACAATCGAGCGTTTCACACGAATACATTGTCCTGATCGGATTGTATGGATTTTTTTCCGGGACACACACCACCCCCTCTGCACCCTCTCCCTACCTTTTGCTCTTCTACCACCCGCCGCCACCCCCCTCCCTGGACCCCGTCCCGTTCTCTCCGGTGGCCGGGTCTCCCGTCTACGCCACCCCCGTACAATACCACCCCATCAGCTATTCCGCCACCCACGCGACAACCGTAATTTTAAGCTGAAAGGACCGATTTTTGTGCATCTCGATGCTGTTTGCTGCGTCGTCGGCTTCCAACCCGCGCCCTGCGCCCGTCGATATCGCCGCCCCCTCACCCGACTCCCTCCCCCCCTCTACACCTCGCGCACAACCCGTACCTTTTTTCCTCTCTCTGCACGCGGCCGAGCGACGCTGACGTTCGAACAATCGTTTTGTGCGTTCATAATGTTTTGATTCCTCGCGCTGCCTTGCCGGAATAATTGTTATCGATGGCGCTTTTTTTTTTCTCTCCGCCGCGAAGCTTAGTGCCCCGGAATTTTCTCCCGATGTGTCGCGACAAAACGATACATATCCGTCCGTCGAAATTATTACATAATTTTCCCGAGAAATTAACCAGAGAAGAAACATCGATGAAAGCCGCGGAGCAGGGAATATAACCGATCACCACAATTATCAAACCGAAGGTCCGAAATACTCTTCCATCCTCTTTCCTCGTTCCACGCCCCTCCCCCTCTTCGCCAGCACCTGCCCGTCGCACGTTTCCGCAACGATTCCCGGAGGCTGCGGTTAAAACCCCCGACATCTGCGGAATCAAAAAGCTCTTCGATGAATGGAAGACGATCAGTCGTGTCTGCTCGCATGCTCGGATAAATAAATAGGGATCCGCCATTATCTGGAGGACCAGCCCTCGACGCTACCGGACCCCTACCACCGAACGGGTCAATGGAATTCATAACGTTTGCGCGGATAAAAAAGCTGGCTGGGGCCACATCGGAACATTACTCATGCCTCGGCGTTCGCGCAATTTTTAGCTCTGAAATAAATCATCATTATTGCGGCCGGAGGGATGCGCATTATGGGGGCCACGGGGGTAGATTACCGTAGGTGGAGGCCACCTACATCCTCCCTCGCCGTCCCGTGCCTCCCCGTGTCAACCACCCGCTGAACCGCCGTCTCCCCTCTCACACCCCCGTCGCCTCTGCAGAACTAAACACCGATGAAGCCGATCCGGGGAGGAAAAAAGAGTTTCTACGACGAAATTGCGAACGCCTCTTTTTGAACTTGAACTAGCCGATGGCTGCAGAGAATATAATTCTATAGGATCGATTTGTGCCAGAGTGGTGAGAGACGTTTGTTATCGCCAGGCACGGTAATGATTCGTAAAATGAACACGTGATTCGTAAGTTGAACGTTTCTATCCCTCCCAACTGGGCGGTTGGGGAAGCTCCGATGTACGTATATTGGCACACGCAAGAAATTTTTTACTTCTTTCTGTATCGTTCCGTGACCTCGAATTTAAGGGATTTTAGAGGGTAGTTTAACTCCTTAGATTTTAGTTATCGTAGCTCTACCGAAAAAACACTGCGTTTCCCTTATTTTCGATTGTTGTATAAACCTAGCGAAGTATCATCAAAATCAACGTGGGTCATTTTGCTGGAAATGGGATGACGTTCGCTACGTATTCATAAGTATACATCCATATGTATTCGATATCTATTCATAAGGAATAATGTTTCGATCGTCCTACTTGCAAAGTACTTGGCAATCAACACAAGTCAATAATAAAATTAGTAATATCATGTCCATGTTTAAAAATTGCACAATGAATCTCAAAACTACCATATTATTGAATCCCTAGAAAAAGTATCGATCCACTGTGTATAATGTTCGAAAATTTATTTTAATTTTTACGCATATAGTACTTATCTCTCCATCTTTGTTTTGAATGTTACAAGGCCTGTGACTAAAATTGTAAATAAAACTTACTCGATCTGTCGTTCTTCCTACGATGCGTTTCATTTGAAAGCCCACGCAGGATAAAAGACTTTTAATTGAGAAAATTGGACCGTTCCATTTATAATATTCCTAACTCGTAACGAAGTATGATGTGGAAAAAACTAATATCTTCGATTTACACAGACGTACTAGTTTTTGGATGAAATCAATTTTTGAAATGCGTGGAATGTGCACACACTTGATTAATTCTGGATTCCATCGATATGGTTGTGCCAGCATACAATTTATAGTGAAAAATGGAATTTTCGTCTCAAAAGATTAAAAACCGTTCACAATCGAGAGAACAAATGTTTCGAGGGCTTGAAGGGTTCGAAACTTCTACTAATTTAATAACAGCCTATGGCCGAACAAACTGACCTTTTCGTACCTGACGTTAACGTACGTGTACTTGATACGTTAGTGTCAATAGTAATTATAACACGAATGGTTTCCTTTCCCAGTTTATTCCAAGCCGTGCCCTCGCAATTTGCTAAAAAAAAATGCTTTAGGGGGGGAAAAAGAAGAAATATCGTCAGAATTTTGAAGCGAATGCAGGCAAACGTTTGCCGACGAGCAAACCAGTTCCCATTCTTCCTTTTTTTCGGGAAAATCAGAGAAACGGGAATAACAGGACCGGGGGATAGCCTTCACCCATTTCTCTTCGTTTCGCCTTGACACGAAACTTTCGTTCCAATTTATAATAATCCTCCTTTGAGGAGAAACAAGCCCGCGGTTATTAGATATCGAGCCATCGCCTAGGCGCGGACGATACACTGAACGATCGAAACGGCATAATCGAGCGCCGATTAATATTCATAGGCTGCATGCGTCGCTGTAAACCTAGACCCTTTTTTTCCAGAGACGACGCGTCACTGTTCGTTTCTAAGTTTATCCGTGGACGTTTTTGCTCGCCGCGAAACCTGCCCCGATCGATCACGTTTTTCCATCGTTTATCACGCGATCGCCGATTAGTATTCATGCGTCGCCGATAAGCAGGATGCATCGAAATTCGAATTTGAGCGTAAAACACGCGGTTCAGACGTTATCCGGAGCCATGATCGCGCGTATCGATCCGATCGATAAATTAATTAACTAATTTCGGATTAGAACATCGAAATCTATTTAACGCGGCCCGATATCGGGCTGTTTAGTGTCAGGTATACGCGCACGCAGTTACGGAAGGATAGAAAGTGAGAGGGTTGACGCCAGGCGAGTGGGAGGAGGCCGGTAGGAGGCTGAAAGGGCGGAAATCGAAGGGAGGGTATAACCGGGATGATGTTACATCATCAATCAGCTGGCAAACATCAACTCAACACTCGCACCCCGCCCGGTATGTCCTAACCTGTAGCCAAATATATGCGCCGATAATATCGTCGCAGCATTGCTACATCATGTCCGGTTGTAATTAATTATCTAATTCTTAATCGACGGCGTTACCGTGCACCGCTGACGCTCGACAAAGATCCGGAAAGATTTATAACAGTTCGAACGGCGGTGACCCGTCGAAATTGCCACCCTTAGTTTCGATCCGCTCCTCCCCCTCGTCGTCGGTGTTTTCTTTTCAACGCGACTTCAATGCACCATCGACGATTTACCGCGACCGTTAATTATCGATCTCCCTTTCTGGAGAACTCATCGATCCTCGATAAGTTTCTCATAATAAGAATCCACCCCTACAGATGTTACTTTCCCCCGGAGAACGAAGGAAATTTTTTAAATTGCCAATTTAAATCAAACGCCAAAGTTTCGAAGTTGTTTCAAAGAGGAGCGTACAATGTAATAATTTTAATATTTTTAGTATCATCCTCACGGAACCACTCGAAAGCCTCGTATCCTGAATACAAAAATTATTTTTCTATCTAGATACGAAGAGTACGAATTTTTTTAATTGTATCGCGGAACATGTGGGATGAAAAATTGAGAAGAAGTGAATGAAATGAGAAAATGATTAGTTAACGACCAATTGTAATAAACACGCCTGAAGATCAGAACACTATCAGAAGCTTGTTGACTAATTTCTATTAGTCTCGTTCGTACAAAACGATCCGTTTCCGAAATTCGAGAAGTTGTTCAAATGGGTCTGTGGATGTTCTAGCAAAATCAGGAAATTATGAAACTGTTCATACAGATGAGCAACAAACACCGCGCTATTTACCAAGCATGTTATCATGGAAAATATCTGCTTTACATACTCTGACCAAAAAAAAAAGCAATGTTATGGGGCGCATACATATATTTGGGCTTAACAATGACTAGAAATGTCCGGGTCAACATCGAGTAAACATCGGTGTATAATGCTCGCGCAAAGCGGTTAACAAATTCCGACAATCATCGTATAACGCGGTGAGTTATGCTCGTACAACGCGGCAGAGACGCTTCCACGTATGGCGACATCGGGAGATTGCCAGTCGTGTCCATACTTTCATACTAATATGTACACTGTTATATTGTGATTTCGTGATACTGCCTCGGGTCAGTGGCTATCAGGCAAAATTGATCAAATTGTACTTTTTTTATACCGAAGATTTTGTACGATACTATAAGCCCTGTGCAGTGCAATTTTCTACATCATGAAACGTATATTCCGTATATGCGAAGGCTCTAAACAAAATTGCTTTCCAGTTATATTCGTACAAAACGATCGAAGAGATATTTTAATGACGAATCCTAGTATATTTAGATATTTATTAGGTAAACAATTAATAATAAAAATAATCGAAAGGAAAGAAAGGAAGAAATATAACTGTCGTTTCGTTTACTAAAAATCGCGATAAATTCGTACATTTATACCCCAGAATGGCGTCAATAATTTTAATACTTGATAGCATACTTGAGTGATGAATTGTTATGAGGTTATATCGAAGAATGCACTTCCACATTTTGTACGATATTATAAGCTTTGTATAATACAATTTTCGACATCATAAAACACATATTCCGTATACATATGTGAAGGCTCTGAACAAAATTGCTTTCCAGTTATATTCGTACAAATTATCGAAAAAATATATTTGTATATTTAGATATATACTAGTGAGACAATTAGTAATTAAAACATTCGAGAGAAATATAACTGTTGATCCGTCTTACTGAAAATCGTCCCATCATGGTGAAATCAAAATATTATCGAGGGGTGGGGATGATCGTTGGGAGCCGAAAAGAACACGGGTGACCCGATTTCGCTCCTTATCGCGTGCCCCCTGGAATCGCCTTCCAACGGAGTCACGAAATTCTAATTATCCGACGTAGCCGTCGCGATTATTCACAGGCCGTTTGGACAGAGCGTATTCATAGAAACGCGGCGGTACCGGGCGTGGCATGCTCGCGCGTCCAGTACACGTTCCGCATGCACGTACCGTCGGTCCCATGAGCGGGGCAACAACACCGAGTGTCAAGTCGCTGGCAACACAATGACGTTATAATGACTAATGATCATATCATTTAATTAACATCGCGCCTAACTAGCCTAGACTTCATTAGCCCGCCGCGGCCTTAGACGGACGCGTACAACGCCGCGCTTATTATGTATCTATCGGCCGGCGATTGTCCGCGGCGCGTGTTAAAGCCGCCGCGTTGTACCGAACCGACACGGTTCCTCGGTTTGCCGCTAAATATCCACGTTGTATGCCCCGCTGTTGTCCGCCACGATCATGCAACAACGTCCGGAACGGTGCCTGGGGAAAAGGAGGAAAGGGTCGATCGATCCACCGCCTATGGATCACCTTCGAGACCGATATCGATATCGGCCCAACCGCCCCGTCAAAAGGACACCGACCACGCGTTCGTTGATAACGTCCTCCACCGGGTCGGCAACGATAAGATTCGAATCATCATTTTTCCCAGGAACCCTGTTTAACCCTCCCCCCGAGTCCTGAGTCGCTTTGACCCGAGCTTTGCCTATTAACGCGTCGATTGGCATACTAAATACCTCAAATTGTCCACGAAAACGAATCTTTGCTTTTAGACAATTCGAAACTACTCAGAATTTGTCATTAAACTTCTTTTCACAGCCTCGTTAAAATTCAACAATTCTAGATTTATAGATTTATTTATTTTAACACCCAATCTTGAGAATTAATTTTTTTTTGATTTGATGGTTTTTTACACCGCATCCACTGCGAGGTTATTAGCGGCGTCGGTCGGGTGGTGTTTTTCTTATATTTTGTCAATTAATTTTGTTTCTTTGATGAATCCCAATAGGTTGTGTAGCTTTTTGTTGGTGAGGTTTTCTTTAAATTGTGATTCCAGCTTGTGTTTACGGCGAAGAGTATTGTATTTTGGGCAGTCAAGGATTAGGTGGTCTGTTGTAATTGTTGTGAGAATTAATTGTTTTAATTCTAGTCAGTTTTAGTGATAGTCAATGTGTTAACCAAAGTCGATGCATGATTCGAAACTATGATTCCTACGAATAGTAGACATGTGTAGATATTTTAAAACAAAATATCTATGCTTCTAGAAAATATTCTCATCCGTCAACGAACTTAAAATATACAGGTTCAGACCAAGCTTATATTAAGTCTGAGGTCAAATACATAAAAAAAGCTCATATGACGAAAATACTTCACTGAAAAGGTGTATAAGCTTTTAAGGATATTTGTGATTTATTATGACAGTCAAATTACTGATTGTCGAAGTCCTTCAAATATTCCATCAGTATTGGAAATAATAGTAAATATATGTTGAGTGCATTCCTAAAGTTGATCTGTTTCTATTGTATTTTATCTTTGAACGCTTACATCTTTTCGATAAATCATTTTCGAGCATATATCTCAGTAACGCGTACTGTAAGTTTGGTTCCAACCTCTATAATTATAAAACGCAAACAAGTCGATCGTCCCTGTAGCGTTAAAGTCGAGGAAGGCAATTTTATTTCACACTGAGATTTAATTTGCCATAATAAAATATAGTTGGTCCTGCGCGTTCAGCGTTCTCCGTTTACTAACATTAATATTCCCACAGAATAATATCAGTTTTCGAAGTTGCACAGTTAGTGCAACGTTATACGCGAGGGTAATATAACACTGTGTTAAGATTCAGGAATAATTCGAGCAATACGTGTTGATTTCGTGGACCGACCGTCGGAAATACAGAAGGCAAATGAACCGACACAATCAAGTATTTACATTATTACGGGAGCTCATTATAAGCCCCCGTACGTACTAATTACGGGCGGCGCGATTTTACCGATCAATGCCTCGACGATCCTCGATCCGCCGATCGAAATAACGAAAGGGCGGGGGCAAACGGATCGCCTTGACCGTCACTGGGGAACCCATCATTCCGCGTCGTAAACGTCTTCGCGAGCCTCTTCGTTTAATTCTTCGTATTAATTAAACCGCGGCGAACTGTCGACCGCCTCTTAACGCACGCGCACGCGGTACCGTATACTATTTTTCTCCCCCCCCCCGGACAATTTGCGATCGTCGCTCTCGTTTTCATTTCCTTTCGCGCGATCTGCTCGTCACTCATAAACGCCGGCGGAAAAAGATCATTCTTATCGAGAGCACGCATACGATCGCGAGTCGATCGATCTCTGTGGCGGTTCACCTGTCCGTCGAAGGGTTGGACGAAACGAAGAAGCGAAACGCTACGTTGGTAACAAGCCATAAATCATGCATCAGCATATAATTAAACCGTGTGTAATTAATAACTCATTTACGCCGAATAATTGCGCTCCTTGGACGCCGGGTGATTCTCCGATTTCGAGATCCGGATCGATGCGCGGCCCCAGGCCGGACGAGTTTACGACCGCTCTGAATCGGAGCGCGAAAAGTCACTAGTCAGAATCAAAAGTCAATGCATATGTAATGCGACGTTCTGGCCCCGGCGATCCCCGGCAGCGATATGCTAACGCGAGCCACGTTACCTGTTTACTTATGATTATACCGCAATTATTGGATTTATCGACTACCGTTTCGAAGCTCCTGATTTATTTCAACATTAATCACGTTAATGATGCGCCGGCTAGGCAGCCTTCGACCCTCCCACCCCCCGGTGTTGCCCCGCCTACCCCCTACGAGCCCCACCAACCCCCTCCTCGAACCGCCTCTCCGCGCGCTGATCCTAGCGCCCAGGCAAACAGGAAATGAGCATTTCGATCAAGATCGATCGTCACAATTACCAACGATTGCCGGAGCGGCGGTGTTCGTCGCGACGCGCGTTCGCGCCGCGCTTAACTTCGCTAATGAGCCGAGTAACCTTAACCCACTACTCGTCGGCTCGCCTTCGCGTCGAATTTGCGTCTCAATTTGTAATGATTTTTCCTCAGCCGCGAACGACCGTGCCCCGATTGCACAGGGTGCAACCATGAACCTAAAGAAACGATCGAAACTACATACCTCGATTTCGTCATTACGGATTGGCCTGGGCCCACAAGTTTAACACTCTGACTTACCACCGTGGAACTAGAAAAATTAATTCTCAAGTTGAAACGTCGAGGGAAACAAATTTTAGGTTATGTAGTTCAGGATTGTCTGAAATTAAAATTCTAGTCTTGCAGAATATTATATTTGATCTAGCATTAACACATGCAATGGAAATATTTAATCAAGCAGGTGCAAGGAATATGAAAAATTATTATCAAAACCAACAAAGAATAGTATGATTTGTTATATTTAGCGAAGGTTCGAGTACCAGTATGGCTGCAGAATTATTAAAGGGGGGTGCAGAAACCCCCATAAAGGGGCCAACGTTGTCCAAGTATAATAACACGGTTTATAGAAACTGTAATTCAGAATATTTGTTACGGTTAAAAATTGTAAGAAACAAGGATCGAAGAATGCATTTAAGTGCTCCCATTCGGAAAGAAATTGCATTTCCATTTTTACCGTTCCGGATAAAAACACAGAAAATCCATAACCGGGCACGTGCACAGATATTGCGTTATGTTCCGCTGAATAATTTTATTAATCGTGCCGGAATAGGCCGGAAATTTAAGACGTTCATGCTTATTGAGAAATGACTTTATTAAAAGCCGTAAAATATCCTCGGTTATGGCACGAGCGCTCGAAATGACACGAACAATATAAATTAAAATACATTGACAGATTCGTGAATAAAATTCACCGAACACCGACATCTCAACCGTCGTATTTTCTCTGAGTTTGGCGTGGAAAAGTGCGATCAGAAATTGTAGAAAATAGTTTGTTGCATTCGATGTGGAGCAATCTGAACCCGATCTGCAGAGTGCAGAGCCTTCCTTGTGGATTCTAAATATAACTATATTGGTCAAGAGTATTTTGAGATTGACTCACGCGTAGTCGAAATTGAATACAGAGTTTTAACGCGGTTGTCCGGTGATCTATGATGCAACGAGGCTTGGTGGAGCGTATTTCGATTTTAATTAGGAATTTTAGAAAATGGCCCGTCGAATAGGAGTCAGGCGTCCGGTATTTCCTACGCCAACGCAAATCCTCGGTGACCATATGAATGATTGCATTGAAAGTTGAGAAAGTTGCTGGTCCACTTTGCTTTCTAATGCTTTTAGAATGTAATTGACGTGCGATTGACGCCGCTTTTAAGACCCGCGATTATCTCGTTTTATCCTCTAATTTAGTACGAGGGTATTCTTTTATCGTTGGAAAATTAAGTAATCTCTTCCTGCCAGCCGATAGCAGCTTCAGGTTTCGAAATGCGATCTTATAAATACATCTCGCGCGCATCAACGCGGACGCGCCGTTTTACCCGTGTGCACGAATGGCATAGTTCTCCGTGTATAGTGGGATCGAATCGAGCGGTTTCGCGGTTTACGCGAAAGACGAAGTTTCGGGGCTCGGTTGGGAAATACGGTATGCAACCGGAAAAACATTTTCTCGTCGTCTCGTTCCTCGAAATTTAACGACGGCCGGCAAAACTATGATTCGCGCGATACTTCAAAAAACGCGGACTTCCATTCGTCGTCATTTCTACCTCGTCCGTAATATAATAATTACATTTCTACGAATGCCTCGAGTTTAGAAAGTTGACAACTTTTTCGAGCTAATTGCATACAGTTTTCCTTTGGTAGCTCACTGTAAATCGTTGTACAGATCATTTTCTTCGATACAATTTATATTTTAATTATACGCTTACTGTGCTTCTGAACAAAGTTTCAATCAATTATTTAAGCATCATCTGAGATTTTTGAATTTATATTCAAGGTACGTACAGAGTGGTATTTTAGAGTTAGAAGCATTTTTCGAAGTAGTAATTTTAAAATTCTTTGCAATAGTTTCATGAAAGAAATTATGAATAGGTTTAAATAATTTTACGTTGAAAAAATGAAATCAATACGTCATTAACAAAATTGTCAAGGAACTGGCAGAATTTAATATAGACACGCTTAATCAAAATCGTAAATAACACTCCCAGTGTTTCCCCTACGAAATTTGGTTAATTTTCTAACTCCCGTTGTGATTTTTACTTTTACAATAAAATAGCTTGGCAGGTATCTCTGAAAGGAGCATAGACTTTTATTACGAGAACCATATGTGACATTGAAACGTCCTTGACATGCCCATCCATCAATTTTCTCTATAAAAACCTCATTATGCTCTCTTTTCCGCTTCAACTTTTATTTATAGATTCCAATATATGTATAGGTCGCATTAGGAGGTATATATAGTGCCTTTACATGAATGAAAGTGTCCATCAATCATCTTTGAGACCTCCACCCCTTGGGTCTTCTCTATAAAATTCTAATAACCCTCTCGTTTTCCTTCCTACTCTCATTTAACCCTTAAACACGTTACTGGGATTTACCAGGAAAAATATTTCCAGATTTATTCATTTTCCTTAATTTAAACAAGCATCGTTAGATATAATTAACTAAAATATGTATGAAAAATATAAAAGTATCCTACTTACATACTAGTGATTGTCACTATGCAATTTTTGAAATTTAGAAACACATTAATGGAGGCTCGTTTTAGTACAAAAAAATGTTTAAATAAATCTGTTTATTTTAATATTAGGCTAATTTTATTAAATTATCGACTACGCTTCTATATTTGTCACTAAAATACAAAATTTACATAAATATACTATATCTTGGTGAAAGAAGTGGACGAACGAGACAAGTTATATAAATTATATACACATTTACATAATGTACAGTTTTATTTACATTTCTGTGAAATGGTTTCTCAACGTGGTAATAAACAAAATAAGGCACCGTGCGCACGAAGAACATTCTCGATACCACATTGAGATATCTTTCATTTTTTTTTTTTTATGTTTTCTTTTTCCAGTTAGGCTCAGACATAGTATCATTTGCAATGAGGTTTTCCCGTGTCTGTAATTATTACTACGAGATGGTTTCTCGCAATAAAATTACTTCCTAGCAGTCTATCTGGTCCATGAGAAACTCGTTTATGATAAGCCTGTGTTAATGATATACCGTTAGTGATATACTGTTCCAAGATACTATTTATAACATTCACGATTGAATTTTCTAAAGCTTAGTTTACTGCCAGCTTTTATCTGCTGCATTATACACGAGCGTATAGAAAGTTAGTTTTTTGTAGAATTTTATCCACTCCACAAAGTGCGTCCCAGAATCAATCCGATCCGATGAGCTATTTTGATTGTAATCGGCGAACTGGCATCTGACTTGGAAACTGATTGTTTTGTCTTGCAATTATTCTCTCTTGTCATTTCGAAACTCGAACTAATCACTATTCACTTACGGTTACATACACAACAATTAAATTAAAATAAGTTTTCCAAGAATGATTCCACGAAGGGTTAAAAGTAATTTTCAATGAGACTTTATAAAAATTTGTAGACGAGCAATGTTTAATAAAAACCATTGTCCATTGTCAACTATCCCGATTTACGATCGATCGTTCCAGACTTCTTTTTGCTATCGAGGTTTCCAAATGCCCACGCGCGCGTTAAGGGTTAAACGGTGCCAGTCAGCGCGCGATATAAATTATCGTATAATTCAGTTAATCTCGAACGCGTATCGAAAGAGTGGAATAAGTAAAACAAACGACGTCGTCGGCGACAGGGATACCGGAACGAATCGCGTCGCACCGTTGCAAATAGACACGCAGGATAACGCGCGTCATTGTTGAAGAGTATTTTTTTTTTTTCTAAATTGCGATCCGAGGTACGGCAGTTCGTTCTCGCTTTAAGTGGCCGTTAAATATACGTACGTATAGGGGAGTGGCAATTGACGACTTGAGCTTAACAGGCGACAGCTCCGCGCTCTCTTTCACCGTACGTCTCCTCCTCTCTCGGTCTTTCTGTTTCTGCTGACCCCGCGAGTCGCTTAATTTCAATCGAGACACCGAGAAATGCTAATTAGATCGTATTTATAGCGGGTGTTTAAAGCGCGGGCATAACCGAGCGTGGATCGGTGTGAACCGCGTAGTCAGGCAACGCATCGCTACGTCGCATTTCGCGTTAATAGCCACAATTAGGTGTTTTAATTAGCGCCTCCGCGCGCAGTGGCAGCTGCCGGCTGCCAAATTAGGCCGCTACGAAACAATAACTGCCGATTGAAGAACCTAATTAACGGAGGTTCTCGCCTCGAATCCGAGCCGCGGCTCACGCTGCGGCTTATAAATTAATAATTGGCCGTGATCTCGCTAGATATCATCGCCGCCGTCTCTTTCGAGTGCCACCGGAAGAATAACCTTTGCAATTAACTGCTCCTGCTCCGAGACGCGGCGATCTATCGCGTTTTGCATATCGCGATTGGCTACCTTCGGGTAAACAGCCTTAACAGCGAACGGTCATGGATACGTCTTAATCCTTCGGACGATTCTCCTTCGCGTTTCTCGATCCACTGTTTCACGGTGAATTCCTTATGTAAGTCGTTCCTCGGCGGCAATACATACGTTTTACAGTATTCTGCAAGGACAACATTTTCATTTTTGAACATTGTAAACTATACAGGGTGTTCAGCCACCCCCTAGAGGTGAAAATAAGACGAAAATCAAGGATACTAATTTGTTGATTGAGCGACACAGTATATTTTCGGTAAATAATTTTTTTCTCAAAAGTACGTATGATTTCGGGGGTATGTATATTCACTAAAAATGGTTGTAATTGACCCCCGCAAGCAAAAATAATTTTTCCAGAACGATTTGAAATTTTTTAATTTTATCGAAAAAGTCCACCTTCCTGAATTTTTTTCTCGAAAATGCGTAGGATTTTGGGTATATGTCTATTGACCAATAATGATTATAATAGACCTCCGCAATCGAAAATAATTTTTTCAGAACGATTTGAAATTTTTTAATTTTATCGAAAAAGTCCATCTTTCTAAATTTTCTTCTCGAAAATGCGTAGGATTTTGGGTGTATGTCTATTGACCAATAATGATTGTAATCGATCCCCGCAACCGAAAATAATTTTTCCAGAACGATTTGAAATTTTTTAATTAATTTTTTTAATAACTTTTTAACGAAGCCACAGTCAAGAAATTGATATTCTTTTTTCGTCTTATTTTGGCTTCTAGAATCTCCCATTAAAATTTTTCCCACAAATTTTATCCAAATTTATTTCCCTCGACATCTCAACTTGAGAATTAATTTTTTCTAGTTCCATATATGGGTGACATGGCAGTCAAAGTGTTAACGGGTTAGAATTGTCCCTTGTAACCGATTCAACTTTTCTCGTAAATTAAATGTATCAGCAAAATTTTGCAATTAAATGTGCTAAAATATTGTCGGGCCATACGTGGCTAAAGATGTTAAGAGAAGGTGACTTGAATTTGTATGGGAGATCTTAAAACCTGATACAACAGCGTTCAAACGCAATTCTCGTCACTTCTGACGAACTAAAAGCATGTATAAATGCTTCTGTTGATTTTGCGCGACACACAGAAACATGAACGCCGTTTACAAAACCTGTTATGGCGTACGAAGACAATAATTCAGTAATTGTCGTCATTGACGTACACGTGTGAATTAATACGATAACGTTCAAATACATATCGGCATATACAAACATGATTACAGTTTACGAAAACATCATACAACAGCGATCAATCACAATTATTATATAGCTGTTATTGTAAAAACCTGCAAAGTGTAATCTTACTAGAACTATTCTGTGCATTACAATATTTTTTTAGGTTTCCAAAAGTTTCTATAGTGTGTTTGAAATATTGCATCAAGTTGTAGTATTCGACATGAACTTACGAGCCGTGCAAATATTTTTAAACGGTTCGCATCGATTCGGGGCTAAAACACAAGTTTCCATTAATTTTTTTCCCGAAGGGAAGCTTGAAATTGGAAAGGGGGTACAATTAACGATATGAAGAGGGAATATTGACGAAGTAAAGAGATAAACATCGTACATGCAACATTACATATATTTTCTGTACGTTTTAAAAGTCGAGTCTGCGTTTACATACGACGGTAGCGGTTGAAGTATATTTCGCGTTACTTAGTTTCGTCTGTAGTTTTTTTCCCCCGTTGCGCATCCCTTTTCTGTTCCACGGGCACCGTGTATTTAAATATAACTTCCCTCGCGAGAGCCCGCACAAGAGCTGAAACGCAGAGAAATTAATGAAAGAGTGCTACGCTCGCGCTGCCCGGTGTTCTCTTCTCCTCTCCCGCATTGCGACCAATAATTTATTTGACTTTCAGTGTGCGTGACATCATCATGGACGCATTAACCGCGCTTACAATGTAACGCGATAATAAACATTAAGCACGCTCGTGCCGTCAGCAAAAGTCAACGTTGAATTAGTTTCCTGTTCGCTTAACGCTTCGGATCGTTTATCACTCGACGAATGAAAAAAATTACGCAAACGCTGATCTCATTCCGCGCGCTCTTTAGAAAAGACGCGTCGAATCGAGACATTAAATCGAAACATTAATATCCAACGGTAACTACGCGCTATACGGGCGGGTTTTCATTTCGTACGACTTCTTACCACCGTCTCGCGACTTAACTTTTTTCGATTGCGGGAGCGACGGTCCGCGAAATTTGTTGCGATGTATTTCAAATTGGACCTAGAGTTCGCTGGGATCTTCTAAATTAACTTAATTGCCTGCGTGTATAATTGAAGGAGTAAATACAAGCGGCGTGCGGAAGTTTCGAGACCGCTTGCAGCACTGTTTCGGCGAACGAAGTTAAGATGAATACGGAATAATATAGGAATAAAGCGGGATAAGAGGAAATACGGAATGCAGTTAAGAATATTCCGTTTATGGCAATATTTGATATACGAAATCCCAATCGTTGACTATCATGAAATCGATTGAACCGATAAACTCATAACTCGAATTTAAGAAACGATAAAAGAGGAAATATTGTCATTTTGGTACTTTGCAATTAATTTAATTTTAATTGGTTGCTCTTCCATCCACAGTAATATATAAGAGATGTCGTTTCTTTATTTCTTCTATATTTCTTTCATGTTGAGCATAGACTTTTATTACGAGAACCATATTTGACATTGAAACGTCCTTGACATGCCCATTTATCAATTTTCTCTATAAAAACCTCATTATGCTCTCTTCTCCGCTTCAACTTTTATTTATAGATACCAATGTATGTAACTCATAACTAACTCGAATCTAAGAAACGATAAAAGAGGAAATATTGTTATTTTGGTACTTTGTAATTAATTTAATTTTAATTGGTTGCTCTTCCATCCACAGTAATATATAAGAGATGTCATTTCTTTATTTCTTCTATATTTCTTTCATGTTGAGCATAGACTTTTATTACGAGAACCATATTTGACATTGAAACGTCCTTGACATGCCCATTTATCAATTTTCTCTATAAAAACCTCATTATGCTCTCTTTTCCACTTCAACTTTTATTTATAGATACCAATGTATGTAACTCATAACTAACTCGAATCTAAGAAACGATAAAAGAGGAAATATTGTTATTTTGGTACTTCGCAATTAATTTAATTTTAATTGGTTGCTCTTCCATCCACAGTAATATATAAGAGATGTCGTTTCTTTATTTCTTCTATATTTCTTTCATGTTGAGCATAGACTTTTATTACGAGAACCATATTTGACATTGAAACGTCCTTGACATGCCCATTTATCAATTTTCTCTATAAAAACCTCATTATGCTCTCTTCTCCGCTTCAACTTTTATTTATAGATACCAATGTATGTAACTCATAACTAACTCGAATCTAAGAAACGATAAAAGAGGAAATATTGTTATTTTGGTACTTCGCAATTAATTTAATTTTAATTGGTTGCTCTTCCATCCACAGTAATATATAAGAGATGTCGTTTCTTTATTTCTTCTATATTTCTTTCATGTTGAGCATAGACTTTTATTACGAGAACCATATTTGACATTGAAACGTCCTTGACATGCCCATTTATCAATTTTCTCTATAAAAACCTCATTATGCTCTCTTCTCCGCTTCAACTTTTATTTATAGATACCAATGTATGTAACTCATAACTAACTCGAATCTAAGAAACGATAAAAGAGGAAATATTGTTATTTTGGTACTTTGCAATTAATTTAATTTTAATTGGTTGCTCTTCCATCCACAGTAATATATAAGAGATGTCGTTTCTTTGTTTCTTCTATATTTATTTCACGTTGCGTTAGATATTGAGATTCTACCAATTTTTCCCCCAAAACAAACTACGTCATTCAAGCAGAATATAGGAAAACGACGATTCTTAAAATGAACTCGAGATTTATAAGTTGAGTCCATAGTAATATACATACATATGAGAGATGTCATTTCTTCTATATTTCTTTCACGTTTTGTTAGATTTTGAGATCAAATCAATTTTTTCTCCAAAACAAACTACATCATTCAAGTAGAATATAGGAAAACGACGATTCTTGAAACGAACTCGTGATTCATAAGTTGAGTCCACAGTAATATACATATGTACATATGAGAGATGTCGTTTCTTTGTTTCTTCTATATTTCTTTCACGTTGCGTTAGATTTTGAGATCAAATCAATTTTTCCCCCAAAACAAACTACATCATTCAAGCAGATTATAGGAAAACGATGATTCTAAAAAGGAACTCGTAATTCATAAGTTGAGTCCACAGTAATATACATACATATGAGAGATGTTATTTCTTCTATATTTCTTTCACGGTGCGTTAGATTTTGAGATCAAATCAATTTTTTTCTCCAAAACAAACTACGTCATTCAAGCAGAATATAGGAAAACGACTGTTGGATTCCAACACTTTATTGAAGAGAAGAAACTCGTACAATGATTTCGTCGACTGAAGACTAGACTCTTTCTGACTGTTTTTCGGTATTGCGGGCGTTTATAAGTTATTGGTAGAGATGGGTAGGGGTAGGGACGATGTTCAAGGGATAGTGTGACTCAGGAAGGGTACGAGGTTCAGGATGAGTAAGGACTAGAAATCTGGACTAGGATGTTGTGGATGAGTAATGTTTGCGAGGTGACGGAGTGGTGTTTGTTTGGTCGTGTTGGTCATCCAACACGACGATTCTTGAAACGAACTCGTGATTCATAAGTTGAGTCCACAGTAATATACATACATATGAGAGATGTAATTTCTTTCACGTTGCGTTAGATTTTGATATCAAATCAATTTTTTTTTCCAAAACAAACTACATCATTCAAGCAGAATATAGGAAAACGACGATTGTTAAAACGAACTCGTGATTTCCAAGTTGAACATTTCTATCCCTTCCAACTTGGGGGGATTCCTTCCCTTGGAGCCACAAAGGCGTGGTAGACGAGATTTAAAACCCGATACGAGCTACGTCCATTTTAAAAATTACCAGTATAAACCCGATAAATACGAAGTATAAAAGTTGTATTGTAACGACGGAAAAGGGTATCGTATCGTTGGAGGGGACGATGGAAAGACGGTGGGGCGTCGAGGAAGAATTCCTGGGACGCGATCCAGCCGGTGGAAACAAGTTGGCGGATTGTTGGAGGTACGCGATCCCGTCGTCGGCGCGGATATCATCCCGCGAAACCAGGACGACTTCGGCTAATCCTCGAGTGCATCTGCTCTTTCGTAATATGTCTGGGTGCGTTCTCCCCTGGACCGTCGAATCGCCTCGCGGTCCCCCGGCCTGTAATTTAATATACGCACGAAAATGGAGACAGTAATGACTCGTACGGTTTCCGGCTTAAAATTAAATGCGACTATCCGAGTTAGTAAAATTCCTAATTCGTGCCGTTCCAGATCTCCTGCCGGACGCTGCCGGAGCACGTACATTTTTCGTGTGATCTTCCGGGGCTTCGTTTCCTCGTACCAGTCAAGCGAGCGGGAAAGGTGCAACTGGACCCGTTCCAAATTAAATTTTGGCCAGGGAAATGAAAAAGAAGCAGACGGCGCCGTATGCTTTCGGCCCGAGGTGGCTTGCTCGGCCCCCGCTCCCCTTTCCCGTCGCTGCCGCTTCCTATCCAGCTTGTTTTCTCGCCGGATAGGGACCCGGAGGGCGGAAAAACGCGAATGATTCTTAAATAAATCCCTTTTCCGGCCCGCATAACCCGTCTGACTGTACCGAACGAGGCTTACATGCGGGTCCTGGCGTTTCCTTGTGCCTACCAATTCCGAGGCTTATCAGACCTCCTTTTCTTTCTCTCTCCGCCTTCGCCGTGATCCCTCGGGTCTGATACCAGACACACCGGTACATTTCTCCCGGGTGAGCCTGCAATTATTCTCCAATCGCGGAGATGATCGGTCCGTTTAGTCGCAAACACCCGTCTAACTTACGCCTCGACTTCTCATCCCCTAATTTTTCACGGCTTCGATCAATATTTCGAACGTGTCATTGAATTTTACACGAATCCTTTTCTTCGTGTATCTTCCAGAGGACGAGTAAAAGCTCAAGGAAACGCGAAAGGTTGCTAAATCGCAGCGTCATACGATTCGTATTCGATGTCCATCACTGTTATTCTTTCACCCCTATTCTTAACTATAATAGTATTCATAGTCCACGTCCCTCGAATATTCAATTCGTACCTATCTGCCTGACAGATAGAAGCTCAAAGAAGTTTCTGTCCTCCGAATACGACTTGATTTCTCGTTTCGCTATCAAGCAGGCTCGATTGCTGCAATTTACAGCACCTTAGCTAGCTTGTCGCTGATCCGCAGCGTCACAGTCGAGGTCGGTTCCCGGTGACGCAAGCTGTTAATTCGCCCGGAAGGGCGAACGAGGCGTAGCAGTTTTAAAATGAGAATATTACAGATTAATCGCGGACAAACGCGAACCGTCCGAAGTTACACGACCTTCTCTGTTATTCATCGTACGTGTCATAAATTATGCATCGACGCGATAAACTTGTCCATCGGGGCGTCAATCAGTGTCCCCCCCCTCCCCCTCCCCTCTCTTTTCGCGACGGTTTCAGAAACGCTGCCTCGTTCTCCTCCGCGACCGTGGGCAATTTCTAAACAGTCCCTGTCATTTACCCGGGACACGCACCGGTCACCGAGAGCGTAGGAAGCTTTTCCCCGTTTCGAGGAAGAATTAGAGACTGTCCTGGCTGAAAGGTGGCGGCTGTTGCTGCTGGACATACGCGGCCCGTTTAATTAATGTGGCTTATTAGCATATAAACTCGCGCGTCCCGGGGACGTAACCAGCCCGCGGCGTTCAGCAGATCGTTGCGGCGGTCGTGGACGCGGTCGTTCACGAGCGGTCGTAGACCCATTCGCTATGGGAGTGGCCGGAGAGATGCAAAATGTCGTAGCGAGCACTCGAAGCAGTGGGCATTACGAAGCCCCTGGAGCACTGTACCCGGCAGCCACTAGTTACATTGTCTAAGGTTTCAATAACCTAATGAACCCCAACGCGCAGACCAAACCGACCGAACTCGCTCCTCGCTGAGGGAAGGACGGCCTGCCACGAGACTTGCTTAATTAAATACAAATTACAGCCAAGAATTGCGTCCGCGGGGGGTTGCTCGGGGGAGAGAATAACACGTCGGAACGAGGATCGAAGGACCGCCGCCGTAAGCTGACCGGGTTTCTTTGAAACTGCCCTCCTCCATCCACGGTCTCGCGTTATACACCACCAAACCGTTGATTCTTTCGTTCATTTCGTACCTTTATCCACTATAATCTTAAAAATACTCTAATCAAACTAGAAAATGGAAAATATGTACTCTTATAAAATTTTATTCTATTACGTTTAATCGCTTCTATAATGATTCTTCAACTTTTGGGAACCACTTGAATTTCAAAGAATTATTATTTCTTAGTGTAAAAGAACTTTCGAAAAAAATTCAGCTTGGAAACAAAGTAGAAGGTTCAGGCTTTGAAATAACACTCAAGAAAGATTATTGGACACCTTCTCTTGGGGTTATAATGATCGAAATATTAAAAGCGTTTCTAAGTGTTTTCATAATTACGAACGGAAGTACAGTAATAGATTCTTAACATGAACGTCGCTTCAGGGTTGGCATGTTCATCTTTCGTACAGCAGAGGTGAATTTTAACATCAACAGATATTTACACACAATGTTATATGATATCGTTGAATCTCCAAGTTGGCTTTATCTTTTGTTAGTGGCCGTAGTTGACAATTGAAGGAAAGGGCAGTTGGTAAGAGCGAATGAAAAAAAGCATTGTCCTTCATAGAAATCGTCATCGTATCGTTTTTTAAATGTCGTGCCTCACGCTTCGCTGGCTTTAGTTGGGAGAAACAGAAATGTTCAACTTACGAATCACGTACATTTTACGAATCATTACTAGACTGCGGATGTTTATGAATTTATGGGAAATTTTAATTCTCAAAAAAATACGTTCTTAAAAATATAAGGCTACTTAAAACAAGATACGAATTATTATATTTAGGGGGTGAATTCTATTAACAAAAACATAAATTTGCATAAGGATCCGTAGTCTAATCATTACCTTGTCACAAATGAGTTGGTTCAATGAAACGACGAGACTTTGAGTATATCGACATTTTCCACCAAAGCTGATCTTCGCTGGGAACGTTGAAGCAATTTCTCTCGAAACAATAATATCTTAAACGTTAATCGAACTGTGAAAAATCAGTTTTTTTCTGTATTTTCGGACTATTCGGTAACGAAAATTGAAAGGAACACGTGGTCGTGAGGTCTGCCTGTTGCAAACCGATTTACCGAGTAGGAATAATTAAATAGACGATACCCCCTAGCCGGCCGATGATTGGAATTAAAAGATACACTCGAAGTAATGCGAATGTAAAAGATGAACACCCACGTACTGAATATAAAGCGAGTCATTAATAGGGCGATTAAATTAAAATATTCTCCTTGGCCATCGGTGGTTCGCCCCCGCAGACCTTTCGTCCTCAAAATCGTTTCGCTCACGCACACACGTGATTCGGCCCCCGTACATCGAGGCGCGAACGTTAAGATAAAACGAATTACCGTGATATTTACGGTTTCGACGATTAAACGCGAATACCTCATGATTCTCGGGAACCCGTGGAAATGCATTTAAATGCATCAATGAAACACTCTCGGCGTCGAGGCACGGGAAGACACAATTAAGTCGGAGATTTCATCTCGTCGTAAATTAAAAACGCTCGTTCCGCGGTACTTTACGTGGGTGTTATTGAGATCAAGATCGAGACTAACTCGAATCTTCGTTTTATCGCCTCGCTGGTATTTTACAACAGTTTTACACTCCGCAGAAACGAAACTCCCGGCAGCCGTACGATTGATCTCAAGGTTTAAGAACGACCAGTCCCGGTGTACGCGGAATTTCCAGTAGTAACTGCGCCATCGATCGATTCCTGTCGCATTAAATCGCGAAACGATCGAACCCGGCAATTTCTCCTTCCATTCGTAAGAACTTGGAACAACCCTTTCGCTTTATTTTATTTTAAGATGACCCTCCACGCTGCTGAAATGCTTCGTGTAACACCGTCTCGCCTAGTTTGAGATGTTAATTATACGTGGCATCGTTTTATAGCTCGATCGACGCATCGAGATTTAAAATTGTAACGTTCCATAGGAAATGAATAACACCACTGTGGGAACAACTAATGTATGAATCACGTCTGATTGTCTTGACAATTAATTGTAACTCGTGAACTTCACAAATGTGAAGATTCCACGAAGAGGAGAAGAGAAGTAATAATGAAGTCGGAGATTTCATCGTTGCAAATTGAAAGTTATCCCTCTAGGTTTCCTGCGAGGTAACCTTATTAAGAGAGCAATCGACGATAATTTGTATCTTTCATCTTATCTCTCCATGGCCTTATTATAACGGTTTCACGTTCGCCAGAAACAAAACACCGACGGAGTGCAGTGTTCACTGACCCGAATAAACGATCGAACTAATGAACGTTTTGTCAAACAAAACGTTAAACCGCCTAAAAAACAGTGGCCACTGATTTATTCTTAGACTCCCTTTCGAACCGTACAAATTTAAACAATCGACGTATCCTCGAACGAGAAGAAACTACGAATTCACGGATTCCCTCGGGTTGCTTATAATTTCGACAATTAAATGGGAGCTCATGATCCCAGCTACCGCGAGCATTTATTTAAATGAACGAAACTCTCGCGGACGCAGGGCGTAGAGAAGGCACAATTAAGTCGGAGATTTCATCGCTGCAAATTAAAATCGCTCGTTCCGCGCTGCCGTGCGAAGATGTTGTTAACAGGACGATCGACAATAATTCAGATCCTCGTCTTGTCCGCCACTCGTAACAAAACCGCGATACTGACTTAAGAGTCTTTTCAATTTACTGCAATTTCTCAGCTAGTGGACGAACAACTTGTTTATTATATTTCTACCTCTTAAATTTGGCACAAATCCTCTGTCGCGAGTCCCACGAGATAATGATTCCTAAAATGAACCGTGATTCGCAAGTTGAACATTTCTATCTTAACTAAGTAGAGTCTTTTCAATTTATAGCAATTTCCGAGCTAGTGGAAGAACAACTCCTTGTTTATTATATTTCTAGCTCTAATAATGATTCCTAAAATGAACCGTGATTCGCTAGTTTAACATTTCTAAGCCAACTGATGAGATTCCCCATGGAGCCAGTGAAGCGTGAAAGACGATATTTAAAGAATCGAGCGTCGTTCATTTTACGAAACATTATCGTGGGTCAAGCAACTAAACCCATGGACGAGGTCCCGGTGTTCGAGGCTATAGTCTTCGAAGTCCAGAAGCGTAGCGGTAATTCCCAAGGTTGTAACGGATAAAGAGTGTCGATAAGAGGGTCGGCGCAAGAATTCGCGCGTCTGGTTGCACGTACGCGGATAATTAAGTCGCCGATCGGTGATGCTGGCCAGGAATTGAGAGGTACCACGCAGTGTGACGGGAGGCTGAAACGGGAGCACCCACGTACCGAATGTAAGACGGATCATTAGTAGGCCGATTAAATTAAAATATTTGATTGCCAAAAGGGTCTGGCAGCGGGCGGTAGTCGCGGTTCACCCGACGGCGTAGCTACGGTATCGCGCTGCCGTTCTCGCCGAATTTGAAATGCTAAACAGCAAATACGCCTAATGAACACGTATGCCCGCCCGTGTCCGTATGTATGTTTGTACCAACGGCGACATTACTGCCGGCGTATTTGCGTTGGCAAGGCCCCCGCGGATAATAGATTCATCCTTCACGCTTCTTAATTAGGAGTTAAGTTTTATTGGCCTCTGGCTCGCCACCGTGCGCGCACAAACCGCTCGGTTTTTGCGCGACCGTGTGCGTCACGCACACAAACCCCGGCGTCGTCGGTCCGCGTCGAATTATACGCGACGCTGACGCGCGTGCACGGGTGCCTCGTCGGAATTGAACCCGACCGACCTCTTCGCGAGCCTCGAAGACGTCACGGACGATGCTGCCCGAATCCTCCTGGTGCCTCAACACGTGCCTGTCAACGGATACCAAACGAACGAAATCTTTGAACACGCTGAAAAGCATCACTGAACGTACACAGGTACGCGTATTCGTACCCTATAATGATCGTTCGCTGCAAACAAAATTTCTTACGATTTGAGCCGTTGTTTGTGTTTGAGTAAATTAAGAATAAAAATTGTCGACGTTGAAAACTCCAGTTCTCGTCTGATCACCGAAGTTAAGCATATCATTGAGGGCGATTGAGGGTGTATTGTTGTCATTATTTTGTGATTGTTAATATTAAAAGAAAACTACTTCGTAAATAGAAATAACACAGCGTAGCAACATTTGATAAAAATAAATGTAAAAGTTTCATGAGGTACAAATTTCCTCTCATTTATAGCGAATCGTCATTATAGTAACTGTATATCAAAACAGTCATACCAAGTAAAGAAGAATGGAAATCAAATAATATCTTTATCTACCTGTCTACTCGGTTTTGAGGCCAAGCTCTTAACGAAAATAAACACGTAAATCTTTTCTGAATGGTATGGCTGAGTAGAGTGGACTTACCACTTGTCAGCCTATGTCTGAACGTTTAAATTTTATTCTTGCAAAAAACTTTCACGCATGTGAAAATTTTAGAATGGCACTAACAATATTTGACAGATGTCGGCTGTCTTCTTTGATGTAATTTTACCGTTAATTTTAGGTATCGACGCATCTTAAAGCAGCCCCATTAATCGGACGTATTAAAGTCAGAGATTTTCGGAATTATCGTGACTCGCTAACACGTTCGATTCGAAAATACTCGAATGAGAAATTCAGGTCGAAGCTTTTATAATTACGAATTCTCATTCAGCTTTTGTCTATTTAAGTTGTCTCTCGTGGATCAGAACTGCGAGATTCGTCGCGATTTAAGTAGATTCGGCGAGGAGCGAATATACTTTCGGTTCCTTAAAATTTGATAAGCTCGACGAGTAAATACAACGGAAACCACGGAAGCAAATGATATCTGTCAGGCAAAGGAACTAAATCAATTTGCGGGAAGACAGATTTAACGGTGATTGACGATTATAATAATCTTTAATTCTTTTAAATTTTCGGTTATCCGGAGAATTTACTTGAACGTTGAATAAAAGCTCAACGAAGAATACTCCATTCATAGACGTCCGTGTTTGGTTTAATATCGGGCATTGTTGATTCAATTAAATAATATAGCGTTTTCGGAAACAAATATAAATATATTTGTGATTTGTTACCGCGATCAACAAACACAGAAATTTCAGCGGGCAGATGACCTGTGAAACTAAATTTTAGTCTTGAGGGAAACTCTATATTTAGCTCGTCGATATCGGGAAATTGATATAAGTCATGCTATTTTTTTAAAACTTTCACACGTGTCTTGCAAATTTCTGCTCCTCCACGTTTGTCTAGACAACGTCATCAAACAATCTCTCCTAATTAAATATTAATATAGGACTTTTAAATTACAATATTACGCAATATTAAAACCTCCCAACAACGATTCGGTTTTTATTACACTCGTATCTCTGCTGTTTACAACTTGCGGTAACTTTTTACTACCCTCTAAATAATTAGCCAATTCTATGCGCGTTGTATGCATGTTAAAATTATAAAAAATTATTGCATTCAGGATTTCGAAACTCAAAAGAGTTCTTAGTAGATGATCTGTTTCTATATTCTTCGTTGTTTCATGTTAAGATTTAATATGTTTCTGAGGGCACGCCCAATAGACAGGGTGGGTAAGCAGGACATTTTTTATTTTATTCGTACGAAATAACGTATCTCTATTATAAGCACTCGTTGTCGACGTCGAGGATACATCGTTTTTTCAACGACATATTCCAATAAAAGCCGCAACGCAAGAAAGTACGCGAAAGATCGAACCCATCGAGAGACGTTATCGTCGGATCCCCTTGTTCTCTCATCGCGGTTCCTTCCCGGAACGCTTTGCATTCCGTTCGCCTCGTTCGGCGTTTCGTTTTTGCAGGAAGCATCAATATTTATATTGCATAATGCATTCGTAATTGCCGCGTGTACACTCTATTTGTTCCGATTTTGTAATGCCATGAAAATGTATGAAGCGATAGCTATTATTAGAAGCAGGGATGCAAAACTCACGGTACCGGCCCGGTTAACTAGGTGCAGACAGGTGGGGGACAGAAAGTAAATGAAGCGGAGAATGAGATTGCAGAATTATCAAAGAACTTTCTTGCGTGTGAAATTCCTCTCTCTTTCGTGTCGTTTTTCGCATCGCGGCCCGTTCGATGAATCGTTTCCGACCAACGAGAACGCCACCATCTTTCGATGCACACCGCGATATCCTATCGAGCACGTCAAAGGATCAGAACGGGAACGATCGAGTCCCTCGAAGGCATCGTCGCACAATACCTAACGATATTTCCTTCCTTTCAGATCCCTTCGCGCTCCCTGCGGTTAGAAAAAGAGGAAACGGATCCGTCGTAGATCGACAAAGGTCTCCTCTTCGAAATTTAGGCACGTTCATTGGGTTGTTCGTTGATTTATTTATCGCCCAAGCAAACTGCTTTACACGACAAAAGAACGCGCAGCGAACGAAAGGGATACAAAGTCATTTCGCGAAACGCGTTCGAGACACAAAATTTGAAGAGTTAAGGACGAATTTATTACAAATTCAATCGATTTAATTTGCCCGATAGAGGTGGATGAAATTTTCACAATTTTAAAGAGGAATCGCCATCAACGAGTACACAAGGTTTCCCCGAGTTAAACGATCAAACTGCGGCGGGGTGTTGCATGAATAAAAATAAGATGAATATGTTATACGAAACGTGGGTTCACAGCAGGTTCGTTTAAATGTTTTAGCACAATTTCGGAAACGAGGTAAAGGGATTGCGTGTCGGGGTATATGGAATACTGAAAACTCGCCAAGTTCGTTTTGTGTTCTTTATTGTTCAAGAGACTGTTGGTGCTCGTTCTGTTCGCATTAACCTAATTGGTTAACTTGATAGGTACTTCCTATTTCTATGTTACCTTCTATTCCTTGCGTCCTTGGCGCGCTTTTTCGGGAAGGCGGTGTGTGTTGAGGGTGTATTTTTGCCGATGGAAGTTTGGATTTTCCTCCATTCCCAGACCTGGTGATGTCACCCGCCGAGGGTTGCTTGACCCGGCCTTGCAGCTCTTCGAAAATCCATGGTTTATGACATGTGCAATTCGCCACTGAGGCTCGTTCTAAATACGGAGAAAATGGCTTTCTTAAAAGTGGCCTTTTTGGCTTTGCTTGTCGTAAGCCATGCTAGCCGTTTGCACGCCAAATGTTTCTTTCGTAGTGCGAGCTAGCCGCTACAGAGGAATCCAATAACCGACTGTATTTACGTTTCGATGCAAGAACTGGTCCGGTTATATTTATTTTATCTTTCGTCTGAGTTCGTTACGTAATACCTTGGAATATTAGACAATAATTACCGTCGGAAATAGGTGGATCAAGGAGGACCGAATTCTTTAACCCTCGAGGTCGCCAGATTTTAGATTTCACATCGCTGGATTTGTAAATTAATAGTATTTTCACTCTCTTCTTCATAGAACTCACTGTCATAGTTCGATCACTTAATTTGGGAACACCTTGGGTAAACAGAAGTTCGGAGTAAATTATGTAATATTTATATTCATCGTTCCTTGGGGTATCATTATAATTTCCATCAGTGTTAAAAACAGATCGAACGCAATTCACTAAAATAGTAATCAAGTATTTTCTTTTTATCGAGTTCACAGAAGATTTCCGACGTCTCCTTTCCACATACATGTCGCATCTTTAGAAGAATTTTAAAGTCTTTAAAAAATCTCTAGCTTTGTTCGTACAGCTTAACAAGCATTTTTCAATCGTTTATTAACAAAGAATACGCCATACTTTAAAAAAACCCTCGAGCCACAGAGCTATCAAATCCAGCAACAGAATTGCATAACGAAGCAACAGAAAAATAATTTATAATCCCAATATTAATTTTCTTCCACTTCGAGAGTATCATCAGTAACTCCAGAATCGTTTTCCCAACACAATGATTCAGTTTTCGCGATCACTTTTTCGAAAACATTAATGAACGACTTCGGTTTCGCAGCGTCGTTCGAAAAGCTCTCGAGCATCGAACACACATTTGATTCGCGCGAACGCTGGCACGATTCAAAGCTAACCGATGTTGAAGCGTCGAGCACTACGTGTCTTTTCTTCTCGGATCCCTCTCGGCACTTCACATTGTGCCGCAAAGAGGAATCCAGGGGGCGGGGGCGGGGGGAGAGAGGGTTGTTCGCTCTTCAGCCGGGCCGCGCGTCAAAGAATCATCCCCCTTTCAACGAATCATTTCACGTCGACGGTTCCGCGAGTGCATCCTCTGTTTCTTGGACAATCCGACTGCGTGCCGGTTCGAAATACACGGGTCGAAAACCGAGCGTGAGCGTCGGAGGCTGGTCGAGAAGTAGGTCCGATCGGGCGTCGGACGGCTATCGGCTCGCGAAGGCGTGTCAGAGGGAACCGGACGGATCCCGATTTATCGACAACCTGTACCGACGGTGTTGTTAAGACCCCGTGGAAGTGGCTCGGCACAGTACGATCCATATTACGAGGGACCGGCGGAGGCAGACAAGATGACCGCTCGCTCGCCAGCCAAGATCTGCGCGAGAGGGTTCCGACGGAGGGTGAGTGGGCAGCCGGCGAAGCTGGAATAAGTTATCTGCAACTAGCAACCCTTCGGCTAAGTGGACGGTTCTCAAGCGGAAACATCTCACTCCATTGTGCCGTCGTTGAAACGACGTCGGAATTCCTGCCCCGGAATGGCCGTCGTCCGATCAATCTATCAGCGCCGGCGAATCGAACGATTCGTTAGGACGAAAAATGGGAACGTCGAAGAGATTCGTTAATTGGTTCGATTAACGCGTTACTCGCCGAAAGACGGCACGGAAGACGATCCGGCGTCGACGATCGTTTAAACGTTCACGGAAAGTGTGTCAGTATTTTTTTTCCCCCCCCGATCCCCGGCGAACGTCCAAAGACTCAGGGTGTTTCACTGCAACGAGCAAAGGGTTCTGGTTGGGAACCTATTTTCCCAAGAGGGTGGAATAAGGTGGAAGGAGAGAGAGGCTGAGGAGGGAGTCGTTGTGTCCAGTGTCTCGGCGTGCGGCCGTTGGGGTAGTTGTGGCCAGTCACGAGGGCGTGTGGGGATGGGGTTAGGTCCCTCTTGTACACGAGGCGAGGTTCGGACTTGAGAGATCAATAAACGACCCTCCAACCTGGACACTCGGCCCATCCCTCATTCTACCACCGCCGAGCTACCTTCTCCGCTACCTATTCCGACCTAACGTCTCTGGCGATTGGCTTTTTTCCACCTGCTGCTTGGCCTTTCTCCCATCGATGGCCTTCGAAACGGTCTTTTTCACGGCGAAGGTCGAAAAACTCGTATCTACGAAACTCTCCTTCTCCCACGTTCGTGTTAGATAAAAGATAATCGACTACCGATGGTCACCGATATTTTCAAGTTTCGATGATCGACGATCGAACGACAGACGAAGATACAATGCGAATAAACGAGATCACTGTTCCACAGAGATTTCGACGATAGATACACGATACTCTACGCGTTATAATTCCAGGGGATACGATGGCGGCGCACGTAAGGCCGTGAACAGGGTCTAGACAAGGGACAACGGTATATCTTTTCCTCGTGGAGGGTTGAAGGATCGCATCGGCGTACTTTGTTTCGTATTAATTTGCATAAGGGTGGCTAATGTAAGCAGAGACTGCTGTAGGGTGCGCGTTGCCTCCGGGCAAGCATAATGCACGACTCGCGATCGCGAGTAGATGTTTCTTAAGCGGTGTACGCTAAAAACGGCATAATTGAGCAAATTAATTTTCTGCCGTGGCGCAACCGGCTTGAAATAAATACAAGCCTGGCATCACAGGACCGGCCAGGCTTTGAATATATTCAAACATCTTATCTCGTCAAGTTTAAACCTGAAACCGCCGGAAGCTGAACATTTTCCACGAAAGTGTTTCGCTCCTAGTGCATTCGAAGCGTCGAGTTCGAGGAACGGTCTCTGCTTCTCTTTTCCTCGCCAATTAGAGCCAAAGGTTTTGCCGATTTAATAATTACAATTTCCTTAGAATGGATATACAAAGGAGTAACGCGAGAAAATATAAAAGTGTGCGTGATATGTGTATTTAAACGAGGAACACCTGCGAGGTGTTAACGTAGAATCTTACTGGGAACCCTACAAGAATTCACTATCATTGTTCGAATATTTATGTTACATCTATTCGTACGATAAAGTCAAATTCGTCGCCATCGATAATATTGAAGCTTTTGCTTGTTTTAATATCGAGCAGACTTACATTATTGAAATATAATTTTGCAAATATAAAGTTGCAATCCATTAATACTTATTCGAAAGAATTTATCGTTCTAACTAACGTATCAAAGATTTGCCTTTATATTTATAATTTATATTCGTCCTCTCGTGAGAGTGACAATGATTGCGTTTCGTTCCTGACGTAATAGTGAACTTTCTTTTACGTGTGGTGCAAGTATAATTCTTATAAATAAATTATTTATTGACGTCGAGTCATCCCATCCCGATCGAACTGTAATTACCAAGACAACGTAACAATTCTGATCGATTTCGTACGGTTTAACTTTCGATTCAATGGCGGCAGCTCGATTGATCGGCCTTGAAATATTTCCAACGGCATCTCGACGTGCATGGTTTGGGTTCCGTGCTTTCGCGTAACTTCCGTCGACGTTTCGTACATACGAAATCGTACGGGATCACGAAATCACCGCCGGGGAGGGGTTGCTTTCCCGCAATCGGCGTTCACCGCTATTTCCCGTTTTATTCTCTAACCCAGTTTCGTGGCCGAAGAGAGTCTGAGGCTGCGGAGCGAGAGGACGAAAAAGGAAAAAGAAAAGGACGGAAGCCACGGCGGTAACTGAGAGCTTCAGACTTTTACGGTAATGCAGCGTCGATTCGAGTGGGGTTTTCTGCTGGCAGCAACTGGTGGCTGAAAAAAAAACCACCCCTCGACGAGTTTCTTCGAAATCTTCGCGTTCGCTTTTTATCGGTTTACGATTACGCGTTGACAACGGCTACCAGATACGCTTCTCCCTCGCTTTCGATCCCGTCGCCACCAAACGATTAGGCGTATCTTCGTGTATACTATTCTGACAAATTCACTCATCCCCCGAAATGAACTTTTATGTTGGAAAAAAGATCTATCGTTTAATCGAGATTAAAGTACGCACGTTAAAATTATTCTTATGTTGAATTGCAATTTTTGATTAGGATCAACGTTGTGAAATCAATCTAAATCTAAATTTCATAAAAGCAAAGGCGACTAAATTAATTTCTCTCTCTTTTCGTTTGAGTTTCAATATCAAACTTTATTATTCATAAACAACAGACTACCTTACTATTTTTTCTGTATACGTTTACAAAAGGTTCGTGTATTTTCAAATAAACAAGAGAATTTTGAACCCTTTCAGAAGTCTTTGGTTCAATTTGATAGGCATTTTCCTCATAGAAAAGGATCTAGAGAAATTTAACCAAGCAACTTAGAGAGATATGAGACTGATTCTTTTCCGAAATTCAAATTTAAATATTAAATACTAAGTATTAGGTCGTCTCCAGAAGTTTGTACATTGTCCAATATATAATTTAAACAAATGCATTTTTCACCAATACGTCTGTACAGTGAAATTCGTCATGAAAAATATAAAATTTATGCATTTACACCTTTTCAATAGTTTCAACAGTTAGCGACAGGCTCGAGTAAATACGTTTCACTTTGAGAGCGGATTTCACCCCTTCAACATGGACGAGAAAAAAGACAAGAGTCAAATATTTTGGCTCGTTTTGCCAGTGTGCCAAATGCCATCTAAATTAGCAATTAACGATTTGCTACGTTCCGTTTTAAGTTACGAATTTCATCCCTCCTAATATATTATCAGCTACTAACCCTTAAGGGGGTATTCTTGTCTAGAATGTGATATTGTCAGCTTTATTCGGGATTTTTTTAAAACGACACTATAAAACTTTTTGTATGGCACACATATTTACTAACATTTAAGGTATACAAATTATTTTTGTAAACAAAAGATAATGGTGGATTATTGGGACCGCTGCGGTCCTCCACAAGTTCAAACCAATATTGTATAATATATGTCAATGCAATTATTTGAACATTTATGTAATCCTCCATTAGTTCCCTATTTTTTAAATGCTTCAAAGGAAAGTTAATTTCCATTTACCAATTTGGTAAAAATCGACACTTAAGGGTTAAGTTTCCTAATAACCGTATTACAAATCCAAAAGATCGAACGAAGGAATTCCCAGGGGGGTCGTTAGAAGGATAACAGGAAAGACATTGGTGTGAAAATTAAACCAATATTGTATAATATTTGTCAATGCAATTATTTGAACATTTATGCAATCCTCCATTAATTCCTTATTTTTTAAATGCTTCAAAGGAAAGTTGATTTTCATTTACCAATCGACATTAAGTAAAATAATTCAGTCGAGATTGAGAGTCCACTTAAGGGTTAAGTTTCCTAATAATCGCATTACAAATCCAAAAGATCGAAGGAAGGAATTCCCAGGGGGGTCGTTAGAAGGATAACAGGAAAGAAATTGGTGTGAAAATTCTATGAGGTCCCGTGGGTCGTAGGATAGGAGTCCCGTGGATAATAATCACGAGACAAGTCGCCATTGGGGGCGAGCGGGCACCGCAGACATCCGCGGGAGCACGAAAGGGGGTGGAAAACCACGATACGAGATACGGAGGTGTTGCACGAACAATGGATACGGAATGCGGTTAACCGAAGAAAGCTGAAACGGGACGCGGAATAAACCGAGAAACAATAAAGTGGAATGGCCGAGTACGGGTAAACGGGTAACGACGTTTGAATCGACGAGGTCGAGGGAACACCCGGGGGAGCGAACGGTGTCGTCCGCAGTGAAAGTGCTCGCGCGGATTCCTTTTTTCCCCCCCCTCGCCCGCCTCCGTGCTCAAGTTGTCGATGGTACGTTTAACCTTTCTTCCAACGTCCCACCCCTCACGGATTTCTCGCGTCTGCGTGTGCCACGTCGTGTGTGTCGGTCGCACACAGGGAAACGCGCGGAGGTCCCGCGTGCCCCGGAGCGTTTATGCGTTCATAAAACTCCAAGGATCGCTTTGAGTCGGCGAGCAACGCGCACCGGCTGCCTCGTAGGAGCAACGATACGCCGTGGGATCACGGGAGGGATGAGGCGGAAAGGAAGTGGAAGAGAGCTTGCCGGCGCACGATGCCCGTGGAGGAGGGTGCTAAGGGGGTGGCGAGAGAGACTGAACGAGGGTGTTTTTCCACCACCAGTTGCTCGCGGCATCCGCAAACCCCTCTCGATCCTGATGGCGCGGAGCAAGCGAGAGAGCAGGGGAAAGAGACCTTACGACCATAAAAGTCCCAAACTCGCTTCCATCCTCCGATTCCTCTTCCACCCTTCCGTCGCTTCAAAGCCTCCTCGATCTCGGCTCGGGCGGGCCTCGACTCCTTTCGCGGTTCGACGCGTTCACTGACACCATTCACAGTTTTTTCAATCCGTTCACTGCGAATCCTAACGTTTACGCAATTTTACTCGGGGTGTTTGTACTACAGGACGGATGGTACTAGGATGGAGTTGAAGAATTAATATTTTCGGAATTTTTAACTATTTTCTGTGTCCATATCGACCACTTGCAGTCTCTTTCGATATACAATCGTTTAGGTTCTTCAATTATCTTCTATATTTGTGCAAAAGCTCCGGAAATGAGTATCAGAAGTGCTGAAAAATATGTGCACGAGTCTTTCGAATTTATTAATTGGTGGGTATAGAGACATACAGTTGCTAAGAGTGTCGATGATCTCCAAATTCAAAGTAGGCAATTGCAGAATAGAACTGTAAAATGTAATATTGAGTACAAATGTAAAAAACTTAGAGATACCAAAATCTCAGGAAATATTTGAAACGAAATAGCAAAAATTGTAAACAGAAGTAAATTCACGTTATATTATAAACATTTCAAGAATCGAGGGGCCGTTGCTAAATACCCCTTTAAAACAGTGATTCGTAATTTACAAAAATATACTGTTATTTCTGCCGCTTGGCTCGACCTACGAATTCAGGTCGTATTCTAGTTAATTATTAACAATTTGCATAAACAGTATCGACAAAAGTCACCCCCGATTAAATACTATGCACGAGTACAATATCAAGGAAACGTTAGTAGGTGATTTCAACGTGCGATAAATAAATAGTGTCGACGAGAGTTTTGTTCGTGAAAGATTTGGGGGGGTTTGTAGTTAATCCCGGTTCACCTCGAAGCAGATGGGCGATCCTCGATCAGTCGCGAGTCCTAAGATTCTAAATGCATAACCCGGAAGCGTAACGTCAAAGCATCGACCGATAGAGTCGTCGAATCAGAATCCTTTTTCATTATGAAACATCAAAGTAATGGTTATTCGAGCATATTAATGGTTATTATTTTGCATATCGAATATAAAAGAATATTTTTACTTTGAAAGATTAAATTTCCATTCAATGACCAACGCTGTTTGGCATTAACGTTAGCGCGTAGTCTGCAATTTTATAATATAAGGTTTGAAATTACATATTTTTCTTTCAGCACGATCAATTATATGGTCGAAAGCGTTTAATATTTTGGTACATTTTTGACAATATTAAAAATTCTCGTGCTCGAATTATTATTACTTTGATGTCTCCGATTTTCGTTCGAGCACATAATAATTTAAAAAGTTTTTCATTATATCGTTCACTTATTTAATAATTCAATATTTTTAAGGAATTCTACGATACGTTCATTCCATGAAAACGATACCAAATGTATTATTTTTGTATTGCATATTGCAAGTCTCTCCAATACGGCATGTTCTTTTCTACTAAGCCTTCTTCCATGATTTTATATTTGTTATTTTCATAAATTTCCAAAGTCAACTTCGTTCTAATGACTTTTGTAATGTGTTGCACGTCTTTATCCAAATCTCGTCTAAGCACAGCTTCTTTTGCAATTCGGTCGGATAATATCCATGCTTAACCGGTGCAAAGTCTATTGAATAGCTAACCGTGCTAAAAACTGATTCGTCGAGCTTCAAATTGACCATGGGATTTTTCAGCCGCGATTTCTCAACGACTTCGTTCGACGAATTTACAAACGAAGATCGATAAGTGATCTCTTCCTTTCCAAAAGTTCAAACGAGAATCTCGTTCGCGTGTGTTCATTAGCCTCCGCAATATTCACGGCCTAATCCCTTATATCAGTGGGATCGTACCTAAGCTATCATTAAGACTCGAATAATTCAGGTCAACGGCTAGCGCAGGCCGGTATAATCTCGATTTGCATTTCGTTGTTTCCTCTGTGCAGACCGGTCCACGTAAGAGTAAACAGCCTGGACGGGACCAGTGCTCTTCTCGCGGATGTCTTTCTTAACCATTAAGTGTATTCGTGTTACTTCTTATCGAGTATAAACTCAAAAACGTAAGAAACATTCGTAAATTGCTGATACAATTAAAATCACTGAAGTTTGTGTGTGTACTTCGGTAGTTCGCTTATGGCTACTATGATCTTATGGTTTAATAAAGGAAATCACATAAATATCAACGATAGAAGCTTACAAATAATATTAGAGAAACGAAAGTTAACAATTGGGTCTGGAATTAAGCTTTTCGTTTTACCTCTAGACTAGACAATTCCTGTTATGGAACGAGTATTCCAAAGATTCTCGATGAAGAGGTTTCGATCCCAGTAACCATGACTTTCCTAATACACTCGTGTAAATGATACTTTCGAGTTTACGAATTAATCAGTGTCCTTTAGTTTCAAGTGTTATAAAAGAAGGTTGCACAGAATTCCTTCGAAAGTTTACCATTTGTTATGCCTTTTGGAGACTTGGCACTGTGCTCGACTGGAATTCGAGAACGAGAACGATCAGAATAATTTGGGTATCGATCAATTCGGTCATATCGTCTGAATCCTTAAAACCGCGGCTCGCCTAATTTGTCTGTCCATTTGAAATTGCTTTTTTTTCGATGGCGTCTCGGCTGGGTCCCGTCTGGACGATGGTCAATCGGTCGAGTCGGCCGTTGGCTTCTTGCAGACTCCCCGAGTTTCCAGACTCTGGGGCTGGTTACAGAGCTGGCCGGGCAAATACAGGCTATGCATAACAATCGATCTCCCAGGAAACTATGGGGGTGGATGGTGAGCGGGCGGATAAAGCAGGGTAGCTCTCGTCGTAAGGGGTGAGGCGGGCAGGAGGGCAGACCGGCACAAGATGAGGGAAGTCTGAGATAGCCACTGGCCAGCACCCCATCTGCTGCCCCTTTCGAAACCAGGTTATCTGTTCAACCCCCGTTAGAGTCGAATGAGAAACGCCTAGGAGCTGGAAACTACGTTGCGCAACCCTCCGTGTGATCGGGACAATTGTTAATGCTCGAAAGACTTCCGAAATTATGCGATCCCCGGTATTTTCTGTCGGTCTCGCGGAGATTTAGTTTCCGATTAAATAACGCCCGTCGACGGAAACGATTTTCACTAAACAGTCAAATGTATGAACCTGTCGCGACACGATTTTTTATGTAAAAACGAATGAGAAACTTGGAGTAGATTTCGAGAAAATAAGCTTTGAAAATCCGTATTCGTCAAATAATGTATAATGTCTATCGAGTTTGCGACTTGAATTGAAGGTCTATCAAATACATTAACCCTTTCAAACCTGAATTTCAACAGCGATTTTTGGTCGAGCTTCTCCGACTGGTCAATTTCTATTAAATGCATTTTGAATAACTTGGAAATGTACGTTTTAATATATAATGGGCAAACATATATTATGACAAAATTAGTTACGTCAAGCTAATATGAAATTATAACTTTTATTATAAACTATTCCTACATTATAAATTTACGAATGCAGAGACACCAATAATGAACTTACTTGATAAAACCTGAACTCGAATAAACAAAATAAGTTTGATATAATAGATGATGACACGTTGACTGAAACAGTAAAATTACGCCCACGTGACAACGGCTGTCAAAGTGTTAACAAACCATACATGTAGTATTTTCAGTCTATTTTTATAGGATAATCGTAAAATAAAATTTACGAAATGTATTTTCGATCTGTTATTAATCGATTAGAATCGAGTCATAAACACCGTTTTCTAAGGATTTCTCTTTCAAAGCGACGAGTTGCGATTCGATCTTTCTAGGGTTAATGAAGACGCAGCGCGCTGCAATCGTGAGTTCCGTGCATGGAATTGAAATACAAATTCGTTCGCCGGGGCGTACGTTTTATTAATCGCCAACGATAACAGAACGCGATGCCACGGAATAAAAGTCCCGTTATGAAATGAATAAAAATTTTGATGGAAATCGATGCCGGTTTTCTACATAATACGAATAAGTAAACACGCAAAAATGCAGCATACCCGTGTAATGCATTAAATTATCAGACTTTCCCGGTTCAACCCTCTGGCGAAAAAAAAAAGAGTATTATATTCGAGAGGAAATTTATAATATTTATATTCACCACTGATATATCTGTCTCCCTCTGTGAATGAAAAAAGTTCATTTCACAAAAATACGCTTCCACTTACACGTTTTAATTAGTTCAGAACAGCGACAGCTAATGGACTGAGAGTTAATAGGTAATAGATACACAGGGTGCACCCGAAGGAGGGGGAGTAGGAGGGCGAATGACAGGAATTACTCGCAGGTTACTTCAACGAACAATCTTCCGTTACCTATAGAGGCAAACTAAAGAACAGGTAAACAAAGAAATTCTGATACACGGTGACCATTTTTAAATTAGTTTAACTATATCTGTGGGAATAAGACAACACTGTTTCTGTCTTCAACGCTTCTGCGTGAAATATATTATAAAATTCAGGCACAAATATAATAAAAACATCGCAGGCATTTTTAATATTTCGATAATTAGTGTTCATCCACTATCCTGAAACCAGCAATGCATTTTGAAAGATCTACCAAACGTTTGCGTCAAGAATAGAAATTCTGTGAAGATCTTTTTGAGTTTGTCTCGTACAATAGATTGCCAGATAGCAGATAATAGTCGATAGATATCAGTGTTTAGAAGAGTCAACGTTCGAAAGGCCCCGACCATCGCGTCGTGTGTTTTATGGATCGTGAACCACCGGTATTAAACTCTTTTTTCTACGGTTAGAAAGCAACGCCACGGGGAGACGACGTTCACGCGAGGCACGTCCGAGACCGGAGACGAGTGAAGCCATCGGTCAACCAGCATTACGGCATTTGCATGTTATTTACTTGCGAGCCACCGAGTACATTTGTTTGGATTATCCCTGAAATAAGCCAGTGCCCGTTCCCTCGCTCAGCAACCCCCCTTGACGCTCCGACATCGTAGAGTGCAAGCTTCCAGGAAAACGGACAAATGGCCCTAGTTTGTCCACTTTATGCCGGTCTACATCATTCGAGAAACGTCACTATCGCGTCCTCGCAGAGGTTATGCTGCCACAGGCCACGCAATGCCCTCATTTTTACTCGGGAACAAGGACTTTCCGTTTCGTGTCCTAGCAACGACGTCCTGCGTGCGATCGTCCGCTCGGCGGGGAACGATAGCGAACTTTACTGCATGAAATGTTCCCCCTTGGGCCGCTACAGCTATCTCTTCTTTCTTAATTTACCAACTAGACGCGTGGTTCTTTAAGAATGGCCATTTAATTATACGAGCAACAGACTCTATTCCACGATTCTAAAATACGAATTTTTTGGCTGTAAATCAAACTACGCTTGTGAGGAGTCATTAACGTCGAAGAGTTGGGAATACTTTGCTATTCCAATAATCGACTAGAGAATATTGTGGGTAATAACAACCCTCCCTATTCTATTCTTTCAAATATATCCTTTAAAGTATTTCTTTACTCGGTACGACGGTTGACGTTGAACATGAGAATTTATGGTTTTAATGTGAATATAAATAGCTTCCGTACTCTACTAAAATATTCATTTCTCGTTACGATTGGCCCTCAGAAAGAAGACATTTTCTGTTAACAATAGAATTCACAACATCATTCCAGCAAATTATGACCCAGTAAATAAAAATGGAGTTGTTAATCCCCGCATTGATCTGCTAGCAACATTATCTCGCAGGGAGCACAAAAACTCTCGGTTCAGCCAAACGTGGCCGTGGTATACAACTTAATGCTGGAATTTAGTGTGGTAGTCGGCCATTAAATCAACCGGCTGCAAAAAGCCGTTTTCCTGGCCTGTCAGTCACATCAGCCACAGACCCCGGCGACACACACTGCTGTGTGTGGGTAGCCAAACCGTGGCGAAGATGGAGGTCTCGAGGAACTAATAGAAATTCATTCCTGCTCCATAAATTAAATATGCGCGATTATCATTTGGAAAACGTTTTGCAAATCGATTCTTGGACCGCTCGGGAACGATCGATTTCAACAAAATGCCTTCCACTCCCTTTTTTGCCGAGGTGTCTCGGACAGAATTTATTCCCATCCTTCTTAAGGCTGTTTATAGCACAGCATGCGCATGCTAATGAAAACCTTGATCGTTTCTATTCTCCGTTTTACCGTCGGTAATCCGACCTTTGCTCATTATGCGCACGATTAAAATCAAATCATAGCCGGTGATTTGCGACCTCCCCGAGGTAATTGCGGATCATCACGGACGGCATTGTTCCAGTTGGATGTATCCGCGGCCGCGTATAGGACCTTAAGAAACAACGACGGATCGTTCGTGACAGAGCAGCCCGTGTAATCGTAAAATACGTAGCCGAGGAACGGCGAAATTTACCGGAGCGTTTCGTTCGCCGCGGCGCGGCGTTGTACTTCGAAAATTGTAACACAGTTACTCCACCGGAGGCTGTCCGACTCGAAACCCAACCCAACCAAATTACAAACCATCCTCTTCTTTTATCTAAATTTCCCGCGTGTTAGATACCTCTCGTATTTACTAATTTTTGGAATTTTATTTCATGCTAGAGTGCAACAACAGTTTGAATATTAAATACAAGCCATCTTTTCTTTTTTATCTGAGTTTCCTGAATGTTGGGTACCTCTCGGATACACGTTACGAATATTTACTAATTTTTGGAATTTTATTTTATCTGCTTATTAATAGCTTGAAGAGAACATTGATGTGAACGAGTTTTCGAATTAACTTTGGAAAGTGCTGAATAATTAAAGCACAAAGCGAAGATTCAGTCGTCTTGTAAATCCTTAAAAATATTATTTTGCGGCAGAATATATAAAACAAGAAAAGATGAACTGTATTTTGGTAATTACAAACGACCAGTTAAGAATATTTTGATTTTAATTGAAAATGAAAACATTTGAATGCTACTGATACAAAATTAGGAAAGAGAAGGATTAATACCTCTAGCGTCCCCGAATTGGTTCCCTTTATTGTTATTGCTCTGTAACACGTTTTTCACGCATAATTTCCATACTTTTATCACGTGCTCATCGCATATGGCTGTTTTACGCTCGTGACAACGTAGGTTGGTTTTGCAATGTTTTTTACGGCTGCATATTTGTCAACGCTTTCTTTTAATATCCTTTCTCGCCCGGCGCGACTGTTTTATATACATCTACGTTCGAAACTTGATTTATTGTCGATTTTAATACTGGCGGTAGAGTTCGTATCGTTTCCCAGTCAGATAAATGTGGTGTAATTGTGTACCAGCGAGTTTCTTTTATAAATGTTCCGGGTACCGACGGCTCATATATTCAAAGTGCGATAAAAAAAATGTTTAAACTTCGTTGCGATATTAATTCGTCCCTCGTTTAAGATGTCCGCCATCTTTAAAATTCGAAACGAACACTGTGCTCATCCAAACTCGCAATCAAAAGGTACAACATGAAAGTAGAACGTGTTCGATTATTTTTGGACTATTTTCAATCGTTTCGAATCGCAAGGTGAGAAAATTGTACCAAATCGTTGCTCGATCGTTCGATCGACTATGGATAACATTTTTTCCCCCGTTTTTGGGGGTAAATATCTTCCCGTTGCGAGGCGGTCGGTGGAAATTTAGACGCTCAATTACGCGAAGACGAACGGTTTTGGCAAGTGTCCATTTTTTCGGATAGATCGTCGGACCGTGTCCGACCTTCGTTACAGAATCTCCCGGGCGCGGACGAATGGAGCTATCCAGATATGTAGATCCGATTCAATTAAAGAGAAACCCTGCCCTATGGCTCGCATACTCCTGCCACCAGGGAGATCCGAATACGTGAGTTATTCCACGGCGAATCCCGCTAAACCTATACGATAAACCGCCGACGGCGACTTTTTCGAATTCCCATCGAGTCGCCGGATGCTCGGATACCAGACGACGTTCCCTGGCTCTCTTAATCGGTATACATTGGAATGCTTCTCAAGCGCACGGGTACACGGAGGCTAAGTAATCGTTGCACAATGACGAATCGCATAAATGCGAAGATCTCGGAGACTCTTCGAAAGGCAACGTTCGGCTACGGTACTCTCGTCTCGAGGCAATTTCATTCTGAACTTTAACCCACCTGTTTCTTTTCATTAATTTTCTTTTTTTTTATTGTTTACCACCGCGTTATTTTCTACTCGAAGTTACAGGCCGGTCGGATGGGATGCAGGAAGTATGCGATGGAGAAATATTTTAATACACGAACAGGTATATAATGGGCAGGGAGCTCCGGTCGGTTAGAATAGTCGTCGGACAAGCGAAAGGATCCAGGCTCTTCGTTTCCTCTCTGAAAAACAAGATTATTACAAGAGATCGCTATATTTGGAGATCGAGCCCGAGAAACGTGTTACTGTGCTCGATGTCGACTTAAATCTTTCACAAGTACACGCTGTCACGCATCTTTGGCGTGCGTGGACCCTTACTAGCCGGGAGCATGCTATCAGAACTATGGATATGGACTCTGGTCGAACGTGTCAATCACTAAATGATAATACGATTATAGTTTTGAAATGGTAGTTCAACGTTTCGACTAAATTGTTTCTTCTTAATTGCGATATCTTAGATTTTATATTTAATAAACTCAGAACGCGGAGGGACACAATTATTCTCATCCCTTAAACGGTCAGAAAGATCTGTTTCACGATTCTTAGAATCTACTGTGCATCCACGAGAAGTTGGCAAGTGAGACGTCACAGGGGGCGCAACAGTACTTCACTAGCTCCGCCCATTTTCACTTTCGTCGAATTGCCAAGCGCTGAACCAAAGTGGAGCGCCAATTAGACTCACATTCCGTTCGCTAGCCAACTTCTTCGAACACGCACACTACATACGCGTTACCGAACAAAGGAAATTAATAGCGGAAACGTCGAAAGTAATTCCGAAATCGCGTCGTAAATAGCGGCTTCCCGGCGAGCAGCGATGCGAATTATTAAAATTAAAATAGTTGGCGAAGTGGCATAACGCGTAGGTCGGTGATTAATGCGAGAAGAAAGGGAACGCGGCGAACACGATACGGTGGAAAAATACTTTGCTTGAAAATATTTACGAACTCGGCGTTGAGTTAATGGGATGTTGAATAATTATCTTGAATAATTATCTTTCGTTTCTTTCCGTCTTCCACATTGTTTGCGAAAACGCGAAACGCCGAGGGACGACGCGAGGGCAGTCGGTCGTTACTTTCGAAAAGTTTATCGCAGCCTCGCGGCCGCATGATCCCCACTAAATCGAGCGAAAAATATGCGAGAAGAATACGTGCGGCGAGTGGAGAGTCCCCTCGCATTTCTGCAAACGATAAACCGTGCGATGCACGTTAGCGCTCGCGCTCGCGCTTACATTCAAGAAGGAGTCGACCCATAGAGGGGGAGGGGACGAGTTATGCGATGCACAGATCCGCACGTACGGATGTATGATAGCCACTGACCGTTGCATTTCGTTGGGTATGCATTTACGAGCATGTTGGACCTCTTTCGCGGAGACATTGATGGACAAGCACAGCTTATATGGCTGCTCCAAGAGAGGCTCGTCCTGGCCGTTTACATATTTATGTTATGACTCCGCTTCACTCGACTTAATTGACGGAATTGCCATAAATTTGCGAATATCGCGTGGACGCTGCGACCAAGACGACGAACGGGCAACCCTTGCGCGTATATAAACTCACACGTACGTGAGTTTCGCGGCTGCGTGTATGCATATATATATATATATATACATATATATGTTTGTGTATCTATTGTATATATATGTATATATATATGTATCTTGGATCGGAACGAATTCCAATGAATACCGATTAGGAGAGTCACGGAACGTCGTTTCGTATCCGAGGGACACGGTGGGAATTCCAAAAGACGGGGCTGTAATTGACGGAATTCTTGTAAGTTTTGCGAACGTCGAGCTTTTACGTTGATCGATACACCCGTTGTGTACGGCCGCGACGGTCGAATCGTTCCGGAGTTCCTCCCCCGGCTTTTCAATCGGTCAGACGGAACTCGAGTATTTGTATTTATCGAAAAAAAAACATTGTCCTAGAGCTTGCACAAATTGCTACACAGACTCGATGACTGACAATTCGTGAAATGAATTTCTCATTCTCGTGTAATTATTACTGACATTCGCCTCTGACGAGAATGGCAACCCTCATTATGGATATCTGCAACTTATTCCCCATGAAAGATAAACCTAAATCACCTAAATTCCAAGATGTTCAAAATATAATACTAGAAATGGTAAACTTGTACGTTCCATCGAAAAGCTTGAGACTTTCTCAAATCTTTCTTTCCTACAACTGCACTTGTTGGTGTCTCCGATACGGCGAATAGAATTACAGTTAGTTTAAACGAACAGTTTTAGATTAATTCTTCTCTGAGATCCAAAACGAATTAGTCTATTGCTACCTCTACCTAAACGAATATATTCCGCACACTAAATAAATAAATAATGCACTTCGTGGCAGATATAAAATAGGATCAACGCTCGAAACTGATCTCCACAACGATGAAATAGAAGACCCACTTAAACTCGCCAAGGAAACAAATATAATAAAAATAAAGCGTACCTTTTACGAGAATATTTATGACAGATACATCGCGACCGAGCAAATTCGATTTTTCGAATTGGAATTAACGAATACGCCGCGAAGGGCGAGTTCGAAGGGTAGCCACGGTCGGCAGGAATCGTTACTTAAACTGCAGTAGTATCTTTGGCAAAGTGGGCGGTACAACCCTTTCTTTCTGGCAGCGTGCCCGATTTAAACTTCTTAAACGATTTCTTAATTCGCCACCCCGCCGGAGTCGCTCCCTTCGAACATTTTCGGCCACGTACCACCCTCACCCTCCGACGCCCCCAATTCGTCCGCCCACCCTTCTCGCAGTCACTTAATTTCGCGAAACCCTTGCTGTACTCCCTCCGCTCCTCCACGGCGAATGTAATTAATGTTTAGCATCCACGTTATTTGTTTAGTTTCATTTCATTATCTTCGAAGGCGTCGACTACGACGATTTTATGCAAATAAAGCCGAGAGACAAAGTTCCGCGCCCCTCTTTCGACCCTTCTCATCCCCCTATTCGGCTCTGGCTTTCCCGAACACGTTTCTTATTGTCCCTGCACCTCGTCTTTCACCTTTATTATCGTCGTTCTTTATCCTTTTTTTTTCCTTCCTTTCCTCCCTCTGGCCATCGTCGCTGTTGTTGTTGTTATTACGATCGTGACGAAGATCCGCATTATCATTTCCCAAGTCGGTTCGGTACTCGACGAATAAATATCATTCATAATTCATTCCACTTCTTTGGCGTTCATTAATCCTCTGATTAAATGTATCTCATTATTTAAGAAAGCCCGGCCCGTTTTATAAAAGCGGCCGAAGTTCCATTACCAACCGCGGGTGAAACTCACGGCCGGCTCTCTCTCTTATTGTTTTGAATTTAGTAACGAAGAGTCCCCGGCTAATCGAACCCACCCTACCGCTACGCTTCTCCCTTCGATCTTATTTTCGCTTGTTAATTAGAATTCACGGCTAAGAGATACGCGTAATTTACGTGATCAGAATGCTCTCCGAACAATTACACCGAGGTACTTTGGGAACTCCCACTCCAGACTGTACTTTCCTCCACGAAAACGTAAAATGTCAATGAAATGTTGAGTCGCTCCATACATCGTGCTATTTTCTGGCTCTCACTTTAATTATAAAATAATATTCGCGTCCATTTTGCGGTTGAAACACAATTAATGTCACTTTCGATTAACCAAAACATTATTTTAGTTTTTATTTTACTTTATTTGGTTTAATTGTATAAATTGCAAGACTTCTCTTCTTTTGACACCTTTCTATGTAGTTTAGACCAGCGATTCTCAACCCTCTTTAAATAATTTCTTGTTGTCGTGGACAAAAATAAACCATACGATATAAACAAAGAAAATTATAGAATAAAAGTAATTTCGATTTGTATTAAAGACTCCAATTACTGAGTTTCTTCAATCCACATGCTTTTGTGTGTTATTATATGTTGTGTAACCATCAAATTCTTTTTCAAGAAAATCTCTGCAAGAGCAAATGCAAGGAAGAAGCAAAAGTTTGGAGAATTGGTTCTCTTCGAATTTGAATGAAAAAACTCGAAACAATAGCTGATATATTCTCGTATGACTCGACCTTCCGAAGATAATGTTCCGTCCGGTCGGTTGTCGCGATGTTAGTCACAACGACGTTAAAAAGAGGGACAAGCGAATGTTAATCTTTTCGACGAGAAATCCAAAAATTAAAAGGGTTCGTGGCTCGTGTTCTAAAAGCGTGAAATTCGGAAATCGCGTGGCCCCTGATATTTCGCGATATTCCGCGCAATGGGTTAATAAACAGCCGATAAATGAATTTCCGAGTGGCGGTTACGCAGATGCCGGAAAGGTCGGCCGATGCGCGACTTTAAATTGAAACGCGCGCAGAGAATATGTGGCCGCGGAAGAGATTACGCGGTGGTTACACCGAGTGAAACGTTTCAACACGCTCACGCGGCTAGGGGGGTTCACGCGAATTTACGCGTGCGCACGCTCGTAGCAAGCCAGTTAATGAGACACATTCACAAAGTTTGCCCTACGCCGAGACGAGTCGATTGTACGCCGAGAATTAGCTTTTCAATACGGCTGGTCTCGGGTCCGGGCAAACTTACGGCGCCAAAGTTCGGTTAAATTTAAATGCGTCGTCTGGATAAGTTGCGCGACACGTTCCCAGGCCTTGGTCCCTTTCTCGTGCCCTCCATCTTTCGACGCCGTTTTTACCCGCCCTCGAACCACGGATCGACTTTTTAGGACAGTTTCCCGAACCGTTTTCATCACCATCTTTCACAATGTATAATTCCATGGTTGAAATTGCGGAACTGGTAAACATCATTTGTTAGCAATTTATATTTCATTAGTTAAAAGGAAAACTGTATTTTAACGTCTGTAAATCTGGAATCAATGCTCGATGTCTTTTCGTACGACGCTTTGCAATTTCCAATGGATGAACCTTGGATGCTTGCGCACCGTTAAATTATATAATTTGAACAAACGTCAAGGTTTTTACATGAACGCGTGAACACCGGAGCGACGTTCGTTTCAAGAATCATTGCAGTGATACTTAATTTGTTCGGTGATTTTGAGAAATTGATCAACGTATGATCGTCTATGGTAGCGGGTTATTTCCCCCAGTTCGCCCACATGGCACAGTTTTCGGCGCTCCCCTAAATTCGAACGCGCCGCGGTCGCATTCCTGTGCTTTAAAGCGTCCGAGGAGGGGGTGGAAAGCGGGAAAACAAAAGGCAAGTTGCAGCGACGCGCAAGTTGCCCCGCACGCGGCGGTAACAAAAGGAAGAGGAAAAAGGACATCCAGGAAGGATGAAAGAAAAAAAAAGGAGGATTCGGTGAACCCGGGCGCTCCGACGAGCTAACGCTTTTATTATCCGTCGCTTTAATTTAAGCGGCTCTAGTCGCTCCGTCACGGGTCCAGGTGTGAATTAAGCGCGGAATAAGCGAGACCCCGCGTATCCACTTTCGACGCCCACGGCGATGCGCGGAATAATTAAATGTGTGTTTTGATAAACGCAAACGAAACCGTCCGCGGCGACCCTCCGCGTCGCAAGAAACACGCAATACCCGGCCCGTTCGCCCGATGGCCGAACGAAATTTCGCCGGGGCCACCGAAGAACAGCCGTTTTTCATGGCCGCCGGTGATCTTTATGCAAATATTTTTCGTGTATTTTACCGCGATCCCTTTCCCGCACGAAATTATCGAAGGCACTGTAATGTATATTGGTTTTTGGCCGCCGGAGATACGTTCGCTACCATTTTGCGGAATAAAGGTGATTTATTGTTATTCGTTCAATTTGTAAATGAAGGACTGCTTGCGAAGGGTTCGCGCGGCGATATTTCATCAGGTATCGCGTGCTTAATGTTTTTACTCGTGGTTCTCGCTCTTTTTATTTAAGTTCACCGTTACCGGGAACACGCCGTGGCGAAACTGCCAACGATTCAGGCCTTGACAACTTTTCTTTATTAGCGTTCCATTATTGGCATTTTCTCATTTCTGGAGGGTGACGCTTTGAAAAGATAACTATGTATCGGTGCTAGCTTTGGTGCAAATAACTGTACTTAAATAACATAATATTCTTCGTCTCTCGAGTACAGAGATTAATAATAGAATTAAATTATACTTAAAAAATGTAGGTAAGAGGTACGAGTTATTTTAGCATAAAGAGCTCTGTAATTGGTAGTACAATTTTTATACAGATTTCTTTCCCAGTAAATTACTTTCGTACTTTAAGAATGGAAATTGTCGTGATTAAGCAATAGTTAAATACTTTTGTGATCTTAGTACGAGTACCCTGTACGCGGTAGACATTGTCAGAGGTTGAACTTACCGAGAAGAAATTCGTGGTCGACCTAAATTATTAGGACAATTGGAATTGTGTTCCTAAAGTGGAAGTTCAATTGGTAGAGCAGTCATTTGACAAACGAAACATCTCTCTCTCCCTGCAATTTAGGATCTAAACTTCAACGACCTACAATAAGTCTGTTTAGAGATTTGTTACGGTCACATTCTTCAGCAAAAGACTGCTCTACTACGTTCTGAAATAAATTATGTCCGAATAGCTGGAGAAGACCAAACGAAATATAATTTGTAGTCATTTTCTTCCATTATTTTAATAGTTAATAAATATTTGAAAAGTTCTTTTCTATTGCATACCAGCAAAGTATTTTAAAAATATCCACTCCACGAACTAGTATTTTAAAAATATCATAAATTATCGGATGACCTAATTATTTTACATAGTATTGTGGATACTCTACGACCTGGAACACAAAATGGCAGCTGCAATTTCTTATTCAAGATGACCAAGAATTAATAAAACTTATTAATCTGGACAAGCCACCCCCGATTCTACATTCCTTGTTATCTACTTCTTACACGGGGGCGTCGAATCTAATCGATTTCCGGATCCGGTTGTTCGCGGCCCCCGTTCTTCCGCCCCGTAGCTCCGGGGCGAAATATTCGAATTTTTGCATCGAAAAAGGATAACTCATGGCCGTATCAAGATTCGAACGGTCCAGGTGCAGCTGCGTTGTAAGCTGCGGATCTCTCCCCTCTCCCTCTCGTTGGCGGTCTCTCTCTCTCGCTCGCTCCTGGCACCGGGAGATATCAATTAGCACTACGTCCTGGGGAATTAATCTCGGGAATTAATATCGCGACGTTGCCAATTAATTTTCGTTAATTTCGAATCAGCAGTTTCCAGAGCAGCGCCACTGCGGCCCCCTAACACAAATCCCTATCGCCTGGTCTGGCGCTCAAGAGTGAGCGAGGCGGCAAGAGACAGGGACACGGATAGGAAGTAAGACAAGGAAACAGCAGAGAGACACGCACGGAGAGACGAGGATACAGCCACGACGCTGTGTAGACACTTCTATGAAACTTTCGCGAACAAGCGGGTCTGGCTCGTCGACCGTTTCTTGCTGCCCGGCCGGTCGCAAGAGTTGCGTAGCGTTTATCAAAACACACATTTAATTATGCCGCGCGTTGCCAGAGGCGTCGAAAGTAGTTGCGCCGCTCGCCTTCAAAAATCACCGTCGACAGACACTTCGCGGAAGTTCGAATCCGTTCCCTGTTGCGCAACGTTTGACGAATTCGGCGCTCCGAGCGCGCGCCTTGCGTTGCAAGACGTACAGTAGTCCCCGCTTTAGCACCCGCATTTTTCCCCGCGTAGATGTCCGTCGGCATCTCCCACCATTTGGAGACCTTGGAGCTTCGAAAAAACTGATGTACGAAGCTCCATACAATGTTCACAACTTACTTAATGTTCTTGTAGAACAGGTCTTGTTAGAAAGATGTGCGTAAGCTTGTGTCTAAGATCAAAGAATTAGAATATTAAGAACACTTGTCATTTTCAAACAAATTACTTTCGAGTTGGTCATTTTTAGAATTTAAGATAAGATAAACATGTTTTTGATGATCTTGTGGTATGCATTTTGATTTTAAGAGAAAGTTTAAAGATCGTAGAAAACTATGAGATATAGCTTCGACATAACTGCAAGATCGGAAGAAGAAATAGTAAAACATTATAATTTTTGTTTGATCGATCACCTATTTTCAAAGGACAGCACCGAGTCTTCCAGATGATTTTGGCTGCAAGACTTTGCGGGCGCACGGAAAGTTCCGGCCGGGAGGTATTAAACGGCGCTTTCAATCTGATAGCCAAGTGGGGACACCCTTAACAATGAACGGAAAGTTCACAATAATTAACCTTGTCCTTTGCAAGTATTACTCTGAAATTCTGTGAAATCAGTACGCGACATCTAGGAGATTAAGAGTCCTTGGTCAGAACCAGACAAATTAGTCGCACGCCTGCTTCGGTACCCGGCGTTGCCCTTTCAATAAAGTAATTTCGTAAACCGCGAGATTCGTGCGAATTCGTGTGCCCAATCATCGTCCATGTTCGACTTAGGCAACTTTTCGATTCGTTATTCTAGCAAATGTTAGCCTTCTTACGAGTGTCCTGCTTCTACAACGTAATTGGCACTGGAAATCTCGTTTCGATAGGTTTTATATAAATGTAAATAATTTTAAGAATATTGCAAAGGAGATTGAAATAGAAATTAAACGATTTTAGGATAAACTCAGAATACGTATTAAAGTTTGAGATGGTCCAGTTAAATATTAACACTTGGACGATGGCACCCGGGGCAGTTCGGACCCCACTCTAGACTCAAGTGCTCACTTCTTCAATACTTGACAGTGTTTTGTGAGACCTTCGAATGTAAAGTCGTATTCTGAGCCCTGTTCAAATGTAGATCATCGTTATTTGAACGTGTTATATCGTTTTGCAATTATTCCATATCATTACGGTGTCTAAGACGAAAGAGCAATCGTCAGAAAATAAAGAAGTTTTTCACGTGCTAATGAATAGTAAAGGTAATAGTGACAGTGAAATTTCATCTAATGAAAAATAGAATAGTGAATGCAAACGCAAGTGTAACGCTGTGCAAATTTGTTAAAAATCGAAAACGAATTTTTTAAAAAAATGGACATGGACTTCGACGAAATTAAAAAATTTCAAATCATTCTGAAAAAATTGTTTTTGATGGCTGGGGTAAATTACAATCATTTTTGGTGAATACACATACTCCCGAAATCCTACTCACTTTCGAGAAAAAAATTCGAGTAGGTGAACATTTGTCAACAAAATTAAAAAATTTGAAATCGTTCTGAAAAAATTATTTTCGGCTGTGGCGGTAAATTGCAATTATTTTTTGTGAATACGCATACCCTCGAAATCCTACGCACTTTCGAGAAAAAAATTCTTTACCGAAAATAGAATGTGTACTAATATAAAATAAGATGGTCGTAATTAATGCTGTTCACGCACCTTTGTGCTCGTTTTAAATATTGTTAACCGAGCGACTGTATAGTACAGAGAACGAAGAAATTGATTGGCGGAAGCGTAAATCGAAGGGTCAAAGGGTGGATGGAGGTGCGTGAAAACAATCCAAAAGAAAATCCGTAATTAATCCAGCCGCTGAGACGGCCGCTAATGAAGACGAACCGAGGCGACGATCGTCTCGCAGCGCCATCGAAGAAATGTCGCCAGGCTGGTGTTTATAGTCGGATAAACCGCGGGGACTGGTCGACAATTAAAGTTGAAAACTTCGAGACGGAGAACGTTTTACGTCGGGCAAGACGGCCGGCGGAGCTCGTAAAACCTAATATAATTAAACATAAAAATATCCCACCGGTAGCCGGGCTAGCTGGCTGAACGAGGCAAAGTGAATAAAAAGTGCTCTTTATTACAATGAGCTTTAATTAACGCGGGCGCGAGCGCGCGACCTCTAGCGCGTTCCGCGATGACTGCCCCGCGTAGCGCACTTTCTCAACTTTAATTTACAGCGTCTGAAAGCACACCCGCGCGTTCGTTACATCGCTGCCATAAAGCATAGACACATAATTATGCGGCACGGGGTGAACGAACCACCGGGACGCCTGATACGTCCAGAGAGCATTAAATCCTTTTGTGAAAACGTTTGTAAACCGTGGCTGCGCGTTCGGTATTACGAATTCGTAAATGATAGATTCGCGTGCTCGCTACCCTTGGCGTCGATCGAGACGAAGGAAACGGAATTCGAGACGACCGGGGGCGCAGAGGAAATCTGACATTTTTGGCCTAATTACAGGATGGCCGATTCCCGCTTCGTAAATGAAATTCTGATTACTGTTATTTAGTAACGTTCGTGGGTTTCACGAGATTATCTACTTTGGTTTACACTCTGCGTTCGAACGCAAAGGAGACGTTCGTTTTACAAATTCATCGGACACATACTTTGGCAAAGGGATATTTTTCTTCTATACTTTTGTATACACCTAGCGAATTGGTTATATTTCTTTCAGAATCTAGAAGTTTTGGTTTTTGATAAATAACGATAATGATGTTAATACTATGTGAGTTTACAAAATTAACAAATTCGATTCGAAACCTTATACTGCATTGCGAAATTGGAACTTATTTGGCAAGGTGTAACGAGTTCAGTAATATCAAAGTCTAACGCTGAAAAAATTTAAAGTTTCCAAATTAAAGTAATTCCAAAAAACAATGAAGCTGTAATCGACCACGAAAAAATTAATTTTGATCGAGTGTTCGCTTAATTGTTAGTTTAGAGTTTCTTGTGGGGCACATTGACCGTTCTGAAAATTCGACATTGCTGATCGTTCATAGTTTATGAAGAGAATCGACGAACGCTAACCGTTTTCAATTTAAAAAAAAATCGTGGTGAGAACTTTCCCTCCCGACAGTCGAGTTTCGGCTTCCCCTGGAGCTCTCTCACTTATTAAATGCCTCTTCATACTGCACCGCTTTGTTTCTGGTGTAGAACGACGCATCCACGATTCATCGACTGTTAGCATATGGTTTAAAAGCGATTCTACGCCTGTTCTATACCGATTCGAGAGTATTTTAGAAGTTTCTATGACAGTAATCTAGATTGCCAACTCACTGAGCAGATGTTAGTAAACACTATCTACAAAAATAATTCTCTGCAGTATCGCATAATATTCGATCGATCAATTTTTGACGAAAAATTCTCGTTTATACTCCGATTACATGTCTAAAGAATAATTTTATTATTTAAGTACAATTCAGTCAATTCAAAACACTGTCTTCAAATTATTTAGAAAAGAAATAATTTCTTGAGAACTACATTACCATAAAAAATGTGTATATAGGAAATCTGTCTAGTAGAACATAAAGTGTGATTAATTCTAACATGATATTTAACGATGCCAATTATGATCAAGGATTGAACTATTCCATGAATCTCATGTATTCTTTTCAAGATTTATATCGATGCATAAATACAAAATTAGCATACTTCAAGTACGATATTATCAGTGAAATATATAATGATCTAAACGCATGTGCCTCCCTGAAATCAGCTGTTACACGAGTAAGGAAATGTAGTCTTTGATAGCAGTATTTACCGTGCCATGGCAATGGTTTGAAAAATCATGTCACGTGTAATACTCATTTTTTATCGTAGAAGCATGTTATTGCAGTTGTCGTTTGGCCGTGTTTATCGCAAACAGATATTTTATCAATTCATCATTGTTAGTCTGACATCTTCCAGTATCGGAGTTCATAAAATAGAGACGTTTCGTTCGCAATGTACTTGTTGCGATTCCAGAAATACTGTAGATCGAATAATAGATAACCAATAAGAACAAACGTGCAGTAATATATTAAATCGATATTTTTGTTTGACAGCTGTGAAATATTTAATTCTATAATTGAAATTTTTATTTTCATTTAACGAAAAGATGTTTAATCACGATCAGTTTATTTAAAATGCACGATTAAAAATAATTAACGATAGGATGCAGCTTCCAGTTTCTGTTATAATTATGTCTATTTGTGTTTGGCAGTTTTTATATCGGTTAAATTTTCGAATATGAAATTGCAGTTATGAAAAATTTCTCAGTTACTAAAAGAAAATACATATTAATTTATCGTTCATGTAAAACTACAAAAAATTGCTATAATGAGGTTCGATTTCCGTTACACGGAATCCTATGTAAATTGTTTTTGAACGACGATACGAAATAAAAGAAAAAATCAATGTTGTTCCCGTAAAAATTAGCAGAGGTAATCATACGATTAATAGGGTCGCGTGTGCCGTAACTAGATTTATAATCGCGGGGGTGACATGTCGGCCTGTTCGTGATGCACGTGGATGGCCTGTTCAGATTAATAGATTCTAAAAATGCCGGTCATTTTGAGCAAGAAACTTAAGTCAATTCTGTGCCCTAGATCATAATATCGAAACGTAATTCTAAGTAGAACACAACCTGCTCGTATATTATGCAAGGCTAGAAAATACTCACAGAAAGTATACTCGAAGAATGCTATTGGTAGGCAGGGATAATTCAAAATGGACACTACTCACTTGGAGACTGCAAACTTTGCTAATTTCTGGTGACAATAGAATTAAAAAATGTACAGTATATTGCTGAGTTTAATGTTATTCTGTGTTGCCGAACTACGGAGTGCCAGAAAACAAAAGTATAATAATAAGTATAATCTGTATTTTGGTCGGCTTTTCGACAAAAAATTCTAGCGTGCGATAGGATCGCGCGGCGATCGAGAATCGACAGCGCCGTGGAGTGTGCAAGATGGCCCGTGGAGAAGTTCGTCATCCGCGGGAAACGTGCGCCGATCGGTGCGTTTTGAAGTAATAAATTCACCGCGGCCTGGTCGATGCTTCCCGTCAGGTTATGCGCGAAAGTTGAAATTTATGCTTCGGTTGTTTATGATCGAGTGATAAGGGATCTACGGACGCATGACAAATGATCCCGTAATGAAAAGTGAAAGATACTGCGCGCGGTGGGCCCGGCTGCATAAATTTCAATGATTTAATGCGTCGCGCGTGCTGCGCGTAGTATTCCTCATTGAATAGGGATCGATAAAACTTCGCCCGGGATCGATCCGCGACGGGAAAAGTCATCGATCCTGTGCGCGAATGTTTATCGTTCCGCGTGCACTGGGTCAGACGACGCCTGGCGTTATCGAGGCTCGATGCATCGCCGGTGGAACGACGCCCGGCGTAATTGTCCCAAAGAGTTTTTAAAAGCGTCCCGAGCCAATTAATTGTTGCCCGACGCTCGACTCTTGCCGCGCTTACGCGTGGCCAGGGAAGCCTTTAATTTCTTTTGTGCCTTCTCTCGTGAAACGCCACCGTTGCGCAACCGCTTGCGTAAGAACACGTAATAACATTGAAAACCGTAGCATTCGTTAAACCATGGAAGGAACGGTCCCGATAGTTTAAACTCCTTCCCAAAGAAAAACCTTTCCACGCGACTGCTTCGTCCGGTCGAATATTTCTTTGTACAAAAATTAACAGATTTAAAAAAAAAAACTAGGCAGAGTTCATCCAACGATCAAACGATAATTAAAAATCTCTACAGCCCAATTCACTATGTTATTACTCCGAAAATACATCGATTTTCAATTAAAAAATAAATATCTTTTATTCTATACTTGATATAAAGGTAGCTTATTATACTTCAGGACTGTTAAGGGTTGAAAAAATTTCAAAAAAGTCTCGTTTTAATATAGAAGACTTCCATCGTAGACTTTTGATGGCTCATTGTGGAACATTCTATGGGCTTGGAAAGATCAGTAAATCGGTGTACGGGCAGATGGCCACCCTCGGGAATCGTAAGGTGGGCTTTCTGTTTTCGAAGGAGACCGAACGGAAAACGTTCGCCATCGCGAGCGAGATCCCAACGGCGAAGGTTATCAAAGGGTTCCGTAAAACCGGAAATATCTATACGTGGGGTCGGTTTCGTCGCATGCAGGGCCGAAATAGCGATAATCCCAGACTGGCCGAGTGACACTGTAATCGTTAGCGAAACGATGTAGTTGTACGGCAGCAATGACCACGTCGTAGCACGGAAATCGTCGTCAGGGCGGTCGATCGATGGCGAATAACGCTGGAAACGCTGGCTAGGCTCCGGTAGGTTAGGTAGGGTGCTTAGGTGTTACAATGATTATCCGAGAGGGACAGCGAAAGGTAATTATGCCCGATAGAATCGGCGGGCGGGAGCGAGACGGCCGTATACTTTGCGCCTGCGATGAAAGAGAGACGGCGAAACTCGCCGCGCCGCCGCCGCCGACAAAGACGGCGAATCCTCGTAATTACCTCGAAGTGAGCTGCTTTCGGCTCACCCGAGCCTTCGAAACTTCGGGAATAAATAGTGTTCCGTATTACTGATCCGACTTTAGGAGGTCAACGGAGGGACCGCCACGATCGGGAAACTGTTACGTTCGATCGTCTACGTTTTCACGGGGACGTATTAATTCCCCTCGCGGGGCGATTGGCTTCTTTCGAGCGATCCGTCGACCTTTGACTCCGACGCCTGGTCGAGCAAGAGTTACTTCGAGAACAAACGCGAAGACACGCGCGACGGAACGCAATCCCTCGAATATCCGCGCGAAAAGCAATTACTCAAAGCCCGAGGAATATCGAATGAAACGATTTTTATTTGCGTGGACGTCTCGATAAAGCAACGTTTAGTATGGAAGAAAACGTGGTTGAATCGTCCAATTAACGCGTTACCAATCGGAGGTCTTTTGTTCTTTTAGTTGATCTGGGATCACGTGCGTTTCAACCCTTAGAAAAAAAATTGATGGTAGTGTTTAGAATAAAACAATTTTGAAGACACAGTGTTAGCGATATTGTTATATCCACAAGTTCTTCTAATCAAAGTACACTGAACACGTTCGCAAATTTTGCGGTGCACTGTTGCTCAAACTTGTTTGTTCCGAATTTGTATGCTTTTTGAACTACGCGTTGGTTGCCAACAAAATTGCACGATGATTGACTTATGATCGAGTACTGTTCGAATTATAGGCAAAATACGTATGTCTGTATCATGTTTGTTCCTGAAGATATGTGTTCCCCTTGCTCTTACGACCAATTTCTGTTACAACAGAAATTGCAAATTTGTAATCTTTATCGTCGTGAAAATTCAGAGATTCCTCGTTCGATACGAACCGGGGTAAATTCGTGACTGTTCGAAACCATTGTGAGTTTCAGATAAAAGAATCGTTTCATAAATTGATGTTGATTCCTCGCAGACAATTGTTCATAATATCCGTCACTTCTCCGGGACTCCGACTATAATTATCTGGAAACTTTTAATGCGGTACGGAATTTCAGGAGGATTGTTCGCTGACCTGGAATAGGGTGTTTGAAACGATCTGAAAGATCAAGAGTAACTCGGTCGCGTTTAATGCTCGAACAGCGAAACTATCTGACCCATGGCTACTTCATGAATTCAATTTATTTGCAACGAATTATTAACAGCAAACAATGCCTAATACTTTATACATCCCCCAGTAATCCATGGTACACGCAGAAAAGAAATGTTGTTATACTTTAAGGCTTTATTTTCGAGAAAATCGTCGCTTGCAATGGAGTCCCATAAGTAGAAACAGCGAGTAATGGACAGACGCGTTTCAATTATCTTTACAACGAGGCATTATGCGAACAAATTTTATTCTATTTTTTAGAACTCGTGTTTTAACGTTTTTATTGCACACAATTTACAGCAAACACTCGTTTATTATGATAGACGAAGAAAAATAATACAGTGTGGAAAGCAACGAGGTACGGCTGTAGTGCCACTTCTTAACCTAACCCAATTTTTGGAGCATCGATAAATTGCTGTGAAAATAGTCTAAAAAAACAATGCAGAATCAACTTTTCTCACCTACATATAACAGTAACATGACCACTTCTACTATTACATTACAACTTGTATCGAAAAATTTATTTACAGTAATTTTTTGAATATTCCTAATACGTATTTTTTTTTTATAAATTTGTAGCTAAGCTTTCTTAAACTTCGTCGATCACACTCTTGTTATAACAGAAATATTTGAGTTATCCACATTTTTCTCCGTTAGCAGTTTCTTATCACGCCTTTCATGGATCGTAAGATTCTTCTTATTGTTACACTTCAGCAAACATTGATACATAATAAAAAAAGCTATTTAAAAGCACGTGGCGAGAATAGAATGATCATAAGTAAGAAATGACCCGGTTTTCGTCGCGTGCGCGACATATATTTTCATCCTTGGCGAATGAATCAATTTCAGCGCTGTCCACAAATTCTCATCCAGTCCTCCCTTGCCTCTTTCTCTCTCGCCTATTAAAGGAACTAGCGGAGCACGCTGTACCGTTTGGCTTTCTTTGCAAAATCGCTCCTCTGTGCCGCATACTTTGCATACCAGCGACGGTAAATCGCAGTTCCGTTCGAACGTGCGGCGCGCGTTAACGGTACGCCGCGTTAAGATCGGCTTTGCAGAAAAGAAAAGTTCTTCTCGGGCCCATTCCACGACCAATCGATTACTTCTTCGCCAGACCTCAGCGATTTCCTTCGAATCGAAACATACCATACTTCCTGTGACAATTAAGAAAAAGTTTTAAGTCGTCATTTTGTTCTTTTCGATATTAGTTAAACCGACGATCAAAGTTGACAGATTCCTATCGATTTCTAGGAATTCTTTTTATTTGTTAAATAAACGACTTTCTTTATACTATCTCGAACACTCATTCTTGATCACCACGACTTTATAATATCGATCGAAAGAGAAGAAACAGAGGGATTAAATAGACAAGATAAGAATATTTTTAGAAAGATCGTCAATCTAGAGGGTTAGTATTTTTCAAACGACTTCGAAATCAACAAAATCATGACTTAAACCTCGCCTGTTTCCGCATCAACTGCGAGATATTTCAATTTCACCAAAAATCTATGACGTCGAGAGGGAGAAATGATCGATTCGATCCACCCCGCTTTCAAGTAACGACGAAGACGCCGGGGATCGGCGTGTGGCCGAAGGATAGAAAAAGGACGAGGTCATCCGCGCTCGGTGTCAAGCGAATGTTAACGATTGCAAATGATTCGAGCGAAATGGTTGTCGGTGTAGATAATAGGATTCTTTACGAGGCGATTATTGACCCGTTTTCGTAGTCGTAGGAAACCAATGACAGCGAAGAACGCCGCTTCAACGTAGGCTATAAAAGGCGCCGAACCTCTTCCTCTCTTTCTTTGCGCCTGTTTCCATCCCTGTCGGTCCGTGGTTAAGATTTAATCCATTAATCTATTCCTGTAATAAGGAGTCCATAATGAGTCCTAGCAGACGGTTGCACAGGGTGTGTCTGAAATATTTGGCTGGACCATTGTACCAATTCCGCGAACGAGACGATTTGTATCCGAGGAGCTCGAAAAGATGGAACACTAGTTTATACGTAATTGAGCAATCCTTAAGAAGGGTATTATTATTATTAATTATTTTACAAAATTTTGTAAACTCTCATATTGTTGTTCCTTACATATTACTTCTGTTTGCACTGAAGGGTTTAAGTGAATAGTAATAATAAGTATGAAAGATGTAGGTTGGGTTCGTTAGAGATAATCGGGTCGAACTAGGTATTTACGAACGAAGCGAAAAACGGTCGAACCGATTGAACGGGTGTGCAGGTAAGATTCGACCGATGGTTTCGCGAACACCCTGTATCGCAGGAAAAGGGTTCGTGGCGTCTCAGTTACGTGGCAGCGAGGCGAACAGAAGGGACAGAGAAAGAGAACGAGGAAGGGGGTGCAGGAAGTAGGGTGATAGAATTGGTGGGGAGGTCGGGGCATGGTAGGGGGTTAATTAAGCCGTCCTAATATAACTTCTCCTCGGCCCCCGAGTTATCGAGTATTATTCCGCAAATGTGTCGACCTCAAAGACAATGCCATTCCGGGAAAATTTATTTGTGTCGCTGTACACTGCCATCTCTACCACCTCGAAACAAACCCGACGAAACTTCTGCCAGCCCGCGCAACTTAATTAAACCGACCGTGGCCTCGGTCCTGCACGAAGTGTCGAGCTCTCTGGTCGTTGCTCTTTTTTTCCTTCGTTCGCTCCTCCAACTCGTCCGCGACGCCTTGCAACCCAATCGTTACCCTTCCCGCGACGCGTCGCTTGCACGTTATCGAACATTACTCTTTCCCGCGCGATTATGCAACGCGTCGGGCATCGATGACTCACGAAATTCGTCACCATATGGTTAAACAAAGAACATAGAAGTTGCTTTCAATTCAATAACAATATTCAGAAATAAATTATTGATACTAACATTGGACGGTTTGGAAAGCGACACGATAAATTATTTTACACCCTTCTAATTGTCGAAAGATACGTTCATTTTAATTTTAACTTAGGTAGAATGCTGGAAACTTCCCTTGAGACGTACAGTCTTTTATTACGGAGCGTTCCAATTACAAAAAATAGATTCTTTATATAATGCTAATTAAATGTTAATATGCCCCACATCCATATTCGAACTGCGAGAACTTGGCTTCTCGATCGATGGACCTCTCGGGGATCGAGAGAGATCGATACGCGCTTAACACGTTGACTGCCAGACCAAATTAATTTTTTTACATCCTCATTGAAAAGTCATGTCGCTATACTTTCTACTTACTCAAACTATAGATCCTTGGCACAAAATTGTTTCAAACTTTTGTTATATTGCACGAAACTTTTTAATCCGAGTAAAACTCTCGATTGACAGCTACAAAATTCAAACAGGCAAAAATTGAACGAACCGATGAATTGTTATACATTTGCCCGTTATATATTCGAACAAAATGGCCGTCTACGGACTAACCGCGCGAAGAAGGTGTCGAAGCTAAACTTTCGATCGGGGATGGTCTGCTGAGGGGTCAAAATCCGCGAACGAATGTCAGAAATTTGCTGATGGGGCCGATCGAAGGATCAGATGTTGAACCGAGGTCGTATTACACTCGGGGCTGGCAATCGTGCTGGTCAGGACCGCCAGCATTGTTGCTCCGTCGGCCATCACGGCCGTCGCAGTAATTATGTGCTGACGTTTTCCTCGGTAACGTCCGAGTCAACCGCCGTGAAGACGCTTCCCAGAAGTCATCAGTGGCGGACGACCGCTGAACACATGTTAAGAGATCCACTTGTCGCGGGTCGAGGAAGGAAGGAGGGGGGAACGGAGGAATAAATTATTATTACCCTGGTAAATCCGGTCAATCTCGCGGACGGACTCCGTTGCGCAGCGATGACGACGAATGCCGCCAATCGTCGCAATGGAGATGCATGAGAGTGCGTTAATCCAAACAGAATGTTCCGACACTTGACATTTCCTCTAATAATGGCGTCTTCATTCGTTGAACCGCAAGTTCAAGTTAACCGTGAGCGCGCGCGCGCGCGAAGATGACTTAACTGGACATTTTCCGGGGAACTTCTATCCAACGAATGGTTTAATTACCCCGTCGTTTTGCAACTCGTCACAAAGCGTTCGAATGGTATGGTCAAACGTTTCTTTATCTATAATATATTACGTCCGAGGGCAACTTTCGACGTCGCGGTAATTTAGATTCTGGTCTAATCAGAATTATGTCTGCGCCGAGCAACGCTCGACGCGTTCGGAAATCGGTGTCTGCAATATTAATGGACGTAATTAAAATCAAGCAATGCGGGGCTATAGGTAAATCGACGGTTACAGGTATGACGAAAGGTTCGATGAAATTGTCCCAGCATGTCTGGGGGAAATTGACATGCGCGCTTTTAATTGATGTAGAAAAACGATTGAAAAGTTTAAGACCGAACTATCGATTATAATGCGCCCGTAACAGGACCTGTCGATTTTATGAGCTATTATACTTTCGATATTCGTAATACGTTTCCTTCGAGAATTAGAGGAACTTCGGTTTGTTGGCTATAGCAGCGTTGCACGAAAGAATACTTTGCAAAAAAGTTGAATTCTGAACATGAGAAAATCGTTTCGTCTTCATCAAGGAATAATAGCACTAGAGGAAGTTCGAGCACGTCGTAGTTCGTATAAGGAATAACATTATTCCGAGGAGGCTTATTATACACGGCGACCGATTTCCGCGCAGTCCTTGAGTTACACAATCCGGAGCCAAGTAAGATCATTAGCAGATGCCTCGGTGTTAATGAGCGTAATTCTAGATGTTCCAGCGATACTACCAGCGCTCGCAGTTCTCTCTGCTAAGACGATTATTCTCGCTGTGTTCTGCGCGCCCGACAGTAACCGAGAGTATGTTCATAAGTAGGTACTGGTCAATATAGTTCGTAAGGAAAAAGGTTAATCGGTACCGAGGTTTCTCCATTATCATCATCAAGGCTGTAAAACGTGACTATCAATGTCGAATCAATTTTCCTTTAGCGTTCAAGGCAACGATGACCACGGGGCGAATTAACTCGCTCGTATTTTTCATTGAATTGCAACATATAACGGGTGATTTGTAACAATGGTCCCTCCTCTTGCGATCCTCGTTCGAACTTGTTCATAGCCTGCCTCTCCATTGACGATTCATAATTCAATCCCTCCTCAAAGAATTCATTCTTCGTGCAAGTGTCTTTATTGACAGTCTTCTCAATGTAACGACGATGATTTAGATAGACATAATATCAAATATATAGGTTGTAAATTTAAAATCAGAAATTTAGATTTTAACGTCAATTTTTTAGAGCTTAGAATTGGGAACAACGTTTATCTTGTTGACATTTGTGAAATATATATTGTCAATTGCTATTTTTTTAATTGTGTAAACGAACGTGTTTTATGTACATATCTTTTCACAATACAGCAAGACGTCGATCGTTCGAACTAATAGAGAGACAAATTCACTCTAAAGAACACAAGATAAAAGTGTAGTAATAATTCTTGGATTTAATTAAATTCCTCATTTATTTTAAAATGAATTTTTCAAAGGCAACTATTTCTTCTTGAATTAGTAGAAGCTAATATGATACCGAATGAAGATTTTCGAACCCCTTCGTACTCTAATTTCGTTCATAAACCGTTTATAAATTAGAATTATAGAATCACTCACGCCAAGAAACTAGTTTACGGAACGAATCTAAAATCTGTATTGCTCGCGAATAAGGTCTGGCCATCGGGTCGAGAAAGACCCAAGTGTCGTAGGACTAATGATAAACGAGGTCCATGAAAGGCGGAACAGCAATGGTGTAAAAATGGCGACTCGACGCGGTGTATCGCGTTTATGGCGTTGGCAGGTGCTCGTCGAAAAATCCGTGAACCGCGTCCGTGGCACCGGTAAATAATTATCGTCGGTTGTCGTGCACGAGCGCGGCAGGGAATCGCATTAGCTAATCTCGCAGCGGTGCCTAGCGCGAGTTAATTTCCATCTCTTTGATTTTTGGCAAGCTGGAGAATTTCAGCGCTCCCCAATCCGACGCCCGACACCTTTCGCGCCCCGTGGCAGTTTCGTCACTCATCCCACGCGGCGCCGTTTTCCGTCGGATTTCGACGGGAAAGCGGGCGCGAAGACTCGCGACACTTTGCCGGGGACTTTGCGTCAACGCGATCTAATAAAGACCCCTACCCCCGGCTATGGAGGGTTAACATTATTCCGCTCTTTGACGTTTTCACCTAGTCGCCGGCAGCTCGACGCGTGCACGCGATTCCGCGGAACGCGAGCCCCAAAGACTCCGACGTTCGCCTTTCTCGCAGCCTTCGTGCGACTCACTTTTAATTTCTCGCCGACACGAGGGCCCCCGATCGTCGCAACTTCGCGACAACGAAGCCCGACGACCTTCCATGGAAACGCCAAGAACTTGTAATTCACCTTTACGCGACGCTTTTCTTTCTGCTCTGTTCTTTACGCGCCCGTGGCCCACCGACGGCCACCCTTTCTGGTCGCAGTCGTTTCCCTGGTAAATTAAACCGCCGAACGAGTCCTCTGGATCGACGTTTCATCCCATTAGCGGATGTTTCGACGCTGAGTGTTGCGAAAAATACTTTGGATTTTCCGCCTTTGCGATTTTACATCTGCCAGGCCCTGCGTTCATTTTTCCCCGAGTTACGAGCGGTGAAAAACGATCTACGAGTTTTCGATCAAGGTACATTCCGAAGAGGACATTTTTTAGTTTTTTGGGATCTGGTACTCCTTAAATGTTTCCTTACTTATGATACAAAAAAAATATTTCTTATGCAAGTTATATGACAAAGACTGATACGTGTGAAACTTCGAAGAACAACACCAAAAGGTATAATACAAAAAGTAATTAAAAAAGAAATTATTGTTATAACTGTATTTACAAGAATTGCCATCGCTAATTTGACTAGCAAACGTCTATCTTAATGTCTTCGATTCTCATTCGTCGGTGATTGTGCACTTTCGCGTCTCGTCGTTAGCGAACCTTGTTTATCATAGCAATATGCGTGTATGTATTACAAAGTGAAACGGTGGGCGGGGGAGGAGCTCGCGGAATATTTATGCTCGACTCGTCCCCGACACAGACACACATTGGTGGGCGATATCGTAGCCAGCGATAATTCGTCGATAGATATTTTTACCAGCGACATTTTGTCGGCGTAATCGTTCGGACTTATTTCTCGTGGTATTTTTCCGTGCAGCATTATTGTTTGGGTATGCTTTGTCATGCTAGACGCTAATACATCGTCGATCCGAGTGTCGATAACCGCCATCAGTCGCGACAATCCCGAAATCCCTTAGAATTCCCGAATGCTGTCGGATCGTTTATCAATTCTAATTATTGATCGCTGGTGAACGTAGCCTAATTTACACAGAGAGAACGAACTGGGTTGGCTTAGGGTTGCTACGTTCCGCCGAACGTAGGCCAGAATGACACTCTTGGTAATCCCCCGGCCCTTCCCTGTCGTTTCCAACCGACGATCGGGGGGCCGCGATGCCTCACGGTACTATCGATCATTCGGCAGGCCTCATAATTAGCAATTAACTATATCCATTAGTCGGTGATATAATTACCATGTGCTCCTACTACCGACGCTTAACCCGCCGTCTGCACGGCGGACGTTGCGAGGGGCTGATTTTCGCGGCATTAGCAGGTACATCACGATAATTATACGATCGATTATTCTAGGGGGACCACGAGGGGGTCAGGGACGAAGGGAGAGACAGAGAGTGAAAATTGCTCCCTTCGTCCCCAACCGAGTGTCTAGTAAACTTGGCTGGCTTCGAATCGAATCGATCCATCTTATTTTCGATAATTCAAGGTCCCCTCGTAGGACATAGGATTCGTACAAACCATCAACCAACGACGACGATTACGTCTCCGTCTGTCGCGAAACTCTCTATTGACGAATTTTTTTTCCACGCTCGCGACGATTAACCATTCACGATCGTCTCGCTGTTTCAGAGCCCGTCGGCCGGACTCAAGGGGGTCTTCTACCATGGAATCCATTTTTTCCAAGTTTCTTTGGGAACTTTTTGCGATAACATCTTATATAAATATTTGTGTTTGAAAATTTTGTGGAGTAAAGAAAGTTAAAATTGGCGGTGCTCGATCCTCTCAAACTTCCTTTTAAAAAAGTTTATTCCACAGTGACCATTTTGCTTATTTGAATTGAGAAAACGTGTTAGATTCTTTATTAATATGAAATTGACTGTATCAGGTAGTAGAACATTTTAGGAGCTTAGGAAAATGTGAAAAATATATATTTTGGATTGATTCTAAACATAATTACACATATATTAAATGTGACATGTAACTCAAACAAATATTAATATTTTTCCATTTAATTGAAAAGACATGCTTATTAGGATTTGCATTAATAAGTGGCTCAAAACATGTAGTATCGTACCAATAGTTTTATCAGAATGAATTTCTAAAGTTCGCGCAATTTTTCAGGGCGTCACACTAGTGTAACCCCTTAATTGCATTTAATGATTCGTAGATTATATCGCGAACCCAGGTATAAGAGAAATAAGACGTTGAGCAAGGGAGAATCGATAGTTCGAGAAGTTATTAACCTGCCGTTTCGATGTTGCGTCATTTTCATTTACGCCTCAGTACGCATATACAGGGTGTTCCGTACCATGTGAAAACCGCTTCATAATACAAAATGTTCGAGTCTTGTTTTCGAGTCGCAGCGAGTTTCTCGTTTAACACTTATATCTGCTTGCCCGTACATTACGTGCCTGCTATTTCTTGATCAGGTAAAACGTACAACACGTAGACACGCTTAAATTAGTTAAACTTCCATTTTTCTAAAGAAGGTTTCCAACATCCTTCGACGTAACTCGAAAACAAGATCCGTTTGTATAGACGTTTATAGGAACTTTTTCCGTTGTTTTCGCGTAGAGAATTGATCGTTGAAGCGGTTCCCACACACCACGGACCACCCTGTACACGTGCACACATATGTTTGCGAGTGTGTGCGTGTTTTCTTCTTTCTCGACGCGCGTCGAAATGAAATTTAATCACCGAAGGAGTTAGCGGGCGGCGACGCGTGTGCGGGCGAATTAGCCGCACGAGACACGAGAGTTCACACACGGCCGCGGGCCCAGGGTGAAAGTTTCAGCTTCGGTAATTATTATCGTGGGATTGGTATAACCGTTGATTATGGCTATTATAAACTGTCGGGCAAATATAAGAAGGTAGGGCATGCGCGCGGGCGCGAGCTCGAGCGAGCGCTGTTAGGTAGTTGGAATTAGCGGGCTAGGATCGGCCTAGAACTATCTTGGATACCGCTGATTGCGGAATTAGAATTTATATGGATCCCCGCACGCGAGCCAGCGGTTCTCAATTTCTGTCCTGGAAACGAGCCCCGTGATACGGACGATCTGTTTTCGGGCCGCGGTCGGTTTACGATTAATTCTAAAAGCTCTCGATATACCACTTAATTCGGGCAACGATATCAGCGATTAACGTCCAGCAATGATGTGGCGCCTACATCGCCCCGCCTCCGGTGACCAGCTCGCCAATTCACTCAAAACACCCCTCCCCCCCTTTTTCCCCGTCCCCGCCGCCCCATCGTCCACCCTTTTTCCGCCCGCTTTGCCCGTCGCACGCAATGAAATTACTACGCGTCCCATGAAAATAATCTAATTGAATAACGCGTCGTTATCATTTTTGCGTAATAACGATGAGGGTAGACCTTGATCATGATTTCAGCATCGAATATGGCGATGTTTGGTGAAACGATAATTGTCCAGTATAACCCACGCCGCCTGATACGGGTCGATTACCGTTACAGTCGAATAACGTTCCAAGAATTCCTCCATCCAAGACAGGCCAAAGAATTTACCATGTTTCATTATTCGAATGATTCTGTTCGTACCTACAATCCCCCCATTTTCCTTTCTTTCATTTCAAATGTCGACTAGTGTGGTCAATTTTAGGCACATAGACTCGATCAACGTTACAAGGACCATTGCATCCAAGACAGACCAAAGAATTTACCATGTTTCACGATTCGAACGATTCTGTTCGTACCTACCATCCCCCCATTTTCCTTTCTTTCATTTCAAATGTCGTCTAGTGTGGTCAATTTTAGGCACATAGATTCGATCAACGTTACAAGGATCATTGCATCCAAGATAGACAAAAGAATTTACCACGTTTCAGGATTCCAACGATTCTGTTCGTACCTACGATCCCCCCATTTTCCTTTCTTTCATTTCAAATGTCGACTAGTGTGATCAATTTTAGGCACATAGACTCGATCAACGTTACAAGGATCATTGCATCCAAGACAGACCAAAGAATTTACCATGTTTCACGATTCGAATGATTCTGTTCGTACCTACGATCCCCCCATTTTCCTTTCTTTTATTTCAAATGTCGACTAGTGTGGTCAATTTTAGGCAGACAGAGTCGATTAACGTTACAAGGATTATTCTATCCAAAACAGACCAAACAATTTATCATGTTTCAGGATTCGAGCGATTCTTTTGGATCCTACAATCTCTCCATTTTTAACAACATCGGTTAATGCGGCTAATTTTAGATAGACAGAGTATTAACGTTCCAAGGATTCCTATACTCCAGACAGACCAAACGATTTCATATGTTTCAAGATTCGAACGATTCTTTTGTATCCTATAATTTCTCCATTTTCTTTTCTCTCATTTCAAACGATATCGGTTAGTATAACCGGTTTTAGCCAAGTACACTTTCAGAACTTCCACTCATCGATTGTAGCTGCTCTCGAATTCTCTGCATAGTGTATTATCTAATAGAAGGTCACTGGAATTGGCTGGAATGTGGAAGACATATAGGAAACCATGGATTTTTTTGGTTAACTTGTCCGGTTAGTCCGGAATTGCCATGAAAACTTGGTAGCAAGCTCTTTGTCCCGGTAAATCTCTTTAAAAGTACCTACTAGAATTCAACTGTTCCGCAAGTACTGTGGCTTCTGCGTTCTAATCCCTGACGCTCTCGCCTTGGATACTATAACGCTGGGAGACCAGTTGCATTCTAGTTTCCGGGAGATACATAACAACTAAGAACCGTGTAACAATTTTACATGAAAATGGTTTTGCGGAAGCGTTCGGTATTCTGGAATTTCTTTATGCATATCTACATTGTCAAGAGTTTTTAAGATAATATTGTCAATGGGAATCATGTTTGTCTTATTTTCAACGGTGGTCATTCCGACGTTAAAAATCTTTGGCAATATCAAAGCTGAAAGATTATTTTTTGTAACCAATCTTACGTTATATTAGGGTTTCAGGTTTCAAATTCCATATACACTCATAAATACTATTTGTTAACAATGTGAATACATGCTCTAATTAAAAGAGAGACCTATTAAATTATATTGAAACAAGTTTTATTGTTTACGAGTGGGAGTAACTGTCCACATAATTTCAAGTCTCGTGGTCGTAAAAGATAAAAAGTATACAGTATCTAGCTTGTCAGAAAAATAGTTTCACGACCCCTGGCTTAGGTCGTTACAACTTGCGTAATTTTTGTAGATTTTAGCTTGCAAAATGAATATATTCCGTATCCTAATTGCGTCCAAAAGACAGGCCAGGTTAATTAGCCACGTCGAACGTAACCTCCACACGCTTAGGCCTCGCGTTCGGGATTCCCGTGGGCGATTTTCGACCTAAACTGCTTCGATCCCGCGACTATGGTCCGCAGTACCGAGGGATATAATATCGTGGACGATCTAGTCGAGGCTCGCCAGCTGATTAGACACCAACCGGCTTGAATAATATTTGTCGTCGACTTTCTTCGCGGGCAGAAATCCGCACCACGTTCGATTCTCCTATGCATATGTAAAAGCCGTGCCCGGCACTCGAATTGATGAAATTCCCAACATTAATTGTATCACAATGGTAATTGAATCTGCGGAGCGCCGTCTATTTGAACAATAGTTGGTTATATTATGTAGATTTGCCGTCGTAGCCTCGTACCCCGCCATCCAGCTTGCCCCCTCTTCGTGTTCACTCGTTCTCTCCTTCACCCCTTCCCCTTCGCGTTCCTTGTTCTCCTCCAACACCCCCGTCTTCCCGTTACCTTCAGTATTCCGAACCCCTTCCACGACGACGGTTGCCGCAGCACCGGCTGGCTGTTTAAACACAGACGATATCAGAACTACCAGAACTAACGTACGGAGTTAGCACGGGTTAGGTGCCTCGACTGCGGTCGCCATTATCATAATTGCACGTGGAGTTCCTTCGACGAAACTCGGCTGACCTGTCGCAATGGGAAAAGACGATGATCTCCTTCGGTGACCCGGAATCACCCTTCAGACCTTTTACTCCGGAACGTCTACGAGATCTTGAAAGGAAACGCGGCCCGAGACGAAGTTTTACCTACTTCTTTCCTAATTTTTCAACTGAAATCACTCGTAGCCCCGCACTAGGTCAGAAAAGTCGGTCATAGAGTCCGCGTCCGAGACGGCAGACACGTAATCTGATTCTAACTGTTGTACGAGGGTGGAACTTGCTCGATTTCGAAACAAGATTTGCTTCCGTGTACGCGACGTGCCGATCCGCACAGTCCTGTTATCAACGACCATCATCGGCCATTCCCACTACACGAGCATATATCCTTAGCCAATTATTGAGGTTTAGGTAATATTCTGTAGAGACCTCCGTCGATACCTTCCCTGAAAAGGAATGCATCTCTTCTACGACCATGGTTTGAAACTCACTATGATGAACAATCTCTGAAGAAATCATTTCTTAACAATTTGAAATAAATCATTAACATACATGGCGGCTTCTGTAGGACGAGATAGCAGGAGAAAAAAAAAGAAAAGACGAGGGGAGACATTGAACAATCGATCGAGTATTTGTGAGAGAGCGTAGCCCTCTGTCGGCGAATGCGAAAACTGTCGCCACGCATACATGGGCTTGCTGTCCAAATTGACTCTTTTGTGCCTACTACATTTGATCATTACTGCAGATTTCTTCAATTTTGAAAACCGAATTTAGAAAAGAAATTTTGCTTCCTGATTTTATAGACAAAGTCTCTGTCTTCTGTTAACTATTCATCGAGTAACGTCGATCTTCGTGGTTGATCAGTTCGATTCGTGTTCTCGGGATATTTATAGATTCCACATTAAATTTTACAGACTATTATCGCGTCTCCCACGCCACCGCGAAAGCTCTTGGCTCTTTAAAAAGGATTACGACAGAATTTAATAGCTCCTACACACTTAGAACGTTATATTCTGCTCTAGTTTCTCCGCATCTTGAGTCTGGTACTTTGGTCTCCGCATTATGTCAACTACGAAACGATAAAAAAGGTCCAACGCAGATTTCTAACGCTTCCTACGAAAGAACCCATACTCAGAAAAATCCATTCAAACGCCTCCATCTTTCTACGTGATCTCATAAGCAGAATATTTAATCTTGCAAATACATATAGTAAGACTTATAAAAATGGTTGATAAGTTATCATCGTTGGGAAGAGGTTCATATTTTGACGAATAAAATACATTCTCGAATTTCTCGTACGATGATACTTGAAATTAACGCCTCGTTCTCGGGATGAGAATCACTGTTCCAGGTAGGGATTCCTTTATCACGTAGAATAAAGTTGCAAAGGCTCTTGGGGGCGGCCTTTCCCTCCATCGAAGAAGGGGAATTCGCTCGTAAAAGTGATACGCCTCTATTACGCCAGCGTCACATTTTATAATCGCTCGGATTAGAATTGTTCCGAGTCGTGTTCGAATCGTTCTCGCCTCCCGTATCTTCGACCGTTGCGTGTCACCCGCGTGTCTCGACGTGAATGACGTACCGGGGAATTTATTTTCGCCCAGAAAACGACAAATGGCCCGAAACGGTGCCATCGCGGCGAAAGATAAGAGTCGATTCGTGCGAATGATATGCACGCGTCGCGCTCGCGGGTTGACACCTTCGCTAATCGGCCACGTTGGGAGTATCATGGACGATTCGACCGTGTGCCATGATATACCCTGGCTGACGGCGGAGGGACGGATCTGTGACGATATTAGGGACGTGTTACGTTTGCCGAGGGATCCCTCCGGGGACAACAAAAGGACCACACGCACCGGGACGTACCGATGGACAACGTTATATTGCGCTGAAATTGCCCTCACCCGCCGGCCCACCACAATCTTTGGCCCTCTTTTTCCACTCCCTCCCACCAAGAACAACGCAATATTTTTTTTTATTCCCGAATAAATTTAACCGCTCTGTCGCTGCACTCGTTTAAAGTCATTCTTCGAACTCGTACGCGGTTGCCTGAAATTGGACGACTACGTTCGTACTTTCTAATTTTCATAGATGGGGCGTTGAAGTTGCAACATTTTATTTTAATAACTTAACCCTGATATAATCTCAAGCAACAGTGGTGAAGACCTTGATCCTTAGGATTACCACTTTTTCCGATCACCATTGTTTCTTGGTCGATCGTTTCAGAAAGGAAATTAAGCAGCTGCTACTCAAAATCTTATTTGACTATGTATTCGTAAAAAGTAATCCTGATCCAAGTTAGCAAAAAGAAATTTCATAAGCGAAAGGGTAAAATTTCTGAGTGTTCTCTGGTTTCGATGGATTCTAAGGAAGGTTAGACGGACCGGGATTGAATTTTTGCGCCCGCTGGGCGCGGGAATGATTTAAAAGGCAAGGACTTATGCGTGTTAAGGGATCGGGGGAGCCGGCATTAGCGGGTATACGTAACAGGACCATCGAATCCGAATTTCGAGAATTCCGGTAGCTTTTAACGCCCATCCTGGCATCGCCCGAACTCGTGTTAGGCCGGGGCCGGTCGACGTACGATCGTCCGATGTGCACGGACTTTGCTCGGTGGCGATGGTGTTCTCCCACTGCTGAGTTGGTAGCCCTGCCTGGCTGTGCCTGCCTGCCACCACCTCATTTGAATTTCTAATTAGGAAACCTCCATGCAATTATTGGATTAATGTAAATTACGAGAGCTGGCTCGGTCTCCGCCACCGCTACCGCTACCGCCGCACAAGGGTGGAGCTGTCTCTCTTCCTCTCTCTCCCGCCACCTTTCCCTCTATCTCCCTCTGGCCGTCTCTTTTCGTTTCGGCCTAACTCGCTCCCGTAATCTCGCCCTCTCTCTCCTCCTTTATCTGACAGTTTCTCGCTCTCTCTCCCGCCCCTCGTCGCGTTCAACCCCTTATCGTTTCTCCTTTGCGTTCGCTGTCTGCGTCCGTCTCTCTTTTGCCGCCACTCTTCTCCTCCGCTGCCCTCTCCTACCAGCCTACCCTTTCCTTCGGAAATCCTCTCTCTCTCCTCTCTCGGCGGGGGGTTGGGGATAATTAAAATCCGTTGATTAATATGTAAATTTAATAAGATTACTGTTCTAGGAATGCCCGGTGCAGACAAGCGGCTGTACCGCGACTCCTTGTATCGGAGAACCGGGGGTGTGTCTGTTGTAGCGTTTGATTGTCATTCGAGCGGACGCGAGTGCTGGATTTCTTGTCGCCGCTTTTTCAGACTTACCTGACGCTCTTCCTTCGCGTAAACAGAAAATCTTGTCTCTCTTTCCTCCGTCAATTCGTTTCAGATGAATTTAGACTTACGTGATTCATCCACGACGAATATATTTACACGTTGAATTCGTTTCGTTAGCTTTAAAAATGTCGATCGTTCTGGCGCTACAATGTAGAAACATCGCTAGAAGGAGCAGAAGCGGTAAAAATGACAAGTACAGGGAAAATATATTCTCACGGATATTAAACTCCAACGAAAGCCACTTGCCCTCTGACATTTCTCGGTCGACTCGCTTATATTTATTGTACGTCTTGCGTGTTAACTACGTAATTATAGAACGCGAACATAATACTTTTCAATTAATTACTGGGTACACGAAAATTATATATTACCGGACGAAGGAAAGATCGATCTCGGAAGATATTGCGAGTAGTATTGTGTCGGACGTTTTAATTAGCTTTTGCAAGGCATGCGATTAAGCAAAAATTACTCAACATTGTCCACTTTCTACGTATCGCATTCCTTTCGATCCTATTAGACTGTCTTTCTCAAACATTTAATTCACAAAAGTTTGGTAGAAATATATTTTTAAGGTATACATTGTTTGCTATATTAAACATTCTCTTTCTCAACCCCTGAAGTCTTCTATTTTGGAGAACAGTTTTAAACCTCGATGATCGACGACAGAGCAACTGTAGCCTTTCTAGTAACAGTCCTGCCAAGGAAGGAAGTCTTCTGTTTTCTTATTAGATACAGTTGCGACTGTACAACTTAAAAAAGTCCATGCCCTAGCATTACATTATCACCTAAACGAGAGATAACAAAAATGTTCTTATAAAAATGATCGCAAAGGAAACGATCGAAGTTAAATAAAGCCCGGCGAACTTTTGTTTTATGATGATGTTTTATTCTTTCGGCGGGGAGGACCGCACGTACGGGGAAAAAGAGGGACGGAGAGAAAACATGTGGCAGGGAGGAAGGCCGGGGGCCCGAAAGGACTCGGCGACGACAGGCAATTTTTGTCCCTGCGTAAGCTAAAAATACAATTTGAAAAATCCAACAATACCGGCCAATTCGCAGGAAAATGCGCCAGTCACCCGAACGCCGTCGGTATTGTTCGCCGGCTGGACACAATGCGCCCGATTGGCGGTCCCGTATTTTTACAACATTCGCGACTTTTTCCGTGCCACCTCCCGTCCCCCAACCCCTTCGCGATCCTGGTGGCCGCGCCACCCAGGCAAACCACCTTTTTTGTTTCCTTTCCACTCCTTTTTTTTCGACGACGTCGGTTTGCCGCACGCGTGGCTCGCGCGCCAAAACCGAGCGTAATCGTCGCCGCGTTACGCCGCGCCGCGATTTGCATACCAGAGCCGAGAAGTGCCGGCCGCCGCGCTTTTTTCCGCCCCCTCTGCCCCCCGCCGCCCTGTGTCCGACGAGATAATCCGCAAAAACCGGCGCGTTTCTCGAAACTCCGAGCCCCGGGCAACAAAGTCTCAGTGTCCAGCCGCGGGGTCTCTATCCTAAGTTCATTAAAAAGGTATTTCGGTCCCGGAACCTCGAATTTCGACTCTCTTATTAAATAAAGAGAAGCTTATCGATCTTAAATTTCTTCATTTCGAGTGGAAGCTCAACATCGCATCGATAACCGAGGAAGCTATGTTGATTGTCTTCATCTTTGTGGTTCCTTTGAAAACTCATCTGACATCCACCTTGGAGGAGTGGAAATAGCCCCCCATATGGGGACTTTGAAAACATATTTTTATATGCGCGGATTAACCACGATCTAAAAAGAATTTATTTAGTAAACGATATTACGATGTCAGCATTTTCATTTCCGAAACTATTTTTACCCTTTCAGAGCGGATGTCAGCCGATGGAAACTATGTGAAATATTTTTTCGAAAACTACCCCTCCCATAAATTCATCAAAATTGATGCGTGCAAGTTTCGATACAACACGGAACGAGTTTACCGTGTTATAGGATGACTGCATACAAATCGTGACCATGGTACGAACCCGTTTCCATAACAGTAAATGTCTTGCAGAGAAATTCAACGACAATGCGCTTTCGAAACTGATGAAAATCGATTTTTGTTAAACTGTCGGTCGCTTTGCGGGAGCCTCTGGCGAATCAAGTAGTCGTACGAATTTTTAATTGCGCCGCGAGGTCGACGGAACGCGCCGCGAAAATATCGTTGTGATTAGCGGGATTGTATTATGAGAAACTTGTAACGAGACGGGTTCAATTAACGGATTTCCGCGGGAATCGCGGGACTGACGGCCCGTCGCTGGCGGCTTTTGTTTTTTCACCGTCAGGTGCCATCGCTGATACACGGCAAACCTGGTCCACGCATCGAGTTGTAAGCCGAAGAGTATTCGAAGCGATCCGAGCGTTCCTATCTCCGCGAACATTCGCCCTTACAAACGATCGATTACGCGTTGATTACGTTTTCGACGTTTAAACGGTGACCAAAGTATCGTTTTATTGATTCTTTTTTTTCTCATTACTTTGAAAATGTTAGATTTTTTTAATCCCGTCACAATTTTTCTCTTACGATTAATCTACCGAACGCTGATTACAAAAATGTGTATTTTCGTAAAAAGTCTTGCACAAAAGTTCGTCACCCTCCCCGATTTTCCGCGCGCCCTACGATAGTTTCCATCCGCCATTTCGTGTTATGAATTTCTGTCGCGCTAGAAACGACGCTCAACTCGTTTCCCTTCGTTCGGGAATTTTTTTTATTTCCGAAACAGTGCGCAACGATATCCGCGTATCGACGTCGCGCACGAATACGACTATTAGTAATGAAATGGAACACCAGACGAAAAAGGCCAGGAGATTCCGTCGGATCAAGATGAAAACAGAATAACGGCTGCCATATTGACAAAAGTACAAACACAACGGAAGCTCCTCTATACCGTGCGTCAGCTATCAAACGCGATTGATACGACACGTAGATAACGCCCGCGATACGTCGGTGTTCGCAAATCCACCCACCGCGCAACAAAGAGATTCATTATTTTTAATTAAACAAAACAATAATACCCTTATTAATTGATTAATTAAAGATCATATATGCATTACGTTGTTCCATCGACGACGCTGCCCGGTTAATCCGCCATTCGACCTTTTGGACGCCGCTTATTACGCCCCGGCTTTTACACCAGGAGTTTCGCAGGAACGATGCGCGAATAGGCGGGTCGGAGGGAGAAAAAATTCGCTCGTCGTATCATTGTGTTTGTCCGGTCGGCCGTGATCGCGACGCGGGTTTTATCAATACGCCGTTTTCGGCGGGATAATAGCTTGACTTTTTGCCCGTGCCGCATCCCGGGACTTCTCATCGATCGTAAATTTAATGAAGTTGTATCAGTTATCGACTGGTTGGCTTTTTTCTTTGCAATTTTAGTAATTAATTTCTCGATACAGCCTCGGCGCCGGTGTCGTCCAACACATTCGTCGGTAACCCATCATTTTGCATACGGTTCGAGTCGCTTATGCGTCACTATCTTTGCGACAACCCACCCCCTCGTCACATACCATGGCGCAGTTTTATACTTCGCCATCTGGAACTCTCGACACGTCCACTGCAGCCTTTTTTGCAGACATTAATATTCGATGGTATCGATCAAGTACCCCTCTTATTAGATTTTCATAATATACAGATTGTGTCGGTATTCGTGACACAATCGGGAATCGAGCGACTCTATGCGAAAAAATAATTCGTAAACGTACGACAAAATGTGCTCGTACGGTGCTTCGTTTTCGAGATAATCGAATTTGAATATTTGTACAACCTTTCTGGCGCGTCTGTCTATCGCAGGTAGTTTCTACTTATGGCGATATCCATGTAGTCCAAGAATTTTTGCAAAGATTTGATAATGAAATAATTTTGTTACGTTCGTTTTAATAATAATAACATCGAGGACGATTTTATCGACATCGATCGATTGCATATTTCAAGTCGCTAAATTATTTGAAGGGAACCTCTGGCCGTATGAAATATAAAACGAGGTATAAAATTTCAGAAATATATTTGTACAGTTTTCTTGAAATAAAAGATGGGAATCGGGGTATTCGGTAAGCGAGTTGAATGGTATATTTAACTTTTCAATGTTATATTAAATACCGTAAGATGAAGGTAATCGATACAATTGTGAATAAATATTCATAATTGTTCCAATGACGCAGCAATCTTCGGAAGATTGGTACTTAAATGTCATGGGTCAATATCAATTACAATTTTAAATCACTTTGTATAAATCAATTTGCTCATCAAAATATTAAAATGATACAAGAGAAATATACCTCGAGGAATGATAATTTCCAACGATCAATGTATTAAAAACAGACAACAAAATTATCCACATACATATTTCTATATTCAAAATTTACAATATACTACTACAATAGCTCATCCATATTCGAATACTTCTAAAAAATACACGGACAAATAATCTATTTATACGCGACAGATATACAAAGATACTTATACGATTGACATTAGATATTTCCAATTCCAATTAGGTTAAAACGAATGACTATGATAACAATAACACAAGTTTTTCATTAGTTATTCGCCTATGTATTTTAATATTTAAAAGGTAAATTAAACGTTGCATTTATAGTTTGAACATTCCAATTATTCAAAACAAGATTTTAAAATACATGGCTTAAATAACTGATGAAGACTTATATGAAGGCATTTTTTTTTATTACGATAACGTTATTTGAAATTCATACAATATTTTGCAGAATTCATTCTACATAATTACGAGTTGTTAATCAATTGAAATTTATTAAAAATATTAATATATTTTTCTCGTTACATACGAAACTACCATCGCTCATAAAATGGTTATTTGCGATGTGGGTGGTTTATTCGGATGATAAAATTGAATTCTTTTTATTAACTACATTTTCAGAAAGCGTAGAATCTGAATCTTTTTAACTACTATACAAGTTAAAATTTTTAATTTTAACCAGAGAAGGTCAGTCTGCGTCAAAAAGGGAATCAAAAGTAGGAAATAAATTTTTTCGGTACGAGACTTCGTTTTCGAGAAAATCGACCTCGAATATTTACGGGGTACGCGTGCAAGTAGAAATAGCAAATAATGGTCAGACGCGCCAAGGCAACTCGTACACGTGTGCAACACATTTCTAAATTCAATTATCTTGAACTGGAAGCATTATAAAAGAAACATTTATCCACATTTTCGACTTATTTATTCCCATAGAATCTAATGAATTAATTTCTAGGACATTCAACATTGAAAAATTGACGAAGTTAAGGAAGCTGAAAAAACGCGTTAAAAGTTTCCCTTCTCAGAAATTTCCACAGAACATTCTCCAAGCATACGATTAAATAACCAAATAAAACAATAATCGATTGTTTGAACCACGTAAGGGTTGGTACCCCCTTAAATAAACTAATATCCCAATTATGCCGCGTTTCTTCTGCCGTTAATTCGAATTCGCCGCGAAAGGCGGCGCCATTATTGTTACCGCGGGCCGTTGTTTATAGTTTTAACGAAAGATTGTCCGCCGCTGGCGAAACGTTTCGTGGGCGTCGGTCGTATGAAAATAAGTTTCCGCGCGCGGAAATAACGTCGTGTAGCCGGAAACGAAAGGCGAAAATTAGAAAAAATACATTAACGACGGGGACCTGAATCGGGAAAATGGTGGGTGGCGTTGTTTAAGCCGCAAGGTTATTTTCAAACGTACGGCCGCGCGTGAAGAGTGTATAAACTTCCTGGTGACGCAACGCGGCGAGGGCACAAAACCGCGCGCAACTTGCGGCGGCGAATGCGCGATATAAAACGCCTTTGTCTTGCAAAAACCCGCAGACGTATATCATGCGAGGCCAGGCCACCGGGCATTGTTTCACTCTCGCATAATTACTGCGAGTCACGTTTTAAAGTTGAATTTCACCTAAATAAAGCTTAATGTTATTATCGCGGCCACCGGCGAGCCGCCATTATGAGCTGGTTACAGTCTCAAATGTCATTGTACCGCGTGATCGTTTTCGCGATATTAAGGCGGAACGACGTTTTTCCACTGTTTTTCACATCGCGCCGCGCCGCGATCGACGTTAATTAGATGCACAGCGTTGAAAAAAACCACCGCCCGCCCCACCTTCGTCGTCGTTTATTGCGCGCACTTGGCATTAACTTTATGGGCGCCCCAACCCCTCGTCGTCCAATTTCGTCTAATAATAAAAATAACAGGAGTAATATCGGCTTTCTGACGGTACAATTAACCGCGCGTAGAGCTTTACGCGGGGACATATTCCGCGAGCAGAAGGAAAAACGTTCCCGTTTAGGGGCTTTCAATATCCCGCGGGAACAAGAGAATCTTTTGTAACGACGCTGCGACTTATTTCTAACACGGGATTATTTAATTCGAGGCACGAACGAACGTTGGATTTCATTAACCGTCGGGAACAACCGCCAAATAGCCTTTATCGCGTGTTTCAACGCGTACCATAAATACAAAACCACTCGACTTTCTGTCAGTAATAAAAATAATAATAATAGCAGAAAGGAATTCTCTTTTTCTTTAGCCCTTTGATTACTTTGCGAGAGTAATAAACATTTAAATAAATTTCTCGGCATTGGGGGCGATAATAAGTGCGGAAATATATTATTTAAATGATACTTTTGATTTTTTGGCTTTAATGCATGTAGGGGCACAACAATTATTTTTCCGTCTATATACGTGACCGAGATTTGTTTTCGTTTACGATAACAGTTATCGACGAGCTGAATTTAGTCGAGTTATTCGTATTAGTTACACTAACGTTGTCCATTTCAGTCCACTTTTCCCTTACTATTCATTTTACTTTGTTTACTTTGAAAGAGCCTCGAGTCCCCTTTGTTTGTGTTCCACGCTTCCGTAGTCTCGTAAATTCTACCGAAAACATCCCCCAAAAAATGTTAATTAACGTCACCTGCTAGAAAGAAATTACTATATCTTTTGCAATTTGAATTTGATAGAATTCTAAATTCACTATTCCACACAAAGGGTCCAAATTAAATCCGCACGGGCGATACACGCTTTTCGACGGTTTACCATCTAAAGGGCGCCAGGGTATATTCTGTAAAAATTATGACGCCGGTAATACGCGTAAAAAAATGTTGCTCCACGGAACAAAATTTCATGTTTCTAGACAAATTTCATTCGCGGCGTTTCCATTCTCGATCATTGTCTTCGGCGTAATGAACGCAACAATATACAGATTCCATGCATTCTCCGTAATAAATATTCTATAGAAAGAGCATCAAAGAATTCGCTTTTGAATACCGCTGGAGAAACGGTAGGGGTCGCTAAAGGGGCCAGCTAGCCTGCATAATGGGACACCCGTTAGAAATCTAACGGCAAAGGAAACATTGGAAGCGGACAAAGTGTCCGCGCGGCACGCGATAGTTTTAATAGTATTAATTCTACGCGGAATTACTTTGCCGGTGAACAGTAATGAGGGGGTCGTAAAGCGTCGGCGTAACGAGTCGAGTAAACCGGTAAGCGCGTTTTCCTTGCGCTTTTGCCTTATTGTTATCAAAATTTGTTTTCTTCCCGTCCCCGTTTGACGTTCGCCACAACGGATTCGAGTGTCGCGGGACTGTTGGAACGCGTTCGCGGAAGGAGTCGCAAAGAACGTGTCAGAAATTACGCGGGGGCCCTTTCATTTTCCTTTTTTCTTTTTTTTTTTTTCATAGTAAAGCGGCAACGAATTTAATTAAAACGATGTCCATACAGAAGTTTGTATTTCTTTTTTTATTTTGTACGAGTCGACTGTGAGCCACCGTTAATTAATTACAGAATATAAACGCAAGTTCCGTGCCGCCTTGCGCCAAGTTACTTACGAGCAGGAAAGAAATTAATGAGACGCGATTGGATGAATTTTTGAGCCCAGGTTACGGGAAACGACGATGGAAGTTAATGGTCGGATCGCGAAATCATAAATTTTGTCGGTCGAAAGTTGGACGGAAGTCGCGTTCTTGCGACGCGAATACGGAATCACGCTGCGACGCGTATTCCTGATCGATGGCAATTCCCTGCAATTATTACTTCCGGCTGACAACGCGTTTCGGAATAACAGCTGTTCGCGTCGGTCCTTCGACGCGTCGCTATTGTTAAGCAATATCCCTAATGCAGTGTCGATTCATAAATACTCGCGCGTACGTGTCCGCCGCGACATTACTGTAAATGACGACTATCGAGGACCGTGTATAACTGGACGTTACACGGCTAGCACATAAACGTTGCTTGCATCGCTCGATGAACAGTAATTACGCGCGGTGCGTTTGCCACTGATTCGCCCTCGCTGGCGGAAAAAGAAAATGTTGCCAGCGGAGAGTCGCGAATGACTGCTGGATTCTATCGTGCATGATAGTCGGTGTCCCTGCGATCGTTTATCACTGGATCGGCCGGTTAGGTGAGATGTTAGGCTCGCCAGGGCTCGCGAGACGGCTCGACGTTTACAAGAATCAACGGATGTAATCGTTGTTGCACGATCGTGGTTCGAACAACGTTTGAATTGGCGAATTAAACTTGGGTTCTACTTTGAATTAAGATCTCCATGGTAATTAATAGACTACGAATGTTTATGCACTTAAGATGCAAGTACTTTAATATTTACAGTCACGTCTTTTAAAAAATGAACACCAGTATTTGGAAAAATGTGATTTTCTTCCTATTTATTGAATGACTAAAACTTCAAGATTTTGACCACCTTGTTTACTGGGACCTCTTCAAGAATGTTCTACAAACTTCTTCTCCTTTAATAATTGAGGGTCTTAACAAACATTTGCCACTCGTTTTCTACATGCTTAGACGAATTTTCAAGCTGACCTATGTTTTATAGTTGCTGGTATGTTTTTCGAGCGTCTTTTTTAGAGTCTCCTCCGGGCAAATACAGATTTCGAAATATATGCAAGCATAGACAATCTGTGCTCTATTCTACTATGCTCGAAGTAAAGACCACGTACGTAAATACCGGACTGTCAACTTCGAAAACAAGCGTAAAGCTTAACCTTTTGCTTGCGGCGCGTCCTAGGAAGAATCCATCAACATAGATGGCGCGATCGTCGCATGCCTGTCGCTGCTACTGGTGACCAAAAAACCCGGAGATTTAAGAGACCATTCTTACGGTTTAAAAAAATAATAAATGCAAATAAATTAAAATATCCAATTTTTATCCAATTCCATGTCGAATCAATTGGTAAAACAGTAAAAGGTGTTATAGTAAAAAAAATGCAGAGGGCGTAAATTTACGTCTTTCGTATATATTGATAGACTTGTGAAAGCGTATATATACGCCTTTAGCAGTCAAAGGGTTAAAGAGTAAAACCGTTTGAAAAGATCCCGGGTTCAGAGCTGTAATTCTCGAGAACGAACGCGAACAATGACGGGGGGTGGTTCGGTTTCCCGAATCTTGTGGCGAAATTCCATCATCTAGCGAGGAATTACAGCGTCCCGGATCATGGGCGTCGGTAACGACCTAATCTCCGAGAGGCTAAGGACCTCCGTTGGGCCGCGAACGAGCGAATTTTCCCCGGAGGGTAGGAAAAATTAGACGTCGCTCGTTCGCGGAGTCGGGGCACCGGGAAATTTGTTTATCGGCGTGCGAGCGGCCGGGGCATTAATACGCGGGCCGTCAGCGATAACCATTCTCAATATCCATAATTATTATCAGCGACGGGGGCCGTTGGCAGACCCGACGCACCATGTGACTCGTTCCCGTCGAAATAAAATGACAACGTTCATTTGCAAATGCGCGAAAGTGCATTATTTTTATTGGGTTTGTTAGTAGCCGAATCGACCGTCCGTGTGTACGGGGTGCCGCAACGCGTTCACCCGCGTGTGCGTGGGTGTCCCGTAGAACCGTGAACGGGGTGAAGAGAGGGGGACGATCGTGTGCGTGCGAACGCAAGCGTCAGCTTCGTTCTACAACGACGGCCAAAGGGAGTGTGACAGATTCGCTGGGGGAATTCGGCTGCCGATGGATTTTTCTTTTTTCCTTTTTACTGGAACGCTTCGGCTGCGGAGAAAAACTGCGTCGATGTTTGGCAACGATTCCGGCCGGTCGAATCTACGTGTCACAGGAATTTATCTTTCTTTATGGCACCAGCAACGGAAATCTTTTTCCACGCTGGACAATTATTCCTGACTCGCGGGGTTTCCATGATAATCATTTTCAAGTGACTGCTTCCTTTCAAAATTAATTAGCGATTATCTTGAATAGGACTTCTGTTTTTATTTCTCGAACGTTAACCCTTAACGCCCCGACTTTTAATTGTGAATATCGACCGGCAGCTCCAACTTATTTTCATCATATTTCGACCTGCAAGTTTTTAAGTGTCAAATTTTAAATGCTACAATGACGTGTAAATAGTAATTTTAAAGTCATTCAAAACAGTCTTTATTCTTTTCAGAAGTAATATAATTTTGATTACAATATTTATATTAATTATAATTGACTAATCTGTGGAATTTTTTAAAACATTCATTGGGATGCAAACTGGTAGAAAACTGTTTGTTTTTTTACCACATTACTTCCTTTTGGTGAACAAGCAAAAATACATTTGGAGTAGAACGCCGCACATCGGTGGTGCCTGAGAGGCACACTTGGAGCGTTAAGGGTTAAATGTTGTAATAACCTGTTGCAATAATCTATAAACTATCCCACAATCTTGGCAGACTCGATATTAATATTCAAATAAGAGAAAACCACTCCTCTCGATAATACTTTTAACAATGATATTTATTTGAAAATATATGGATGAACATAAACAACTGTACAAAAAGACACGTGTATATTATTCTTATGGCAGTAGAGCGTGGTTAGGTAAGGTTAGCATATATAGATATACATATACATGTATATATGTATACATATGAATGTACAAAACATTGTCATTCTGCCTTATCGGCATTGACTAGCCATACAGTGTAAATCTAGTTTGGCAGTAGATGTCGCGTATTCCATTGTTAAATTTAATCAGTATTGTGGCTACTTGCTTTTGTAGGAAGACTTCGGTGTATGTCGATCGTGCACTTGTGAGAGAGGTGCGGGTCAAGCGTAGCCCTCTGTTGGCGTCGTCACAATACACTTAGCTATTCTCGGTCTTTTTCTTTCGCGAACGAGTGACTCGATGGGCAAACAAAAATGTAATAAATGTGTGCTTTTCAAAAATTTGATTCAATTTCGAAGTAATATTGTAATAGAGGAAGAATTCGTTTATTCGTAAGATAAAATGGTCGTGTATCGCGACCCCGATTTTTAGTCGCGTTGGTCCGGTCACGCTGGGCGCCGAATGGCCGCAAATCGGGCAAATACCGTAGCTTTTCCGCTTTCGGTGGAAAATTCGGAACGTAATCGGGCAGATGGGCGAAGGAAAAATGGAGGTCTTGACGGGCACGGAATCGGCGTTGATTTCAATTTGAAACCTCGACCAGTTTCGGTTGATGGTTTATATTCGCGAGCAGTCGATTTTAATAAACTCGATGTATACGGTTGGTCCCTTCTCTTTGTGGAGAAAGTTTCCGGGAGACCGCGCCGATTTTTAAATATAGTGCCGTAGGTTTGGCCACCAATGAGAGTTGGGTCGGGCGGGAACCGTACCACCGTCAAAGCTTTTCGCAAGCGTTCTCCGCTTGCCTCGCTGATCCACGAAAAAGGCTCGCCATCCGTGGAATCTTTTGTTTATAATTTTTTTGATCATTACCCAACAGGCTACTAATTCTGCCGGCGGGTGCATTCAAAATTTATCGACGGCGCGACAAAACGCACCCTCCAATATTTTTTTTATCCACCTCTCTCTCTCTCTCTCCCCCTCGCTCTCTCTCTTTCTCTGTACCTTTCTCTGTCGCCCACGCCTCGCAACCCTTCTGTCTGCCCTGGTCTGCCTCTCCCTTTCTGTTGCTCGTTTCGTCTCGTTCTCTCCAGCCCGTACGTGCGCTCTTTCAAGCGCGTCCCACTCCCTATTGGACAGCGTTCAAAGGGTATTCAGAGTCGAAGGTCCGGAAATGGTTCGGTGAAAAAACAGGTAGACAGAGTTAGGCGCTTGTTTGTCCAAAGGATCCATCCGGGCATCGTGATTTTCCAAAAATTGAAACGCCGTCCGTCGAGCGTGCGCCAACTCCTTTATCTCTGCTCAGCTAATTACACATTCGCCCCGTGAATGTTTCAAGCGTCAGTGGGAAATCATTTTTCCTACCCGACGCCTGCGACCGTGCTGCTGCATTCTCTTTAATATTACACCCCATTTATTATCAAACCACGGAGACAGCAGTGCTTCCAATAGAAACAGACAATTACGATAATATTCGACGTATGTGAGGTTTGGCGAGCTCTGAGTTCAAGCTTTTATAACAAATAGAACACTTATACATGAAGAACACATGAAAAGTACAGTATTATGAACTCCAAACCGCACGAAAGTTCGAATACGAGATCCCCAAGTGACAGAAAAGCAACAGAAATTTCGATAAATCGGCGCGTCAGACAACCGCGGGATCTATGAAACAAAAAAAAACGAGCTTCGAGCGTTTATCGCAGAGTCGAATAAAACAATTTTGCGGGCACCGGGGAGCACGAAAGACGCATCGAACCGCGAGGGGTTAACCATCCTTTGATCCTTCTTCCCATTTTCCGCGGTGCACACATAATTATCGTCGTTTAACCGTAATCGAAAATGTCTCTATTATTACGTTTCGTTCGGGACCCGTCGGCGCGTTCGAGAGGTAATAAACTCGACGCGTTCGTCAAAGAAAGCGTCGTTAATGAGACGCTCTCGCGCATCCCGCGGTTGCAATTCTGCGCGACGAAGGGCATATTTGAAAAATGCAGAGTACCGGGGCCTCGAGGTGGCAGAAAAAAAAGGGTAACATTCAGCGATCGGAGTACTCGCGGTGGGGGGAGGATAGCGAAAGCGAAGCCACGGTAGGAATAATGTGTTTAGACGCATGCATTTTTATCGCGCTACACCCCCGTTTGTCCGCCTCTCTGGCCGCGCAACCCCCCTCGTCGGTCCGAAGCTTTTGTTGTTTCCAATGCTTTATGTGAATTGCACTGTAAAATCTCATTATAGTCGTGTGCAATGCGTCCATTATATCCCATGCCAGAAACATTTTTCCCCAACCCCCAATTTCTCGCCCTCCTTTTTTTCCACCGTTCGTACCGAAACATTCCCTAAATTTATACGTTCGTGCGACGCACAACGGTCTAATTTGTTTCGCCGGAGAACAACGATCGCTGCGCGCAGCGATGGACGCTAATTACCCAGCCGGTTCATCCGATCGCCGTCCGATTTCGTCTCCGGATACGTTCGCGATGTCCTACGAGCATCCTTTTTCCGCCATTCTCCCGTTTTCCGGAGACCCGTGTTTTTTTTTTGTTATTCATCCGTCCCTTTATCGTTAAGCAGACGCGGATATTTCACGGGAAGATGGATAATTAACGAATTAAGATTAATTTCGAGTACAGGTCTCGAGGATATTTTTGTCATTGGAAAGTTATTATCATCCCTCAAAAAAGGTGACAAAATTGGCCCAAGACTCGTCGATAGTGTTGACCTCTTTAGTTACACAGTGTTGTCTACCTTGGAAAGTGGCATTGAACCGCAACGATGAACGATGAATATTATTTGAGGTTAAGCACCGTTTACGTTCGAGGTGTTAATGTATTTTTTATCTGAAGCTGGTATCGAATCTCGCGGATGCCGTTTGATGAAGAGATTCAACGTGTTATCCTGACAGCGAGCAAGATAAAGCAGCAGAGCGAATATGTCTCGACCTATTGGCCAACGACCACGGTCGATTCCTATCGCGCGCAGGATGAGTTATCCACTAATGAACATAAAAGTTTTTATGCTTTGCATTGTATCTCCGTGTGAGCATTAACAGTAATTTCGCTTACAAAATAGAAATTTTTATATTCTTCATTATATCTCCATGCGAGCATTACCGATGCGCCGACGAACTTTTCTTGATGAAAATGAGTCCAAACACGACCTCGTTCTGTGTTATCGACATACTTTATCCATAACCTTAACAAAACAAAGTATATTTAACGTTATGTCCATGACCACTGTTTTCAAGTATTTTTGGTGTCGAGTGCACAAGTGTCTCGGTTTAAGAATGATTTTCTACGATATGGCTTGTAATACTATGTACTTTTAAATTTTATTTACTTTATCAGGCTAAACCGCAAAAATCATTGTCGCGTAACTTTTTGTTCGATAACTAGGTTGCATACGATTATTGGTACATCTTAGTCCAAATATAAGGATATTCAACTGATCTACATTAAACAATTAAAAAAGCGATCGTTTTAACTAATTTCTAGAATTAGAAACCTGTGCTTGGACTTGTTTTTATCGGATAAATCTCGCCCGTCCATCAGTAATACTCTTAAAATGATTTAATGAAAAACGTAAAAATTGAAATTTTCAGTCCTGGACAACTCAGTTCGACGCATCCTCCTTACCATTTTCGGATGTGGAACAGCGATCGCACGTAAGTGAACAATCGCTCGATCAGAGCAATTTACAACATTAAATCGAAGGATAGCAATATTTAAATTATTACGATACACGCGAGGTACTCACATGTTGGAATCTTCGGTCGAAAAAAAATTCAGATATTCATTTAAATTTATTAAACGGTAAAGTCGAGAGTTTTTACAAACGTCAAAATAATTCTTGCGTTGTAAGAATCTTTTGTCCGCTTTCTTCAAATAAAAGGCCTTTGTGCCAACTCCGAACTATCGGCATCCTGCGGTAAATGCTGCTACAATCTTGGCAACCTGCAGTTTTCACGAGTTTGCTATATTTGTTACACCAAGTATGTACTGGATCGATGCGACTTGGCCGTTTTCACCATTTTTCTTCTAAGATTCCTCGATGACCTTACCTCCTCGCCTAGGCGCGCATGTACAACGAACAGAGCTTAGAATTCGCAGCGCAAAGTTGCCAGAAACGATCTATATCGGTGCTTTTAATATTTATTATTCACGTCCCCATTCATAAGACAGAATTATTAACAACCAGTTTCATGAAACTTACAAATATTAAGAATTTAATAATAGCACGCGGAGGAATAACCGATTTTAAAATATAATACACCGTACTTGATTGGCAAATTAATCAAATTCATTGCAATAACCGCCACAGAGGTGTATTTTCACGTACAAATGTAATATTCTGATATTTGAAATTCGTTTCTAAAAAAAACATGACCTGCCGACAGGTCACGGGGCAGCCAACGCGTTAACACTTTGCTAATCACACGTAACATGATTTAATTTAAAATTATACCATTCTTGCGATGTTCTAATTAATAGCATGACATTTTTATGATACTATCCAAGAACAGAATTAATATTTCATTGAATATAGCTACGATGTCCAACAAAACAATTTTCCACGCAGTTTTATTAACGTTACTAAAAGCCATTTTTTCCTAACGAAATGACCGATAAATCACTGTTTTCCTTAAACGTGATTAAATCCAAAACGACTAAAAAGATCCACAGAAGAACAGCAGCATAATTAACGTTATCCTTGAATTTACGAGCCATACAGTTAACACAATCACGTTTATCGCGCGCGTGTAAGCGCATAATACTGCGTGGCATAATGGTGGAAATCTGCCCGATCGGTTGTCGATGCGTTAAGAAGCCTGCGAAACTCGTACAGAAAAAGGTTGAATTTTTCAGCGCAATGAGAAACCTCGACTCTTAAAGTAGATTGCATTACGGCGATCGATCTGTTCTTGCAACAGCACCGACGAACGGTCTGCCCGTGCCCGGTTAGAAAAGCTGATACAAATGACGATACATCATCGAGTCATTATTAAGCAGAAAGAAAGTCGGCTGAATAAAAGTACGGGACAAACCGTTAAGCTCGGACCGGCAAAGCGACTGGGAGGTTAATGGCGCGTCGTTGCGTATTCCAGCGGTGTTTGTTTCCTCGCAGTTGGCAATAAACTAAGATAAATGAATGTCCGTAGGCTAGGCCACTATTATTCCTTCGCTCGCTGCTTACATTAAGTTGCCCCGCATTAACGGCGATACGGAATGTATCGCGCCCATTACAACCTCGAATTCTCGATCGAACGCTCGTCTCGGTGCACGGAACAACGGGAAGCAGAGTTTCTTCGGGAACTCGAAATTTAGGATCTCGGTCCGGGAAGCTCGCACGGTCGAAGCAAAAAAGGAAATCCAAACGAGGAACAAATCCGAATCCTTAAACTTTTTGCGACCTCGGTTGACTGCGGTTGAAATCCACAGTTGGTCGAAAAAAGATAATTTAAACATCGTGCTGCACGTTTCACGAAAGTAGGGAGGATTTACAGCTCGAAAATGCATAGAGAATTTCCTGGCGATAATGACATTTAATTGTACAATAAATCGCGAACGCAATACATTTTTCTGTCGCGCTGATATTCGAAATATTTTGAATAGTTTCTAAAGAAGAATTTAATATCGATTTTAGTAATTTATAACAGCCGGTACAGAAGCATATTCTTTATGTACAAATTCAATATTTCGTAGCATATTGTTCCAAACAATTTTTTTCAAATTCTGTCGATTGAATCCCATTCTCCGTTTAATCTTGTTTTAAATTCTAATTTGAAAACTCTGGTTTTTCGGAATTCCCGACAGTCGTTTGCTCGTAATGTATTGCACAACTAAACGTTATCATTGTCGAGAAATAGTACACAATTGTTAATGTTTTCGTGAAAGGGACTAGAGGGATAGTGCCGCGTTCGAGTATTAGTGTAAGTAACTGTAATTTTTGGGGAATTTTCGAACCGATAGTAGTTAATCGAGGGCTGGTAATTAACATGGCATTTCGAGAGCCGCTCGATTATTCAAATTTGCGCGTTCGAAACTGTGCTGCGGAAATCAGTTCGATAATGGACGTTAAAAGTTCCGAGCAGTAATTCCCTATACTTCTTCGAGAATTTCTGACGATCCAAAAGGATCGCAATTTCTACACTTTTTCATACTCGCGGCTACAAAACAGACCTAGAGAGGACACAAAAAAAGATGTAACGTTTATAAAAAAATGAACTCTGATAGGAGTAAAAAATAGTCCATGTATCAAAATGACGCTTTTAAGATTTCGAGTTTTATTTCTACCTTCGAGTATTCAAGTTTTCCAAACTCCGAGGCACTTCTCATCGAACGTGGACCCAGAAAACAAAGGGATCCGCGTAAACGGGAATAACAATTCTTTCACTGCTAGGGAACCATTCCGTCCTCGCAGTTTCGTCGAAGTTTCACGACGCGGCAAAACGACGTTGGGGCTGGGAACGACGATAGCGTCGCGCGACTCGTCCGAATAACCCGTGGCGTCGTTACATTGTTAGCGTGGGCGTACGGATAACCACGGGAAACGTTACGATTCGTTCGCAGTCGCAAAACGCCGACCGGAGAAGCCGCGAATCCATCGAGCTAAGGAGGCGAGTTCCTTGAGGGCACGCTGTGGCAGCCTCGGCAGTAATGTTGTCGCAAAATCCACTGTGAGTACGCCTCAAATTCCGGCGGAGGAGGCTCAGCTCGTAAAGCACAGGAAGATGCATGCCGGGATATTAAGGCCATTATCGCCGTTGCATATTCATGCCGTATTATAATGAAAATACAGTTTATTACCGAAGATTAACAGCTTCTTACGACGACGTGCACTTGCCGCCGCTTGGCGACTACGCTTCCCGTCGTTTTAGTAACCCCTTGCCAAAACCATTCGAAGGAGACGGAAACGTCGAGTTTATAACATTCTTGCCGCTGTCGGCTTCGCCTGGATTCGTACCACCGGAATAGCTACGTCCTAGATAAACCGACTTACGAAGGCACTCCTTTTTAATCGCTCGCGAGGCGATACCCACAGACTATACAGGATATTTCGTTCTTACTAGCCACCATTCTCTTCGTAAATGGTAATTATATTGGAAAATTTTCGGGCAATCATTCGTTGGACTCGTCAACGGAGTGCAAGGAACGATTATATTGCTAATTCAAGGAAAAGTGTTGTTGAGGAACCACATGTTCTGTGTTGAGGCATACTGGAAAATTTTTATACCCAGAGACTATACAGAATATTTCATTCTTAATAGCCACCATTTTCTTCGTAAATGGTAATTATATTGGAATATTTTTGGGCAATCATTCGTTGGACTCGTCAACATAGTGCAAGGAACGATTATATTGCTAATTCAAGGGAAAGTGTTCTTGAGGATCCAAATGTTCTGTGTTGGGGAGTCCTGGAAAATTGTTATACTCAGAGACTATACAGAATATTTCGTTCTTAATAGCCACCATTTTCTTCGTAAATGGTAATTATATTGGAAAATTTTCGGGAAATCATTCATTGGACTCGTCAACATAGTGCAAGGAACGATTATATTGGTAATTCAAGGGAAAATGTTCCAAATGTTCTGTATCGGGGTGTACTGGAAAATTTTTTAGTTCGCCCAGTGTGTAGATTCAGCTTCTTAACTATTTACATCCTATACTAGAGTGATCAGATGTATTTTTTGTACGATGTTCGAATTTTCAAGCGTTCACCAAATTCAACCAGGAAAGATTCTAGTGATCTAGCAAATGATTCTCTACTCTTTTGTGGAGTTCAAAATTTGTGTTTGTATATTATAAATATGCGTGATTACGCCTCGATTTTTAGTTGCATCGATCCGATCATCTCACTATACAAGCAACGTTATTCGTCGTACACGGACTAGGATGCGAGTACTCGTCGGTTTCCGTTTATTCACCATACATAAGTAATTAATTCTATGACTTGTTTGTCGAGTGACGCAACGGGGAGGGTTGACGGAGGCTTACCGAAGAGCAAATAAGAGGAACTGGAAGACAGATTACCGAATAATTAAGACATTCCTATAAATTCTTAGTTGCGCTATAGCACGATACAATGCTTTCATTTTTCGTGGCTTAGCCACTCCTTAACCCTTTGAACCCATGTAAATTATATGTTTTTTCAATTAAACACAACGAAGACAGATGTACTGTGCGTTCATGAGAAGTTGAAGAACAAAAGAAATGCGGATCTGATTGGTATCTAGATCCTCACTCTAGTTTAGAGTTTGTCGTTATTACGATACTTTTGATTTTTCGTGGCTTACTCCTCAGCCCATTGAACCCATGTAAATTATTTCTTTTTCCAAGTAAACACAACGTCGGTTAACAAAAGGAATACGGATCTGATTGGTACTTAGATTCCCACTCTATTTTAGAGTTTATCGTCATTGTCGTTTCGCTAGCCAACTTCTTGTGGACGCACAGTTCATACCGCAAAAAGTCGTAACTTACGACTTAGACGAAACGAAAAAGAATCGTGAAAAATGATGGTTCTCCAAAGAAGATTTCCAAGAAAATGGACTGAGAATCGAACGTCGTTAAATCAGGACCCCATAAAAGCTTCCAAAGAGCTAGTGAATCCTTAGTCGTCGAAATGTCTTGAAAAAAATTTCTCGTGGATTTTGGTAGTCCCAAGGACGTCTCGAAGGCAGTGCTCGAGGAAGGAGCGAGTGGAGAAAGCGCGGATTGGTTAAACCCCAATCAACGGAAATCAGATTACCCGCTCGGCGTCCCGAGACCTCCTAAAAACCATGGTGTCCGGTGATTGTCACTCTCACCAGGCAATTTTGCCCTAGCCGTCTTCCGTTCACCGGTCCGTACTCGCAGTCTTAATTCCTCCCCTGTATAGACGGGGAACGAGGCGCTACAGAGTTTCCGTTTACGTACCGTAAATAAGTAAATAATTCATTCTCTGACTCGCTTGGCAAGTGGCACAAGGAGCGAGCGAGGAGTCTTGGAGGACGACGACGGAGTAGAGGAGGCGGTCGGTGGAGTGTAAGGTTGGGCAAGGGAAAGGGAGAAAGACTAGGAGTGCCGTTGAAGACGACGATGGGGTGTAGAAGAGGGGGCGAAGAAGGTGGAGGGTGGGGGAGTGAAATCTGCATAATATCGGTAATGCTCAAAATGCGAGTCGCGTAGCTACCTACCTTGCTTACCCCGCGCGCCGTTCCACAGTCGCGTCAACTAAAACTTAATTATAATTAATTAATGCGATTGCTAACTGTGGCGGCTGGACTAGTATTGACCCGACACGTCACGCTCGACCGTTTCTGATTCTCTTCCGCGACCGAGCAGCTCGATCTTCCGTGTTCCTTTTGCCTTCCGCTACCCCCCGCCGGCCCCCGTCCAACCCTCTGCCGCCGGTGTTCGGTGTCATCAGCCTCCTGACGCGGCAGATTTCGAGTCTTAATTCCGCATTCGGACGCCGCCACCTTCGAACGGCTCTCCCCGTCGAGGAGACAGAGCGTGAACCGGGACATAACATTTCCGTGGCGCGGGGGCCGCTGCTAAGTCTATGGCTTCGTACAGTGCGTAATTAGAAACCTTTGTGCAAAATGAATACTGTTAATTAACGTACCTAAAAAGACATTATACCCGCGGGGTGGTAAACTAAATATGGCCTCCGGCGAGCGTATTACACCGTTCACGGTGTAAATAAGCGATTTGCCGACGCCGTCGCTTGCTATACGCTTTCTTGCTACCGTTAAATCATAATGAATTGTATTCGCGGCCCGCGAGAAGAGTTTCTCAACCCGAGCCGCGCACCGGCTTCGAGTTTCGTCTCCCGCCAACTACGGAACGGCCGAAACTCGCGACGTGCAATCCGCGAAGTGTCCGACGTTAATTTCAACACGGCCACGCGTACTCGAGGCGAAATTTCGGGACGCGTATAGTTTTTCTTTAATTGCTGAGGCTCGAGGTTAACGGGCAAATTGTGTCGCCGCTCGGGGAACCTCGCTTGGAATCCGTTTAATGCGCGCGGCAACGTTTCGGCCAAATCCGATGTCATGTTCGACGTACACTCGCCCTGGAAAGTAGAATTGCCACTGCTCGGATCCAACACCTATTCTACGGAAATAACGTACTTCAAGAAATGGTGATCGATATTATTCCGAAGCTGACTTGGTCAAATTGTATTTTGATATTCGGAATACGTTTCTTTCGCGTATTAAATGTTGTGATATCGTCGGAAAATCTTTCTGCGCAAATTAATTCTCCTCGAATTCGCACGAAAAAGCTGGAGACAATGGCTGGAGTATTCTCGTATGGGTCGATCTTCGAAAGATAATATTGCGTCCGGTCGGTTGTAGTTGCAAACGCGGCGGTGGAGGTTGTGTCGCGAAGTTTGACACGATTCCGTTGGAATTTCCGTCCGATAGTTCACGGTGTTCCACAACGACGTTAAAAACAGGGACAGCGAGGCTGTATTGAAAGACGTACGGGCATGAATAGCCGATATTAATTGCGCCTTGACTCATTAATTCGTTCGCATTATCTCGGCTCCACGAGCAAGAGATCGTCCGAGACCGTGGCTCTGCTCGCTTTTACGCGGCTCGACTCGAGTTCGGCGGGCAATTACAATATGAAAGGCACATAAATCAGCTGGTTTAATTAACGCGTTGTTATTATCATTATGACACCACCGCGAGATTATAATATCCCGAAATGCTCTTAAAGAGCACGGTAACTGCCGTCAGCCATTTTTCAACGAACCGAAAGGAAAAAGATCCTTTTGATCTTACCGAACCGTTTTGGATGAAACGGAATCCATCCTCGATAGAATATAATATTATTTCCGCGGGATCTGCTCATCTAGCCCCCTATTCGATTCAAAGTTAAAGTTTCCTCCTTCGTCAATAACGTAGGAAGACTCAAGCGAAACAAAAATAGTTTTCTAAATTATTCTGCAAGCTAGCATTCAACATCTTAATTTCTTGTCTAGGTGATTTTGACCTGGAAAAGAGTCTCTAAGGTTTTCACTTGTAGATTGAATAATTTACTGAATTAAACAAATTATTTTCTATAAAATAAAACGATTTTTTATACACGTACAATGCATACTCCACTCTCATTGCATCGAAACGTTACGGAAATCGGTACCGAGAGTTAAGGTCGGCACACAGAGGCGTGAGGGAGCAAAAGGGACCGAAAATCCGAGGATGAGGGGACCGAGGAATAATAGAAAGAATGCTGAAAACGTTCAAACGGAGCAAGAACCCTTGGTAGGAACGGAAGAGGTGGCTGGGAACAGGGACAGTTCCCTCTCCCGCGGTTCCCTCGGCTGCGAAACAGTCTGTGAAAGCACGATTTCTCTATTACCGTCAGTTAATAGGGTTTTTAAAAGTCAAGTGCACCTCGCATCCCAGCGCCCCTGATGAGGGTGTGGGACTGCGGCACACTGCCGGGCTGGCGTGGGTGGAGGCGAAAGGTAGCGGATGGAGGACGGGTGTCGTAGGAAACGAGGGATGAGAAGAGATTCAAAGGTCGCCAATAAGCTGGCAAGCGCGCGCTGGGACGTTCGCGAGTTTTACCCGCGCGGACGGGCTCCGGGCGGCTGCAGTAGTTCCAGAAAAACATCGCTCACTCGATACTCATAATCAAGTAATCACAGATGATGCGGGAACATCGAGTGGTACGTTTCAGCTGTCAGCTATTACCCCCATCGATACACACAGCGCCTTTTAGTCAGGGGCTCTCAGCGTTCGTTAGGGGTTGGCGGGTTCTCGCGTCGGGAACGGAAACTGGAGAGGGCTCCTCGACGCCAGATGGAAAAAGGGAATCAATCCACGGGCCACGTACGACGCGGAGTAAAGCGGCTGAGCGACCCTGCGATATTTTTTAATTAATCGAATTATTGAACTGTATCGCGATTGAATTGAATTAAGTGTAGGCGCTGCGCCCGCGAAACCTGGAAGCGCGCAATTTTCCGTCATTATTGCAGCCCCTCCCTCCCCTCGCAGTCTGCTCGTCGTCTCTCTCGGTTTCGATGCATCTTCCCTCACTCTTTCGTCCTCGAGCGCCTTCTTCGTCCCTCTACGACCCTTACCTTCCGTCTGTCGACCCTTCGAGCCCGCGTCTGTCTATCGGTGCCCTCCTCGACACACGCACTCACGCATCGACCAACACGGCCACGTCACGCGCGTTTATATCCTGGCTGCACCACGTGGCCCTCACTAATTACCTATCCAGCTGTACCGCGCGAGTAAACGGCGGGAAGGGTTGCTTCGATGCGAGCGGTAAGGATTTTTTTTCGGCCGAGGGAAATATTGATAAAGTAAACGTAGCTGTCTCGTCGGCGCGAGATAATTAAAAAGAACGGCCACCTCCAGCGTACCCTGCTCCACGAGACTAGCCTCCGTTATTATTTTCCAAATTTCTCCACCTTGTTTACCGCCACCTCGCGCACAGGACGACGGACCCACTTTGACCCGTAGAAACTGTTCGTTTTAACGATCATAGCGAACGAAGCGTTTAGAAATAAGATAACTCAGATTCTTGTACAGGAATACAAATTCAGATTTGGGGCAAAATAGACTGCTCGTGTTTCCACGCTTTAATAGTGCCTCACTTCATTCAATGAGAAGAAACTTATCACATTATACCTAATGCCATACTTACACTATTTCGTAGGGTAGATTCTGTAACGCAACAAAAAAGTATTCTCATTTAGAAATTAATTAAGACTGGTTTTCCAAACACGGCGTACCCCGGTAGCGATGCAGCAGAAGCCATCTAAAGTGGCCGAAATCTCCCCGGTAAGATCGATACGACTTTAATTCTGTCGCGGTTCCCCGTTTTAATCGTCGGATCGGATTCGGTCGCGGCGCCGGTTCCCAAAAATCCGGTCCGTTACCGATCAAATCGTCGGTTCGCAATCGTCCCGGCGGTTCCCGAATCCAGTTCATCGACGTTTGCCCCCGGAATACGGGGTGCGCCTATCGAACCGCGGCGAACCACAGTAATTCAAACGAGACGAGGCCGGAACGTTCCGAAAACCGCGGAACGAATCGTCTCAGCGGGATACGATTTAGAACACCTCTACGCGCCGCGACGCCGGCGAAAGAGGAAAGGGCGAAACGCAGGAAGAGAGGAAAGGAAGCGGCAGAGGGAAACACGAAGTTGAATGGCGAGGGCGTAGGGCGGGGATGAGGTTGGACCAGGGGGTGCGGAAGGACGACCAGAGAGAGAGAAGGGAGGGGGGGGAGGGTGGTCTAACCAAACTTAATTGAATCCCAGTCCGAATGTATAATATGTAGACTGCCTGCATAATGTCGTGAGCCTGCAGTGATTCTCAACGGTCCACGGCGTCGGGACGGACCGCGTCGTCGCGACGGCGACTCGGGCGAATTTTGAGAACCGTCCGCGGAATTAGATATACAATAATGTAAGCAGAGCCCCGTTGCGGTGTAAGGGTTGGTGGTAAGGTCATGTATATTCATACATCGGTCGACCCACCTCCGATTCTCTCGCCCAACCACCCCTACCATCTCACCCTTTCTCTCCCGGAGCGTGCTCCTCTCACCCTCGCCTGGCTCTTTCGCCTTCAACCGACCGTTCCCCCGACCACCCCCTCTTCCAGCAAAGACCGAGTTAAACAACGACGCTGCGAATAGATTTACGTCACGTCCGCGGTGTTTACGACTCGCGGGCATTAAGATGTCTGTTACGAAGAACGTTTCGGATCTCGTCGATGGACTGATTGCGAACACTCGCGTGCACCAGGTGGACCGTACGCTGAGATCTAAGAACGATATCGATAGATATTCTTCAATGTTATGGATCCGGTGGTCTCAAGTAGCATTATCTGTAAAATTAATTGCAATCGTACGTGCGTACGGGAACGGAAACAAATTAAATTTGTCCCCCGGTAATCAGAACTTATTTAAAGATGGTTTCTCGCGTAACAAGTTCATTTTCTGATCGAAAGTACAACGGTTCAAAAATGTTTGAGTTACAGACAGTTTTCTAAGTGTGGTAAATGTAAACAAATGTTGCGCCGAGAGAGACGAAAACACGGGCAACGTGGTTCGTGAATTTAATTTTCAAATTTTCCTGCACCCACGTGGTTTCGTGTTTGCTGTAAAGCTTTGCCTCGCAATTTTAGGTTACCGGTCCGTAGATAAGGACATGTACCGGTATTTTATCGTAACCCTTGTAGAAACCGAAATTCGGGCATAATACCCATACGAAAATCATTTAAAGTAAGAAAACTTTAACCTCGAAATAGGTCTCAATCGCGTTGCCTTGATTTTTGCAATCTTAACTAAACGCAACGGGGTAAAATGAATCCAAGTTTCTCAAGACTCGGTCGACGCACACTCGAATTTATACACTCGCTTTTTTCCCCACTCGACTTACTTTCGACTCGCACAGTTTTCGTTCGTTGGGCGAATTAAAGGACACCCGGTATCGCTCAATTCCGCAACAAAAATTAGATACAGAGATCGAGTTTCTCTTTTTCTCGTAGCAATTACAGCCTCATTTTAATTATAATTTGTAAAATTCCACGGAATATCGTTCCGTCTCGGTGGGCACTTCAACGCGATATGGAAATCGCGCGGCGAACTTTATGTCAACGTGGCCCGAGTATCAGTTTTATTAAAATGATTATAAAAGCAGCGTTATTAACGCGGGAATTTATGAATATTTTAAAGTTGCGGAAGAAGATAAGACGATCGTTCCTTTTCGTTTTCTTTCCCTTTATTTTTCTTTGTTCTCCCTTCGCTCGGCGCGCCTTAAATTTTAAATTCCGGCTATCGCGCACGAAAATCGTCATGGTGAGTGACGTTACGAGGTGGCCGTGCACCTCGAAAAGGGGCAGCAGAAAAGTGGGGGTGTTGGTGTGAGCCGGAGGTCGGGAAGGGGCATCGTTACCAGTAACGACTCCTCCGTAGGTAATGTTTTCCCGAGTCCCTTCGAAAAGCTTAATTACGGCGAGTCAGCGAAATAATTCGAAATAGGAGTAAACGTTTGTGGCGGGGCGGTATTTGCATTTAATGGATATTAAAATGAATGACCATCGCTCATTACGAATGCCTAGGGGCGTCCGCGGTAAAATCGTGGGTAATGAAGTCGCGGGTCGAATCTTACTTGTAAATGGATCCTTCATTATATCCAGATATCGTTTTCTCGGAAATGCATTCTAACGATTACTCTGACACGACGTTCGCGAAATTATAAGAAACCGGTCGCCGATAATGCACGGAAGTGCCGGTCGTCTATTCTGTAATTGCGCTCTATAACTTTGCCCGCGAACCCGCCCTCGTCCGTCTGATTGGGGAGAATCGAAACGAAGTTGGCCCAACTACCCCCACCTATGCCAAACGTTTCCGCTATCAACGAATACACCGGCGAGGAACTTCTAAATAATATCGTTTCGCGGTTTTCAGGCACTGGTTTCGATTACTTTACGCCAACGAGTGACGAATTATTAGACCAGACGCACGTTAATGACACGACGTTTCGCTAGGGAGCTAATAAAATTCTCAGGATGAAGAGTTGACGAAAATAAATCTGGATCTCTCGGAGTTTAGTGAGTCTATAAAAATAGGAGTGTATTTAGTTTTCGTTTGCCCGAAGACAAAGTTCTGGTCTCGTGGACAATTTTGGGGAGTTTGGTCTTGCAGTCGAGACTTAATAATGCGTCGCAATTTCCCTTCTTATATTCATTATGAGATGTTCAAAATTAGATAACATTAGTGGTTCCTTAGTTGCTCGAATGTCTCGAATTATTCACAGTACTCCAAATCTGTACCTCAGAGGCATTGTAACCCAAGTCCATTTTCGTTATTCGTCAGGAGGGCCAAAAAGCCACAGTAAACATACATTTCTTGTATAAAATTGATCATTCTTACTGCTAGAAATTCTAAAATTGATAAAATACGTTTCGAAATACTGCTGAAATTATTGCTATATGCAACAAACTATGAGTTACTTTCCTTTGTTGTTAAAATGAACATGGGTTATTTTGAGTCCAAAGATAACGAGTACGTACTTGAGATTCCATATAATCTAAATCTACTTTCCTTTTAATTGACTTACTTTATTAATTTTTTAGACAAAAGGAAAATAATACATACAATGAAGTATTAAACAACATTTTCGTAGAGTGTCAAACAAATTTATTAAAAATGAAAAACAAATTTTAAAGAAAAAACTTTCAAATCGTTCTAGAAAAATTATATTTGATTGAAGAGGTTAATTATTTTTGGTGGAGACACATACCATCGAAATTTTACACACTTTTGAGAAAACATTCTTCACCGAAAATATAGTGTACATTAAGTCATATTCAGTAGTAGATATCTTTTTCTTTTACATTCTAAGTTGTAGTAAGATTTCCATGGTTAAATAAATTATTTGAAAATTTATTTGAAAGAACTGAAATAAATTAGGAATAAATGAATAAACTTGGGTTTGATGGCAACGTTGTGCCCGAAGCTGTTATTTAATATGTAACACAAGTGTGTTAATATTACTTTGATAAACCAAGGAAAAAGTAGTATGTACAACGATATGTGTAACTCTATTTCGAAAAAATGTACTTGGGTTAGGCTCTCAGAAGTATGCTTTACCTTCTCAGACGCTTCATACGTTTTCAATTAATTTTTAATGAAATTCCTTTGAACTGGTTTTAAAACGTGGCTCGCAGTGAGACGGATAAAATGGCGGACGAGGTGGAACGCGATGTACCGCCGAAACCACATTAGAATGCAGTTGGCGTGTGGCAGGGGAGATTTTTCGGGCTCGCGTGTGCCGCAAGAGTAAGACGCGAGCCGCGGATGCTCGAGACATAAGCCACCGACAGAGCGTCGGTCGTTATACACTCAACATTCTGCAATCTACCCTTTCTATCGGCCCTAATTTATGTTGAGTAAGGTAGCAGGAGCCCACCCTCGACTTGCTCCGCTAGGAAGCCTCGGTAATGTTTCAAGTGGCTTGTCTGTTGTTAATTTAACCCGGTGGAGGCTTGACGGGGGTCTGTCTACCCGCTGCCATGCTCTTGCTCGTTGCGATAAATCGGTCATTATCCGTGCGCGACTGTTCCACGAGCAAAGACACGGCGCATTACCGTCGTGTTTTCGGCATCGGGCGAACGACGATATTTCGGTTACGGGCACTCTACGTTTTCGAACCGCGCGATTACCATAACTGGATCGGACTGGGTGGCCGATAAGGGACCGAGCTCGGTAGATAGCGGCGCAGATTAAGGGAAGTTCTCGAGTGAAAATTACGGATTCTTGGCGGCCCGGACTATCCAGTTTTCGAGACGATTCTTCGAGGTGAGGCAATAGTATTCTCTTATCGTCGAGCGAGCCCTCCGAATCCGCGATACACCCGTTGCTCCGGAGCGACGATTTCCTCTTTCGTCGTCGGAGCCAGCGTTATTGGAGTCCGACGGTTTCATAGCAAATTTCTTCCCTCCCTTCGATTTCCACACCCCCCGTTCGAAGTCCGAACTCTCGACCATCGACGCCGTAATTTCCAGCAGAGCAAATCGCGCGTCGCGTTGGCGAACAGAACGGTCGTAAACATATACGGTCTAGGACGAACCCTTTTCCGCGTATCCTGCGCACCCTTTCGCGCCAGGCCAGGCCGACTCGGGTGGAACATTAATATCGCGAAATGAAGCTCATTTGCATATAAATAAGGCGGTGGTGGGGCACGGTGGCGCGGCAAGGGAGACCAGGATGAACCACCCTTTTCCTCCGGTCGCCCCTCTTCCCGTCAACCCTCTCGGTCTGTCTGTCTCTCGGTCTCTGTTCCTCTTTCCAGAAACCCCACCCTGGACTAATTACACTTACAGACAAAGCAGCCTGTGCCGAGGGGTCGGTCGACTCTCTCGTTTGTCCGTCTTTCTCCGTCTCTCTGTCTCCTGTCGCGTGTCTTCGTCCTTCTCACACGTGCCGCTCCCCCCTCCCCCTAACTCCCGATAACAACGGTTCGCAATGACCACGTGATAATTGCAACCCCCGCGGAGCACGTCCCCGTTAGGATACCCCCGTTAGGTCGTCGAGGAAATTCATCGTTTCCTCGCACCAGCTCCGCTCTGGATGGCCACGGATAATCCTTAATCCCGATCAATGGAGTACCTATTCGTGACGGGATTGCACGGTGAGTTAAAAGTGTCTTGGTGGGTCTGTTACGCGGTGATACGGACTTTGTTAATGGACTTTTGCTTCTTTTTCGGGGGGTTTTTTTTTTCTCTTCCGCCGTTGCTCTTTCTCGTCGAGACTTACGCCGCCGTTCGACTTTCGGTTGTTATACGTGTTACTCGTTTCCACGGTTCCGGGTACTCGCGGTCTGGACTATGCGTTATCGTCGTGTACTTTTGAAAGAACAATTACGAGATCATATTAAATTTTAGGATATCCTGCGGTGATAGTATCTCTTAATTATATTGCGTGCTCCGGCTGTACGAGGCGTCCTGGTTTATTCAGTCCGAAATTAACACGATATTTTCTCAATTCAGACACGATGTTTTTTTTACATTCAATCGTTTCACAGGTTTCGTGTTTGAGTATCCAAATAATAATATATTTTATATTCAAAAATTAAAATTTCGTGCAATGGTTTCTTAACACACATGAGAACGCATCACCGTGTCGTTCGATCCTTGAAGAGTTTCTAATACATATTTGAATACATCAGTGTTACTCCTGAAAAATTAACGCGGTATTTTCTCTATTCAGGCACGATGTTTCTTTTACGTTCAATCGTTCCACAGGTTTCGTGTTTGAGTATCCAAATAATAATATATTTTATATTCTAAAATTAAAATTTCGTGCAATGGTTTCTTAACACATATGTGAACACATCACCGTGTCGTTCGATCCTTGAAGAGTTTCTAATACATATTTGAATACATCAGTGTTACTCCTGAAAAACTTCTGACGCATATCGAACGAACTAGTTGCAACGTTAATGGAACTTTGGAACAATATTCTTCAAGGACGCTTGCACTCCGAAGCTTCAACCAGCATCAACCCTTAAAAATGTATCGAACGACGTTCGACGATGATGTCAGAAGGAATAATTGTATCGATTCGCGAGCTTTCGTCGGGCAGGAAGCGTTCGTTCGCGGGCCAGTGTCGATCGAAGAGACAACGCTTTAAATTTTGGGGGATCGTTGGTTGCTACCGAGCAGTAAAAAATCGTTAGCCCGCCCTCACGGGCCATCTCGCTAATGCGAAAAACCGTGCCGCAGCGTTTTCTGGTTGAAAGGGACCGGGCGGATCGGTTGCGCGGGGATGGCGCGGTGGAAAAAAAAAAATAAAAAGCGCGAGCGGAAAAAGGGCGGCGTCGCGAGAGGGGGGGGGGGCGAGTGGGCGAAAAGTGGGCGGCGGGATTGGGATACACGGTCGTTGGAAATGCAACAATAAACATTACTTATCGGCGCGGTAGCCTTTAACAATGCGGATACGACGAGAAGCGGCTCGCGGCCGCGCAAAAGCGCAAGTTTTTTGCAATAAAGTCATTTCGAGGCGTTTGAGTTATGGGTAATTCGTGTGGAACGCGCGCGGCCAGCGCCGCGGGTCCCGGCTCCATTGATTAGTATTAATGACTTAGCTGCACTCATTTCGCCCGAATAAAAGTAATTGGATTTGGCTTCGACCCCGCGGACCGCGCCAGCGGTGCCTGGCGTCGGTGGCGTCGGCGTCCGCGGCGGCGGCGGCGGTGGCGGGCGTCGGCGCAACGAAAACGACGGCCAGCGTGTAAAAATACATTAATATCTGTTTGCGCTTAATAAACGATAGCCGCGCTGACTTCAGACTAATGGCCGTATTCCGGAATCGGTAATACGCGTTTTTATGTTTCTTTCTATACAGCGGCCGCTACGTCCGGACCGGTTTCCACCTACGTTTATTATCGCCTATCTTTCGTTTCGATCGGGTCCTTTTTTCTCGCGTTCGCGTTTTAAAAGGTTTTGCCGGATTTTTTTCTCGTTCGTAGCCGTTCGATTCGGTTCGGCCTGGTTCGCCCGCCGCGATAAGAATTTTCCGCGGCGAGTTTGTTCAACTTGTTAATGTTCTATCTGGCGGGCTAATATCGCGACGAATCGCACTAGCGGGCCGCTGTTTGCAAAATACCGCTCGGCCAACGCCACGGCGCAAAAGTAATCGTCAAAGGCGTTTGCTGCCCCTAAGCGAAATTATCTCTTCGGGTTTGATACGATAAATCGTTCGAATTTTAGCGATGTTGAGATATTGAAAAATTGGTCTTTATTCCAAATCATCAGCGGGCTGTAGTGAAATTCGGACCAAAGGGTAGTAGCACAAGGATATCCTATTTTCTCAACTTTTTTTAAGAGAATCTTTCCAAAATCTGAGCCCTGTCCGGCAATATTTACTGGCGGTACGAGTGCCTTAAAGTTTGGAACGAGCACTCCCGTTTACGGCCGGCTCCGCGAAGCTTATCCCGGAATGTTGCGGTTGTTGAAGGAGGAAGGGGGATGATACTGAATCAGCTTACAGTGTAATAAGATCATATCTGAAGACAATCATATACTTGATGCATATTACTGGTATCTAAACTGTGGTGGATAACAGCAACAAATGAGAATATTCTAAATCGACTTCTACTAACATCATCAAATCCATGCATGTTCAAAGTAAGAATTAAATTGTGCGACAAAAATACTAATACACTAGATTCAGAAGATTTGGATAATAATGAACGGACGCGTGTCGATTAAGTAATTATCGATTCCTGGCTTCTTCTAGGTGCATATTATGCAAAATTGTTTCTTTCCTGAAGAGTTCCAAACCCCACGATTTTCGAGCATTGTCCTTTCGGTTTGGTTCTCCGGTTAGCGAAGAGTTATTAGGTGTCTGGCCCCGGTTTCTGCGCACTTGGACCGACGGTGCTGTTTGTATGCATTCTGACGCGGAGATTTGCCATGGAGATCTATTCTGGTACAGAATTGTTTAACGTTGTTCGAGGAAATTACGAAAGCAGGGCTTCGTAGCTAATTTTTTGTAATCAGAAAAATGATTTCTCGGCACGAGCATTAAATATAATTTTAATATTTCACGGTGTCTTTTATTGTGTTTGACAATTCAGACAGGAGGAAAATTGAATGAAAATGCACAGCAGGTTTTCGTTGAAAGTTCCTGCTCATCAAATTTACTGGAAATCGATTACCGTTGCACGTTGATTCTAGGGGTACATAGAGATGCTAAAAATAATTATTGGGCCACAGCTTTGTTACCGGACTTTTTTATTCGGCTGTGAGTGCAATGATACTTGAAGTGAGAAGTTTATTCGGGGGGTAATTAGAACCGGCGAACGTGTTAACGATATTTCGTAATTCCACGCCAAAATACGAAGATGGATGAAGGATAATTAGAAAGAGTAATTAAGTCAATGAGAGGGCTCCGTGAATTGTCCATACGAGAATTCAACGAACTGTTTTACTTTCTACCTCGTTCGAATGGAAACTCATTACTTTCACCCTTGACTGATGGGATGAAAGACTTATCGAGTAACTGGGTGGGCTGGACGATTTGTAAAAGAGTTGCCAATAAGCAATAAATTCAACTCGTTGTTTTTAGCCAATGAACAGTCAAACCAGACTGATCTAGGTACAAGAATGCTATAATTAATTTGAGGGTTTAAAATCCGACGAGGGAACAAACATGCTTAGAAGCTTCGATTCGCAGGGCTGGATCCATGTTCGCCATGATTGCTTAGACAATTACAATTTTTACTAGAATCGTTCTAATTGGCCTAAAACTAATCTCTATACAGTTATGTAATTATTTCTTGCTGAATTATGATATAATTCCAATATATTCGTTAAGCACAGCTAAGGGGTGAAATGGTCTTGACACCTATTTGTTTAAAAGTTTTAAAAGCTTGTATCGGTTGTTAGAATCTGCGTCCAGTCTCGCTCGTAGCACTATCGTTAAAGATTTCGTGATCGGAGGCCGAAGATTCGCAAATTTCCGTTCCACGAAAGAAAAGCTGTCGGTTGCGTGCCGCCGTCCGTGGCTGACGTCGGTCGTATTTGCGCAAGGGGTTCGTTGGCTGATTAATTTATGCGAAATGCCGAAAGCCCGTAAACATACGTTTCTAGGGCTTACTATATATCGGGCGCACTTTTACAAGCAAAATGGCCGGGCCTGTGCATTCAACTAATCCCCCTCGCCTCGTCCATTTAATATGGGGTGGCCATACCGTCGGTATAGCCGTTTACGAATTTGCGTGGAAAAAAAAAATTGAACTACCGCCGTGGCCACTGCGCCTCCTATTTTCGTTCGTTACCTATCGACCGGGCTTTATCTATTTTTTATGCAATGAAATGCCCGGGACCAATGGCGGCGACCGCCGCGCTCCATTGTACCACTGACGAAAATTTGAAATTACAACGCGCGGAAAGGGGTTGCTCTCTCCCTTTTACATAGAAAAATGGCCGGTCGCCTGTTCGAATCATTCGATAACTTCTATCTTTCCCGTGACTTCGTTCCCGGCCGCCATTTTCCACGCCGTCCCGTGAAACTCACCGGGGTATTCTTGTATCCAAAGCGTATCGTGGATGTCCCACGCGAACGGTGAGCCGTGAAACATTAGACGGGTCGCTTGCGACCCGTGTTTCCCCTTCGATTGCACGAAAATAAAACAGAACGAACGATCCGTTTAGGGTGTAAGATCGGTCGGGGGTTGAAGTATGGTTGAAAACGAACGGAGTACCGATCGAGGCACGAATTCTGCACGGAACTCGGGAAAATAATTTGGCGAGGGTGTAAAATCGCCCCCGTCTCGTCGGGTAAGTTGGTCGGTCGTCTCGGTTAGCCGGGAAACTCGCGTCGAATTTATTCATGGCCCGAACCACCGGGTGGACTCCTTTTTCGCGAATTAGCCGGGATGTCGAAGCACTAACACGCTTAATCTGTATCCAACTATGGCGATACACGTTCCGGCATATTTCCATGCCATTATGCAAAGAGGCCGCGTCGGGTAACATTACTTCGTACACCGCCGCCCATCGATATACAACGCAGAACTCGTGGCGGGTAAAGCATCGCCGTGGCCCGTGCGTACTCCATCGATTTATTATAATTTAGATTGTCTTCTAAGAAGCCGACTGTACGTGCACGTACGTACACACAGTACGCGCCTTAATGCGCTGCCGTTCGTTAATTATTCCTCCGGCATCCCGTAAATATGCATGAATTATATATCGCGCGGCACGAAAGCGCGGGGATACAGGACGAATGATTAATACATGCCTCGCTTTTTTTTTACCCTCCCCCCTTTTACCGCTCGTTCCCGTTCGGTTTACGTTTTCCCCCGCGCAAATCTAACAAAGGAGTCGCAATTACGCCATTACGCCCGCGACTCCTTCGCAATTTACGTTGTTTAATCAACGATACTGTTTACGAAGCACTCCCCGTGTTTACATCGATCGGTTATTATCAGTCGATACTCGATCCGCGGGAAATGTCTAACGTTTCGCAAAAATTCTTCGAATTATTAATCAAACGAAGGGGTAAAAAATTATTTTGTCGCAGGACCCCGTCAAATGGGAATTTTACAAGATCAACCCTTCGCGTTCCAAGACTATACGTTGATAGCACAACCCCAAAGGGTTTGGTTTTTTTTCAATCCCGGTTATATCACGATTACCAGGGGCGCCTAGTGTAATCTACTTTCGGTTTGTTGTTGGACTTTTGGCGAAGTCAAACCGTTCTCGTAGAGAGTTGTAAGGACGCAACGAGGACGATAGAATATCGCGCTAGTTGGTCGATGAAAGAGCATGTAAAGTACGGCGTAGAGAGTTCACTTGATATTGCGTTCGGTTGTTTCACGAAGGTCAGCCAAACCCCTCGCCCCCGCCAAAAGTTTCGACTTTCTACCCGTTTAAGGACTTCGTGAACACAACCGCTGGTCCCAACCTACCCCAAGGGGCTCCGATAAACGTTCCAACTTTCAATGACACTCGACCAGCTTCGAAACGCGTACGAAAAATTATCGATCGCCATCGGATCGATGCAATTAATTCGCGTTGCGTAATCGAAACAACTTTGATTAACGCGATGACTGCCGGGCCGAGTCCATGGAATTTTCCACGTGGCCAACATTGAGTTTTCAAACAATTGGAAACTACTGGGTCCAAAATTTACCCCAGTGTTTATTCTTTTAAATCTGTCGAACTTTTTATTGGGTTCCGCTTGATGGGAAAAGCAAAAATTTATCTAATTAAAAAAAGTTTCTTTTAAAATAATTTTACACGATTAAAAGAACGTGTTAAGGTCAACATTTAGGTTAATTTACGTTCTATGAAATTTCCACTCGCGGCGATTCTGTCGGTCCTGTCCGGCGATTAAAAAATAGAAGGCGCGCGGTTGGTCCTTTTTTCTTTTTCCTTAGCGACCGAAATCAATCGAACGGCCGCGCAAAGGTTTTAACACGGGCCCGCAATCATTCTCGCCAAAATGCTCAATTATACGCGCGCGGTTCGTTAACGTACCGCGCTTTTTATTGCGGCGGCACGTTTAACGTTGAAAATTGATTAATAATCATTCACGGTCCAACTGGCCGACGTTAAAATGCTTCGCTACGAAGTAATGGCGGTAGACACACCACCAGGAGGGTTGCTGGAGAGGGAAATAAAAAGAGAAACAATGAAAGCTGTGCGACGAATCATCGACGAATATAGAAAAATCATGCGTTCGTGTTGCGGGAAACGCTTCCGTTTCATCGGGACGCTAATGAAGCTTCCGGTTTTCTCGATCACTCTCGTCGACGACGATTTTACGGCGAAACGAAGCTCGTTAACCGAAATTCTTGCGGCCACGTCGCGATAATGCAATTTCAAGCGCGACGAAAACGCCGTGAAAAAATTGCGGTCCCGTTTCCTTGCCCGATATTGTATAAACATAAATAATTCGCTTTGTGCGATTTTTCTATTGTACGGGCCGACGGTGTTCCAAATTAACGGGCGCGCGATTGTAGGCGTGCAAGGGGGGCTTCGATCAGCCCCCGTTTACGATATATTGGCAATCGAGCCGGTTGAATATTTTTTATTGTACATACGATTACAAAGGTTTACAAAGGCTCGCTGGGTTACCAATGGTTTTGAAATATAAGCAATAAACTCGCTGTTTCATACGTGACGTTCGAGTCGCGTATTTATGTACGACACGAAGATTGAAACCCGCGGCGTGCAGTAATTATTGGGGCACAGTGACTCTCGATCGATTGGATGAAATTGTTCGTCCTGTTGTACGTCGTCGCGCGTCTCGTTGCCAGGACCGTTTCGTAACTTTGATTTTCTCGAATCTGGACTAATATCATTCCGTCATCGATTGATTTAACTGAACTACGCGGAAGCTATGAAACGTTTGCTTGTTGGATAATTGATGCGGTGAATTAGGTCATAGAAACGTGTAATAAATTATGTAGGTACAAAACTGTAACTCGCGAAGGTAATCAAAAATACCTTACACGATCAATACAATATAGCGTAAAATTTGTTATGGAAATTTTAACTGCTTTTAGAATCTTGCTATTAATTGTATAAGAATAGACATAGCATTTGTAAACGTTTAACAGAATTTTAACGCGTTTAAAAATTGAAACGTCCGTTTGTTACAGGACAGCGACAGGAGTAGCACTGGCAGCCCCGAGCCAGTCACCACTGGCAGCCATCATGATCATCAGATGATGCTGGACGACATGAAGCTTTCGCGGAAAAAGCGTCGCAGTTCTTCGCCTGAAAATTTACACCAAGCGAAGGGGGCGGCAGTGGCGCAAGCGCATCTCAACGGGACAAGTGAGTCGGATCGCCTGTATAAACAAATCTCCCTCAGCTCGAAATAAAAACGTCACATTAAATTAGTTAAAAGTGTTTTCGTCTCAACGGTAGAAATACTTCCACATCTTAACGACTCGAACTCGTCTCTGGAAGTATCGATTACTCAAAATAAGATGTGCTCCTAATTCTAGCGTCCTAGTTTCGATCGCGTTATAAATGGAGATTAAGTAACAAAAATTCATTATATTAAACAGAGCCTCGGTGGGGTATATTGATCTTCTTGTCTTGGTTTCTTTCGCCAGTGGCTGGTATGGTGACCTTACAAAACCTTCAGAATCTGGCGAATCTACAAAATCTCCCACAAGTCGCCTCATTAGCCGCGGGTCTTCAGGGAATGACTGCGGGGTTAGCTAACAATCAGCTCATAAACACGCCCTTGAATCTCACTGTCAGCTCATCCGGTAAGATTTTCAACTACCAACTCTGTCGAAAGTAGAACTCCAACGAGCGAATGATACGACATTTGACACCTGATTTCCCATTTTTCCCCGAACTAACCGTAATCGGAATATTCCTGCGGTCGAGTTGCAACAGTGATTTGTAAATCGAAGTGTGAATCGTCGGTGGCATTTTAAAATCCTCGTATTCCGATATCCAGGTGGCACGGTACCAACCAGCTCGAGTACGACATCTGCACCTCACCTCCAGCCACCGAGTTCGGCGCCAATGGCGACATTACCGCAGCTATTATCTCAGTCACAACCCGTAGCAATGCCTCAATTTATCCAAACGTCCGGTCAACTGGTCCAAGGCATTCAAGGGGCTCAGCTTCTTATTCCTACGTCGCAAGGTAAGCCTTCTGCTTCTTACGCTGTTCGCGGCCTTTCAATTTCCAAATTGACCTCGCTCGAAAACTTTCGTCTCGTAGGAATCTCGTACTAAGGCAAAATTAAACGGTATCGAACGATCCTTTTTTAAATTGAACCTTATGCAGGCTTTCAAACTCTACAAAAACAGTGTTCAGGTACTAAATCTGGTAATTCAACAGTTATAACGCTTCAAAGTTTATTAAATTATTTTATTATCTGTCTCCGTTCATTTTCGTTGAGACGTTCTCGTGCACTATTGCGCATTAGAATGTTCGTAAACGCGAGTCTACGTCTAATATAAATCGGTGTAAGATTAACTCTCCCGTTGACTCTCTTATGAGGTACTTAAAAGATAAATTACGCTTCCTGTTAATTCGACGTCGCGTTCGTTTAGAAATATCGATAATTGCGGAAAGAGACAAGTCGAAAAATAACATGTTTAGACTGCAATCTGCAAAATAAACCAATATAAATCTTTAAAACGATATAACTCTCGAACCATTAGGTTCAGAGCATAAGTGCCTGAATACATTTCGTAGAGATTAAAAAGCTGCATCGAACAGGGCAATACAAATTATAGAATTCCATTCGAAAAAAGATGCAATTATATTTTTTTGACGTATAAAATGAATTAAGTTTGCGGGCCATCCGCGATGCCTCCTAATTATCTCTCGTAATATACTTATATTTTCGATACTTTCGATTCGAGTTGTCCTGGACGCGGAGATCGGCGAAACGTTCGAGGCTAACCGCGAAACCTTACGGGACGAAATTTAATTAAACGGTAGAGAGATAAAGGGTCCGGGATAGGTAGTTCCTGTTATCAGCGAGCCAACAAGAAATCTCCAACAATAATCCTCCTCTAAGTACCTTCGAATTTCTAGGCATAAATCAGTCCGAGTGGTCTCATCGTGAAATCTGCACGATGTGCCGGCGCATAATATTGTGCAATCAAGATGTGCCGATATATAATATAATATCGACTATCTCTGACCAGCTCGGACTAAGGCTTGCCCGGTCGTCCATACTTAGTGGTCCTAGACTAGCCTGGCGAGCAGAGGGCAAACTCTGCAACTAATTTCAATGTATAATTAACGTCTCACTACCCCTTTCCAGACCCACGAATAACTCCCCTCGCCTCCTCGGGACCGTCCCTCCTACCCTAACCCTAGTACTCTCTGGCTGGACATCACAGCTTCGCGGATTCGGCCGCTATTATATCGATTGCGGTTCGCGCTAACTTCGTTTCTACCAAGTTGGGTTCCTATTCTGGCAATTGTATGTGTGCGTGCAAGAGACGGAGAGAGCGAGAGAGAGAGAGAGAGACTGAGACGAGTGGCAGAAGGGGGAAAAGAGAGGACGGAAGGGTAAGGAGAACTTTGGGAGTCCGCCTAAGTGGATTGAAGTTCGTGGATATGGACCAGTCGTGGTGGGATGACGAGTTACGTGGTGGCAAATAATGTTTGCACTGCTTTTCGGTTCAATCGATGGTAACTGACTAACGCTCGATTGGTTCCTGATAGACGTCGAGTGCGAAGAAAGAGTCGAGGAGCACCAGGTTCCGTCGGCCGTGCCGATTGATTGGTCGTCCCACGAACTTCTGACGAGTTTATTTAAGAGACGCTCGGTCTGTCGGTATTCTCGCGGCTCGATTCAATTATGCATCAAGTAGGAAACAGTTAAATGCGTGCTGCTTAACGGCACTTCTTCAGGCACTGAACTTTTGCACCAGTTCGCCGGTTATATCGAAAAGAGAGCGAATTTTACGTGTCGTGTAAAAACGTGTCGCGAATAATTTCGCGTTCTCGGGGTAACGATTGAAAGCAATAGTAACTGAATATTGTATGCCGTTCAGCGGGTCGTGAGGATTTGGATCATTTCGCAACGAAAATAATGTCCCCGTCGAATGTTTTAGAATTCTGTTTAAGAATAAGCTTGAAAGGGGGTTGCCGGGCGGGAATTATTTTCGCCGAATCGAGCAATCTTGAAAAAGACTCAGGTCAGACGGCTATTTTATTTATTTGTTTATTCATTTATTTACGAGCTAGACCCTTTGGGACGGCACAACGGGTACGAGTTTCTATAAAATATCAGGGTTGATTGATAACCGAGGTCTCCGACAACGCCATTGTACGAGTAATGGGGATATTTACAAAGTCTAACATGCATTTTTATTTATTTTCACCAATTGTTTTCATTTAATATTAAAATCACTTATCGTAGACATCGTTTCTAGTCCGATCGCTGGAAAAACGAAAAAGTCCTATGCCGGCGGTTGGTAGCGAAATAAAGGAAACCAGATCACGGAATATCACCGTCAAATGTCGCTTAAACTAAACGTTAATCGGATTGTCAGTTGACCTTACCTCAGAACGCGAAACTTTTATGGCTGTTCGGAATACGGGATTTGCTTTAGCTTAGCTATAGGTATCAACACGGGTACGTACTCATGATCAGTAATCATATTAAGCGCGTGTACAGGGTAATCAGATTAGCGGAGCTGGAGGTAATCCCGAAACTATTCTAAGTATGATTAGGCGTCCTTCTCGCAGCCCAGTCCAGTGCCAGTACCTGTACCCACTATTAAGATGACGATAATAGTTTGCCAACTACGCTGGCCTGCGAGGTTACCTACCCTATGGGTTGCCTAATAATCCCTCTATGAGACTCTGATAACTTTACTACCCTTCCCGGATCAACGACGCGTGGACTATATTCATAATGGAAATGAAGTATCTATTGATTCGAGACACGTTCGTACGAGGAACCGCGGGGATAGAATTATCAACGCGGTCTCGGTTGTTATCGTTCGTTGCTTCGTTACGTTCTAATCTGTCGGCCATTAACATTCTTTCCACTGCCCCGGCAGGAATCGCCACGCAGACCATTTTGACCATTCCCGTTAGCCACGTTACGAACAATCAGATGGTCAACTTGGCGCTCAGCAACGGCCAAGTGGTGTCCACGACGCTCGCGAACCTTCAGTCGATCGCCCAACCACAGAACATGCTGAACACGCCGACCAGCAATGGTGAGTTCACAGGTAGGATGGAATTCGTTTTTCATTACACGAGTAGCGATCAGTTCACACGATACCTCGCGTCGACGTTGACCAACCGGAAAAGTATGAAAATTATTCTCTTTGTGCCTTTCGTTACATGTCTCTTCGATCCCTCTCGAACGTGTCGCTCTCAAGTGGACCACGTTTCTCTTTTCCATGACGCAGTCCCGACAAGTCCCAGTTTAGCATCGGGATTAGGATTGAATCCGGCCGCGTTGCCGCACTTATTGAGCAACAGCTCGGCCAGCCAACAACTCCTGAACGCGATGCAGCCCCAGCAACTGCTTCAGGCTGCGCAGGCGGCCCAGGCACAGGCGGTCCAGGCGGTCCAGGCGGCTCAGGCATCCCAGCAACCGCTTCTGACGACGTCGCCTCAACAGCACAGCCATCCACACTGCACTACAGTGAGTCACTACACGGTACGTGAACCGTCGATTACGGAACGGGAATAATTTACATCTTTTACAATTTAATCGCACAACCGGGGTTCGATCTTGAAAATCGCCCGGGTCCTCATTACGAAATACAACTACGCTTCTGCCCCGGTAATTGGATTATGACTTCGGTATCGCCGGCAACTCCTATTAATAGCGCGCCGTATAATTTAATCAGCGCCGTATACATAATCTGCGTACCGTAACCGCGTAAAGTTTTCAAACAACAAACGGAAGTCGCTCAAGATTCACGCGTGGACGTTTCCCGTTTCCCTTCGAAACGATCAATCGTTCGACGTTTTGCTCGTTTACCTCAATTATACGCGAGTCCACCCTACTCCGTTCGTGGATACTTTTTCTTCGAGGAATTTTTATCTACCGCGGTTTCGTCAATAACTAACACTCCTCCGATTCGATGGCCGCGTTATACCAACCCCTCCTGCCCGGTGTTCCGTAACAATACGGACGACTCTCGACCCGCGAACGATATACGAGCGGAACCCGTGGTCCCCGTCGAAGGTAGAAGGGCTTAACCGTCGCAAGATCGCCGGAACAACCAGAATAATTCCCGATAGCAAGCAATCTCGTTAAGAAAGTATTCCGCGGCGGCGGCGGCGTTTCTTCCACTAATTAGACTCTAAAGTGTCTCGATCCGACGAACCCCGGGGTCTCATTATTAAGTGTATAATTGGCGTGGAAGAGGAGCATTGTCGTACCTGGTTGAGCTACTAATCCGTTACTACCACCTGTGTTCCGCGCAGCCGACGGAGAAACATCACAGAGAGAGGCCCGAGAAATCGTCGCCTTTGCACGAGTCGGCGGTATCCGCGGCTTCGGCGTTGAACAGACTCGCGGCTAGCAACGGGGAGATCACCATCACGACGACGCACGGACCCAGCGGCGCCGGTTTAAAGGCGTCCCCCAGCAGCCTCTATAGTCCAAAAGAAGAGGAAGATCTACTGTACGATTCACCTAGTAAGATCCACGTTTACTTAATCTCTTCCCAATATTTTTAGTTTTTATTTCAAGCGTTTCAAAGAGGAAGATCTACCGTACGATTCACCTAGTGATATCCACGTCTACTTCTTAAGCTCTTCCCAATATTTTTAGTTTTTATTTTAAGCTTTTCAAAGGCACACTTTCAGGCTAGATTATTGCAAAACGAAGGCAGTTCCTGATCGCCGCCCTTGTCAAATTTATATTATTTACTTAGGAATCTGAATACAAACAGATTTCTATAAAATGGATACCTATTAAACTTGGTGGTATTAACAAATCGTGTAAGAGGATGTGCATCTGTAGGTACATACAGTTACTCGTATTCGTACACTATAATGGTGGTTCTTATAATGGTCTTACAGGTAAATCACCATTATAGTGTACGAGTACGAGTGGGAGTAACTGTATGTTTCAAGAATCCGATTTACTTAGACCTACATGGTCACAGAGTTGGATCATTCTTTTATCGACCTCGAGTCATGCCAAAACGAATATTACGAATTCAAACTACCGAGATGGGTCATCGTTCAAAGTTAATGACAATCGTTTGTATTAACGAGTAATTATTGTTTACTATTTTCTAAATTACCGACTAATAAATTTCTTTCGCGGCGCCCTCGGGAATCATGTTTACCATTAAACGTCTTCTTGCACCCTATTGTACTATTATCCATTCTCATTAGTCCTTTGGTTCGAATTATACTTCCTTCTTTCGCCTATTCAACATTTAACGTATAGTCAAAGCTGATATATAATCAGGTTCGAGGCTCTGGTCGCGCAATGAAGCGCTTAATAATCTTAATAGGATATCGTACAATACTCGGCTCATTACGATGTATTAGATCGTTCCTTCTGCCTTCTGGGAAGTCATAAAGATACCGACGGTGCACGTAACGTCCAGTCGACCGACAATAATTTCAATAATTCACAATCGTTGCCCACGCTGGCGCTTAGATGATGGAATAATCGACGTATCGAGAGCCTAACGATTCTGAATGCCCGTTGCCAGCTCGAGCATTAATCTATCGATCGGTATCTTCGCTAATCGCATGGATCCTTCGACGCGGATTCGAGAATTTAAAGGAGACGATAAATTTGAAAACAGTAATATGAATTTTGCGTTTGCTCGTTTCGATGACGCGTTAGACATTCGTTGCTTTAGCACTGTCGATTGTTTGAAAACAAATCAACAAGGAAGTCGAATCTTTGAAAAATTTTGCTGGTAATTATTAGACAACGTAATGATCTAACAAAAAGAACATTACAATTGAATTATGGAATTCATGATCTTTGATTACAACGACTTTAACTGCTTCTCTCGTTCGTTGATCACGTTTTGCCCAATTATGGCCTGAAATTTGTCAACTTTAGTCCGGGAGTTTCCGCGTATTGTGTCGTACCCGCGATCGTCTCGAAGAATTCGAACGATTCGTGTTCGTCTTCGTGGTTGGACGGTGTTTGGCGTCATCGCGATACGAGAAAATATTCGTACGCTCCTCGAAACGGACCGAAGAGCGTGGCGTTTTTGTCCGACGGAACGACGAGCTCGGGTTCGATCGGAAATTAATGATCGCAGAAACAGCGTGCCGCGGAAGAAGGATTTGCAGTTTATTGCTCGACGCAGAAACCCGGCGAACTGGTCGAGATTGCGGGGCATGTGGGCACCTCTATTGCGTGCGTATACATTCGGGGTGACAGATTTACGAGTGAAATCGGTGTAGCTCAAGCTGCTTTAACGAAGCCGCCTGATGTCATTAGGCAGCTTCTCGCCAGAGCTTCGATACATTCCTACGAATCGATTCAAACTCGAATCAAACAGTCTAATTCTCCGCGAAACGCATCGTCCCGATTACTACGAACCACGATTCCGCGTAAAAGAATCGCGATACTCGAGGGAAGTCTTTAAGGAATGGCACGAGGCACAATTTTTACTCTGCTAGTGGATATGACGAGAATACTTCATAGTAACATTTATTTTCAACATCCTACGAAATTCACAAATATCATCGAGTTCAACCTGCTTTCTTAATGCAAAAAAAGAACTATTTCTTCGAACGTAGTTGTCGAACTCTGTTTGTCGACATCTTAATAGAAAAAGATGTTTTAGTTATTTAAATTTTTTTGCACCCAAAGTGCTGTTGTGGATTTATTTGAAACAATACTGCATTGGGTTGCCGGGTAACTGGTGCAAAATTCTAGCGTTGTCTTGACGCGAGAGAAGAGAATTGATCATTGTCTCGACGATTTGGAAGTTCAGCGAGAGCCTAAGCGAGAAATTCCGGAACTTAAATTGCAGATCAGCCGACCATCAAGGAGGCCACGAGCAACATAGTCGACGGCATCAATCTGGACGACATGAAAGAGTTCGCGAAGGCGTTCAAGATCCATAGACTGCAGCTGGGTTTGACGCAGACTCAGGTTGGTCAGTCCCTGAGCGCGGAGGAGGGCCCAGCTTATAGCCAAAGTGCCATATGCAGGTGAGTGTTCGCACTCTTGCCGTGTCCACTTTTCTCTTTTTGTCACAAAATTGAAACGGACGTCGCTGATGAGAATTTGAAACTAAAGACGACAGGCTACGACAGAGTGCCAGATCACTGGAAATGGCGTGGAAACGCATTGATCGTTTCACGTTTTGACAGATAATAAACGTACGCTTATCAGGCCGCGAGTGAATCGATGATCTTCGGTGAAGTAATTGTTAACGGAGATTCCATGAACGCCTCTAAAACGAAGCGTCGAATCATCCCATTCTCGAGTTATCCCGATTAGTTTGTCTCTTTTTTGCATAGTTTGTTGATCGTGTCGAGAAGCAACACTCTTCGAGCAAAAGCATTCCGACAGAACGTCACTGAACTTTCACGTGACTGTTCTCCATGAGAATCGTGTAACGTAACCCGCCACGATGGTTCCTAAAATGAAAGTCTGAACGACGTGCTTTTTTGTACCAATGTTCTGAGAGAGAGAGAAAAAAAAGAATATAAAACGAAAGGAACCACCGTGGCAACGCCGGTGGCAAGCAGAAACGATGTTTCTACATCCTAGAATTCTTATTGTAACGACTAATTTAAGCATTGGTGATTGTTCCCCAGTGCCCTGGCTACCCAGATGTACGCTGCCTCGCAGATTGCCTCTCAGCAGCAAGTTACGTACGTTCACCCCTCATGCTACTTAATTCACCTAAAAATCTAAAACTTTTTAAAATCCTCTGGAAGTATAGCAGTTATACCCAAGTATGTGAATCCGAACACTATAGTCGTCGTGTGTATCGTCATCATGCGGCGTGCGGTGACCGACGATCGGTGATTAACGAAAACGATGACACCCCCGGATGTCGAACGAATAATTATTGCCTTTGATACGACCAAAAGGAATGCGCACACACATCCGATTTCTTTGTTACGGTTTCTATGTCCAATGTCTGTTGGCCACCTCGTTCTTTTCTTCCTCTCGTCCTAGAAACAGCCAACATTTTACCCGATCCGTACCACGGGCCATATTTGGGTATAGCTGCAAGTACTCTCGTTAATTCCTAACTCCGTTTTTTGGAAAAGAAATGCGAAAGGAGCACTTTTTTGAAAGTTAACGAGCTATTTCTTCGAGCCAGGGCATTGGCAAACTTGGGCATGATGTCGCCAACGCGCGAAACACCGAGACACACCGCAACTTCGACCGTCCGTCGAGTGTTTCCGTTCGTTTTCAGTGTCGATCACTTTCCACGGTGATTAAATTCGTTTGCGCTCTTACGAATATTAGCGTTGGCAACATCATACACGGTATCACCAAAACCTTTAAGCATGCACGCATTGTCAATGTCCTGTTTTTGAGTCAATGCATGCCTCTTAGTGCTCCTTTAGTCGAACGAAAACGTAAAGACGAACTTTTGCCAAGTGTTCCTTTGTAACTTTAACTACGTTCTACGGCATGTCTATTCCCAAACTTATAGTGCTTCTTGAGAAGAATTAATATTTAGAATATTAATAAATTTCCAACGATTCGTTGCTGTCTTACGAAGCTTGAAGCACCGTAGTGGATGTCTTTACGTGTATGGCGCGAAAACTTTTCTTTTCCTACGAGTTTCATCCCCACGTGATATCCGAGGTCAAGAACCATAACTTGTTGTTGGCTTTAGATTCGAAAAGTTGGACATCACGCCAAAGAGCGCGCAAAAAATAAAACCGGTCCTCGAGAGGTGGATGAAAGAGGCTCAAGAGAGGTGAGTCACATTTTTATTATCTGAATTTTCCATTAAAATTCTCTTAATTTGCGCTCACGGAAACGTATATATTATCAAACGATAGTAAATAATTTTGTACGATCGTTAGCTACCCCCTAAAATCATTAAATCGAATCAACTGTGTCTAATCGTTGTCATTTTCGATTAGAAGATACACCGATCGAAAGGAAGAACCCAAAATTCAAAATCACAATGATCATTTTTCTTGAGAGATTTGTTACTTGGTGCACTTATGTATCACGTAAAGAAACTACGCATAGTTATTTCGTCAATATATTTTTTTTTTTTTAAATAAATTCCATTCAGTTTACAAACTCATACTAACGTTTCCTGATATTTATTCGTATATATGGTATTTCCCAAGGTTCCAATTTCTAGTATTGTCTTTCACTTCCTTGATGACAGATTCACATATTATAGCTAATTGATCTATTCGTGCTAAGAAAATTGTTTCTCAATTGTTGAATCTTTAAGAAGCAGATCAATTTTGTCATACGTTTATTTAGCAAGCGGCGCGTTGAACTTTGCCGCTCCTTGGAAGAATTCGAAATGTTTGCGAAAATGATAGAAAACATTTGTGAAATCGAGAGAAAAAGGCGGTCCTCGGGATCGTCGATTGGCGATTTAACGCGGCGTTTCGTGCAACGCGATTATATTCCGCAATCGTCCAACAGGATCTCAAGCGGTGTCCGAGAGCGTGTGAACGCGTGCGTGCTAATTGGTAATTCGCTAATTGAATCCGCCTGATTAATTGCAGATCCGCGTCTAATAAATACGCGGAATGTTAATTAGAATGGGGGAAACCGTTACTGGGATCGCGGCGGTCGTGCTCGCGCCGCTTACAGGTACCGCCGGTTTTATTCGTGTCGCGAAAGAAGTCGCCTATCGGCTTCCTCCCCGAGGTATCGGTTTCGCCTCGTGCACGGAACGCACGCACACCAGGAGGCCCTCAATTTTCTCAGAACGGCGTATCAGGATCTGTAATTAGCGAAACTCAAACTTTGATTCATCCTTAGGCCGGGGTCGCTGATACCAACCGTCTCATAACGAACGGTAATCGCCATTCGATTTATCAAGGTTCTGCAGCGACTTACACATTGTCGTCTACGCTCTGAATGGTTGAACACGATTATATTTCATTAATTCCCCCATTCCAGATTTCAATTAAAAACCTATTGATTATGCTACCTTTGTACAGTGAAAATACTGTAGCTATTTAAAAAATTCACTGAGCAGAACCGACGATCATTTGCATCGACTCCCAGTACAGAAAACTTGACCCTCTTCGCGTGCATTTTGTTACACTTTCCTCGGAACTTTGAAGTGTACCATTATAGGGTCAGAAATACAATATTTTTTTAACCCGAGGAAACGAATAAATACTCGAATAAAAATTAAAAACCTTGATTTATTGAATTTTATTCGATTCGAAAGACTAGTTTGCTTCCTTTTACTGCATGTTGAATAACACGAAAAATATTGAGTCTCTGACCCAAATTTTGTCGATGAAACTTCGGCTATGAAACGGTGCAACTTGCCATAACGATTTTATAATATAACTTTAACGCTCGAGCTGCTTTAAACAGTGTACGAGGTAAACTAGTACAGAGATTGGTTTTTATCCGAACTGGCCTACCTTCGGAGAATTTGTATGTCTTTTCCGCGTGTTTAAACGATCACTGCTTATCACTGCGTATTCAAATTATCAGTAAACAGGGATTATGCATTCCGATTTCTTTTAAAGCCTGTAGTAAGCAGCGAGCCTGAGATCGTACACGGAACGCTATCTGTAAATCGGTTAATTATAATGAAATCTAATGGACAATCTTCCGTTATGATAACGGAAGTCAACGTATGGGCAATTCGAACTTGTGAAAGATGGCAGCACCGCGCTATGCTCGACGAATTATTGCCTGATTAGCTTCCTTTATGACTTTTTGAAAGTAATGTGACCCAAACAGGCAGGAATCTATATAAAAAAAATACCGAATCGTACATCACGGCCGAGAATAATTTAAACAAACGGATAGCCGCCGCGAGAACAAGACTTTCTAGCGAGGAATTTAAAAATTCTGACGTTTCTTGCGGCATACTTTAATAAACGAATAATTTCCTAGCTATTAAATACGACATTTCGGTTGTATAATAAAGAAAAATTCACAAGACTCACGGAAGCAGTTAATATTATTCTTTAACAGCGGACGAAACTCTCTTGCGAATCTGGGTTAAATTTTCCTTTCTTTTTACGTAATTTGCGCGCGGTACGTGCACGGGATCCAACGATTTCTCTAACAGAAAATGTGTAAATTAATGTTTATCGCATCGGCGAACGATTAATTATGTATTCAGATTTATATTTGTACCGCTAAACGATACTCATTTAATTGGTGGCACGGTCTAAGAGCGTAGATCGCGTGAATTTTACGAGCCGCCGATGCCTAACACGGTTTATGGTTTCGATTTCACCGGCCGGCTCCGTTTTATCGCCGGCAAAAGCGCGGAAAGTATATAACTATGTATGGAAAAAACATATATAGGGTAGCGTATCGACGTACGCAGCATGTATCCCGACCGTGAACCGGATGATTCGATGACAGGAGCACGCGGTCATTTCTCTTTCCGCGGCCGAGCCGGTAACAATGACCCATTCCGCATTCCCGCGGCGCAGCATCAACAGATTTTCCCAAAACGAACAAAATGATTTGTTGACTGTACATTAACACCTTCGCTTCGGAACGGCGTATCATCAAGGCAATATTATTGCTCGAAACGGTCCCGTTTAAATGATTCGTTCCTTGATAACGCGCTCGCTTCGACCGAGAGCGAAAGTTTGTTCGCTCTTTTCCCTCTTCTTCGCTGTCACGAATATATAAACACGCGTCACCTTTCACATCAAACGATATTTCAGGAAATCAAGCGTCAATGGGTTACAATTATCCCGCGATTCTAATAGCTCCAACAAATACGTCCATTGTAATTACCAAAACGATATTTTTCATTATCCTTCTCAGAGAAACTTTTTATTAACCCTTTGCACTCTACTGGCGCTGCTATGGCGACAAACATAACACGTACCATAGCTCGATCGAAGTTCCATTTATGATACAAAGTGAATTTAGAAAATATACAGGGTATTCGACCACCTCTCGGGAAAATTTTAATAAGACGAAAGTCAAGAATACCAATTTGTCGATGGAGTACCGTACTGAATTTTTATCTCGAAAATACGCAGGATTTCGGGGGCAGGTCTATTCACCAAAAATTATTGTAATTGACCCCCGCAACCGAAAATAATTTTTCCAAAACGATTTGAAATTTTTGTTTCCGCCGAAAAATTTCACACATTCTCGAATTTTTTTTTCGAAAGTGAGTAGGATTTCGGGGGTATGTGTATTCACCCAAAGTGATTGTAATTGCCCCCCGTAACTGAAACTAATTTTTCCAGAACGTTTTGAAACAATTTTTTTCGCCGAAAAATTTAAGCACCCGCCCTAATTTTTTTCTCGAAAGTGGGTAGGATTCCCCCAAAATGATTGTAATTGATTTCCGCAACCAAAAATAATTTTTCAGAATGGTTTGAAGCCTCAGGCAAGAAATTGATATTCTTGATTTTCGTCTTATTTTGACCTCTAGAATCTTCCATTCAAATTTTTCCCAGGAGTGGCCGAACACCCTGTATATAAAATTTAAATTATATGTATGTGTTCATGTACATGTTTGTGGAGAGAAGACAATTTTTGTGTTTTTAGAAATCACATCACAAAATCTAATTTGGTATTGCTAATCGTTCATATTAGTAAATATTCTCGGAGTGCGAAGGGTTAATGTTTAATCCCGTGTAACATCTGTTAGAAACGTAACTACCCTGTTACGCGGGAGCTGGCACGTTTCAGACATTGCAAAATTATTTTCACGAATTCAGAGTTAATCTCAGGCAAGAATCGAGAGTTTTTTGAGCAGGGATGAAAGTGGTACTCGGAACAAGAAGAAGCTCGTTCCCCCGAGGCTGGCGTGCAAATAAAGGGAAGAGTTTTTTTGCAACACGATCGCAGTAAAGTCGCAGGAGTATCATTTCGGGGCATTAGGCTCGGTTTTCGATTGATCCCCCGGTGGTCGATCGTCTCCCTCCGATTATCTGGTAAAAATTCGTTGGCGAATTCAAAGAAATGCCTCGTACCCCGAAGGAAGCCTCGACGTGGAAGGATTACAAGCCGACGCGGCGGACGCGTAAACCGACTAACTATTATCCGGCCGACTCGATGACGGTTAAGCGCGGTCATTTCTCTTTCCACGAGCGGAGCCAGCAACAATGACCCATCCCGCATTCTCGCGGCGTAGAGCTAAGCGCGACCGTGCCGGCCGCGTCCGGGAAAAATGAAAGCGGCTAGTTTATGCGGTGCACGTGCACGATTTATCTGCCGAGTAATTAAACTGTGGACTAATTAAAATCAGGTTTCTGATGTACCCCTCCTGCCTGCTCGCCCCCACCCTCCTTCCCCCTCCCCTAACCGCCGACATCGCCTCGCTCTTGCCCACGATTCCTGTCGTTTCTTCTCCCTCCCCCCTCTTCCCACCTCTTCTTACTTTTACTCTCACACCCACGCGTTCTCGTAAACGATAATACTTGTGATTCCATCGTACACTCAAGCCAGGATCTCCGGCTTTGCTCTCTCTCTTTCTCTTTCTCTTTCTCTCTCTATATGTGTCCCCTCTTCCTGTATCGCTCTATCTCTGTCTCTGTGAATGTGCTCTCTCTTTGACTCTACGTTCTCTGGTCTTACTCGTCTACCCCTAATTCCGCGTGTCTCTTCATAGCTGTTCCTGGCTCTCCGCTTTATACCATGTCTTAACACTAGGTTTACCGTAACCCATCAACGTGAAAGTCACAGAACTCGTGGATATGATTTTTAGCAATTTGTCAATATCCATGAACCTCGTATATAATGGTCATTTAATACCATATCTGGTTCCCTCGATCTCCTGATTCTATCTGACTCTCCCTGACTCTCTCCGATTCCACTCGTCTCCCTCCTTGCTATCAATTTATGGGTTTCCCTGATTCAATCAGTCAGTCGTTGCCCTTCCTAGGTCTACTTGTCGCTACCTGTCTCTCGATAGTATTAACCATTACTCCAGGTTCCCCTTGGACTTTCCTTGCTTCTATCTTCCACTTCCTGCCCCTCCCTCCGGTTGAAACTGTTTGGACCTTCCTCGTTCTTTCACCGTACTTGTTATTTTCTATCTTTTATTCCTCCTTCATCCTCAATTCTACACATCATTTCGTTTGGAGACGCCACACAATCTCTCTACAGACTTAATCCCCACTTACTTAAACTGTTTCTCGTTCGATGTCTCTTTCTAGCTTTCCCTATTACTATCTTCCACTCCTCGTCCCAGTTCTTTTTCCCATAGTTTCTTCGTAGTCAATACACTTTACATCATTCTACCCAAATTCTTCTGTTCCCTGGTTCCACCTTTTATTCCTCAGGTTCTATATTTCTCTACGTGCCTCACACAATCTATAGATTTCATCTTCACTTACTAGGCTTGTCTTTCATTCATCATCCCTTTCTCTATTTCTATCTTCCCCCTTTTATCCTCGATTCTACCTGGTTTGCTACCGTATGGAAATTCTACCTGCCTCACACAATATCTCTATAGATCTAATGCTCAGGCTAACTCTGTCTTTCGCTCATTGTCTCTCCGTAGTTCTACGCGTCACACTCTGTCTCTCTGTAGTTCTATCTGTCACGCCCTGTCCGTCCGTAGTTCTGCCTCCCGCTGTCCCTTCCTCATTTTACTCGACACTCCCTGGCTCCTTCTCTTTGACGCGTCTCCACCTAACGCGACACCTGAAAATAAGTGGCCCAAGTACCGTATTCATGCAATCATGAACGCTTCTCCGTTCTCGCTCGATAGTCGTGAATCGTGAAATCCAATCGGAAACTCGAAATTCCGTCCCGTAAAACGGGTGTTCGAGACAAATGTCATCAGCCTCCCAACGCTACGAATATCCATCCATCCATCTTCCCATGTTTTCCCTTTTCATCGTCGACGATTGCGTCTTTAACAAGTTCCGCGATCGGTCCCTACGCTCGCCATTCTCTTATTGAACTCGCGCACGTGTTTAGGCGTGCTCGTTTAATGCCAGCCGTAAGGAGTTTCTAATAAATATTCGATTAGCTGATTTATTCCGTTGATCCCGCCAGGGGGATTTAGAGGAAATAGTTGTGGCCGGCGTGACGAAACGAGTCGTTCGAGTGACTAAGCGTACTTAGTAAATCGTACGCGGTCACTTGAGCAATTCGTTTTCAAAGCGGTCGTATAAGAGTTCCATATTCTGTTTCCCGGGCGTGCAGAGAGTATCGGGGCAGAGGCTGGTTCTTCCTTGCCTCGGTCGTGTTTAATTCCTCTCTTTTTACCTGCACTCTCGCCCTCCCATTTCGCCGCGCGAACTTCGCGAATTAAACCTCACGAACACGTTTAGCGGCGTCCTTATTCGCCGTTAACCGTGTCCGACCCCTTCTCTCCTTTCGTTTGGCTTCTCACCTATGCGTGTATACGTTGCTCGAACCTAACCCTCCGCGCGCGTTCGGTTCCGTTTCCCTCCTTCCACCGCCCTGTCCTACGGCTTTTCTCACCTGTTCCGCAACGCACACGATACGATAGCGTTTTCTTTTTAGGCCGCCGGTTTATTAAGCTTATCGAGAACGCGGCCCGCAGTTAATCGACACAAAGGAAACGGTTGCGATATTTATAATCGCTCTCGAGGTATCCGGCGCGATTTAAATTCTACGTTCGCGTGTCTTCTATCGTTTAACACCGTGCAGGACCAATTTTTATGGTATTTATAGGACCGCAAAAATCATTATTATCAAGAAAAAATTCTTGTTTAGCATATCGTAGGAATTGCATGGATTAAGTCAACGAAAGGAGAATTTGATTCAATTTAAATCAAACTTATTATTTATTATAATCGCTCTCAAGGTATTCAACGAGATTTAAATTCTACGTTCGCGTGTTTTCTATCGTTTAACACCGTGCAGGACCAATTTTTATGGTATTTATAGGACCGCAAAAATCATTATTATCAAGAAAAAATTCTTGTTTAGCATATCGTAGGAATTGCATGGATTAAGTCAACGAAAGGTGAATTTGATTCAATTTAAATCAAACTTATTATTTATTATAATCGCTCTCAAGGTATTCAACGAGATTTAAATTCTACGTTCGCGTGTTTTCTATCGTTTAACACCGTGCAGGACCAATTTTTATGGTATTTATAGAAATGCAAAAATCTTCTTGTTTAGCATATATGTTCAATATTTATTTGCTAAATAATTAGAACAGAGTTTCGACCCAAGTATGTATTTAATTAATGTAGTTTTACAAAACGAAAATGCTGTTCTTAGCTTGGCGGTTTTCTGCTAACTGAGGTTGAGGCTCGGAAAAATATAAGAGACGCTCAGGGGGTGCAATAAGCGATTGTCCTCCTTAGGTAGTAGTGACCTTTGCAAGGGGACTGCACCAATGGATACAAATTTCCATTGAAAATACAGGCATGCAATGATTATTCTCAACAATATTGTAGGAATTGCATGGTTAAGTCAAGGAAAAGGGAATTTGATTCAATTTAAATGAAACTTATTATTTTTAGTATCGTCAATATTACTTTTGTTTTATAGAAATGTTCTGCATCCAGATTTCTAATTCCATTTCCTTGACGATAGATACGTGTATACTATAGCGTTACTAATTGGTCCATTCGTGCGGAAGGTTAAATTTATCCCCTAAGAGGAGCAACTCTGTGACTGTTCTAGGAAGTTTAATTTCTTAACAAGATGTTTCGGGAGAATATCACGTTGTCTGCACTTGAAAGGATAGTTAAGCTCAGAATTTGTGGCATCAAACTTTCTTTAGCCTCGCGTTTCTAGAAAACTACGATTATTCGAAAGTTATGCTGTCTATTGCCCATCGTTTCGCTGCAAAGATATAAAAATACAATTTTTTATAAACGAAAAAGAAAAGAAAGAATTTCACTGTCAAAGATTGTAAAATAATATTCAAACGAGGCTTCTTTAACCCCTTCCCGTACAATGACGAGTCTGACTCGATACAATTTCTTAACGTCAACACATTTTTACATTCACGAGGTATTCGTAAAACAAATCTATTCTTTTTCGTGACCATTCCTAGTACGAACAAATTTAAGCAAAATTAAATAGTATACGTATGAAAAGATATTCGAAATTAAGTCGTACGTCAAGGGATTAACTAGAGTTATTAAAACTAGTCTTTTATAATTTCTGTTGGTATGTTTTCACAAAAAGTACATCGGAGTGTATTTTTGCCCAAACTATCTGTTGCATTCGCAAAAATCTCTTAACATTTTACAATAAAAATTTACTTCCGCCGACCCTTAAGTTTCGCAATACCACCCCCCTTTTGGCAGTTACGATTCTCGTTTCGGAGTATTCCGGGGGATCAATTTTAAAAATATGGCGAAAACGAATGTTTAATCGCGAACTACTCGGTCCACCCTCTCTCCTCGTTCCCCGAGTTTCGTTCCACCCCTGTCTAACCCACCCCACGTTCGGAGTCATCGGTTCTTCGCGCTCGCCCGGTTCTCCATTAGCATATTGTTTTCGCGGATTCGACGAAATATCACCGCGCGATGCTAATGGCTCGGCCTGCACTTTTTTCGGCGGGGCTCGACAGTTGGTCATACGGAGTTAAATTAAAAACATAAATCCCACAGCGGCATCTACCCGAGCCGCCCCCGCGTCGGGACGCCGGCGACCCTTCCCCCGGCTCTCGGCCCTCCCTCCGTCCGCGCTCGACTCGTTTACCCGCGATTCCCGGCGGAAGTTCTCCTGTTTACGGTCACGAGGTTTTTTCGAACCGCCGCGACGCTTCGATCGCTAATTTCATTTGCGAGCCCGACGCCGGACGTCGCGATGCTCTCCTGCGCCGCGTTCGGAAAAGTTCGCCGACGAGAGGGTAGCGCCAATCAGTCGGGAAGGGAACGTCTCGTAAACAACGCCCCGTTTCTGTTTAGCGTGTCTCGTAACCATCCTCGATATTACACGATTTTCCCAATAAGAGCGATAGAATTTTCAATCTTCACAGCCGCCATATTTGCTATTCGTTTGTTCGAGCCGCGTGCTTTATGACTACACTCACGATTATTGAAATTTATTATCGAAATTCTTCGTCAGGAATCAACCAATCATTCGATGGAAAAATTCGAAGCCAGTAATGGGAGCTGGGAATAAAATATTGCGTTAGAGATTCCACGACGTTCTAAAAAATTATACACCTCGGATTTCTAAAGAAATTTTGGATTGTTCTTGATATATTTTTCGGTAGTTTTCGTTTTCGAGAGAAGGACTAGATAGCAGGCAGTTCGGTCAGCGACCGGTCGAGATGAATGTCGAGATTGAGGGTGGTCTCCCGCGGCGAACACTTCTGTTTACGATGTTCCGGTTCCAGTTTCGCGACGCTTCGATGCGGAGAAAGTTTGCCTAGTTAACAGACGACCGACAGGCGTGTTTTGTTTTAATATTTGATCAGAGCATGATCGGGAGGGGCGTATTTGCGCCCAGCGTGAGATGGAAATTGAGTTTTCGCGACGAAGTCGCTGGACGTGATCCGATTTATGTCTTTTTGGAAGGCGGGAAAACCGTTGATCGAGCCGCGAAATATTGTTGACGACACGTCGGTTCGTTGCTAATTGTAGTTTTCGTTGAACGAAGTAAAGCATAAAGTAAATGTTTCGATGCTTGATCATTTAATGCCGGATTCGCGTATGAACGTCCGAAATAACAACTTTTTACGTAGAAAGCGAAAGATGATTGTTTTTACTTGCAAAGAAGAATTTAATTTCCACTATTCAAAACACACGAGACAAATGAATTTAAAAATTGAAACTTAGGAAAGCGATTTTCTCCCTGTTGTCGTTTCGAAAATAAATAGTAACTTTAAAACATCTTTAGACAACTCCAACAAAATGTATCTGTTTAAAAAGAATTAAACTTTATACACGAACGGTACAATGTACATAGTGTCGCATATTTCTGGCTTTGAAACAATTACAAGACTATCACCGATGTCAGATAGATGTTCGATGTACGTGATACATAGTGATTCAGGATAGAGTTGTATTAACCTCTTCAGGTACGATTTTTTTTTTTATATAATCTGTAATGAAAATTTTGGTCTATTTATTATTGACAGTGACTATAATTATAAAAAACTAAACGTCCAGATATGTGGCCAAGGGCGTGAAGAGGTTAAGAATAAACTGTTAGTCCTATTAGAATGATATAATCGAAAATGAACGATCGTTGTTGGAACGTTTCTTGCGCTTTTTCTTAGATTGATTTGATTTATCAAAGCAATGAGAGAGCAAGTCTGGTCGAACCTGAGCGGAAACAGTGTGTCTGATTACAGGTACAAAAGGGGGGTGAATCATCTGACGGAATTCATCGGGGTGGAACCCAGCAAGAAGCGAAAACGACGAACTTCGTTCACTCCGCAGGCTCTGGAAATGCTAAATAATCACTTCGATAGAAATACTCATCCAAACGGTAACGTTTCTTCTTACGTTTACATAACGGCGTGTGCTGCATGGCGACGCGAGCAACCGGCGAACAAAAGTTTTTGCTTCGATCGATTCGATGATACGCTGCTTGTCGAATATAAAGGAAAGAAATTAGCACGGAACGAACATCCGGTTTAAATATATTTAATTCGCGAGCGAACGCGATACTCGAATTAGTTGCAGAACCGGTTGAGTTAAGTTTATCGAATACGTCAAATTAATTCGAGCCTGTACGCGTTTCTTTATTTATGCGATATTATGTTGATAATTTGAACGATCAACCTGCTCTAAAGAATTCAAACAAAAAACAATCGTTTGCATGTACTGTATCACTCTTCGTGAACATCACTGTTCCGATATTTAATGCGAATAGATAGATAAGAGCAATTTTGTACCAAATAGAATAGAATAGGAGATTTGAAGTCATTAATTTTGGTAATTTCGTTTGATTTACAGGTAACGAAATCACGGCTTTAGCGCATCGGCTCGGATACGACAGGGAAGTGATAAGGATTTGGTTCTGCAATAAGAGGCAGTCTCTGAAGAACACCCTGCGAACGTTGTCGAACCAATGAGAAAGGAAGGCTTTAAGAACTCAATCGTACGATGCACGGAAAGATCCCAACGAGATTTAGATTACGATGGACGCGTTTCTTACATCAGTCTTTCCTCGCGGATTATGCCCGTTGAAGGAGCCCGAGTCTCAGTGTCGTATTATTAAAAATGTTACGACGAATCGGCCGCGTACAAGGGAACACTTTAAAAATTCAGGCTTCTCAGCGAGTGCCGGGCTTGAATTTTTAAAAACGCGCACCGACTGGCCGTCGATGTAAAAGATCATTGTGATTTGCAGGCGTATACGAGATCTATCTGTAAATAATTTTAATCTACGAATATGTGATGTACAGGAGTCGAGCGACGGGTATTGATAATTCTGTCTCGTCATCGTGGGCTCGTTCGATGTTTGATCGCATCGAAAATCATCGAGTCCGAACGTTTTATCGACGATAGGTAGCACAGGTTATCGTTTTATCAACGACAGGCTATATAGGTTACCGTTTTACTGACGGTTGATAAAGAACCGACGTTACGACTACGTCCCGACAGACGGTACACGATGCATTACCAGCGGACCGTAAAACAGAACTTTTAATTTCGCCAATTCGCGAAAGTACTCGTTTCGAAAGAGCCTGTCGCGTGTTACCGTTTTGATATTCGACGGGAATTGTCGGTTTTATGAGCCGTGACGCGTGTAACGAAACGTTAATCGGACAGTAATTATCACGCTCGCGCCTCGACTCGCAAACATAGGATAAGTAATTCCGCAAGTAATCGCACAGATAATACTAGTTCGTAAAACAATTGAAAAGCTTCCAGCTACTGAGAATCGTCTGTCAATGGAGACGAAGCACAAACGAGGATCGTACGAAAAGTATGATGATATTGACAGAACGATGCTTTTCGTCCGAGAATGCATCCAGAACTAAGGAATCCACAGGATGGACAGTGGTCCTTTGCCCACGATAAAAAGAACATAGTTGAAGCAACGAGATACAACAGTATCGACGCTATACCATCACGTTCACCATGCCATATACAAGGATACAATTCAGTTGTCCACGAAATAGCAACGGAAATGTTTTACAGTACCGCCGATATCGTTTATGACGATTGTCCAATTTAGTTCTGTTCTTCACCGAAAACAAAAAAAACAAGTTACAAAAAACGACCATTTTCTTACGGGGTTTCGTTAGACTGTTTCAACAATATTGTTCTCTGGGTGTGCTCGTCTGTAAATTACGCGTGTATTTAGAGATCGACCTAACAAAAAGCGAATGGGGGAGAAAAATGGGAACTTGAAATCTGTAGCGAAAGAAAAATTAACGCAATAACGTCTTTGAAAGTATACTGCGATCGATCGTAAGGATCCTCCCGATGCTCCTAAAATTGTATTCGAACCAGAAAGAAAGAGACGTGAAAGACGATCGAGGTATCTGCAGGATAGGGGAAAAAAATGAAACACTAGTCCGTAATAATCTGCCATATACGAGGTATACCTATTAAACATTTACATGCCCGCTGATGATCGAATCGAGATTTTCCAACGTAACGCGTCCCGTCTATCGTGGGGGAGTGTGCAACCGAATTAATTAAAGATTCAATTTTTCCTTTAGCTGGAACCGAACGATTCCGCTTCCAATTAAAGTGGAGATTGAATACCGAGCATTCAGATAGTTCTGAATCGTCTTTGCTTGTTCTTTGGGGACTAATGGGTTGCTTAATGTGGTTTTCATACGCTTCCGTTTCACCACAGTCTGGACAGGATCAATTGCTTGCAAAGGGCTATCCCCACCACGTCGAATGACCGCGCCCTCCGATACCACCTAACCAGCAAACTTATGCTCTATATTTTTCGTTCAGCGGGGCAAGATTCGTAAGGGCGGAAGCGACATTGAGCAACCAGTTGAATTCGACACGTCTATTACGAGGGATTTCATTTGAATCACTGCCTTCTCATGGTAATTTTCGAGGCAAACCGAAATCATCGGTACAAATTGTACGCTATAAATGCGAGTTGGCGCTCGCGTATTGCGTATAACGACCATAACATTAATTCGGTTGGGAACTCGCCGCGCCAGGACGCGGATAAATTCGCGCCTATGAATCGTGCGAACGTTCCGCGGCAACGTTGATCGATTTTATCACGCGATTCGAGGCGTGAATCGAAACGCGCGAAAAGACGCCCGGTGGACGGGACGCGAAACGGCCAGGGACGAGTTCCACAATTCCGCGAACAAATTCCCTATTTGATGATATAATCATGTACTCCCCGGTAATCGATAGTGATAAATAGCGTTTCATTGAATGCGTTCCGCTTATGTGAGAAGTTCTTTCTTTCACGCGTCTAACTGGAAGTAAATAGTCGTTTAAATAGCGCGCCACCGACGTTCTCTCGGACATTTTCCTTCTTGTGTAATAAACGATACTCTAGGCGACACCCATCTTTCATAACGATACGACGATTTCTTCGATATCGAAAACTCGAGTAAATAATTAGCACCTATGACTGTGCGTATAAAACGTAAAAAAAAAAAGAAAAAAAAAACATAACAGTATGTACTATCCGATACTACCCTTCCCATTGTAATGAGCTAAATCATTACGCGATAACTGCAGCCGAGACGGAATCGACTGACCGATCGAAGCCATCGATTCGCGTTTGACGCGTCTCATGGCGGGGGTGAAGCAACCCTCGACGGCCAATCGAGTTCGCCACCGACATTATTAACCACGAGATCCTTACCGAAACGTAGCTAGGAGCGCGAGGGTAGCGTGTACATATTAAGGAGACACCTAGGGAGTGTAATATTAAATAAAAAAAAAAAAAACTACTAATACTTTTAATATCGTATAGCTATGGAATAGCTGAACGACGATTCATGGAAAGAAAATTTACATGCTTAAAAAAAAAAAAAATAAATTTCTAAGGGTAAAGACACGCCGTACTTTAAGGTATATATTTTACTCTTACTGTTACGATACGATACGAGCAAAGTGATCTGTTCCTAACGAAGCACACAAAGAAAGAGATATAAACAAAGCGAACAAACTGAAATGAATTAACAGAACAAAAAGAAAATGTGGATAGATGGAGACACAGTGTTGTATCATACGAGCGAATAAGGTGACACGATTCGAGGGCGGGGGTGGGGTTCGAGGGGAAGGGAAACTATTCAAAATTCAAAATTTTGATCGTCAGGGTCGGGATGCGTACGTTGCGTAAGAGTGAACATGTTTGTACAGAGATATTCCGGTTATTAAATTTTGTTATATGAGAAAAAAAGGGGTGGGGGAAGGGTGAAGAATGGCGCGCGCGGTGGATGCTCGCGAGTGAACAAAAACAAATGACAATGTGAGAGAGAGAGCGAAGCACTGAATAACGAAAAGAGAAAAAAAGTTTACGAATCATGTGTATTTTCTTCGTGAAATTGATATTCAATAGGTCATACGGAAATATAAACATGAGTATTAAAAATCGTGAATTGTATTCGTGAGTGTCATATTTCTAAGGAAGATAGATCCACGGGCGAATGTTTTATAACAGTTTCCGGCCGAATCATTTGTCCAGGCTGTCCAAAATACGTGCGGGAGAGTAAACAAAAAAAAAAAAAAGAAAAGAAAAAGACAAACTATGTTAACGGGACAAGGCGAAGCATTTCTTTTAAAACTGTGGGGAAACCGGATCGACGAAAAACAAAGACGAACCAAGAGGCGGAATTTTCGTTGCTATGCGAAACAAGAGGAAACTGCTTCTGAAACATTGCCCAGCGAAACCAAAGTTCCTACTACGTTTTATAAAGTATATAACTGAACTGCAGAACTTAAATTGTACATAACGAGGGTTAAGCTAGCACACGTTCACAATACAATCAGGCAATCTCGACGACGTGTGATTACGAGATGCAGGGTCAATTGATTCCACGTCGCGATTCGTTCGTGCAGGCATTATCCTGCGAGAAGGATCGATCGTGGCACACGAAAAATAGGAAAACGCCAGTGCGTAATGATCGTTGATTCACCCCAACGCCTTCGATCTTCATGACGGGAGACAATTGATCGTGACAGCGCAATAAACGACGAGCATACGAACACACCGTGAAAAGTGACACGCGTTGATGTTACACGCATACGCCGCATACATACATTACAATTACACACCGATACAGTCGAACGCAATTAAACACATTAAGTATACAATTAAATTAAGCAGCCGTAGCTTTAGCTTGAATGTTAGCACCTAGACAACACGATGTAACATTAAACTACGTATTTAAAAAGAATGGAGATGAAAAATCTTAGCGGTTAAGCGAAAATACCTGTGTAAAATCTAGTAGGTGTCCACAAGAATAAAATAAAAACATATATTGTGGTACAAATCACACAAGATCACATACCTTCAGGTCCTGACCGCTCGTTCCACCGACACTCTCTGTACATAGAAATTTACGTGCATCGCATTTATGTATGATTTCTATGTATAACGGAATTATATATTATTTACACGATTCTGAGTCTACCTTTCTGCAACGATTCATTCGACAAATCGGTCTCTTTTTCGAGAAAATACTCGTACGAATAGGATTTCGAATCGTCTCGCGTATCTTTCAACGCTACACGAGATCATGTATTTCTTTGCGTATTATGAAAATCGTACACGTTTAAAAAAAATATACATATGCTTAAGAATCACTGCACTCGATTTATATTGCCGCGTAAGAGATCATACAATCGTTTCCATGGAATGCACGAGACACGAAAGCAACGTTCGACAGAATTCCCGTCGCCTCAAAGTTTCGTCGTGTCGTTTGATTCGCCGTTGGTGACCAGCTCGAAATCGGGCTTCGATGCTGTGACCCTTCTATCGGCTTTCCCGGACCACTCGATTAGACCGTAGCCGACCATTCCGAGGCAGAGGATCCCTATCAGAACGTAGAGCTTCATATGTGTACAAAGGTAGGGACTATACGCGTACGTGATTACGGAACCAGTGGATTCCCACAGTCGAAAGTTCGAGTAGGCTGCCTCCTCTTTGCCTGGGAATAGTATTCCGGACAGAGCTGCAAGGTTAACACGAAACCGGCAATTAGAATAAACCGTAAGTTTCGTTGGACAATAAGAAATAATCGTTTTGTAGATGGAAGGGCGTATCAAGATTCTAGTAACGTTTAGGTAATCCTAATTAAAATAACCCCGTGAATCAACGATCATTCGACTGTTCAAGGGGAAATAAAGTGACCCTGATTATCTAAAGATGATACATTTCAACTCTAACTCGTTTCTTCTTTCCCCTACTTCTACGAACTGCCCTTTTATTACCTTCTGTCTAATGTAATACTTGTAATTTAGAAATTTACGCAAACGAAGTCCCCAACAGAAATAATATACAGTAGAAAGTGAAATTGAGGAAAGTTTACTTATACCACTGTCGATACTACATCCCTATGAGATCTTCTCTACCAATAAACAGTAACACCATAGAAAGTTTTTCCCGACAAGCAGTAAAAACGGTGCTACTTTTTTTTACCGTGGCATAGATGCAATAGTTACATTAGTTACATTGGATGTAAAGTCTACTTGTGTACTTCGTCTATTGATCTATCATTCGATGCATTTTTGTGTCACTATCTGCGTTATCGCTTAGAGTTTGACTTCTGTCCTTATAACGTTTGGAATTAAGATTAAATATTGAAAGGGATAATTATTATTTTGAAGCAAAGTCATCACTATTTTTATACGCTGGTTCGATTGGTTATCTACTATTGAAATAAAATGTAGTCCATCTCTTTACGATAGGGCCTGATTTTTAAGTTATTTTGATGTCAACTAAACCTCCATGGTACCCAATTATCAAACATTTTGTTCTCTCACCATAATCGATATCGAGATCGAGCAAATTTTATTTGGCATTTGTGAACAAAATTTGCCCATTGAACAAAACTATGACACGAAATCCCATTAAACTATAGGTCTATCCTCTTTATTATCTGTGATCGTGGATGGAATTTATTTCGTTGTCCAAACATTGGTAGAACAGGCAGTATTCGTATCAACAGTGGCTCAATTATCGACCGTCACGTCGTTAAAAAATTTTAATATTAAGTCAGTCTACAAACGTTGCTTCAAAATAAATGAAATAAATCTAATCGTTTAGAGTTCTGATCGCTTGCGATAAATACCATTAACTTGGACCAGCCACATGGCGTCGCAGAGGCCCCATAAGCCGGACATCAGGAAGAACATGGAGCTCTGCTCGGGGACTGGTTTCCAGCGCAACAGAAAAACGAAGATTCCCATGTGAAGGCAGAAGGCGAATATCATTAAAGGCTTTCGTCCCGTCAGCTTCATCACAGATCCCGCGCCCAGTGCAGCTATAGCGTTCGTCACACCGAAACAGATCATCACGAAACCGATGTTGCTGATTCCCCATGCGCAAGACACAAACGACTGAAAGGAACCGGTCGTATACATAGTAAAGTAAATCGTGGAAACGATAAAAGTAGAAACGAATCTACGTACTGCATTATAGTCGGCGAACAAGAACGCTTGTTCTGCTCCGATGAAGATTATTATAGGCAGAATGAGGAGCTGACTCTTCTCCTTCAGCAGTTTCAATGTCACGGCCAGTAACTTTACTCCGGACAAACCTGTCCCTGAACCGGATCTGCCTTTGTTGTACCTGTCGGTGTCATAAGAGTATGATATCGAGTCAAACATTACCAGAAGATTACTAGACAGAGAATTTTTTTGAAACATCGTAAGTCATTTCAGTAAAGGTTAAGGTCTTCGAGCTATTGCTCAGTTTTTACCAGCGATCGTGTATCTGAAGGCCAGGATTGTCAAAAACGGTTGAACAGTTGTGATGGATGATTTTCCAGAAAAAGGTAGTAACACGATAAATGATTCCAATATTTTTTCTAGACAGCGTTATCCTCGGGTCTGTACCATAAACTACGATTTACGGGTCTTTCCAGAGGTCTTAACATAATATCAAATCTGACGCGAATCGCAGAGGATAAATGTCATTTATCCCGAGATAGCGAGAATGTTGTAATCCGTGGACGATTTATGTTGGAATGCGTTTTGCTTCGGTTGCAAATCCATTGGAAGCACCGAATTCCAAACTTCCCCAGATACTCATATATCTCAACTTAGCCGATTGACGATGAATATATTCTGCTTTTCCTTTTTCTTTCCAATATAAAAGCCCGGCTTGTATTTACCCGCGCATTCCAGTACACTGAAATTTCATACGCGACGCGGCTATCGGTTTCCAATACTTCTCTGATGAGACTGATTCTCATAACACGGATTTTTCAGGGGACCAGATGTCGAACGATACAAACGCAACCATTCTTCTCGAGCGACGTGTGCGTGCTCTTAACACGACATTGCGATGAATGAATCGAATCTGCGGTAAAATATGGCACAGTTTTCAATATCTGTCGATCTAGCCGAAACCGATGGAATCTGATTTCGAAACAACAAAGGGACTGTACGAGGTGGGCCAGAATTTTTCCAACGGTGTCAGGCTCGAATCGATGTCAACAAACTGTAAAACATTAGTTACAAATGGTCAGGGCAGATTCTTAACAAATTCCAATAATCGTTAGAATTTCTCGGATTTTCGAAGCACTTGATAAGTTCACGTCTCTTTTACAATTGTTCTTTGGCTGATGTTCTATAGTTGTTTTATAGCGTAGAAATTGTCCAAGTTACAGATCCTCGTTATTAGATCCCCACATAGCACAAGACACTGCAGGAATATTGCAGGGGATATTTTTGTTTCCTTTCCAGCGGGAATATTTGAAATAGTTTATGAAGTATTTCTAACATGTGGCTGTAACGTTACTACAGTTTGCCTACGCTCGGCTTTGCGCGAGTTTCGGCAACATTTCCGTAACGTTTCAGCAATATTGTCTGAAACGTTACGGAATTCCATTTATACATTACCAATTCATGCCATACACGATACAACGTATGTACTTTGCAATCTACATCAGAGGCGTAATAACGTCAGGAAACGTACCGGATTAGTTCGGCGGGTTTCTTCGTGATAATTTATTAGCAATCTTACGAGCAATTGGAACGTAATTAAATACGAATCGCGATATAAATAATTATTGTATTATACCGAAAGGGGTATGAAGACTATATGAATTTTAAATATACAATCGCGGGAATGCAATAAACGTGCTTAACTTAATTAATAAATTGGATGGTTACCTCGTTAAAGAATCGACCCCGAACGCGACGATCAAGGAAGCCACGATCATGCAGACCAAATAAATCCCGGAAATCAGATAAATCCTTTCCTCCGGCGGTCGTTCTATTTTCGGGGCCTCAGCGTCGCCGGAAGTCGCTCCGCAGAAGTTAGCACCGCACGCTTCCGCCACGATGCTGTTGTTTAGCATCGTGGTGTTCGCAGGCACCGCGTCGATCCCATAGGAAAGCACTGCAAACGCGAATCAGAATTTAATTTGAAATAAAAAACGAATCTGTTTCTAAAAAATTATGAAATGTCACGCAAGATATTGATTTTAAAAAAAATTAAACCGTAGAAGAATGGATACTATCGAACCAGTCAATTTATTTCCCCGGCGTTTCCTATTCGCAGACCTATTCTCTTCATCGATAAATCACGATTTACGTAAAGTCCCGCTGGTTAATTTATGCTTCTCTCCGAAGGTTCGTGTAAAACAAATACCGTATAATTGACATGTCGGTACAAAGTGTGTCGTAAGATGCATCCGTTGTCCGATCGACGGTCCAGGATCGATCCTCACCCTCCGTCATCCAGGATGTTGCGCGAGGGATCCGCTTCCGCCTTATTTTTCCACGGAATCGACGTCTGCGGACTGTTCGATGAGGGTTGGCTCTCCTAACGTTCACTTCTCTATCCCCGTCGCTGTTATGGCAGTTCGACCATCCTCGAATCCTGTCCTTCGACCGACACACATCCTGTGGCTCATTATTGCCAGCCAGCCGTTTTTTGATGAAGGCCAATCCGACCCTCCGTTGCCACGAATCCGCGTGCTTTAATCCGAGGGAGCTCTTATCTTTCGCGCTCACGTTCCTCCCGCTTTTTCCAATGTATACTTTTCCGCGTGAACAGAGCGTTATATAGACGGTTGATGACGATGACTGTAGATACGGATCTTCCGGGGTAGGCGAGTATACAGGATGGTGGCAGCGTAGTCACCTACTTGGGGAGCACTCGAGCGGTATGTAAAGCGATCTTGACGGTAAAAACTGTCGCCAAATGTGCTCGTCGACGCTCATTACAGGACTTAAAACGCTCCCTGAATCCACCCTCTTGGCCCTCAGTGTGTTCGTATCAAAGTGTACGCAAGCATTCTCGATCTCTCGACTCTTGACATGCAAACGGGGCCCATCGTCTTCGTCTCTAGCGCTTTGTGACTTTCGTGGATATCGAAACATGTAGCAGCCACTTAATTCCTCTTTACAGGCGACAGGAATTTTCACTGAGGAACTATAAAAATTCGTCCACCAGTCGAAACTTTGAAGAAAATTTTCGTTTTCTGTTTCCTTGGTCTTCAATATGAAAATACGCGAACGGTTCCTTTAACTGAGCGTTTTAGGTCACATGCACCTTGTTGGTTATTAGTGACCACAATTGGGTTACCTAGTGGAACTGATCATATTTAGAGCAATTGGTATACTTTAATGTCTTTTAATAAGTTTAAAACTTTTTTGCATGAGTCTATTTCTCGTAGGATCGTCAGTGAATTTTGTAGCTTATGTTGAATCCTCTTCATATTGTATTTAGGGCAAATTGTCAAGATGTGTTCAATAGTATTTTGTACGTTACAGGTGTCGCAGGAATTTGGTTCGGTTTTTGTGATATGGTATGAGTGTGTCCAGCTTGAGTGCCCTATTCTTAATCGGGTTGTTGTCACTTGATCTTTTCTATTTAGTGGTAGTGCCGGATTGAAGTCATATATATTGTTTCGAACTTTGTGTAGCTTAGTTGGTCTGCTATTTCTACATTCTTCATTCCACACTTCCGTTAGTGCCTTGGTGCAATACTTTTGGAGGTCTTGATGAGTTGCCTGCTTATATTTCATTATAGCTGTACTGGAGCTAGCCAGTTTTGCTGCTGTATCGGCCTTTTCATTGCCTTCAATACCAATATGGGCGGGGATCCAGGAATATAAAACTTCTCTTTTGTCTCGCTTAAGGGTTTCATTTAATTCAATAATGTTTTGGATTACTGAGTTATTTGTTTCTCAATTTTGTAGAGCGAGTACGGTGCTTTTAGAATCAGTTCCTTTAACTTTGTTTACAATACTTGAGTTTATAATTATTCACAGTATGTATCGAGGAACATATATCGAATATTATCAGCAATATTTGTTTCAACAAAATTCTAGGGATAGAGAATAAAATAAGAAATGGATCGATCGAATTCCTGCACGGAAATCTCGAGCCATAGACTTTCATTCTTTAGGATCGAAGTGGCCAGTTCGCCAACAAAAGTTTACGTTTCTCGTGCTCTTAAACTCAATATTCCAAACGCTTGTCGCCTACGTACTCCGGGTTGTCATTCGTTGTTTAGTGGGGCGAAACTGGAAATTCATTTCTAAAGATTCAATATTCTCCCTTTTTCACTTACTCGGTCGAAAACGGGCGTGTCGTAAACTGTGAAGTTTCCAAAGGGCATAACTGAGTTTCGTAAAAGTTTCCAATATCTACGGGGTTCTCCTTTTGGCAAAAATTGCCACGAGAATTTGTAGACGCCAGTAATTCCCGAACGTTAAGAAAATGGCGGATCCTATGTCATCAATACAATCGAATCCATTCCTGTTCTTCTTTACAATTGTCACAGGAGGAATTCGTCGTGTGTCTCTTTAACAATTTCATTACCACCATTAATTTGAGAAATCGCCCACCATATTATATTTTCTAATAATATATTTTACGAGAGCAGATGAATATTTTGATAGATAATACTTCTTTTATTTACACGAACATAAAGTATGGTTGAAACAACGTCTAAGGCTGGGGAATGACAGAAAAATAAAATTATCAGCTTCTCAATATTAATGTCGAAGCAAGCATTTATCTACAGATGTATTTTTAAATGCTAAAAATGTTATGAACATAAATGTTGGTGGAGCTCCTTTAAACCCCCCTGAGATTAAACAAATTTTTTAAAATAGCACCGATCTTATCGTTTATGGAAATTAAATCGTTTATCGAAAAGACATGGTCGTGATAAAATCAGTTTCGATGAATCTGTCGACGGTCTGGCTGTAGCAATTAATGGAGCAGTAATTCGAGACACGAAACGCTGGTGTATTATCAACGATATCCGTCCTCGTAGCAAATCTAATTGCCCCCGACATGGAGAATCGTTAACTCGATTTGTATTGTGCACGCAAACTACGGGGCGACTTTAATCAGGAAACGGGGAATACGCGAAAAGCTCGAAACTTTTTAAGTCGCCTGGAGCACGTTCGCGATTTTGTTCCCCCAATCACAGTCTTTGCTTTTCTACTTAGAGTGACAATGCTCGGTGCCCTACGATTCAGCGTTTCGTCGTATCAGGGAAACGTTAAAAGTTTCAAGTCCATGGATCCCGGGGATCGACTTGGAAGCTTCATGAATAAACTCGGGCATCCCGTGAGACTGGACCACGAGTACACCAATACTGAGTTGTTGAAAGAACCTTTTGAACCTGGGTCGCGATACCCTCCGCTACTTTTACTTCAGTCTCTCGTTTCACGATTATCGGACATCGAAGTTCGTTCGTGGAGAGCCCGAGACAGAGCTTTATACGGAAAGAGTATATATGGTAATTGGCAATCCTGTAATTCAATTATTGTATTTTGAGTGCAAGAGTTGCAATACGTCCAAATCTATTGGAAATTTTTTAAATAACTTAAGTCTCGAGGGATTAATATTTCCTACCGGATCGAATCATCCAGCGAAGAATTGTCGGGCATATTTCCCAATTAAAATTAGTTTCGAAGTTTTTAACACTATTTCTACCAAAAGAATAATTCACCGGATTTTAATACAACTTCCAGACAAAGATGATCTTCTCCCGCCTTTTCGAGACAAGTGCTACACTGTGCAACTTTATTATTACATTTCCGAATAAAATCCGAGCGGATTACTTGACCGGGTCCCAATTAGAGAGAAGTCGGAACCGATCCCAATTAGAATCCGGAGATTTTTCCATACGGATGACGATGCAACCAGCAAGGTGGTTTTTTGTTTAATTTTCGTAGAGGAGCTTTCGTTCTCGATCCCGATCGCCAAAGAGCGAATCTCTTGATCGAGCAGCCGGGCATTGGAGGAGCACGCTGCTGGGGATCTGTCGGAATCGTCTCTCGAGTAAACGGATTATTTGTTAGGCGAGCGACCCGGTAACCGAGGCGAAAACCGGGCTTCGAACCACCGTTGTACCGCGGGAGAGTATCGAGACCGCAGAGCGATTAGCGACGGCGGTTTAATTGCGGTGCGTAGCGAATATCGCGGAAACCGGTACCGGTGTCGCTCGAAGGCGGGGATTATCGACAAACGCGAATGCCGGGCGTTACTTGATAAACATTTCGAAAAAGCATAAAACTAATGATTCTTAAAATGATCCCCAGACGTGATTCGTAAATTGAACATTTCTATCTCAACCGAGGCTCAATGATATCGTCTAAACACCAACTGGTGTCGAAATTCGCCTCTATTGCAGGAAAAATGAACACGCCAAGGAGCGATGTTCATTTTAAGAATCATTACTACACTGCGGATGTTTATGTCAATAAAATATGTCAAAATATGTAAATGACATATGTCAAATAATATGCTAAAATATACAGGAATATGCAAAATATACTCGAAGTATGTTCAAATAATTTTATTACATAAATATAATAATAATCAATTATAATTTAAATTACGATATGTTACGAGTATTTTTCCAATATTGTCAAGAGGTAGTTGATGACGTTTATCGCTTAACACTAAACTTACCGCGACCGGTCAAATGACCGTTTTTAAAATTTTGTTTAGAATTCCTAACACACAATATTATTTTAGCGCCACACTACAATGAATTTTACAATATTCACTTCTATTCTTATTGTTTGTTTTCTGAGAAAAATATATGGACCCTCTTGTCTATCACGACCAGTCTGATTGGTTGCATGATTTATATTTTTTTGTGAAAAACTGAACAAAATTTGGTATCAAATTCTAGTTAGCTTCTGACGTAAATAGGAAATATGTAACAAAGGTGAAAGGAGAGAATCTTCAGTTTCCACTGTCTTAGAACAGTCTAACAACGCGTATCAAAATAGTTAAACTTTAGAAGTGTGCAGTTCCGAAGCTATTAGTGTTTTCTCCATAACTGAGCCATCGTTGGAAGCGGCAAACCTTCCTCTTTAAAATGGTTTTTGGTTTTTGTCGATCCGACCTTGCGTTTTCGAGATATCGTAATTTATGTAAAGGAGTAATTTTTTTAATTCGACTATCTCTGTCTTCGTCTGACGCGTCTTGCAGGGCTTCTTTGTTTCGTACGTGACTCGTGACCGAGTGACCGAGTGACCTAGTTACTACGAGCACGTGAGGTCAACGACCTTGACGAAGCCATAGTAAGAAAGTAAACAAACGCTTCGAACCCTTATATCTCCGGAACTAGCCACCGCATCGACTTGAAATTAAAATCGCTATATCTTTGGAACTAATAAAGCTATCGACTTGTTCAAACGCTCATTTTAAAGAGCATTTCAGCCTCTATCCAATGTCTATACCAGCTACCATAATTTTTGCTGTCTTCTATGTTTAATTTCACATTTACTTTGACGCCACATACCCAAAGTAATTTCAGCAATTCCTACTGATCGTACCACTAGTGTATGATAAAACTGGATCACAAATTGTTTGTTTAATTGAAAATGAATTTAAATTTCACTTTTTCGTAAATAATCGTTTTTTCTAGAACCAACTACGGTATCTACTTGAAACAAAATTCGTTTTCAAGGGCGTTTTATCTTCTATCCGATGAAAATTAATTTTATGAAAAGAAATGCAATAAATATATGACATATGTTTTTATAAAAGATATGTAAAACATATACCATATGCAAAATATGCAAAATAAAAAATATATTTTCAAGAGCCTCTAGTGACGAGACAAACTTCTATTTAGGTTTCACTCTTTTATCTGTTTCCTAGGAATATATGCATTTGTATAAACATCCGCAGTCTAATCATTACTATAGTTATTCATCTATTCGTCAGTACTCCCCTGCGTTGTAGATTTTATAATACGGAATACATAGACTCACTCATATCCAATAACTATTTTTTTCAAAAGTACGCGGAGTTAAAAACAGTAGAGAGCTTCGGGCTGCCTCGTTTTATGGCACTTAGTTGCCTTCGACGCCGTTTAATCGTTCCCTCCGACGACAGAGACTGAGCAACGCTTGCAAATTTGCAGCGAAACGCTCGACATTGTTTCTATTCCGGCAAATTGCATCGCAATCAAAGCCTTTATATCCGAAACTGAGTGGAGATTTAGCAGAGATACTCGGAAACGTACATACTATACCTACTTTAAAGGCAGAGTGCTGAAAGGACTGTTACTGCTTTCTTGTCAAAGGACTTTCCCCCGCACCGTAGAAGCAACGTGTAATTAAATTGACCCCGTTGAACTTACTAATAACTTCCACCGATTCTAATAAAATTGTTTGACTAGAAACTCGTTGCCTTTAGAGACTTTGCTTCTGCAGCAGCTGCGTTGCGTTACGGTAATAGCATAGAAATACTTGGGGCGATTTAATTTCCACGAAAACCTACCGAAAGCATCTTATTACGAGTCACGTTTGAATGGGGAAATTTTTTTGTTTTTTACTTTCATCGCAAGGAAATCGAGATCAAAGCAAAAAAGTGTGTGTGAATCTAGGTAGTTTTTTAAATGCAAGGATATTAGAAGCCAGAGAAAAATGTTTTACTTACTAGATTTCAAGAAATGCTTGCTATATGAATTGGGAAAAGTACAATTTCTAGATTTAGAAGTGCTCACCGTAGAAAGTTAACAAAAAGTTAACATTAATAATTTAGTCTCAGAATCTTGAATTTATTTTTTGCCATGAGCTCAGTACTTACGCGAAGTTGCTTATTCGTAAAAAGGAAGGTGTGTGAACGTACATACCTGCCGAAGATATAAGATTCCCCCAGACTTGCGCCATTTGGTAGAACATGAAGAACACCCCAAAAAATCTCGTGACGAGGACGTCCACGGCTACGTCCGAGAGGGTGGAATATGCTTCCGCTGCGATTGTCAAGTAGGTGCACTTGGCGCACCAAAGAGGACCCGCACCAATGCCGACCAATAATCCAGCCGGTATCATGGTGTAGAATTTTGGGTAAAACTGAGCGGCCATGAAAGGCACATAAGTCAAAATGGACAAGGATATCGTCCATTTACAACCCAGCCAGCTGCAAGGACAAGATAAGACACTTTTTACGGTTGAAACTTCATTCATTGGGCAAATTTCTCTTGTACTCTTAGGCGGTACCTCAACAATTTGCCAAAAAATCAAACTTTTCATCTCATACTCGTGGGGAACAGAAAATTAACCCCTTGACGTAACATTTCATGTCATTTTGTAAACGTATACTATTCAATTTTGTTTAAATTTGTTCGTACAAGGAATGGCCAGGAAAAAGAATAGATTTGTTTTACGAATACCTCGTGAATGTAAAAATCTGTTGGTTTTAATATACAAGATTTGATGGCGGGTGAGTAGTCCCATGATTGTGAAAATTAATATGAAGAACTTGTCATTGTATGGTAAGGGGTTAACATTGGAATTTATATGATTAATTTATGGTTGACAGACTTTGCGGGGAAGTTATTCGTAAGGATAGATTGTAAGAAATATCTGTTTAGGATTAAGTTACAAGACTCTCAGGCACGATGGGTTTTTTTGTACATTCAGAGAAATGGTCGCTGATACGTCGTCGAAGGGTCATGAAATAATTTACGTTGGGAATGTTTACAAGCGGCGTAGATAGGTATACTAGGTATTCGTGGAATACGCTGGGGTCGTATTGAACGTGGACCCAGGGTTTTGGAATTGTTTTTGAAACGAATGAAATCAGTCTTGTCTAAGCAAGGATAGTGGAAAGACGTGAGAAGGACTTTGCGCGAAACATTCGAATGGACCCTTGAATTTGTCGACGTATTTCGGTGTTCTGGCGTGTTCGCGTCGGGAAAACGAAGTGAATTTGTGTATTATGAACGGGCTGCGGATATTTATGCATTTATGGAAGATTTAAATTTTCAAAAAGCTACAGAATGCACTTAATATGCAAAAATATAAGAAATACTTGAATAAGATACGAATTATTCTATTTAGAGGCTGAGACAACCTTCTACAAAGAGAGGCAACTGTCGTTTCATTAATTCTATTAATAAAAGTATGAATTTGCATAAAGGTCTAATTAATGGATGTAAGTGGTGCTGATGCTCATCCTCCGAAATACATACAATGGTAAATCTCACAAGAGACGTAAGTACGAAATTTTATTTTTTTAACACCAGAACTACCAAAGTGGTTAAAATAACCCATTCGTAATTTCTGATAAAAATTGTAAAAAATATACTCGTCTGAATTTTTGAAAAATCGTGATTTTCTATGAGAGAATGAATAAAGATTTATTTTCATTGCATCACAGATTTCTTCACGTATCTATCGTTTTAACTGTCGGTAGTTCTAGTGTTAATACACAACAAATCGAATTTTTAATTCCTGTTGGAGTTAATTCTTTTTGTATTACGAGTTCGTTATGTTACCTTAATTTGCTATTGTTAGAACGTCATTAATATAAATCAACCTCGACATTCGAACAGAATTAATTATTAAGCAGCTGCGGATCAAATCACCAAATGGTGTCTCTGTGATTAATGCAATGCTAATAATTTATGATCATACGGTCTATAATGAACGCTCTCGTTTTTGTTTGACGATCCGTTTTTTTAGAGAACGGAGACAACAAAGCTCCCCTCTTACAAATTATAATTTAAATAATCTATTTTATTAATAAATTCCGAGATATTTGAGTTCAGCGAAGGAACATGTGTAACACTGTGACATTTCGTGTTCTACTTAGCACAAAGTTTATTTCTGAAGAAGTGATAAGAACTCAATTTCTAGAAGTTTATTTGCACTCCGTATTGAATTTCTATTAATAATACTGAACTTAAATAAATAAGATTCTCAATCCTCGGAATAGTTCCATTTCGATATATCGTTGATCGAGTAAATTCTATATTTAATATTCTCAGAATAAAACGCGAACTTATACGATCCATCTTAAAAGTTTCGCGAACTTAAATTGTATCGAAACTTTTCCACGAAATAATAATAACTTTTATTTCCAATTATTGAGGATACGTCACTTCTAAAGAAATACACGTTTTACAACGTCTGCGAGAGCTCTTAAAACACCTTTGATATGTCTATTTCAGGATGACATAAAAGGGAAACGGTCGTAGCCTTTTGAAGGTCCAATATTGTATGAAACTGCTATCCTTGCAATTTAAAAAATAAAAAAAATAGTAGCACGGAGTCAAATCTGGCTACTGTCATAATAAACTAAGCGCCAACGACTTTCAAAGCCAAAAAATAGCACACGCTGTTGCATCGGTTATCCGGCTTTGGCCTGCGATGCAATATGGCGGTCTGAAGTAATCGATGATTCCGTGTCAAGGCGAGAATTTCACGGAAAACAAAATTCAATAACAAAGATTACCGCCAGTGTCTCTGTCTGGTTTTTTTTCAAAAAGCCGCTGGCGCTCGTTTCTTTCCACGTTCTGTAGTAAATTTCTTTCAACAGATTGTCGAGGTTTAACGGCGTTTAAATGGAATTAAAAATGGAAAAGGAAGCACGCATAGAACGAGCGACGCTCTACGGTTTCTCTTCTCCCGACACTTTCTCTTTACTTGTTAAAAGATACAAAAGGTGAATGCTCTCCAACTACTTGACCCTTTTGTACTAAACAGGTCACGTGTACTTGAATATGGCACCGCGAAGGGAGGCGGAAAGACGCTTTTACATTTCGCGCCGCGTTTTAAATACGATAGAACGTAATAGCTTAATACGCGGCATCCCGCGTTGAGATAAAATTATCGCGAACGCGGCAAATTTTAAGCTCACAGCGGGGGAAAAAGCTCGACAAACAATAGACTTGTTCACAAAAGACAGACCTTCGCAGGCTATTCAGAAACGCGCCCTCTTTTATATTATTACACTGTTCCGGTTTACAAAAAAAGGTTGCATTGTTCGATAAAAATTGGTTTTCCGGCAAAATTCTCCAACGAATATTAGGAATAATGCACGCGATAATAACAATAAAAGGAACGGAGCAGAGACACCGGGTGATTTTGAAATAATCGTTTTCGTTGTGACGTTAATCGTTTGGACGATTTACCTTATGATCAAAGTCGGTAGGAAGATGTTGCTGAAGATCAGGCTACCGTAGATCGAGGCGAGGGTGAAGGTACCCAGCGATTGGTCCGCGTTGATCGAGCTCTGCAGATTGGTGGCGCCCATGAACGCCGTGAAATTCACCATAAACGCTAGCCCGATCACCAAAATGTTCCTCCAGATCCGCCATCGTTCGGACGGCTCGTAAATGGCCCTCTCGTTTCGCACTTTCACGAATTGTCCCGCGGTGTCTGTTTTCTCGAGCGCCATGACACGATCGAATTAATCTCGTCACGAATTAAAATCGTCGCCAGCTGTCAGGATATATTACGTTCGTAGATCGCGTGTTCTGCGTGTCGCCAACGACGGTCGATGCATGAAAACGAGCCTTTCGAAAGCAGATTTCACGCGAGAGGAACGAGGAGGGTCCCGCGGTGCATCGTAAAATATGTTGGCCGCTCGTTTGAAATATTGCCACGATATCAACGACCGAGGATGAGTGGTCCGCTTATCAATGGCTCCTCAGCCTTTCGTCAGAGTTCGAGGGACATCGAGGGAACCTGGGAACGAACGTCAAGCTGGTTGCATAATTGTAAACAGTTATTTTGAAACAGAATATTTATGACACTATTTATCCTTTATAATATCTGATTCGTGATACAAATTATGGCCTCAAAATGACAAAAACTAATTGCATTCTCTATGTATCGCTTAATATTTGATGGTTTTCTAATGGGATTAATATTTGATACTTTCTACACGTGGTTACGTCGTCATTTAGACCATCGATCAAGGCTGATTGGTCGTTTTTAAATTACATTCTAAGGCGAGAATTCTACGATGCATCTTTCTCCAACACGAGCTTAGAACGGAAACTTAAACAAAGAGGGGCACAGGAATTTCTAATTTTTACATTCTACTTTCAATTTTCTTGCTTCGTTACCAGCTCTGTAGTAAGAACGTTTTAATGTACTTAAGTAACGTGTAGAGTATATATTTAAAGTTATTATCATCATTTTATTTCCACGAAGTTTCATTAAGTAAACTGAGACCAATCTCGCGAGATTTGAAAAGGAAAATCATGGAATGCGTAGAATAAATAACTGTAATAGCGACAAGAAAAAATATAGAGAATTGTCTGAAAGAGCACACGAAGGTTGGAAAGAATTTACCGAAAGTATTGATTAAAGTTCACGTACAAATAATTCAAACTCGATTCCACTTTTTATCTTTTTTTTTCTTGTACATCGGTTAAGTAATCGTTTACCTGATATCTATCAATCCGTTAATTTTATTGTCTCAATTTATACAATCTTATCTGGCCTCGTAATATCCCGATAAAATAAAGAAACGCAAAAATCGTAATCGTATCCATGGCACAGTATTTTTGTTCCCGCTTTATTGGCGCAAAAGTCTTTTTGCTTTGCCGATGGCAAATTGTCCAAACATTGGCTAACACGCTTAATTTGCTGCTGTAATTCGTTTACGTTCACTCGTCGCGGTGTTGGGACACCGTGATAACGATGTACCGCCGATATCTAGGACATCGATTAATATCACAGTCGAGTTAAAGTTAATTGGCTCTTCAATGTCAATAAGAGGGTTATCCCCACTGTATAATTTGACTGGTACATCACGCTCGCGCAAATCCACTGCCGGATGCGCTTCTCGAGCAGAGAAACAAGATCCTAATTCCTATCTAGCAGACCGTGAAATAATGCGTTTGATGTGATTCGTAATAGGAAAATGATTTTCAATAACCTACAAAACTTCTGTAAAATAGAAATTCTATCGAAATATATTAAGACAAATGTCACGTCTTCTCTGTACGTTTAATTAAGGTGCATAATTGGACCGTTTATTTTGAAAGTGGTGCAAGTCCATTTTCTCTTGTTTCGAGAAAATTAAAGGTTAACATATCTGTTAATTAAAAAATTTAGGCAAATTATATGAAGTCTGGCAATGTTTCTACTGTTTCATCAATATGTAATTTCGTTATACAAATTTGTTTTAGGCGTATTTTACTAAAATGATGTATAGTTACGGGCTGCAAATGGACTTGCACCACTTTCAAAATTAGACAATTGTAAAGGTCGTTTAATTTCAATTTTGAAAAATCAAATATCACTTAAAATATACTTCATATTAATCCAATTTTGTTTTCAAATAATGACACGACATAAAATAGAAGTAGTATTTTCAATTTTAGACGCTAATTACATTGATAAAATTACAAGATATTGATAGTATTTACTTATGCTCTGCATGTGGCAGTGAAATATGCATTTCGAAATATGCATGATGCACCGGAGGTATATAAGGTAATAACTGTTTGATGTCTTTATATTTTTCATGAGTTATAGGCCTGGCATCATGGTACAAAGGCGCCAGGGCGATTTTTTCAAATTTTAGCGGTCTTCCATGACGTGTAGGTAATAAATTTGTAGTTTTAAATTCTTTGTCCTTCATCGATGTTTTATATAAAATAGTGTATGGTGCACTTTTGAGAAATCTCATCCAACATATTTGCAACCAATTTACCTGTTCTTCATTAGTGTTTTTTCTTATCTGTTTTTTAATCGCATTTTGAAGATTTTTTATTGAAACGAAATTCTCTCGTTTCATTTCATGTAACATGAATTTATCATGTTTTCTACATTGTGTTATCACATCATAATAACCATCGGCAACCATCTGCTAAGCCACTTACCTCTGTCAATTGGACTTACACCATTTTCATAATCGATGATTATGCAATTTCATTTACCAACCAATTTTAAATTGTACAAAACATGGGAATTTTTTAAGAAATTAAACACGGACTAGTTATACTTAAAAAATTTACATTAAATTAAGCATGAATTACGTGATATCTCATTTTTTTCAAAAATGGACTTACACCACTTTCAAAATAAACGGTCCAATTGTTGAAACCACGAAGGTGTCAGAATATTTTTGAGAAACGCTGTACCTCGAGGCAGAGAGCTTTCCCCAGATTACTACCGAAACATAATTTTGATTTCACGAAGATCTCAATTTCTCCAATTACCCATTAATATCGGGGAACTTTTCCGGGCGTTCTAATTCAATTACGAACGAGCGGGAAAGTACAAAGACTGTGTCGACAAACCGTAATATGATTAATGGTTGCCTCGACGCAGCAATCGAAGTCGGAAGCGCGTCTGCATTTATCATCCACTAATTTGTCCGGTCGTCGCGGTGAACCAATCGTCCTTTGCCAAGGTACGGTTTGATGAGCAATAATTTTCTTAACGTCGCGGTGCGTGCCATTAATGCCACGTTCGATGGATTCGGCCTACGGACAACTGGTCTGTTTACGTTCGTCGACAGGACAAACGCTCTATAGCCTCGACTATATTCGAGGACGTTCGGTGTGAATGGCGCGTATGTAAATTTATCTTGGTGAATGACCGAGCTGGTACATTTTACCGCGAATCAGCGTCACGCTACATCATCGTCGCGACGCGTTACGACGCTGGCGAACGGCGACGCCATTTATGATCCAATCGGGGCATTCCGTAAGTTAGCATTTGGATCACACGTGCCATTTACTTTGACCCCTCATATTTTATTACTAAATTCGTTGTCAATATCTTGCTTCGATCGTACAGATTTTTGTCTACGTTGGATTAAAAAGAGCACCCTTGGAAGATGAATATCGATACAGAGTTCAAATTGCATTGTAATAGTGTTAATGGCAAGAATTGCATTAAAATATTTAATAGAAATTGAGATATGTTAGTTTCACTTAGAATGATTGTTGGAAATACATCGTAGAGCAAGGGCTGTTCAGAGAATAGTAATTTTATTCGTAAAGAATTGTAAACTTTAAATGGGACATACTCTCCAAACATTTCATCAAGGGGTCGCCATTTACTTTTAGACCACAAAAGAAGAGAGAACCAGTAATAAAGACGACACGAAGAAAAAAGAATGGATAACGAGTGCGACGAGACTGTGGTATAGTAAGAAAGTAAATAATATTATCGTCGCTGATAAAGTAACGTTACTGACCCGCACTTTTTTGCAGAGTCCGTCCAAGAATCTGTCGACTCTTTGATACGGGTCTTTCTCGGTTGATTGATAAGAGAAATCGCAAAAGAAATGTTAAAAGCAACGGTACGCTGATAGACGTTGAAAAATGTACGACCGGAAGGAGAGTAAAATTTCGTTAACTTGAGCGAAATAACAAACAGGGTTCCCCGAAATTATCGTATAGGTATAAATTTATTTCTGCACGATAGCAGACGGTCATTTGTTGACAGTTTTGTCAAAGAGATTATCATTTCGTCCCGAAAGATCGAATATTGTGAATGTCTGAAGAGGAAACAGAAATATATTCTGGAAAATGGAGCGTGCACGGCGTACGTGTAGGTGTTGCAATATCGGAGCTCTTGAATATTTATGTTTATACCGATACCTGAACGATTCTGGCAAGCTGCGCGTTTAACGCGTCGTCGGTTGATCGAAGGCCAGGAAACGTTGTAAAGATTCGAAATTCCGCTAAAGTGTGTAACGTTAGGAATTTTCCTCTCTGGTCTAAACGTGCTTGGATTATCGGGAAATTAAACTAGCGACTGTGCCAACTGCGTGCAAGCCTGAGATTTATGGATGTCTGGTTCTGCTAATATTGAATTAAACGATGCTGTAACAAACACACATTAACCATGTATAAACTATAAATTAAGCTATAAACATTATCATTACTAATGAGTGTTAATTTCCAAGTAAGAATCTTCGTTTAAAACGTTATCGTGACGAAATCTGTTTAACAAACTTCCATCGAATCAGTAATAGTGTCGATTACTATATCTCGTACAATATTTGTATAAAGCTAGTTACAAAAATTAATATGCCTGAAGAACCGGATGAAGGCTTGGTCGATCAAGTTCTTAGCTTATCCAAGTTTCCAGATTAGGAGTGACTAATTCGTATATTGCGTAACTATAAGCATCGACGCATAACGTTTCTATAAGTGATTAAATCATGAGAATTGCCACGATTCTTTAACAGATCTCCAATCTCGTCGCTTGAGAATATTTTTTACGTTCTTGGGAATGATAAGAACAATTATAACGTATATGAACGACCATATAAATAAATGTACACGCCCATGTAATTGGTTTACATGCTCAGAGGCGCGACAACAGATATGGAAGAGAACGTAAAAAAAACGTCGCAGGCCTTCGGAGCCGTTTCTCGTAAAGAAGAAACGAATGTTTGGCGTTAGATAAAATCTGCCTTTGAGTCCTCATAAATCCTCGCATCGACAGTGCCTGATTAGCATCGAAACACGCGACTGTTCCGGTGCGAATAATTCGTCCTTGGGGATTGGTATTCCTGCTCCTTTCACGGGGTCTGGTCGAACTCGATACATTTTCAATTCTGCGAGCACACGCCTCCGTAGGAGATACATATACTACAGCCTACAGTACTGAACAAAAATATAAAACACTTGGCATATTTCTATATTTTTCGTATCCAACAGAAGAATATGCACATTCTGTACGTTCCACGTTTTATATACGGTATACAGAACGAGTATAACTCTCCAATCCGATGGAAATGTAACGCAGAAGTTGGCTTTGGATGGACAAAATTGTAAGATAGTTCTTGAGAAAATGGTTGACCCGGTTGTCATCCATTTTGGAAGGACGAATGAAATTAATTAGTAAATTCAAATTTTCTTATCCGATTGTTTAGTAGACATGTTTCAAAAATATGTGTACACCAATTAAGGGGTTTATTTTCACCTTTTCGCAATGTATGTCAATCGATAACAAAAATGTGTATGGAATATTTCTTTCTTAAATTGATTCTTTTGGGTAATACTGTTGCTGTCAAAGAAATATAATATTGTCAGAATTGTGAAATTATTAAATTGATGTAGTCGTGTATATCCTTGAAAAGTCCAAGAACCTAAATTTACGAAACGCGTAAGAAACGCAAACAATTGAAAAAACGACCTCCTTTAGTGGAACAGTATAAAAGAGTTGTGGTTTGGTCATGGATGAAGAAGTACAATAAAGTAATTTTTAGTGACGAACATAAATTCAATTTCGAATAACCCTGATGGGCGAAATAAAAAGATCGAAACAAGTTTGTATTTCAGACACATTTTTTAATGAGGTAATGCCAGTCACACCATAAAATCTGTATAATAATATTTTACTTGAAAATAATTAAAGTTTTAGAATGGCCCACCCCATCACCCGACCCAAATAATCGAAAATGTTTGGAACGACTTATCCAGAAGCGTGGAAAGCAAACAAAACATGTTAATGAACTAGAAGCACGTGTTGTTCAAAATTCAAACAAGCTACAACAAAATTACATAAAACGATCCAAAGGCTATTGTTGGATACAATACAGCTAACAGTGGATCTCATCAAATATAACCTTGAATCGAAAGTTTTTATAGAACAAATGCCAATTTTTCTTTATTATTTCACAATTCTGTCCAACCAAAGCTTCTCTGTCTTTTCAGTTGTGTATCCTTCGAATGAAAAATATAAGACACTTCTCGTGTTTCTATATTTAAAAGAAAAAGAATCATCCTTATGATTTTGTATACTCGATATGGTATTGAAAATATATTTCTTTTTCTTTAAAATATAGAAACGCACGAAGTGTCTTATATTTTTGTCCAGTACTGTAACTACCATTCGATCGCGGGATTAGAATGTCGCAAACGGTTACCGCGAATCGTACGCGCGCTCGAGCGAGGCAAGCACGAAGTGTTAATAAATAAGATAATCCCAGGATAAATGATAATCTCCGATTCGCGGAGAAACCTAAGGAAACTCGTTTGACTCATTACATTCGTACACGTTTTAAACATTATTCGGTGACGTAACTTCTAACTCCCGCGTGGACAGAACAACGTTAACGCATCACAATGTTAGAACAGACTTTACCAACTTCGAAGATTGAATGGATCTTTTTTCCCCGTGAGCTGTGTTTGAAGTCTCATTTAAATGGCGAAGAATCGTAATCACACGTTTATTCATTACACCAGACACTCGTTCTGTAATTAATAGGTTGTGTAACAAGTTGTATCATTATAAACTTCTACTATATAAACGGGCGATCAATAGCTGAAATATACTGTTCATAACTGAATGAATTAAAACTTAAAGAAATGACCATCTCTCATAATTAGGCGGGTTATTTTCTCCCACGATAACGTACAATCCCAAAAATTATAGCAACTTGATTGGAATATTCTTCCCGTTATAGCTAGATTTTGTCTCATCTGATTTTTACTTATTTTGAACATCGAAAAAATACCGAAGAAATAAATATACATATATCTGAAGTTTTTAATAAACGAATCTACGAGTCTTGACGTAAAGAAATATTTTAATTACCCCAAAAATATTAAGTCTAAAAATAATTGTTCAATTTTTTAATAGACGAAGATGGTACTACGGAATCTTCTATTTTTCTGTCTTTGCTGTTGTAGTATATTAACCAAAAACAAGTAATTGTCTCTTTTGAGTAGTTGATGAAAATTTAGTTGAATAGGAACGAAGAATTCGGAACATTATGAACAGGGCGTAAATTCCATTTAAAATTAATTAATTTCTCGCGACCATATAGAATTACGCTTAAATTGTCCTCATTTTCTGACATTTAATTATGCTTCTGTAATAGTAATATATTGTATGTATTGTATTGCATAAATTCCAATATAGACTTCGATGTATATGAATTGTAATATAATAATATATTTGAAGAGATCGTGTTACTTCATATTAACGTGGACTAATTAAAGAATAATCGAGTGCTTTCTGCGCAACAAAATTGTTAAATTAAGTAACTGATTTTTTTTTAGACTGGAGAGTTTAATTTTAACTTGATATTAATTTAATTACGCAAACATTGAATTTTCTTTGCTTGTGTAAATACTGTAGTACGATCAAACGTTTTCCAATGCTACGAAACTTTGTATGGAATTCATTTTTTTTTTTTGAAGCGCTTGCCAGTGGAATTCGCATTATCAGCAGAAGCGACGACATTGTTAAATCGCCGTGCCCCAATGGATCTCGCCTAATTATTTTTGACTAACGATCGCCGTCGAAACCACTGTTCCGGCGGAGAAAAAATGAACATTGTACAGAGACGGTCGGGAGGCGTTTCTGTTTCAGAAATAAAGACGGAAGAGATTAATATAACCAGATTCCGGGGAAACAAAGAAGCAGCTCGCGGCATATTGAAAACTTTGTTCGCGATTTGATTACGACTCCGTTTGAGAAGAATTTTTTACCGGAACGGCTGCGTTCCGTAAGCTATATACATTAAAGCAATTTACGTGCAACATTTTCACGTGTTTTGCATAGATAGGTATAATGTTTTTTTTTAATGGTTTAACGTCGTATCAACAACGTGGTTATTAGCGACATTGGCACGGGAGAGATCGTCAGCATCGAGAAACGCTTTAACCGGCAGATCTACTATAGATAGAACTTGGTTGATTGCAATTAGGAATAAGGTAACACTCAGAACAGATCCTTGAGGGACCCCATTCTGTAGCACTATTGGATGTGAAAAACAGTTATTGATTCGAACTCTAATACGTCGCGTTTTTTTAATCCGTAATTTTTAAGGATCTCCAATATTCTTTTCCTGCAAGTTAAATCATATTCTATTTCTATATAGCTGGTTATTTAATAGAGAATCACAGATGTTTGCTTGTATATTAATGAGTTGATCGTAGGCAGAGAAAAAGGATCTGAATCTGTTGGTCACTTTAATCTGTTGTGGATGACTTTCTCCATTAATTTGCATAAGATATTAGTTAGAGATATCGGGCGATAACTATTCGGTGCTGTGGGTGATTTCCCAGGCTACAGACCAGGAACAACTATAGCATCCTTCCAGCCTTCTAGAAAGACATTTTTTCCCATATACAGTTGAATAAATTTAAGATCTAGTGAAGTCCACTACCCGGAAGATTAATTAGTAGTGTGTTGGAGATCCCGTCTGGGCCTGGGATAGTGTTTTTACACTTGTCAAGAATTGTAGTAAGTTCTTCAAGTTTGACAAGATCGTTAATGCACGCAAGATTCTCTATGTTGCTTTCAAAGGGTCTGTTATGTTCTTGATTCAAATAACCATTTCTGTGAGATATGAATTGTTCATCGTAGTTGGCATCACTGGAGTTTTCTGCAAATGATTCAGCTAACATATCAGCTATTTCTTCCCGATCCGTAGTAATAGAGAGGTCTGGTTTACAAAGAGCGTTTATGTTATTTGCGAATAAAGACCCTTTGAAAGTGCCCTTTTATTGCCCACTGACTTGAGTTGGGATGTTTATTATCATGTTGTGTATTAGTTGGAGCACTGTCATTAGAGGATTTAAAATTTGGGCAGACTTTGGCAATATGACCTTCCTGATTACAGCGAAAACAGTTTAATTTATCCATCGTTGCAAAAATTCTATATTGAGTTTCGTCATGAGGAATAATGAATGATTCTGGCAGATGTGGGATGTCCTGTGGGTTAATATAGATTTGGTGTCTGAAACTCAGTATATGAGAGAAAGGACATTTTGGATGTAGTTCTTATATTGTATTTCTTTAATGTATTCTCTATATCTTCATGCGGTATAGTTGTAAACACATTTGATAAGATGATTCTTTGTGAGGGCAAAATTAATGATCTTACATCTACCATGGTGTTGTTGATCTCAATATTGTGGTGTTTAGTTGTAAGGTCAGTTAACGTTTTCTTGGAGTCGAGATACATACACACTCTGTTGTTGGATTTTGGATATAAATCGTATAGAGTTTGATCCTATTAATTTGCCAATCGTCACAGCGTACTCTCTGATAGGAATTACAATAGCTTGTTCCTTTTTTGGAAAGACATTGTTCATAATTGCTGATGCATAGGTACGTGGGTTTGCTGTAGTTGCCTGGTTTTCTTCAGATGCCATTTTTGGATCTTTGTTGGTCTTAGAATTAGTTAGATCCCTGTACTTAGAGATCATGGTTTGCATATCCCCATCACTCATAAATAAAGCATTTATGAGAATTTTATGTAGCTAGTATCAATGGAAACACAGATACACTTGTATCAGTCGAGGAACCACAATGTAACCGTACGAAAGTAATGTAAACAAAACATATAAGTCAGTGGCACTCGCGAACGATCCAGCGACGATTCGTATAATGTTTGTTTCGTAAGACGGGTAAACTTTCCAGCATATTGATTAGGCAACGACGTATACAAAATAGCGAAAGTAATATGATGACTAGGTGGAATTAAAAACATCAGACACGGTGTTGAAACCCGATGGGATATGTACAGTGACGAGCAAAAGTATAAACACGCGATTATAATACTGTCGATTCTTCAAACTCAGGAATGAAAGATCGTTAAAAAAGTAGCGTGGTAATTATTTACTTTAGTGATTACTCGCCAAATATGTTGTCAAGGTCACCGTTATGAAGATTTTTTCTTTATACATGTTACCGCCGCTCGCCCTTTGTTTTCGAGATATTTGCAAAAATAATAAAATAATCTGGTTGAGTTGGGGATAAAAAATTAGACTTTATTCTTTACTATTATTATTATTATCGTTATTATTAACATAAATTGGAAAAATGTCTGCCATTATATCAAAAATAACTCGTGAAATACCGTATCTGTAACTGTTTACATAGTGTCATGTAAAATTTCAATCATAATATTTACACCATATCAACTTGGTACAAACCAATATTCAAATACCAGTATACAAATAATGTATACTATGTCAAGCTAATATCGGATAATATAAATAAAGAAAATTGAAATAGAAAATGAATGCATGGCCGACCGCCTTACGGCGGCCGGTATAAGAAAATCTAACCCAGATCTAATCCATTATATTAGTTAGTAGGTAGAATAGTTAGGTTTAAGTAAGGTTTGGGCTACTCAAATTGAGTTTTTAACCTTATATACGCATCCATTGTGTGATGTATCTATAGAAATAATAAACAATCGGCGATTCAACGTTTACACACACGCTGCCACAATCTCAGAACTAAGGCCGAGATATGTATAGAGAAAAAATCTTCATAACAGTGACCTTGACAACATATTTCAAGGTCATCGAAATTGGTGAGGAGTCGCTAAAGTAAATAATTTACCGTAGCATTACCAACGCAACACTTCATTTTCATTTAAAAAAAAATTAGAAGAAAATGTAGGGAAATTTAAGAGTCCTAATTGATGGTTATTACTAGCGTTTTTGCTATAAATAGAATTGACGTTCGATAATTGCATAGAAACGTCAAACGAAACGATAAGAAATATTTTCTGTGAAAAATTGCAGAAGAATGCCAAGTTGTTTATAGAAGTTAGGCGAGAAGGATTACTCGTCTTTGTCTTGTAAAGAGAAACCGTTAAGATCAGCCGAGAAACTATTATGTATTTTTATAATAACGATGTTAACTGATGTTAAACTGATGCATTGAACAGTTTTCCTTTGATAGAAAATTAAAAAATCAGACTTGAACACCCTTAATTGAAAGACTTTCACCCAAGTATCGTATTAACTTATACTGTGAGCGTCGCGGCATTTATTACAACGTTCTAATTACTTTCCCGTTACTAGGCATCTATCAAGCGCGATCCTGGGAGCTTTCCGGGATTAATTACATTCGCCTCGGTACTGTTTAACAGCAATTGATTATTTAAAAGCTACTCCGCGAGGTAATAATTGTTTGAATAATTCAACGCACGTCACCGCTCAGAAAATCCTAGTAATTTATTACCGGCGATTTTTGCTTTCAGCTCCCAGCGGCGCGGTGAAAACAACAATTCGAAAATTACAAACAAATAACGGGACGCCGGTCAAGGGACGCGCGACCGTTGTCACGCTGGATGGAATTTTTGCTACGGAATCGGAATATTTCCCGAGCGACGAATTTATCTCCGTACTCGCGACGCCGTGACGGCACTTTTTCAAATAATTTTCCCTCCGAGAAATGGAACGACGTTATCGCGGAATCGCATTCCCGCACGACGCTCCGTATCGAAGAATTTAGCGACATTTTGCAAAAAAACAACCTCCAACTATCGATATCCACCGTGTTTTTATCGTTTCCCAAACGTCCATCAACCTCGAAAATAGAGAAATACTATTTAATAAAAATTCTACTTGCGACGAACGTTTACAGTTGAACGTTTTACAATAATATTTGTCCCAAAGAGAGATTATACAGGAAACATTTTAATGGGAGATTCTAGAGGCAAAAATCAAGGATACTAATTTGTTGATTGAGGCTTCGTTAAAAAGTTATAGAAACATTTCCGGCCACACAGTATATTTTCGATTAGGAATTTTTTTCTCGAAAGTGCGTAGGATTTAGGGGGCATGTGTATTCACAAAAAGGGATTGTAATTGACCCCCTCAACCGAAAATAATTTTTCCAGAACGATTTGAAATTTTTTTTCTCGTCAAAAAATTTAGACACCTGTCGATTTGTTTTAAAAATTCGTTTTCGATTTTTAATAATTTTGTTTGACGCACTACAGTTAAGTTGTCTAATACTTTTGTGTAGATACCCATGAGCTTTACTTCAGAGATAAGTTTCATTGAAATATATTCACTATAGCAGGAGTTATGGCTGTTTGAAAATTGGACCATTTTTATGGGGTTTTTCTCACTTTACGGGGTCAAGGAACAACTTTTTCAATATTCTTAGAATTTCTACATATTCTTCACCAAACTACGCATAGTTTGCCATTTGGAAAATTAAAGTCCTCCAATCCGTTCAAAAGTAATGATATTTTGAAGATACAGAAATTATATTTTCGGTAAACAATTTTTTTCTCAAAAGTGCGTGGGATTTCAGGGGTATGTGTATTAACCAAAAATTATTGTAATCGTCTCCTGCAGTTAACAATATTTTTTCCAGAATGATTTAAAACTTTTTAATTACCCTGAAAAATTTCTCCACCTACTGAATTTTTTTCTCGAAAGTGGTTAGGATTTCGGGGGTATTTCTATTCACCAAAAATGATTGTAATTGATCCCCGCAACCGAAAATAATTTTTCCGTGAATGATTTGAAATTTTTAAATTTACTTTTGTTAATAACTTTTTAACGAAGCCTCAATTAACAAATTGATATTCCTGACTTTCATTTAATTTTGGTCTCTAGAGTCTCCCATTTAAATTTTTCCCAGGAGTGGCCGAACACCCCGTATAATATATAATTTAATTTAATCTGCCAATCAAGAGATCTTTTAATTTTCGTTTTATACTATTTAAGTACTTCAATATATTTGTTATACTATATAGTTGTACTGCTACTTACCGACTTCGAAAAGAATTCGTCTTTGATCGATCAATAGGACAAGCATTACTTGTTTCGAATTTATTAAATCACCAGTTTTTAACAGCACCAATATTATATCATGTATTCTTAGGATTATTTCTCCGTGTCTTTCACAACTTAATAGTTACGTTCGTAAATGTCAGTGAAGCCTTCGACTCGAGCCGCTTGCGTTTCGCAAAACGTGGAAAGGTAGTCGACGTTTTACGAAAACATTGCTCGATACAATGTACTTGCAAGGCTGTATAGCGTAATGAGAAAACCGCAAAGACTATTGCTGCGAGACGACACCGATGAGAGGCGGTCGAGAGACAATTAAAATAATAACTGGATAACGGCGAGAGATCAAGAGAACAGACGGGGAAAATAATGACGGTCGAGCCTGTAGCGCCAGAACCAACATTCCATTGAAAAAATAAACGTGACCGGTGAGTCACGACGTATTTTTATAGAAAATCAATCGAATCGAACTAAATTGGACGCCCGTTCCGAAAATATCACCATTGGAACTATCGGGGAGCAATGGCGATCGCAATGGCAAATTAATTTTGTCGTTTCGACGTTGATCGCTGCTGTTAGGAAATTATGAATATCGTTCGATCATCGGGACGCGATCCCCATTATCGTACAATTTTCCTGTTTAACAGCTACAATTTCGCACGAACGGTCGCAAATCCCACCCACACGGCTTAGAGGTTACTTTTTCCCCGCAATTTAACTTATGTCGAGCACATTCTTCACGTATCTAATTCTGCCCGCTCGGATTCTGGTCACGCGCATCTAAGGATATTGCCCATCCAGTAACACGGACACTACTGTATAATGCTTTAATCCCGTCGCGCCTGAAATATGCATGAACCATTCGGTCCCCGTATAATAATAAATATCCAGTGTTTATCGAGTGAATACAGCACAAACTTTTACGATTAGCCTCGCACCGAATGCCAATGTCGATCTTCCAACGTGTTGCACGCGCGTGAATTGCACCGTAAAAAAATCATATTGCTTACACCTTTACTACATTTACGCAGACCTACATTAAATTCGATCTCTTCGGCACAGGTTAATACAGTAATTTAATTTCGTTTTCTTCGGAAACTTTATAATTTTTTTTTTATTTATACGTACTTGCTTATGTAAACATTATCATGAATGTCATTGAAGACATTTGAAACTTTGTGGATTAATATTCTAATTATTGTTTGAGTTTATAAGTGCTACAAAATTTGGTCAGGTACGAAACCTACAATAAAATTGCTGAGAGAAGTTAGTTTTTCAAAATTTCTCTGCCCAAGATTAATAAGAGGTGTCTACCGTGAGTCACTTTGTCGAAAATGTTGATTTCCCTTTGCCCCGAACGAATTAATTTGGCGTTTATGTCCTTATGACAAATGAGAAGATAATTTTTGACACTTCCTGAGAACGAGGGCTGCGAAAACGATCTGATCTCGATCTCACCTCCGCGGAAAGGATCATCCGTGACTTGGTCGATTACACCGGTACTCGAGTACGAGATTTCATATTTTCCTCCCGCGAAATGAACGCGGCCGATTGTACGAGCGCAACGAATGAAATAGCACTGATCGAACACGAAATCACGCGGTCAAACTATCGTATTCCGCCCCACCAGAGTCTTTTCTTTCCTTTACGCGAGAGCACAATGTGTCGGGTGCAGCCACACGAGAAGGGATTTCGATGCTTATCGGGTCGAGAACGGCTATCTGCATTCGAAACGGTACGCTCGATTGTTACATCTCAGAATCGATCCTGAGATCTGCGGCTTCCGAGCGATTTTATTGCGAACACGCGAAACGGCTGGTTGAAACTGACCGAATCTGTGGAGGAAAATTGAGGTGCTTCCAGTTGCTTCGTTTTCCTTTAAAACCGAGAAAGACGGAGTCGGGAATCGGTTCGCTGCGATTCGTCCGAGCATATTTTTACGGATTTTACTTGCACAAATATCTAGGATAATATTTATCCAGAGCTTTCATCCGTGGGCCATGATTGAAAATATTTCTACAACAGTTTATTCAGATACAGATCCGCACCTCACGGATTTTATTTGAGTAATAATCGTGCAAACTAGATTTGGCCATTCATTCGAACAATTCTCTTCGATATCTAATGAATTTTAAAAGTCTTTGAATATTGTAAACTGCTATCGAAACTCAATATAAAATATTTAAAATTTTTGATACTTATCACTACATCTTGTTAAGTATTTTGGTATCGAATAAGAAATTAATATCAAATAAGCAAAAAGAAAGAAAGCAGCTAATTATTTTTGGCAATGGAATACAAAATATAGTAGTTTTAATTGCAACATTATACAGAAATTATTTTATATGTTTTCTATCCAAACAAAAATTTAAATAATATAAGGCTCGTAAATCTCTATCATTATGAATTTATTAAATTATGTACAGCAGGATAGCTCAACCATGGAGAGACCATAATCCGCCGTTATTTGTTTATTTTCGAACGTTGAAGGGTAAATCGGATTACCGGGTGGCTCTGACGAGTAAAATTTATTTCCCACGATAATCCGGAATATCCCTGTAAATATAATAAATAACAAAACGGCCCTTGTAGTATGTTTTTGTAATGGAATAATTTTATAATATCGGAACGAAATCTATGTAAACAGTTTATGTAATTTATTGCAACTTTGAAATGTTTTTTACTGAAACGTGACTTGTTCGAAAATAGATAGCTTATTTTCGTCGAAATTCCGTACTAAAATACCATTCTACTGCGAGCTAGTTAATCTATCGCAATGGCTGCTTGAACGACAGCAGTTAGACAATCAATTTTAACGACATTGGAACAGAATCGCTGTAATTAGATATCTCAATGTCTCTATTTCCTTTCACGAACGGTGGCACGTATATTGTGACTTCCACATGATTCAAACTATGACGTAAGTCTCTCGTTAAAGAGATTTTCATCAATAGTTCCCCACCTTGTAAGCTAACACCGACTGTTACGTGTTATTCTAATTATTATGGAAATTATTCCGAATACAGAAAAATAATATTTCCGTTCGTAAAAGTATCTTCGAAACTATAACCATTTCGATCGAAATAGGTTTGATAATTCAAATTTTGATACCTCCAAAGATCCATAGTCGGTTATTTAGCATTCAAGGAAATATTCTTTAGGGATGAAAATGTATTTCGGGGCTTCCGTTCGTGGTTCTCGTTGCCAGACTCATCCGACCGAATAGCAAGTGCTTCTGTGTATCAATTAATTAAGATTACGCAATATTGATTCAGCGTGCCTCGACTGGGGATACTGTACGGCGGTTTCGGAACACCGTTAATCATGCTTATTAATCGTCGGGATTAATGGCGAAAGCCTCTTTCTTAGTCGTTGCAAAAAAATGCCCCCTGTGTATTCATAATTCCTCTAAACGATTCTTGCTTGATTTATTATCCTTCTTAGTGTAAAACATTCTCTGTTAGGCCCTGAATTCTTTCTGAACAAAAAATATATTATATATCGAGATTTTTCTTTTTCCACGTAACTTTACTAAATTACATTCTATAACTATGCATTTAGTAGACGAGATAATAAACGAGACCAAAGGGATGATATAATAGTTTTGTCGTATTTGTTCTGAAGCATAACGCCTTGTCGTTTGGCGAGTGCTGGTCGTATTGTTTATCTTGTAAAAATAAAGGCCAGAGCCGGGGAAAAAATGCCTGTAAATCACAATTAACCTCTCTTGGAATTGTATTTTATTCGTTATTTGCCGTGCTCGCACGGGGAAGTGCGCATTAACTTTTATCGTAAACCGCCGCCATTACAATGGCACTAAAACGTTGTAAATAATCCAGATACCAGTTATATTCATTACGTTATCTCCTAATGCGCACGCTTTAAACAAAAGTACCGCGATTCGAAGCGTACGAAGTTTGTTACGTCAGTCGTATTAAATTTATTTCATGTTAGAAATAAAAAGTCGTAATTTCAAGTGAGCTTTTTAGTTGTTTCTTAAGAGTTTTTTTTAATTGGAAGTTTAAAGTCGCATTAACTGCAAAGGTTATTAACGACTCCACTAAGAATTGCGGGACGTTAGGGGTATGTGATTGGGCGCTGTGCTGCCAAGAGAGTCTTCATAGTTTATCAAGTAATCCGATGGTGTTGCAAAAATGTATCACTGCGTCTTGGTGTGATGACGATGCAAGTAGTTCCATGAGGTTAACCGTGAAGTTCAGTTTACTCCTTATTTGCACATATTTTCTGCATTCGATGATGATGTGGGAGGACTATTGTTGAGGAGGTGTGCATGCGATAATTTACTGTGACTGGTTCTGTTTCGCGTTAGTGCTACCTGCTGTTTTCTATTGAATTTGGAGTTTGTTGTAATGGCGTAAAAGTTTTGAATCGATCTATGAAGTAATCTTGCCTTGTGGTTTTGCCATATCCGGTTCCAGGATTCCTTCCACAAGAATGCAATGTGCCTATTGATATCTGCGGACGTGTTGAGTAGCGGTTGGTTGTTGTAGTCTAAGGTTTGTGCAATTTTCGCTTCCAGATCGGCCATTTCGTTTCCAAATATGTCCTTGTGAGATGGGATCCATGCTAATGTAATTGATTTGTTGGATTTGACCAGTTGGTCGTAGGATTCTTGGATTTCGGTATAAATTTCAGTGGTTTGTTTCGTGTTTTGTATTTTCACAATGGTGGAAACGATAAATTTAGGATCAGGAGAACTGTCTATAAAATTAAGAGCCGAGAGAAGTGCGTATGATTCAGCTGTATGTACACTGTTGATGGGGTTTAAGCCGAATTTAGCTGTTTTATTTTGCATGACTACGGCCGCTCCTGTTCTGCCCATCTTGTCTTGAAATTGGTGTAAACTTTGCACAGGTTGAAGAATACTTCTTTCCACTCGTTAACGCTTAGTTCGTCCTTTTTGTTCTTTGTGAGTGATAAGTCGATGGTCGGTGTACTCAATGTCCAGGGAGGTATCTTATGGGGTCTGTTTTTTTCCATAGCCGGTAGCTTGAATTGAAGTTCGTCGAGGTATATTTGAATTCTGTGGTGGAGGGGAGAGTTGTGCATCTGGTAGTTTGTATTTCGTTTATCTCTTGGGAAGCAGTCTTCATAGACAATTGGGTTGGTAGATGTGGCGGCCCTTACGGCATATTTTAGGCTCAACAGTTTTCTTCTATGCCTCAAAGTCGTTTCACCGGCTTCATCTAAAATACTTCTTAACCCGGTATTGTGGGCTGTTTCTAGTTTTCTAAGAGTGTCTGATTTGACTGAATTGTATATTATAGATGCATAGTCAATTTTGGATCGAACAATTGCATTATAGGCCTGCGAGAGTACGGTTTTATCTGCTCCCCAGTTGTTATATGCTTTTACTATTTTCATCTTTTTTTTGCATCTGTTGATGAGATTGTGAACATGGTTACTCGATGCAACTTTTGAGTCAAAGTGTACTCCGAGGATTTTAGAACAGGTAACAAATTGAAGCTGGTTTCTGCCAATTTTTAAGACCAATGGAAGAATTTCTCGGCGTTTAGAGAATACAATGCATTCAGTTTCCGCAGTTGAACATTTCAATCCATTTGTTTCAGACCAGTTGTGGGGTTTATTAAGAGCCTGTTAAATGAGCTGCCGCGTGGTGTTAATGGATTTTCCTTTACAAAGGATGGTGATATCATCAGCAAGTATTCTTGAAATAACAGGAGGTTTAGTGATACAGCAGGCGTTGTTAGTAGCTATTAGGAATAACGTGACGCTGAGGACGGTTCCTTGAGGTACACCATTTTCTATTACGGTTTTCTGTGACAGACTATCGTTGAAACAGACTTGAATACTTCTATTGTTGATGAAGTTTTCGACGAAGTGCCACATGTTGCCACCGATTCCCATTTCATGGAGTTTGCTTAAGATGTGCCGTCACAAAACCATGTCATAGGCTTTTTCAATATCTAAGCTAACCACAAGAACGTGTTCATTGTTGTGGAATGCTTTTCGGATGTGAGATGTGGTGGAGTGACTCGTCCCAAACCTGAATTGGTTGTGTTCACGTGTAATTTCTAAATAGTGAAGAATTACGACTGTTGAGACGAAGCTGACAAATTCTTACTTCTCTGTTGATTTCATACTAATAACCATGGTGGATCGTGCACGTGCATCCGGTGCAAGTTAAATTCATACAACGCGACGGATACACGTGGAAAATTCAATAACACCACCGGAGCTGCACGCGTGCTTGGAATTGGATCAAGCGGGCGAATCACGCGAGTTTAAACGCGTCCGCGGCAAAAATCTCGACATCGCGGGCTTTTACAGTAACTTGAATATTAAATTTATTTATTCTTCGCGCGGCTCTCCTATTCGTTCGCTTTTTCATTAAGGACCTTTTATCGAAAGAATTTAACAAGACTGGTTTCACGCGATTTTCTAAAGCTTCCGATCGACAAATATTTTTCTATAAAATTGTATTTATTCAAACTCTCCAAAACGTGTAATATAATATCGCAGACAAATTCTTGATTCACGCATTAAGCAGTGGTTTCTCCAACTTTTTAGAAAATACCTCTCTCTTCTGGAAAAAATAATATTTAAATAACTACAGCTTATTAAAAATTCACTGATTAGTTGTAGCATCAACTACAGAAAACACTGACCCAAAGTAATGGTTAAAAAGTTGGAATAAATACTCGACATCCAATAGAAGAGAAATACACTCCATGCTCAACAAAAATTCTTTTCCTTGGGTTTCTCATTACCCTTTTTTAAACAACGTCGAACGAAGGCTAACGAGCAGATATTTCTTTGCCAACGAAACCGTTTTTTTGCGCGATGATCGACAAGAAACAAATTGCTTCATTGACCCCGATGAAGAAACGTCGCAAAACGCGTGGAAGAGGTAAATTCGCGTTAATGGAATCTACGCGTGGACGGGAGTCATGGAAATTAATGTTAATGCAAGGTGTGCGTTGGAAGATCGCTGGAACGAGTCCCAGACTCGGAAACATTGATCATTTTCACGCTCGAAAGAACGTACAATGCGAGCGAGTATTTGTACAAGCTGCTTTCTAATTCACGTCCTTTGAAATTCAACGTTTGATTTGCAAACGATGAATGATACATACACGAAGGGCTAACATCCTGAATTTTCCGTACGAGCACGAAGTTTCTGCATACAATTTCCCGCAGCGTAGTGACGTATACTGTAATCCCTCTGATTTCTGGTTAGAGTGCTTTTAAAGCAAATGGATCGTTGTTTTTGTTTGCATTCTTCCTTTCCACGCGGACGAAACAGCCAATTTCTCATCAATCGATAAACAGGAGATTTGATATATTTGCCAGGGCCATGATTAATATATCAGAATATACGCGGGGGCATTAAATTATCGATGAAGCATGAGTCATCGATTATTAAGAATACAGGGGATGAATAGAATTTGAAATTCAATTGTATGCAAACGTGTACTGAGAGTTATGTGTGTAACCGATGACAGGATGATTTCTCTCTCGAGGATAAATCGTGAAACGTTCGAAATTCTCTAATGATTTTGATAACATTCGTTTTGTTTGTTCTCTTAAGTATACCATGAATGTTGAATAATTACAAGAAGCGTTGTTGGAAGTTTCGTAAAAGTTGCAACGCTTTCACAATCGAGGCGTCCAAGAAACTCAAAATACTCGAGACATAGCAGATTTTCAAGCCGCCCTCGGTATCGGGATGCTCCCGAGCGAGAGTTTCCATACTTATAATTTGTTTTGAAAATTCGCGAGCAAGCGTATCCTCCTGTTTTCTTATACCAAAGTGGAAACAATGGGAAAGTAATTCCAACAAAACGAACGACGGCCACGGGAAGATCCTCTGAAAGGTCTTTAAAAAATCAGTTCCTGGAATCTCGAGCACGACCGCGCCGGATCAGCGACCGAATTTACAGAGCCAGATGGTGAAAGGATGTACCAGATGCGGTGAACAAAGAACAAAAAAGGGGTAAGAATAAAGCTTCGTCGAGAAAGCGCCTCTTCGACCGTATCATCAGATTAATCAACCGATTTTTGCAAGGAACGAAAGCAACGACGAGAATCAAGACCTCTGGTCACTGTGAAAGGCATCTGATAGAGAATGGTCTAATTTAGGGTGGTTTCATCAACAAAAATTTTAATGTAGTAAAAGTAAAGAGACGTGTGAGTCAAAATTGCTAGAAACCAATTTGTAATGACCGTTTCATTCATAAGATGTAAAAATTACTTTCCATAATAGGCGAATAAACTACTTTCATCAAAGAATTTTATGTTCCGTATAATTTACGTATACTTCTGTTTACGATCTACCCAAATATAGCTTCCCTTTTGCGAGTATTGGAAGGAGAAAGGAAAAACAATCTCGAATTAAGGGGAATGTGGTATATGCTACGTGTTACATACCAATAAGTAGAATGTGGACAGCATGAAGCAATTTTGCCTTAAGAAGGCTGACTATAACGTTTGACCCAATGGGACTAGCAGTGATCTTTTTTCCCCCCGGAATATCCGTAATCCCGTTTTATTGTACAAGGTATGAATATATTGATGTCCTCATACATAAAAATTTCTCCGTAAATACTTATTTTTAAAACGTAAATCAACCTGGAACTCTCCGGGGGAATAAAGATCCTCAGTGTTTTTGCCATATTGCGAGACCACCAAACTTGTTCGAATTAAATACGAATAAAGTTACACTACATTAATGGGGAAAAATTAATAAATATTTCGATGGAATGTAAAATAATAAAATTCAGATTCGAATTAAAATGGACACAGATTGTACTGCTGTTAAAATAATTACTTCGACCTATTTCTGGCTTTCGACTAAAATTAAACTCTTCCTGAAATTTGTTGGTAACACTTTATCTTTTGACATTTTTACGCGTAATATTGTGTCGCTCGTATTTTTCCTTGGTTATTTCTTTACACAAATAGACGTTTTATGGTATCATTAAAATAGTTAATTGCCATGGTCGATTGTTGGAAACATTACTTTCTTCAGAAATAATTTCGAGATAATCGTGGCGATCGTTACGATGAATATTCTAAAACAGTCGCCAAGTTTTTTTTTTATAGAATGATGAAACAAACCTTATTTGTTTACAGAGGGAATTTATATGCGGTCGTGGAGGATCCCATGGTTAAAATTCGCTCGAATGTCGTGAAAACTACCGAAAGCATTTGCTATAATCATTCGAGTTACGTCGTTCCTCGGCGGTCGTAAATACGACGGCTTTCAACGAGATTAACCGGGGCATGGAAAATCGCTAGAAACGAATATATCGCGCGGAAAAAATAATTACTTTCATGCACCGGGTCCACCTATGCCCGAGCATAATTTTCGAGCGTTTCGTCCGCGATCTTAACCTCGTTTCGTATTTATCACGGGATACAATATTCTCTGTACGTGTCCCGCTGTCTGAGAAACTATACCAATACTCGAGTCTTCGTTGTTCCGTTCGCTTTTCGCGCACAGAACGATTCGGTCGGGAATTAATGCCGCATACCCCGCGGGTGGTGCGATTCAGAAAGCCCGGGGAACCATTTCGCCGTGCTCCGAAGAAACCACTCCACGATCGTGAGGTTTTTCCTCGAAATGTGATGTGTTGTTAGTTTTAAAGTCGGTCGAGGTTTAAATGTTTCCACAGACCTAGCGCTACGTGTTATATTCGCGAGAGGTCTTCCTTACGGCGAGCTTATCATGGCTTCTCAACGAAAACTGCCCCCTCGCTGAGAAACTCGACGAAGAGAACAACACAAACTTAAAATCTGGAAACTGTGGGGATTAATTTTACCGATTTTAAAAAGGAAATTTTAATTTTGTTACATCAAAGGGTAGAGCCAATAGAGCCATTGAAGGAAATCTTTTTTACCCAAGTTTCAACTTGGTGTCTCTAAGGGGGGCAATTACAGGGTAAAATGTAACTTGCAATACAAATTCTGTACGTTTTATTTTGGAAAAACATCAGAAGTATTTCACGAGGTTCTTGGGACCATCGATTGCAAAATATAAAATATCTCACTTATAGTTCCTTCCACGATAGAAATATTTATGGAAGTAATTTGTAGAAGATTTAATTTAAAAGTTATTTTATACGCAGGCATAAGTGAAATAGAAACTAATGAAAGAGGCAACGTCAAGCCGTGAGAAGCCGCGGGTAACAGCTGCTATGGCAATATACGGACTCCGCACTTCCGTGCACAATAAAGATTTATAATAGTAATAATGCCAGTAATAATTTCTAACGGTTATATTTATTTCTATGAGCGAATAGGTCTAAAGCAATTTATTTGCTGATCTTTGCCTTTATCTTTATGAAAATTTCTGGAAATCCTTCAGCCTCTCTCACTTACGTCACATCATTCTACGACTATAAATTTTTCACAGTCTCAGTTAATAAGGAAACGTTCAAGAATAACAATAGCCCAGGAAATTTCACCAGTTTTCTTCCAAATTTTGAATGCTTTCGTCCCCCCAATCTCCGACATACACGAATCTGTTTTCGAAAAAAAGTAAAAAAAAATTAATTTATTTACGATATAGATAAATAAACAGTAAATTAAATTCACGAATGCATCGCCTTCTAATATAATATCGGAAACTTTGTTAAGGCCAGATCAGTTTCAGATAGAGCGCCACTCCTCCTTCGTCCACGTGGATCTGAAACTGATTTGCATTGTAAATAACCATAAACGGATACCGTCGATAAATTAACATACGTTTTTTGATCGGAAAACAATCACTTCCCTCAATGACAAATATTTCGTTCGCGTTCAGACGCGCACACCTCGACGTTTTCTTCATCTTGGCGTCGATATTTATGCCCGGCCGCGATCGAATAAAACGAAAAGGAAGCGCGCCGCGGAATATAAATTTTCTTGATCCGTGTTTGCATAATGCTTGCGCCCTTCGCGGTTCGCTCATCGATTTTTTATGTACGACATTTACCTTCCAAAGTTCTTGCAACGTGTACACGCTCCGGTGACAGCGAGGGACCATCATTTATTGGCTTCGGTACAGTTACGCGAAACTTTTCTTTCCCCTCTTACTCCCACGCAATCGTGACTGTTCATCTGAATTTCTAATTCGACGCGGCTGCAATTTATTTCGCGGGGACCGAACTTCGTGAATGTTTCACCCCCTTTGCCGGTACCGGCTAACTGTGGTACTCTGACCCAACGAAATTTGTAGATCTCGCGATAAGAATCGGGAACGCTGTCTTTTACTTCTTTTCATTCTGACTTTATTGCACCTTAACAAAATAGAACACATCGAAGGGAAGAAAATTGAACGGTGTAAAGGGATAGGTTTCGTTGGGGAAACGGGGAGGAAAAAGGGGAAAAGTATTGGGAAAGGATGGAGGTAAAGGGTAGATGAGGAAGGTGTAGGTGGTTAAAGAGACACCGTCACTTTGTTTGGTTCAGGAGGTGGACTTGTCGTTTATTTCTTAGATTCTACGAAGGTCCGGCGGGAGGTCCGTCGCAGGTGATCGTTCCGTAATGACTGGCCAAGTGTGTGGGGCCTAAGGGACGGGTGGCGACACACCGCGTAGGTGTCGCGTACCGTTGAATACTTCCGTTCTCCTGCAGCTTGGCACATCCGCGTAGCAGTCGGCACTGAGGAGCTTTTCTGAGTTGGACGGGTAGCGACTGCCGAACATGTTTTTTTTTTTATCTCGTCCTCCTGTTCCTTCCACAGTACCCTGAACTGGAGCCCTATAAGTTGCACTTAAAATGTTTGTTAGTATCTGTAATGTTTATGAAGATGTGTTATTGTGGTTTTCCTTGGGTTAGGGCTCGAGGGAAAAGTTTCAAAAACCTCGTTTACATGCATCATGCGATGAGTGTGATGCTGTGGACGGTTAGTTGATGATTAGTTTGGGAGTTTGTAGTCGGATCTATAATGGTATATCTTCGGGGTCGTAATTCCCTAGTGACGTTACTAGGGGGTTTGGATGCTGGGAGTTAGTAACTTGAGCTGCGGCGGTCAGTTTCATAACATGCTCGCGGATATACTCGATGTTTGCTTCCTCATTCAACGAAGCGATTGTGTGATAGCGCGTTTTGTTTAGAATGACGCGGAGGTATTTGTTTTGTACAATCTGGATTCTGGATATTATGTGATGTTGCTGCGGGGCGCCATACTGGAGCGCCGTATGTGAGGATGGGCCGGATATAGGTTTTGTAGAGCCGGATTTTTAATTCTGTGAGAAGTGGACTATTTCGTGCTAGGAGTTGGTATAGTGTGCGGAATCCTCCGATGCCTTTGCAAGCCCTATCTTTGGAGTTGTGTTGCCATTTTAGCTTGTTATCGAACCATATATCCAGGTAGCTATCTAGTAAGGAGTGTGCTAGGTAGCTAGCTTGCAAGCAGTGAGCTAGGTAGCTAGATAGCAAGGAGTGTGCTAGGTACCTAGCTAGCATGGAGTGAGTGAGCATGAGTGAGCACTTTAGTGGACCAGTTAATGGGGTGGTTATCTATTGTGAGAGTGTCAGTGTTGTAGAGTCTTTTAGGGGTGAAGATAGTAGCTTCTGTTTTTGTGGGGTTTATTGTCAGTTTCCAAGTAGAAGTGAATTGTAAGATGTGATCGAGGTGGTTTTGAGTGTATTTTATAGCCTGCTTTATTTTCCACGAGGAGGAGTATACTGCGGTGTCATCTGCGTAGAGATTTTTGGGGATGTCGTTTATGAATATATTAAATAAGATGGGTCCCAGGACTGATCCCTGCGGTACCCCAGTATGTAGTAGTCTGGGAGAGCAATGGGAGCCGTTGTTTGAGACTGTAATGTATCTGTCAGTGAGGAAGCTGTAAACTATTTTGATTAGGTGTTGGTTGAGGTTAATTTGCTGGAGTTTAAGGAGGAGGCCATTGTGCCAGACGGTGTCGAAAGCCTTCTAAAGGTCTAGGAGTACTAGGACCACCGAACGGTTCTTGTTCACCTCAACTGCTGCCGAACATGGGCCGGTGGCCCCGTATTTACGAGGGCGGTCCGATAAGTACTTAGCCTACAAAAGAAAAACAAAAATTTTGGAAAGGTGGCGATTTATTTTTCTACATAGTCTCCTTTCAGCTCGATACACTTGACCCAGCGATGCTCCAACTTCTTTAACCCGTCTGAAAAATACGTTTTCTGGAGGTCTGCAAAGTAGGCCTCCGTGGCGGCGATAACCTCCTCATTCGACTCAAATTTCTGCCCGGCAAGTCACTTTTTCAAGTTTGGAAACAAAAAGAAGTCGCACGGGGCCAAATCTGGAGAATACGGTGGATGAGGCAGCAGTTCGTAGCCTAATTCGACCAATTTGGCCTTGGCGACAGCGGAGGTGTGAGCCAGTGCGTTGTCATGGTGGAAGAGCACTTTTTTCTTCACCAAATGGGGCCGTTTTTCCTGCAATTCGGCGTCGAATCGGCCCAATAATCCGGCATAGTAGAGCCCTGTGATCGTTTTGCCCTTGTCCAGGTAGTCGATGTAGATCACACCTTTTGAATCCCAAAAAACGGTGGTCATTACCTCTCCGGCCGATAGGACAGTCTTCGCCTTCTTCGGAGCACGTTCGCCGGGTGAAGTCCACTGTTTCGACTGTTCCTTGGTCTCTGGTGTGTACCACTGGATCCATGTTTCATCGACGGTCACGAAACGACGCAGAAACTCCTTCGGATTGCGCCTAAACAGCATCAAACACTGCTCTGAAGTGGTCTCACGGTTGCGCTTGTTGTCCGGAGTAAGCAAACGCGGCACCCATCGCGCCGACAGCTTTCTCATGCCCAATATTTCATGCAGGATATGACCCACGCGGTCTTTTGAGATGCCTACTGTCTCAGCTATCTCGCGCACCTTCAATCGTCGGTCTGCCAATACGAGATCGTGAATTTTTTTCACGTTATCCTCCGTGGTAGCCGTTTTCGGGACACCTGGACGTGGCTCATCAAAAACTGACGTGCGACCACGTTGAAACTCGTTAAACCAATTTTTAATGGTCGCCATCGAAGGAGAAGTGTCACCGTACACAGCATCCAAGCGCTCTTTGATTTCGCTGCGCGATTTCCCTTCCAAAAACAAGAATCGAATCACCGATCGATATTGCTCTTTTTCCATTTTTCTAAAATACGCGGGCACACCCGCTTCTACACGCGGTCAAAACAAAACTACGAGTCCGATTCGGCTGAAATTTTGACAGTAACTGTCTACAAGAATGTACTACACGATAGTAAATTTCTCTTGCCATCGTGGCTACCATCGGGTGGTGAGGCTAAGTACTTATCGGACCGCTCTCGTATACTCGGGGATGCGCGCTAGCGCTGACCGGGTCGTCGCTGATTGGTTGGGACCCATCTATTTTCAGCAATTACATGAGTATTCGGCGAGTGGCTAGGTCGTTGTTCCTATCCTACGTAAAACTATGTAAAACTAAGGGAGCGGTATAGCTTCGTTTCGGCGGAAGCCGCGTCGTTGTCCTTAGTTTTATATTAAAAAAGATTATGTCGCGTTACAAGGGATAGTATAATATAAGGATTGCTCCATGGTGAGTGGACAAAGTTGTTTTACAATTTACATGAAATAGATGTAACTGTATCTCTTTTAAAACAGACAAGACACAGATAGAAGAGGAACTTAGTTTCAATCGACAATATTTTTGTAATATTTTGTGATTCAACCAACCCCATGTAGAGAATTCAATTCTCCATATAGACTATAGTTTTATAGCCAACTTGTAAAATCATCTTATAAATTATTAAAGAAAGTGTTTTTTTTTTTAAATTGTTCTGATAATTAACGAATATAAAATTTCTGTCGTCGTTCTTCTCAGAAGTTCCAGAATATTGCGCGGAGGAATTCAGGCAAGGAACAACGATCGAATAAATCAATTTCTAATAAAATCTCTTCCTGGGTCGCGCGTGATTGTTTTTATCGGGCATGACCGTAAAGGCACCAGCAGCCGGCCATTAATTCATACTGTTCGGGTAATGTGCAATTTTTCTTCGTCCTCCCCGCGATCTTTTCTCACTTTTGCCAGCTATCCCGATACCGACTGGAGCATAATTTTCCGCATAATTAAATGGCGGATCGATCACAAAACCGCCGGGTTCGTGTTTCAATTTTCCTTTCGTTTCTTTTTACGGCAGAATTTATGCGAGCTGCTTAATTCCAAGAGCGAGAGAAAAATTCAAGCGGCCTTATGGACCGAACATTTTCAATTCAAATTTGCCTCCTTTATCATTCGCTTCGAACCGAGATCCATGGAGTATTTTACTTTGTATGAATTATTACGCGGATCGTCCAAGACAAAACTAACAATTACACGACATTGAGTACCATTTGTTCGGAGTTTCGAAATATTTTTAACGGTTGAAAGCTTCCGTTGGCGTGGAAATTTCTTTGAACGGAGACCAGGGTCTTAGTATTTCTACCTTCGAGTTACAATCTAATATTTTATTTCTTGAGCATCGTGGAATTAAGTTTAATCGAATTCTCCGATTCACGTTTTGTTCCTTATTAGGCCAAACCAGCTTAACTTCTCAGACAATTACATCTATAATTCTCACCACGTTTCTGTTGACTAACGTCTATATATATATCACATCGAGTGAACTCTGGCATGCTGTAACGTAACAATCCTTGGCTTGTTGGAATGAAACAAATCCCTCTGCAGCGTGAGCCAAATCTCAAACACCTGGTCTGGGTTAGGCAGTTGCCTCCATTGTGCTGTAAATTACATGACGATTTTGCAAACATTCCCGTACACTACAATTCACACCTATGTCGTGCAAATTCTAACAAATATTTCACGATGAACGTGAGACCGATATTCGACGAAAGGGATTTATATTTTCTAGCTCGAAGAACCTAAATATTCAGGAAGAAAATTCCTTAATATAGGAAAGATTGTATATCGAGGTATACGTCCGCCATTGCAGCAGGATTTATTACATTTCGAGCTTACGTCACATATTAGGAAAAAAATATTGCACTCTGCTTCGAGGAAATTGTAGACAATTTGTTAGGAGGTTCTACCTTCTCCGGAAGAAGAAATTCTACCGTCAGATTCTTCTTCTCGCCGCGTTCACTCATCCGCCGTCGTTTCTTTTGTACTTGGAGGATTCGTTGACTACATTTTTCGCTAAGCAGCACAGTCGCGCGGGTAATTGCCACTCAACGATCGCAATTTATTATTATCAGCGTCGTGAAAATTTCACGCAGAGGTATTACGACTAAAGAACGAATAAAACAAAATTGTCCCCTCTTGGAACTCTTAAAACTCGAGATATAATCGGACGTTACACTGGACTTCGTAACGACCAATAAAATGTATTTCGTACTGTAAAGCATAAATTCGTGGTGTTCGAGCAATGGCGAAATTAATGTTTATGTTTCGAGCGTTCTTACAGATCTGCTTCGATTTTGTGTATTCCCCGAGCGGCTAACTTCCGGTCCCTTTAATGGCGGTGGAGTCGAAAGCGCTAAGGGAGAATTGTGGCGTTAGTCGAGGGTCGTGGTACATAGCAGAAGCGCGTGTAACGGATCTAAATTGAGAGAAAGAGTCGAGAAAAAGAATAGAAAGCCGGAAGAGGTTCACGACGGTTGCAAGGAGCGTTTAAATTAATGACTATCGCGACCCTAACTGTTGAACCGGTGTCCGAAACGCGTCGGAGAATCGCGTCAGCCACTGTTGGAGAACGTTTTTCACGTGTGCCTAAATGGTTCCTCGTTTTGGTGTTGCAACACCCAGCTCTTCGCGCGTACCCGCGGGCGGACATTGGATTATCCGTCTCTCGGGCAGAGAAGTAAGCTGACGTTGCGTAAAAGTAGCAATTTATGGCTCGATTCGCGTTGGATCGAATGGCCTCGAGCGACCACTTGATTTTGTTCCGGCTATAGTAAAGCGTGCCCGTAAATCCAAGGGTTTACGATCGATAGACACTCGTAGAGATTCGACATTTAATTCCACCGAATCGGATAATTAATATCCGTTATCATCTGATTTCGTCCAGGACGAGTCTGCCATCGAACCGACCGACGAAACCCAAGGGTGTGGCGTGACCAGAATGAAAGAAAGGTCGCTTCATTCTTCGGCCACGTATTTTGAAAACGTCGGGCACCCGCGGGGACTCGTTTGAAAGTTAATGGACGTTGGACCAGCCACGATGGGCGTTAATAAACACCTCTCGTTTACGTTTGATCACCCGGGACATGGACGTCAAGCACGACCTATCCCTTCGATCGTCTTCGATGCTCCAAAGGGAACTTTAATATCTCGAATATTTTACGGTATTTCTACCAAAGGTGTCGAAAGTCGCCTCTTACAATTTTCACTTGAATAATAATATCGAACCGGTCGACTCCTCTTTGTACACACTTCAAACTGACGAAAATTTAAAGATGGATCAACGACACGCGGAGAAGATAAATCCAGTTGTCTAAAAAATTTATTTACAAATGATTAATTACGATCAATGGCACGCGTAGAGAAATGTGCCTCGAAGAAAATGAGACGGAACAATTTTTACGTTCGACGATGTCTTTCAGATTTGTAGAATAACATAATATTATTAATCCCATGCTAAACATTTATTTTCAATTTGATCGCGTATGGTCACGAATTTCTCGATTAAAAACCCGTTATTTGGGGTATTTCCGATCGGGGAAATTTATTCTGTCGATATCATTTTTTTTTACTAAAACAGATTCGGAGTTATTCGTCAAAGGGCATTTTTTCATTCCGCGAAGCGTTTAGAACTTCCTCAGCGCCACTTAATTAAATTACTTTATTCCAGGAGTGTTCGTGAGGCCGTCTTCCACGAGATATTAATTACTTTTGTGTGTAAATTAAAACGCTGACTATTTAATTCATAAGAGAGAACTGTTCCGCTCTATGAAAGAATTTTAACGAGAATAACTTCATCGAGTGCTTTCTTTCTCGTCGAGAATATTTATCAATAGAGCGAGGGCATCGTTGGTTATTAAATCTCGACGAGGGGACACCGGTTTGATCGTAATTTAAGCACCGTAGCAAAAGTTTAGATGGAAAATATAAAAGGTCAAGCAATTAACGTTGGTACCCACTATGATAGAGCTTTGTTACAGGATTAACGACCGTTTAAGCTTCGGGAATTTTTATCGCTGCATCGCGAATTCCTCCAAGAGTTCGTTCGAACGTAGCAGGTTTAGGATTAACACGTTTCCCCTTAACAGCTCGTTCGTGTAACTTATTCTCCTCTCGTACGCCTTTTCCCCTCCTAAAATATCTCACAAATTAACACGCTCGCTCCCGCTGCTTACAAATGTTTTACACTCCGCATTCGTGTAAAACAACTCGGTAGAACTGCCAATGTTCCGCGTAGAACAAGCTTGTCGATAGTGTTGAGCGCGGAAGCGGACACGTTGCTTCCAGTACCGCGCTCAGCAAAAAAAACCCCGAACAGAGAAAAAACGCAACAAAGCGAGATTTATGCCAGTGAAGAACATCGACGTTAGTCACTCGAGAACCACACGTGCGTGCCAGTACTTAGCCCTGGCATAAATCTCCAAAACTCGAAGCTAGCAAACTCCTCAAGGATAAGGCATTGTCACAAGGCGCAGCAGGCCTAAACAAAGGCACGGCCCAGTGGTGTTGGGTCCGTCGGCAGCGTGCTGGCCAAAAATCCGGCATCTGCAGGCCAGCCCAGCCCTCTGCATAAACTTGCCACACTTCCCTTAACAACGACGACGACAGCGACGACCAGGAAAGCAGGAACGTTACCAACGAAGTCAACACTCCCACGCGACACGCACCCCCTTCCAAGGGCATCGCGTAAGGGCGATTTGGAAGGGAGGAGACACATTGGAGTCTTCAAAAGGCCAAGCGACGAGAAAAACGGGGACTTGGTTCTGCAACATCACCTACGAACACATCTTCGACCATCATCATTGTAAAACCAAAAATAACTTGAACCATCAGTAAACTTTGTACATAATCAAACTCTTAAGGGGCCATTCTACCTTGTAGGCATGAAAAATACGTGTTTCTTTGTGATTTTTTTTGCGGGTTATTAAAGAGCGATTAATTCCGGATTTTTTAGATACATTTATTATATATTTAGCTATATTTACGAATTTTTGCAACGCATAATATCTATTGATTACGCTGTTTTTGTTGATCATCAAACAACAGTTTTTACGAACGGCACCCGACTGCGTACGTGATATCTTGCGAACAAGTTATTCGAAATCCTAAAACCAACGATATTCTTAATATAGATGAGTGTGGTTATAGCATGAACTAGGATCTTTTCAAAAAAACAAAAAATGGCAAAATGGCAGCTATTTTACGAAAAAATACTGAATATTTTCATATATTTGGTTGCTTTTTTGTTAATAAAAGAAAAAGTATTGCATATATCGCAATTATCCTAGTTCATGCTATAGAGAGACCAGTTCTGAAGATACTGTATAAATTTGATGTTGATATCTAGAATAGTTTTTTAGTTATCACGCACGCAGTGCCGAAAGATGTAGTTTCGAGAAAAACAACTTTAAAGTTTCACGTCTAGTTGTTATACCTACGCGCGGTACATTTCAGCAGGCTATAACTTCGTTAGGTTTCCGAATTTCAATTTAATATTTGGTAGACATATTTTCGAGACTACATACTAAAGGAAAATGCAAAAAAAAAAATATCGATTTTTTTAATCCCACAAGGTAGAAAGGCCCCTTAAGTCAATCATTCTCTAACTCCTCCATTCGGAATAAGTAATTTATTTCGGAAAGACGCGAGCCCGACGTTGAGTGCCGATCGTTTACTCAACGGATACCGCGAGCCGCAACAGATAGCTTTCAAACATTTTAAGGGAGATCGTAAATCCTATCGACTCGTGTATGAAAAATACGCTCCATTTTCTGATCTCTCAAGCTTCTCTTCATCGACAAAAGGAGCTAATTTTTACGTAAAATGTCACTTTCTATTTTAAACTGGCGTTTCAAAAATTTTGTTACTATTCGTAAATATAGAAATCGGGCATGTTCTAGTCAATACGATAAAATTTAATAAAATTCCATCCGTTTGGGAATCCACTGGGAAAACTGAAATTAATTTCTATCAATACGTACAGCTTCAACAACTTTCAAATCAATCTAGAAAATATCCCGTTTCCCGTAATTGCTTTCTATCGTTTAACGACGCTTTTCCAATAGTTTCGATGATTTAAAAGCTATAATCGTATTTTGTGCGATACAATTCAACAATTCGAAAATATTTCTCTAAAGTGACCGTTACTCTTGTTTTTGCGTAATACTTAACTTCCACGAGCGATATTTTCGAGAATAATACGTGGGTCGAAACTTGTACGTGGTTGGTGCACGTAGAGGATGTAAAAGGGCACCCACAACAAATTTACGTGAGAATTTGCATTGTAAAGCGACGGGGAGGTCATGGAAAGCTGCAACTTTGTTGCGGCGAACACTTACGATACGTGACTTTTATTTTCCCGGGGTCCCGGGAACCCGATGAAATATACAGGGTCCTTTTTGCATCCTGAAGGCATTGAAAAATTTAACGACGCTAAATTATTTTGAATAAAAGTTCCCGGGGAAACGTGGACCACGAAGATCCATTTTGGAAATCGACCTCCGCGACGTTACAGGCGTCACGCCTTTTCGAACAAGCAAAGCTTTCTGTATCGATGGACAGCGTCGTATTTCTTTCTGTCATATTCCCTTTTACTTTGCTGAAAGTCGAATTTCGAGATTCATGAGTTCCTCTGATGCAAACAGATTGCCCCATTTTCTAACCAGGATTAAAATGTGCTCTATTCATCGCTATATCAGACTGTCGATTATCAATTATTATTAATAACTGTTCGTCCACGACTTTTATTCGAAGTACTTTTATACATAGTAGTTTACCATATCCATCAGCTTCGTTCGCATTTTAAAGGAGTCTTAACCAACGATCGATCGGGTATTACTTGATTTGCTTCGATGAGGTTTTATGACGACGAGGAAACAGCATTAGGTTAATTGCAAATGGCAAAAAATGTAATTGAATTAAACTCAGACTGATCCTGCATGAACGATGAGGGCAAACATTTGCTTTCTCGCTGTACTGCTTTAATCACATTAAAATTTAACTGTAAAACTCGTGCTCCTTCCGAATCGTTAATGCACAAAAACTCGGATAAATATTGTTAAAGAGAGGAATTAACTTGGTCGTGCCAGTAGTTGGGGTTTTGTTTTTTATTTGAAAATTATTGAAACGTTGAATAGCAGTCTTAGTTACCGAGTGGAGGTATTGATTGTACGGCTATTCGATTCGTTTACTGGATTCTGGGTTAATTTTTCAACGCCCATGGAGTAACTGACGATTCAATGGAACGTGTCGGGGTTCTCATTATCGTTCCGAGCGCTGAAGAAAAGTTTCAAGCACCTATCGGTAACCCACGACCCCGGCGAAATTTCGGATGAAACATTGAAACGGAAGTCGTTCACGATGGCACCTGTTCTCGACGATCTACCGGCTCTGCGTTCGAAACTTTAGCCTTTACCAGGCGTGCCGAGCCCACGATGTAACTTCAACACCTACACGTAACTTTTTATTACCTGTTTAACTCTCTCCTCGTATCTAGGAATTCGAAACGGAAATCAAGTTGCGTGAAATCCGTCGTGCGTTCGTTCCCTTTCGTCATTTTCCAGTTCGACGTACAGATGCATGGAGTTTTTCTATTGTTCAAAATTCAAGAATGATACTCGTGGAAAGGCACAGTAATCAAAACTCAAAATCTACGTGTAAGCTATTTCCCTATTCTTGTCCATCTCGGATGTTAACTCGCTCTTGTTAACAGTTGGGACTCATTAAGTTCGTATTGGAGAATTTCTATGTATGATTCCGGGTCTCCGTCTATGCTGATATTGTTCGTTATAGCTGTCGCGGCTAGTTTCGTTCGCGTTCTTTGTTTTAGACCGAGTCAATAACGTTATGTTTGGATGCAGACGAATCCCTCTTCCTGTGTGGCTTTTCAGCTTGTAGTGAACCAACATCTCACCTCTTTACATCACAAGCATCGTACATAATCGAATTGAACAAGGATAATACAGTTGTATACTACAAACAGTGGACACTAATGGAATATATATTGTTACGAGCACCGGATAGATGCAGCTATAATTTTTCGTTCGATGGAACAAATAACGTACAAGCTGAGAGGAAGCATTCTTTCGAGTGGAAATCATGTCAATTTCCTTCGATAGAAGTCAAATTAATTATAACCACTTCGCCAATTTTTCCTGTCGCTATATTCCCTCGATATATGACGGAAACGTAGAGACTTTGTTAGCGTCTAATACAGAAGTAGTCTCCAAGTTACTCTTACTATTTTTTTAATTATTTTATGGTATCAAAACACACTGCTATTGTCGAGACAACCTAATATATAGGGTGTTCTAGAGGCCAAAATAAGAAGGAAATCAAGAATACCAATTTGTGATGGAAGCTTCGTTAAAAAGCTATTAACGTTTAAACTTCCACCCGTACTGAATTTTTTACTCGAAAATGCGCAGGATTTCGGGGATATGCTTATTCACAAAAAATGATTATAATTGATCCTCGCGACCAAAAATAATTTTTCCAGAACGATTTGAAATTTAATTTTTTTCGCCGAAAAATTTCACACCTTCTTGAATTTTTGTCTCGCAAGTGGGTAGGATTTCGGAGGCATGTGTATTCATAAAAAATGATTGTAATTGATCCCTGCAACCGGAAATAATTTTTTTAGAACGATTTGAATTTTTTTTTCGGCGAATAATTTAGGCGCTTTCGATTTTTCTTAAACATTAATTTTTCGTTTTTTATAAATTTGTTTGACCTCCTACGGAAATTTTGTTTAGTACTTTTTTGTAGGTACCCATGAGCTCTACTTCAGAAAAAAGTTTCATTGAAATATATTTACTATTGTAGGAGTTATGGTTGTTTGAAATTTGGACTATTTTTATGGGGGTTGTCTCAGTTTACGGGTTTAAGGTACAACTGTTCGAATATTCTTAGAATTCCTACATATTTTTCACCAAAATACGAATTATTTGCCTTTTTAAACATCAAGATCCTTCAATCCGTTCAGAAGTTATGACATTTTAAAGGTACGCAAGAAATTTTGGAGTGATATTTCTGGCGTGAAATTATATTTTCGGTAAGGAATTTTTTTCGCGAAAATGGTCAGGAGTTCGAGGTTATGTCTGTTGATAAAAAATAATTGTAGTTCACTCCTGCAACTAAAAATAATTTTTCCAGAAGTATTTGAAAAAATATTTTTTCGTCAAAAAATTCCAGTGGAACATGTCAATGCCTGGTCAGACATGTTCAGTAAGGAACTTTTTTCTCGAAAGTGCGTAGGATTTCGGTGGTATGTCTATTGACCAAAAATGAATATAATTGACCCCTGTAACCATAAATAATTTTTTCAGAATGATTTGAAATTTTTTAATGACTTGTTAACGAAGCCTCAGTCAAGAAATTGATATTCTTGATTTTCGTCTTACTTTGGTCTCTAGAATCTCCCATTAAAATTTTTTCCAGTGTGGCCGAATACCCTGTAGTATGAATAATAAAAGAAGTTCTGGAATTGGAATAAAAGTTGTGGTGTCGCCTCCCATGTTCGCCACCAGAGGGGTCGCGCTCTCACAAGCGCTCGACCGATCCCTCGGTTGCTATACATTCCTCGAACGACGTTCCAATATCCCAGTCGTCTAAGGCAGGGCCTTCTAGAAAGCCTTACTGATGAGTCCCGGACAAAACGCGCCCCCTCTTTTCCTTTTTTGCCTTCCTACAAAAATCTCACGAGACCCTACCCACAGCAATGCAGCGCCACAAAGTTAAATACGATTTTTAGTTCGTAGTTACCGCAGAAGATAGGAGTCCGTTAAAGATTTCAAGGAAAGCGTGTTTTTATGTTCCTCTAATTTCCCACGATTAAAATTAATGAATCAAAGTTATTAGAATTTTGAAACAAGGCAGTCCAAGCAATAACTGTTACGGCCTCGGTCGCTCGTAATACTTTTCGCATTAAATTTCGTCGGCTCCGGACGTTTATGAAATTCCCCGAACGTCCTCGGCCATAAAGCGATGAAAAAAAGCATTAATCAACTAGTCGGAAAATTTGACGAGAACCGTTGAAAGTAATTAGGAACCGAGCCAAGTAGAGTTATAATCGGTAGTTGATGTTCGGTCGATGCGACGTACGGCAGTTTTAGCTGGTCGTTTTGAATTAACCGCGACGGACGTGAATGGCTTCGCGAAGTAATCTCGTTACTGCCGACAGAATCGATCGAGGAGTCGTTTAACGGTGACTGATTTTGTTGGCACACGCTCGCAGCATCAACTTGGTTTCCGGTCCAACTACCCCTTTGAAAGACTAGGAAATTACACGACTTCCGGCTGACACGCACTAACAGAACTTTCGTCTTTGTTGCCAAACGAAAATTGAAATTACGTCGTCAACGACTCCGTTGCGACGGAAGTACGATCAGACAAAATCGTTTCGAAAGAAAAGTTATTGCAAAAGATTCGATATTGTTTTATTATTTTTAAACAGCATTAATTGCAGCTTCAACGTTTTCGCGAGATGGATTCTTGGGTTTAGATTTTCTCCCATTTCACGTGTGTCGCCAACGAATTCGGGTGGTCCAAAGTCCTCGTAAGGTTGGACGCATGACCCGACTGCGATTTCGGCTCCCAAGTTTCTGACACGCTGCAGCTGTTCTGTACGGCGATCGTGACTCTGTAACTAATTGCATCGATTACGAGAAGTACGGGAGTTTTGGAAAATAATTACATCAACGATTTGTATTATAAATCTGACGGACTCGTTCGAGGCTCGACATTAAGAATTAAAGCGTAAATTACGTAATTTATTTCGTGCTTGAAAGAATTGTTTAATGATAAATTCCATATTGTCATTTATTCATAACGATATACAGTGAATGTAAAATAATTTCAGTTTGATTGGAGCAGCAATGTTATTAAGTTTGTTTGTGTTTACTGAAACGCTTCTGCTACATGCAATTTTATTGTGTTTGCGAGTATATATGTGCTGTTATTTGAAAATTGACTGAGTAAACCAGTAATGTGAAAATAAAAATAAAATTACAAGCTCTTGTAAGCTGGTTTGCCTTTTTGAAAATTATATTTGTAACGCGACATAATATTTTTCCATACATATAAGAACGACGACGCGACTTTCGCCGACACACCGCGCCCTTAGTGTTAACTAGGCTAGAAACAAGCAGGTAATACTAAAAATAGAAGGGTCGCAACCAATCAGCGGCGGCTCAGCTACCCTTAGTATAAATACGGGTCCTCAGGCCCATGTTCGGCAGTCGCTACCCGACTAAAGTCAGAGAAGCTCCACAGTGCCGGCTCCTACGCGGACGTGCCAAACTGCTGGAAAACCTATCGACTAACCGTCGGGTATACTCGCCACGGGAATGTTCCTCAGTGCCGGCTCCTACGCAGACGTGCCAAACTGCAGGAGAGCGCCCAACGTCTCTCTTTGAGAAATCCTCAACGGCCCCGCGCACTTGTCCAGGGCCTAACGATCTCCGACGGCGGATCTTCCGCCGGACCTTTTGTATACGCATTACAATAAACTCGAGTCCACCTCCGGGCAGACTCCTGCATCCTACCAAGTCGTTCGTGTCACTCTAAACACCCGCACCCTCCTCATCTACCCCCTTTTCTCCATCCTCTCCCAATACCTCCCTTCTTTTCCCTCCCTGTTTCCACAGGGAAACACTAGTCCTCTTACATATTTGCTTTTTTCCTTGAAATAGAGATCTGTTACTGAATCCTATCAAATGGAATTTCTAAAAAAACCGAACAGTAAATAACGAATATTTGGGTTGTTTGATCTTCGAACGCGAATATTCAATTAAATTCGGTATGCACAGAACCTTAAACCTGTGGCACGCGTACACACGAGTGAAAATGTGAATCGAGCATAGTCGGATGTGGGATGAGCCACCTGTTGGTGACTTATTTCGCATGATACGTAACATGCGTGAAAATACGTGGAACGGGCTCGTGTGTGCGAACGAATACTTGAATTTCAATTTATATTCCTGTTGGGTTCGAAAAGATTTTTTTTATGATGTTAGTATTGTTAAATGTGACTCACGTTCGAGTTTTCCTTCCAAAAATTTCTGGGACTTACTAAATATTTGATTCTGATAAGAATCTTTTAAATATGTTCTTTATTTATTTCTACAACATTTTTAAAGTGTAAACACGTGTATGCTTACATTAACTTAAATTATCAACTAGGTCTTTTATAACTATTATTTTAATTAGAGGCTAAAAATAAATCACTGATACAAGGATTCCACTTGGTATTTGATTTGTGTTTATATGCATCCACCTACTAGAATCTGGTGTTAAATCTTCAAAGTGAGATTCACCTTATCATGTTACGCGTCGAACTAATGGCTAGCTACACGAGTGTGATCGAAAAGCCTTGTAAGTGCTCAAGTAGTCGCTATTTATCATGCTGTAGCACTCTTTAGCGACATACTGATCGACAATCCCGTGTAAGATGGTTAAAACATCGAATAAAAGCAAATAAACAATTCACATTACCTTTATCGGTAGCAAGAGCACAAAAATACATTGTTATAATGTATGTAACCAAATACGAGGACTAGATTATTTTTAGGTAATTTTATACCACTTGTCTGACTATAGATTGACCTGTTCTATTTGCCAGACAAGAAATCTTGGTTTATAGAGAAAGCAACAGAGAAACATTGTTTTTTTGTCTCATATTTGCAATACCACTTGATACAACCACCCTAAAATCGATATCCTATTGAAGTCAGGATGTAGCGATAATACCGATCGCAGTATTTGATCAATTAATATTTGATCGCCAAGCATCAAAGGTACAATATTGTGGATTAATCCATTATTCCACCGATTCTGAAATAAAACTAGGTTGACAAGCTTGGTTTCGCGTTCTGCGGAAGGTAACGTCCGCAAATTAAAATGGAGTACTACGAGTCGTGTGTGTTTTAATTTACACCGTTCTGTGCAAAGAAACTTATAACGTAGTATCGAATATCGAAGCACCGCCAAACAAGATTATTTTCTTGTTGCAAGTACAATTTATTCTTTTAGAAGATTAAATCTTGTTTCTTGTGCTTAGACTACAAATCATCTTACTAATTCGTCAAATTTATGCGATGCACTTTAAATGGTATTTCATGGAAATTTGTATTTTTTTCCCTGGTAAGTTTCTAATTTTAAATCAAATAAATAGATAGGTTTCCTTCTAACTGATATGGAACGCCATAATTTCTGTTGTTTCCATAACTGACAAACGTGTTTCATCACCTTATTAATATAAATCTAAAGCCAAATGAAATCAAATATTTATATCTCAAATGAAATAAATTTTCCTTTTTCAATGATATTTTCAATTTACAACAGGTATTTCATGGAAATTTGTATTTTTTCCCCCTGGTAAGTTTCTTGTAATTTTAAATCAAATAAATAGATAGGTTCCCTTCTAACTGATATGGAACGCCATAATTTCTGTTGTTTCCATAACTGACAAACGTGTTTCATCACCTTATTAATATAAATCTAAAGCCAAATGAAATCAAATATTTATATCTCAAATGAAATAAATTTTCCTTTTTCAATGATATTTTCAATTTACAACAGGTATTTCATGGAAATTTGTATTTTTTCCCCCTGGTAAGTTTCTTGTAATTTTAAATCAAATAAATAGATAGGTTCCCTTCTAACTGATATGGAACGCCATAATTTCTGTTGTTTCCATAACTGACAAACGTGTTTCATCACCTTATTAATATAAATCTAAAGCCAAATGAAATCAAATATTTATATCTCAAATGAAATAAATTTTCCTTTTTCAATGATATTTTCAATTTACAACAGGTATTTCATGGAAATTTGTATTTTTTCCCCCTGGTAAGTTTCTTGTAATTTTAAATCAAATAAATAGATAGGTTCCCTTCTAACTGATATGGAACGCCATAATTTCTGTTGTTTCCATAACTGACAAACGTGTTTCATCACCTTATTAATATAAATCTAAAGCCAAATGAAATCAAATATTTATATCTCAAATGAAATAAATTTTCCTTTTTCAATGATATTTTCAATTTACAACAGGTATTTCATGGAAATTTGTATTTTTTCCCCCTGGTAAGTTTCTTGTAATTTTAAATCAAATAAATAGATAGGTTCCCTTCTAACTGATATGGAACGCCATAATTTCTATTGTTTCCATAACTGACAAACGTGTTTCATCACCTTACTAATATAAATCCAAAGCCAGTGACGAAGAAATAAATGAAATCTGTGGCGTCGCCTCCCATGCTCGCCACCAGAGGGATCGCGCTCTCACAAGCGCTCGACCAACGCTTCGGTTGCTATATATGCATTCCTCAAACGACTTCCCAATATTCGAAACGGGGACGTACCCGCCCCCTCCTTTCCTTTTTTTCTGTTCTCCTACGATTCTCCCTAGGTATCCTACCCTCCTCGAAGCAGTGCCACAAATCAAATATTTATATCTCAAATGAAATAAATTTTCCTTTCTCAATGATATCTTCAATTTACAACAGTATTGAACTAAACGGGCCGTGCACGTGTGGCACTGGAAAGGAACGAAATGTTCCTAACTTGTGCAGGTTTTTAATTTATTTTAACTGTGTAATTTTAACTTCGATCTTGATTCCAACTATCGGAGGCGAGAAGCAGATGAGAAGTCGTTGATAGCGCGAAATTAGCACATCGACTTTAATTCCGACTTCTGTTCGAACGGTAGTTTCGGCTTGAACTTCACGCCACGTGCAACTTCAATTCGAACTTCGACGTCAACTTTAATTTAAATGTCACTTTCGGAATTAACTTCGGCTCGCACTTCACTTTTTCGTCGCCGTTTCAAGAATCGAAGAGAGACTCGAACATGGAAACGAACGTTCGATACTTCCCGCCTTACATACCTTTATTACAAAAGTTACTTGTCACTAGATTTATAGACATCAATTCCACGTTCTTTTATCGACACCCATTGTGTCGACGTTACATTAAAACGCCTTTTGTAAAATCAGCATTTTTCAGTTATCGCCATACAGAAGTACGTTGATAAATAAGTGTGCTGTTTTCTTATCTATTCTTATCATCGATATTATTCGGTTCATAAATAATTTTCTGTCGAACTCACTAATGGTTCCTTGCCTTTCTTAGAATAGTTTACCCTTTCGTCATTTTTTAAATATACAACATATTTCTGAGATTAATAAAATTCCTGTAACTTTAAATATGGAATCTGGAACTTGTCAAACTGACTCGTAGCATGAATAAAAATTGGCGTGATCGCCGTCAAATAAATTTCTATCAATGAATATCGTTTATCGCTTTTTCGTTCGCTACGCTTCGCGAGACGCGTCTAATTTTGAGTCGAAGAGAGTGTTCGGGATCCTCACAGAAGTCGTCGTTCCCGATTCAATGGGTAAACTAGGTTCTCAAAGGTGAGAACTTTTTCAAGCATGAAGATTTATCTTCTTCGGCGAATAGCTTTCAACTCTGAGTTTCTCGCAGCATGACTCCGGAATCTCCTTTAAAAGAGACGATCTACGGACGAGGATCTATAGGAGACTTCTTGTTTTTTGCACGATTGTAGGGGTTATTAAACGATTATTCCGCAAAGCGATTATTTCGCGGCTCACGGATTATCGAACAGCCGACTGTAAGTTGAAATCGTCTTTTGAAGTCGCGAAAAACGGTTTGCGAGACTCAAGAATCTTTTATGGTTAACCTCTGTACTCGTTAAAATGGACAAAACGGATTAAATCGGATAAACGGTCCTTTTAATCGCTTAATCTCGTAGTTTGTCCCGTTTTTGTTTGGAAATCGAGGGAACGAAATAAATTTAACTAACGAATTGCGTGAGAAATGTTTAGAGCTTGCCTCTGAATTAATGGTTTTCAACCCTTCTTGCCTCGTGGACCCTATTCTCAACAGAACATTTTGATATATCAATTAAATCAATGTTAAATTTCAATAAAAATGTTCCGCCAAATAAGTTCTAATGAAAACATTTTTGTTATTCTGCTACAAATTATTTCAATTTCTACGAATTTTCAAAAAAAGTAGGTCTGCAGATTTTAACGCAATTTCACAGTTGTGGTCTGCAATTGGTGTAAATCTATTTTTGTGGTTACCACGTACGGGTCTAAGATGAAAAGTAGAAACGGCACAGAAGGACGACAATGCAGCATCGCGGGAAAACAGAAGGCTCGAACGCTGCCAAATTTTCCTGTATAACTGTGCCCGCGATTAATTTCAATGATTAGAGCTGGCCACCAAACGGAAGTGGGTCGTATAAATAAAAGGATTTCGCAGGCTACAGGGAGTTCTGAGTAGCGGAAAATTGAACCTCCTTTGTGACGCTGGAACTTTGCTGATCGAGGATCTCTCAATTTATCTTGTACCGAGAGATCAAATGTTTAACGCGATTTCTGACACAATCGGGGGCACACAGATTTTGAAAATCGATAATCGAGAGAACGGGGCCACGACGGTTGGTTAACACTCGGATTTTCCGTTCGCGAAAATTGCTCTCGATTTTCTTGATTCACCGTACGAAACAATGTGGCTCGAAAATTGTTAATTTCCGGGGCATAAAGATCGAAATCGAACGGCGTTGTCTTCGGGATTTTTGCACGTTTTTCCATCGAATATTTCAAAATTTTCTGTCAACTCGGGTTTGAAAACCACGAGAAATTACAATGGCGAACGAACGGTTGACGAGCCACGGTTGGAGGAAAAAGTTTCGAAACCGTTTTTCTGGCGGGCTAGAATTATCGCCACGAATTATGGTGCGTGGCTTGTAAATTATGAGCCGAATTTTGCGTTTACCGCAACGACGTTTCAACCGAAGATAAATCAATTTCAGAAACTGCACGAGATAATGAGTTTCGTTTGAAAATTTGCGTTCCTGACAGGCACAAAATCCGAGAATATATTTGTTTATGGCCCCAGCGAAACTAAGTACTCGTGTCCCCCGTTTGTGTTCATTTACAATGATTATCTACAGTGATTATTTCGTATCCTTTGAGTCTAGGTTCGCAGTAATTGCGAGTAATAGCAGCTGCATCCTGCTAAATAAGCATTAAAAATCGTTAATGAATCGAATTGGATCTCAAACGTGCATGGGAATACATTCTGGATTTTTAAACTAAAACTTAAACTTAAATAGTAGATGAAGTAATCACTGCCTTAACAATTAATAGATATACAGGGTGTTCGGCCACCCCTGGGTAAAATTTTAATGGGAGATTCTAGAGGCCAAAATAAGACGAAAAACAAGAATACCAATTTGTTGATAGAGACTTCGTTAAAAAGTTATTAACGTTTAAAGTTCCGCCTGTACTGAATTTTTTTCTCGTTTATGCGCAGGATTTCGGGGGTACGTCTATTCACCAAAAATGATGGTAATTGACCCCCGCAACCGGAAATAATTTTTTTAGAACGATTTGAATTTTTTTTCGCCGAAAAATTTAGACCTGTCGAATTTTCTTAAAAATTCGTTTTTGATTTTTAGTACTTTTGTTTGACGCGCTAGGGAAATTTTGTCTAGTCCTGTTTTGTATATATCCATGAGCCCTACTTCAGAAAAAAGTTTCATTGAAATATATTCACTATAGTAGGAGTTATGGTCGTTTGAAATTTGGACCATTTTTATGGGGTTTTTCTCATTTTACGGGATCAAGGAACAACTTTTTCAATATTGTTAAAATTTCTACATATTCTTCACTAAAATACGCGTTATTTGCATTTTGGAATATTGAGATCCTTTAATCCGTTCAAAAGTTATGACGTTTTAAAGCTACTCAAGAAATTTTGGAGTGACATTTCTGGCCTGAAATTATATTTTTGCTAAAGAATTTTTTTCTCAAAAATGGTTAGGATTTCGAGGTTATGTCTGTTGATAAAAAATAATTGTAGTTGACTCCTGCAACTAAAAATAATTTTTCCAGAAGGATTTGAAAAAATATTTTTACACCGAAAAATTCCAGTGAAACATGTCAATGTCTGGTCAGACATTTTCGGTAAGGAACTTTTTTCTCGAAAGTGCGTAGGATTTCGGTGGTATATCTATTCACCAAAAATGATAGTAATTGACCCCTGCAACCAGAAATAAATTTTTTAGAACGATTTGAAATTTTTTAATTTCGCCAGCATCTACTCGAATTTTTTTCTCAAAAATGCATAGGATTTCGGGGATATGTCTATTCAACAAAAATGATTGCAATTGACCCCCACAGCCAAAAATAATTTTTTCAGAACGATTTGAAAAAATTTTTTTTCGCCGAAAAATTTCAGGGAAACATGTCAATGTCTGGTCAGATATTTTCGGTAAGGAATTTTTTTCTCGAAAGCAAGTAGGAATTCGGTGGTATGTCTATCCACCAAAAATGATTGTAATTGACCCCCGCAACCAAAAATAATTTTTTCAGAATGATTTGAAATTTTTGAATTTAATTTTTAAATAACTTTTTATCGAAGCGTCAATCAAGAAATTTCTATTCTTGATTGTCGTCTTATTTTGGCCTCTAGAATCTGCCATTAAAATTTTTCCCATAGGTGGTCAATCACCCTGTAGAATTTGGAATATGTTTACTATATGTATAGCAACCGAGGAGTCAGTCGAGAGCTTGTGAGAGCGTGACCCCTCTAGTGGCGAGCATGAGAGGCGACCCCACACTTACAATACACGCACTGAATTTGTTCTTCACTTTGCTCAGATTTTGAAGAAGATTTCTTCGATAAAAGTCAACTAGCCCTATACGAAAATCATTAGCTTATCCCTGTTGGATTGTTTAAATTTTGTTTTTGTAGTCAAACGGGCCCATTCAAGGGAGACATCGATGTAAACAGCGTTCTATTTCATTTCTGTCGTGTACCTCGCAGTCAATGCGTCGCTAAAGTACGCATTTGACATTTTGAAAATACGCGCTGCCGTCGAATTTTTATACGCGTCCCTTTTTTCGGCGCCGCGCTCTCATTTTTCCCTCGTTCGTGCACAGCCGAGTTTAATCGGTTTTCCCACGTTAATGGTTTTACGGGTTGCCATTTATGCGTCCTTTCCGCCCACTCGAATTCAATTTTACCCGCGTCCTCTGACAGCTCTATTTTGGCCGGAGCGCGACACGTAGAATATACAGAGCACCGTTTTTATGATCATTCCGGGACGATGTGTGCTCTCACATACTTGTCGTCTCCGACATTAGCGCGTCGAACGTTTTATTCGATGGAAAATACGAGTGTATATTTTTCGGAACGAATGTTTGTCCGTCAATGATGATGGATACTGGTTTATGTTCTCTTACGAATAACCGAGTCGCTTAAAAAAACGTACAGTAATATCCATCAAATATATATATTCCTGCCTTGGAATATCGAGACTGGTTCACACTTGACAAGAACTAATTATACTTGTAGCAAAACCAACTGTATTCCGTATTACTGTTAAGCTTCTTAAATTAATTAATTTGATGGACTTTCTTCTCGCGATTAAACATCTCAATCCGAGGCTTAATTTGTTTTGTTCCACAGTGAAAGCTCTTGTTACTCGTGTATGCAAATAAATATTGTACACTCGTAGTATCAAAAATCGTAAATTTTGATGACCTTTGCATCTGAACAAATTCGAATCAACAAAATGCATGGCATCGAGTGCAGAAACTAATTGATTAGACGCCATTACTAAACATCGTAACCTTCAAGACGATTAATTTGCGCATCTCTTTGCGTTTTAAATATATTTAATTGAATATAGTAAAGGAACTGCAGAGAATGGAAACTAAAATAATCGAATCGATACGTTTCTATTTTTAATCACTTCGCGGACGATATATGTCATAAATGTGTGAAAAACAGAGACTCTTTCTGGACACGGAACATTTTATAAATGGACACTGGTCGCAACTACATTTTGCTTGGCGTTGTTTCTATCGGAAAACAAATTTACTTTACATTTGCAAATATAGGTCCCTCCGGAATTTACTTTGCTCTGAACCGTGTTTCATTCATCGGCAACGACGAGATCATGAAACAGTTTTTCTTCATTATTGTCAAACGTATTACATTTAAAACTCAAAAATAAAATTCTTCACATAAAAATTAAAATATTGAATTCCATGATAAAAATTTATAACAAAATTATAATATTATTTTGTCGCGTATAAAACGACAATAATTATGTCATAATTTTGTTTACCACGCTCAATTTATTTCACCCAAGGCCGTTTAAATTTTAATTTCAGCCGACGCGACGCCTCAAATATTAATCGCCTCGTTAACGTTTCATTTCTTAAATACACGTTTGCCCGAAAAAATGCTAACAGAGATAAATTATTCGATAGTTTATAACAATGTACAATTCGTATTTTCAACATGATAAATAGTCTAGCTCTATTTAGAGTCCATTTAATTCTCGTGGACGACGTCCTATTTTAACTTGCCCGGTCGCAGACTGGTCTGTTCTACTTGCCTGATTAAACACTGTCGCATTATGTTCATCTGCCTGGACGTTGTTCCACTCAACGATAGTTATTTGCTCGGTATTCGTTCGCGTTGTCGTAAAATTGTTGAACCGGCTTTGCCGAACTAATTTTGAGCAACAAATTTATGATTGAATTAGCGAAACAGGGAATGAGTTAAATTAATCAAAATTTGTTAAACCCGATTCTGCGCCGAGCATATTTCTCGAGCAGTACCTTTCTTTTATTAATAAACGTTTAAATAATATATTTGCTATTCAACGGGTCCCGATAATAATTGAAACAGAAATGTGGTGACCCGTAATTTATTGTGTTGTACTTACCAGAGCACATTCAAATAGTATTAAAAAGAGATTCAATCTTTTTTTAATATTCAAATATACATACAATATTTATTTTATATTAACAAATATTTTTTTTTACATATGCAGGAAATTTTAACTCTAAACCTACCGACACTTCGTGTACACCTATTCCTACCATGACCGGTCAAATGATTTCTAATCGCCTAATTTTTGCATTATATCGTATAATATGCAGTCGTATGATCAATAGGAATTGCTGAAACTTCTTTAGGTATGTAGCGTCAAAGTAAATTGCTAAATAAACATAGAAGATAGCATAAATTATAATAGTTATTATAGTCATCGGATAGAGGCTGAAATGCCCTTTAAAACGAGCGTTTGTACGAGTCGATAGCTTTATTAGTTCCGGAGATATAGCGATTTTAGTTTCAAGTCGATGCGGTGGCTAGTTTCGGAGATACGACGCGACGGTCACAAGCCTTTGTTTACGTTCATTGGTGATCAATGAACTCGCGCGCGTGAAAATAGTAAACAGTGCGTAGTAAATTCTTGGAAATACTACGCGAAACTAGGTCACGAGAGTCACGAGTCACGTGCGACAAGGAGGCCCGGCGCGACGCGACAGACGAAGACAGCGATAGTCAAATTAAGAAAAATACCCCTTTACATAAATTACGATATCTCGAAAACGGTAAGTCCGATCGTCAAAAACCAAAAACCGTTTTAAAGGGGAGGCCTTGCCGCCTCTAGCAATACCTTAATAATTAATAAATCCTTAGTAGTTTCGGAACTGCACGCGTCTAAAGTTTTAGTATTTTTAATACGCGTTATTAGACTGTCCTAAGACAATGGAAACTGAATACTGGACTATATACTGGGTGTTCGGCAAGTCCTGGGACAAATTTTAATGGAAAAATTCATTGTACGTATGCTATAAGAAAAATCGTGAAGCTAAATGTGCGCTAAAATAACATTGTGCGTTAGAAATTCTAAACAAAATTTAAAAAACGGTCATTTGACCGGTTCGTGGTAGGTTTAGTGTTAAATATCTATTTCATGTTACGAGAAAAATATGTTTTTCTGAATATTAAATGAATCTTTATCTCATATTAGAAAGTAGAATATTTTTTCCTAATACACAGATAATATATATTTCATATTATGAAAAAAATATTTTTTTCTTGTTATAAAATGAATCTTTGTGTAATATTAGAAATAGAATATTTTTTTTAAATATGCAGATAATATTTATTTCATATCATGGAAAATATATTTTTTCTCATTATAAAATGGATCTTTATGTAATATTAGAAGTAGAATATTTTCTTTTAAATATGCAGGAAATATTTTATGTTTATCATGGATGAATATTTGTTCCAGAATATGGTGTGAAGTAAATTGTTTACTTTCATTTTACTTTCAATTCGTGTATGTCACTCAATCGACATGTATTTATATTATAAGAACATTAATGCGACAAAGTTGTGTATGAAAATAATCGTGTAGCTCTTACGTCTTACGTAATATCATTGAACTGTAAGATTAAAAATTTTTTTTTTATATGTCAATATAATAAGCAGTGCATAAAAAGTAGTTGATATATGTATATACAAAGATTAATTTTTTATATAACTTTTTCTTAAATTTGATTTTATTGAATGGTATTTAAATATTGAATTTATATTTTTCAAATATTGGATTGACATTTTTTAAATATTTGATTCACATATTTTAAATATTTACTTTATACTTTTTAAAAATTTAGCTTATATTTTTTAAACATTTAATTTTCACTTTCTGTACATGTATACAATATTCAGATCCAATATTCTCATGTGAAAAAATGTGGCTTAAAAAATATTTTTCCAATATTTGAATAAGATATTTATCCAATACTTTTGTGCTGCTAGGCAGAAATAATTATTTCTAAAAAATTAAAAAACTTTTTCGTTGACTTCTTCAAATGTAAATTAATTTGTCTAATAGCAATTAACTATATTAGGAATATGAATTTTTCTAGGAACAACACAAATAAATTTGGTTGGAACATTTACACTGTTAGAAACGTTTGTCGTCTCGTCGTAAAGACATCCAATTAAAATAATTTAGTTAGTTAAACATCGTTCCATAGAAAGAGATAGTTCTAAAGATTGTCATGAGAGATTTCATTGGTGAACGTCCGCGGCTATAAATTTCACTATGGGAAAGCTTCCGTGCTTCGCCTTCCTGTCCATTAGTTTGGGACGATTCTCCACGTTCTAATGAAAGGCTCTTCTCCTTTAATAAATTCCCCACATGCGCGGATCTAACAAGGAAACAACTTCCGGCGTTAACGAAGCACGAACCTTTGACGAATATTTAGACAAGTCGTCATGTACCCGGTGCCGTCGTGTTCGTCGGTACGATTGTAATTTCAATTCATCATAACAGCGTTAATTGGATTGGGTGCATATTACGTAACATTATTACATCGCATGCGTCGTAGTAAAATATAAATTTACGTTGAAATTAACCTAATTACTCTAAATCTATTACCACGTACGTCTAACGACAATAATTGCAAACAATTTGCCGGACGTTTTGCGTATTCTCGCATTGACCGCGATAATTTATTCATAATGAAACTCAGAAACGCGTGTAACCTATTTGCCTTGCTAGATAATATATTATCAATAAAAAATAAATATTATACTGTCGCGTCGTGTCAAATACTATTAAAAAATACAAAGCAACCAACCTCTATGATTTGATTGCAATTTTCATTTTACATTACAAAATCCTGTTTCTAATTGCGTTTTACAATGAAATTTTAATTTTGCAACGCTAACAGCTTTCGACGTATTTCTTCCACGCAGTTTTTTTCCTCGCGTGCTGCAACGACATTGCAAATATTGCAGATATCGATGCGACAACATGTTCCCGTTGAAACAGTTGCATAAACAGTGCATAAATAAACAGCAGAAAGATTCCATTTCAATTCGGTGCTCGAAATGCACAAAGGCAGTTCATTTTAAACAACGAAATCTTACGAGAAAAATTTACAATGAAAATTATTTTTTAAATAAATTGTTCGATGCCTTTTTAAGGTTCGCGATCCGACCTCGAATTCCGAGATCACAATGAATACTGCGGCAGGTTTGTTCTTTTATGAATCTCCACCGAACTGGATGCGTTTCTTTTACACGGTGTGCATTACGTGCATCAACATGCATCCCGAGTTTTCCGCGCAAACTATTCTCCGAGCGTTTCTCTTCCCGCACATGGTCGCTGTTAGCTTTTAACTTTCACGGAGTTTTACCGTTCCTTCGAACGGAGCACTAGTTTTTCTTTCATGCTTTGATTTTTTTCGTAGCAGAGGCTCCGGGGGGCTTTCTGCCACAAAAGTCAACAAGCAAAAGTGAACAATTTCGATCAAGAAATAAAAAATGCTATTAGCACTATACAGAATACACTCGATACTAGTTAATAAAGAATTTTTACATTCAATTCTATGTAACAAATCAAAATAAATGTGCAATAAGTGAGATTAACAACTATCGACAGAATTGCATCGTTAATTTGATTTACAAATTTTTTTTTTTATGGTCTATTTATTATTGAAAGTAACTATAATTATATAAAAAAAAAAACTAAACGCCTACATATGTGGCCAAGGGCGTGAAGAGGTTAATATTTTGGTAAAATTCATAACACGCAGAAACACACGAAAAAGCTTAGATTATTTTCATATATCCGACGAGTATGGACATCTTTATTAATTACGAACATTTGTAGAGATTAGAAACCATCTCCTGTAAAATGGACCACACACTGTAATCTGTCGGATTAAGGTCGAGTAAATTGGGCGACCATTCTTCATAGTTGATGAACTGCGGGGAATTGAACCCGACACCATTATTGGATTGCATTCGTATTATGAGCACACGATCAGCTCTGCTGGAATATTCGATCCTGCTCTCGAAAAAGTTGTTGAGTTTAAAGAAAGGCAAACAGCTTTCAAAACAATCCAACGAATCGTATTTTGATCGATTTTCACTCTTCGATCGAGGTAAATCAGGGTAGTTTACCAGCTGACGCAAATCCCAGCCTCGTACCATAACTGAAGCTGTACTGTAGCTATGGTCTACAATTTCAGACCATTCAGGGGCTTTAGAACTCCAAATTCTGTCGTCCCGTGGATTATGAACTTCCTGGACACCCGAAAAACTTTTTATCCGTGCATCGAGTTATTTACCATTGACTAGTAGAGTTATTTACCATTGACTCACTATTATTAGCTGAGACGAAACACTGACCTCTTTGGAATTTTTAGAGGCGAAGTTTGATCACTTATTTCACTTTCGAAACTGATATTTTGCACTATGATACTCGAATTTCGTTTGATTTTTAGACTTTTCGATTATTTTTTATTTTGCATCTTTTTTGGCAAATTCACAAATTTATCAGAGTAACACTAATCAGAAATCACATAATAAGAAGGTACAAAATTCAGATCACGAAGTCGAAGATTTGATAATTGAATAAAAGAAAAGGAAATTGTTAATGCTCTTATTTTTCAAATTATTTCTTTTATATTCTTTGCGAATTTCATGGCAATATCTCTTATGGTTAAAAAATTATGCAAAAATGTCTCGATGTGAACTGTTGGGATAAAGAAACTACCCCTATTTACTGGTTTACTGGTTTCATAAATGGTCAATCGCTGTTCGTAAATGAAAAATAAAAACGTGGGTCGACACTGAAAATGTCAATAAATTCGATGCAAAAATATTTATTTTGGAACCTCCTTTTACGTCTTCCATTAAAATTCGTGAAGATCGTCTATTTTTCGTGAGAATCAGAACCTCCCCTTAGACTAATGTTTGGTAAATCCCTGTCCAAAAATTTCATGAATAAAGACGTGGTTTCATACTTAAGTGTTAGTTAATTTAAAGCAATAATATTTATTTTCGAACTTCCTTTTACTTCTTCCATTAAAATTTGTGAAGAACATCCATTTTTCGTTGGGCTTAGAACTTCCTTTGAATTAATCTTTGGCCTAACTCTTTTAAAAAATTTCATAAATAAACTCGTGAAATGATACTATAAGTATTAGTAATTTCGATGTAGAAAATTTTATTTTGGAGCTTCCTTTTACTTCTTCTATTAAAATTCGTGAAGATCGTCTATTTTTCGTGCGAATCAGAACCTCCCCCTAAAACAGTGTTAGATAAATCTCTGTCCAAAAATTCTACAAATAAAAACGTGGCTTGGTACTATAAGTGTTAATTGATTTAAAGCAGAAATATTTATTTTCGGACTTCCTTTTACTTCTTCCATTAAAATTTGTGAAGAACATCCATTTTTCGTTGGGCTTAGAACTTCCTTTGAACTAATCTTTGGCCTAACTCTTTTATAAAATTTTGGTAAATAAACACGTGAATTGATACTATAAATATTAGTAAATTCGATGTCAAACTTTCTATTTTGGAGCTTCCGTTTACTTCTTCCATTAAAATTCGTAAAGATCGTCTATTTTTCGTGCTAATCAGAACCTCCCCCTAGAATAATGTTTGGTAAATCCCTGTTCAAAAATTTCATGAATAAAGACATGACTTGATACTTAAGTGTTAATTAATTTAAAGCAAAAATATTTATTTTGGAGCTTCTTTTTATTTCTTCTATTAAAATTCGTGAAGATCGTCTATTTTTCTTGCGAATCAGAACCTCCCCCTAAAACAGTGTTAGATAAATCTCTGTCCAAAAATTCTACAAATAAAAACATGGCTTGGTACTATAAGTGTTAGTTAATTAAAAACCAAAAATATTTATTTTCGAACTTCCGTTTACTTCTTCCATTAAAATTTGTGAAGAATATCCATTTTTCATTCGGCTTAGAACTTCCTTTGAAATAATCTTTGTCCTACCTCTTTTTTAAAATTTCGTAAATAAACACGTGAATTGATACTATAAATATTAGTAAATTCGACGTAGAAAATTTTATTTTGAAGCTTCCTTTTACATCTTAGATTAAAATTTGTGAAGATCGTCCATTTTTCATCCGAATCACATCCTCTCCCGAAGAATGTCGCGTCTCCTCGTCGATGGCCATTCGCCTTGGAGAATTCCGAGGGACCGTTGGTTAAATTCGCCGAGGTTTTTGCAAATTCGCGTGAAATCCCGGAACGGCACGCTCTGATAAGAGAATGCGCGACGCTCGGGATGCTGGGAAGAGGGGTTGATGCGGTCCAAGCCGGCGCCCTCGCTCCACAAGTTCCTTCAGTAGGCGCGCGCTGCTACATTCGGTTGGACCCTAGCTCGAATTCTCTCCGTAGATCGCGCTGGGTATTCTCGATCTCGTACGCTGTAATCACGGTACGATACTTCGAGATTCTGGTACCTGAACGATTCCACGTTCGAAACGGATCGACGCAAAATAAGAGGATCGTCGTTGCGTCCAGAAAAATTCCCCGAGCCAACGCATCGCGACTGTGAAATTTCGATCGTTCGACACCCGACTCTCGGAGTGCAATTTCCGGATAACGCGGAGCAGTACGAGTTATCCTAAATGGTTTATTCCACGGTTATCATTCCGCTCGGGAACTTTACGAGTACTTTTCCGTCTACGTTGAAATTTCGCGCCATTAATCGCGAGAGTCGATGTTCCGCGGCTGCCGCGCGGCGTTGAGTCAAGTTTAACGATCCCGGTGAATCGATCGGTGGAGAACCCGAATCCGCGTAGTGTCGGTCGAATTAGGAAACACGCGAGTGATCGAGCGGTGAAGCTTGGTCGCGGGGATCGTCGATGTCCCGTGGTTGGTCCCTCGTCGAGTGAACGTTGATAGCTCGAGACGCGTTAACTGCGAAAAGCCACGATGAAACAGCACCGTTGCGTCGAGGGAAACGCGACGACGGACAGGAGGGAAACTTCGGACTGAAGGTGAGTGTTACCCCTTTGGGACGCGAGCAACAACTTCCTCATCCTTGGTTTTACGAGTGATCCTTCTATGGGAGCTCCTGGATAGTCCTGGTAGATCGGGATCGCTAGGGCACAACGGGGAGCTTTCGTCGAATAAATCCTCGCGAGACTTTGTTTTACCGTACGGTCGATCTGTCGTGATCCATGTCGTTCGAGCCCCCCGGCGGGACAACTCGTTTCTTTATTTCGAACTTTTCCCTCTATCGTACGGTTTAATTAGCGCGGTACTAATTGGACGTTCGCGCTGCCAAGGACGAAGTCGTGAAAAATATCGTTTCGCCGTGTTTCCCGTTAATTGAAACCTCTGTGCCTTTTGTCGATCTCGTTGGTCGTTCTTTTCGATCCGACGCGGTTTTGTGTACCGTTGAATTGAATAAAAACATCGAGGGGAAAAGCGCGGGCCACGAGGCATTTCGGTTCATCGTATCGCCAACGATACTTTTAAGGCTTTGGACGAGTGGACGCGATACGTCGTCCTTGCCACGCCGATGCGTCAGTGATGAATAATTTCCTTCGTTCTGTGTGCTTTGTACATTGATGAAATTGGAAACTCTCTCGAAGAAATTCAAACGTTGTTAAACATATCATATTGTGTTACGTTATTCTTTAATGTGATCATAATTATTATTCGTATTTGTAAATGTGTCATTATTATCACCGCCACTCCAAAATTCTATTAGCGGGTGTTTCAAACATTGAGTTAAAAAACTCGCTACGCCGACGTGATAACATGAGATACGCTTAATATAACTTTATAATTTCGTTAGTATTAAATTGTCAGGCAAATCTAATAGTATAGTTTTCGCAGTAATGGCAATTTTATCATTATATATGCCTTTGACAATTATTATTCCTATTATCTTTGTTCGAGTTCCACTCCTATTAACAGTATCATTATGATGCAACAGCATGAATATTTTCGTAGTGGAAGCTTTTCAGTTTGTTAGTCACGAACATTTTAAATTAACTAACTCCACAACAAAAACCATCAGTTAACGTTTTAGTATCATTACTATCGCTAGAATAATTATTTCCCTTACTATTTACATTAATATTCGTTCCACTGCTATTACTAGTGTTAGTATTAATTTAATTAATATCTGATATTACGATCTTAATAGCTGTGATAAGAGTAGCTTGCAATTTCATCAGACTTGCACCTAATTACTGTTATTATTGTCCGTCTCACTATTAGCATTACTATTACTCCTGTTATCACTAGCTTCTAGAAATGTTTGATAAAGGAAAGTCATATGAATATCGATCTGCAATGGACTCGCCATTCAATTCTTAATCTACAGTAGAATTTGTACATTCCAGAACTTCCATTAGCCGAACCTCAAATGATGGATTCACATATTCTACTATATGTGCATCCTATTATGCGAATGTTCTATTATCCAATCAGACCGTATTATTATTATAATAGCTTCTATTATTCGAACATACTCCTGTAATGATCAAAATCACATCCGACCGCAAGAATTTTCCACAAATAATAACGAGATCGAAACGATACAATGACGCATATTAAATTGAACAAAATAAAAGTTGTACGGTATCGGAAACATTAAGGGTTTCTATGATTATTTAAATCGTGTACAAACGAACGAGCAAAACAATAATTCCCTTCTAAATTTGTATTTTTTAAGAACAGTCGATGAATTTAACTACATTAAAACATTCCTCGTTGTTGATCACACAGATAATCAAACATTGCCTTTCGAAAGTTTCGTAGAATAGAAATTGTATCGATCGACAGCCCACTACAGGGAAAAATCTTATTAACCAGTCGAAAAGTGTTGAAAAATGGTCTGTCAGTTCCAGTTATTCGAACCGATCGTTAATGACTTGGCTGCGGCCATATAATCGGCGCGCGAGTCACAAACAAATGGGGATTTAAATTTCATTACGATCACAACACGAAATCACACGTCGAACGACGCTTTTTAAACGCGGATTTAATTTTTTTATACAATACCGTTCACATATCGCAATTTCGAAACAGATAGCACTCGTCAGTTTTAACGTTCTCTGTCGTTAAATCGAGTCGATTCGTAGTAAAATTCTCTTTCGAATCGCGGTAATATAAAACTACTTGTCAACAGACACTTGTCGACGGAAGCGACATTTGAATAAAACATGATCGTGGAAAGTTGGAGGAAATACAGTCGGTTTCGTCTAATAGATCTACAAGCCTCGTTATGAAATAACATCGTTTCAGCGCGAGCAATCGCTGAATTATCACGCTGGCTTTTGACTAATTCATGATCGTAACTGGCCACTGCTTCGACAAACGGTTCACAGAGGCGCCAACTACGCCATTGTCAAATTACTGTCATGGAGTAAACCAAGAATTCGAATTCTAATAAAACAAAGGCAATTGTACAAGAAATACGCCGATTTTTATTCTTCGGTAACAGATTTTGGAGCGTACAAATACGCTAGTCACTAGTAAAATACCGGCTGAAAATATCGCGTCAGCCTGCTTTTCGTAAAGTAAATAACTGTTAGGCGTGTATTCTACACTAAGCACATTCTTCAATTGTTTGAACCGTTTCAAGAAACACTGACAAAGCGTTCTGTGAGCCAGCAACTGTGCACAGCCTGTTTGCAACAAAGGAAAGCCTAAACAGAGAATTTTGAAGCGTGTAAACATACTTTTCGCGACGAATGTAAACAACCGAAACGATGAGCAACGAAAATACTGATTCGCTGGGCGATTTAGTAAAGATAAACACTGGCAATTGTAAACTGGCTTTCTACGGTAACATATCTGTATGTTTGAATATGTGGGGTGTGGAAGGTACGCCAGGGGAGGAAAATGTACGGTTCGAAAGGAGCAAATGTTAGACGATCGACAAAACATTTTCCCCGAGATAGAGTGTGGAAGTATTTCTTTGAAGATAAGAAACCACCTCACCGACAAGATATTCGCGTAAAGGAAAATGTTGGTAGGTACGACATGAAGATGAAGATTAAGTATCCTAGGAAATAGGGAAACACGAAACAACAAGCTGTATCTTCAACCTTACAACAAAACCTTGTTAATAGCTGAAGGTTCTCCTTAGACTAAAACGAGATGCTTTTCCTTTGACTGCTTTTGAGTATCTCGTTTTCGAAGTCTTCGTTTCAATTGTAGTACCATCCACGTTCCCAAGGTCTTTTTTACATTGTTATTCTGATTTATACTTTTTCAAAGTGTATAATATTTGAAATCTGTCAATGTATCCTTGATTATACGTAAATCAAATGTATAAATATAGTCTTATTTAGTTTCTCTACGAACCAATTATCACAAAGTTAAAATTGATTGTATGGAAATTAATTTCAAACTATGTTTTCAATGTAATATATGATTATAAGAAATATGATCTGATATAGTATGAATTTCTAAAAGAATACTTCGAATTGACTTTGATACAGAGTATTACCACTGCAAAAACGTATAAAAATCGCAGGCTTTTTTCGTAGTTGTATGAGAAAAATCTGTCATTCAAAAGGTGGATGAAATATCACAAATACTTGAAAGATTTGTAGCAATATTTTCCGCGTGACTTAATTTTACAAAATCGCTCGTGAGTAAAGGATCCATTGAAGGTGTGCGATGAACTGATCAATTCGATATAAATGAGTACGAAAAATTTCTTTGTATGATGTTAAATCGTAGCAAAAATTTTTCTATAAATTAAGGCTGTTAGAATTTTATATACAAAGAATCTTTTCCATTATTTCTTCAACAAAAATTGAGATATTTTAAATATCAATATCGTTGCAAACACTCTGTAGAGAAAATTTGTTGACTTTACAGAAACCACTGACCATAAGTTTTCCAAAGTTTAAGCACAAGGGCATTAAATTAATTCACACAAATCAAAAGTGCAATGCCGAATGCAAACTGTTTAAGGAAACAATTGTAGATCTACGGAGCATAAATCAATTCTTACTGTTTCTGATCGTTGATCTGGCGCGACATGCAATTTCGAGTTTCCCTCTCCAGGACTTAAAATTTGCGATGGAGGGGGAGATGGATTGCAGGAACGTCAATAATGACATTATGAACGGATTGCTGAGTTTTGCATATGCCGTAGATGCCTGATGCACGAACATGCAGTTATGTAATGCAAGGACGCGGAATATGCCCTTATTTGAGATTGAAGTGTGCATGTATACATTCCTGAATTGCATAGATCCGCATTCTAATTATACCTTGGAAGTATAATACAATACAAATGGAACGTACACGGTCGACGTGTCATTTTTACAAGCAGAATATACGTCAGTGTCTATCGGATCATCGTTTACGTTCTAATTTCGCGTAGACGGTAATAATAAATATAGGAATTAGAACTCGACAAATTGTTCCTGCAACGTAGCACGAGGAATTGAATCGTGACGGATGGCTAAAATGGAATCGAGGATACAGAAAATCGAGATCATCGGGCGTTGGAAACGAACGTGGTACGTGGAAGCACTGGAATTAGTGGCTGCATTATGGTATCGGGCTCTCGAGCCCGTTAGAGAGCACCTGACAAATGCCGAAGGCTCACCCCGTTTTCATAAATCATGAATAGCTGGTACGTAAGCAGAGCCAGTGGTATTTATTACGTGCACCATGTACACATGGACAGGTAATTCCTCCGAAGAAACGGTGGCTTAGAAGCACTATCTTCTACGACGGATGCGATTAAGCAATACATTTCCGATCATTTAAAATTGATGGAGATTCTACGTCACTGCTTAGCAACACGAAGACATAAGAGTTTCTTGCTATTCTAATCACATTTACATTTACACGCTTCAGTTGCAATTTTTCGGAATTGTTATTATTGCAATGTATTCTTCTCAAAAATACTCGTTAACATTTATTCCAAACATTTTTTTGTCAGATTAGAGAAAAATCGATCATTAAGATTAACACCCTGTGAAGCGTCAAAGTAAATGACAAAATAAACATAAAAGTCAGCAGAAATTATAATAGTTGTTATGTTCATTGGATAGGGGATGAAATGCCCTTTAAAATGAGAGTTCATTTATGTCGATAGCCTAATTAGTTCTGGAGATATAAGGGCTCGAACGTTTGTTTACTTTTCACTGTTTACGTCGCGAAGTGAATAAACTTTCACGACTCACGTGCGAGAGAAAGAGAATTAGAAAAATTACCCCTTTACATAAATTACGATATCTCGAAAACGGAAAGTCGAATCGATAAAAACCAAAAACCATTTCAAAGAAGAAGCTTTGCCGCTTCTAACATTGGGGCCAATTATAAAGAAAACACTGGTAACTATAAAACGGCAGGCGTCTGAAGTTTTAGTACTTTTAATAGACTTTCGTAAGACGGAGAGTGAAATTTTCAAAATTACGATATAATTCTACGCTAAAACTAATGGTAATTGTCACTGTACGGCGATGATGGTTTCTGGTGGATCTTATTATATATAAACAAGTGTACGTGCCCACGAAGCTAATAATCAAATCAATCAGGAATAGGATGTAACATTTTCTGTGGAGTTTCGTCTCTAAGTGTACAATGTTTCCATGAAATAATTTTCATTTTTATCGACGACGGAAATAATCCTTTAAATAATTTTCTTTCTGGATGGGATTAAACATTTTTTGCTAGAAAGGGGGATCGCGAAACTTAATCGTCGAAACGTTTGAAATAAATTCAACGTTTATTAATTCTGTTCAGCCATGTTTTGCGGGCGTTCTAATACGATTTTCGTCGTTGCACCGAGCCAAGAATCTCCTGGACACGTTTGACTTCCATCGAAGAAAAAAGCCACGGTTGTTTGTTCAATTTATAACGATTTCCCGGGGTCGAGGGTGCTTCCGTTTAACGCGGCTTGGCAATCACGGAAGAGCGCAATTAATGTTCCAAGGAGCTGCGAAGATAGGTAAATGGAACGGCGCCATGGTCGTTACGCTAAAGCCACCCGGACACGTTGATAATTCGATCGCGGGAAGCCCGTCGAACCCATCGAACCCATCGACGTTTCCATAAATTCCGAGTGCGTGGCAGGGTAAAAAGAAAGCCGTGGAAAGTGGCGAGCACGTTTGACCGAACACGCTGGTATTTCGCCATAATTCTTACCGCACTGTTACTCGGGAGATATTAGATTCCTATCGGAACGAACCGAAAGAGAGTGCATTGACTCTAACGTACGGGTTGGCGCTCTCGCGATCGCTCGATAGTCGAGGGAACGTTCGAATAATTTCTTTGTGCCATATCCAAGCGCGACAATGCCGACAAACCCGATTTACATTCGTTACTGGCCTCGGTACAAGCGAGAGTATTGCATCGAGGCGACACGGGGATCGGTCTGACGCGCTATAATGGAACAAACATTTTTTCCAAAAGAGCACGCAGCTGGTGGACGACGATAAATGTCGTATAATTTGCATTCTATTGTTGGACGAACGCTGGCCGATCGTAAAGTGGTCTTACGAGGGATATCGATCCTCCACATTGGCGGAATATTCACAAATATCAGAGGTATATTTTGTTTTTCACGCATCGACTGCCCAGTTGACAAAACATTTCAATGGGGATCTAAAAATATTAATTTGATGGGGTAAGGAAAAATATATTCTATGATTTCTCAGTTTTCTGGAAAGATTATTACATTTCCTATTTTTAGTAAAAATTTCTTTAAATCTCGAGACTAATTTAATAGAAAAATTGAATAATTGGAGATGTCAACAAAATTTTAACACAAGAGTGGCAATTTTTTTGTCCAGTAGTTCTTAACACTAAATTAATTTTTTCATTATATGTATAGAAAGTTGTGTTTTGATGTTTATTCGTAAGATATCCTTCTTATTTATGTCAAAAATATTTTTTAATTTTCATCGAATAGAAGATAGAACGCCCTTAAAAACGAATTTTGTTTCAAGTCGATACCCTAGTCAGTTCCAGAGAAAACAATTATTTAAGAAAAAGTACTGGCTAGTAATTATGCGAACATCCTGTATTTAAATCTAAATTAATTTTTGTGGCGTTGCCTCCCATGCTCGCCACCAGAGGGGTCGCGCCTCTCACAAGCGCTTGACCGACCCCTCGGTTGCAATATACATATGTATACGTTTCTAAGACGGCGAGATCGTGGATAGTGGAATTAAAAAAATACCTCTTCACTTAAATTACGATATCTCGAAAACGGAAAGTCGGATTGACAAAAACCAAAAACCATTTTAAAGGGAAGGCCTTACCGCCTCTAACAGTGGCTCAATTATCGATAAAGCACCAGTAGTTTCGAAATTATACGAGTCTAAAATTTAACTATTTTAACTGTTCTAAGGCAGTGGAAACTGAAAATTTTCTTCTTTCGTCTTTGCTATAGTTACATTTCCTAATTACATCGGAAGCTAACCAGAATTTGTACCGAATATTGTCCAGTTTTTTTACAAAAAAATATAAATCATTCAATCGATCAGATGACCAGTTGTAGAAACATCGTTAAAAAAAAAATGCTTTAAACTTTTGCCTTGATATTTTACTACGATAATTTTGTGCCTGGCAGTACGCGATATTTTCACTGAAACTTACTCCACCCTAGTAGAGTATTACGTTCATTCAAATTTCAATTAGTACACACTTCAATAATTTCAACTATTTATTGCGTAAGAAATTCAAACATGATGTGGATATTTCTGTCAAAGGAGACCTGAAATTTATTTTCCAATTATATCAGCTCAAACGTTTATGCTTGATACTTGAAAGTGTGCTTCAGAAATGGCACGAGAATTTTCAAGTACCCAGTTGTGAATATTATGGATATTGAAAGTATTATATCTGGCAAAGTTTAATTCGTACGTTTATAAATCACTCGTCATTAGTTGTAATAATGAATTGTAATGTTCGATGTTTTTTAAAAATACGACGTGGGGGAAAAGTTGTTTCGTGCTTCAAAATTGATCCAATTTGTAATTTGTCGAAAACTCTATCCAGCTCTGTAAATGATATTTCTATCAATATATCGACAATTTGAAACCAATAACTCTCAATAAAATGTAATGTTTATAAACGAAAACTCACGTAAAACTTGTTTCAAGTGTAGTCGAGTTATACGCGTATCCGATGAATCTTTAACATTGATTTATTTGGAGCTCCGTACAAAAACCTGTCCATATTTTTTACATATTTTTTTGCGTAAATTCATCTCGTTCTGAATTGCACAATCAGCCAGGAAACTTTTTTCCTTCGCAAGCGCAACGATACATAAAACGAAACAAACCTTACATGCGTGTTCTTTTTCCCCCCAATTCAGGAAATGAAAAATGTCGATTTCTGTTGAACTCTGGTCGTGGCGTTGTACAGCCAACTTCCGGAGTTTGAAGGATGAGGTTACGAAACAATATGCTATATTCGGCTTTACCTGGCAATTCATTTTTCCTCGGATGCCATTGCGAAATTCCTAAAATGAAAACCCTGAAATATGTACAAACGAGGTCTACAGAAAACATCGTCCATTTTGTTAATTTTTATACAGACACGTACAGTTCTTTTCTCTTTGGAACATAATAATATCAGTAAAAACATTGGCTTCAATAAACTGCAAAATTAAATAAATTGAACGATACATAATCTAACAATTTTATACACCTTCGCGTATTGATGCACGTGAACAAAAAAATTGCACAATTTTTTAAAATAGAATGTGGCGTCGCCACCCATGCTCGCCACCAGAGGGGTCGCGTTCTCACAAGCTCTCGACCGACTTCCTAATATTCAAGTCGTCTAAGACTTGAATCCTACTCCCAGCCAGCAGCGCCACAAGAAGAAAATTTTTCAATCGCAATAAAAAGCACTAAAGTGTTCGTGTCATAAACAAATTGAAAAGTTATTGTATTTGAAACTTGCTACCTTAATTATTTGCATCAACAGACGCCCGCTAGTTTATTAATAATTTAGACTCGATAATTGAGTTACTTAAAAATTTTTGAATATTTCATAACGGGATAAAGGAACCATTTTACAGTCACATGAAACGTGGTAAACTTCAAAGGTATGTTTGTGAAAAACCACTGCAGAAGGATCTAGAAAAAGTATTTTGAAGCTCCAAGCGCTTTTTAATTTTGTCAGCCAATTTGTCCGGCAATACTTTTCCGAACAGCGGTACACTTCAAAGCCAATCGTGTTAAATTTTAGGAAATTCCTCAAAACCGTGCCCGTGCACAGAGTTTGAAAAATTCATTTCTCTATTTATACCATAGGAACACTAAACGTTGGAGTTTCCACTTTGATCCTGGTTTTTCTCTCCTAACGAGGCTACGATCATTTTCACAGAATTATGTAATTCCTCAACGAACTGCACGTTGAGGCTCTTTTAGTGGGAAATTTGATTCAGATCATTGCAAGCATTAGCCTTAACAAAGTTGTAGTTTGCAGGCGGAGAAATACCTATTGTGTCAGTCGTATTGTATCGGAAATTATAGTGGTTCCGCATTCCCCTAAATTCCAGACTCTTTCCTTCTTTCTTCGCATAACACCCGCGTTAAAAAGCTGTAGACAAGTGGATTATTCGCTTAAAATGTAGAAAATTAATTATAGTGAACAGGAAATTCGTTTATTTACTTATTACGATGAACAATTCTTTCCCTAGATTTTCTGGCAGGATTTTCATTCCATCTATATATATTTTTTTTTGAAAATAATTTTCAAACATGAGACAAAATTTCTTTTCATATTCTAACGACTCCCACAATTTCATAATGTTCCTGTTATTTACTTTAATTTGTTTGTGATATGAATACAACTTTTCTTCGTAAATTCCTCGTCTTCTGGCTCGACTAACTTTTCCTCAAGCGTTTAAATTTCGTTCACCGACTTTATTCAACAAGATAATAATAAACAAATATAATTCAGCAAATAAGGCTGTTCTGCAACCTAACTGAAATTAATGTTTGTTTAATCGTGCGATTAAAATATCTAGAATTTCTGTGCTAATTCATCCATTTATATTAGATCAGTGTTAACTGGAATCTCAGAGCAGAAAATATCCGCGTCTTTCTTATGGAACTGACAACGTTATCATTCCGAATATATATTTCCCACCTCTTCGTGGGTAACCGCGGCTCACCGGCGTAAAACGGTAATAAATCACGACTGTTGGTCGGTTACGTTCATTAAACACTTACCATCAGGAGCCGGAATATCAAGGTATCCTTGGTTGCCGTTCTCTGACAACTGGAAACCTAATTAATCACAAAGATATCGCCCACGGGGCGAGCGATTTTACCGATGTAATTAGTCGTAGAAGATAGAAGGTAGAAAAAGAAAGCTTCGTGGGTGGGTCAATCGGCGGGGGAGGGAGGAACGGGGCGAGGACAGTGAGAATAAGAAGCTCTCATCTCCAGCGGGAGCTAAATTAACATGAAGACAGCCGAAAAAAGGAGGGAAAACGTAGGACGAGGGTGGAAAGATTCGGATAGGATATAGCAGGGAACAAAGACGAGGAAATAAAGATCTCTGAAGAGGCGAGATGGACTGAGAAGACGGAGACAGCAGCGAAAGGTATATATAAAGTTGAGTAATGAGCGGGACGAAGAGCATGGGAGGTGAAGGTGAAGAGTAACTTATTGCAGTGATCGGAGCGTTTGTACAATCGAAAAGAAATTACCTTTTTCGGAATGGATGCAGAGTGATTTGGAACTGACGTCGTAAAGTTTAATAATGAATTTCACGGTTGCTGATTGAAACCACGGCTTTGGAGAGCTTCCAATACCGAAGCTCCGGTTTCAAGCGACAGACCAATCGTGTTTAGGAATAGCGCAATAGGAAATCCCCCAAACATCTTGCAGAATATATTTTTAAAACCAGCCATTGCAATAGTATTTTTATTACTATTTCATGCTTCTATAGTGTAATTTGAAATCCACCATCGATCTTACAGAATACATCGTCGAAAGCAAACGTAAACTGGAGTTTGCGATTTCCACACAGAAGCTTAATTCCACGATGATTAAATCAGAAAAGACAGAATAGAACGAGAGCCAGCGACAGAAACCAAATCTTATATTCTAGGTTCCCGTTTCGGTTGACCAAGTTAGCAGCAGAATTTAATTCGGAGCGTACTAATTAATACTGGGGACCGTAACGGAGAGTAGTATAGACCCAGAGCTATGACAAACGCGCGTTTCCGCCCCGGCGGAGAAAATTCTCGGGAACATCTCGCGATTATGGTAACCAACGGAAATTCAATTAACGAAGAACCAACGTTATACGTTACATCGGGCTGATTCACAGGGAAAGAAACAGGTAGATGGAATTTGTAATTTTTGAAAGTATGTGGCGCACGTGCAGCATGTTGCAAACATTGTAGGGTCGAAACGATAAACTATATGTTTATTCGGGTCAGTTGGTTATTACACCCAGCTGCTACATTTCGAATTTTCTGCTGAAATACTGCGTTAACGTTACACGTACTTTCGAGTTAAATTCTCTTAACAACGATACAACAACACTTTTCGGTATCTAATTCAACTCATTTGTGTGTTCCTCTTGTATTATGGCTCGAAGAAAAGAATTGGCCCTTTCGCGGACAAAATTAAAAAGTAAATCTGGAGGGATTCTTGTTGGCTTATAATTTAAAAGTAATCTTTGGACGAAAGGGTCTGGATTAGGAATATAATTTATTCATTTAAATTCTGAAAAATCATACAAGCTGTAGGTACTGGAAATAATTCGTATTAAAGAAACGTTCGATTTTATTGTGAAGAAATAGGTTATTACAATTATTAGGTCAAAAGTTCCATTCAAAATTTAATTAAATTCCTTTTCTTTCTTTGACTTCGAATATTTGTTAAAAATGCTTTTTGTCGCACGTAATGAAAAAAATTGGTACGCAGGCGTGTGGTGGTTGTGGTTTCAATTTCGGAACAGTTCGATTTCGAAACACGACTAGTTACTTCCCGGCGTATTCATGGAAACTTGTCAACCTTGGTTGACCAATGGACCCAATAATAGACATTCGCCAGGATTAACTACTTTCCATCGGCGTCCAGCGTTTATGGTGCAATATTTCATCCTTGTATCGCGCAGATTTTCAAACGATAATAGTCGATTGCGTTGCCTGCGTTACGCTTGTCGGAAAATAAACAAGAAATCCAGATTCTATACATTTATCACGGATCACTCCTATCGGGCAGAAAATCACTTCCTGTTCGGTTGTAGCAGAACGTTGCAATTGTGGGTGTCGGTTCTCTAAAAAAATTGCTTACCGTGTGTCGAGTCGATTTTCCAACGATTCATGGACTCCAGATCTTTAAAAGACTCTTAATTTAATTTCCATTTTGTAGAAAATTCACAGGGTATTGTTTCAACGGTCTGATCGTAAGTTTTATATTGACAGATGTTTTCCAATTAATTCGACCAAGTTTTGGTCAATACTATACCATTAAATGAAACGAAAATTTTGCAAATATTCACGCTGATGTTGGTTAAAAAATAACTAGTAAAATACCGGTTGCCAAGCACTTGATATACGTTTATTTACACTTAATGAATTTGAATGCGTCACAGGAAATAAAAGAAAGTAAACAGGGATTTGAGCTCTGTTTTTGCGGAAGACAAGCCATTCAGAAAGGATATTTTAATTTTCAAGTGGTTTTTACTATAGTCCACTATCTATTGCGACAAAAAATTGAATTCCATTTTTTAAATCAGATAGTTATTTATTCCTAATCGTTGTAATCGAATCGAATGTAATGTTTGAACAAAGTTTAAAGACTTTATTTCAATCAACGCTTTATGAATAAAGTCAGGCGATGTAATACTTCTTTTTGTTTTAGGATAGAAAGAGTTTTCAGATTTGCATGAAAATTCAATATAAAAGTTTCGAAGCAAAATGTCAGCTATACTACGACCGATTCATACATTAAAAAGCCATAAGATTTGCATGAAAATTGTTACGTTTGCGTTTCCGTGGCCATAAATTAAAATCTGATGTCGGAACTCAAAAATCCATAATGACGGATTCAATACGATTGACTTTTACGCTAAACGAATGTTAGATTTACATGGAAATTAGCGAGTGCAGGTGTTCTAGAGCCGTTAATTATAAATCCCATAGGAGAATTCCAAAATCCAACATGGTGGATCCAGTCGCGACCGACTTATACATACATCAAGAAAGTTATTATATTGCAATTATATTATGCTAAAAAGTTATTATACCGTGTATGTTGTTAACAAGTCTGTCACGGATTCCAGACCGAGTGGTCGAAGCAATCAAAACTTAGTTCTGAAGGCCTCAGGGTTGGTAAAATTAACGCCAGACCACACCTTCGATAAGTCGAAAAAAGTCTTTGCACAAAATTATATACACACTAAAGTCCTTTAAATAAATAGTGAGAAAAGTGATAAACAGAAAAACGTAATACGGTTATTTAAAAGATAGGTGGATTATTTTTGAAGCAGAAAGAATCGTCACTGTAACCTTCTGACATGCCAGTTATTAGGTTTATCAATTTTCACTGGGTAGCAATATTGACTTTTGTACCCCCTTTCTAGTATAAAATAAATTTTACAATTGTGCATACCTTTGATAGAAAAAGATTCCTAAATATTACATTCTATCCGAGAACCCTCAACTTGAGAATTCGTGCTCTTCAAATTTCAGGTCAGGTATACGTCCCCCTACGCAAACAAAATTTTAACCCATGTTTTACGACTTCTTATATAATAGCAACAACGTAAAAAACCGAAGGCGTTGAAATCGATGCGCGAGGTCCCTCCGATGGACGAATTCTTCAGGGATTAACAGGCTACCATTTCCATCGTAAAGAACGATTTTTCTGGATATATTCCGCTTCCGGGCGGTTTCACCCCTTAAAGATTTAAGGGGTCAACGGCGTTCATCCGTGAAACGAGGGTATAACGTTCCAGGTTCTTATAACCGTCGATTGATTTCGAACCTTAGTCCTCGACACCCCTCCAACGCCCTTCGGGGAATTAATTTTTGCTCGTTCGCGCGCTGGAGGTAAGAGGGGTGCAAATAATGAAAAGAAACACCACAATGACCAGTATAGTTCTTATTGTCTGGCAGTTCTAATTAAGAACGTCGCGTAACCCTGCGTCTCGAGAAACAATGCTGTATCTCTTCCAGCATTCCGTTGGCCCACCCCATTGTCTCGAGTCCCAAGAAACTAATTTGTCACCCCGACAAATTGCAAACCCCGAGAAATCGAAAACGGACCGTTACGCGAAAACGGAAATTCTTCGACGAAACGGAGGACGGAATCGTTGGAATTCGATCAAGGGAACGCAGTTACTAGTCGACTAGCAGAATCGGAAGTGGAGGAATAGTGGACGCTGTCACGGCGATACGCTTAACCTTTCGATCCAATCGAGATCGCGTGGGACGATTTGACGAACCTGCACGCTAAAAGTATCGTAATCGAATTAACGTCGAGCAAACATCTGAAAACGAAGGTACGCTCAAAGCATTTTCATCGTTTCGGTCATTTTCCTCTGCTCCTCTAAATGGCTGTATTCTACTTGTTTAACCAGGTCTTTTCGAATCATTTCAAATCGAAACGTTAAAATATGGAGGATTTACAGTTTATTCGAAATACAGGAATTCGAACGTTTTAGTGGATTCTCGATTCGGCAATTTATGTAAATATTTCTGTTTCATTCTCGATCAACCATGACATCGGTCGTGGCTGGAAAATTCTGTACGATTTGAAATCTGTATAAAAACCATATTCTTGCGGCAAGCGTCTCACGATTTTCAGTTACAAGAATATTTTTCCATTGTTATTACGGTAGATTCGATAAAATTTCAACGCGAATACGTTTTTGTAGTCTATTCGATAATACAATAAAAATTGTTCCTTGGCTCTGTTTCGAAGTGGAATTTGAATTGTGAAAATCACCGAGGAAGGAAAATGGCCGCGATCGGGGAGACGCGTTTACACGAACTTTTTTCCATTGCTTTCGTACGGTCGATCGACCGTCAAAATGGGTCCCGCGCGTTGGTAGATCACCTTGTGTGGGTGGCCTCGCAGGAAACGTGTTAAACAGAGGATTACGCGCGGAAAGATGAACGGGTCGTCAATTACCGACGAGTTTCGAACACTCTCGTGGCTCTCTGTGTCTCGTCCCGAGACTATTGTGCGCCTTTGGTTACAAAGAGACATCGGTTGGAGCGAAACATCGTATTGAGTCTCAAAAGGGACGTGTCGCCTTTGTAGCGAGGTCCGTGCATCGACAGCAGTGGGTCGTATTTAAATCACGTACGATTCGATAATTGCTCGATAATGGCTGATCGCGAAAAAAAGTTATCTATATTGTGAATTCCATCGGACGGAATGGGATTTAATTCACTGGGGCTTTTTCCCAAAAACGGTTCTAAAATGGAATAACCAGGATTACCGTGTGATATATGGTAATACTCGACGGAAGAAGACCCTGAGACTACTTCAGAAATATTTGCGCGATTCGAGTCCGCGTGGAGAGATTTGGAGGACATTCGAGCCAATTGATATTTACAGGTATGTCTGTATGTCTAACTGAAATAGGTCTCTTCTCAGTCTATACGAAACGTTTCTGTTATTATACTATCCACTTTGATTTTCGTATGTTTGTTTATTTATTTACGGGTTTGTACGCCCTTTGATATAATACAGTTGCATAGTATATGTAAAAGTCTCATTAATTAGTGGCATGCTTTTTAAAGGAATACAGAGAACTGCTGAAGAAACTGGTTAGCTTGGACAAGGATACGACTAATACAATTATTGTATAATGTCGATTAAATGTTGGAATATGGAATATGTTACGGAAATGATTTTAAAAATAATATGGCGCTTGGAATATTCTCTCCTATCGAAATCGGAATCGAATTGCTACGTTTCTGAACTGTTTCGACATCCTGTCGCGAAATCAATTTGTCCTGAGTATAGTAAGCGCGCGTAGGCGGTCCCGTCGATTGCAACTAAGGGACGAGACACAAGTCGTATCTTTTTTCAACGGGACAACATTCCAGATGTTGCGACGATTTATCGCGCCACTAAATAATAGGACGTTGCTCGTGTCAGATTACAAAACCGCGAAACGTTTTTACAGCGAAAAACGCCAGAAACAGTGGACGTTGTCGCCAGCTGTCTTTTTGCATCCGAAAACAGAGGCAGTTAAACGAGTAGACGCCATTTATCCGAAAGTACTTCCTTCCCATTCTACGTTCCTAAGCGTCCCCGTTATCGCGATCAATTCAGCCTGTAAGGAACTAATCTAATTCACACGATTTTTTGAAATGCATACTTTTTGAACGGTCAGGAATAATACGTATTTTTTCAACCCCCCGTAACTCAAGTTTAACTCGAGTTTCTATCTTTCTATTGAAACAGACTTATAAATTTAGGATTTATCCAGGAATCTACAGAAGTTCTTTATAACGAGTATTCAATACAAATACAACTGCAGGAACGATTCTTAAAATGAGACGTGATTCGTGAATTGAACATTTCTAATAAAAGATAAAGGCGACTCTGTAGCTCAATAATATCGCTATAATATTAATTGTGATGTTAATAAATATCAGCTGTACGAAAAATGAACGTGCCAATCCCGGAGCGATGTTCATTTTAAGAATCATTACTTGCAGCGTAACAGTAAATTCATAAAGCTAGAGGATGTAGAGTCAGACCTTTCATACAATCAAGTTTTGCCTATAACCAAGTGCCATTAAGGCGGCTATTTAATTATTAAATTCATTCAGATCTGCATGGCCCTCCAAATCCAGGCTTTCTATGGCTTTACTACTATACAGCGATGACTTGATGGCTAGGCACGCCGATTGGCCGTAGCGTAATAGCGACGCCTGCTCTCACACACATTGTCATTATTGAGTGCATATTAAACCAAATCAGTTTTATCACGTTCATCGTATGTTTTATTGTCATGAATAAATTATATATTATATTATTAACGGACCACAAGAATATTCAACTGATTGTGATTCACCATCTGTATCCCACAAATATTCACTCGTTATTAACGTCGACGCGTGAAGTGGAGCATATTAGAAAGTTTCTTTCATCAAATTTAAACCCCTCAACATTACTCTATCCCACGTTAAATCCAGCTCCGTTCAGTTCTCCCGATTTATGAGGCGAAGATTCGTAAAAGGAATTGCAAGCAGAATTGCATCGCGTATTCGTTCTTTTCGCGCACCATATAATTCGACCGAGGAATGATAATCATCTCAAGCTTCTCGTTTCCCGCGTTTCACGGGGAACGGGAGAATTGAAAATTTAGGGGGGAAAACGATCGACTATCTCCTGTAATGAGTTTGTTCGGACGATTGAAAATCTTCGGAGTGAACCGTACATCGAACGCGATGGTGTGTGTTTCGATCACGATTACAAAAAATCGAGATTTTGATGGGCGCATTCGACTCGAGTAAGCTATTACCGGGAAGTACAAGCTCGGGACTGAAAAAGTACATTATCGTTTCGCGTTGGAACTCGTATCGTTACGTCTTAACGATGCCCGAAGTTTTTATTTCCTCTATCCGTCCCTGTTGCTCCTGCTTCGTTTATGCGATTCTCGGTTTCTTCGACGAGGTAGAAGCAATTTCATACGCGTGCAGGAAACAGATCGTAGAACCCGGCGTCGACTAATGCCATAAAAAAAAAAGAAAAATCTCACAGGACGAGTTCCTGGACGCGGTGGAATCGGTTTTCTGTACCGGTGCTTCCAGACTATCCGATTGGGAACTCGATAACATCCTCCATATTAATTTCAAATATATAACCGGGGGGGGGAACTTCTACCGACGCTATCAATAAAATCCGATCGGGTTTCTACAACGTCTATTTGAGCCGCGGTCCCCGAATCGACAACATAGTTTTCTGTCGGCGCGGGGAATCCAAAAGCTAGAATAACAGCGAATAAAAATATCCCTGCAAACAGTTTGGTAAACCCAAACTGATCTCACAGAGTAATATAGAAACGATTCAATAAGGGATTCTGTTGTGGCTCGTTTTATATTTGCAGTAGAAAATATACGATCTTAATATTATACGAGGATAGGATATTAAAAAATATTAGGGCTGCCAACAGAAAAATATTTGAAAGAATTAAATAAGGTTTGATAGTTCCAGGGGAATGAATCTAAATTTTGCAAGAAATTATTAGGAATCAACAGTACCAAATTTGTACTACTTATTTCTTCTATTTGATTAGTTCAACTTACATATTAAATATGATATAATGTGTATGGAAATGAATTTTCATTATTAATAGAATTTGTCATTGCACCAATATTTCAAGAAGAAAAGAATTTCTTGAAAAATATTTGAAATGATAATGAAACTTTAAGAAATACTATCTACAGACTAAGACGAGTCTGATAATAAAATTTCAGAGATTTCTAATTTCATGTTTTGAAATATCTGACAGAAATTAACGACTGAACGAATGTCAGTGACCTACCCATTCGCCTTTATAAATTCCGTCAGTGTGGAAATCGTTATTATAAATTCTTTATGTTCGTTGCTATCGTGCAAATATTTCCACTATTCGATGTTAACTATCATTCGACGTGCGATACCATCTCGAGAATGAAATGAAAGGAAATATATTCCTTCCATCATAATTACGCGATGTCGACCTACTTTTTTCCTTTATGCTTTTAATTAAGCCTCAATCGTCAAGCAACGGGTACTTAAATTGCGAGCTCCATTCGTCGAGACGCGTACGTAATGCAATTTCAGACACAAACGAGTATCGTAGAGATATGAAATAATTAACGCTTGAATGGAAGTTACTTCTAAGGAAAATATTGAGTCTCGAAAATGTAACGCGGATTTCAGTTCTTGTAATGAAGCCCCCTCGGTTCTCACTGCGTTGGACAAACAGCTGTTGACTGTATTTCGAACTACTATGAAAATTATCCTTTCTCCTTCGGGCAGCAAGGAGAAATTAATTCACTCTACGAGCTTCTAAATAGAATTTTTAAGAGACCCAACAGACAACTACGCAATGTTTCATCAAGAGTATATATTACGATGGAACTTAAAAATGGCGATTTAATATAGCCAAATGCAAGGAAGAAGTGTTATTAAAACCTTGCATGAAAGATATTTCTAGTGAATTGTTTGGTAAAGAAAATGAAGAAGAAAGTACATTACTTACTTAGAAACTAGATTACTAAACTAAAGAGATAGAAGGAATCAGAGTTTGAGTTTCATTGCCTACTATCTATGTTTCTAATGATCTTCACGTTTGCAATTGTTATTGAACAGATATACGTGCCCATAATGTACAAGTTCTATACTCGTTGGAGCCCCCCAGAGAAAGTGCAGTGATGTAAGAAGTAAAACAGAATCTTGGTAAAATACTATGCTGGTCCACGTCTCATGGTCCGAGCTTAAATCCAAAGTAGTGGTTCTTACTGTTGGTTCCTTTCAGAGAAACTTCCTGGTGTTTCTATTCTCATCAAGCCTGTCACAGTTCGTTCCGCTAAAGTCCTAAAAAACGTTGGCTTTCGCCTGTAAACGGCTTAAAATTTTCAACAACGTGTCGCGAATTTGCGTCGTGGCTTAGTCCTGTCATCTATATTCATCTCGCCGTCTTATATCTTTCCCCCGATAACTCTTCTAGCCACGGACTCGCGTAATCTCTTCGATTATAGCGACCTTCCATTATATGGGCCCTTATCTTTCCACTTTTCTCTAAAATTCTTGCTTTCGGTTCGTGTGTACCGGTCGTAAATCTAACGAGAAATTCTCACAGTGAGCGTGCGGAAGAAAATTTATAATTGACGAACGATACGGTGGAAAAAAATCGCGTGTTGATTGGTTAAGGAAACATGCTCTTACGTGCAAATAATTCCGCCACTACGATTAATGGTACGCGATTCGTTGTTCGAAGTAATTGTCGTTGCGATGCGGGAAAGATTTAATTCTGGTGAGAATATGAGTTACGGTCGTTTCGTTTTGCGATAAGAGTACCTTATATTTTACCGCACGCAGTACGAAACAACGGAGCATAAAAACGTCGGGGAAACGGATTTATGAATTTACCAAATAGCCTGCAAAAGGAGGAAACAATCCGAGCTTTTCCATTTTCATTCCGCAGTGAAGAGGATAGCTTATGCTTTCGTCGGATTCCTGGCAATCAACGACGGAATAAACGTTCGCCAGCAAATTATTAAGGAAACGGAAGCGTTGCTTCTCCGGTCCGTGAATCCCTGGAAACGAGACAGCATTACCAAAACGTGCTCTAAATGTGTTCTAATTAATTACGAAATTTCTTAAAACGGTACTCCCTCTATTTCTATACGAAACTGTTAGAATAAGTGAGGTTTATGAAACTAACGCATTTATAGCTTATAATATGTAACTGTTTAATATAGAATACAACATGTGTCTTACATGTTAAGCACTCCAGGCTTGCCACCAGGTGTTGCACAAAACCGTACATGTGGATTGCATCATTCACCAGATGCCTCCACAAGCTTTTCCTATTTTAAATTTATATTTCAACAGAAACAATCTATTTTTAAGTTTAGGGGGTTTTAAATATCGCAGTGTGAACATTAAGACAAAAATTTCAAGGATTGCTTCAGTTTTATAATATTTTAAGAGACAACGATTGAGAAATTCCATAAAATCCACGTACTAGATTAATATTAAATAATGATCGTAATTGAATTTCCATACCAAAGTAAAATTCTTAGAGAATTGACTTGAAGCTGAAAAGGAAGTGATTCGAAATTCAAAAGTGTACAGGTAACTTTCAGTCACGAAAATAGAGAATTTCGTGAAACTTGGGAATGTTGTAATCGTGTTAAGGCGACTACCAAATTGATTTTCTTAAGCTATATCAGTTTCTAGTCGGTAATAACGTGAAATACCTAAGATCATGCAGCAGAAGCTTCGATTTAGTTTGTAGTAACAATCATTATTAAGTAACTTTGTCTTTCACCGAGCTTCCATCGCGTATTTTCAACAGAAAGCTCCACCATGGTCGAAGTTTAAAATCTGTAAACTTCAGCTAAAGGCTCTTTGCGGCTCTTATAACTCAGTTACCTTACAATTATTGCTACGGGACAACAAAACTATATCTGAAGGATTATTCCTGGATTTATTTGTCAACTTCTGTCCGTAAAGTACTCATACATGGGCTCGCTAACACTACGAAAGCTCTTTTACTTATTGATCACGTATCCGAGGAAGCTCAGGAGGCCCGACACAAAGTCTTCGAAACTTTTCGCTGAAGCTTCACTCGGGACAACTTTAAGAAAAGCTAGAAACGTATATCACTTGTACTCTATATTCTATTAGATCCTACAATAGTTACTTTACGAGAAATACTTTGAGATTTTCAACAATTGGACTTTTGGCAGTTTTTTTTTACATTAAATGATATTTAAAAATTAATATTAAAAAATTAAGCATATAATTTAAAAGTTTGACGTAATATGGTTCGTATAACACGATACTTCTGTTAGTAATTAATTAAATTAACCTTTGGTGTATCGGTAAATTTATAGCATGAGTTTTGACCACGTTTCAGAAAGTGTGTCGCCTTCATGGAAACCGTTTGGTAAGCGTCGTCAGCCACAGAACAGAAACGATTATGAAACACATTTCTATGATGGAACTTAGGTTCTAAATTCATTACTGGAACGCACGGCTTGGATTTATGTTACCGCGTTTTAAAGATATTACCGAAAAACGAGCTGCAACGGTTTGATTTATTTCACGGAAAGCACGCCATTACCGAAATCCAGACGTTTTGGAGCGGTGTAATTTTTTCGCGGGAAAACGTGCATGATACACGGACCCCGCGATGATATTCGTGTCTGACCCAAGTGCTAGTTTCTTTATCTGTTATTTTTCATCCAGATATACAGTTGAACGCTGATAGTTCGGACAACGATTCCCAGGCACGTCGGTTATTGGAAAATTCCTTGGTAATCGATTATTCTGACACGCATTCTGGAATTCCTGGATTGGTTAAGCGTGAACTAATAATGTTATGATAATTTAACAGGTACATTAACCCTTTGTTACTTCAGCAGTAAACTGTAACTGAAATCTGATTCTCTAATTTTAATAAACACAAGTGACGTCCATTTTTTTTTATATATTGAAATTTTTTACAAAAAAATTGTTACTCGCATGTTACACTCCATTTCGAACAAATTTTGTGTGGAAAGTTTTTTCGTATCTCTGAAAATAGCGGAGATGTTCAAGGTAGTGAAAGTTATTGGCCTGGATACTTAACTTACGTTCATACAGGGTGTATTATGATGAGGGTGGTACAGTTAAGTGAAAGGATAATTCTACATGCAAAAATAAGTCGAAAATGTAGAATGAAGTTTTTTTAAATAATGCTGCGTCTTCGAGATAATTGAATTTAAAGATTTAATGAGTACGTCTGACCAAAGCTTGATATTTCTACTTGTATATTTTCAAATTCGATTTTCTCAAAAATAAAGCGTGATATCGAAAAAGTTTATTCTACATTTTCGACTCACTTTTGCGAGTAGAATAAAGTGGCTGACAAAAAAAATGTGATATTATTGTATAGATACGTGAAATTCTCTAGAAAGTAGAAATAGTAGATAATGGTCAGACGCGCCAGTAAATTTGTATTAAATAGCAGACATATCATTTCGAAAACGAAGCATCGTGTGGAATAATATTATTCTAGGCTTTCGATTCATTTTTGTACGTAGAATCACCTCTTCCCTAATTATACCATCCTGTACTTGTATATCGAAATATAAATCTAATTGCAACCAATTCAAACGGTCGAAGTTGCTGTTATCGTACCAGTTTGATCCTCGCGGAAATGTTCCGGTTAACGAAGAGCGACGTTCCTAGATTTGTTCAATTTCATAGCTATCAAGACACCACGGTAAATGTCCCGTATGTCGATCGCCGATAAGAACATTCGGCACGAAACGGTCGCACGTTACTTCTTGTCGAATGGAAACGTTACGTCGCGAACGTTGAAAGGCAGTTCCTTTCCCGATGACAAATCGGAACGCATTGTTCTACCGGAAGGAAGGGGCATGACATATTTGAAATAGCATCAAACGACAGAAGTCGGCGAAATCTCGACACACGTCCGACATCTCGAAAGCCGCAATTTTTTCAGCTGTCGCGGCTGACGGTTATATCTCTGTAGAGAACAATGCGTCGTTGGAACCAAATCTAAATCCGGTTCGCGAGCTTAAATAAGAAGATTAAAACGTATAGTGTTACGCCACCTTTCTGGTAAACAAAAATTTTAACATTTTTCTTTTACGGAACGACGCTTGAGAAACCTTTAAAAAAACATGTAATTCGCTTCTAAAATATAATTTCAGCTCTATTTAGTTCTTGAAGCCCTTTTTACCCGTTGTGATATTTGTTTATAATTTATATACAATAGACATTTTGACCTGCTGTTGCTCGTAATTGCGCAATATTTAAAAGGGTCGCAGAAATGATATCGCAACACAGAATATTTAATTTCTACAAAATTCAACAAAATAAATAACAGATATTATTTTTCGTTCCCCAATTAGGAAGCACAGATTCCACTTAGTTTCACTTGCGTCGATCGCGTGTTTTTATTCGGAAAAAATCGACCTTCGGATAGCCTCGGCTTTGAACCCTCAGTTTCCAACCCTTTGAAACGTTTTTGAACCGCCATAAAAAAAATACGCGAGTTTTGTTTTTCAATGTTCCACTAAATATGAAAAACAATAAAAGGACCCAGGAAGCTGATGTTCCTCGCAGCTCAACGAGCAAAGGTTTAAGCAATGTTTAAAAGCACAGCAGGAGTTTACAAAGGAGGACAACCTTGACAAAGGTGAATAAAAATATTTAAAAAACGGTGCTTCAGCGTATAAAGAAGGAACATACTATGTTCCAGAATCTGCTCAAAGCAGACTGTTATATTTCAAAGGTAACTTAACAGGGTGGACGTACAACATTTTATGCCCAATTTTCTGGAAACTATATTTCGCTTCATTAACACGTGTTGCAAAATTGTTTAGAATGGAAGATGCTTAATATTTGTAAAATAACAATACTGTTAAAATGCTATTGATTAATAGATATATCATTAAATTATTGAATTTTTTTATATATTCGTGTTATAATTTGAACAAATTTAAGTGGTAAACACAGTTCAAAAATACCTGATAAATGAGGCTTGTTTTACAGTTTGCTTAATATATTTTAAATTCTATGCATAACAAAGTCGGTTTCAAGTTAAGTTCGATCGAATGTACGTCACTGTTATAAATAATTCGAGCGTATACCTTCCGTTCTATCGCCATGAAGGCGTAACATCTTAAAGCGGAAGTCTCGCGCGAAATCAAAGTGCTGAAAAGGGGAGCGGTGCTCGAGGTGCGTCGTCCAAGAAAGAAAGAAATTGCTCTACCGGACACGCCGCAAGAATGCTCGGCGACAATAGAGGACACTGTCTGCAATTTCATTTTTCAGAGGCTTAAGAGAAGTGGCGCCATTATAGACTCCGCGAGGGCGATTCGCTTTCCGTCCTCCAGTCTCTAATTTCGGTACATTTCTATACTTGGGCTTTCACGTAGATAAAATTAAGCAACACGCTTAACTAAACTTAGAGACAGCGCGTGTAGTCGACGAAGTTTCATAGTAAACGTATCATCCGAGGATCTTCGCCAGATTATTAAATCTAACTTTTCTCCAACCCTTGAAAACTTCACGACTAATTAACGAAGCAAATCACGAGAACGTTTTATCGTCTACTAAGCTTTGAAATAGTCTTGCTTGAAACAAATTTCATTTTTTTTTTTTTACTTTATTTTAGCCAAAACGTTTTCTTTTTAAGGTCATTTTCACTTCCTTCTGGCTCTAGATCCTCGCGAATTCGTGGTCGAGCGACAAACGTTAAGGTCCACCCACGCAATTTTCGCTCGTATAATTGAATAAAATAGATCTCCGACTGTTTGGAATCACGCGATCCTGCGTAACGATAATCGCACGACCCTCCGGAGAGTCCTCGATCGGGTCGTTTTCGTACCAACGGCGAGAAGTTTTCTTGGACTTCGGTCAAGACCCAGTCTCGAAAGATTCCGAACACTTCTTGAAAGCACCTTCAAACGAGGTCACGCAATACCTGTTACTTGGCCGGGAAACTTCGTAATTATTATTAAATGCAGTAACTTTCAGACAGCTCCATGTCGTCCGGATCGTCTGCGAGAGGAAATCTATCTTTAATCGAAAACATAAACAGCAATATTCTTGGACAAATAATATTAAACGATAAATTCTGTCAAATGTCGTGCATACTTAAGTAAATTTGAATATAAGTTATTCTTATTTTTTAATAATTATACCGCGAGCATGTGAAAGTGTTTCAAAACATTATTTTATCATTTTTCATTTCCGATTCACTTCGGCAAGTAAATGTTATTTTGTCCCAAGAAGATGAAACTAATCCTGCCTCGTGAAATATTGAACGTGAGCGGTATATTGTATGATAATAACAATTTATTTTAGAGTAATCGCTCGCTTTCCAACCGCAAAGAAACTAGTTTACAAAACATGAGGACAGTTTCTGCAGAATATGTTTCATAAATTATTATGATAATGCTAATGCTTCATTTTGTATCTGCGCGTATACTTTGCATAGATTTGCGCGGAACCATGACGCCGAGTATGCTTATTTTGTAACCACAACATTCTGGAACGATAAAAATACATTATAGAAATGTAGGAATGCAAAAACTACGATCGCGAGTAACGATGAGCGGCTGCGGTCGGTTCATAAATATTAAATACAGTTTTGGTCTTCGTTCCGCGGTTCCCTTTACGAGTGGCCAGGCGAAAAGGACTGCAACTCGTTGCTTATGTATAGGCAGCGAACGAACAATAAACCTTAATGCTTCTTTTCGATCCCAACAACCTTCGCGAAAAAGTTGCCAGCTTTGGAATATTATTGATAAAACGCCTCCCTCTGGTGTTCTTTCTACTTTTTGCATCGGAACGTATAAATCATATCGTTGAAAAAGGTTATTCCGCGAGAAATATGCGTTTCGCAATGCGAACAATTTGTACGGGTTTTTATGACGAGTAAAAATGACCGAATTATTCATTTTTATCCAGTTTCCTCCAAACGCCGTGCCGCTGGCATCCAAGAAACAGAAACATTCTCGAATAAACGAACGCGTCGGAAATTATGTTACGATGTCTTCCGTTTATCGATCATTCTACTCAAGAAATTTTATCAAATTGGCAATGATGTAGTTTGAATCGGGATACAAAGTGTTCGAAGTAAATATAGTCGCGAAATAATTTTATTTCCCTTTTCATTTTCGATATGTTCTTGGAATATTAAATAATCGATTAATATAAAACGATCGTTGCGATCTTGGCTAATCCAGGACTTCGAGAATATCGAATAAACTGGACGGGAACATAAAATATAATAAAACGTCGACTGTCCGCGTTCCGTTTAATTAAACATCTAATTGTGGGGACAATGGAGTCCGGTAAATGAAACCGCAGACTCTGTATACACGATCATTTGCGTTATGGTTTGTTTGTAGTCCGACATACTGAATTTATCGTCATGACGATAATAACACCATCAGACTGTGCGAGGTGTTTCATAATAAATGAATTCGAACATCGAAAAGCTCTGACTTGACATTTTGACTGACTAGATTTTAAAAAAGTTGAAAGGATAGCTCTCATTAAACTGAATTTCGTTTTCCTGTGCATACAACGATAATCCAGTAAAGTAAGACTAAGACTGTGTGTTCCGTCCGAAGGAACACAATACGCGAATATTTCGTTGTCAGTTTATGATAGGTCCGCGACGTAAAGCTATTTTTGAGAAAAGACATTTTATTCCATTGCCGGCAATAATCATTTAACTTTTCGTATAATCAACTTAGAATTTCACGTTCATTTCGTTCTCAATAGCTCAGCCGGGCATAAACTCGGTCTTCCGAAGGGTATGTCGAAAACGGGACTTCGACCTTCGAGCGGAAAAACCCAGAGGAAAGCCGCGACATTGTCGGATTTCGAAACATTCGCGTACAACCAGGTATCGCCCCACTCTCTCCTAGAAGAAGGCGCGCCAAGGGCGCATAGAGGGTGGTGGCAATGCCTAAGGGGGCACGTTGATTGGGTTTTTTTGATTTCTAAAAATCACCAATCATAGTGTTTCCCCATACTTCCAACGCCGCGAGGAAGTTCGAACAACGCCGACTAATCACTTTCCATCAGCGATTCGAGGCACTTACATCTCCACTGCTATTCGAGACACACGGTTCACTTCGAGTACCTTTTTCATTCGTTTAACGTTTCGACTTTTCCCCTTCGAGTCAAGCATTCGGACCGAAGGCTTAACGTACGGCTAGTCAGCATTAACGTTCATGCTGTGTAACATCTTAGAAACATTGTTTCCAGGTTAATTCCTTGAAACAACGCGTCGCGACTAACCGTTTACCAAGATCGAAGGTATCTTCGAGACTTACCATCTCGAACACGGGCACCACCGTGCGGGATATCACGACGCGATCGCGAGATACGAAAACAACCTCGTATCGGAACACTGTGTACAAAGTCTAGGGAATTTGTGGATTTCTCTAATCAATATTTGTTCTCTGAATAAAATTCAGTATTTTACAAGCTTTATGTTACTATCGTGCCTTTTAGAGTGGTGTGAGTGGTCGTAAATAACTCCTAGTTGTACTTGGTAGTACACAGTACGAGCAAACGTTCGTTACGTTTAATCGAGTTGTGACAAAATGGCGTAGTAGTTCATTCAGATAAGGTCAAACTAACATAATACAATCAGAATGGTGAGGAACGAGAAATAGGGCGGAAAATAAACTGAGGTGTACAGGAATACGGGAAATGGAGTGCAGTTGAAAAGTGAACCAGTTAGGCGACTGCAGGGATGTAGGAAGGACACTGTGAAGTTAAGTGGTACGGATGAGGTAAAAATAAATGTGGTTGGAAACGGAGGAAGTCGAAATGCAGTTGGAAATGCAAATGCAAACGAGGATGTTAAAAAAGTGCCAAATTTGTACCCCATCAGGCACCTAAAATAATTATAAGGCATAATTCTACAGATTCTGCACTTCGAATTGTGCACAATTGTTTATGGCAAATGTGATGGGAAAGTTGTGAAAAATGTGGTTGAAGTTGATGATGCTACGAAAGACGAATCATAACTTTCTGACTTTAAATAACTATAACTTCGTAGTGAATGCATGAAACGTAACAATTCCGACGCTATCTTGTAAAGAAAAGTCAAAATTTATATAATATGCAAGGAAATGTTGCCCAGATTGTTGGTTGGTAACAATAAAACAATATGAAGAACTATTTTATATTTCATCCTCTTCTTCTTTAGGTGATATTTCTTTGATTAAGTATCTGTTGAGGAAGTTGGTAGGTGAATGTATGGATGTTTGATGTCTGGTAAATCAGAGGTACCATAATATTGTTGCAATATGTGAACAACACCTCACTACACTTTGGCCTATTTTACACTCACAAGTATGTCCAACAATTGCAGCAATGTTGGAATCCGGGTGGTCAAGTATGCTCCTTTTGTATTATAAGAGTTTATTCATTTACGTTGAACTCACACCGAACTCAACTATGAAGAATAACGGAATTTGCAATGGAATTTGACTCTTGGACAAGGCGTTAACACCCCCAGACTTTTTGTGCAACTCTTAGCCCTGGGCCCTGCAGCTCGGGGATATACATATATGTCTTAGCAATAGTAGGGGAGGAGGACCCTTAGACCTAATGACTAACGAGCTTTGTGACTAACAGACGATGACGTATCGATGTTTAGCCTATTGGTCATCCAACAGCAAGTCCAACCTTACTTTTAACGAACTCTGTAAACTGCAACCAAAGATACCCCTTTTTCTTGACAAATGACTTCTGTCAATGTTCAGAAACACTTTTGATCTCTGGGCACTGCTTCACAAAGTAAATCTACTTCTGAAAAAGTGCTGTCACTCGTGCTATTGACATTTCTGCTTCGATAGCATCCCACACAACACCAACTGTCATTGCACTTCCGGTATTTGTTTCGAGCTAACTTTGTAAGTGACTTGCTACAAATAATACAGTTTCTCCCCATTTTACACTATAACGTGCGCTACAATACAGTACAAGAATTACATTAGGCTACAAAGTACATTATACAAATCACACTAGACTACAAAGTACACTACACAAGCACACTACAAAAATCGTAATACAAAATGTCTTCAAAATAAAATAAAATCTCAAATTTATAAAAATCTAGGAATCGCTTGGTTTACACTGGATAGCATCTCACATAAGACTGTGGTCCAATTCCAGACGAAAGAAAAGGTATCGTGGAAAGCCATAGTGGTGTTATCTTCTCCAGATAAACACCTCTACAAGAATGTAACGAACCACCAGAGCCATCTCAAGTATAAACATTTCAGATCGCACGATAGCAACCAATATCGTATACGTTGTGAACGTCATCGTTAATGTTAAATTCATTAAAAAATTATGATCCAAAGAAGAAGGGTATGAAATATAATAACAGTTTTTCATATTGAATGCATTTAATTCCTTTCTAGGAAAGAGTTACAGTATACCATTAAACATATTTTGAGGAATATTTGCATCCGAATACATCATCTTAATCTCTTGCGTTTTATTGTTACCAACCAACAATCTGGACAAGATTTCCTTACATATTATATCAATATTGACTTTTCTTTACAAAATAGCGTCGGAATTGTTACGTTTCATGCATTCACTTCGAAGTTATAGTTATTTGAAGTCAGAAAGTTATGATTCATCTTTTGTAGCATCGTCAACTTCAACCACATTTGTCACGACTTTCCCATCACATTTTCTATGAACAATTGTGCACAATTTGAAGTGCAGAATCTGTAGAATGATACCTAATAGTTATTTTAGGTGCCTGGCGGAGTACAAATTTGGCACTTTTTTAACATCCTCCTGTGGCACTTACCTATAGAGAAACATTTTTAAAATCAGTGACGGAGTCACGATTATCGTATCTCGTTGTAAAATATCTGTTGTTAAGTCCAACGTACCAATACAGGTTGCAAAATAAAAGTTTGTTAAAATAGTAGGGACGAATAGAAGCCTGTCGATGCATAAATATTGCGGGTAAAAATCGGTGCGGATTAAATAGTATCGATGAAAATTTCAAAGTAACCCGTCGGATGTGTGGTGGGGACAATAGCAACCACATGGAGCAACACACGGTACACAGAACGCGTACCTATGTTGTGGTTGCACTAAACGCTTTGTCGCGTGACACGGTTGTCGCATAGTTGCGTCGAGTTGCTTTTGTTCAAACGACGAGCTGCGTGACGAATTCCAGCTAATTTTCAATCGCCTCGAAATTGCCGGTAATTTTTCAAGCGGTAAAACACGTTTTCTAGAATTAAATTACTTTTTATCGCATTCCACGCGATTACAATTACGATTCTAGAAACTGGGACAAGCTGTAGCTTTTCTCTAAGAGAAGGCACAACGAAGGTCGTTTTTTGTTCGTTTGGTATCGATAAAAATGTAGTGGAATTTTCATTGAATAAATCGCATCTAAAATAATGTAATCGATCTTTGAAATATATGTAATTCCGATTGTTGTAAGAAACTTAACAAAATTTTCTCGCGATCCCAATCGACATGAATTTAAAGAATAAGGTCTCTTTGTAATGATGGAGCAGTAGATTTATTGCGGATTTCATTTCACTGATATGAATTACCGTTTGTGAAGTTGAATCGAACCACGTGTCGATAACGAATCGATACAACGACGTGTACGTCATTGCGATAGCGATCTTCAACGGTGGGAACGGTCATTCGAGCCTTTCCATTCAACAACCGACGTCTCCTAAAATCCAACCGCGCCACAACATTTTCGCTTCCGGTCGGGTTACCGAAAATCGATCTTCCGAAATTCGATGGCTTCGCCGAAAACGCCAGAAATGGTATTGCAGGATATTTTCCGTATCAATTCAGGACGTACAAAATCGTTTCGGTTTTAATTATCGAAACCAAAAATTGCACAACCACAACGAAAAAGGACGGTGATCCGTTTTTCAACAGTAACCAGCGAAGATACTCGTTTCATTCGTAGAGACAGAAAAAGTAGAGTCGGAAAGTGTTGTAGATAAAATCATGCTACTAAAATTTTAATTTTTATAGAATTTTACCGTAATTTTGAGTAATCGATAATTTCTCATCCTTAGTTGAATTGCCAGTAACTTGACGAATTTTCGTTCAAGATGATAGCTAATTACCGACGATATCCCTCATTGATTAACGGGGAACGCTCCGTAAAAGCTATTCCGCATGAGTTTGCGTGGAACGTTTATGCGATAAATGGAGTGGCAATCGAGTTTCTGAATAAATAAACTTAGAAATTACGGAAGTACTCGCGCGTCGGTGATTACGCTTGAAAAGAGGTTAGACACAAAGAGATGCAAATGGAGCTCGATGCTAGAAAGCAGTTTACATAGACGGAGAAATGTTGGATTGCACAAAGTGGTGTAAATGGATCTTCAAGCAACGGTTCTAATTCAGATTCTCTAAGAGAGATTTAATCTCCCCGGATCCTCCAGGAATATTTACTCGACCGTTTAGTAAAGCGGTTAAACAAAACGCGGGGCGATTAAATAAAATTTGTAAGATAGAATTAAAATACTTCCGTCGTCTTTGTTTTCTCGATGAATATCTCAAGTTATACCATTTAATCCTTTTTTCTAAAATCTGTTTTTAAAGACTATCTAGAACCAGAAATTTGGTCTTTAAACAGCTGTTAAGAAGAGTAATGTTGTATCGATTTTTAAATTTACAGATCGGTCTTCGTCAGGTCATAGCCAACAGAGTAAAATTCTCCTGCAGTGTATTTGCTTTCTATATAGTTTCAACAATTGTTTTAAATAATCTACAATGTATCCATCTTCCGACAAGAACAAAATGAAGTCGATTCACGAAACAGTTTTTCTCAAAATAATTTTTTGTGACAAAGATACGAGTCTTCTCGAAGCAACGATGGGGTCGAAGGGAATCGTGAAATTGAAAATTCGATTTTTCCTTGCTCTACGGGTCTCAAGCACGGCAATCAAATAACTCATGTTCCAATATCTAATCTCAAATGCAGTATACACAGAGGATCCGCAAGCGGACACGCTTCTCGTTGGATCCTTCGCTCATCCTCGAGAAACGTTCAGCCGGCGTAATTCAGCCGAAATCTTCCAGAATATCGACGATCTCGATTGCCACAGTCCTCTCTCGATCCTTTATCTCCCGTGATTCCATGCGTCGCGATCCTTCTCTATTCTGCGTTACTCGTATCAAAGCACGATCGAATATCGCGGCAATCGTGGAACGTTTCTTCGATTGCTCGATAAGTCGCGCCCCAACTATGACCCATATCCTCGACGACAAAGAAATGGACCCATCCACTCTTATCCTGGAAACCAACAGAAGGAGAGGAGCCCCCTACCTATACGCGGAGATATTTCAAAATCCTCCGTGCGAGAAACGCGAAAACACGTGGCCGCAGGAAATTCATTACGGACAATTTAACAATCTCTGGCGATTTTCCTTCCATTTCTCCATGCTGAAGAGCATTACTCGTTGGAAGCTTTTCTAGCGGTTAAAAAGACCCGAGATTAAGAACAGTACACGTTTATTATCTGAGTACAAAAACGATTGCTACAAATTACGGAAAGTCATTGAAAATTCAACTTCAAAACGTGAGAAATATTTTTCTCGTTATTTAAAGGATTTCACAACTTAAGTTGAGAATATAATTTTCACATTTATTTCCTCCTCGATAAATAATTTTTATTAGTTTATATCTACTTAAATGTGCTTTTATTGTAATATTGCACACATTTAATCATTGTATACACTGAACCATGTAGTTATATTTTATTTCCTCCATTATGGAAAATAAAGTTACTAAGTAAGAATACTATGAAATAGATAGAGTACTATAATTTAAAGTGAATGTATGCATTCGTGATTAACAATTGCAATTCGCTCCTTGAATTTTTTTTTTTTAGAACCAGGACGTATTTAGAGATAGCACAGTCGCGATTCTTATCCTGTTCGTTCCATTTTATGGCCATTTGTTTTTCATGGATCAACAATTTTTATACTGGGCTTTCGCGATGCGAAGGTGTGTGTGTACCGGGTGGGGTAAGCGGAGAAAATGTAGGATAGCCTGGCTCAAAATTCGAATCTAGATCTCGCCACGGACAAAAGTACTCCTCACCGAACCATCAAGGATCCTTTCATTGTTCTTCGACGTTTCTGGCTCCCGCGGGTTTACAAGAACCCACGATTTTTATACCTCAGGCTTCTGATGCTGCAGACATGAATGCCCGTATATATGGAATTCATAGAGGAGGAAAGTACGGTGACCTGGTTCAGACTACCAACTCGGAAGTCACGTACAAAATCGTTACCACCCAATATACCATCGAGACCATCATGTTTCTTTACTTCTTATATACAGGGTGTCCGGCTGCACCTGGGAAAAATGTTAATGGGGGATTCTAGAGGCCAAAATAAGACGAAAATCAAAAATACCAATTTGTTGATGGAGGCTTTGTTAAAAAGTTATTAACATTTAAAGTTCCGCCTGTGCTGAATTTTTTTCTCGAAAATGCGCAGGATTTCGGGGGTATGTCTATCCACCAAACATGATTGCAATTGACCCCCGCAACCGAAAATAATTTTTTCAGAACGATTTGAAATTTTTTAATTTCGCCAGCACCTACTCGAATTTTTTTCTCGAAAATGCATAGGATTTCGGGGATATGTCTATTCAACAAAAATGATTGTAATTGACCCTCACAGCCAAAAATAATTTTTTTAGAACGATTTGAAAAAATTTTTTTTCGCCGAAGAATTTCAGGGAAACATATGAATGTATAGTCAGACATTACATTTTCGGTTAGGAATTTTTTTCTCGAAAGTGCGTAGGATTTCGGGGGTATGTGTAATGACTATAAATTATTGTAATTGACCCCTGCAGCCGAAAATAATTTTTTTAGAATGATTTGAAATTGTTGAATTTAATTGTTAATAACTTTTTAACGAAGCCTCCATCAACAAATTGGTATTCTTGATTTTCGTCTTATTTTGGCCTCTAGAACCCCTCATTAAAATTTTTTGGCAAAACACCCTGTATACGTATACGTATATACGGAATTCATATCGTGGAACATTTCATGGTTTCCACACGGTTTCTTAAGGATTTTCGAAAGCTATATTTGATAAAAGTTTATTAAAAATGCTCCCATTATAACCAACGAAATAACTTCTCTTTTTGATTCAACCATAAAAAATTGTGTCTGTGTGTTTAGTTTAGTTGAAATTCGTTTTTTAAAATTTGTAGAGAAGATTTCAAAAAATTATGAATCAATATTCGAATTAGTCGCTGAAACGAATAAAATAAATAAAAGCATTAAAAAATTAAAAATTCCACGTTGTATGTGTAAAATGTAGATTCATGGAACCCGTCGATTTTATATTAAATATTGTTTTTTTAACAATCCATGTATCTTAGTTTTGATTTTATACAATTTTTATATAGAAGCTGGTTTAGATATCAGCTTTAGTAGAAAGCGTGAATAATGGTCAAGCAAATCCTACTGAATTTTCACGTTCAATTATTTCGAAAACAAAGCTCCATATGAGAAAATTTCATTTTACATTTTTGACTCATTTCTACACTAAAAATAAATGAAGCGTATGTACAACATGATCATATGATAAACCAACATGAAATAACGGGGGAAGTATAAAATAAGTAGAAAGTGTGAATAATGGTCAGACTAAAGACTTAAATTCAGTTATTTCAAAAACAGAGCCCCATCTGTAAATATTTTATTCCACATTTCAAACTCATTTTTGCAATTAAAATAGAATAAGCGTATATAGAATATGATCATATAATACACCAACACTAAACAATGGGGAGGAAGTTACAGATCAAAATTCTTATCTCAATTCTCAATCGTAAATTATCTCAATTCGTACTCAAAACGATAAACTGACGTTATGGGTTAGGTTAGGTAGAATTATTAAGCCCTAAACTGGAGGGATTTAGATACTAATCTAAACAACTTTTAGCAAATGCTTAGTATGAATCAAAGGAACCATATTTTCGAAAATGGTTCCTTATGGATCGTAGAACCCACTTAAAATATCCTATACTAAATCTTAACAAGGCCCATATTATGACTCAAGCATCTTGATAGGTTCCTTTGATCGCTCGTAATGCCACGATTCATGCGAAAGCAGTTAACATCCCCATTTCGCCCCGCTCTTCTCTTAAGGAACTTCCACCCTCGTGTCGAGTTGGTCCAGAAAGGAGTTCTCGCTCAAATAGAACCGATTCGCGCACATTGAAATTCGTTAAAATTAGTTTTATAGTCACACCGAATACATCTTCTTTCCGATCCAACGTGTCAGACGAGTGAAAAACTAACAAAATCGTCGGACCAGAGAATGCTGTCGGCGCCGTGGACGAGCGCACGTCAATTTTCGCTCGTCTGTCATTTTTACAAAGACTTGCGAATTAGTCGGTTGCAAAGTAACCTCGAAGCATGCACGAATCGATTGACGAAAGCTCGTTCGAGCATTTATGCGAACTGGGTTGAAACCAATCGGGAAACGTTCGTTTGCGTTCCGTTGTTTCCCCTTGAAGAATTTGTTTCGGGTCACAGACTGAAACTTTAACGGAACAAAGTAACAAACGATATCAAAATGTCGATAGGAACAGCTTTGGTATACTACAGAGGCTGCATACGAGCATAGACGAGCGACTGAAAAGATTAATAATTTTATTTAGGAATTGTTTTAAAAGTCTTTGTCATATTTCAAGTCGAACGAAAGAATGAATCTTGCTTTCGTACAATGGTCCTGTTTGACAACGTTGTTTCTAGATAAATGTTAATATTTAAATGTTCCATTTTTGTTTGGAGGCTAGATTAAATTTTGATTAGTATTATACGTGCATCCCTGGTGGTAGGTTACCGTTAAAGCTAACCCTCTAAAGTTTGATGCTACTAAAATTAAAGCTAAATACTGGGATTAAACTGAACTGAACAGTACTAAAGGAGGATGACTGAAGGTACAGTTGGTCGAAGGAAAGGACACAGTATAACAGTATAGTGGTTAAGCAGCAGTTTCCGCAACATCAAACTTTTCAAAGAACAGTAGAACTAATATGGAATATTTTCTGGTTCAGTGAAGCTATTTTTACCCATGCAACCGAAACAAAATTTTTCTTTGACACACTATCTGTACCTGCAAATTTATTTCTCAATCCTGTAAAAATTAATACATTTAAATATACTTATTTATCATCGACGTTAAATTGGAAAATCTTCCAGACACTTAACTTAAGATTTAGCGCCAAACGATTACTTTATAATTCGATAGCTCGAAAGAAGTCTTGCTCATTACTTCATCGTTAACGCGTTATTATTTCTCCCATTTTACAAGTCCATTATTAATACTACTTCGTTTCAAGACGACATCGATTTTATATTCATTCTAAAGTTTATAAAAAAAAACGTGTCTGATAATAATTTGAGCTTTAGACGTATAGCGATTAAGAAGCGCGATTTCATCTAACGAATAGAAATTTTATAGTCGAGCTTCGTGTTCGGGTTACGACGAACAAGAGAAGCTCGCCGCGTAAACGGAAGAGTTATTCGTTTGAACGACGTTCGTCCGTAAATCACTGGGACATTATGCTGTTCGGTTAGGCGATACGTTGCTCGAAAAGACAGGAGCAAGGCCCTCCTTCCCGTCTCTAATAAACCGCGCTTCCGGTTTGATGCCACGTACACACGTTTCAATCCAGTCGTGTCTCGCGCAGGCACGCCCACGCAGAAAATAGTAACTACGTCGGATGACAGGTCCCCGAACTCGTTTCTTCGTTCTGATAACGTTTCAAGATAGTGTCGGCGTTCTCCCACGCGACTCTGCTATTTTTATCCCCGTTTTATAGCGTTCTTTCGCCGGACGTTAAAAACGTGGAAACAGAATCTGATCTCGGCGAAGTACGTAGTTATTCACGACGTTGGTTTCTCTATTTTTCTTTTCCGTTCCCCCCCAACCGAAAGTTCCGAAGAAGGAATAAAAGCGTGGCGCTGTCTCCGCAAGCTCCCGGGGCGGCCATAGCTGCCCGTCAGACGTCGCTAATCCGGTTTAATCCACGGCGTTTTGCTATGCTCCGTAAAATCGAGCACGAAAAATTAGGATTAGGACACCGACGACGGGACTAGAATTTTAACCAGAGTTGTTGGACGGCAAACTATAAATATTTGTCTCACGTAGCGTCGTGAGCGTGGGCGGGCAATTGTTTAGGACAGTATGGTTTACGAGGGGCCATGCCTAGCGTCGCCATTTTACTTGCATGGATCAGCAGAAAGTTTAGGGGACGAGTATAGAAAGTAAATTAAATTTCTCGATTTTTTATGCTTTCGTTCGGAGTAATATATACACACTTTTATTCATATTAAATACGAAATAAACAGATCTTGATGAGAATCAAATTTTAGAAAAAGGTGTATAAACTTTTTCTCTGCCCCTTTTAATAGAAAAGAAATTTAATATAATTGTAGGTTTAACGTTACTAATGTCTTTTATGTTTTGATCGCTTTAACGACACAAACAGATTTGCAGTTTCATCCACTGAAAAGTATCGTTTTGTTTCCAGGGCGCATCCGTTATCCCCAAATGTATCTCATTGTTTAATCATTTCGAGCGCGAAATGATTGTCTCCCAAGTTATGCGAAACAAGATAACACAAATGTATTTCAAGAGAGAAATAGCCATTCGAAATAGCGTTTCGAGCAACGTTGTTTCAAATATGGCCGTGTCCGGTAGCAATGTTTCATAGTTTTCCAAGCACGTTCGGGCGTTGTTTGATGTTGTGTTGCTTCAGTTACAGCATTGATCACATTTGTTAACTTAGCAAACACATTTACGCTTTCGGGGCTATAAATCGAGTGACTAATGACTTCTATCTGAACGATCTCGACACGCGTGTACTATCTGACAAGAAAATTTAGTGCTGCCAGCCGAGAGCGACCATGATAGTGTAAGAGGATTGGGGTGGATTGGAATCTGAAAACGCCTAACGATTCCGTCAAGAAATTTCTAGCGGGCAATTTATAACAGCGCTAACGAATGAGTTTTTGCATCACTAGCGCTCCACAGTCGAAAAATAAAATATTTCCCGTGTCATTGGATCTGGACGAATCTAAAATAACGTTATTTGAAAGAGATACTGCTTCGAACGATGGGTCTCTCTTATTCCATGGTTATCTCATTCTTAACTACGTTTAGGTTATCACACTTCAACTACCTTTGGAAATAATTATTCCACATTCCAAACGTTGAAAATAACGAGACAGTTTTAAAAATAACCGAATATTTTTCTGTACGTGAAATTACGAATCTCTTTACATTGTTAAAATTACGCAAATCTTAGTCAAACGAAACATTAACTGATCCTCAGGCCTAAATTATTTAATTTCAGTAAATTTAAAATAATATACAGGGTATTCGACCACCCCTGGGAAAAATTTTAATGGGAGATTCTGGTGGCCAAAATAAGACGAAAATCAAGAATACTAATGTAGGATAATTGTGTTGAATGTTTGTGTCACGCTGTAGTTTGGTTCGGAGATGTGTGTTGAATGTTTGTGTCACGCTGTAGTTTGGAGTAATGTTAAGTTATGTGCAAAAGGATTGAGAGTGTTTTGTTAAAAAAGAAGGGGTTACCAGGGACAGCGAGACAACGGGGAGAGAGTAACGAGTGATTGAAAGAGACAGACGTGATTTGAATTTGTGTGGATAATTAATGAGATTTTGATTTGTGTAAAAAGATTGTGTGTTTGTTGTATTCCAAATTCGTTCATTTAGTTATATTATTTGTACAATTGTTCCAAATACAATTCTTTTTCGTTAAATCCTACAAATTTGGGGGCTCGTCCGAGTCGATCGAGAAGAAGAATTTGTGAAGGAACATTTTACATATATATAATTCTAGAAGAATTCTGAAAAGTTACGTACTTTCAGTATGGAAACTTTAGCTCAAATCGGGAAAATTCTGTACAAAATTAATAACGCATCTGTAGCGAGTATAAGAGCGTTGCATAAATTTATTTTTGAAACTGAAGGTGATCGAAGAAATCGAAGACGCATACGTGATTTTGAAGGCTTTCAATTTCAGACAGATTCAGTAGAACATAAAGCTAAATTAACATATGCTACTGGTTTAAGTTATGGCGATTTGGTATCTTGTTGTAACATCCTAGACCTGGATTATAGAGGATCTCGAGAAGATTTGATTCAGAAAATTTGTTCTGGGTTAATGGAGTGATTGAAAGAGACAGACGTGGTTTGAATTTGTGTGGATAATTAACGAGATTTTGATTTGTGTAAAAAGATTGTGTGTTTATTGTGTTTCAAATTCGTTCATTTAGTTATATTATTTGTACATTTGTTCCAAATACAATTCTTTTTCGTTAAATCCTACACTAATTTGTTGATTGAGGCCTCGTTAAAAAGTTATAGAAACAATTCTGGCCACACAGTATATTTTCGGTAAAGAATTTTTTTCTCGAAAGTGCGTAGGAATTTGGGGGTATGTGTATTCAACAAAAATGATTGTAATTGACCCCTACAGCCGAAAATAATTTTTTTAGATCGATTTGAAAAAATTTTTTTGCTGAAAAATTTAAGGGAAACATGTAAATGTATGGTTAGACATTACATTTTCGGTAAGGAATTTTTTTCTCGAAAGTGCGTAGGATTTCGGTGGTATGTCTATTGACGAAAAATGTCTGTAATTAACCCCTGCAATCAGAAATAATTTTTTTAGAACGATTTGAAATTTTTTAATTTCGCCAGCACCTACTCGAATTTTTTTCTCGAAAATGCGTAGAATTTCTGGGATATGTCTATTCACCAAAAATGATTGTAATTGACCCCCACAGCCAAAAATAATTTTTTTAGAACGATTTGAAATTTTTTGATAACTTTTTAACGAAGCCTCGATCAACAAATTGATGTTCTTGATTTTTCTCTTATTTTGGCCTCTAGAATCACCTATTAAAATTTTTCCCAGGGGTGGCTGAACACCCTGTATAATCAGGATTAAAAAGATTGAGATAGAGGACTATTTGAAATGGTAATTGCACAATTCAATTAATTCAATGAGATATTACCGTAATAATAAGGGTCAGTGAAGGGCCCCGGTCGTTAGGGGTTGAGCAAAAATACGCAGAGACTTATGCAACGACCTGATAACAACGTCGATATTGTAGTGCCATTCACGAGCCTGGAATATTCGCTACAATAAATTCCTTTTATTTTCCCTGGCCTTTCCACCGAAACGTATCCATTTATTCAATTCGTTTCTCCTTTCCCCCTGCTCTGAATGGCCATCTTTCACCCTCTATTCTCTGTCCTCCGATCTGAAACGCGATGAGCATTTCTGAGAACAAGATCGGCCAATTCAACGGACCTCGAGTGGTTTTAACAACCGTGCAACAGGCGTTATCGAACGCACCAAGTATCTGTAATGAAACCAAGAAACGTAATGTACCCAAAACCTAAGTACATATATTATGGTTTCACCAGCAACACGGCATTGTATGTCGTGGCAGTTTTCCAAATAGCATTCCTCTCGTCTCTGTGATCTAATCGTTATACTTTTACAGCTTCGAAGATGGCCAGAAACAGTAATTCCACTAATTTTTTAATCATCGATCGATTAGTAGTCTTAACGAAATTCGTCAAGTTTAGTAAAGTAACCGATTGAACAACTAATATTATTCAAAATGATTTTTGATCAATCTGTGATAATTAGATTGCAATGGATACTGTTGTTGAAAGTTTTCCGATTGGAACGAAACTTTTGACGTTAAATTGAGGGCGTTCAATGAGAGTTCATTATGCTCGACGTTGAATAATAATAATAATACTCGATGAAACAGCGCGATCAATTTGGTATCGTTGCAGGGTTGTAAAAGATTCGAATGATAGCGGTTTCAAACGCCAAATATGGCATTCCCGAGGCGCAAACGATTATCATCAAATCGCGTCACTGTGTTGGCATTTTAACAATGATCTTATTTACAATACGAAAACAAACGCGTCGAACAACTACGACGAGGGTACCATCTAATCAAACTAAGTGTGTTTGGACGTTTTAAACGAAAGAAGCATCAAAATAATTTTGTATTTGAAATGACGGAACATTTTAATAAATGGAGTGGCAAATAATGTCATCGAAACGATAAAAGGGCAACAATTCGAACAAAAAAGGAAATTAGTATATCGTTCATCGTAATTGCAAACACAGTATGTCTTAATGATTTATATAAATTGAATTAGAAGGGCCAAATAATTCCCATACAAACTTTATTATTATTAAAAGGTATAAATAAAAGCTTATTAATTTTCTATGTGCATTAGAGAAACAGATTTTTAGATATGCGTGTAATTGAGCTTATTAGAAATACCTATCGACGTTTCAATTATTTCGAAGATAATAGTAATTCCATTTAAATAAGTCTAGTTGCAATAAATTTACAATGGATATTTTTAATATACTGTCCTATCGTTTTAAACTGGTATTATATTTCGTTCGAAAGGGGAGGAAGAGAAACGATGGGGAGACATCTTAATGATAAACGCGGAACTCATTTCATTAAGCTTGATCCGTTAACAGGTAATTAGTCTAACAAAGAGTTAATTATTCGCAGATATACGCTCGAAGTTTGTACGGGATCGATCTATCTTTAGAGGCCAGACGCCAATATCGGAATATTAATTAGCGGAAGTTTAAGAGGGCTTGTTCGTGTTGACTGTATTAACCGGAGTTATTTGGACCGTGCGCCATAATTACACAGCCTGATTCAGCACGCAGCCTAACAACGCGCTGATAATAATTATTCAAAGCGGACTAAACGTACAATTGCTTATTTTACTCGACAGTCGAGTAGTAAACCATGTATTTCATTCAATTCAACAAAGTTTGAAAGTTAAACATTATTAAAATTCTGGCCAGTTGCAACTGGGGCTCCGACCAAGAAATCCTACTCAAAACATACCAAGGCTTAATCAGATCCAAAATTGATTATGGCTGTACCGTATACAATTCAGCGAAACCACGTATTTTAAAAATGATTGACCCCATCCACAACGCGGTACTGCGATTATCCATGGGACTGTACCGCACATGTCAAATCAGAGGTGTGCTATTTGAAGCTGGTGAGATGTCACTGGAGCACAGAAGAAAATTCCTAAGTATAAAATACGCACTCAAAGTGTCATCTACTCCCAGCAACCCCACGTATCGCTATATATTCGACAATAGATATTACGAGCTACACGAAAAAAAACTAAACCTGCCATCACCACTGTATGTTGTAAAAAGTACCTCCTTTCAATTACAATAAGAAAAACAAGTATTATAGAACGGGAACAAGACAAAATCCCCCCCTGGCGGATCAAAACCCCGGAAGTAGACACTACTCTAGTCGACTGCAACAAGAACCTCAGATCAAGAACATAAGACCAAGTTCCTAGAACTGGACAGAAAATACACATTTTGCAAAAAAATTTTCACCGATGCATTTAAATCCAAACAAGGAGTACGCCATTATTACAGATGATAACGTTATCAAAAAACGTCTACCTATCCAAACATCAATTTTTACCGCAGAAGCCTACGCAATACACGACGCACTTAAACATGTACACACCTCTGATTCTCAAAACCACGCAATTTACACTGATTCCATGAGCGTAACCCAAGATTAAAGAACACTGTCAAAAGAAACCAAAACGAAATTATTAAAAATAGCTTAATGCTGTATGCGGAACTCATCTCTTCCAACAAAAAGATGTGGCGTCGCCTCCCATGCTCGCCACCAGAGGGGTCGCGCTCTCACAAGCACTCGACCGATCCCTCGGTTGCTATATATACATTCCTCGAACGAGTTCCTAATATCTCAGTCGTAAGGGCCTGCTAGAAAGCTTTACTGATGAGTCCACTAGCAGGCCCGGACGAAACACGCTCCTTTTCTTTTCTGTCTTCCTACGAAATTCTACCCTCAGCCAGTAGCGCCACAAAGATATCCATCACATGGACCCCCTCACACCAAGGAATAACTGGCAACACCCAAGCTGATTCGAGTACCAAAGAAGCAGTCACCCTCCAAATGGAACAACATCCAACTCCCCATCCCACTTCAAGAGATCATCCATCATGAAAAAGAAAAAATTAAAGACGAATGGAACAACACATGGAAATCGAAACCATAAAAAATCCATAGCCAAATCACAAACTTTTATCAGGATATCCCCCGTGGCCACATGAGCAGGAAAGAAAGAATCGTACTCTTTCGTTTGAGAACTGGCCATTCCAAGCTAACACATGAATTCCTCATAAAGAAGAACCTCCCTTCTGTTGCGAAGTCCCACTTGCAGTGCACCACATTTTATATGACTGCCAAGAACTTTCTACCGAGCGACACAAATATAAAATTAATTCTAACACGAATTTTTTAACAAAACCAACCTCTTCCACAAAATCTAAGACCAACACAGTAACACGTCGCTAATGACCACGATGTTGATACAACGTAAAACCTTACATAAAAAAAAACAAAGTTTGAACGTCGTAACTCTTGTCCCTAAGGAAATATTACGTAAGATAGATCTTCCCTAAAATTGAACAAAAGTGCATAATTTCGAGAGACACTCCGAGGTCAACGATTGGTTTCGTCGGTGTACAGCAGCGGGCGACAATTAAAACAAAAAGATAAGAATAAAAAATAAGATGGAACGTTGATTCGTTTAATGGATTCAATTGGATTCTTTTCCAACGGTATTCATAGTCGTTCGAATAATTCCGATCGCGGCTCATATTTTCTCGGTTTTCTGAGCGCTGGCTGCGCCAGCTATAAAGGAATGCAGATTAAAAATGGGGGCGGTTTTATTGAAACGCGAACGGGCACGGTTTTTAACAATGCTAAAGCGCAGAGATTTCCACAGCGTAGTAACAAACGTTTCATTGTGAAGCTATCGACCGGACGCAATTTACGCGGGAAGAAGTAGTTCGACGATACTACGGCCAGCAGCACGCAACAAAGGAGCACGTTTCGCAAAATCGAAAGAATTAATTGCTCGAACGCAATTGTGGAGGTAATCTACGCTCATGGAATTTCGAGCGCAGTAAACTTTGCAGCTTTTGATTCTAACCGTGTTGTCCCAATTCCACTTCGGGCAATTGGAATCTATTTTATCGAATAGAAAATCCTTTTGCACGCCATTGTTTGCTTGATTCAATAAACTGCTGGCGAAACATTCGATATTACGGCGAGGGAATTTTTTTATCGCTGTAAAAAGACCTTTCTTCAAGTATCCGTGGATTGTAAATGGCTTCGCTAAGTGGTTTTAGTAACTGGAACTCTATTCTGAGGGAAGATTGGATAAAATGATGGAAATTCGATACATTCTGCGATGAGACAACGCGATATTTTGAAAAAACAAATATTCTTCTAGCACGATTCAGACTTATAATGTTTTATAAAGGATGTATAATACGAAAATGAAAAATATTTTAAAGTCCAAAAAGACGAGTTAATCTTCGCCACGGAGGAACAGAGTTTGTAATTACTTTTCGCGAAGTTGTAGTTTCGGGTTGTCTCGTAACATAGTTGTATAAAATTTCTAATAAGCTTTCTGTGCATCGTGCTACGACGTCGGGCCAGTATCCCGCTAGAATATTCATCGAATGCAACGCGACAGTCAACTAGTTACAGAACATTAGTTTGGAGCAGTGTGCCTCCACAGAAACTGCTAACCCGGGCATTGATTAGTTTCTGCGTTCGTAATCTCGTAGTGATTACACGTGTCTGGAAGATACTACGTTTCCCTCGAGCGAAGTTATGGTCCACGGAACGTACTTCGGAACGTAACCTTCATTTGTCGGCGACGCACGGTCTGATTTCAATGGGACCGATTCCGTATCGAATCGTCCGTAGAAAAATCGATCTCGCCGACTCTTATGCAATCTCCATCTCTAAAGACTTATTACGCCCGGGACAGAGTGATTTAGTAGTCGATCTGTAACTGGGAAAGAGATTCGTGAACCGACGCCCATAAATTAGTCCAACTTCCGGGCGCGGGGGGTGTCTAATGAAACGAAATGCTCTTTAACCTCCCCAGTGCGGCGCACCGCGGGTAGAAGCCGACGAGTTTGTGTCAAAATTCTCCAATTTAAAGCTGAAATGTTGCAGGATAAAGGAAACGTATAGATCAAGAGACAGGAATTAATTTTTATTTACTAGCTTCTTTTATCTTGACTCGTTGAAAATTAAATCTTTATGGATACTGTGATTTAAATATACAATTAAGTAGAATATTTCAAACTGAACATAAATCTTTCTTCATCGAGTTTTTATATTTCTAGAATTCAAACTGAATATTTTTCAATGGCATTTGAAGTAAATCATTAGTTTCTAAACCAGAAAGTGAAGAAGTGAGGTTACGTTTGGGTAAAGTTTGTTTAACCCAGTATTTAAAGACGACACAAAGTGACTTATTAAAAATTTTAATCCATAATTAAAACAATTCCAAGATCGTATTAGCTAAATAAAAGGTTAATTCGCTAATAGTCTAGATTATTAGTCCGGTCGAGGAGTTCGTTAAACGCTTATGGAGAACAGCATTGTTCGGAAAGGAATCGTATCGCGCAATTGCATAATAAAACTGTCGAGCGCGGAACGAGAGATTTTCAATTTCTCCGAGGACGTTCGTCATTTGCTGGGAGATTAAATTTCTAACGTTCTGCGTCCGAAGAGTCCCGTTATTACCGTGTCAATTAAATTCTGAAACGAAGCTTCATTATCGTCGGATTAACGAACGGTCCCGGAAGTGGATTCGACGTCGCGAAGATATCGAATAATTTGCAATATTCGAAGCCGTGATTTTCACGGCGAGGATGGGATTCCAAGGAAGTAGAAAACGAAGGCCAAAGTGACGGTTGCAAGACATGCATTTTGTAGGGTTTTCCGTACGTCTAGCTTTTCAGGAAACATTTCGAAACGTTTGCGGAAACGGAGGATATTCTCTGCCCTCCGAAAAGTTAGCTATCCTCGTCGAGGACATAAACATTCGTCACGTCTTCCGGCGTGCATCGTAACGCATACGAATGCAATCCTTTTTGCGGTGTTTGCATCGCGAAATAACATTGTTACGCTTCGCCACTCGTAATTCCCTTCCTGGTACTTTTACGTTTCTTCGATCCACGGAAGAAAACAGTAATCGAGCGTAAAAGCGTTCTCTTCGCGAACAATAATAGGCAACATTATGCAAGAAAGGGAGGGGGGGGAGGGATAACGCGAGTTGGGAATAGTCGTTTACCCTTATGTCACGCTCGAACGAAATTTTTCAACCAACATCCAGAGCAACGCAGCCTGGAAATCGATTCGAGGGATCCCTTTGAAATTTTTCTTTCGTCGTCGAAAGTAAATTTTGCAGAAGGAGTTGAATTTTTCATTCGGTACCGTACGCAAAAACTTTCCGAGCGAAAGAATTTAGTTTTGGATCCCGTATCCGAATCTCGTTTCAACACTTCCTCTCCTTTGAGCTTCTTATAATCGAAGTATCGAATACGCCGAAACTTTGGGTCGAAAATTGACGATTCTTCTCAAGTTCGAAACATGAGAAACGTGTATTTTTCCAGACGCGTTGCGCGAAAGTAAACTAACGATTCTGGAACCGGAAGCAAAATGATCGAAAAGTCGTATGGTAATTCGGTCGTAGGGCGAAGTAAAATTAACACGGACCCTTCCGCTAGCTTATGAATTAACATATGAATGATTACCTGCATTGCGTTCATGGTTTCACGGAGTGGTTACGCTAATGGTTTATGCGTATTATCACGCATACTGAATTAAAAAATAAACGACTCTAGACACTGCTTCTTTAAATAGTAAACATTTATAATATTTTTTCTAAAACAACCTATCGTTAATTTAGATTGAATTTTTTAAAATTACAATAAATTATTTTTTGATTCCAATTCATTTCATTATTCATTAATATAGACTTTTGTTAACCCCTGTTTACGTCCACCATCTTATTCAATTATAAAAAAAAGATTTTCTTAAAATTAGATAGTTCACTAATTTGATTTAAAGTAAATAAGTGTAGAATTGTAAAGTTTGTAGTATTTGAAAGATAAATTATTCTTATATCGACGAAGAAATAATTGCAGATAAAAACTTAAAATCAACTGTCAAAATATGTTTATCCAGAGTGGAACTACTCCAAGTAATAATTTTATTCCAACATTTTTACTCTACAAGAACAATTTAATTATCACTTTAATAATAGTTTCTTTCATATACAGAAACTAAAATTTTCTGAGCAAATTAGTTAATTGCTCCCTTTGTTTCAAGGTCTTCTTTTTATAAAAAAGCTCCAGAAATACTTCTGCTACTGCAAGTATCGAAAGCAATCAGATAAACGAAAGCAAAACTGGAACTATTTAAACAGCAATTAACTGTACAGAGCGTGTTTCGCTGTTTAAATTACAAAGTATTGATTTATGCGAGTTACGAGCACGATATCGATTATGCTACAAAGTAACTGCGTATCATAATAAACCGTACGCATAAAGTTCAACAACGATCGTTCGACGTAAAGAGAGACGATATCGGCCTTTGTAAGTCTCTAAATCAATACATTGAACACGGCGTACGGGAACATCGTGGAAATACGTGGAATATTTACAGAACGCGCGTCTAGTCTGTATTTGGTACTCGCCTAACATTATATTTACCGATCCGCGTTTACACATACTCTTTTCGCCAAGTGACCGCGCGCTTAGAGCGACGAACGAACTATTTGCATCCACCCAGGACGAGTTATGCGAGCGCAAATATTGTCGCGATTATAAAAACTGTTGTCGCCCAACCGAATCGCCACGGTTAAATACAGTGGAGCAAATTAATAACCAAATATTATAGTTCTTTTTTAATTTTTTGATCCATTTCACACACTTTTAGTAGGATTTGAGACTATAAATTAGGGAGGCGTTTGCAATAATTGTGAACAATTCGTACTTTATTTCCATCAAATTATGTTTTAATATTTATATTTAAATTATTTTTCATTTGTTCTTCACAGACGGTTGGGTCTGAGTTTTTAATTTTAAACAATTCGTTTTTCGTCCATCAGAACTAAAAATGTTAAATTTGCTCCGGTAGCTACAGAGTATCATCTGCGAAAGAATAAACTCTTTCGCAAAAATTTAATCTCTTTGTTTAATTCATTCCATTTATATACGGTTCATTTCAACTCTTCCATTATAATTAACTTTTTTAAATACATTCCGCATCGTTTGATCTTTCTAGTCTTTTTCAAAAGTTTAGTAGCCAACCACGGTGCATTTAATATAGAATTTTTCTCTATTTCCTTCGTAATTTAAATCTTTTCGCAATATCTTCCGTGTTAAAGGAACCAAGATTTAGAACCCTTGAGGCAACGTTTAACCTATCATATAAAAAATGTATATAAAAAATACTTTTTCCTATATTAAATAACAATTTCCTTAGAACGATAGATTCATGGAATTTCTGATGAATGAAAAACACCAGACGAAGCGTGATTGAAAAATCTGTCCTGTTCCCAAATATGATTCGTTGATAGAGGGTTTTCGCGTGTTTAAACTTTTGTGCAATAACTTTTTTAAGCTCCCATTTCGTTGAAAAAATATTATTCTGCGGACACCGAATACACTTTTTCGCGCACATCCCGATAACACGTTTTAATAGAATTTCGTGGAGCTCGGAAAAGAAATATTTAATTCTAATGGAAAGCTTCGCGTTGCTTGTGCTCGCGCAGAGTTCCGTAAAATCATTTTCCCCCTCTAAAGTTGTTACAACCGTCGACATTGAATTCCGTCACGAATATCGTAACAATATTTCCTGAGAAATTATTTTACATCGCGTTGATGTAAAGTTATTTTAATTTCACCGTGAAATAATAATTATAAAAATTGTTTAAATAAGTTGGTTACAGTATACATAGAACAGCTTCGAATAAATTGATGTTTGGATATAATAAATAACTTTTTACCTTATCTGGTTCGTCGTATCATTGATGATTCGTATTATTATTTTCTAATATAATTTATCTTTTCGTGAACGTTAAATAATTCAAAACAAATTTGTGGCGTCGCCTCCCATGCTCGCCACCAGAGGGGCCGCGCTCTCACAAGCGCTCGATCGACTCCACAGTTGCTATATATGTATACATTCCTCGAACGACTTCCCAATATCCTAGTCATCTAAAATAACTGGTAACTGGATTTAATTTCACTTTGAATAGTTTTTTGGTGCCATTTTTTCTATATAAAATATTAAATCTTGCCCCTAGTATAAGTAACTATTCTTAAAACTATTTTGTAAGTAGCATTATGTCTAATGCTCTATGTTGAGCCATTAGTCTAAATTGTAGTCCTAAATATAAGAACCCCCTTGTATATATATATATTTATAATTGTTTTCTTGGCACAATAAACGTTCGTTAAAAAAAAAAAGTCATCTAAGGCAGGGCCTACTAGAAAGCCTCACTGATGAGTCCACTAGCAGGCCCGGACGAAACACGCCCCCTCCATTTCTTTTCTGCCCTCCTACGATTCCCATGAGTTCATTCTCGCAGCAGAAGCAAAGAAGCGCCACAAATTATATTTTATTATATTTGCAACCTGCCATTCATTATACGTAAATAATATTTTCTTTCAAATATAGACTATTTTACATGCAATTTTATATAAATTTGCAAATAAAAACGAAAGAGCTTTCGACCAGCAGCCTACTTAGAGGTTCGAGCTCCTTCATCTATCGATAAATACCGTATTTGCAATTAATACATATTAATTAGATAATCTATAGCAGGAATATTGTAAAGATCGACGTTGGAGACGAAATAGGGGGGCAATTATTGCCGTGATCGGGCCAGAATTCAATAGGCGAGAAAAATGATAAAAGGCGAGCGCGACCCAACTTCTGAAGGAGCTTTCTGATTAATGCACGCTCCTAATTTCGACGTCTATAGGAACTACTGACCGGCAAAGTAGAATGCTTCTGACCGAAATCAGAGATTTAAATATGTTCTTCGAGCGTTAACTTCGATCAATATTCCTTCTAAGAATGATTCCTCGAGTTTTCGAATGTCCGCGAGCAGTCTTTAAATCATTATTAACGGCTTAACACGACGGCGGCGAACGGGGTAACTCGAATCATATTTCAGTGCACTTGTATACCCAACTCCCACGAGTTTCACTGGCGATCACTATTACATCCTGAAAGTAATGTATCGTCCCGGAATAACAGGTAGCTTCATCCTGTTTCGTTCGCAAGCTATTCCGATCTCGTCCGGAAGTTTCAGCCGTGTTGTTGAAAACGTTGAAATATATACGAGACGTGCAAGCGTGAGTGTGCTATTAAATTAGTGTCTTAACCCTCGAACGACCAGCCAGGATACGTTCGTACTTCGTGCTTCCGAATTTCGCGAAGATCGCTGCGAACCACCAGGGAAACGAGCTCGAGGAAATTGTTTCGAATACTCACCAGAGTCTAGGATCGGTTTCAGTCTGGGCCATTTTTATCGAAGTTCGACGATTGTTACGGAAAATCTATGATAGAAGTGTCTTTTTAGTGGACACAAAAATGATGGATTATTCGAGTAATTTTAACGACAGTTCGATCTTCCATGCTTAAAATTCTAGAGCTCCCAAGTATTATTTGTTTGCAATTTCCGTTGAATTTTTTTTTTATACATATATGTGCAATCAATGTCCGTAAGTCTAATGTTAAGTGAGTATTGATCTGGATAATTGTTAAAATCGTTAAAACTGTCTTTTAGGTTAATACTTTCTAACACTATACGAATTCTTTTCCATTAAGAAAAATGGTCTACTTCTAATACAAATAAATTTTATCGCATTCATCTATGAATTTTTCATTTTGTGAAGTATCAATTACCAAATATATTTACTCTTCAAGAACGTCCATTTCTCAGACTATTTCTTAAAGTTCGTCTCTCACCCCATTTATGAATGATTCAGAGGTCAGAAATCTCATATAATATTTTTTATTTATTAATACAAGTTTCTAATGATTTTTCTATCATCTCCTCCCGTTTATTTACATTTAATATCCTTGTTGATTTCACTTACAACCATCGACAACGTCAGCAAATATTTTCTGTGCTAATTGTGTTGACACGTTACGTGTTATATCTCCACGTCATAGATGCGAGTTCACCGACGCGAATTCCAACGAAAGTCGCGCGAAACACCGTTAGCGTTTTCTTTGGAGCCCGGTTTTTCTGGCCCGTTTTTCTGAACGAAAAGGGCGACAAACATCCCCCCAGGACACTTCTTCCAGTCTCGTAGCCTGTCGTCTCTTCGTCTCCGAAACGTAAAGCGAACCGATGTTTACGTTACCGGTGGGGTACAATATCGCGACGTGTTCGCCGTGGGTGGTTTACTCGTTGTTTGAAAATCACGGGGGCAGAAAGCGAGTGAGTTAGAGGCGACTGTCGGCCGCAAAGGCGGCCGCGATGGTCATGGGGTTGCATTAACACGTCGGTTGAATATGTGGAGGCGTAATGGATCGTACATTCTACATCGAATTTCGCTTTCGGCCATCTTAACCGCTTTGTTTGCACGTTCTTCTTTACTTACCCGCGCAAATAAACTTGCAACGGAAGTTGGGAACCCAAGTTCAGTCAGGTAATGTCGGTTATGGTGTACAGGAGATGTTTAACCCTAGAGCGTTCCTCCGTTTTACTGCAGGATCATCCCTTCTGGATCAACGAAGGCCTACATATACACGTTTGTTCGTAAGTTACATAGTCACCATGTTTTATCGAATTCAAATGTTATAGTGTTATGGCGTCGCTTCCTATGCTCGCCACCAGAGGGATCGCGCTCTCACAAGCGCTCGACCGACTCCTCGGTTGCTATACACATATATGTATACGTTTCTAAGGCGGCGAGATCGTGAATAGTGGAATTAAAAAAATACCTCTTCACATAAATTATGATATTTCGAAAACGGAAAGTCGGACCGACAAAAACCAAAAACCATTTTAAAGGGAAGGCCTTACCGCCTCAAACAGGCTATATATGCACTCCTCGAACGACTTCGCAATATTAAATTATTGTATTTTATAATTATTGGTTTATAAGCTCGTTCGATACAGATGAGTCCACTTATAGTTTACTCCCACTTGTATTCGTACACTATAATTGGTGGCTGAGTATAAATGAAAAGGAAACTTGTTTCTTATGAATTTTTTCCATTTGCATTTTGTCCATTTTAGTAAATGAAAATTATTTTATTTTTGTTGATGTATAATATATAAATCGTTCGAAGATGTTAAGAAGAATAGAGTCTAATTTACGCAATTATAAAAATTAAATTTATGCATTAATAAAGAGATTTACGTTCCTCATAATTAGTAAGTTTGACGTTCTCGTGTCTGTAAAAGGATGCTGGGCAATTAAAAAATAAAATGAGATAACGTTACGACTGAAAATTAGCCTTAAAAATATTTTCGACCGCAGTAGCTAAATATCGTGACACGTGATAATTGGTACTCGGGCAAAAATGCTTTTAACGCGAGCTCGCGAAACGTATTAAGTAGGTGGAAAATCCGCGTAAAATTCTGATACCACGGTGAATTTCGAAGTAATTAGGAGGACGTAATCGAGACCGTATCCTCGATTTCGTAAATTTTAATTTGAGAGCCTCGACGGGAGGATGTCACTTCGTAACGAGAGTGACGAGCTCGTCGAGAAGAGAAACGCGTACGGGAATAACTGTACGCCATTAGTTCGCGAATTTCCCCCCTAGGATTCTTGGATTCATTTCTCTAGAACGAGGTCGGTGGAATTTTCGTGCTTGCGATTTGTAGATTAATTACGCAGAAATATGTGTAACGACTAGCAAAAATTTTCGAATTTTACTGCGAACTTGTATCGTCTACGGTTCGTTAACGACTCGGCAGTATTCCATTTGCAATAATCACGCCGTAATTCGTGCACGCAGCAGTCATTTCGTAATCGAAAGCATTCGAGGTATCGATTTTAAATTTATCAACGCGTTCGTTCAATCATCGTTCGTGAAGTTCGCGAAGAAATATAAGTGAAAATCGAGAAATCGTTAATACACTGTGCCGCGGTATCCGTCAAACGTAGTCAGCGCAGAAATTAATCGATATACTGGCTACGACTATCTTTGTCCCGATAAGTTGAAAATCGACAAGAAACTTCAGGGCCCGATGACTTTTGCTTAATTACCTCTCGCCCTTAGCCCGATCATCGAATATTGCTGACGTTCCTGTCAAATTGACCTACCCGATTACCTCCATTTTATTCCCGCGCGCTAAAACCCCGATTTGCGATCTGGGAAAAGGAGGATGTTAAAAAAGTGCCAAATTTGTACTCCGTCAGGCACCTAAAATAACTATAAGCCATCATTCTACAGGTTTTGCACTTCAAATTGTGCACAATTGTTTATAGCAAATGTGATGGGAAAGTCGTGACAAATGTGGTTGAAGTTGACGATGCTACAAAAGATGAATCATAACTTTCTGATTTCAAATAACTATAACTTCGAAGTGAATGCATGAAACGTAACAATTCCGACGCTATTTTGTAAAGAAAAGTCAATATTGATATAATATGTAAGGAAATCTTGTCCAGATTGTTGGTTGGTAACAATAAAACGCAAGAGATTAAGATGATGTATTCGGATGCAAATATTCCTCAAAATATGTTTAATGGTATACTGTAACTCTTTCCAAGAATGGAATTAAATGCACACAATATGAAAAACTGTTATTATATTTTCATCCCCTTCTTCTTTAGATCATAATTTTTTAATGAATTTAACATTAACGATGACGTTCACAATGTATACGATATGGTTGCTATCGCGCGATCTGAAGTGTTTATACTTCAGATGACTCTGCTGGTCCGTTACATTCTTGTAAGGGTGTTTATCTGGAGAAGATAACACCACTATGGCTTTCCACGATACCTTTTCTTTCGTCTGGAATTGGACCACAGTCTTATAGGAGATGCTATCCAGTGCAAACCAAGCGATTCCCAGATTTTTATAGATTTCAGATTTTATTTTATTTTGAAGATATTTTGTGTTACGATTTTTGTAGTGTGCTTGTGTAGTGTACTTTGTAGTCTAGTGTGATTTGTGTAATGTACTTTGGAGAATAATATAATTAATGTAGTGTATTGTAGCGCAAGTTATAGTGTAAAATGGAGAGAAACTGTATTATTTGTAGCAAGTCACTTGCAAAGTTAGTTCGAAACAAATACCGGAAGTGCAATGACAATTGGTGTTGTGTGGGATGCTATCGAAGCAGAAATGTCAATTTCACGGGTGACAGCACTTTTTCGGAAGTAGATTTGCTTTGTGAAGCAGTACGAAGAGTTCAAAAGTGTTTCTGAACATTGACAGAAGTCATTTGTCAAGAAAAAGGGGCATTTTTGGTTGCAGTTTACAGAGTTCGTTAAAAGTAAGGTTGGACTTGCTGTTGGATGACCAATAGGCCAAACATCGATACGTCACCGTCTGTTAGTCAGAAGACTCGTTAGTCACTAGGTCTAGGGGTCCTCCTTTCCTACTATTGCTAAGACATGTATATCCCCGGGGCCGCAGGGCCCAGGGCTCAAAGTTGCACAAGAAGTCAGTGGGTATTAACGCCTTGTCCAAGAGTCAAATTCCATTGCAAATTCCGTTATTCTTCATAGTTGAGTTCCGTGTGAGTTCAACGTAAATGAATAAACTCTTATAATACAAAATGAGCATTACTTGACCACCCGGATTCCAACATTGCTGCAATTGTTGGACATACTTGTAAGTGTAAAATAGGCCATAGTGTAGTGGGGTGTTGTTCACATATTGCAACAGTATTATGGTACTTCGGATTTGCGCGACAACAAACATCCGTACATTCACCTGCCAACTTCCTCAACAGATACTTAATCGAGGAAATATCATCTAAAGAAGAATAGGATGAAATATAAAATAGTTCTTCATATTGTTGTATTGTTACCAACCAACAATCTGAGCAAAATTTCCTTGCACATTATATAAATATTGACTTTTCTTTACAAAACAGCGTCGGAATTGTTACGTTTCATACATTCACTTCGAAGTTATAGTTATTTGAAGTCAGAAAGTTATGATTCGTCTTTCATAGCATCGTCAACTTCAACCACATTTTTCACGACTTTCCCATCACATTTGTTATAAACAATTGTGCACAATTCGAAGTGCAGAACCTGTAGAATGATGCCTTATAATTATTTTAGGTGCCTGGCGTGGTACAATTTTGGCACTTTTTTAATATCCTCCTTTCACAAACTCGTTTCTTTCCGCAACTTCTATAAATTACTCGAGACCAGCACGACCGCCCGCGTTATCGGTAAATCGATTAATATTACTTAGTACTTGCATCGATATCGCTGGTATTTCGAAGATTCGTTATCGATTTAATAACGCTTGGAAGAATTTTTTCGATATTCGCGATACTTCTGCAGGATAAATCTGGCCTATTTCGTCGCGAAGTTATCGAAATTGAATCATTCGAGTTTAATTGCCGAAGAAATTTCTTCGAGCAAGACGATACTTCGCGATGTAACGAATCTCTCACGACGATCGATCACTTTTTTCGGTCATTCGTTGATGTTCGACGGCGTTGCATGGGAAACGCTAGCCACGAAAGGTGCTCGTTACTCTGCAAAATTGGTGCAAATGGGGCGCGGAAGTAAGTAGCGAGGAAGGGCGTACAACCGCGGCAATCTATCTTCCGCTAGGTACCGGCGTGCTTTTCTTTTACACAACTTCGGTCCGATCTTTCCAGCTTCTTGCACCGAAAGGATCTTGAATTCTCTTCCGAGCGACTTTGTATACGTTCGGTCGCGCTGAAACGAGCCACCTTTGTTCAAAAAGATACCGGAACCGAGATTAACCGTACAAGCTATGTATCCGTCCTCGATACTCGTCGATAATTCAAGAGCCACTCAAGGAAACCCCTTATACTTCCCAGACGAGGAAACCCTGAAAACGATAACAGAAGAGTTGCTCCAATAAACACAGAAAAGTTACGAACAATGCCCATGCAACGGCAGACCGATTCGATTCGAATCCATTACACAAATACTCGATTGGAGTTGTTCGCTGAACCTTTTATATCAGTGATTCGTTATAAGGATCCACCCTTATCCGACATTGAATCTCGCATCATCGCAAATAAATAACGATAAAAATGCTCGCGAGTACGGATAACGCTCGAACGTTATGATTATATTAATTGCACGCAGTGAATATTCAGTGGATATTTATCGCGTTACGGTGAAATTGGGTGTCCAAATTTATTTACCAAGACTTCTTCCGCGTTTGTGTCAAAATTTTACAACGATAATCGCGGGTGATTCAAATTGATGTAAACCTTGGATATCGAAACTATCGATTCACGTCGATCTCTGATTTTTAATTAAATGGAACACGAAACTTCAGCGTTACAACGATTACTGTGCTTCAATGCCCGCACTTTTACTGTGTTTGAAAAATAGAGGAAGTAAAACTGTAAAGAAATGCAATTCTATTTAACATTCTTGACATTTATCCAAATTATAGCGTGGGACACAGAGATATTCGATATCGATGGTGAACTATGTTACTAATTAATATATATCAGACTTGCCATTGTGCTATAAAGAGTTGAAACATTTTTCTTTTTCAATACTTTCTTAATCGAATGAATATACATGGAGTGATTTCCATTTGTATTTGTACACTATAATGGTGATTCACTGTAAATGAAAAGGAAACTTATCTTGCTTATGAATTGTTTTCATTTATTTTTACCAAATATGATTACACTGTGTTACCTCCACTTATAAAGTAGTCTTTGTTTTTGTTTTTTTCTAATTAAAGTTGTTTCTTAACCCCGTAAAGTGAGAATAGCTGCATAAAAATGGTCCAATTCTCAAACGACCATGACTCCTACAATAGTGAACGTATTTCATTGAAATTCATTTATGAATTAGTGCTCATAACAACATTTCCGTAGAGTGTGAAATAAATTTATTAAAAATCGAGAACGAATTTTTAAGAAAAATCGACAGAGAGTCATTTCAAGTCATTCTGAAAAAATTATTTTTGGTTGCGGGGGTCCATTACAATCATTTTTGGTGAATAGATATACTCCCGAAATCCTACCCACTTTCTAGACAAAACTTTGAGAAGGTGTGAAATTTTTCGACGGGGAAAAAAATGAGAATTAATTTTGTTTAATCATGCAAATCAACATATAAAAATATATGCCAATCGCATAGATCAAGCTTATGTTATAAAACTTCCTACTGTTCGTTTACACCTGGAATTTCCGACAGCCAACAGAAATTGCAAGGAATGTCTAGGATTTTCGATAAAAATTCCCCAATATATTTTCTGATAGAAGAAATTACGAATAACTAGAGAACGTTACGTGAACCAGAATATTACGTAATTTTTCGTTTCCGTCCATCGATTCGAACGATTTTGCCTTAGGTACATCGTCCTGTCGTCTCGGAGGGGGGAGAACCTATCGTTCAACAGGCTCGTCGCAACAGAGTTTAATTACGTTAAATCGATCGACGATCCGTTACCCTCGAGCGTAATACTAGTCGTTTGTCCGCGGAAGACATGCAAGCACGGTAGGAGGAAATTGCGCGCTCCTCGATAATTATCTGCTTGGATCGTGTCATACCGAAAGTAGGCGAGGCTCTTTAAAATTCACGCTTAATTAAGGCGAAACATAACCATCCGCAGTCAATGCCTTTGAAACCCGTGTTTCGCAATAGCGTGTCGCTAACGAGTTCCCAAAGATACGATCCCGAGACATTTGTTAAAACAACAAATCGATACGTCATTTTCGCGAGACAATAAGAGACCCACGATTCCTTAGAAAACTTGTTTATTGCGTCACGGGGGACATTAATCACTGGTAAATGTCTTGTTATCTGAATCGTTCTGGGTCGATTATGACTCGATCGAAAAGTCACCATAAATGTCTATTGTTAGCTTCTTATGGAACTTTTTAATCTAATTACATTAACATTCGTAAATAAAATTTCCTACCGCATCAAAATTTTTCGAGACGAAGGATTAAGTATATTCACGTATTATAAAATTAATAATTACACTATTTTATTAGGGAATTTTTGACCATCTTTAGAGAGTTACTTTAGTTTTGATATTATATACCAAAGAAGAAAGAAAGATCTGTTTCCTGTTTCTATGGGGGGAAATATCAGAATGAACAATTTGATCGAAGGTATGGATAGGTTTATTTGGATGAAAACAAAATGGTATTTTTCATTTGTAAAACGAAGTTTAAAAGGAATTAATAGTTATCTTACAATCAATACGATTGATCGCCTATATCCGTTTCGATTGTGTGAACTTTAACACCATGTAATTATAATCTGGTTGGTGTTCCTTATTTTTAACACGTATTTAATTTGTTACAGGTAGGAGTACGATGTTGGACATATGCACATTATCGATCTTGGGTATGTAGAAAAAGACTGATTAGATTTGTTGTTTCGTTTCCTCAAAAACGTTGATTAAAGGAAATACATTTAAAAAACCATGTATATTTCGAAAATGACCAACGAAGGGATCAAAACGTTAATTGTAATTAAAAGTTTGTGGTCAGCAGGGATCGGATATTGAATCCTCGTTTCAACGAGATCATTTCGCGAAACGTGGATGGAGTATCAATTAGAGCTGACAGAACGTATTAAATATAACGTGTGCAGATCAATCAGAATGCTCGTCTAATACTAATGAAGCAGCCGAGCTTTATGTTCCGTCATTTACTCGACTCTATTCGCACCACGGGCCAAATTAAAAATTAACAATAATCGGAAAGCGTGGAGGAAGTTCACAAAAATTTATATTTTGCTGTTGAAATTTTTTAAATAGAAGCTTACTGTTTTACCTAATTAGTTAAATCTCCATTTCCATACCGAATCATACACGTTGGTTTCATGCTACAGAATTATGAAGTTTTACAATTAAATGGCTCAAATCGAATTTTATTATACGATCAATGAGAAACATATAAAATAAAGCCTTCATTCGTTACTTATTTTCTTAAATGAATATTATTCTCTTAAAAAACGTAAATTTGTTATTAAATTTGAAGAATCTGAAGTCTACAGGCTAGCAAAAAAAATATTATAATGCAGTATGACAAAATTCTATTCGATTCTCCAGCACGAAATGTACGAACAAAATATTTATACGTTTAATATTAAAAAAAAATAATTGCGTCGGTACGGTTGAACTAAATATTTTCTATATCAAGATAACGTATCCCCATGCATCTTTTATATTCCACGATATCAATGGAAAAGCATACGTATCTACCTGCAGGTTGTCTGATCGCATACGAGTGTATTCTCCTTATCCCACGTCGGCTCTCGCACTGACTGCACCACTCGCTATTGGCCCGACTATGAATCGATACATTCTACTTGCCGCGGTTGTACTTTCCAGGGAAACATATTTATGCATAAAAGCATGGAAACCAATGGCAGCGTGGTCTCGTGATACATCAATGCGCGCCCACGGGGATCCATTGAACGGTGGTTTTCACAAAATTCTAGGAAAATTACTTTCACGTACGAAAATTTATGCACCGTATTTACTCCCTTTCGCGGGGCTCGAAACTATAATGCTTCGCTTCGTACGTTCTTTTGCTTCTTCTCGGAATTTTTTCCCGATATTACCATACTTAGAATTTTAACATTTACAAAAATCCCCATTTCACGTTTGTTGAATAATTTTACAGATCGAAATGGTGAAGCATTACATAGTATAATTTCCTCATGATGGAAGGAAATAAATTTCTGTATAAATTCTACTACGAAGCATTATTTGATAGGTTTAACTGCAAGTAACATATAATTCTAAGGCTAGTGAAAATTTTTATATACAGGGTGTACGACCGCCTTGGGGGAAATTTTAATGGGGAATTTTTTTCTCGAAAATGGTTAGGATTTCGAGTATATGTCTATTGACCAAAAATGATTGTAATTGGCCCCTACAATCGAAAATAATTTTTCTACAACGATTTGAAATGTTTTGATTTTGTCGAAAAATTCATCCACCTACTTGAATTTTTTTCTCGAAAGTGCGTAGGATTTCGGGAGTATGTCTATTCACTGAAAATGATTCTAATCACCCCCACGACCGGAAATAATTTTTTCAAAATGATTCGACATTTTTTTTTCGCGGAAAAATTTAAGGGGAATAGGTGTACGCCTGGTCAGACATTACATTTTCGGTAAGGAATTTTTTTCTCGGAAATGGTTAGGATTTCGAGGGTATGTCTATTGATAAAAAATGATTATAATTGACCCCTACAATAGAAAATAATTTTTCCAGAACGATTTGAAAAAATTTTTTTTCACCAAGAAATTTCAGGGAAACATGTCAATGTATGGGTAGACATTGCATTTTGGGTAAGGCATTTTTTTCATAAAAGTGCGTAGAATTTCGGTGGTATGACTATTGACCAAAAATGGTTGTAATTGACCCCTGCAACCGAAAATAATTTTTCCAGAATGATTTGAAACTGTTTAATTTAATTTCTTAATAACTTTTTACCGAAGCTTCAATCAAGAAATTGATTCTCTTGATTTTCGTCCTATTTTGGCCACTAGAATCTCCCATTAAAATTTTTCCCAGGGGTGGCCGTACACCCTGTATGTTTAACAAGAATGAATATTTTATTTCGTACAGAATATGTAATTTTTTTTTTTCTTTGATAGGTATAATTAGGAGAGAAAATCGTAGAGATCTTTGTGAATTACAATGGCACAGAAGAAATATTAAATTAGGGTCTCCAAATTCTTCTTTAACATGGACAGTAATACTACAAGTACTGAAAGTAGAATAACAATAGGATTTCATGGCGTTACCGTTATAAATTCTGCGATTGTCTGAAACAAATATCGTCCCGACGATTCTACCGTTTGGACAATCAAAGTGTTCCGTTAATCCGAATGCAAATTCGGCTTATCCGAATTTATGCGTGTATATCATCATAACGTTCCGCGGGTAACGTGCATCCCAATCTTGATATTCTACTCTTGCAAGTAGAGAAACCAAAAGTAAAATTAATCGTTCACGAAGTTTAAATACACGTTAATATTATATAAAAATTTTATTGCACGAAGAATATAAATTTTATTTAAGCGACGACAAAAACTATTTTCTGTTTTATCTTCCGGTGAAATATTTTACATATTTCGGAAGTTTAACGAGGATATTTTTAATCCAGTCGCAATAGAGATCAATTTAAATGTCTAAATATATTGAATCATTCGCCCGTGAATCGGTAAAACGAAAATTGTTTTTCGACTTTCCAATTGCGGGAATTCAATACGAACGAAAGAATCGACAAATAAAAGCGGTACCCGTACAAATTAATTGCATATTAATTAAACTTCCCATACGCTATTTTAATTAGTATTCAGTTATATAATTTTCTCCGTCTTCCGTGCGTTTATAAAGAATTTTATTCTCGCGGCAATTACGCTTCAATTAAATTCTGTTATCTTCCTTCGAAGACCATTTTAAACGCGATTAAAATACTGCACGATGTTTATTTTTCTCAAGAAGCAATAGGGAACGCTGGATAAACGCGAACGTACAAGGACCTTCAACGCCGGGCGTCGCGTTCCGTAATTAAACGTGAGTGGGTCATTAATTAAAAATTAAAAATTCCTTTCAGGCCCGTCCAGTATTCCGTTAATTATATTTTCTGCGGTTGCTCACGGATAGTTAGCTTTTATCGTTTCGCGCTTACGCAGTCGACTCGCGATAGAAAAGGCCCGTCTAACCTTTGACAATTTCCATCCCAACATACTTGCCGCAGGGCTCCCTTCTTTGTCGAATCTCAAGCGTTGTTCTGAACTTCGTAATGAAATTCTCAGTAACCTTAAAACTGAGTAGTTCTAAACTTCAGACGAGTTTGTAATTACTCGATACCTGCCAATTATCATTCTTCATCAATTTTGCGTCAACACATTTTCTGGTACAGCTTCTCCGGTCAAATTCTTCTCGCTAACAATTTATTCGAAATTCAACTTCTCAAAGTATCACTGTTCGTTCGATACGTTTTGCATAGATGGTGTTAGTTTGCTCCAAATTCGTTACGTAATAATTCCTGGGTCTTTTCAGACCCATATCTTACATTTTGCAATACTTGAATATTTAGAATTCTAACATATAATAACGTAGATATTTGTTTTACTCGTTCGTTACAAGACACGATCTAAAGAATATACAGGGTGTCCCAGTTTTTCCCGGCCAAACTTTGCCGTCATGTTCTACACGCAAAAGTAAGAAAAAAATGTTATATGAACATATCCTCTTAAATGTTTTATTAAGGAGTTATAACCAATAATATAAAATGATAATGAACTGGCATTTTGTCGACACAGCATACGAACGTATTATGAATATCTCTATTTATGTTTACTTAAATTCTTATGTTCACTTGCTGAAGTAGTTGATATTGACATTGATTTCTACTGAGCTAATAATGTTTAGTAGGCTGTACTTCATATCAGGTTGCCACGAGAATTTTCTAATCGAGAATATACTGATATGCATTTTATTTATGGTTTTTGTAATGGAAGTGTTTATGAGAAAAAAGTTTGGAAAGTGAAGAAAATCAATTTTATGGATCAATAGTACGTAATCAAAATCGCCCTCAAAGAATTTTAAATATCTTTGACGTCATTAATTAATTAATGCCAGTTCATTATCATTTTATACTATTGGTTATAACTCCTTAATAAAATATTTAAGAGCATATGTTCATATAACATTTTTTTCTTACTTTTGCGTGTAGAACATGATGGCCAAGTTTGGCCGGAAAAACCTGGGACACCCTGTATATTTTTATTAGACCTTTAAAATATCAATGAAATATAAACAGTCACAGGAAAATTAACGTTATAGAAAACATAATGAATAAATGAAATGTATTATCTGGGTCCAAAAAGACACACCAGCCGCCACGTGAGTGTTACTTTGTTCGTTTCGATTCCTGTTTGAAGTTTGTCGAACCGATAGCGCAAGTTTCCGATGAAAAAACGAGGCCAACTATCGACAAATCTTTCCGCGAGAAACCTGACTTTCCGTCAGGGTCATAATGGCGTATCAATCACGGTAAAAAGACCGATACCAGCGGGATACAAGGTTCGCCACTTAGATCGTTGATGTCGAAGCTATCTGACGCATCGATTTCGTGCGTGAAACGTGTAGAACATCGGTCCCGTAATGCACCCGGCTCCGAACACGATCATTGCAGCATACTGTGCCCAATGCCACGAGCTTCTGTCATAATTCGGACAGCTCGGAGACGACGGTATTATTAGCAGGAATATCAAGATACCAGCGATATCGATCACATTGCAGAATTACAGCTGACACGATCCTGAATTTACGGCCGTCCTTCGGATCAACCCTATCCGCCATCGAGGGCTTTGCAACCGTTCGTTCGTCGTGAAACAGAACGAGGATGGCCCCAATGAACAAAAAATGTCGTTATCAGTTCCCTCGAAAAATGGCGGGAAAGTTGTAAAAAAACGTCACAAATGAAACGTTAAAAGATCGTCTTTTTCGAAATAATTATCGAGAAAATCAAAATCAAACCTAAAATAATTTAATTATTTAATTTAATTATTGCTACTTGTAAACAATACTTAACAATTCATTTTCTTAATTAATATACAAAATATTTGAAACTGTCTGAACATGTAACATAGAAAATATTTATATATTTTTTAAATAACGAAAACTTGTGATTAGTCAAAATTATAGGTTTACAGTGAATGATTGCAACTTTTGCTAAAAACGACAACTACATTCAGTTTTTCCAGTTTCATTTTGAATGACAAAAATGGGCATATTTAAACGCCCTCCTTTAGGAATAATGGCGGGGATCGTGCGATTTCGGGGCGTCGAAGTTCGTCGCGTAGCAGGAAAAGAATATAAATGGAAAACGGGGGAAAAATTCGGTAATCGTCGGCGTGACGAGCGTCCATTTAACGCAGGTTCGCGAGCTATTTCGCTTGAAATATTTTCAATAATCCGACTGCCGTCCGAGTGACAGGCGAAATTTAGAGAACCGTTACCCGGGATACATGTAAATTAATGGAAACAGATGTTACACGTGAACGAGCGAAAAATAGAAAACTGAATAATGCAACCGATAGATGAACTAAACAATTTTCCTCCGAATTTTTAATAAAGAAACTTATCGTGGTTGGTTTGAATTAAATTTGGGGTTGCGGAATTATTCGACCGTTCGGGGTTATTCAAATTTCATCGCGAAAGTGTTTAGTTGTATTCGAGGGGAAAAAAGGAATACATTTGGGAAACTGTGCAGGGATTCGAATTCCATTTCGACGGGGACAAAGGGCTCGCTTCGTCAGCGGGACTCTCCCTTTAGCGACGCTTTTATATTTGTTCATGGTGTTTTCCCTGGTAAAAGCCACGTTTCTATGGAGGACACTCATCGCCACGGGTATAATGACCTGGATTTTGCGCGAAGAAATACTTTGGACGGTATGAAATTATTGTAGAATTTCGGGGCGATGTTAAACCGGTGGATAAATTTTTAGAGAGCACTGCAACAAGTCGAAGAAAAATTACGTAGAAATTGAAAGAGTGATATCGGGGTTAAATGCATGACCAGAAGAAAGTAACAGTTAGGATAACTAAAAGGGGGATTTAAAAATCTACCCCCAAGATTAAGGCTTTAAGAAGGAAACGCGAGGTCTTTAAGTGCTGCGCGTCGAGCGAAATCTTTCCGTCGACGTATATAAAGAGCCGAGTGAACCTTTCAGAGGAATGAATGGCCGTCGGTGTACAGAAATTCTGCAAAGTAGTTTTAAATGCAGGCCGGCGTTGCCAGCGTGTCACTCGTCATGCAAATTCCCCTGAATCTGTTAAGGGAATTGATCGATAAGACATAATTTATGTACGCTCGTGTTAGGTGGAGTTTCCAGCAAAAGCGACGTCGTAATCGCAACTTTACGAACAGAGCGTGCACTATCAACGAATATTAATTTTGTATAATCGTGCTCTAATTAGTTTTTATATGATTGACAGAATCACTTCGTTTTTCAATCTGAAGAATTCTGATGAATTAAAATTAATTCATTAGGTATCTAATAATTCAGATTCTGAACATTTTCGTTCGAAAGATTCAACTCATCTTGTAAGGATAATCTTATGGTGTAATGACTAGCGTAGTAACGGAAGCTAGCGTAGGTAGATCGAGGTGAGGGCGCTGCGAACAGACGCCATAAAGCAGTTTTAAGGTTAACCACGTGTTTCTTATGCTTTCACCTACTACAATCTAAATAAATATAAATTTTTAAATCTTTAAAAAATTAAAATAAAACGTAGAAAGTTTTCCAGTTTAATAGATAAAAAGAGTAGTACACATAAAGAAGTCAAAGGAAAATATCACAGAAATATAAGCACAATTAATTAATATAAATTTCTCTAATCGAAAGCAGTTTCCGTATAGCGGAGACACTTAAAAGATTGGAACGAATCGTGTGGAAACAATGAAAATTATGGACAATACAAGAACTTCCGTCTTTAATTTGATGTCGTCACGGTGTCGAATCTAATAGACACTTACCTAACTACTACAGCCAGTAACTGCTTATTGTCATCGTTTCCCGATATCAAGCAAAGCCTGAGTGCCATCCGGAGGATATTACTATCGCGAATTTCAGAGTGCAACTCGAAAGTCGATCGTTCCAGGATTCCATTAAAGCTTCGATTATTCGACCCCGATCCGAATAACTTGCGAGAAAAGTTGCCTTATGTACTCTAACTACGAATCTGGAAGCCATTAAATTTTATTTAAATTGTAATTCGAATGCTGTGCCATTCTAATTCTTACGTTTTACTTTCGACACAATTTATCGGAGAATTGCTTCTGTTCGACGAGTACAGACCTTCTAAAGGTCTGAAAGAATCCATCGACAGATTTCTTGTTAAACTTACTTCTAAAGTAAATTAATAGTGTCATTGCGGAACGTCAGTTTTTATTCGTAATTTTTTACGCTGTTCTTTCTTGTTGCACGGTTTTCCTCTTTGCATTCTATCGTTTAGTTTTTGTATTTTCTATACTTAAAAATTTAGCATTATTATTTATTCATAGTTTCTCATTTTCCACTTGAATTTCAGCTGAAATTAGATCACAGTTCCGTTGCTTTAATGCAACTTGTGAATTAACGCACATGAAGATCTGTTGTTATGCTTTATGAATTCATAAACTTTGGGAGTTTGTATGCATGCACTTAAGTGCATCCTGCATTCTTCGACCGTTGTATTCGAGCCTTGCTTCCAAGGAAATTTATAACATGAAAATTTCTAGGATCTTGGTAACGCATTATCATAGATTACGAAAATATTATTACGTACTCTTAAATTTTAACTACAGCGAAACAGAATTTATATCGCCATAAAGTCACTAAGCGTGACGCCGTAGAATCGCCATTAAAAATAATAAAATTCTAATACTAGTACTTTCTTTCTTTTACAATACGATGGTTCTTCATCGAAATATTAAAAAGCTCAGGTTTTTACTTAGTCGACTTCATTGTAATAAAATCGCGATTTTACGAACGAATTTGAAAACCCACGATTCCTGACGTTCCCCTGTAAATAATAAGGTCTTAATTGAAACTAGGATGCGCACAAAACCTGCATTGCAGTATGCTCAATTTTCAGCAAATTTTAATTAACTCGGAAATTCAATTGTAATTTACGACTAACTGACCCGTAATGATAAACGAGATATTATCAACTCGTATTTATTAATAACGCGTCCCACAGTGTCGCGGTACAATTTATAATTACTTTCTTACGATCGTTTGCCGTGCTTTCGGCTAATTAATGAACGCTTCGAATATCACGGGCAACATTAATATTCCGTCGAGAGTTTTCGTACAGCAATGATGGTTTTCGTCCGTTCATAGGTTTTTACGAAATTTAACCCAACCTGTTTAAGTTAAACGGTCGCGTTTTGCGGCGAAAATTAATTCTCACTGGTCGATTCCCGTTAATTAGAAGCAGTTTCTTTCCCGGCGAGTCCAGATGGCGAACCATCAAAATCAAACGTGGAATATAATTAGCCGGGTGCAAAGTGAAAAGTGTTTTTTGTTACGAAACGGAAAACGCGTGTTTACATGATACGTTTTCGGTCGAACGAAGGAATACTATGATTCGTAGCTTTCAGGCGAAATAAAAAGTAAAAATTATTATTATATAAGATAACAGTTTGCTAAAATTAACTCTGAAATGGCACACATTTATACAGACCATCGTTCATTATTTTAAATGAAACAATGCATTTTGTTTTGCACTAGTCGATTCTTCTGGGCATTCTAAGTGTAAAAGCTGAGGTTTAAGATATTTGTAAAATGACAAGACAAATACTTTATTTTGATATACTTTGATATAAAATGAGAAAAATATCTCTTGATACATTTGTTGATCGATGATGTTGATTTAACACTTTGACACATATTGTAGAATGATGAGAATGGATTTATACAGTGTGTTCGGCCATCCCTGGAAAAAATTTTAATGGGAGATTCTAGAGGCCAAAATAAGACGAAAATCAAGAATATTAATTTCTTGACTGAGGCTTCGTTAAAAAGTTATTAAAAAATTAAATTAAAAAATTTTAAATCATTCTGAAAAAATTATTTTTGGTTGCAGGAGTCAGTTACAAGCATTTTTGGTCAATACACATACCCCTGAAATCTTACCCACTTTCGAGAAAAAAATTCCTTACCAAAAATGTAATGTCTGACCAGTCGTACACCTATTCCCCTTAAATTTTTCGGCGAAAAAAAATGTCGAATCATTTTGTAAAAATTATTTTCAATTGCAAAGGACAATTACAATCATTTTTGGTGAACAGTCACACCCCCGAAATCCTAATCATTTTTGAGAAAAAAATTCAGTAGGTGGACAAATTTTTTGGCAAAATTGAAAACTTTCAAATCGTTCTGGAAAAATTATTTTCGATTTCAAGGAACAATTACAATCATTTTTGGTGAACAGTCATACCCCCGAAATCCTAACCATTTTCGAGAAAAAAATTCAGTATATGAACAAATTTTTTGAAAAAATTGAAAACTGTCGAATCGTTCTGGAAAAATTATTTTCGATTGCAGGGGTCAATTACAATCATTTTTGGTGAACAGTCATACCCCCGAAATTCTGTACATTTTCGAGAAAAAAATTCAGTACTGGCGGAACTTCAAACGTTAATAACTTTTTAACGAAGCCTCCATCAACAAATTGATATTCTTGAGTTTGGTCCTATTTTGGCCTCTAGAATCTTCTATTACAATTTTTATTTAGAAGAGAGGGTGTACATTTAAATCAAAAAATTTCACCTGTAACTTTATATTGATCATTCATTAAGCGTTCTGAATCCTTTTGAGGTCTCAAGAACAATTTCTGTTCAACATACTTTTCGTAATGTATGCATCCATGTATTAAAATGGGTCACTCTGTAGATAGCAGACTGAATGTACCTACATACTATCGAGCCTCGCTGGAGTAGATTGAATAGGCTTAGCGTGGCTCGAAATCGATCTCATCTGAACCCGAAAGAGAAAGAATCGGTGATAAATTCCACTTCGAGGCTGAGAGTAGATCGGTGGGCACATAAAATATTTCAATTCGACATCTTTCGCCATCGTCCGATGCTTTTTAACGTGCTCGAAAAAGTAGACTTAGTCCGTCCAGAACGTTCTCGACCAGAATCCCTCGGATCGGATCGCGAATACGTAGAATTATTTTGAAGAACGGATAATAGAACGGAATACTTGAAATTAATTTTGGAATCGTCGAAGCGATCGCGATTTTCGAAAACTACAATCGCTCGTCGATTACGCGCGCGTGATTTCACGACAGAGCGGATCAAGAATCGCGAAAACTTTTTCACCGAATTACACCAGGAATCCCTCCCCCCTAGCCATTGGCCACGAGAAATTCGTTGCTCGTAGAAATATCCAACGTCGGTGGAATTCGACTTGAAGTTTCGGCCTTGCCCCATGTAATTCTGCTCGTCCGTTGGAAACGCGAGGCTAAGTCGCGCAATCGAGAGGAATCTCTCGTGATAGCTAAAAGAGAACGAGGCATGAACAGGCGGGGGTAAAAAAGAACGACACGACCGGAGGATAAGACGAAGATAAGTAGACAGCGGAACGGTGGAAAGAATAAAAAGGAAACCGAAGGCAGAGACCCAAGAATCGGGAAACCTTATCTTGTCAACGGGTGCAATAAGATTGCTAAACTTAAAAGAAAAAGCCATTGCAAAACGCAGCAACGGGCGATATAAACGTCACGATTCTGTGAAAATGTCACCGTTGTTCTTGTTCAACCGCAACGGTCGAATTAATCCTTTCGCGAATCGGATTCATCCTTCACGGTTGAAATTCACTTTAAAAACAAGTCATTGTAATGGAAATAAAATCTTGAAGTCAGTCTCGTTTCGACAGCCGACGCGATAGGACGTGTTTACTTCTAGTTTACTTCTGTGGAGCTGCTGGCTGAGGTTAGGAACTCGGGAGATTCGTAGGAGGCGTGAAAAGGAAAGGAGTCATCGGTAAGGCTTTCTAGCAGGCCTTGCCTTAGACAACTGGGATATTGAGCAGTCGTTCGAGGAATGTATATATATGTATAGCAACCGAGGGGTTGGTCGAGCGCTTGTGAGAGCGCGACCCATCTGGTGGCGAGCATGGGAGGCAACGTCACAACTTTTATTCCAATTACAGAACTTCCTTTATTATTCATACTACAGGGTGTTCGGCCACCCCTGGAAAAAATTTTAATGGGAGATTCTAGAGACCAAAATAAGACGAAAATCAAGAATATCAATTTCTTGACTGAGGCTTCGTTAACAAGTTATTAAAAAATTTCAAATCAATCTGAAAAAATTATTTTTAGTTGCGGAGGTCAATTATAAACATTTCTGGTGAATAGACATACTCCCGAATTCCTATGCACTTTAGAGAAAAAGTTCGGATAGGTGCCCAAATTTTTCAAATCACTCTGAAAAAATTATTTTTGGTTGCAGGGGCCAATTATATTCATTTTTTGTCAATAGACATACCCTCGAATTCCTAACCATTTTCGCGAAAAAAATTGCTTACCGAAAATATAATTTCACGCCAGAAATATCACTCACTTGCGTACCTTTAAAATGTCATAACTTTTGAACGGATTGAAGGATCTTAATGTTTAAAAAGGCAAATAATGCGTATTTTAGTGAAAAATATGTAGGAATTCTAAGAATATTCGAAAAGTTATACCTTAACCCCGTAAACTGAGAAAAACCCCATAAAAATAGTCCAAATTTCAAACGACCATAACTCCTACAATAGTCAATATATTTCAATGAAACTTTTTTCTGAAGTAGAGCTCATGGGTACCTACAAAAAAGTACTAAACAAAATTTCCGTAGGACGTCAAACAAATTTACAAAAAATGAAAAATGAATTTTTAAGAAAAATCGAAAGGGATAGTAGGTGTCTAAATTATTCGCCGAAAGAAATTTTTGGTGAATACATATGTCCGCGAAATCCTATCCACTTTCGAGAAAAAAATTCAAGAAGGTATGAAGGTGTGGCGAGCATGGGAGGCGACGCCACACTTCTAGTTAGTAAGTGCTGTTTGAAAACAACCTTAACTCGTGTATACGTATACCGTATGTATCTAACCTGTATCTTTCGCAACGAAATCATAACTACCAACCATCTATTATACAAATGTAGAAGATACTACGTCCAAAGACAAAAATATAAGATAACATCACCTATAGCCTCGATGTCACAGAAACATATAGAAAATACCCTGAAATATATAAAAGAAACCAACACCTACCACAAAATATAATCACACCGAAGAAAGAGAACTCAAGTCGTCGCTAATAACCCGAAGGTCGATGCGACGTAAAACATGAATTAAAAAAAATAAATCTGAAAGTATTACGAAGTAGAAAGTTTATAAGAAGAGGGTGACGATAAGTAATAAAATATAGTTATTAAAAGTTTCATGACAACTGTCTGTGCTATTAAAATACTCGTACAGCCACTCGAATTTATATCATAAAAGTGAGTTATTTCTTGAACGTTTACACACGCCCACGAATCAATTAATAATAAATGCTGGGTGAAAAGGAAAGGAAGGAAATGTTTTCGATAGAATTTACTGGCACTTTTTCTCGGCTTCCCGATCGATCTATGAAGCAGGGGGTTAAGACTTCTCTGCGGGGAAGATATTTTCTGGCGTCGGAACATGTAGAAACAAAGTTTGGCGCAAGAAAATAAAAATGAATGTCGGATCCACTAAGGGCCTGTAGCCAACAGGCAACAATGGGGAAGAACCCATTGTCGGCGTGTACCCAACAAGAGGATCGCATGATAGACTGCTCCCGGGAGGAGCCACGAGAAAGTCACTATATTTATCCCCGAGTACTATACCTCAGAGAACGAAGTGTCATTTTGATTACTTTGGCTGGATAAAAAGCTCCGCGAACGAGAAGCTTCTTCCCCGTCAGAAAGTTTTCCTTTTCCAATGGCGTGGAGACTTCACCGTTCTCCGATATCGCGATCGGTTTCTGCGAAAGTGTGGAACGTTCCTTTCCCGCCTATTGATAAATAAGTGGCTTAATTATATTCCGCAACACCAGACTACTCCAACCATTTCACACTCTGTTGAAAAGCGAGAATCCTCTCCTTTAGGCTCCATACTCTGCGTATAACAGAATTGTATGCTTTTACAATTCAAATAGAAATTCAAAGAAATATTTTCTGTACTGTAAAATTAACTAGTGAATTTTTAAATATCTATTATTCTTGCTACGAAACCATAACAAAGCAAGCAAATTGAAAATAGAAAACTCAGAAATTCAAGACAATCTTTCAAATGAAAAAAGTGGTAGGTTCAATGTAAAATGCAACGTTTCATAATCATCGGAGTGATTTTTTTGCTCCCCGTAGCTGTTAGCAGATTGCAAGGGGTTAATTTACGTATAATGGAAAATTCAGAAATTTAAAATCGTCTGTCGAATTAAAGAAGTGCAACGTTTCGTAATTATCGAAATGGATTTTTGCTTGACGTAGCTGCGAGCTGTTTGCAAAAGATTGATTCACTTATAATTCATCCGCGATGACGACGTTTTTTAACAGTTCCAATCCAACTGGACCGTATCGGTGCTCGTAGTTTATTTATTTTCAATCACAGCAACATCATTCGAGTTTCGATATCCCCTCGCGCAATTTCCGTTGGTATCTTCCGCCCCGCTGCGATTCCGCGGTATCTACGGATCGAAAACGGGGGTTGGTCGGTCGTTTATCCGTTCGGAGATCGTCGAGAATTCTCTTGGTTGATGTTTGTGGACGTTCGGGGGTCTCGGACCTCGAGACGTACGTGATCGAGTAACAGCAGGGGATCTCGAATAAAACTGCTAAACGATCGCTCTAGCCATCTAAATCGCGTTGGTGTTTGCCTTCGGACAAGATTTACGGCGCGGTACGGGGATCATCTGGTATTTCTGAATCGAAAGCATCTGGAGTTCAGGTAGCAGCTGTTTTGAAACAACGGAAACGTCGAAAAGTGAAAAGTTCGTGAAAAGAAATTTCCCTAAACATCACTAAAAACGAAACGATCTATTTCTCGTAAAATATCCTTCGAATAATTTAAATCACTGGTTTTGGGAATGTTGGAACTTGAAATACGAGCTATTTTTAAGTAAATTTACGAAATTTTATGGTTAACTTAAAAATAGCCAATCGATCAGACAGTCCTGTCTTTCGATCAAAAGAAGTTTATGCAGAGTTTTTTCGTCGCGTAGAGAATAAAATTTCAGTTTGATGTAAATTGTACTACCACCCACAAATAGTTCGCAAAGTTTGCCTTTTTCTACCCCTTGATGAAACTTTGTAGGTTTCTCGACGGCAGCCAAAAACAAGGGATACTTTGTGCTGGTAACTCAAGTTTAAGGGGTAAAACTACTCCCCGAAGTTCCACTCCCAAATGCTATCATAAAAACTATTGGATATTCGATGAAACTTCGTGATAAAATTATTTATGGTTTTTCTCGAACAATAACACTTTATAAATAAAGGATTTCATCGATGCTAGAAGATCTGGAGATTTTATTATTATAATTCGCCTCCTTGATGATAATTCCGTATTTATAAAGTAACGTGTTGGCAGTGTGCGAAATAGCTGAATGTAGGCTCGATCCTTTCAGCCACTTTCAGGCGAGCCTTAGTAGTTCGAACTTGGCTTCAACTAGTTCAACGTTGGCTCACACATTGTTAATTGTTGTAAAGTTACCGTCTTAGTTTACCTATCAAAATTTGCACAACAGTGTCAGGCTTAAATTTCCAATTAATTTTGATATGCAGAGCCACTAACTTTATTTTTAACTATGCGTATACTTTGGTAGCCACGTTACATTTGGACAAAATTATTTTTACCAATTTGAAGTTGATTTTTAAGATCAGTTTTATGTTTTTAAGGGATATATTTTTATCCATAGAGAGACACGAGTTCGAACATATTAATAACTCGCTGGTTACTTATTATTAACTTAAATGTTAACATTTAAACATTTAACGATCATAAAAAATTCAAGTATGGAATAATATTGTACCTTATAAAACTTTTTTAAAAAAAAACTATGCAAAGTGATCGGATTATTCGAGTAGCTATCTTACGTTCTAAACAGTTTCTGATCATCGATGTTGAAGTATCACTAATCTTTGCCAACTAGGATTTTAGGTCAACCAATAATAGCAATTCATCGATTTAATCCCCCTGTGTTCTTAAATGTGGTTTTGTCAGAAAATAAGACACGAAAGAAGATAGATGGTTGGCGTAGAATGGGTTCTCCGAGCTCATCGACAGAAGTGTATTTGGCGATTGGAATCATACAACATATAATACGATTGCACTGCTATCGTCAAGATTTTCCAATGCCGCAAGAAAAATATATGTCACGTCCCATGAAATAAAAGTGTTCGCGAAGATAACTATGAACCAGCTAACATTGGACCTTTCTTTTTTTGATCGCCTCAATTCTTTCATTTTCGTTTCATTCTACCTCCAGATCAATGAAGAATTTTTCATTTCTCTGGAGATTATTTAATTTTCACCCTATCAAAACCACAAACAATCGCTCGTTACTTGAATCGTAATATTTTTTAATTTTAATTTTTCTCTCGATGTAATTTAATTCTCATTTAAAACATTCTATCGATTTTATATCACTATAATATTCCATATGTTAATTTGTGCAAAGAAAAAAATACTTTCTTCTTTAATAAATCTCCCATTAACCGTTTCATTTCGTTTCCTGATCTATTCAGTAGATAGACAATACTTTGTAGAATATTTAAAAAAATTATTGATTTCCAACGCCAGTAAATTTCTTACAATGTCGAAGGTATTCGAACACGGACAAATAAGGTTTAATGAGGTTTAACGTCGAACGCTGTAGGCCACAAAACAATCAATTAATCGATCAGGACTGTTTGCTTCGCTGTGAATTACGCCTGACACTTATACTATTGCGCCAGCCCTGTCCACGACTGTTTATACAGGTTGACATACAAGCTAATTTCTCAGAAACTAATCAACGCACTCTTCGTTTCTCGTCAATCGAACGATTCAGAGGGGGACGATTTTTTGGCGCGCAATAAATTTTTCAGAGGCTGTCGATAGGAGGAAAAATCCCCCTAGATTTTTTTAAATTGAAAAGAATTACATTTCTCGTGATCTGCATAGCTCTTAACCAAAACTTCTGCTTCTACAATTTGTTTTTCTTTTTATTAAATTTTTATAAATAATTTCCTTAACATTGGACAATCGACTGTTGCTTTGATATCAGTTTGGAGAACGATCGTTGTCAACAGTTCGTGATTTCGTCGTGTGCGTTCGTCCCTCGAGAATCGTTTATTACCGCGCGCTTGGCAATCTCGAATTTTTTAATTAACGCGCCCAATTAAATATGCGCGTTCAACTCGTACGGGCTCGTCCATTTAATGTGCTTTGAACTGCTTGTGCGACGGCGCCTTTGTGCCATAGACCCGGTTCTCGTTCCTCGAAATTCACGGCGTAGATTCATTAACGGCCCAATGTATGACAGAGGGGGATTTAAACATTCGACTGGAGCTTTCCAAGCTCGTTTCCTTTGACGTCCTCGAAGACCGGTTTGCTGCATACGATTCATTGAAGTATCATAGGAGACATTCTAGCGCGAGTATGGGACACGCGAAAGTGGTTGTAACGTGAACGTTGAGCTCGAGTCGAGATTTACATACGCGATTCCGAGCTTGGTTGGGAACATTAGCCGTGCATGTATACGCAGCGTGACACCACTTCAGCGTCTGATTATTCATGCCGCCAGGTGTGATGAGAACGTCTGATATTATGCCTTTGATGGTACCAAGCTACTTATTAATTAATTGAACAACGTGGCCGATGCTTAATAATATTAACGACGGATTTCATCAAGCCCCGAGCGAGATGGGGCCGAATCGGAACGATCCAAGGGAAAATATTTCCTTGGGAACGATATTGGATACTCGAATATCTTGACTCGCGGAACCGGATGGGTCTGAAAAGAAATATTCAATATCTGCCACCCACCGACACTTATTTGAGGAGGGGAAACTCTGCTGTAACTTTTCAGAAGTCGAAAATATTAAATATTCGTTTGAATATCACGAGCAGCGGTCTGGTAAGAAACTCATCGAAATCGCCAGTTTCGCTGGAGTTGAAATTAAAATTATAACGGTCATGGTCTACGAACGCTGTCAAAAACAACGAGCGAATTTGGCACGAGACGTAGAAGCTGTCGTACCGCCATCGAGAGAAATGTAATGGGCGAGTTAGCTTTATAGATTGCTTCATCGGGTCCCGAAAGACGCACTGATACTCGAAATAAACTTTACCGGGGAGCAATCTTTCAATTGGTCAGCCGAACAACGAAACGGGTTACTTCACCGAGAGATATTGGAGGGGGGTGAATTGCTTTGTAAAGAATAAGAAGAAGAGAGGGCACAATAGAGGAGACGTGTAGCAAACAAAGCGGAGGGCAGAAGAGCAAGATAGTAACGGAGAATAAAGGACGAAGGCGTATCCAAGACGGAAGAATGAAGCAGAAGAGCAGAAGAATACTGCCAAATCCAGTCCACTGGTTTCTTGAGACTCAAGATTGATGGAATAGCAGATTGCTGGTATTCAGAGAACCTTCGCCGTGCTCTCGTTTCATCTTGCTCTTCGAGAATCACTTCTCGCTTCTTTTCGCTCTTCCAGGAATGCGAACAGAGGAAATTTGCAAGATCTCCCCCCTACCACCTTTGAATAAATTATCTTACGAAGAGACGCTGAGTATCATTGAGGATTTCGCTTCGCTGCTTTCTGAATACTAAAATTGCCAAAAATCCCCACGACTGGCCACCATATCTCGGCAAATGTGGACAGAGTCGTCCATATACAGAATTATTTCCCTTTTAATAATTTCACTGGATTTATTTTTATCGAGGCTGGATCGAACGTTTATTGCTGCAGCTAAACAGCTTCCGAATCAGAGTTATAGGAATTATAATTCCTGGATCCCTGGCGTACGTAGAAACTTGGCAAGATTCCAAGATGATTAGTAGACTGCAGAATTGATTCCTCTAGATCTAATTTGGCTAAATCGAATTGCTTCTCTTGATGATTCTTGCAATATATAGACTCTCTGTATCTGTGTGGGAATTGTTAGTTTGAGTTGTCTGATGTGTAAGGTTTTTAGAAGAAGCAGAATTTGTGTCATTTCAAAGATACCTTTCGTCTAAAACTATTGCATACATTGTACAAGTTCAGTGTATGAATTGTGTCAGTAATTGGTCGCGTTAGACACGCAAGTAGACCATAAATTCGAGTGACTTGCATAGCGATTCAGAACTCTGTTCCACGAACTATAATACACGAACAGACGACGTTTACAGAAATGGATCGCGGGGTGAATTGATGAAAATTCCCAACAAGAATTATGTTCAAATTTGTGCGCGCGAATTGTTTAAAAGTGACATTAATGAACCAGCGGAGAAGCATTACGACCGAAATAAACAGTATTTCGGTGCTAACTAATTAAGATTCCGCAATCCCGGCTCCCAGCGAAACGCTGAATAGCAAATAGTTGGCTCGACATTCGTCGACTTTAATACTCTCGAATAAACGCTAGAATAACGAGGTCCCTATTATGTTTCCTAACGAGCGAACAATCTTTCTGCTAACTAACGACGATCGTCGCGGAAACGCGACCGCATTTAGGACAAGGAGTCGCGCGCATTAACGTCCGTTTCAATTTCACCGGGAGGGTTTACGTTCGCAAGTATTCAATGACGGTGAAATCCAGACACTCTGATTACGCAGTCCGATTAATTAGGTGACAGAATCGATCGATGATAAACTCGGGTCAAATTACAGCTCCAGTTATTAACGCGCCCTAAAATACCGAATTGCATACTTCAGACGCGTATAACCAACGTATCGGTGACTTCGAAATCGTTTAATTTGAGGAAATAATTAAACGACGGGATTATAAATTTCATAACGTCGCGATCGACTGTATAAAATTAAACGGTTATTAAATTATTTCACCTGAAACGAATCTGTACGTTTATGGAAATATTCTTTCATTGATTTTCAACGAAATTAACAGGAGTTTTGATAAGTAATGTATCGTCAACGATCAATTTGATGAGAAGTTGGTTTGATAATTACCAAATAAATAAACGTCGATAGAACCGAAGGAAGAAATTCAGATTCCGAGGAGCAAATTTCGAATTTTATGTTTTTTACGTGCAAGACGAGAGGACTCTCGGAGCTGTTATGAATTTCCGCGTTTCGCGACGAACAATATCTCGAGAAATATTATTTCCTCGATGACCAATATCGTTCCTCGCGCGAACGTTCTCCGGACACGTAGTATTCATAAAAATATCCTTTCCTTATCTCGAGATTCGCCAATATCGCGTTTGGATGCGTGATTTATCGGATTCCAGCGTCGTCGTTTCCCTCTTGGGATAGATCCGCCTCCGTTTCGATCCGCGATCTCTATAAATTCCCGCGCGACAATGTAGCCACGTTTCCTCGACGCTCGCGAGTAAATAAAACAAAGATCGTCGGACGAGAAGAATGGGGGAAAAAATAATAAATATGGAGAGAACGATGATCTCGCGGCGTCGGTTTCCCTGGGAATACCCGTGCAACCGTCGCGACCGTAATGGAATGCGCCTGATTGCATCGCGATTCGAGAGAGGAAACGGAAACGCGGAGGCAGACATTTTATAAGAAAGAAGGGGAAAGAAACCGTGCCCTTAATATCTCAATGCCATCGAGGACGTGTTACCGGCATCCGGGATGACAACTATAATGTAAAATCCATTTCGCGAAAGTACCTTGAGCAGTCGCAAAACTTTACGAGCCGTGACTTCTCTCGCGCGACGGCGTTCGAAAAAAAAAGAAAGTAAATGGCCACCTTTATTTGTCCGTGCCTGGACGAAATTTTCAGAATGGAAAATCCGATCCCGGTCTCGGAGGATCGAGGCTCCCCGGCGAGACTTGCTTTCGGGGTTTCTTATTTCACGAACATGCACGGAAAATGCTTGGGAGCGGCCATTTTGGTACTTGTTGCGACAGAAAGCTTTTTACGGTAACGCGTTCTATCTGCGGATCTTACGAAACCGAGATACTGTATCTATCTACCATATTTTTCGAAATTTTTATTATTGTAGTTTATTTTTCTTAAAGTGCTAATTAATTTTTATTGGAAACATATTTTTTTTAGATTAGTGTAAATTCGACAAAAATCGACCATTAAGATGAACATCTTGTAAAGCGTCAAAGTAAATGACAAAATAAACATAGAAGATGATATATATAATAATAGTTATTATGTTCATCGGATAGAGGATGGAGAGGCCTTTAACACTAAACCTACTGGCATTTCATGTATACCCATTCCTACCATGACCGGTCAAATGACTAGTCTTTCTTTTTCACTTTTACTAAGCAACGTAATTTTTTGCATTATATGTATAGAAAGTTGTGTTTTGAAGTTTATTCGTAAGATATCCTTCTCTTTTATGTCGCATATTTTATCTTTAAGCATTGAATTCTAAGAACCGGTACAAAAATATTCAATACTTTTACTTTAAACGTGCATTAGTACTTTAATAGTACTAGTAAATTAGTAATTTTCATCGAATAGAAAATAAAACGCTCTTGAAAACAAACTTTCTTTCAAGTCGATACCATAGTTAATTCCAGAGAAAACAATTATTCACGAAAAAATGGCACAGTAATTATGCAAACACCATGTATACAAATTTAAATTCATTCTCATTTAAATAAACAATTTATGATTCAGTTTTATCGCACACCAGTCGTATAATTAATAGGAATTGTTGAAACTTTTTTAGGTATATAGCGTCACAGTAAATGTTAAAATAAACATAGAAGATGGCATAAATTATAATAGATGATAGAGTCATTGGATAGAGGATAAAATGCCCTTTCAAACGAGTGTTCGAACAAGTCGATAGCTTTATTAGTTCCGGAGATATAGCGATTTTAATTTCAAATCGATGCGGTGGCTAGTTCCGGAGATAGAAGGGTCCGAAGCGTTTGTTTACTTTCTTACTATGGCTTTGTTAAGGTCGTTGACCTCACGTGCTCGGAGAAACTACGTCACTCGGCCACTCGGTCACGAGTCACGTACGAAACAAAGAAGCCCTGCTCGACGCGTCAGACGGAGTCAGAGATAGTCGAATTAGAAAAATGACTCCTTTACATAAATTACGATATCTCGAAAACGGAAAGTCCGATCGACAAAAACCAAAAACCATTTTAAAGAGGAAGGTTTGCCGCTTCCAACGATGGCTCAGTTATGGAGAAAACACTAGTAGCTTCGGAACTGCACACTTCTAAAGTTTAACTATTTTGATACGCGTTGTTAGACTGTTCTAAGACAGTGGAAACTGAAGATTCACTTTCTTTGAAGTATATTTTAGCATATTATTTGACATATGTCGTTTATATATTTTGACATATTTTATTGACATAAGCATCCGCAGTTTAGTAATGATTCTTAACAATAGAGGCGAATTTCGACACCAGTTGATGTTTATATCATTGAGCCTCGGTTGGGATAGAAATGTTCAATTTACGAATCACGTCTGGGGATCAAACAGTGATGTCTGATGCATAGTACAATGAGTCTGGGCGTAGACAGTGGAATTTAAAAAAGTACGGAAACTCGGATTGACAAAAACTAAAAACCATTTTAAAGAGGAAGGTTTACCCCTTCCAGGAATTTTTAATAAAAATTATCGTTTCTGTAACAGCTGTGTATATTCGCACTTGGCAAGTTTAAAAATATGCAAATCCGTAGATCACAGATCGGAAAATAGTCGCGTAAGTAGCAGAAGCCGGTTTGTAGACAGACCCGCGCAGTCGAGTAGGATAAATAAACCCAGGCAGGGAAGACGGCGTTCTATTTACATTGCACAGAAGTTCTTTGCGCTGCTCTGGCGAACTTTGCATAATTAATGGCTCGCAGGAAGTGAGGATAAATCTTGACGCATTAACGAGCTTAATAACTCCGCGCTGGAAGATGTTGAATCTTTTTACTTTCGATGTCGACTGAGCGTACGTTCAAACTTCACTCGAGACGTATTTATGCGAGAAAAACTATCTCATGAGCGCACGAACGGTAATGTCCAAGGATTAGGTGCGTTTATGTTTGGCAAACATCGGTAATCATACTTTAGCAACCGGCAAATGACCAGAGCGTAATTGGCATCTACTTTTGGCGACAAATTATTTGTGATGCTTTATGGGTACCGATAGAAGAAACGAAGCAGCCTCGTGTCAGTTGTTTTCCTCAAATTTTCATTAATTATTATTTTTCTTTCCCTACAAGATGGACAAAGTTAGCATTAACCCTTAAATAATTAGTATCGTGATCTCAGAATCGACAAATGAAATACAACTAATTCTTTGCATAGTCGTCTTTATTTAATGTAGTTGCATAAAATGTTAGAACAGAATATTAATTATGAATATTGAGGGTAAAATTTTCTAAGTTTGGCCTGCACAAAATCTTAAAAAGGAATAGTAAGTTTCCAGAAAAGGTCTTTACGCATTTGTTTAAATAATAACAACGATTTTCGTTGAGCGTTTAGGTGGGAATTATGGGAGATCGATCCTTCGATATTCCCAAATGGGCTTTCAGGTAATGCTTATTTCAATTTCTTCGCGAGTGCAATACCTCTTGGATATAACCTTTTGCCTCAGGATGATCGATGTGATCCAGCTTCCTTTCTGCATAATGCGAGAGGGCATTTAAACAGGGTGTTCGATGAAAGATAAATTGAACACGGTGGACCAGTTGCATGGCCTCTTGATCCCTGATTTTCATCCCTTGTATACCTTTTATGGAAACATCTGAAGAGCATAATGTATTGTCTGTCGATAAATGGCTTAGAAATAGGGGGAATACGTGGGACTTTTTTTGTAGAATACGATAAATCAATCGTGATGCTGACGTATAAAAATTGATAGTATCTCTTTATTCACTGCTGCGGTGAATAGTTCTTTTTAACATCCATTATCTACGTGTCCATCTAATTTCTATGTTCGTAGAACGGACAACAGAATTAATGAATTTTGTAGAAGTACGAAATCTTGGCAGCTAAAATTTCTCATACCAATGTACACTGAAATTTTGAACTTTCTGGCACTGATACATGGCCCAGTTTATTTTTACAACGCGAGAAACAAGACGCATTTTCTACTTTTAACAATCCTCTTAAGAAAAACTCGTTTCTTTTACACAGAAATTATTCCTCATTCTTTATTCATTTATTAACGGGAAAAATTCTTCAGTATAAAAAGAAGTAATATGTAAGGAAAAAGAAAATAAAAATTATACAGGGAATGTGTTATCGCTTATAAAATTTTGTAAATTAATCAATGTGCAAAACGCTGGAAAGATAGTTTTAGACTTCTCAAGGATTGTTCTGTAGTGAAATCATAAGAAACACGTGGTTAACCTTAAAACTGCTCACCTCGATCTACCGAACCTACGCCTAGCTTCCGCTACTACGCTAATCATTACACTATAGTTCAATTATATCTGCTTTTGTGTATTTTATTTATACAATTTTGAGATATGTTGTGTGGCGTTAAAACTAAACAGAAGATCCTTTCTAAATTTACAGTGGCAACCACATTAGACGGAAAATAAGCAATTAAGGTACCACGTTTTCAGCTTTTAATCGCTTGCGGAGAATTTGTTTCGCGTCCAGCGCGAAACGTAACGAAACAAAAGAGGAAATAGAATCTTTCACGATGAAAAATAGCTAAGCAGGATGAAGGAAATCGTATTACCGCGGCTTCATTTCCCTCCGGGACCACGGAAGTTGTTCACACGTCCGCGAGACGTGGTTCGGTCCGAGGGAAACAGAAATAAAGAAGATTCTGAAATCTCTCACGGTCGTCGATCTGCTTTCGACGTTCTTTGCTCCATCTATCTCGATTCCTTTTGCTCGAATCACCCACACGCGAACCCACATAATCTACTGTATTTTCCGCTCATCTATTCATCTATCCGTTCCCGTTTTATCCGGTCTCCTTTTTCCCATTCATCTTCCCAGCCGTTGTTAGCTTTCGCGAGAAACCCGTGAGTCGCGTTGGCCGCAGAACGGCTTGCAGACGCCTCTGCCTTTCCAGGAAATACATGCCGCGCTTTAAAGCTCGGCCGTAATCACGTTTAGCGGACGAAAGCTGTCTTCGGCGCGTCGGTTTCTACGGGCGAACGGATCTCGATTTTAAAACCGATTCAGCGGTTTTATTTCGTCCTCCGGGGACAAATTTACTCGCCTCGAGTCCACGTAAATTCTAGTAATACTATATTATCCGCAGATCCGTAAATAAAGCCAGTAAGCAAAATCAGTAAGGAAATGGTCCAATTGAGCTTCTTTAAAGCTTTTGGAACTGTCATAGACACAGGACTTTTCAAACATTTTTAAGAAACAAATATTGGCATCGAGTGTACGATAATAAAAGTTTCGAATACAGTTTATTTTTATAACGAAATTTAGGCCGCCTTGAGTTTTTAAAATTCAGGATCATATATTTATACAATATGTTTTATATTATTAATTATTGTTTAATAATTATTAATCACAATTTTATAAAATCAAATCACGGGAAATGGTCCAATTGAGCTCCTTTAAAGCTTTTGGAACTGTCATAGACACAGGACTTTTCAAACATTTTTAAGAAACAAATATTGGCATCGAGTGTACGATAATAAAAGTTTCGAATACAGTTTATTTTTATAGCGAAATTTAGGCCGCCTTGAGTTTTTAAAATTCAGGATCATATATTTATAAAATATGTTTTATATTATTAATTATTGTTTAATAATTATTAATCACAATTTTATAAAATCAAATCACGGGAAATGGTCCAATTGAGCTCCTTTAAAGCTTTTGGAACTGTCATAGACACAGGACTTTTCAAACATTTTTAAGAAACAAATATTGGCATCGAGTGTACGATAATAAAAGTTTCGAATACAGTTTATTTTTATAGCGAAATTTAGGCCGCCTTGAGTTTTTAAAATTCAGGATCATATATTTATAAAATATGTTTTATATTATTAATTATTGTTTAATAATTATTAATCACAATTTTATAAAATCAAATCACGGGAAATGGTCCAATTGAGCTCCTTTAAAGCTTTTGGAACTGTCATAGACACAGGACTTTTCAAACATTTTTAAGAAACAAATATTGGCATCGAGTGTACGATAATAAAAGTTTCGAATACAGTTTATTTTTATAACGAAATTTGGGCCGCCTAGTGTTTTTAAAATTCAGAATCACATATTTCTTGTAACATTGGAGAGGTGAAAATTAATTTTGAAACACATTATACGATTTTTTTGCACGTCACTGGATTTACAGAAATGATTTTCCGAGTATTTTATTTCCTGGACAGTCTAAATATATTTCTGTCCGTAAATGTATGACGGTAAAAAATTTCATAAATTTTCATATAATTTTATGACGAATTCTCTGTCAGGAAGTAGTTCTTTATTTTTCATACAGCACGGGCACGAGTAGGAAGATCACAAAATATCTCAGTGATTAAAAATTCCACGAGGGCGCCGAAAAATGTGTATTTAATTCGAATTTTTTGGCGAATTCGCGAACGTTTCGAAGCTACTGGATTTTCGGGCCGCGTCTGCAGTTCGTCCTAATTTGCATTAATTAGTTCGAGCAAAAATGTCGGCTTGTTGTTCGTAATCTGTATTTATGAAGCTCGCGTTTCCCCCCTTACGTTTCTAACGAGAACATTTCTCACAATTAAATGTTCTCAAGGCGAGTCTGCAACCTGAAAACCCTTTTGCAAAAACGGAACCGCGATCTAATATTAATCCTTGGACGTTTCCGGCAGGCTTGCAAGTTCCGATTCATCTGTTCGCACCAAGCAGATTTCTTCGATATCCGGAAAGTCCTCTTACGATAGCATAAAAAAACAATAGCGTCTATCGATTTCTTGATAAAATTAAAAAGACGACGGGCGACATTTTGCAAACTTGCCAGCTCGCGATGCGTTCCCATTAAATAAAAAGTCTGAAATTGTCGTTTGACGACGACGTTCTCCTTAGCGGACCCGCCACACGTACTCTGTCCGTGTTTCCGAGAGTAGAAAAATGTCAAAGGGTAGAAAATACGTTCCGCGACCTTACACTAAAATTTTAAATTATTCGTGCTTATAATTTCCCAGCAAAAAAAAAAAATCCCAAATAATACATTCTTTCTCTGCTTGCTATTGTCACTCCCTTAATGAAAAGGTCACGTGTGCATCTGTGACGACCGAGTTGCACAAATTAAACCGCACTTGGTTGCTGAAATTGGACTGGTTTAATTTAGGCATTATTTTTTACGCGTGTGATTGTGTTTCACGCGATGAACGTTGTTGCAGCGTAATAGTAAATTCATGAGGCCAGCCGATATAGAGTCATACCTTTCATAAATAAAATTTTTGTTTATAACATAGTGCCCCTACGGCGGCTATTTAATTAGTAAATTCACTTATATAGTGTAACGATTAGCGTATTAGCGGAAGCTAGCGTAGATTCGGTAGATCGAGGTGTCGCAGACCAGAATGAAGCAGTTCCAAGGTTAACCACGTGTTACTTATGATTTCACCGATCTCCTTCATCCCCGACCACCTACTACACTTAAAATCTGCATAGCTCTCCAAATCTAGTCGCTCTAGGTATAGTTATTAGTAATGTAAAACCAATCAGCGACTGATACTTCCTCCCATGGCCTTGGACACGTCCATGGCGACGTTAGCTCTTTGGGCGACCTTGGCCCAGAGAGCAAATTGAGTCAAAATATGAAACCAAACAACACTGAGAACAACACAGAACACGAAACAACAGACCAAGCATATCCCCTTAATCAGTTCGTACAAAATTAAGTTGGCGTGCGACATTGTGCTGCTGCACAAAACAAACGTGGATGAGGAAAGGTTTTCAGGAGACGAAAGGGTTGAAAAATTCAACAGCTTATGAAACACATGTTTCTCCTACGTTGGAAACAATTCTGTTTTTTTCTCTTTTAATTAACACTTTGACGGCCGCTGTCACGTATACGTGACTTTGCGAGCTAGTAGACGTTGGCCACTGTCACGTGTGCATGATCTACTGTATCAGTCACCATTTCATCATACATTCAACTTATTACGTTTGCAGAGGTTACATGTATAATTAATTATAATTATAATAATTAGTATCCGCGTAATTCGTGCGGCCATTAAAGTGTTAACAAACATTTATTAGTCGTACTAAACTCGATTTTGTACTCTTCAAAGGTCGCCAAACGAAACATTTATTACGACACATTCAGTTTAGAAGTATTTATTTGTTGTCCCTGACGAAACAGAAGTGAGATTTTTATTATACGCCAATTGATTTCTCAATTCTGTAGTTTCGAGCAACGAATCATATTGCTTAATCACATTTTGACACGTTAAAATAAAGAAACTGCGTCCTCCCGTTTCTCAGTAATATTTTGTGAGGTAAGAATCGGTTGAAACAACCCCATTCTCGAGTCCAAACATTCTGTTTCCACTGCTCCGCGTTTCTTTCCGCGCGCGTTGGGATTAACATAATTTTTCCGTCGAGTTCCACGATTCTAAAACAACGTTCCGCGTGGGACTCGCGATATGCGAACGGTTCGCCGTAAATCGTAAGACGCTTTGTAAGACGGCTGAAGCTTTGCGTTCGGGCGGAATTCGTTCGTGCATTGGGCACGCTTTGTGGAGGTAACGGCCTCGTGAAGGTTTCAAAGTGCCGCAAAGACCGCGAGGGCATTTTAAAGCCCGGCTCGTTCCAGCCATAAATTCACCGACGATGGAGTAATTCGATACAGGCCAATCGGACCTGTATAAAGTCGGTCATTCTGTAAACACTGACTCGTGGTCGGAGCATAACGGAACGATCAATGTAATTGCAGAGTATACACGACACCGCGGCACGAAAGTTTGGGCACGATTCTGTGGACCAATACGAAACGTGGACTCCATCGTTGATGGCTTTCATTCTACTCCCAAAGTTCACTGACCGATTTTTTTTTTTCTGAAATTATTAGATCATTCCATGGGGCAACTCGATATTTAAAAAACGGAATTTATATCGTTCCTGAAGTTTGAAACATACCAAGATTCTCAATTATATACAGTTACCTTGACTTGTATTCGTACACTATATTGGTGATTCAATAGAAATGAAAAGAAACTTGTTTCTTATGAATCCTTTCCATTTATTTTTATTAAATGTTTGTTTTTTACACTTCGTTACTTTTATTTACGAAGTAGCTTCTTTTGTTCTTTTTTAAATTTTAATATTAATGGGTTAGACAAATTTTGTTTTTAATTTGTTCCTACGCGAATCCTTAAATATCTCGACGTATGAGTTTCAAAAACGACTCAATTCATAAGAAACAAGCTTCTTTCATTTATCATTTATCAGTTTGTGGCGTCGCCTCCTATGCTCGCCACCAGAGGGCTCGCGCTCTCACAAGCGCTCGACCAGATCCCTCGGTTGCTATATACATATACATTCCTCAAACGATTTCCCCATATCCCAGTCGACTAAGGCCTGCTAGGAAGCCTTACTTCATTTATAGTGTAACGAATACGATCGAGAGTAACTACGAATGTTGTCAAGAAAAGAAAAGCAAACAATACCGATGTAAATTTTGTTACGGTTTTGTTCATGATTACATTCGTTCCTGAATAAATAGGAGCGGCTGTGGGTTGGAAAATAATAGAGATAATATCGAAATTCTACGGCTGACTTTGATTAAACTTGTACATTTTTCCCGGGGATGAAAAGTCGTTTCACCGCGATGAGAATATGTGTGTAAAAAGCACGCGTCAAGAGTCGCCTGTTATTTATTGCGATAAAAATAGCAGGAACTTTGCAACGCGTTGCTATAAATTTCATTGACAAATACACTATCTCGAGGATACAGGGAACTTGGAGGGAGTTGCACTTTTAATAATCACGGGCCGTGAAGAACAGGTAAATAGAAATTCCGCGGGTGCCCGTAAAGAATTTTCGATTTCGAGGATCCAAAGTTCCGGGGCGACGAAAATTAATTAACTGACACGCTGTAGTTCGAGCCGACTAAACTTACGCCTCGGCCGCGTCGTATTTGCATACGTACCTGACCGACAGCCAGGCGGCCGCAATTTAAAAAACAAATTTATCTACTTCGCCTGCCATTTTCATGGCCGCGACGACAATCGAATTTTTCGAGAAATTACGACGAGAAGTTTCGGGAAAGCGATTATCGAAGCTCACCGACGAGCGGACGGCCATTTCAATCTCGACTCTGAGGAACGACAGGAATAGTTCACGCTTGGAAACACGTTTCGTGGAAAAGCAAATATACAGTGACATTTTATTATTTTTAATTAAAACTGCGGAAGGTGAGGAATATTCTTATCCGTGAAAAATTGGTTTTTTTCTTGCAAATATTCGTTAAATACCATTTATTATCGAACATTTTACAAATCGGATTCCAAACTAATTTTCTATGATTTTTAAACTGTGCATAGACAGACATTTGTTGAAGCAAGAAAAAGAAATTTGATGCCCGAAGGAAAGGACAATATATTTGCAAATTATATGTTATGCTGTGTGTTTTTAAAATAATATGCTTTGATGTCTATGAGTTAATTAACAACAAAGTTGAGGAATATTTTTATCCGTGAAAAATTGGTTTTTTTCTTATAAATATTCGTTAAATACCATTTATTATCGAACATTTTTCAAATTAGATTCCAAACTAATTTTCTATGATTTTTAAACTGTACAAAGGCAGAAGTTTATTGAAGCAAAAAAAACAAATTTTATGCCCGAAAGAGAGGACAAACATATCATTTACAAATTATATATTGTGCTGTGTGTTTTTAAAATAATATGCTTTGATGTCTACGAGTTAACAACGATAAATATATTGAATATAAGAAGTTAGTACGAAGCGTTTTTTGATCGTTTCTGCGTCTACGAAATCGAAGTACGCGAAATAAATAGACGATATCCCACCACTATCTTCTTGCATAGATCACACGCCAGTGACGTGTAAAATGATTCATGTTCATTTCGACGTCGTTCGAAGAAACCTTTTCGGAAATGAAACCGTAAAACAAGGAAGAGACTCGGCTATCGTTTGACACCGCTGGATTACAAACGACTCGTAAAGGGAGGACACTATATAAATTGATAAAATGAAAAATTGATGGAACATTGAACATTTATCATGGCACGCAACTGCTGGCTTTATCGCTTTCAACCGAACGATGATCGATCTTCTCTTTCTTGAACCTCCATCGCAGTTACGATATATTAATCTACGAAGCAATGACTCGCAAATTTTGATAATTTCTGTGCAAGATTATATTCTTTGTATCAATAAAATTCTAATTTGCGTGCTGTGTAAATTAGACATATAAATAGAATTATAGGTTTTTTCCCAGTAATGGGATAAAAGCAATTTAAAAATAATGAAGAATATTCGACGCTTTAAAAATAACCAGAAAGTAAAGTTACTGAAATGTGTAATATTTCACAGAACGTTCGATTCGATTAAAAATTGTATAGAGTTGCTCGTCCTTCGAATTTTGTGATAGAAATAACGTTCTAAAGTCGTATTGAGAAAATTCAAGGGAGGAATTAATTTTTTTGTTTAAAATTTCCAGCTTGCGCCCTTAAACCAGTGCGGTGCTGCACGGTCAGAAATAAAACAGAGTAGTCAGTTTGAAACGGAAGATCTCGAAAAACTAGGAACTGCGTTTCGCCGGTACGATTCCATCTTAACGGTCGTTTAACATCCGGTTCTAATTAAATTAGACGCACTCGGCTGAACTATGTCAAACTCCAGGACCGTTTCAGAGAGTTAAGTTTACGGGCCTGTATAATAGCACATCCAGAATGTTACAGAGGTTTAAGTCATGCTCGCTCTACTGGACACAAACGAGATCACAAAACGCGATTACGTTGCAAGAAGTCAATAGGATACTTTAAACTAAACGCTGGAGCTTTCGAGGGCTACGAATTCGATTTTCAGCTTTTCCCGATCTCGAGTCCTGTTATATTTTATATTTTTTCTCAGACTTCCCATACAATCAACACATTCTGTTCAGCGCGTTTATTATTTTACGTCGAATCTAAAATATTTTCAAATCTAACCCTAGAATAGTTCAGCAAAAATGTATCGCGTGGAAAAGAGATAATCATTGTTTCCTAGTTGGTATTTTAATCTCTTCACGCCCTTGGCCACATATGTGGACGTTTAGTTTTTTTTTTATAATTATAGTTACTGTCAATAATAAATAGACAAAAAAAAAAACAATAATAATTGCAGATAATGTTAATATGTCCCTAGAGTCTTGTAGTACTATACACTAACAATAAGTACAGATAAATTAATTTGATTTTCACGTCATCGAAACAACTAATTCTGAAGCTAAAATATTAAAGGAAATAAATTTGAATAGAATTCGGAGAATAAGTACCAAGACAAATTTTGATTTATTTAATTTGCAATTGTTTAACATCAAAGTTTTGGCAGACAACGTGTTAGAGAGGGTAGTTTGAAAAGCCCTTCAGAGATCTATAAGCAAGATCTGATTGGACAAGTCGATGTTCCAGCTGCTATACATATTCACTCTAAATTCTAGGTTGTTCTTCCTCGGTGTACCGATCGGTCCAATTTTTTCCACCATGTTTTTCCCCCATTTCCGCCCCTTCGACACGTATACTCTGCAATGTCAAAGGAAGGGCCGCAAGGTACACGCGTTTGATCCTCGTGAAACAGAAGGTGAACGCTTCCTTCGACTTTGTACGTCGAGAGAAATTGTTTCACGGTAACTTTGGAGGCCCCCTCGCGACGCAAACGCCCACTGCAACATTCCTTTGCCCTTCTGGCTTCGCTGGAAGTTCCCTTCCGCGGAACTCTTCGAGCGCGAAACTATCCGTCGAAAATAATTCCGGCTCGAAACGAGAACTGGCCAGGGCGTTACGACGGTCGGTTTCCACCTCGTTTCGCTGCCGCGAACGCTTCTGGGAAGTTTCATTGATTCGAAGGGTCCCGAGGGTACGCACGGTGGTTTTTATTTTCGAGTATCATCGTCTCGCGAATCAGAAAGTTAAGCCAACTAGAAGCTTCTCGCGAGGCTGAGCGCCGTCGTGCAAGATCTTCTCGAGAGCACATTTACGTTTACGGTTTCCTCGCGGAAACACTGCGAACCTCATCAAGTTCCTGCACTCCATTTCCCAGTTCGCTTTTTGCCACCTCGTGGAGGCGAACGCAGCCAATGGCCACAAAAGTTACGATATCTTAATAAAATGTATAGACTTGCAAATAAATTGTAAACAATTTTAAAATTCCAAAATTGAATGCAACACTATATAATAAAATTTCGTTTGCCAATCTTCCGTGGACCATTCTCGAGGTTTTATCAAGCATAATTCATATGCAAATGTATAGAATTGGGCATTTCTGGCCACACAGTATATTTTCCGTGAAGAATTCTTTTCTCGAAAGTACGTAGGATTTCGAGGCTATGTCTATCGACCAAAAATGGTTGCAACTGACACCCACATCCGGAAATAATTTTTCCAGAACGATTTGAAATTTTTTAATTTTGTCGAAAAACTTGTTCACCTACTCGAATTTTTTTCTCGTAAGTGCGTACGATTTCGGAGGTGTCTGTATTCATAAAAAATGATTCTAATTGACCTCCACAACTGAAAATAATTTTTTTCGAAAGATTTGAAATTTTTTAGGCACATAACCCCCAGTCGATTTTTCTTAAAAATTAGTTTTTGATTTTTAATAAATTTGTTTGACGCGTTAGGGAAATTTTGTCTAATACTTTTTTGTAGGTGCCCATGAGTTCTACTTCAGAACAAAGTTTCATTGAAATATATTCACTATTGTAGGAGTTATGGCTGTTTGAAAATTGGACCATTTTTATGGGGTTTTTCTAACTTTACGGAGTTAAGGAATAACTTTTTCATTATTGCTAAAATTGCTGCATATTCTTCGCTAAAATACACGTTATTTGCCTTTTTAAACATTAAAATCCTTTAAACCGTTCAAAAGTTATGACGTTTTAAAGATCCGCAAAATATTTTGGAGTGACATTTCTGGCCTGAAATTATATTCTTGGTAAAGAATTTTTTTCTCGAAAATGGTTAGGAATTCGGTAGTATGGCTACTGACCAAGAATGGTTGTAATTGATCCCTGCAATTGAAAATAATTTTTCCAGAACGATTTGAACAAATTTTTTTTCACCAAGAAATTTCAGGGAAACATGTCAATGTATGGTTAGACATTAGATTTTGTATAAGGAATTTTTTTCTCGAAAGTGTGTAGGATTTCGGTGGTATGTCTATTGACCAAAAATAGTTGTAATTGAGCCCAGGAACCAAAAATAATTTTTTTAGAACGATTTGAAATTTTTTAATTTCGCCAAAAAATGTCAGCCCCTAATCGAATTTTTTTCTCGATAGTGAGTAAAATTTCGGGGATATGACTATTCACCAAAAATGATTGTAATTAACCCCCGTAACCGAAAGTAATTTTTTCAGAATGATTTGAAATTTTTTAATAACTTTTTAACAAGGCCTCAATCAAGAAATTGATATTCTTGATTTTCCTCTTATTTTGGCCTGTAGAATCTACCCTTAAAATTTTTCCTAGGGATAGCCGAACACCCTCTATAATTAAATTTCATTTGTCAATCTTCCATGGACTCTTCTTCATATACAAACGATCAACAGCAAAACACTCATATTTCCCAAAATGTAAAAGTATTCAAATACATAGAAATTGTTAAGTTCGGTGGAACTCTCAATCAGCGACAGGTTGAATCGAGGTCCAGCCAATAAATAACAGGCTCAGTCTCGCTTGACTGCACGCAGACTTGAAGTGCCTAACTGGAACAACGGTAACTTGTACTTTCGATTGATTGCCGTGCTCCAATTTTCCGTCGGTAGAACCACGAATTCCAGGAAACTTCGCCGGAACTTGCTGCGGGCTGGAATCACGATGCAAAGTAAGCCCAAAGGTTCATCGATCTCGCTCGATCACAATTGAATCTGTATTGTTGTAATACTAGTCCGGACCGCGAGAATGCGCGGTGATCAAACTTTCCGGACCCGCTTTGATTCGACGGAACTTTGACGAAGCTTCGTTCCGCGTTAAATTTAGCTCAAACGATGCTTCAGCCATGTTTGCGCTGGACTTTCAGAAAACTTCCTTTTGTATTACATATCATATTTAAAATCAGCTTTACAAAGCAACTCAGCAAATTTTATCAATTGAAACTGCAACTTGCAGTTATGCTTATTTCTGCAAACCGGGTTGTTTCTTTACAGCCTTCCATAAGTTATTATAAAGTCATGCAAAAATTTTAATTATTATTTCAATTGATAAATTATTCAGCGACGTGGACCAAAGCGCGATAAATTTTCATAATTCGTTCCCCAGAGGGAATATTCACGGAGGAATTAAAGAAGATGCTGATTAAGGGTTGCGTTAAGGACTCACGCAGCGAATGAAAGGAACAATGCTTTTATTCAGAGCGTCATTAGCGCATTCGCGGCTTGTCACACTCCTCTGGAGGACTTGGACGTGGCTGGAAAATATCCATCATCTTCCCCGAGGAAAATTATCCAGGTGTGCCGCACCGAATGGCAGTTGATGCGTCGTAAGCTCGCGTACAGCGGAAGGCACTAAGCAATTGCCCTAAATTTTCATTGGCCTTTGTCACGCTGCCGCGTACGTGATTCTCTCGAGGAACTCTTAGAAACGGGATTAAATTTTCGACGTAGATTTAACGTGGGTGATTAGAGGTCGTTTAAAACGTAAACGAGTACGCGCGAATTTTATTACCCGAACAGATTATGGCCCGTGTAAACACTGTGAGCTTTCTCGTACCGTGTGTACCATTTCCATCCCCTAGATCCCGCAATCTCTTTGAGAAGAAATTTTATTTGTAATAAATTTTACGATGTATTTTAATGGTCACATTGACCATTAAAATGAATTAAACATTGTTATTGAAATCAGTATTATTTCGCTATTATTTCAATTTTATCATCGCGAATATCATTCCACTCTTTTCTTTCCATTTCCTTTGTCGATCACATAAATACGAGGAAATTCGACGTATATTTAACATCGACGTTCGCAGAAAATCATTCTAGCACCTCATAATTGATCAGCGTATTTAATATCCGCTGCTTTCGAATAGGTATTTCTGTCCGGCCAGTGAAACGTGAGAATTTACGCGGCCGTCATTTCGCTCTCGAAATTACGCACATCGCGCTCTTTTTAACGTCAATATTGAGAACATTAATTTTATTGAAACGGACCGTACGTTTCTCCGATAACCGGTACGTGTTACAAATATAATCCGACGTACAATCTCTGCGGGCTCGAAACCCGCGCGAAATTTCACCGGCCCGATTAAGCGCGAACTCGCTAAAACGCATTAAATTCGGAAAAGATGTGTAATGCGTGTCGTCGAATCCACGCGTTTCAATCGAACGGTTTGATCAATACGCGCGAAACGTATTCATGTTTCCGCAATTAACCTCCGCCTGATCGATGATTGGGCCGCGAGATATTTGCGGATCGTAACTACAGAGAGTGCTGATTATGTCGGACGATTCCCTGCCTTTGCAACAACACCGCGAGAAGACACAAACAAATTAACTGCTCGTCGTACGATCCACGCTACTAATTTGGTAATTTGTTAATCGTCGGTGGATAGTTTCTACGGTGAATTAATTAGAGACGTCGAAATTATACGACTTGAAGTATCGTATATTCTATGTTTTATTCGGTAGTTTGAACGGCTTACATTGTCATGCACAGGAACGCAGGAGAATTAGGCTCGGAGGGTTGTAAATTTAGCAAGGCCGCCGAGTACAAGCACATAGCCACGAGATTATGTTACGTCAATCTGTAATGAGGACAAAGTAGTAAGACTACAGAGCATGCGAATCCCCTAGACAGATAGTAACTCAGCCCCAAAGCATTCCCAGCTTCAAACACTATTAGGTGATTCTTTATTACAACTATTATTCATTGTTACTTGTATACAGAAATTAAAATGAAATTTTGTTTAGATTAAATGGACCAGTGAATCTTCTCAGGTAATGAAAATTACTTTATTTCGACTGTTAGGAGAAACAAAGTTTATTTGTAATATACATTGTTTATTAACATTCGTATCAAACATTTTCTTATTATTATATCACACGTATAAGGGTTACAGTTAGAAGTAAAGTTGAATAATGCATCTTCTCCTTCGACTTTTTTAATAAGTGAGACTCAGCCCTCATTCCTTTTTTAATGAAATTCCCTCTTTCATATTCATTTCGAAGTTATCCAAGATCGTTTGGATAAATGCATGTAAGAGTGCTTTTCACGGTGTTAGAGTCGAATTTTTATCGAGTTGCGAAAGGTACGCGAAGGAGAAGAAAAGTAAATTTCCTGGTGAATCAACAATATCGTTTCGCCCAAAGATTCAACTGATATTCCAATTTTCGTTTAAATTCGCATTCGCTTCGAAGAAATTCTATCACAGCACTCGCTGATTGTTGGAGCGTCGGGGTTCCTTTCAAGGGAGTCCGGCGTTACGAGATCCCCCGTAGAGGTTCCGTTAGCAACGAAATCTTCTCAGTTTCGCTCCTTTGGCGCTCTGAAATCGAGGAAGTCAGCTTCGTGAAACATTTGCTCGGTATAAACAAGATGCGAAATGTTATTCGAGTAGAAATACGATCGCGGCATGAAGCGTGCAAGTAATGCTAAATTAATGAAACATGAGAACGGATGAAATTTCATAGCGAACACTTCAATAATGTATAACGTTTCCGAGAATCTTAAGCTTTGGAACGATACGGAGGGTATCGTCGACTATTTGTCGACACCGAACAAGCTATCAGTAATGTTACGCTTTAATTCGACAGCCTCGGAAGACTGTCAAATGGGTATCGGCGAATCTTGAAACTCATAATTAACAATAGAAATACGTGTACCGAATATTTGCTGCCTGGTGGAAATATTATAATTCTGGTAAATTTATGTTAATAATATTCCTTAGATATTCATCTTTATTCTCGTTTCGATATGAAATACAATGTACTGAATAAATTAAAGTTGCAGCATGGGCGACGCTGCTTCGAATAACTAGAGATTTATTATTAGTTTATAATCAATGGAGGGGTATTAATATTGTTATTGTTGCTAACGAGTCTTGACACAGTCACACTTATCTCGAAAATACCACTATATACTATTTAGATATCGATTTTGGTTCCGTTCATGTAAATTCACTTTTGTGTTTATTTTTATAAACATTTTCCTATGTTATTAGATATTGTCTAATATGTTTACTTGGGGCTGTACTATATTAATAAAAATTATTATAATTTTTATTAGCAGTAGCATTGGTATTATACAGGGTGTTCGGCTACCCCTGGGAAAAATTTTATTGGGGGATTCTAGAGGCCAAAATAAGACGAAAATCAAGAATACCAATTTGTTGATGGAGGCTTTGTTAAAAAGTTATTAACTTTTAAATTTCTGCCCATACTGAATTTTTTTCCCGAAAATGCGCAGGATTTCGGTGGTATGTCTATTCACCAAAAAGGATTGCAATCGACCCCCGCAACCGAAAATAATTTTTCCAGAACGATTTGAAATTTTTTTTCCCGTCGAAAAACTTCACACCTTCTCGAATTTTTTTCTAGAAAATGGGTAGGATTTCGGGGGTATGTCTATTCATAAAAAATAATTGTAATAGACCCCCGGAATCGAAAATAATTTTTCCAGAACGATTTGAAATTTTTTTTTCGCCCAAAAAGTTAAGTAGCTACTTTATTTTTAGTAATTTTGTTTGACGCCCCACAGAAAAGTTGTCTAATACTTTTTTGTAGGTATCCATGAAATCGACTTCTTCCCAAAATTTCAATGAAATATATTCACTATTGTAGGAGTTATGGCTGTTTGAAAATTGGACCATTTTTATGGAGTTTTTCTCATTTTGCGCGGTCAAGGATCAACTTTTCGAATATTTTTGCAATTTGTACATATTCTCCGCCACAATACGCGTAGTTTGCTTTTTGTAACATTAAAATCATCCAATCCGTTCAGAAGTCATGACGTTTTAAAGATTTGCATGAAATTTCGGGGAACCGTTTCTGGTCTCAAATTATATTTTCGGTAAGGAATTTTTTTTTCAAAAATGCGTAGGATTTCGGAGGTATGTGTATTCACCAAAAATGATTGTAATTGACCCTTGCAACCGAAAATAATTTTTCCAGAGCGATTTGAAATTTTTGAATTTAATTGTTAATAACTTTTTAACGAAGCCTCCATCAACAAATTGGTATTCTTGATTTTCGTCTTATTTTGGCCTCTAGAATCCCTCATTAAAATTTTTCCCAGGGGTGGCCGAACACTCTGTATACTAATGAGAATATGCAGTGATAGAGTTCAGAGCATAGTCAGACATAATACTGATATCGACTATAGCATCCCCAAAATGAATTCTTTCTTCTTTCAGCCTTGCAAACTTCCTAAAATTAACGTTTCAAGATTGTTCATTAATGGTAGAGTAAGTAATTTTTACCACATCTGCTGGAACACATGGAATTTAAGGAGTAATATAATCGCTTGGCCAGACGAGACCAAGTATCAAGGTATTTCCGTAACAAAACTGAATTTGCGAAAATTCATTATTTCAATTTTACAAGATTTACCACACAAAATTAATTTAGAAACTAGCCACCGCAGGATGGCCATTTGTCCGATGTGAATCGAATTATAAAGATCAGCCACCCTCATTCCACCCCTATTATAGTTCCATCAGGCATTTCTCAAGGGTCTCGAGCGTAGTACTTGCTCCTAAACAAGTTTATCCACGCCATTTCTGAAATTATCACACACAGGAAAATTTTATCATTTTGTGGTCAATCTCCAAGAATTATAATATTCATAAAAAGCTTATTTATCATTCATTTTACTAAGGTCTTCGTCGAGTGCATTAGAAAATCTTGCAAGGTAGTGCACAGCGCGTATTCTAACAAGAATATAAATTATCTGAAAAATTGCGGGTGTCGATAACGGCACGGCGAACGTAAAGGGGTTAAGAAAAGTGTGAAATACGTCTATTCTGCTCGTTTCCCTCGAGAATTCTCGACGAAATCAAGTGGCTAACCCTCCACCCGCACTAACGAGATCGGCCGAGAATAAAAATTTATCATCGCGTAGTAGCGACGTCGCGTCACGTTTTATCGGCGCCGGACCGTGAGGAAATTTACGGTCCAGATTGCTTTTCGAATTCGTACCGCGAAATAGAGCAAGATATTCGTTCGACCGCGCGTCCGTAGACGCGGCTGCACCGCGATCCACGAATAAATCAAGCGTCCTCGTTGTTTCCTTTCGCCATAAATTAATACGCGGCCCGGCAGCCGCTAATAATTCCGCGGTTTCGATTAGTTCGTGAAACGACCAGTCCGCCGAGGAAATTAAAGCGCCCTGTTCCCGATTAATTCAGTGCCCCACGGCCGTCTTTCGTCAAACGAACGTGCCATCCTCGCCATCTTCGAGATTTAGAATGCATGAATATTTCAGTTTTCAACCACGTACGTGTAAATTGAATTAGTTACTGACGAACGTAACCGAGTTTCAGTTTGGGGCAGTTAGCGTTTCCTTAAGAAGAAGAATCTTTAATCTCTTGGAGCTTGAATCTTGCTCGTTGAGTATTTATTTGATTACCGTGATCCTCGAGTTTAATGTTAGATGAATATAATTAAACGAAAGTATTTGAATTTGTATGTTTGATTTGGTAATTATTTGGAACCGGAAACACTCCCGTGAATATACTTTCGATTCTGTCGAGTGCTGGACCGTGAAACCAGTGCATCGACCACCGTTTGTGGTATCGTAACAGTTGCAAGGAATGAAGTCACACGGGTAATAAGCGAAATTGTATGAAGTTCGTCCAACTGCCGGCGAAGCTGCACGCGGATTCGACATATATACCGGATTCGATTTTCATCAAATTGATTCGTCCCATACAGAGGTTCAGTTTTCTCCTGGAAACTAAAGAGATTTCGTTCGAACCGACTCCTCTGTAACGGTGGAATATGATTTATTATAACGATCGGAGCCCGGAAATCTGGCATTAATTTTCTTCTCGCGTATTTGACGAAGCAATCGCGATTTCTCGTGGAATACTTGTACTTCTAAGCCTCCCCCATTGTACGATTTAGTTACAATTTTTGTCAATTTTTGTCAAAAATTTACTATCTAATTTTGTTTCAATTTTAGACTTCGGAGGATTAATTTAGCAAATACAGGGTGTTCTGCCACCCCTGGAAAAAATTTTAATGGGTGATTCTGGAGGCCAAAATAAGAGGAAAATCAAGAATACCAATTTGTTGATAGAGGCTTCGTTAAAAAGTTATTAACGTTTAAAGTTCCACCCGTACTGAATTTTTGTCTCCAAAATGCGCAAGATTTCGTGGGTATGTCTATTTACCAAAAATGATTGTAATTGACCCCCGGAAGCGAAAATAATTTTTTCAAAACGATTTGAAATTTTTTTTTTCCGTCGAAAAATTTCACACTTCTCGAATTTTTTTCTAGAAAGTGGGTAGGATTTCGGGGGTATGTCTATTCACCAAAAATGATTGTAATTGAACCCCACAACCGACAATAATTTTTCCAGAACTATTTGAAAGTTTTTTTTCGTCGAATTGAAGCACCTAATTGGATTTTCGGTAAGGAATTTTTTTCTCGAAAGTGCGTAGGATTTCGGGGGTAATTGTAATAACCAAAAATGATTGTAATTGGCCTCCACAATCGAAAATAATTTTTTTAGAACGATTTGAAAAATTTTTTTTCACCAACAAAGCACATACCCCATTTTTTTTCTCGAAAGTGGATAGGATTTCGCGGATATGTCTATTCACCAAAAATGATTGTAATTGATCCCCACAACCGAAAATAATTTTTCCAGAACGATTTGAAATTTTTGAATTTAAATGTTAATAACTTTTTGACGAAGCCTTCATCACCAAATTGGTATTCTTGATTTTCGTCTTATTTTGACCTCAAGAATCCCCCATTCAAATTTTTCCCAAGATTGGTCGAACACCCTGTATATTGAAACCGTGTGTCATCGGAAAAAATGTATCCCCATAATATTTACAGTTGCAGATAAAAACGTGAATAATAATGTATCATTAGCGATAAAACGTGCCAAGCAGAAATTAAATTTTGATTCATATGATAATTCGTTTCATCGAAATTGAGAAACGACAGCGTGAAAACGATACTTCCCTGGAGAATTTCCACCCTGTGGGCAATACATAGCTGCATAATTTATAAAATTCTCCTGTTTTAATATAAAAATCAATAACAGAATTTTTTTACTTATATTTTAACTATAAAATCCTGGAAATTTTCTATTGTTTTTAATCTGTGGCGAAATGTGTGTAATAGCAGCTTTTAATTTGGACGATTTTCGAGGATGCGGGACTGGCATTTTTACAAATGGCTGACAAGAGGGTGAGCATTTGCGGCGAATTCACGTCTAAAAACACGTTAATAGAATTAATTATTCCTTTCGTTACAAAAATACAGGAAGCTCGCTGAAAGAAAATTAGCTTCTCGTTCCGATTCGTACGGTCTCGAAAACACGATGTGCTTCCAGGAAATTGTACACGACGTCGCGATTCAAGCGAACATTTTACGAGATTTACGTCGATCATTTTGTAAAAGCAACGTAAAGACGTCGTTCCTCGTAAATGAATAAACGGAAGATGAAAAGTGGCTGCTGTATCGTATGGCGCTATCCAGGAAGATAATTATAAAGAGCGTATTATTTGTACTATTACGGTCACCGTGGAGGGCCTACGGAAGCATAAATTTCAACAAAAGCAAGTCGCTTGTCGCGCCAAAAAAGCAACTCCATTTAGGCGAGATTTCGTTGAAAGCCGCGGAAAATCCCTTTTTCGTAACTCTGTATACCAACAATGGATATTTTCATTTCGTGAAATGATTACCTTAGCAAGAGTGGCTTCCATCGTTTCCGCGTGGGGGGTAGAAGGAAAGAGAATGGGGAAAGGTTAAGAGAATCTTTCTTTTCCTCGCTTCTTTTACCAAGACATTTCCATTCCTCGCGAAGAATGGACGGTCTCCTTCTCCGCCACATTGTCGTTACCATGGATGCACTCTTTCCATTTTCTTTCTCTCGAGAATCGCGATTTCCGACTTCTGCAACCACGATCCTCGTTTAAAGTAACTTTGCCCCGCTAATATTTGTGCTTGTAGAATTCGATAATTTTAGACAAACATTCGTAATTCCAAAAAATGCAAGCCTATTCTGACAAAATAAACTTTTTAACTCATCTGATATCATCGATTCATTTAGGTAAAATTTATTCAGATAAATTGTTTTAATTCTGCATATTTACGAACATTATGGCAATTAAATGAGTCGAATCGAATAAGAAATTTTTATAATAATAGTTTCCAGTATATTTTCTTATTTTCTCTCAAACCATTTTCTGGAGAAATTACACGGGTACTTTGTTTCCGAAATGGATACTTTTAGTTTCCTGGCCAATCTCGCAGCGCAGCTTCGGCACAGAGATTTGAAATTAAAAAAATCCATTTCTAAAGACAATTTCAGTGAACTGCACCGAGCAGACATCGGATCTCGTCTACTTTGTTCGCTCCACTTTTCGTGGACTCGTTGCGCCGCGATCATTTCTCCGAGAAGGTGAAGAAATTTTCCTCCGGCAGAATCCGGGTTTCCCGACATCGTCCCGTATACTCGTTACCATGATACATCTTCCATTTCGTTTGACAGCTTAGCAACGTTTGCACGTATGAAATATACCTGAGAATACCGTGATTTTTAGCTTGCTGAAAACGTGTTCTTCGGATCCGACCATCCGACGTTATTTCTCGCGACGTTTCACATTCTTCCTCGATTTCTCGACGCTCGAAAACGGCCCCTGCCATCTACAATTCCTCCTGGTTCACATACCTTTTGGATCGAAGCAAATGTCTAACCTTCTCGGTGTCAAACTAAACGCTGAACTCGCATTTGCAATTTAAAATACAAGAATTTATTAATATTTTAAATATACAATTTTAATTAAAGAAATTAAAATTAAGTACTGTCTCTTGTCTGTAATGTTAAATAGCCTAAAATATACGTGAAAATGTCAAGAAACAATCTTAAGGATATAAAATAGTTAGGTCAAAGTGAAAAGTGGGACAAAATTCAGTAATAATCGTGATAGAATCGATGTACAATGTCAATGATTAATTGACACAGAAAGTAACAAATCTAGAGGTACTCTCTAGAATTGTCATTTACAATGTCGTGTCGTTTTAGGGAAAGTTTTGCATCTGCCGAAATTGCGAAACTTCGTCCGGCGAAAAGTAGGGGAACAAACTTCTCATTCTCAATTCCGAAATTAAGAGAACTTCGAAGGGACGGGGTCTTCTAACGAGATCGATGCGAGAAACTCGAAGGCCAGTATTGATCCCTATAACTCGACACCCACACCTGTGGGATTTTGGGACCGCAAAAAGGATGCATGCCACTCCGTATAATTTCGTGGCACGATTAATGCCGCGACAACTCGAATAAAATTAATTTCCTGAACGACGTCTGCGAATTTCCTTGAATAATTTCGGGACAATTAATCTATCAGCTTAAACCGCTTCCGTGACGATGCATTTCCATTTGTCCCGATGTAGATTCCGATATTAATTCACCGAGTTCCGTACGATAGACTTTACTAAATTAAATTTAACTATTTCAGGTCAGATAAAATGTCCTGGTCGGTCAGTTATAATTTTACGAAAACTACCAGAATATTATACAGAGACGAATACTCGGTAGTTTGGTCGCAAAGTTAGAGTTACTTCGTAGAAGTATCTTAGTTTGCCCAATTAAAGGTACTACGAGAGAAACCTAACTTCGAATCTACCCCCCTGTGCTTGGAACGTTTCGAAACACTGGCACTCAGAAAGTTTCAGCCCTTGGACTTTTAACTTCCGTTGCTATTTATTTTGCACGAACGTTGGCTCAAGAATCGCGGCCGCCTTTATGTTTGCGCAATAATCGTTGACACCGGTAAAAAATTTTATCCGCGGCGAGGGGTCCTCAAAATCTCGTTAAACAATTTTTCCGAAACGACTTGAAACTTTAAGTGGGGCGTCGGAAGTAACTTCTCCCTGCGTTTCGAACAATCCGCATTTACGATAGACGACCTACCGCATTGTAGACCGACCGGAAACCGAGCTTTACATTCTTCCCTTCGTAGATAATTGAAACGCGAAATTCGCTCTTTCGTCGGGCATAGAAAACTTCTTTCGTTTTTTTCTCCGCGGTGCAACAATGACCACGGTTTATCCACCCGCTCCTTCGACAATAAAAACACGAAAAGCAACGAAAAATGGAGGACGAATCTGACCAGGGTGGACTATATATCGCTTCGCCATTTTTAAATTCAACGAATTGTTTTCTAATGGGTTATTATTCTCCCTCTGCGGCAACGTAGATTAGACAAATATTACGCTAAATATCTTTATTGTTTGAAACAATTCTCAAAAGTTGCATCATTTACTCCACCTAAATGTCACAGTTGTTTCAAGAAAATTTGAAACGGTACATGTATGGTTTCTTTACAAGTCAAGAATATCGACTTCGTTTTTTTGGAATGCTCAATCTTTAAGGTCAATTTCGATAAAATTTCCAGTATAAAAATATTAACGTACCCTTGTCCTAGGACCTATTGTTTCTCAGATATTTGGATATCTTTTGTAGCGTCGCCTTCTCACAAGCGCTCAACCGACTAACCAATAGCGCCCCCTTCTTTCCTTTTCTGTCCTCCTACGAAATTCTCACGAGTTACCTAACCCATAAATTTCAAAGGATAAATTTTAAAAGTTTGGAACAAAGATTGAAGGAATCAAATTTTTAAAACTGCTCCATCGTGTACCCGTAATTTCCAAAATATAAATTTAACAAATTTTCAACAAAGATCGAAGGAATTAAATTTTAAAAATTCAAAACGAAGATTGAATTAATTCAATTTTAAAAATTCGACACAAACATCGAAGGGATTAAATTTTTAAAGTTTGAAATAAAAATCGAAGAACACCCGGTCGGGAAAGGGTTGTTTGATTTCAAAAAAATGGTAAAGCAACGTATGAGCCAGCCTTTGCGAGAGTATTCGTGGGAGTAAATCCGCCGCGAATCCGCTTTCGGGACGATCGTACAGTAGAAAGCATGTCGACATCTGTTTGTACGGAATTCGTCTCGATAAGACTTCCGTTTTCCCTCTGGGCGGAGCAATTGAAAACAAACGCTTCGCTTTAACAGGAAATCGGAGCGTGGTTCTTATCGTCCTATTCGTTTCACAAATCTGCTTTTTCGCTAGCAAAGGTGCCGTGATTTTGAACTAGAATCTGAGGATTCGGTTTATTTCTCATCGTTCGAGAAGAGTGTTTGCGATCCACGGTTCCTCTTCGATAATTAATCTGTGGGTCCTCTCGATACGTGTATTTAACCCTTTTAGCGGTAAAACAAACTCTAAATTCGTATTCGACAATTTAAAATATGAAAATTTACCTAGACCAGTACTTTGAACGTACAACTTTAATTTCACTTGGTGGATAATTCAGAAATAAATATCAATTAGAGAAATGAAAATTAAACATTGTCGTCTGCAGTGCAAACTTAAAATGGTTATCATTAGGCCATGTTGGACAGGTGATATAAAATAGTAGTGTTAAAGAGAAAAGTGGGACAAAGTTTTGAATTTAAACTTCCTCGAAGCTGAGGGTTCAGCTTAGTTTCGCTGAGTTCTATATAAATATGGTAGAATTATTAACTTACTTTGTGTAGATAAACACTACGAGTCACGCAAGTTCTAATTACCTAATGGTTTTATTCTTTTTTAATTTGAATTTACGAGTTATAACTATTATCTTTGAAGTTCTACAAAAATCCTCATCTACATTGAGAATGACTCAAAGCACAAGGTTAGGAATGCTATACAAAGCAATTCTAAAAACTGGGACGTGTTGTAGAAGATAGAAATATGTAAGAAGATATAATAATTTGATCGTATTAAAAAGTTGAATCCTACGATAGAAATTATCTTACAATAATTTAGTTCGTTTTTTATTTCACGCAACGATACATGTTTCTATATATTTATTCTTTTTTATAATTCTATGGATAAAAGGATCTGGGTACAATAATTAAAAACGTGATGTATCTAATTACTAGAGCCTATATATTTTCCATTTCTAGACTAATCATAGTCAATTTTGAATTTTCACGCGACTAAACAAAAAAAAATTAAATAGGCTGGCTCTCGAGCAAATTAAACATCCAAATAATACAATTTCGTAAAATTAACTATGTCCTAATGTGGGTGTTACGGTATTCCATTTTGTTTCAATTCATGATATAAAGGTTAAAATTTAATTTTAAGATCGTAATATTTACACAAATTAAAAATGTAAGCAAACGAGGAATAAAATATTTAAACTGTAATATTAGAATGCAGCTGGCAAGAAGTAATTACCTGGCATGAAACGTGAAATATTTATTGAAACGTTGTCGCCGTTTGTACCTTAATACTTTTGTGAGCAGAATTCTAAGAGAAATTAATTTGTTTAATGAAAATTGCATCCACTGGTATATAATTAATTCTGTGTGACTTTCCGTAAAATGTCGATGTTTGGCCCGACTAATTACTCAAGGCATTCTCGCTATAACACAGACATTGATTCGTATTATACGTGACATACACACCGTGTTTTTTTCATGAATTGACCGAGTTTGCCTGGCTCGGAAAAGCCTTGATACTCCAAAGACTCTCTCGTTTTGAAAGGGGATCGTAATAAAGGGCCAAGGTTTCGTCGGTGGTTCAAAAACTCTTTAGCGCGGTCGAAGGCTTCTTTTTCGCGGAAGATAGAATTCTCGCACGTCGTCCGCAATTACTTAAATACAACGTGCGGCGTAAACACAAATTTCAAGGCTCTTGTGCCTCTAGTGTGGGATAATATAACACAATATTGATTGGTGCTTGCACGTCTAGGTGTTTACTAGCACGTTTACTGTCATGATCGTCGCCAGTGACCGGCGTCTCAGCTATAAAGAGCTTCTCTAAAACGCCTGCAACGAGTAAAAGCAGATACTTGTAAATTTCTCAACGAAATTACTACTATTCTTGAGGCTATAGTTTGGTCAAATTCGTACACAATATGATCTTGAAATACCTTTAATTTTTTTTTACGTTCTTTATTTTCTGATATCTCAATCACTCGATTCGTCAATGAATTACACAGTGTTTTAATTGTTTCCCATTTTGTTACGAAGAATTTTCAATATTTATATTTGGACAATTGATGCATATTATCCTGTGTTGTCTGATTTAAATAATTTTTCTGGCAATCTTAATTGAGTTTTGAGAAATTAAAGATGCCTGTGTTATACTTTTTGCCAGGCGTGTATCTTTTTATTGTATACTGTATTGTCAGTTAGTTTTTTATGCATCTCGATGGGAAGCAACGAGTATTAACAATGCCTTCTTTGGTTGCTTTGCAGGAGAGGCGCAGCTTCGAAGGGTGAAATATGGCGTGGCAGTGTCGCTGAAGAAATCACGAAGATTTATAATCCTGACGGGAGAACCCGTTACTCAATGGCGGACGTTTCATCGATACTTCGACGTAATAAATTAACACTCTGTGTGTCAGTCGACGCGAGACTTGGAGTCTCTCCATCGTGAAAGACTATTAAAATACAAGGTGAGTCACCTATCGTCGCATGCAATTAGGTCGCGAGAATTTCTCGAAGCGAAACATCCGGGAGGAGTCTTTCGATAGATCATAGCTTTTGGAGTGCTCTGACATCGCCAATTTTATTTTTAATGAAAACAACAATAAGTAATCTTAAAATATATTTGGAAAGAAAAATATACTATATGAAGGATATCACATTGACATCATAATACTTTGAATAACACTAAACTCTTTAAAATTATTAAAATATTCGTACAATTGTTAACCATTGCGATCGATGCATCTCTAAACTTCGACAAAAGGAGAATTTAAATATTCTGTTTCAATTTATAATTTTTCTGAAAAGAGTAATTGTTAAGCTTACCGTGGAAAATCGTAAAATTTTCATTTATTAAACTGCCTGTCTCGTGAATATTTATACCGCGTACATACAATATTCCGAATATTTGTGTCATTCTTCGAACAAATATTATGCATCAAAATTCGTGTAAACGCTGGTGTCGTTTGGAAAATAGTAATCAACAAGTGTTTCAGCAACGTGGATGAATGCGTTCAGTATCCGTTCAGAATTTATGTTCTTTCAATTCGGAGATACAGCTGCACGTTATTCGCTCCTAAACCCATTTATTTCTACCCGGCTGCCAGAAATATACATTTGTAATGGAGAAATCTCGAATTTTTAATAATCTAATAATATAACTTACTGAATAAATTAAAATTGCTATTTGTTTATCACTAAAGGGACACTATTATTATTGTTATTGTTGCTAATGAGACCTAAAACTCACTTTATCGTACTATTTTTTTTAGATGTCGATTTTAGTTTCATTTGTACAAGTTCACATTTTTACATATTTTTATAAACATTTTCCCATGATATCATTATTATTAAATATTGCCTAATGTGTTTGCAGAGAGCTGTACTACATTAATAAAAATTTTTATAATTTTTATCAGCAGTAGTATTGATATTATATAGTATATGAAAATATTCAGTGATAGAGTTCAGAACATAGTCAGACATAACACAAATATCGACTATACCATCGATAAAATGAATTCTTTCTTCTTCCAGTCTTGCAAACTTCCTGCAATTAACGTTTCTAGATTGTTAATTAATGGTAGAGTAAATAATTTTTACCACATCTGCTGAAACACATGAAATTTAAGTAGTAATATAAACGATTTGTCAGACGATACCAAGTATCAAGGTATTTCCGTAACAAAACTGAATTTGCGAGCCTTCATTATAGAAAACTGACCTATTTTATCGATTACTATTTCCTGCCACAACTCCTCGACCAAAATTTCCACCGTATATTTCAATTTTACAAGATTTACCACACAAAATTAATTTAGAAACTAGCCACCGTAGGGTGCGCTGGAAATGTATTTCCTCATTTAGGAAACCATTTATCCGATGTAAATCGAATTTTCAAGGTCAGCCACCCTCATTCAACTGATATTATAGTTTCATCAGGCATTTCTCAAGGGTATCGAGTGCAACACTTACTCTCAAACAAGTTTATCCATGATATTGTTGAAATTATTACACAAAGGAAGGTTATATCATTTCATGGGCAATCTTCATTAATTATAAAATTTATAAATAGTTTATTTATCGTTCATTTTAATAAGTTCTTTGTCGGGTGCATTAGAAAATGGATCAAAGGATGTACGTCTACAATGAAGTACGTCTACTTTGAATTTTTAATAATCGAATGCTGTGAAAGGAGAATCACGAGTTTGGATAGGATCGGTGGAAAAGGACGAATTAAAATACTCGAGAGTTTCGCCTTTCCGTGACTACGAAATCGGAAATTAATCGGTTTTCACGCAACGACACCCAATCGCAGAGAAGTTAGCCGATCGAAGAGCGATCGAACTCTCCTCGAAAGTTTTAACGAACCATTCCAGCCCCTTGAAAGACAACGACCGTTTATACTCGATTCTTGAGCAATCTCGTTCCGCTCACTTTCGTGCGTAAACTTTCCGTCAAAGTCCACGAAATCCGACAGTGCGAGTCCTTTCCGAAACTTCTGCGTCGCGAACACACAATTCTCGATTTCGCGCCTTGTCGTCACGTCTGGTAAATGCGATATCTATTTTTCGAACGAACATACGATACTTATTATCGTATTTTCAAACTTCGTTCGCTGTACACCCATTCCTAACACATTCTTTTATTTAATTTTAGATAGCACCAGCAAACGGTGTCTCTCCCAAATTAAATACCTACCACAGTGGTAGATTTTCAATAGTCGCGTAAACAGCCGTCAATTCGAATTCACACAAAAGTCATAAATCGTGAAGCGTTCCAAAACTATTCGCAGAACCAAAATAAATTCGATTTACGACTGTTTGCGAGCATGAAACTTGGAAGCATCGTCACGGTAGAATCCGCAACTTGTAAATTTTTATTAACCATCGAGTCGACGGATCTGACGAATTCATCGGGCGGGGTGAATATTTTTAGGATCGAAAACACACAAAGCGGAGGTTTCTTAGGAAATTGTTCTCGTGCTACACAATACTTTTCGAATGAATTTTTCCCCAAACAGGAGACACATAGCGCGGATCGATGGAGCTTTCACGGATCGAGTAAATTTTGAAAGCCTTTCTTGCCTTCGCGCTCGCCGTGCGATTATCTTAAAAGATCCAGCGCGATTTTATGGCCGATGACACCGAGGCATCAATATTCATGCTCGAGGCGGTTGCAACGCGGCAACCGAACGGCGCGAGAATGTTGCAGCCATCGATCTTCATCGTTTTGGGATCGATGCAGTCGCGGCCTCTACGTACACGGAGGTTATGCATTTTCTGTTACGAACACGGCGGAAATTGAAAAGTAATGCCCGTGCGTTTCCCTCTGTTTCGGCTCGAAAATATCATTCGGAAGACGGCCGTTTTATTTTGCATTTAGATAAATGTAAACTCGCGAGCACGTACAGCGAAATGTATTCCACCGAATGCAAGAAAAAATGTCTACGGGGTAGAACGAAAATATTGTTGTTTGAGCTTTCAAACATCCGCGAACCTTTTCAATTCCTCCGTATTTATTGATACACTGGCTGTAAACAATGTTGGCTCCATTTAATCGGTGAAAGTCGTAAACGACAGAGGAATTACTCCCCCGATTCGCTTTCGGAAAATGAAAAATACTGGAAAAGGTTGGAGGAGGTATTGAATCTCGCTCGTTGCGCGTTATTATTTTTACAGCGGGCTGAGGAAACTCGGAAATATGTTACTTGCAATTATTCCATCCTCGACTCGGCTTTAGAAATTTTTTAGCTCGTTGCAGCGACGCTTCGTTTTACGCGAGTCGCATTACAAGGGACGATTATCCTGTGCTTTTCAATTGTGAGCTACTCGGGGGCAATGTTTTTACATTTTGTTGGCTAATTAGAGTGAAAGAGTACTTTATTAATTTTTAACGCGTCACTGTCGGCAATATCCGTGTACGTCAATTTGAAATTTCAGTTTATTGATACCGCGTTGATTTTAATTTTATAAGCAATTTTTTTCTCATCATTTTTGCACAGGATTTTTTCTCGATTCAAAATACTGCTTGCTTGTTTATTGTACATAAATTAATTCGTGGTTTAAGTTTATTATTTATTTGAAATTAAATGGAATTAAATGAAATTATTACCCAGGAAATAAAACTCCACAAGTTTTTTATGTATATTTCTTCATGTATTGGAGTATACTTTTTGTATTTTAGTTTTATCGTATCATCTTCAGTATTTTTATTTGAAATATTGGTGGTCATATTAGTCAATAATAATATACAAATATAGAGGCCAAAATAGGACAAAAATCAAGGATACCAATTTGTTGATGGAGGCTTCGTTAAAAAGTTATTAAAAAATTTCAAATCATTCTGAAAAAATTATTTTCGGTTGCAGGGGTCAATTATAATTAGTTTTGGTCAATACACATAACCCCGAAATCGTACCCACTTTTGAGAAAAAAATTCCTTACCGAAAATATAATCTGAGGCTTGAAAGGTTCCCCTTTCGAATCTTTGAAACATCATAACTTCTGAACGGATTGGACGATTTTAATGTTTCAAAAAGCAAAGTACGCGTATTTTGATGGGGGGTATGTACAACTCGCAAAAATAGCCGAAAAGTTGATCCTTAACCCCGCAAAATGAGAAAAACTCAATAAAAATGGTCCAATTTCCAAACAGCCATAACTCCTACAATAATGAATATATTTCATTGAAATTTTGAGGAGAAGTAGAGCTCATAGATACCTACAAAAAAGTATTAAACAACTTTTGTGTACAGCGTCAACCAAATTTATTAAAAATGAAAAATGAATTTAGGTGTCTTAGTTTTTCGACGAAAAACAAAAAATTTCAAATCGTTCTAAAAAAATTATTTTTGGTTAGGAAGGTAAATTATAATCATTTTTGGTAAATAGACATGCCCCCAAACTCCTACGCAGTTTCGAGAAAAAAATTCAGTAAGGTTGACAAATTTTCCAGCGAAAAAAAATTTTAAAATCATTCTGGCAAAATTATTGTCGGTTGTGGGGGTCAATTACAATCATTTTTGGTGAATAGACATACCCCCGAAATTCTGCGCATATTCGAGAAAAAAATTCAGTACGTTCGGAACTTTAAACATTAATAACTTTTTAACGAAGTCTCCATCAACAAATTGGTATTCTTGATTTTCGTCTTATTTTGGATCCTAGAATCTCCCATTAAAATTTTTCCCAGGTGTGGACGAACACCCTGTATATGTATTCAAAATAGGTAATATTCATTCGAAACATACAACGAAATATAATAATACAAATTTCATAATAAAAGAAATAAAATATACAGAGAAATAGTCATTTATTAGAATCAACGAAGCACAATGCGACGACGATTTCGAGTTTTTAATAGTAAAGGGAACTTTAAAGTACATTTTAATGCAATTTCGAAATTCGTCCAGCTTTAAAATTCACAATATTTCTTCCGATTATTAAATTTGTAAATAATTGGGTTTGAAAAAAGCTGATCGTCGAAGCGACGCGGCAATTCGATTAAAAGATTCGAACGTAAAGATTTATAACTGATGGAGTTCATTAACTAATTGGAGGATCGATTTTCGCATGCGTCGCCGATTAAATAGGTCTCTCGTAACACTTTCGTAACGTAAAATATGTAAAATCGGGTCGAACGAAAAAATTAATTGAAACGACGATTAATAAGAAAGGAAGACGGAATATCATAATTCGTGGACGGTCCCGGATTTCTCTTAGCTTTCGAGCAACATTCGCTTAACGCGATTTAACGATGCATCCATTTTGCACGAGCGGCTATCTTAATGTCTTTTGACATTTTTCATTACCGCGCCCGCGAACGAAGTTTCCGTTAACGCGAGGCGACGCGAATGTAAATCTCACATTGTCGGGAAACACTCTGTGCGAACGAATAACGATGTCCGTGGACGAACAAAAGGGAAAAGGGGGGAAAAAGTGTTGCATCGGAATAATGAAAAAGTACGTTTATACGAGATGTGACAGCCTGGCGTACATGAAAACTGTTACGGGAAGATAAATCCATCAGTAATCGGACGCTTATGGAAAAAATTCACGTTTCTTGCACGAGAAATTCCAGTTAAAGTCTGCTAGTTTCAGATGGAAAGCGATATTCACTCTTTGTTCAATCGTTTTTTAACCATTGAATGCTTCTTAAATCGATTTGAAACGGAATTGCTGGAGTGGAAACATGCTAGATTGAAAAATCCAAGTCTCTTTGGCGAGAAATTTCAGTCGAAATTTGTTGTTTTTAAATGAAAACCGATATTCACTGTTTGTTCGATTGTTTTTTAAATATCGAATGTTTCTTAAATCCATTTGAAGTGGAAATATGCTAGATTGAAAAATTTGTTGTCACAGGAAACCGTTCGTGGTATATCACGAGACGGAATCCGTTAACGGTTCAGCGTTGCACACGTCGTGGTTTGCACACGGCGTGCAATCGCCCTTTCGGTTAGGGCGATCGTCGATTGTTAAATCGAATCGTTCTTAAGACGAGCACCGTGCCGTGCGTTCATCAGATCGTCGCGAGTTAGCGTCCAGACACAACGTAACAGATCATTATGTGTTTCACCTTATACAATAAAGTCTTCTGCTCGTTATCGTTATATGTGCCTATACTTTCGACCACAGTGCATCTCCTATTGCTATCCCATTAACAATAAAATTCAAGTCTCATTGACGAGAAATTTCAATTAATATTTGTTAGTTTTACGTGAAAAGCGATGCCTTCTGTTTTTTAATTACCAGTGATTCTCAAGCCAACATTGAAATTGTTAAAGCAAAAACCTGATAGTCTGAAAAATTTAAGTTTTGTTACTTTTAGCAAAAGCGATACCCCTTGTTCGATTATTTTCTTAACACTAGATGATTCTTAAAACAAAAAGAAGTAAAAATTTAATAATTCGTGTGTGTTATTCTTAACCAAAATAATTGAAACTACTTCTTAACAGCTTCATTTTCTGAGAAACTTCTTCGAGATTTAATAATTGTCTCCCACTAAAATAAATATCGGACGTTTGACTGTACACGAGCATGGAAATGATTTCGGTAGTGTTTCCTTTCTTTCTGCTCTTCTACGTTTGGCATCAGAAGTGAGACGGACGTAGCAATCGACGGGCAAAAAAGCACCTAATCGAGAGTTCGATTCAGGAAGACAAAGATTCGGTTGCGTGAAAGACCCAGACGTCGAAAGAAAAAGAGCCAGAGACGGAACGACGAAGCCGACAGACATTCGAGAGTGAATTTCTCGATCACGATCGTCGAGGGATCGGATCTCCCATACTCGAACGGAAAAGAAGTCTATAACGCCAGGATAAAAGTGGTTCGACGGTGGTTCATTATTGGAAAAGCGGCTGGACTATAGACTAGGGTCTTGAGTACGAATCCCATCGCTCTGTGTCCTGCTTTTTCTCTCGATCCTAGAATCGGTAAGTTTGATTAACATCTAAAGTTCATTTCGGGGCTATTACCGTACAAAATCCAGAAATCAGGAATCGTTTCCCTTTTAGCGGTCGAGGGCTTGTTAAAAATTGCTGCGAACCGATCCTGCGAGAGTTCCTTCGGTAATTTTAACTTGATTTACGTGGGACGAGACACGATTTAAAATATTCGAGTTACTCGAAATAAAAGAAACAAATTGTTTAACGAACGTCGATAGATAAAAACGGGACACTCGAGGAAACGTGGCGATCGTCGAATTCACCTTTAACTTGTTTATATTCGTTAAGACAAGTGTGTCAAACTATCATATTCTATTTGTTGCTCTATGTATTATCACAGACGAGGTATACGAGTAGACTTTTCACCTTATGGACTTTCGCGGCCGAATCTGACTGCCATACCGACCTGAAAATTCGGAGCTGATTTTAGCAGTCTCTTCTCATGGATGGCGGTCAGTTGAGAAACTATTCATTGAATTAGCATTGATAGGCAGACAGCTGTAGTGTTGCGTAAATACATGGGAGTTGACTATGGAAGAGATTAAATTTAATTTCTGAATCTGTTAGTAAAGTTGCGAATGACACGAAAATGGTAATGGGATTTCGAAACCCCATAAAAATAGGCCGCAAAAGTACATTGGATGAAGGATCTACTTCTATACCTCATCTGTGACAATACTCTAGAATCTTTGATGAATCAATGAGAATCAAAACTAACCTAGTGAAGAAGTTCTATATTTATGATGATCTATGCAAAGCGGATCGCAGCCAATTTGCTAATATTATTTAATTTTTAATTAATAATTGCATTACCCACCTAAGAGTGATACGATTGTTAATTAAACGCTAAATAATATTACCCAGGTCTACCCACGTGGAGGTTGCTGCAAATGGAGACCCACCCCAACCGATTCCCAACCACCCTCCATTAATGAAGATCTTCTGTGACCAACGATCGTTGGTCAAAGGAGAAACAAACGGAAGTGCAACCAATGAAAGATGCACAACCAACGAAGAGAGTTGAAAGAGTTTTCAAAAGAATTTGTCTTCAAACTAAAATAACCTGCCTAACTATAAATCTAAATTTGTTTATTATATCAAGAAACAATTCTAAATTCGCAGCCATTAGCTCGATGTTACCCATAATAGAAAAGCTTTTTTATCGTGAGTAACACTGATTACCAGGTCTCACCACGTGGAGGTTGCTCCGAGTGGAGACCCGAAGAGAGATAGATGGAATCAAAGTTCCATCGATCTCCCTTTTACATTCTTACAAGACAGATTACTAAACTAGAAAGATAGAAGGAAGCAATGTACCTTCGATCTTCTAGTTTAGTTGTACCAAGTAATTATTTCGTTTAAAAAGGGGTGAAGCTATATTGTGGGATACGCGATGCTGAACCGTACAGCAGATCTTCGGATCGAATCGACACTGCCCTTGGTAGATTGATTTCTATTTCTAGCAATCGATCTATCATGGGCAGACGATTAGATCTTTCGGACAAACTGGAAAGCCGACCACATGTTTCGATCGATGAAACAGCGGTGATCGAAGCGAAAAACGAGAGGACGAATCGTGAGAAGCTACTTGTTATATAATTACTCGGCAATATTGGGAGACGCATATAATAGAGACTTAAAATTAACGTCGAAGCTCAAGTCTAGTCAGGTTAAAACTAAAATTCGGACGGTAGAAGGAAACAAAGTTCATTGGATATTCTGATTTAGTTGTACCAAGCAATTATTAGGTTAAAAAGAGGGACGAAGTTAATTTGAGGGACACGTGACGTGGCGCGACGCGACGCTGAACCGTGCAGCGGATCCGAGGATCGAACCTACTGCCCTTGCTAACTAGATCTCTATAGGAAAACGGACGGCTGCAACTCCGAATCGAAGGTCTCCATTTCTCCACTGCAGCCCGTCGGGAGCCCGAAGGACCCGACTCAGGATGTCTGACATAGAGAGAGTACCTGAGACAGTGTCGACTTCCGCTGGAAGGTGTGCGTTTCCGCAGAATACGGAAACTCCACACCTTTCAGCAGAGTACCATTTTCCCTCGATCGAGCTACCAAGGGAAGGCGATTAGATCTTTCGGACCAGATACACGGCCGATCACATGTTTCAATCGATGAAACAGTGGTGATCGAAGCTAGGAACGAGGGAACGAGCGAGAGAGACGCTACTTATTGAATAATTGCTTGGTAGAACGCGAAGACACGTATAATAAAGACATCTTCGACGTTAATTTTAAAATTCACGACGAAGCTTAAATCTAATAGACTAAGAATTACCTTCGATCCTTGCAATTAATCTGTAATAGATCTAACCTAAAACAGAAACACATACCTATATTAGTATCATATTAAAGAAACTAAGCAATTAGTGAACTCATGCATCGAAGAATGTAGTGGAGTAGATGAGAATCTATAAGCTGGAGAAGCTACGAAATTTAGAAATATTCATACATAAAGAAATGTAAAAAATAGACACATAATGAGACTGAAAATGGTAATAAATCACAAATCAAATTATTCACAAATATCGACAAAAATTATAATTAACCAACAAACAAAATAAAAATTCTGAATAATCGAAAAATAATGACGATCTACCCAGTTAACGATTCAACGCATTTTATGCAACAAGTAGTTTCTCATTAGGTAAAATTCTATTATCACACATGTAGTTAAAACGTCGAAACAATTTCACAGATAACGTCAAAAAGAAAGTACCAAACAATTGAACAAAGTATCTCGATGAAATGTTACGAGAATTTGAGTAATGACACAAAATTGAAAATCATATTCCCATCGATGTCATCAAAATTCACGGAATATTGTAGGAACAAATATGAAAATGAACCAACACGGTAGTTCATTACCATTTTCACTTGATGTTGATGTCAAAAGTCGAAAAAGACGAAAGAAACATTCATAATAATGGATAGACAGACAAAATCCAATTGACACCGTACAATCAAATAAAAGAAACAAACAAATTTTGTACTAATACATATAAATGAGTGAAATGGACTTACTAATACATATAAATAAGTGGAATGGACTTACTACTTGTTGGCACATAGTTACACGCGATATTTCAGCACTAGTCAGTAGTGGTCAGTAGTGGTCAGTACTGGTCAACAGTTCCCACGATTCCTCACGAGTGGGCAGTATTGGTCACTAGTGGTCAGTCTTGGTCACTAGTGGTCACTACTGGTCCCCAGAGCTCGCCAGTAGTCAGACCTCCGACGTTCCGCCACGTCCGCCAGTCCAGAGGAGAAAGAGAGCGAGAGAGAATTCGTCACCGGCAGTCAATCTCAGGCAGAGGAGTTAAAGGGGTGGGGAAGACCGTCCTTGACGTGTTCACCAATCGATTAACAGTTAACCGTGCCTTTGACCGAAAAATCAATATTCCACGCAAAATGGTATTAAAAACAATTATTTATACAACCCACGCCATCGAGCATTATTTTAACTGTTGCCTGATGTTAATAAATAATTGTTGCAAACAATAGGTATGAAAATATGGACAAATTCGAGGAGACTGAAAGTTTCTTTGAATTTCTGTCGAGAACCAAGGTCGTACATCACGTATTCATTTCTTCGATCTTCTGTCCTTTATACGATACTTTCTTTTGTATAAGTTTCCATCTTTCACTTCTTATCAGTAAATGGACATGCGTCACAAAACACACATTAATGCACACGAAGAGAAGTTGTGTGTTTTGGATCGTAAATTTGAAAATATTCAAGCATCGAGGGGTTTAATGCGAGAACAATTCTCGTGTCGGTCAATTGGAACGTTTTAAACATATTAAACAAATATTAATCGTTCTGGAAGAATTATTTTCGTTTGCGGGGGTCAATTAGAATCATTTTTGGTAATAGATATATCCTTGAAATTCTACGTATTTTCGAGAAAAAAAATTCGGCGTGTCTAGCCATCAAGTCATCACTGTATAGTACATTGGCATCGTTGCACCCCCGCCAGGGAAACTCTTGATAGAAGGGGGTGCAAAGGGCCAACTCCGTCACTTCGTTTTTGACATCCAAACACTTGGGTTTTAGCATAGAACCAAACCACTTCGTTTAGCATTTTGAACACTTCGTCTTCAGCACAGACACTAGCTCAGACTCGGTTACGTGTATTGTTTTGTTGAGTTTTAATAAACATAGAAACCAATTCGTCTAGTTAGTCCCCTAGAAAAGGGTGGTCCTTCCAACTTAGTTTTAGTCGACACACCACGTGCAATTTACAAGATTCGAATCGATACCACTTCGAGTTTGGATTAACCAAAGAGGATTCCAAATATTTTGTCGAAAATTTTCTGCAGTAATTTCTAATAAGCTAGATCGTTAATGTGGTCGTGAAGAATCGATTCAGAAACGGTACCTATTCTACGAGGCAAGACGAATTTGCGGTGAACGAGGACCAAAACGTTGACGTTCGAGTTTAGAGATGCATCGAGAGCTTATGTTCGTTAAAATGAAAGACCGTTGCGCGAAAATAAAGACGGAAGGCGAAATCGGGAAGAAAAGATGTAGGGAAAAGCGTGGGTGGAACGAGAGGACGGGGGGGAAACTCGATTTCCCTAGCTCGTCTTCCAACAGATCTCGTTAGTTAGCGTAGTGCAAGACAATGCTCTCCCTTTTGGCGGTGGCATGGGAATACACAGCAAATAAATTCTGGGAACTTGGGTTACCATTTAAATTGCATTCCCGCGTGGGGAGGGGTTCGACTTCAGGAGTCTTATTAAAGTAGACCTCGAATTTGCATAGCGAAAGGCTTCGTTACGTAAACGTTCAGATTGCAAACATTGACAGGGTAAGGAACTAATTGGACGAGGATTTTAAGTGAAAAGGATGATATTAGAGCGACGGAAAAATATTATGCAACCCAAAACCTTGAATTATTATGAGGGAAATATAAGAAAACACGACCGGTGGAAACTGCACGATATGAGGGGTATATTAGGGATTTCTTTAGTATGTAAACAGAGTTTAATTTTATTCTGTCCTTTTTGCTGGATTTTTGGTCAATAATCAAGTTAACGACGTTATTGTACTGTAAAAATTATGTTCTTAATGAACTTTCCATTAACGTGGCGTTGGTCAAAGGTGTCTATTAATAACTGCAACGTGGTGTTTTCTAGTTATAATAACTTTATTCAAATACGAGGATATTAAACCTGTTTATATTAATTCAGAGATATTCCTGAATTAAAAGTAAAAAATTCAATGATAAAAACGATTGCTTTTAATCATTTCTGGGGGACACATGTTATTTTTTCTAAATTATTCAATTAAATATATCTCAGGTACAAATATCAACGAATTTGGCCAATGTTAATTAATTCATTTAGAAACAAAAAAATTCGTCCAATAATAATCATAATTTTAAATTCACGTTTATTTTAGACTCCTAAAATGTCCCAATGGTCAAAACGTCGTTAGTTAAAGTTACTAAATAATGTAACTGTCACGTTTGCTCGTGATTCGAAATGATCAAAACTTTAATACAAGTTTCTCCAGCACCGAGTGTAAATCATGTCTTAACCTTGATATTTTCATCCGACACGTCCAACTCGTCGCTAAACTAGAAACACGTTTCCGTCAAACTGTGAATATAAAGTTTACTAATACATGATACTTCGACGATGGCGGGGGAAAGGGAAAGGAAGAACTGATGCTGTGGAACGTGCTTAGACAGCCAAAAGCTTTTGCACGGGAGAATATGTTTTCGGACGTCACCGTCGAGTCGTGATAAAGTTCCGACTGCGCTTCCGCGGTGAATTTATGATGGGTTGTCAGCTTAGGAAACAAATGATGATGATAATAATAACGTCTTTCTTGCATTGCAAAAAAAAAAAAAAAAATACCTCGTGTACGGAATAGTGTAAAGGCCAGGAATCAGTTGCGTCGCCATTAAGTTTAATCCGTAACGAAGGAAAAAGAAAGAAGAAAGAGATTGTACCTTTTTGAGCGAAGTGAAATTATGAAAAATGGTTTCCATAACACTGGTACTCTTTTGTTATCTGAATTGCTTCCGTTCGCGATGAAAAATTTCTCATTTGTTGCGTTACCAAGCAGGTATAATAAATCATAAAACGCATACATAATCTTACTCTACAGACTCGGCAGAAAAATATTACTATCGATTCTCTGTGAAAATGTAGTCAAGTTTATTAAATTTTAGTTTTTAAGTATATTTGCGAATAATAGATGGAGTACTCGAGATATGTCAATTGTACAGAAGGGAGAAATGAAAGACGTTTGTATAATACATTATTAAACGACTGTCTCATTAGGGCGGGGATCGTGCGCGAAATTACATTCCTCTTCGGTTCGAGGCTATTTGCATCGTCTGTGGGCACAGATATACTAGATTTCTGTTGGTGAAATTTTTCCGATAACAGACAGCTCATATTTTCCTTTTCCTATATCCAAACGAATGAAGGTTTCTTTAAATGACCAGATCATAATGTCTCGAGGGGCTCGTAATAACCGCGTCTATCAATTTTCCGGGTTTCTTTTCCTCCTGAGGCTCTGACATCTACTTTCCTCAGGTCCCCTTTAAATAAATATTTAAAATGTCCAACTACGTTTCCAATCTTATCTCCTTTCCTCAGGCTCGTTTAAATAAATATTTAAAAACTGTATCCAGCTACGTTTCCAATTGCAATTAAATTTTAGACAGAAGATCACGCGTCGATCGCTCGAGGGGTATTTTTCAGACGACCGGTCCTTATATTTTGACTTAAAATTCGCGCAACAGTACGTTCGGGACATTCCGTCGGTCCATTCAGCGCACGTTATCTGTACTCGAAGAAAGCACGCAGCCAAGTAAAGTTTCCACGAATGCTGGAGTTTATGGGCGGTTTTCCAAGCGAACGGTGCGGTGGTAGGAAACGCCTTGACTGCGAACCGATACTCTGGTTTTCCGAGCTCGTTACGATTATACCGGCGATAACAATAATTGCCATTCTGTTTCGCGGGACAGCTTGCGGAACTCTAAAGCATGGAACCGTTAGCGACCGCGTCGAGTCGTCGGGGGAGACCATAACGTTGAACCAAGCTGCTCGGAATCGGTGCTCATAACGCGGGCGTACAGGCCATTCGGATCTTCGGCCGTGCGGTTGTAATGCGTAAAATTAGGTCGGTACGAGTGGCGTTTGTTTACGCGGACGAGCGTCGCGGCAATCGTAGCGTCGTAAAACGTCAACGGGACGCTGTAAACTGTACCCTCGTCGTAAAAGCCACGGGGAACGCGAGTCGCAAGGGGGAAAAAAGTAAAAGGAAAAGTAGGGCCGTAATGTTCCCTCGGAGAGTTTCGAGGAATTTCAAAATTTATCGGGCCGTGAATCGATGATATTTCTTAGCGTCATTTCTATCGAGAAATGCCGGCGAGCGCAATTTCATCCGCTCCGCTCTGAAACGCAACGCGAACATTGGAAATACGAGAATTTTCTCGGGTTAGGTGTAAACGGAAGGAACAGGGGTGGGAGAGAAGCTTGTGGGAGTAAACGCGATAGCCAAGATTAAAAAGTATTGTTCCACTCGCGTTATTTCCTGCTCCCGGTTATCCGGTTACAACGATATTACGTCCAATCGCTAAATAATGTTGGTTAGCCTCTCATAACGCGGTCAATTGGTTCCGTGTTATGAAAAATCGTACAGCAAAACAATATTACGCTTATCGACTCCGAGTTCCTGAAATTTTCTAGAGTATATTTTGTTTACCGAACGATCGAATACTGCTTGATTTTAAATTTGGTACTGTGGCAGAGGTTATAGAATTAGACAATAAACAACACATATATTTTTAGGTTACGTTTAATACATATGGCACAAATCGTTGCACACATGGTACTTCCGCTGTGTTCTGCTATACTAAGACAAAAGACGACGCTCACGCCTGTCAACGGGGTAAAAGGAAATACCAACATGGGAATGAGAAACATTTCCAACAGGTACTCAGTTTTTTAGCCTCTAGAATATTGTTCATAATTGAAAACAATTAGGTTAAACAAATCTGACTTTGTTAGAGCTCGCGACACTGGAAAATATTCGTTTGACACAACGTGTGTTGCATTTTCGTAGCCAAGATCTAAAATCCGCGTTACTTGCACAAACAAATAACAGCATACATTTGCAGATTTATTTTTATGCACAGACACGCAGTGTTGTTTTTAGAGATTCAATGTAACGTTACCATAATTCGCGTCTTCCATTAACATAAAATTAACCGTGGAAAATTGAGACTATTCTGCGATATATATAGGCTGTAGAACAATGTTTTGTCCTCCTGGCATAGGCGTAGACCATCAAATTTAAATTTTTTTATCCTTTCATCGTAATCCACTGAGCAAAAGTCAGCATATTTACCGTCCCATCCTTTAGGAGTATAATACCACGAACGAAAATGCCACAGTAGCGCTCTCTTTATCTTTCAATATTATTACAAAGAGTCACCTCAGATTACTGAAACTCGAGACTATTCTGTCACATATATAGGCTGTACAAAAATATTTTGTCCTGTTGTCATAGGCGTAGACCAGCATATCTGATTTCTTCATCCTTTAATCGTAATCCAAAAATTGTCCGTTATAATGCTATCGAAACTTTGACACAGTTTACCAAGAATTGAGTTGCATAAAGTATAATGGTTTAGGTACGCCTATGGGAGGACAAAACATTATGGAACAGCCTGTACACACGTTTTTGCCCTAGCCCTCCAAAAGAGTTAAGTACTAATTTATTCAACACCTCGGGAAAAGTAACTGCATGTCGGTTCGAGTGGGCGATGATTTTATTGCACGAGACGATTCTCGCCGAACACAGACTTTGGGTCGTAAAAAACGAGACAGCTGGATCACACGTATTCACGACTCTCTTAAGCCAACTCGTTTTCGTTTTCACGAATAAAGAGACTGTGGAACACCATTAAACACAGACAGCTTTTTCTTCGGTTTCTTATTAGCTGCTTTCCCCGGAGCATCTCGTTCACCCTCGTTTTACGACTATGAGTTTATCGCGTAGTAAGGTGAAAGCGCCCATTTATTCTGACACGTAATTATTTAAATTGTCTGGCGCACTCGAAACATTAGTGGAGATTGATTCTCGCAGCGACGCGGGGCAAATTAAATTTTAAACTATACGTTTACCGAGTAGGTGTTGTTTATGGCGCCCCCTAACGACACTGCATTAACACCTTAAGCGCCTATCCCGTACCGAAAGTGGATTTACTCTGCGTGAAAGTAAAAACGTTTGCTTTAATTGTCGACGTTTGCGCTTGTATGGCGACTTAATTAATTGGTGGATGATAAGAGCAAGAAATAAAATTTTATTATTACATTGTTTGCCAATTTGCCAAAACATTGTTTCCACTCAGTCTTCGAACATTTATACTCTAATAAATTATAATTTATTTCTTCCTAATATACGAAATTATGACACTTGACTATCACTATAAACTTACATTATATAATATTACATTAATATTGTTTACAATGGAAGAACCCTAACATTTGCAAAATCGTAAACTTTAATTTGGAACAGTGTAAAATAACACACCATTAAAGTTGGATTATGAAAAAGTACAGAAGCAATAAATCGAGCAAATATAATATCGTGAACTGAAAATAGTGATAAGGAATAACTCACCTAGAGTGATACCATTATAGCTCGAGTTAGATAAATCTTTGCTTGAAAAGAAAACTTGCGTCGTCATTGAACCGACCTCTCGTGTACGTGCACTTCATACGAAAGATTGCTGCAAAAATCGATTTCCCGCGATTCGCGACACGTGAACGATTCCTGGCAGAAGACCTGTCTGGTCCAAGATGGCCGACGATGTCTTATATACTCCCGATACATCGCATCAACTATAAACGTCGCGTCGTTCTTTGTATCGGCGTTTCCTTTCGCGCTTCACTTACGGCCCCAGACATCCGTGTTCCTGCTAGCACATTATTCTTTTCCCCTCAAATGGAAAAAACATAATGGCGATATTCAACCGCAAGAAACAACTGTTAGCACTCGGTTGAAATATAGGGAAAGCGTTGCCAAAAACCGTCCCCACTATATTTCAACTTACTTCCTGTTTCTTCCTGTTTCGTAACAATTTCTACCCAAATTGACAATCAAAATTGTAGTGTATCTGAGCGTATTATTAAACATAGTACCTTTTACTAAGAACTTACGAACTTCAAAAGCAGTAAATTCAGGGAATAAAAATAATATAAAATATAGTAGTCGGAGTCGGGGATTATTTTGATAATATAATTTGGTTTACCACCGAACAGAATAACAAAATATTTTGTAAGATACAAGAGCGCGTACGGCACCAAGGACCTCCCTGACCGTTGGTTTATGGCACTTGTTAGCCTGAGCGAGACCCGTAATCGCCAAGGTTAGGGAAAGCGCTCCGTCGGATTGCACATGGCCCACCCTAGCGGTGGGTCCCGTTTTTCCAAATTGAGAAAAGAGGAGTCAGTCGAGCTAGGCCCGCGGCAAGGGGCAGTTGAAATAAAAGATAACCGTCCTCAGTAGCTCTTCGCATTTTTGTATACGCTTTCTGCCCTATCCCGTTTTCGACCATCCTTACAATTTAGAATATAATATTAATGATAACCATTAACCAACGTTAGCATTGTTTATTAACTGGAATTATTAAATTCAAATATTTAGTATTTATTGACAAAACTGATGGAAAATGTGTTGACGTCAACGAATATAAATATAGATTGCAAGAGCAATATTCGCGGTTGCTAATTATTATTAAATAATACATCTACGTCAGTAGAACCTAAATTAAATTAGCATTCGTCGAAAGTGAACGGCTCGGTTTAAAAAAAAAAATGAATAAAATACCGAGAAAACGAGCTGCTTGTCGTATCGAAAACTTCACAAAATGGTGGTATATTCTAGATGATGAATGATCTAGCGTCGAGCTTTTCACGCATTAGGCGGCACCGTTCGTTTCTTCTTAAATAAATTATGACGGGGAAGCGTGCTGTCATACTGTCCATTAATTTCGTTAAAATATAAATAGATCTGACAACCCTGGGGGATTTCTTGCGCGAAAATAAATCGAGAATGCAAAGTAAGTTTCTTCCGTAGAAATAATCGTGATCCAGGCTCTGGAGAACCGATTCCGCTATGTTTCTTCGAGGATTCAATGAGATCTTGCTTTTATTCTCTGTAAACGAAACTCGATCGCCCCCGAGTATGCGGATCTTTCGAATTTTCCATTATCTGCTGTAATTTCTTCGGATCAATTTTATTTTTGTTTCAAATCCGTAGAAGCTTCGAGGTACCTTACGACTCGATTAACAAAACGAAGGAACAGTGAATCACAGGCATATTGTGTGCAACAGATTAACTGTCGATTTTTTGTTACGAAGAGAAAGAATTATTGAATATCTGGATATCTGTTTTCTTTTACAACAGTAAAGTGGCTCTATGTTGAGCACAAGGTTGAAAAGAATAAACGTTCGTTTAATCTTCTTTATTATTGTGTGTCGAATTCGTCCCCGGGAGGATGATCCAATTTTATGGAACACTGTGTACGATGATACTGGTGTTGAATGGTGAGGGAGGGACGAGGGGCGGAGAGATCCTTTATACTTTCATGTAAAATCCACGACTTTTCTGTGCGCGTTCAGTCGCAATAAAACGATGTTATTTTTCACGTCGGAGCCTCTCGAGCCTTTGGATATTACGAACTTCGGGAAGCAAGGATTTTTATTTCCATCGACATCTGTTTCGACGGTTCCGCGTCGGCAAGTATAAACACGTAAACAACTGGCTGATCCGGTTTTATGATTTTCTCTATTCGTAGCACGGCTGAAACGGCCGTGATGTTTCTCGTTTAGGGAAACACGCGACAACAATGGCGCCGCCGAAATTGAAAATTGTAATCGCGATCTTGAAAATAAATACTTCAGGGACGCGTCCCTTTAATATACCACCTATGGTTAACGTTACCCGGTAACTGTACAAGAAGTTATTGTACTTTACGATGTACTTCGTAGATTGAATTTCCATGCTAATACGAGCGTCGCTTTCAATTTAGATAATCGACGGCAGCACGACGCGAGCTCCTGCGACATTAATGCGCCCTTTCTTCAGCTATCGCCATCTTGCAACTACAAAACGCAAAGGAAAATTGACGAATTTGGCGAAATAAATCATATTTTATTCGACGTCTTCGTCAGGGAAGTGTACAAGTTTAAAGATTTCTTTTTGTCCGTTTATGTTCTTTTAGTACGCGATCTATTTTATTTTAATTATTATTGAATCAAGTAACTCTTCTTCATCCCTTCGAAAAATTTTATTTTTATATAATGATCGTGCTACGGTTCCAATGGTCGCCTTTATGAGCTAGAATCTACAATGGAAACCTCGAGGTAGAAATTTATGTTCGTTCGTTCTTGTTGCCGGTAGATTTCGGTTTTTGCACCCCTGAACCCGTACATTATTTCCCATTCTAGTAATTGTTATCAAAATTCGCCGTGGGTGCCCATTGACGGCACGGTCGAGGGAACCAATTAGTTCGTCGATTGCGGTTCCCCAAATCGAATTTCTAAACTCGTGGTACGTGAGACAGGCAAAACTCGAGGATACAGAGGTGAGCTACTGGAATATCACGTTGTAATTGATCCCAAGTCGCGCGGAGCTAGAACTAATTGACGAAGTTAATTATTAATCTCGACGGAACAAAGATGCAATTGAAACCGGAGTCGGGCGATGCGGTTGGAAATGTTTGCGCGATAAGATACTGGAAATCGATGATCGGTTAACCCGGTGTACATCTTTGGAAGTTCGGTACATAACCGCGTTTGATAAATTACTCTTGAGACATCGTCGTAATCTCGTCCCGTCCGTTTCACGGCGTTGTTCGAGCGTTCGGTGGCCGCGACGTTGGAGGTTTGTTCCTTACAAATCGAAGAACATTAATTTCTAAACGAATCCACGATAGAACGTAAATCCGAACAAATTCGAACGAAACATTTTAAACCCGACAAAGCAGCCAATCAACCAGTTCTGAATGTTCCGGATTATCGAGCACGCCAATCTGCGTTGTTCGTCTTCTCGTTAAAAAGTTTAGATCGTGGAATTATTTCACGGATAATCTGGAAAGCAGTGAGATTAGTCGTAAAGGGAAGAAATAAACCAAATTTCAATTCGTAATTAGACTAATTAAAGCTTTCGTAGGCAACTTTTTCTTGGGTGAGCAATGAACAATTTTATTCGTTTTGTTAAGATATACGGTACTGAAATAATAACGTCGTAACGAATGTACTTAATATATGCCAGGAATTCGTATGATCGAACCGTTTATCGAAATTATTTATTGTTTCTACTTAAACTGACACAAATAGCGACAGTAACATTATGCAATCCTCTTTCCATCGATAGTATCTTTAAATTATAACAATAGCAAACAGATTCCATTATCCAATATAATATTTTAAATAATTCACTCGAAACTACAGTGTCTGATCAATTATTTACTGTTTCTACTTAACCTGACACAAACAGTGACAATAACATTACGTAATCCCCTTTTCCATCGATAATACCCTCAAAATATAATAATAATAAACAAATTTCATTAACCCATATAATATTTTAAATAATTCACTTGCAAATTCATTCGGGACTACTGCGTCTGACCAGTTATTTACTATTACAACTTAGAAAGCAAATAGTGACAGTAATATTGTGAAATCTTGTTTTCCATCTATAATCCCTTTAAATTATAATAATAACAAACAAATTCCTTTATCCCACATACACACATATTTAATATCCCTACTTCAATTATATATTTTAAATAATTCACTCGCAAAGCCACCCAAGAAAACGTATATGAATGTAATGGAAGTTTATTTTTTCGGTCACGTTTCGTTCTATTGGTTGATTATCAGAAAATTCGTTTGTGAGGAACGATCTGATCGATATATTAAAGTATTTAGTCGTTCCTCCCATCTTATTAACGTTTGTTTGCATTCTCGGCGGAAGACCGGGATTTTTATTTCTCGCCGATGAAACCTACGGCGAGTAATTAATTTTCCGGCCAGATCCGAACCAAGGGGAAACGATAGCCGGTAAATGGTATTTCTGCGCGTTCCCTTAAACGAATCGAATCGATTTCCAGTCTCTTTAGGATCTAGGGCGCTCGTCCTAGCGCCAATTTCCGCGCACAGGCGCGTGTAATACGATTTCGAGCGCATTGTAAATAATCTTATCGGCGGCCGAGCAGGTGTAGCCAGCCGACCCGGTGTCCGGTGTGCAGCAACAAATTTTGTCCGTCCTATACAACGACCGATAATTCCAATTTGCCAGCGCGAGACACGCGAGATTGCTGGAATTGCCGCCCCCCTCGACGTCCACGATCTTCTTCTTCTCCTGTGCATTTGCATATTTCACACCTGCGCGGCGTAATCACTTCCAGCGAGCTTGGAGCGATTATTTCGCGAGGGAACAAAGTGTTGTGGCGCTGCGTCGCTGCTGTAAAGGTATGATTCCACTGAGGCAACACTATGCGACTTGTAACATGCCACATGTCGTTCGGTAACACTATGCGACCTGTAGCATGCTACTTGTCATTAACAGATGACATTGCTCGACATGTTCAATCTTGTCGATTCCACAAAACAATATCAAATAATCCCGCGTTTCTTTATTTCGGAAAGGAAACAAATGAATGTGTAGCAAATACACATGTCAAGTGTCTACATAACGTCGATTTCATGTTGCATGCGTCGTAATCGCATGCGACATGTTGCCTAAATGTTGCCTTAATAAAATTGTGTTTCGTCGCATGCGTCATTGCCGCATGCTACATGTTGCCTCAGTGGAATCACGCCTTTAGGATCTCGTGAGAATCGTAGGAGGACAGAAAAGGAAAGGAAGGGGCGCGTTTCGTCTAGGCCTGCTAGTGGGCTCATCAGTAAGGCTTTCTAACAGGCCCTGCGATAGACGACTGGGATATTGGGAAGTTTTTTTTTTTTATCTCGTTCTCCTGTTTCCTCTGCAGTACCTTGGGCTGACGCTCTATAACCTGCACTTAAAATGTTTGTTAGTGTCTGTAATGTTTATGAGGATGTGTTATTGTGGTTTTCCTTGGGTTAGGGCTCGAGGGAAAAGTTTCAAAAACCTCGTTTACATGCATCATGCGATGAGTGTGGTGCTGTGGACGGTTAGTTGATGATTAGTCTGGGAGTTTGTATTCGGATCTTTAATGGTGTATCTTCGGGGTCGTAATTCCCTAGTTAGTAACTTGAGCTGCGGCGGCCAGCTTCATGACATGCTCGCGGATATACTCGATTTTTGCTTCCTCACGCAACGAAGCGATTGTGTGATAGCACGTTTTATTTAGGATGACGCGGAGGTATTAGTTTTGTACAATTTGGATTCTGGATATATGTGATGGTGCTAAGATGCACCATACTGGAGCGCCGTATGTGAGGATGGGGCGGATATAGGTTTTGTAGAGCCGGATTTTTCGTTCTGTGGGAAGTGGACCATTTCGTGCTAGGAGTGGGTATAGAGTGCGGAATGCTCCGATGCCTTTGCAAGCCCTATCTTTGGAGTTGTGTTGCCATTTTAGCTTATTATCGAACTATATGCCCAGATATTTAACTTTAGTGGACCAGTTAATGGGGTGGTTATCTATTGTGAGAGTGTCAGGGTTGTGGAGTCTTTTGGGGGTGAAGATAGTAGCTTCTGTTTTTGTGGGGTTTATTGTCAGCTTCCAAGTGGAAGTGAATTGTAAGATGTGATCGAGGTGGTTTTGAGTGTATTTGATAGCTTGGTTTATTTTCCACGAGGAGGAGTATACTGCGGTGTCGTCTGCGTAGAGGGCTAGTTTGGTGTTGGGATTTTTGGGGATGTCGTTTATGAATATATTGAATAAGATGGGTTCCAGGACTGATCCCTGCGGTACCCCAGTATGTAGTAGTCTGGGGGAGGAGTGGGAACCGTTGTGTGAGACTGTAATGTATCTGTCTGAGAGGTAGCTGTAAACTATTTTGATTAGGTGTGGGTTGAGGTTGATTTGTTGGAGTTTAAGAAGGAGGCCACTGTACCAGACGGTGTCGAAGACCTTCTGGAGGTCTAGGAGTACTAGGACCACCGAACGGTTCTTATTCACCTCCAGGGCAATGCCCTCCTCGAGCCTTAGTGCTTGTTGGATGGTGGAATGTTTGACCCGAAAGCCAAATTGCTCGTGTATAATGATGTTGTTGGATTGGAGATATGTGATGACTAGACTGCGGATGTTTATGCATTTATGGGAAATTTTAATCCTCAGAAAACTACAGAATGCATTTAATATGCAAAAATATAAGAAATACTTAAAGTAAGATACGAATTATTATATTTAGGGGTTGAGACAGCCTTCTGCGAAGCTTCCGTTTCATTAATTTTATTAATAAAAATGTGAATTTTCATCAAGATCCGCAGTCTAGTGATGACTTGAGAGAGTACTATTTTTTCCAAGATTTTACCAAGTATGCTCATTAAGCTGATGGGTCTATAGTTATTTGGATTTAGGCGGGATTTCTTTGGTTTGGGAAAGGGTATGATATGTGCTGTTTTTCAAGTAGCAGGGAAATATGCTAGAAGATAGGACTGCCTGTAGATATAGTAGAGCTGGAGGATATTGGGAAGTCGGTCGAGGATTGTATATATAGCAACCGAGGTGTCGGTCGAGCGCTTGTGAGAGCGCGACCCCTCTGGTGGCGAGCATGAGAAACGACTATCTAATTCGGCTGGGAAAAGGATCCAAAGTGTTTGAGTAACATTATTTCTTGACTAGAAGCAACATATCTGTTCGTCTACGGAAATTGGATGGGCGTGCTTCTATTATTTCGAGGTCAGCTTATTTATTCTTGTTGAGTATTATGCATACAAGACCATGTGTCGAGTGGGGGTCGAATATAGTATCAAAGGTGTAGAAGATCGTCTGAGGGAATTCTGGGATCAAAGGAACGAACAGATATATGGGAAAGAAGTTGGCACGGTCACGTAAAATATTTGCAAAATTACATAGAATCCAGTGAGAAGATTCCGTGAAAATAAAGTTTCTTTTAGTTTCTAAGCAGAGGTTAATAAAATCAGAGAAAATCGAAATGGTTAGCAATTTTAGAAATATAAAAAGCACTATGTTATTTGTTATACGAGGGTTTGTGTGGAAACTTTTCACAGATAAATACAATTGCTAAAATGTATTCTTTGGGGTAACAAAATTCGAAATTCGTGTAAAGAAATAAAATTGATTGTTTCCAAAAAATCCAAGCCCTTCATAATTTAATTTTGAAACCATCTGACTCATTCGATTCAGATAGGAAACACAATATCGAAATACGAATGTTTATAAAATTACTATTAGCTGAAATTTCCATATTAATCCCATCTTTACTATTGAGAATTCAAATACACAGCATAGCAAAGGAAGACCAAATATTTGCTGAGAATTTCTACAAATATCAAAGATCGTCCTTTACATAAACATTCTTCCAACTATTTTTATATCCATTCAACCCTAAACTCCATCTAGAAGAATTCCAGTAACAATTCATCGAGAAAATGAACAATTTCGTTCCAATGAAATACAAATGAACGCATTCCAGAGCAAATATTAAACAGTAATTTATGAACATTAATCAAGCCCTTGGAATCGTAGGGTTTCCGTTACGTTAAATTTCAACCGAGCCCGCGAGTGCACGCGTTACGCGTTCCACATCGAGCAAAGGAGTATCAATATTTGCTGCAACCAAGTTCTGTAAGTTCCCAATGGCGCGAGACGCATAATTTGATCAACGCGACGAGCATCGACTTAATGGATCATGCATTATGCACCATCTTCGACTACCGTTACGATTACGATCCATCGATGCTCCGGTATGAATAGGTATGCCCCTGATAAGCTTCGAATGTAAAATTTAATTAATGCTCTCATTACACGGTTTTGCTTCTACTGGTTCAACGAAAACTTTGATTAACTCCATTTAACGAGGTATCTCGTGCCCTTTACGACTTTAATGAACTCGCCAAGCACGTACCATTTTTATTGAACGCAGTACCGAGCTATTTTTGCGCTGTTCGCGATATTTTCGAATCGAGAAATTTGCAAAAACCTGGGAAAATAACATCAGACACTGGCGCGTAACTTCGTAATTTCCTATTAATTGCATTAATCGTGTCTCCATGTACGTAAACAGCGAAAATTTCTTGTGAAACAAATTTTCAGCAGTCTGATCATACTGCTAGGATAGTCACAAGACTAAATGTGATTTATTTGTTTCATTCTATCGTGTAAAAAATTCGAAATAAAATTGCAACGACTTGGTTTGGCCCTTCGTCTCGATGCGATAAAAAAAGAGGTAACGGTGTTACTTGCGAAAGGAGGTCGATTAGGCGACTAAGGGTTGCAATAAAGCATCGTAACGGATAGCGCGCAACACCTATCAAATCTCGTTAGTTTGAGCTTTCCTGTTAAATGCTTTCCTATTAAATGCCAGCTTGGGTCGTTAATTTACTGAAAGGATAACCGTTAATCAGTGGAAACGGCACATCCAGTTACGTATTTGCTCGCCATCCATAAACTTCGCTTAAAGCGGAGGGATGCACACTGGCCGAGTGAAGGACGATAATCGAATGTCGTAAGTTTAATTACGCGGGGTAAACATACCAGCTATCAAGGAAATCTCAATTCTTCCCCGTGAAACGGCAACCCTTCACACGTGGACGCCGCAGACACGTGCGACAAGCAATTTGGAATAGTACAAAATTTCCCAGGACCAGTAAATCCTCAAGTTTCAGCAGAATACTGGATTCCTTGAAAATAAAAGTGTCGAAACTTTTAAAAATGTCAATTATGAATATTCAACTTTCTTTGTTCGTTCAGGTAAATTCATAATTCAGGGCTTACATAGCTTGTAACGAAAATTTCTGGAGAGTAGGAGTATATTTGAAGATCGTTAAGGGTCGGTGAGAAATAAATTTGCTTAAGATAAAACTACCTAGAGCTAATATTTGGATATTTATAAGATGATTTGATGTTTGTAGATTAAAAGTTTTTGACACTTTAAGAAGAACCCATAGAGGGGTCGAAACGTCCAGATATTTTTTTATATCCACTAGTCGAAAGACTTTGTTAGGAATTTACACGATTTAAATAGATAATTGTTGACAGTCTGTATGATCGAAGCTCGTTTAAATTGACTGATTATTAGGCTGTTTCGAAGTAAATATAGATCGATATCGCGCAAGAATCCCATCAAAACAGAATGTCTGTATTAGTACAATGACCATAAAATGGCGTTTAGGAGACAATAATGCTCACCGGTGTGAAACTCTACTAAAACTTCTGCCATGAAGAGGCCATGTCGAAAAACGTTTGGCATGAGTTCAAAATGTTACCAACCATGACTGGAGCGATCGTTTTCACGCACGAACCCTTGTTTATGATGCATTTCCCTATCCTTGATTTTCGTGTACCAATCCAACGATCCAGAGAACAGTTTAACAGCGAATAAATCACATCTTTAACACTAGAACTACCAAACCAGTCAAAATGACCCATTCGTAATTGCTAATAAAACTTGTAAAAAATTTATTGAATTGACTGAATTTTTGAAAATTTATTGCAATTCTTTATAAGAGAATATATAAACACTTATTTCCATTGCATTATATATTTCATCGCGTATCTATCGTTTCAATTTCTTTGGTACAAATAAACACACTATAATTGTCGGTAGTTCTAGTGTTAAAATCGATTTTAACTCTCTTTCTGTAGAATCTGCTATTTTATTATAAGAAAAATATTCTAATTTATTTTATTTTATTAAACTTTGAAACTCAAATTTGTTCGTATAAGTTTCCCTATAGATGGGTCGAAACAATCATAAAACCAATCTTTAAAAATATTTCTAACCATCCAAACTTTATTATCAGATGTCCACAATACAGGTTGGTCTCATCAATGTTCCTCATTGCTCGAGGATCAAACGATTTATTACCATCGATCTTAACATAAATGTTTCCTTTAAACGCTGATGCATTGCTTTCATTTATCCTGCCTGCACCGACGAAAAGCACTGTGATTGAAACGTTCGTGCTGTACGATGCGTGTTACAGGGAAACCGTGTTACAGCAGTGCTCTGAGCACACGCCTGCGGCTGCTTACGATTTAGAGTCGCTAATTAAATATCCCAAGCGTTTGATTCACGGAATATCGTACGGAAATTAGGTCAAATATCGTTCGTAACGAACCATGAGTTACATCGCTGACGGTTTAATTGTACAAGCCAGCGAGCATCTTCAGAATTCAACGGCGGATCCAAGCCTGACGTGCAATTAAACGGTTCGCGGGGAGTGATTAGCATTTTTGCTGCCAGCCATCGCGTAGGCGGGCACGTTAGAGTGAATCCAACGGGATCCTGAACTCCCAACGAAAGCTATTAAAATATTTTCTGGCGAGTTGCCGAAAGTAATCGACACTCTTGGCACTTTTCATCGAGCCATTAACTCCGAGTCATTAAATCTACCCTTGAACCCGTACTTCGTAATTCTTACTTGGTCTCTGCCCGTAAAGAAATTAGTTCTACCGGGTAGATCGATGATTACGAGCGTTACGAGACCAGTTCCCAGCGAAACGAATATTTTCTCTCTCCGCTCGGGCCGATTTACGGCTTTGCATGCGCGAACGAGACGTCGATGTCTCCCAGAAGATCAATCCAACGGTAGGAAAATAAACACACGCGTGGAAATCGTTCTCGTGCCTCGAGTTCAGGAATTTTCTAGATAAAAAATTAGTGGAGGTTCGGGTGGTCGTTTTTTAAAAAGATCAAAGTCAAATTATCAAAGTTTTTAAGTTTGGAACTACCGAGGAAAATGATAATTGGAAAAAATGGTATTCGAGTAGACAGCCTTGCATATTTCCTAGAAGTTTTTAATTCTGAGAAAAGAAGGAGTGTATTATAAAAAAGGGAACTAAGCTTTCCTTACATTATGGATTTCTCGCTGGCAGGCGTGAGAAAGTTTTTAATTAATTTGCCATTTTAGTGTATCTTTAATGAAAATGGATGAAAAGAATGTTTGGAAGTTAGAGTATAATTTACAATGTATCAGGAATTGGTTATTTAGTGTTTACTGTTTGGATTAGATTGGTTTAAATGTCTAACATAATTTTAACAATTTTTAAACGTTGCTTTCGAACCCACATTAAATCTTCTATTTTTTTTCTCTTTTAAATTATATATCTGGAGTAATTTATTCGACCTCGTCGATTTGAGTGAAACAAATTTGCGACGAGTGCCACTCGGGGCCGACGTTTCGAGAAGCGAATTTTTTCCCCCGGTTCTTAATTTCCCCGTCAAATCCGAAGGAAAACCCTGGAGTAACCTAATTTACACCGCAAGAATCTTAAATTCCAGGCGATGTATATGTACACTGGAACGTCTCGAGGCTCGCGCCTAGCAGTGAGATATTCATTCATAAATCGTTCGTAATAGCGACGAGCTCCTCGAGAAAATATTCACGTGCATTTACACGGTTCAAATTGCTTGGATCCTGTGGAGAATCTAATAGACAGAAACAGTGCAACACGGTCGAGTTGGCCAGCGCAAAGTAATTTATTTATTTCGAAGCTCAACCATGCACACTTTGGGAAAGAGACATAACAATAAAGAATGCTACAATTTCATTAACCCAAGTAGTTTCCGTTGATTGAATAGCGAAATCGAAGAGTGAAACTCGATTCGTATCTTTTAATGGGCTATCAGGAGTTAGTCGAGCGGAATAATGTTCGAAAGACCGTTTCAGAAGCGTCTGTTTAACAGATTCTTCGGCTCCTCTCGAGACAACTTACGATCCCTATCGTTTGATTCGACTGTTTGCCACATTTATTTTCAGCTGATTGGAACAGGGTCAATAATGACGCGTGATTGATGTGATCGAGGGGCTCGATCGAGAGCTCACTCCACATAATAAGACCATGTAAATGAAATGCAGTATAAATGGCCGGTACACTGCACTATGGACTTTAGAAGTGTCGGTGAATCGTGTTTGCGTTATCGAGTGCTCGACCATTTCACACGTTCATCGCGAGTGTGTTCTCGATAAATATTTTAATGTTTACAGTTTTTCGTTCGAATTGTTTTCTGGCACGAGGCGTGGATGTTCGTGTTAACGGCAATTTTTTAATCGTATTAAAGCGTTCACGATTTTCAATGGACTATTTTCTATGCACAATCGTGATACATCACGAATGCAAAAAGTATCGAGCAATAATTTTCTCGTTTTTTTACTCTGGACTGTTCTAGGCAATAAATATAATTTTATTTCAATTTTTGTAATCCTTCTAGGTATCACCTACTTCTATATTTTCCTTGAGAAAAATTTTAATGGAGGATTCTAAATGCCAAAATAAGACGAAAATCAAGAATATCAATGTGTTGATGGAGGCTTTGTTAAAAAGTTATTAACGTTTAAAGTTTCGCCCATACTGAAATTTTTCTCGAAAATGCGCAGGATTTCAGGGGTATGTCTATTCACCAAAAATTATTGTAATTGACCCCCGCAACCGAAAATAATTTTTCCAAAACGATATTAAATTTTTTCCCCCGTTGAAAAATTTCACACCTTCTCGAATTTTTTTCTAGAAAGTGGGTAGAATTTCGTGGATATGTCTATTCACCAAAAATGATTGTAATTGACCCTTGCAACCGAAAATAATTTTTCCAAAACGATTTAAAATTTTTTTTTCACTGAAATTTTTTTCTCGAAACTGCGTAGGATCTCGGGGGTATGTCTATTTACCAAAAATGATTCTAATTAACCTCCACAACAGAAAATAATTTTATTAGAAAGATTTGAAATTCTTTTTTCGCCGGAAAATTTAGGCACCTATCGATTTTTCTTAAAAATTCGTTTTTCATGTTTAATATATTTGTTTGACGTCCTACGGTAATTTTGTTTAGTACTCTTTTGTAGGTATCCATGAGCTTCACTTCCGTATTAAATTTCATTGAGATACGTTCACTATTGTAGAAGTTATGAACGTTTGAAGATTGGACCATTTTTAGGGGGGTTTTCTCAGTTTTCGTGGTTAAGGAACAACTTTTTAAATATTCTTACGATTTCTATATATTGTTCGCTAAAATACGCGTCGTTTGCCTTTTGAAACATTAAAATCCTCCAATACGTTCAGAAGTTATGATGTGTTAAACATATACATGCAATTTCAGGGAAACATATCAATGTATGGTCAGACATTATATTTTCGGTAAGGAATTTTTTTCTTAAAAGCGAGTACGATCTCGGGGGTATATCTGTTGACCAAAAATATTTATAATTGACACCTGCAACCAAAAATAATTTTTCCAGAACGATTTGAAATTTTTGAATTTAATTGTTAATAACTTTTTAACGAAGCCTCCATCAACAAATTGGTATTCTTGATTTTCGTCTTAATTTGGCCATCAGAATCCCCCATTAAAATTTTTTCTCAGGGGTAGTCGAACTCCCTCTATAGAAAATAATTATCAGTTTTCGAGGAAAAATAATTTGAGTCTCACGAAAACTTGCATTTCCAAATTATAATTTTTTGCTTTCCTTTCGAAGAGTTCTCGTGCATCGAATGGACGTAAAGAATATTCGATGGTCTGTATGCGCAATCGTAACACATAAATTGAGCTAAATAAGTTCGAATAGTCTTTTTGCGGAACGAATATGGAAGCAGAAGGTGGAAGAAAAGAGGAATGGTAAGAATGCGCGGTACGAACAAAAAGACACGATTCGCATTAAACGAAAGTGGGCATTAAAAGGAGCTCGGTTTCGCGTGGAGCACAATGCCGAATGCTTTACTTTCGACTTGCCATTATAAATAAAAACTGCGACGTATTTTACGACGAACGCGAGTCCTCACTCGTAAAAGTTGCAAATTGAATTCCGCGATGAGAATTACGCGGCGTCTGGAGAGGCACAAATGAAACGCTAAACGGTGGAAAACCACCGCCGTAAAACGTATTTAAAAAAGCTTAGCGACTCGCGCGATTATAAATTGAACTGCATTTTCCAGATACTTTCAGCCGCCATTAGTACCGCGAAGGAAACCGTCGCGTTTCTGACCTAATTGCGCCAGGAATTTCCTGTACCGCGTTAAGAAATTGATATTCGCCATCACTTCCGGTTTTACGAAACTTCGACTCGGGTCGGGAATGAACGATTTTCAATCTGATACGATTGCAGAACTGCGAATGTAGTTTCCAACTTTGTACGTTTCGTACATTCGAGTCGGAGGAGAAATTAATAATAGTTCTGCCGAGGTAATTAATTATATTGAACGTTATTGGTGACTTGGATCGTCTTTGAAATATTGAATTTATGAAACGAAATTATGAAATGAAGTATAGAGATGACGAGATTAAAGATGGGAATATAATATGCAAGTGTCTTATATAAAAATTGTATAGTATCGAATATCGGTTTCTTTAAAGTAATCTGTTCATTTACTAGATATTGAGAATATATTTAGTTTTTTTCACCAATATCTCCAATTATTAGGTTCAGGGAAAATAAAATTTAATACTTTCTTGTAGAAAGTTTGTTCCTTTTTTCAATTTTAACACAGAAAAATATTATAATAAAGGGTGGAAATTTGTTAAAATTGCGTTGCAAATAAAGTAATAATTAAAATAAATGCCGGGTAAAATAATCACAATTAATCCGAACGATTGCCGCAGGTTGGAAAATATCCTTTCATGATTCTCGGTTAAATAACGAATCCCTCATTTAAATTCAATTTAGGAACACCGCGATTAAAAAATCGGAATACGGAACAATGACGAAAAATACGATAATCGTGATAATAATAAAGTATTCATATAAAATCTCTTTCGCTGAATCGCTCCGTTGTTCCAATAACTCGGACAAAATTATATCGCGGAGAGGAATAACATCGCTGTGTTTGAAAGATAAAGTGTCCACGAAATAAAACAATACATTATCCGAAATAATATTTTGGAAGAACGTAGATTCCGCAATTATTATATCGATATTTCGTATTCACGATATTGTAATGCAATATAAGACCACGCCAGTATTTTCGTTTACATTTTACTTGTATTTAATGTCCAAAACATACTCACAAATATACTTTTCATAAACGTATATGAAAGCAATTGAATCAATGTTATAAGTAATTAAAAATAATTTATGAATATAAAAGCGATTAAAGGCAAATATATGGAAGGAAAATAACAATTTTATTTTATTTGCTCGAATAATATATATTTTGAAGAATCATCGTATAAATATATCTTAAAATATACTTTAATAGTGGCACATCAGGTTTGTATTTTTATTATTTGTTTAAGACCAAATAAGCTTTTAGAAAATAATTAACCAGACACCTTTTATAGAATATTATCAATATCAACATTAAAGTGAAATAAATTTTGCTAAATTATAATCTTCAAAATACGTTGTAACAAGCATCGTTTAAAAATACATACAATGTTCTTTTTAAAGTATATAGAACAGTAAATATATTTTAGTGATTAATTTTTACTTTATATTTTTATATTTTTAGTCATTAATTAAAAAATAATTGACTAAAATACGTACTTACAAAAATATGTGTTACCTTGTATACTTTAAAAGGAATATATGAATTCGTTTATTTATTCCTTGCAAAAATTAACAAAATATTAAAATAGTTAGATTTATCTCTGCTTCAGGGAAATTATTTAAAAGTCATATCCATCAGTTTAAGATCGAAATGAAGTCTCTCTGAGTGACATAAACGAAGGGATACCGCTACTATTGAGGAGTGGGGGTTTCTAGCAGTCTTCCCTGTTCGAGAGAATAGAGGAAACGTTAATAGGCGAACTTCGACGGTATGTCGACGCGGTTAAGAATACCAGGAACGTCTCCTATCGGACGAATCGTATTTTACAACCCGCATTAGCATAAGATTAACGCCAGCCACTACCGTTTAATACGTCGACCAGACCTAACCCTCGATTATTGCATTTCCCGGCCATTGACGTCGTTTCGCAGACTTTCGTCGAAGAAATTCCTGATAAGGAATCGACGACCCCAAGAAGGGTGCATAAAGACTGAAAACCACCCTCGATCCTCCACCACGTTCCTCGCGATTAGCCATCGTAGCTCGGCTTTGGAAAGGTATCCGGTATTTTTCTTCGTGCGAGACGCTGAGAAACTTCGTTTTAAAATTGTTTGGTATAATAATTTTGACGCGAACGTTAACGAGGGTGGAATTCATGGTACCGGGATCTAAGTTCGGAGATCACGAGTACAATGCGTGCGGAAAAAAGTTCACCAGTGCTTCAGGATCGAGTTTCGGTTTCTAGGATCGGGAAGTCCAACATGTCCAGACCTTAAACCGTACGGAAGTTAAACAAGAGATTTCAAGTTGTTCGAGGCGACGTCGTAGAGATAAGGATTATAATGGAGGATTTCATGCTGGTTCTGAAATTTTTTAATTACTTCTCATTCTCATGCGGGGAAATATAACTTTGAGCTTTTTACAAAAATCTAGAACAGTAGAAACAGTACAGAAACGTATATATAATTAAATTGTTATATTTAATTTTTTTTAAGTGGAATGATCGTCCTTCAATTTCGATATTATAATGGACAATCGAGTTTCACGAGGAAGAATGGGTTTTGAAAGTATTGATCGTGAGCCATAAATATTTGTTTAATTTATCTTGACGATTAATTGAAATTTGTTTTATAGAAAGTGTGGTTTAGGTTTTGTTTCGTCTCTCACCAAACTTGAGTATGGTTCCAAATTACACTGATAGATTGTGTAATCTAGCAAATTGTTACAGTAATTACTTAAACGTTGCATGATCTACTGCTTAATTTTGGTTCCAACGCGGAGCAAGAAGTACGTTACACAACTTCAGAACCGTGTTCAACGTTTAATTACACTAAACGTGCCATAACTCACGCTGTGTGCAAAGCTTCCCCCCGTTTAAAAATATATAGTACAAAAATTCGAAATCTTAGTACAAATTGGAGCACTTTTCATTTGAATAATAATTCACAAATAATCGTCAACGTCTCCAAATATGGATTCTTCCTATACAAGATTTTCAAAAATACCCCCCTGAAATAAAAATATTCATTTCAATAAATGAAACATAATTTTCTAAAAGATCAAATAGAAGACACCCACATTTTCTTAACATTTTAGATTCTTTTTATGGCCGACGATGAAAGATTTAATTAAAATTTTAATACTTGAAATTAGTTAACATTTCCGGTAGAATGTTTTTCTACAAATTTTCTTTATTCTACGAGGCGAATTAATAACGTTGATATTTAAATTTCTACCCGGCCATTTTATTCGCTGTTTTATGAGTCCCTGTATAATGTTATCTTAATAATTCTCGTCGGCGCGATAAAGTCTTTCTCTTTAGACTGCATGAATTAGTGTTATTATCACGCGGGAGAAATTTCGCAGCAGTTAAAAAGCAAAGTATTCAAATTCAGAGGCGTTCCATAGACGGGCTCGCGGGATAAAATGCATATTTTAACACTTGTTGCTCAAACGACGTAACAACGTTACGTTTCCGTTTTTATTCCCGTTCTACGAAAACTACTTCCTTTCCTTTCTTGCGTTTGCTAATGGCTTCTACGGATCTTGGGCGCCGACGGAATCTACGGCGCTAAGTGAGATACATGGAATCGCAAGGGCGAAGAAGGAATTGAATTTATACTGCAGAAAATTGTTAGAATTGCACGATGATAAACGTGTAAAATTTTTTTATTAAAATTTTAATATTACGTTTGAAGGATTTGCTCAAAGTGAAATTGGACGATTATTTTTATGCAATTTAAAAGGATTTTAACAATTTGTTCGATGTTCTTTAAATTTGAAATATTGTTCCCTATGATTTGAAAGAACTTCAAACTGGGATAATTATATGAAGTCTATGATATTAAAAATGGTTACAGAACGACGCACAATATTCTTTAAACAGAAATTATACCGTGATTTTTATTCCTGTAACTTTTTTATTTTACTTGGAAGCTCGTGCTTTCCCACGATTTCATACGACCTCGCGAAGAAGCTACTTTAGCGCAAAAAAAAAAAAAAAACGAAACTGAAACGTCCAAGTTACAACTACGAACGTTTCCTGTTACGCAAAGTGTATCGTCTGCTTCCATTTTTACTCTATAAAGGAACTCGTGCTTCGACAATTTATACAACTTGTCCTCCCCCAGAGAGATCTTTATGCGAGAGAAGTAAAGTTACGGAATTGAAGCGTAGCACGATTATTACTGGAGCTATCTTCGCGAATCGTTTCGCTTCTTCTTATTTCCGAAGAAACTGGATACTTATTCGATAGAAGGCTGCTCATTGCCGCGAAATTAAATTTCATCAAACCCGAAACCTCCATGGAGATTCAATTTCCGTTCGAAGTTCGAGCAAAACCTTTGCCACTCGTGTTTTGCAAATTCCGGTGAAAAGTCATTTTGGGCAAATACGTATCGCGCAATAACCGTACACGGAAGAAGTTACTTTGAATTTTCTGCTGTTAACAGGTCCCGAGGGAATTCTACATTCAACGAACAATCCGTATTCCTGGCATTGCAGTCATGTTGTCCGAAAAATCGCGAATTATCTCCGCGCTCGAGGAAAGAATTATTTAGGTAACATTGTTGCTGTTGGCTGCTTGTTCTCGAATCATACGAGGTTGAACATCAAAATTTCGAAATGTTTGCATCGAGAAATTGCAGGTATAAATTCGTATATATTTATTAAACAAAAATATTCGTTTAGAAAGTCAGTAAAATATGGATTGTGGCGCTGCTTGTATATATAGCAATCGAGGGGTCAGTCGAGCGCTTGTGAGAGCGCAGTCACTCTGGTGGCGAGCATGAGAAGCGATGCCACAGGTTGAATGATTTTTTTCACCAACATACGAGATTCAAGTGGTGTATTATTGCTTGTAGTTTTCTTTTTTTTATATTACACACCTATTAAGAGGGTTGTGGAAACGTAGGAAATTATTTTGTAGGACCAAATGATGTTTTATTACCAAAGATACATTCGAGTCGTAAATTAAGAGTTCCGTTTGAAGCATCGTCCCGTTAAAATGTGTGTGAATAACGTTCGTCGTGTAGAGGAATGCCTCGAAGGCGCCGTGTGTAGCTCTGTATACGACTCAGAGAGACGTTACGCGTCGCGACGCGGCAGTTTAGCATGCACGGCTCGCTCGGAAAAAGCTGTTCCATTCGAGGACGTGCGAACGCGAGGAAAAGTGCATCGTTCGAGCGTTGCCGGTGGCCTGGCGGTATCAATTGCGGCTGGGACCAGCCCCCGATACCGAAACGCTTCTTTTTCCAATGATAAACCTGTCCCTGGAGTAATCAGTAAACGCGGGCGCATTAGTGGCTCCGTATCGCGGCCGGATCCACGAGAAACGAGCCATTTACATAAACACCCTCGCGTTTTCCCCGTTGCTTATCTCCCCACGCGATAAACACTACGCGGAGGACTATTTAGATGCGTTCAGACGATTTCAAATAGCGATTCGCGTTTACCGTGGCCTCGTAAAAGATGCCAGTCGCCGGGCGAATATTAACAACTTAACGACAACGCCAATCGTGTTCACGCGCAACGAACTGCTACGATGTTTTCGCCAACAGAGATTTATCCTCAGAATGCTCTAATTTGTATAATGAATTAGAGTAAATGTCTCAGAAATGGATTACAACCCCCTAATGTGAAATATTTGGACTTAGACATGTCAGTTTCTGGGTTTTTAAAAATTGATTAAATGTGTTTTCTGTGATTCCACAGGTTTCTTCTATTAAATCCACTAATGTGAAATATTTGGTCTTAGACTGACTGAAAATAAAATTTGTAAGTTAGGAAAAGGGAAAGGAAATTTTAGACATGTCAGTTTCTGGGTTTTTAAAAATTGATTAAATGTGTTTTCTGTGATTCCACAGGTTTCTTCTATTAAATCCACTAATGTGAAATATTTGGACTTAGACTGACTGGAAATAAAATTTGTAAGTTTGGAAAAGGGAAAGGAAATTGTAGACATGTCAATATCTGGGTTTTTTAAAATTGATTAAATGTGTTATCTGTGCTTCCACAGGTTTCCTCTATTGAATCTAATTCTTTCTCTATTCGTTTTAATAATATAAAAATTGTGTACCGGTAATTCGTTTTAATTTTCAATTCCATCGTAATGCATCGTTACTTTTTTATACACGATATATAAATTGAAAGCCCCATTATGTATTCCAATTGATAAATATTTCAGAATGCAACATTATTAAAAATTAATCTGAACTCTGTGACTCTTCTTCATCCTTCTGTAGACCGAATTTATAAAATCCTAATGAAAAAATACTACTTAGATATGTGATATGTGTAAATTGGAAGCTCCATTATCTATTCCAATATATAAATATTTCAGAATGCAATATTACTAAAAATTAATCTGAATTCTGTGACTCTTCTTCGTCCTTCTATGGACCGAATTTATAAAATCGTAATGAAAGAATAGTACTTAGATATGTGTATATACAGAGATTGAGTATTCGTGGAAACAATACCTCCAACTGGGAAACGAAGTCAGGAATCAAATACTTTAGCTTTCTGACTCTCTTTTATTGATTTCACTTAAACGACACCGTATATTGAGACGTCGATGCTAATGGCTGTATCGATGCACCTTGTCAAAAGGAAAACGGTTACGAGTGGATACGAAACATGGCTTCACCGGAAATTGATTTTTAATCCCCGCGAAGATACATAAAATAAAACGAGGCTTTGCATGCTGAAAACGAAATCCGCTTTTATCGATTTCAGCCATCGTTCGATTCATGGTAACATTTTACATCCGCTTCTTCGAAGACTTTCCCGTTGGTTAAAAATTCTGAAATAACCGAAGTTTCGAATAGTTCCAATTAATTATAAGTATTAATGGCTAATATGAAATTACACATTTGCCAATAATCTCTAATACAAAAGTCTTTTCTGGGATATAGGGCGGCTGAAAATAAGGGACGAGCAACTTTCAAGCAGTGATAACTCAAATGTAAGAAAACTACCTTTGGAAGTTCGAAACAAGTCTTGAAAGAAATATAGTAGTTGCCAGAGTGAACAAATCGCTAAAAAAAAAATAAATTTAAAGAATTTCTCAATTACTCGTTATTCAATTTTTTCCCCTTAATTTTGAGGATATAAAAAATTTCATATGAGATAACTTTTACTTATGGCCACTCGCAACTATCTTCAAAGTTATCAATTTAAAGAATTTCTCAATTACTCGTAGTTCGATGTTAATCTTTTATTCCCAGAATTAGAATTCATCGTATCTATTTTCCTAAATTTTGAGGTTATAAAGAATTCCATATGAAATTAATTTTAACTTTGAAAAATTTTTACTTTTGGCCATTGGCAAAAGTGTGATAGATGTTTCTCCTATTCGTCAGCTAAATATCATCATTAATAATTCGATATTCCCGGGGGCCCGCGACGCTGAAATCCTTCCAGCCTCTTCCGTTTCAGTGATTTTTCGCTCGCCAAATATTCGTAAAAGACTCGCGAGCCAGGGATACAAATCTCCCCCGTCGCTGCTGGGAGTACATCTGAATAACTTGGGGGCAAAGTTGCCGCGGCGAGCCAGCGGAAAAATATGTCGTGTAAGTTCGGGACGTGTTCTGCTCTCTCTCCTGGAAGCCATTACACTGTTTGGACTAAATTCTTCCGCGGCGGAAACTCCCGCGGTTTTAAGTTCGACGCGAAAATTTACACAAAAGGGGGCACGTTTTAAGAAAAGTTAATATCCGGTTTTGTCTGAGCAAAGTCACGGCGTCCAAACAAGTCTGACGGAACTCGTTCTACCCGGAAGTTTACAAGATGTTCTACCATTTTTGGCGTCCACTGTTTGACCCTGTTTTTGTATCGGTTGCGCCAAACCGGCGCTTGTAAATCATTCCCAACGTTTCGCAAAACATTCCAGCGCGGTCCAACTATTCTACAAAACACTGTACAATGTTGTTTGGCAGTCTGAAGAAACGTTGATGTCGTGGTTGCAATGTGTTCAACTTTATTAACCGAAAAAGATGTGAGATTAAACTCGTAATATTCTTTAATAAATACTAATTCTGTCGCGTTACGATTCTTCTTAATGATATTGTTTTCTATGCATTTTAGATCTCATTAGACTCGAACGAAACAGTAATGAGTCCAACTATTTTACAAAATAATGTACAATTTTATTCAGCAGCCTGAAGAGACGTTGATGACGTAGTTTCGATATATTCAGTTTTATTAATAAAAAAATATGTGAGATTGTACTTGTATATATATATTTTTCTTTTCGACGGCACAAGTCGAGCGAAGCACAATAATGAGGTAACTGTGCGGAAGCTATAAGTAATGCAATTAGAACGCCGTATCCGAGTAAGCTGCTAATTGTTCAGTCAGTTACGTGATTAAAATGGCTTCATGATTGAGTGAAATTCGTGCCTATTTGTGACTAGAACAATCATTGCCTCGCGGCCGAGCGCGCTGGACGTTTCTGGCTGATTCGCCAAGTAAATATAACGCGGTCGGAGAACCGAATTACGGCTAGTAAATTCGTTTATAAGTAGCGTAAATAAAGGCAAAATAGACGAACAATTGGTCGAATTAAATACGTCCGTGCGGTCCAACATAATAACAACATTCTTCGTAGCGATCGAATAAAAACATCTGCGTTGCAATTTTCATCAGATACCTTTCATTCGCGATGTTGCGTCCAAACCGTTGAATAGACTTGGATGAATTGTTATTACGTAACAAACACAATTTCCAATAATTTGCTTCCATCGTTACGGCTCTCATTCATCAATTTCTTTTTTTCATGAATTTAGAGACTTTATTTCTATATTTGTACTTTGGCTATTGTTTTTTTTCTTTTTTTTCTTGGTTGAGGCACTTCTATAGTTCGAAGTGAAATAATTTTTCATTTTATTTTTTATTTTATCAAATATTTCCCATACAATTGTTCACGTATGAATGCTCGATATCTACAATGCAAATGAAGCAAGAGAATATACAGAAAGAGAAAGAAATATAAAAATTGTTTCCAAGCAAAGCAATTTTGCTCCGTTATGTTTCTTGCAATTTGACATAAATTAAAGGAGTCTAGAACAGCGACATCTATTATTTGAAATAAACAAATTGAACCCGCGAACAAACGACACGATTCGTATTTACGAGCGGAATAGCAGCGAGAAAGACAAAGGATTTGAATATATTGGATATCGTAGAAATATTGTAACGTCGCAGATCTTATTTATCTCAAGCGTGACATCTTCGCGAACTTTTGCGTAAAATATTCATGGATGTGAAATAGCTTTCTAGACGCTATTTTAAAGCCATGATTTATGTTTCGTCTCGGCTGCGCGCCGCGTTTACGAGCCCAGCTATACTTTGCCCATCGAGTACATATGTAGGAAACTTTCCAACTAAAATAATCGCGGTCATATACGACTCCCGTGGAATCTCTGGCCACTGTACGCATGAACTTTCATCGTATCCACGGTTTTCCTTTCTTCCCGTCGACCTCGAACCCCGAGAAGGGATACAAATTACAGGATTGGACAGTCGAGGGGAAAAGGTTGATGGTCGATGCACGTCCAGATCGTCCATCAAACCCTGGACCCTCGGGCTCGCAAAGCCTGTCGACCCTTAATTTTCTCTTTACGCGAAAAATCGTTGCAATCACTTTCGTTCCGACCATCGACCAAACAGCCCACCGAAATGCTAATCTCGCCACTTCCAATTTATTTCTACGTGTATGGGAATATTTCAAACTGAGGGATGCAAATATCGTACGGTTATTTATTTTATTTTCGCCCATTTTACTATCATCCGTTATTTCAACCCTTTCGAAACAAAAGGAAAATGGAGGAAACTTTTTAATTTAACTCCTTGCCATACAATGACGTATCTGACTCGTGACAAGTTCTTGATGTCAAGTATTACAATTATGAAACCACTCACTCGTCATCAAGTCTTATAAATTAAAATCAATATATTTTTACACTCACGAGATATTCATAAAATAAATCTGTTTTTTTCGTGGCCATTCCATATACGAACAAATTTAAACAAAATTAAATAGTATACGTTTGAAAAGCTATTTGGAATTAAATCGTAACTGAAGGAGTTAAATGGCAGGTCAACAAGATAAAGTGTTTTGGACTCTATGATATACTTCCAATTATTAGGAATTTATTTATGTGAGCAAAAATTCAGTCTTAATTCTTAAACTTTGATACCACCATAATGATGACATAAGTCTCCCCTAAATTGGACCACATCGCATTTTAATATCAGTATCATCTCTCGACGTCGAACGCAAAGTGTGATTGATTTGGGGTAGAACGACCCCCACACTATTTTCGATTAAAATTCTTCCACCGTTTTGCAGAAATTCCCCGATATTCATCAATAAACTTCAATATAAAAATTTTACAACACTTTCCAAAAGATGGTCCATTGAAAACAGTATTTATTAATATGAAATAACACAATTATTGTATAGAAAAACAAGCTTTACGAAAGTTCGTTCGAGACCTGTTTAGCTATTTTCCATAAATCGTCCAGAAATTTTCGATAAAAATCATCGATTACTTTCTTGACGTGGAAGCAACCATGTGCAGGAGAGGTCAGAAAATTGGCACAGAATCTTCCTAGGAACCATCTCTTGATTTAGGGTCATTTTAACCGTTCCAGATACATTTCCTCTGTATTTATTATTATAGTCCCCGGAATAATCTATTTGCGTCAGAGATGGAATAGTGGAGTTCAACTACAAATGCGACCTGTTCCACCACGTTATCAGAGAACTGATAAACTATAGTCGTAAATACACAGCGTCGTGTGGACGTGACGTTTGGCAAAGACGTCAAGAGATTAAGATACAATGGAACCGTCGATTATCCGAGCGAACAATTAACCGAACATCGATTATCGAGAATGACTGATTATCGGGCCCCGAAACGAGACGTATGCCAATAGCATCGCGGAGCCTAACAATAACAATAAGCCCTGCTTCAGACCAGATCGGGCGAATCTATTTACGGGAGACATGCATCGTTATCATGGAGTCACTCGCACGCTCGTGAGGAACCAGTCCATGATTTTACCCTCAATTCTGACCCGTGAATGCTGGCAATCGATCGCGTGATCCCCTAAACAGGACTAGTACTGTTTACACTTCGAGGCAACATATACTCTGTGCATGAACAAATATCGTGACCAGCAAATCATGAATGGGGGACTCGAGTGTTCCAGTTCAGAGAAGTCTTGAGATTCATAAACGGTAGAAACTTGGTTGACGAAAATCGTTATTAAAACGTGAGAATTATTAGAAGAATTTAATAGAAATAATAGTATCATGTAAGAAGAAAAATAATGTGATATGAATATAGTTATTTAATTCATATTGCATACAGAGTGTCTATGGAGAAGTGGTTCAGCAAAAATTTAATTTCATATGCAAAAATAAGTCGACAGTGTAGAACAGAATTTGTTCCTGCGATGCGTCGTTTTTTAGGAAACCGATTTTTAAAATTCGAATGGAATACAGTACGCTTGGTCATCCGCGCAAGTAGAAATATCGAGCTACGGTCAGACAGGATTTGAAATTTAGTTTTCTCGAAAACGAATCGCTTTCGGAAAAAATCCCACTCCACGTTTCCGACTTATTCCTTCGTGTAGAATTTCATTTTATACGGGGTGTCCAGAAACCCTGGCGGCACAAGTAGAATTATGGTAATTCTACGGAAGACTCGAAAATATGGAATAAAATTTGCTGGTACGACGCCTGGCTTTCGAAGGAAATTTATTTTTAAAATTTGTCAAGTATTTGTCTGCTTTCCCGTCGATGTTACCGTCTAATAATCTGTTAGAGCTAGTTTATCGAAATAATAGCAAAGTCAACGTTCACAAAAATCCAGAATAAGTAGAAACAACAAGAACTAGTCAGACGCGAAAAGACTTTGTTTCATATTATCCTCTCGTTTCCTGGTATCGATGGGCCATGCTAGTAATTTCTAAAGTTTTACTATTCACATATTAACGTTGACACAAATAGGAAAAGAAAGATGGTGCCGTGCAAATACTCCCTTGTCGGAACACCGGATCTGGAACTCCTTGCCGTTCTTTGAAAGGCTTTCCTTATTGACAGCGGATTCTGTGCCAATATTGAGCCGGGTTGTCAGACGAATATCCCACGGCTTCATTCGAGACACTTTCATCGAACACTATTGTCGGTGGAGGAAAGACGAATCAGATACGGGTCACGGAATCCTTCTCCATTATGGTATTTAACTAGTGCGTGTAATCATCTCTTTGTATTATGCATTTATACCGGTAAGCTCTCGCGACCTTGTGTCTTGCTTTGGTAATTGTTCTGTTACAAGTCTCTACTCTGATCTATGGATCCTTGCAACGGGGGGTTTCGAATCCGCGGATAGTTAGATTCTGATTCGTAGCAACTTCCAAAACCTATGCTTCGCCATCTTCGTACGTTGCTTCACGAATCGCTGAGGACACTAAATTACACTTAAGTCTAAAAAAATATGGAGGCGTTCAAAATTAGTTTAATTTTTAAATTTGAATTTTATCATTCTCCATTTTTATGTCAGTTTTATGTCTCATAAACATTCTTACAATAAATGGTGCTTTTATTGCACTTCAGTTCACAATATTTGTTCACTTATTGTTAACGGTAGAGTTATTGGATAATACGAATCTAAAGATAACTAGGGTACGAGTAAATGATGGCACGAGTAGGATAAATACTGAAAAATATCATAGAGATTTAGCAATAAAAATGAGGTAGCTTAGCAAAAGCTCTGGTCGTGATCACGTATCCTATAGGAGCACTATCGCACATTGGCACGTGCCTCGACAAATCGTTTTTAAAGAAAAGACTTATGTGGCCATTAATCGTCCACTCTATCCGCAGCACGAAAGAAGCACTTCTTACTTCACATACAGTTATAGCTATAGGTATTTATTAATAGAACGTGCGCCTTAGAGCTTTTATCAAGAGACAAAGACACACACGAGACATTTAGAAAGATGAAATATACGTATTATTGGTGGGCACACACTGAAAAATGATCCTAACATAATTGAAAACATAGAAATTACCAACTGTCATATTAAGTATCGTCAAAATCTTATAATACCCAACTTCTCAGACTGACTTACACAGTCAATAGAGTACACAAACACGAGGGTTGTTCTATAAAATATGAAACAAGAAGAATAAATACAACTGATGCATTATAACCACCCTTTGTATTTTCATCAAATTTTATTCCTCGTGAATTACTAACTTCCATCAATGTATCCAAATTCCAAAACCAACAGTGGATACAAATACAAGGGTTGATCGATAACCAAGTTCTCCAAGCCTATAAAATATGTTTGAGACAAGAGGAATCGTTGAAACTGATTTCAAAATAAATATACACGTCTATTTTTCCACACGATCGTCATTTAGTTCGTCGATCGACCCCCGTATTTTCATTAAATTTTATTCCCCGTGAGTTAGCGACTTCCCTCGATTTATTTAAATTCCACAGCAACAATTGGCCGTGCTAGAGGCATCCAATCACCGATTCCCCGGCAGGTTGGACTGCGGAGATCACCCAACTTGTCAGACTGACTTACACAGCCAATAGAGTACACAAACACGAGGGTTGTTCTATAAAATATAAGACAAAAAGAATAAATACAAGTGATACACTACAAACCACCCTTCGTATTTTCATTAAATTTCTATTCCGCGTGAGTTACTAACTTCCATCAATGTATCCAAATTCCAAATCCTACAATGGACGCAAATACAAGGGGTGTTCGATAACTAAGTTCTCCGAGCCTATAAAATATGTTTGAGACAAGAGGAATCGTTGAAACTGATTTCAAAATAAATATACACGTCTATTTTTCCACACGATCGCCATTTAGTTTGTCGATCGACCCCCGTATTTTCATTAAATTTTATTCCCCGTGAGTTAGCGACTTCCCTCGATTTATTTAAATTCCACAGCAACAATTGGCCGTGCCAGAGGCATCCAATCTCCGATTCCCCGGCAGGTTGGGCTGCGGAGATCACCCAATTTTATCAATTTAAACGGTATCCAGACTCAGACGTTCGCAATATAACAGTCCAGGATCCGAAATGAACTCCGTTTCCGAAGGATTCAATCCTATCAATCGCGGCGCGCCCTTCGCCGATAAAGGGACCTCTGTCGTCGCAAAGCGTTCCAATCTCAATCTCGCGACACCACGGACGACGTTTAGTCGGGAACACGTTTGGGGCAAGACGCGCATGTTCGCCTAGAAGCTTACGCGATCCAAGTTTCGAAGGAAACCCCGGGCGATTCGTGTTTAAACGTTGGAAGACAATCGACGAAACTTCGGTACGAGTTCGGAGTGGCTTCGTCTGGCGGTCGACACGCGATTCAACAGTTTGCCAATCCATGTACCTCACCCTACATTGCGTTGGAACCCTTTCGGGCAACGAATTCTTCCCTTCGAAACACATAATTCGAGTTGCGGGCAATCGTGCAGATTACAGGATTAAATTTCGGTGACATTTACTTTGAAACCGGTTGCCCAGGGCACTCAGTTCCATTTATATGCATAAATGGCGAAAAGAAGAACCAAGGTCCATCTTAATTCTTCAATTTGTATCATTTTCAGCTTTTCAGAATTATAAACGCTTTCGTACTTGGGAAGTGTTGCCTTGAATAAATCTACATGGTACTTCCAGAAATTTGAGAAATTTTTCTATCTTCCTGACCTACATTCTTGAATTCTCTCTGCTAATCCGATTAACAGATTTGCACCCTAATGATGAATATGCAATTCTTGAATTTTTAGAAATTTTCCCATTCGAAACTCTGGTTTACAATTTACGATCACGTTGGAAGTCCATCTTGTTCTCATTTATTTATGAGATTATTATTCAGATATTCGATAGTATTTAGCTTAATAGTATTTAGCTTATGAAATATCTATCTATAGTCGTACATATTATCCGTTATTACTGTGTAATATATAAAAAATGGAAGAACCAGAAATGCAACTAATGGCGATCGTTCGTAAAGCGTGTTCCGTCGGTTTCGATGAACTCGGTCTCATATCTCGCTTTGAGTTTGTGGGATGAAAGTATTACGATCCGATTAACAGGATATGCACGCTAACTAATGAATATGCAAGGCTTGAATTTTTAGAAATTTTCTCATTCGAAACTCTGGTTTGCAATTTACGATCACGTTAGAAGTCTTGTTCTCTACCTCGACTGTAAAAATATTGTATTTTCTCTCGTACGCTAATTTTTACACGTGTAAATGATCGACGGATTCGATTGATCGAGTGGAGAGAGGACTATTAGATCGTCAAGAGAGACGAAGTCAATCAAAGCGTCGTGTCGTGGCGGAACAGTGTCGACGGTATTTTCTTGGAGTGAAATCGCAATTTGGCGATGGTCCAACCGACGGAAGACATACACTTCCACCGGCTCGCGGTTTGAATAACGAGGTGTTTCGTCATCCATCTTCGCAACAGGAACTCTAATGGCAATATTCCAATCCTGACCGAGGACTGATAGTCAGTCGGGGTTATCTCGTACGGCATCGCTGGCCACTTTAACAATTCGCTCCAGTGGCCGGGGCCAGCTAAGCGATTTCGTTCCGCAATCCGGAGTATTTCCCCGTCGCGTCGATGCAACGTGATTAATAACCCACAACATCGCATCACTTAACCTTTTAACACCGCTCTAACAACATTCTTAAGGAGGGAAACCATTGTAATGGCTGAAAATAAAGACAATATTCAAGAATTTTTTCAGCGTAACTATGAAACTTTTTTGGATAAATGTTTTAATGTTCCCGGCAGTAGATTTCTTGAACTACTTTTTGTAAAAATTTCGTATAAAAATATTAATTATTATGGACATAATAGGACCTAGCGTGAGAGGCCTCGAAAAATTTGTTAGAAATCATGAAATTTTTTTAAACTATAAGACACTAGCTTCAGTTGCACGTACGAATTTTTAAAAATAATTGAATACAGTTAAAGATGTCTGTTTTTCTGTAGTAGCAAACATTCTGTATGATTTGTTATCTGTTGTGATTTGAAAGGAGATAGCTATGTTTTTAGCATTGTCCAGATCTATACAGGGTGTTCGGCCACCACTGGGGGATTCTAGAGGCCAAAATAAGACGAAAATCAAGAATATCAATTTGTTGATGGAGGCTTCGTTAACAAGTTATTAACAATTAAAATTCGAAAATTTCAAATCGTTCTGGAAAAATTATTTTCGATTGCGGGGGCCAATTACAATCATTTTTGGTGAATACATATACCTCCGAAATCCTACCCTCTTTTAAGAAAAAAATTCGGGTAGGTGCTGAAATATTTCGACGGAAAAAAATTGTTCAAATCATTCTAAAAAAATTATTTTCGTTTGTGGAGGTGAATTACAATCATTTTTGGGCATTACACATACCACCGAAATCCTACGCACTTTCGAAAACAAAATTCGAGAAAGTGTGAAATTTTTCGACGGAAAAAAAAATTTCAAATCGTTTTGGAAAAATTATTTTCGGTAGCGGGGGTCAATTACTATAATTTTTGGTGAATAGACATATCACCGAAATTTTGCGCATTTTCGAGAAAAAAATTCAGTATGGGTGGAACTTTAAAAGTTAATAACTTTTTAACGAAGCCTCCATCAATAAATTGGTATTCTTGATTTTCATCTTATTTTGGCCTCTAGAATCTTCCATTAAAATTTTTCCCAGGTCTAGGCAAACACCCTGTATAAATCTATCTTCTAAAACTTGTTAGTATGTATGACAGGTCTGTGATTCCTGCTTTTAGGGGGATTAGGTCTGGGGTTTTTCATAATAGTACTATGCGTCGTATGAACTAAAATCCTCCTTAAAAAAATGCAAAATTGTCGAAAATATATATAACTCTGAACATAAAAAAATGATTCTTGCAATAAATTTCTAATTTAATTATGCAATAATCATAGTTTAAATAATCATTATTACGAATGATGTTAGTTCATACGACGGGTAATACTATTATGACCAAAATATCGTTCAATTTTTTATTCTAGATCAAAGGAAAAGACTGCATGCCGATCAACACCGTCAACATAAAGAATAACATTTATTATTTCATCCAAAGTCAATAAAACGTAACGGGTAAAAAACATATTTGTACCTCCGATATATTAAAGAATATATATGGAAAGTGGCGAAAAGTTTCATCGAACTCTTACACCGCAAAAAAATTGTCAAATATCTCGTTTAACCATTTCACATGAGTATCCCCCCTCAATCTGGATCTATGTCCGTGAGAATCTAATTGTCCTCGTGTCCACTATGAACTAATAATTTTCGTAAATCAACGAGCTCTTTGAACAGTAAATAAATAATTAATTATTCTCGTTTCAGGGCATGATCGCTGCGGGAGAAAGGTGATGCGTCGAAACAACTGTTGGCTGGCCGTTTTGGCCGTTTCGACGGTGCTGCCGATTCTGCGTCACGGTTTGGCGAGGGAACGGTTCGCGATCGATCGCGAGAACACAGAGGTACTGGCAAACCGCAGCAAAGCCGCTTACGGGACCGACGAAACCGATTTCGATCATAGCGCGGAATTCGTCGTGAAAACGTCGCGACGGAACGATCAGTCTCCGTCGAAACAATGCTCGACAGCGACTCCGCAAACTGATTGCGTTAGTATAGACGATGCAGAGCTCGTCGAGGAATCGAAACACGAAAATGTAAACGCGATCTCGAAGGAGGTTCCCGGGGATCCACGATCGTCGCCGTGGATCTCTCGCGGCGCAACAGAGGACTCCTCGAGGCAAATTACGAGACCAAATCAACGAACTCCCTCGAAACTAGAGCAAAGAACTGGTGATCTCGAGAGCCGAAATAACGATCCTCGAAACGGATCGACCGTTAACGACGCGGAACTTTCGGGTCTCGAAACGAGATCCGCGTACAATTTCATGAACGGTGCACAGCACAGAGTATCGAAGACGGGTTCCAGCGTTTCGAACGACACAGAAAACCGTGTAAAATCCGAGAGTTCGACGTCCCTCGAGGAACGTCGGCTCGAGGACCCGGAAGGAGCCTCCGCGAAACAAAGATCGACCCCAAACAACGATGTTCCGGATGACAATAGCGGCCCCTCCGCGACTCTCGCCTCGAGCCGCGTTCCGGATTCCATTCGTCAGCCAGCCACCGCCGACGGAAAGAGAAATTTCGAAGGATATCGCGTGGAAAAGAACGAGGACGCGTCGTCGAGCCGCGAAACTTCAAATTTCGGAGAAAAATCGAAAGTCCATGATTATTCAATTTCTAAAAACTCGTCGACCGTCGTTGCTGACGAAAGGTCGGGGGTCGACGATCGCACCACGTACCGATCGATCTCGTTAGCGGAGACGCGAAGCACGACCGCGGAAAATTACGAGGAAAGGGGAACCTTGGTGGCCAACGAAGAGCTTAATGGCTCGCCGACAAACGAGCCGGTAATTGTTTTCGAAGACGTAGTCCCGTCGGTCGGAATCGTGGATAACGAAGCGACGACGAACGAGGTTAATCCATACGGGACGACGGAAGTAACCGCGCGACCTCGAAAAAACGCAACGTCCGAGTCGTCGAAGCGCAGACGGGACTCGAGCACGAGGTCGACGTCTGTAACGTCCGGTATCGCGTCGACGGAGATCGATTCGAGCGTTCTCGAATCGATCGAGAGGCACGAGGATCGATCGACGGTGATCGGCGGTACGGTGACTAATCCCGCGGCTTCTTCTGGCCTCTTCAACGTCACGTTCGGACCGACGGAGTACAATCGGATGGACAACGCAGCGTCGATCGTTTCGAAGATGGACTCCGATCGGTTCACGGGACCGGACGCGACCGTTGTTTACGTGGGAGTCGATTCTACAGCGAACACGTCGATCGTGGGCGGAGATAACTCGACGCACAAGCTGGAAGATCCGTGGCCAGTTAAGCTAAGCGCGGTTGTCAAGGGTGACTTGGTGCTGGGAGGGCTGATGATGGTGCACGAGAGGGAGGATCACGTTACTTGCGGACCAGTGATGCCGCAGGGTGGCATACAAGCGCTGGAGGTCATGCTGTACACGCTGGACTGGGTGAACGATGAGAATATCGTGCCCGGGGTGAAGATCGGCGCTCACATACTGGACGATTGCGACAAGGACACTTACGGGCTGGAGATGGCGGTGGATTTCATCAAAGGTGAGCGCATCCGTTTCTTGTACCATAATTAATGCCACGGATGATGGAGTAGATTGATATTGTGATTGTCACAATGGGATAGCTGGTTTGTGAGTTCCAAGCGAGCTTGATTACTAATTTCGCGGGATTTAGCCACGCAGGCCCTTTGATCGATGCACACGGCGTCATTGAAGGGATGATTTCCCTTTGTATACGTTTGAAACAAAAGGAATATTGAAAGATGGGTCGACGAAACTGTAGAATTCTTTGTGTGGCGAAAACTTTGACTTTGGGCAATTGTAAACTACGCAACTTAAAATATGTCTTGCTATTTTTCTAACCTATGAATTCAAATTTATTTCCTTCAGCGTTTCAGATGGTGAATAAATTTTAGTTTCATAGTGGAGAGTACTGTCATTCACGAGGAACTGAAATTTCTAGAATAAATAACATATTTTCAATGATAATAGTTAATGATACAGTTAGTATTATTCAATTATTTATGTATGATTTGATATATTCAAATATTACTATAACATTTATTAGTAATATTGGGGTATCTAATAGTGCTAAATGAATCACATATGGCTCACTTGGTTAATGCAGACGTGACTTGTTTTAAACAGTTAATATTACGTTTTTTTAAAGTTTGCCTCTGTACCACCAACATAAACAGAAATAGCTCAGGGGATATTAATTCTATTTGATAGAACATGCCTTTTATTAGTTGAATTCACATTAAAGTTCCATCTTTTATCTATTCTTCCCTCCGCTTTCTTCGATCTTTCCGTTGCTTTCACTGTCTTTAGTTCGCTTTCGCCTGCATATAACGTTCTTTTCTTCAATTAGAATTCCTTTTGTTCCCCAGTACTCGCTTCAACACCGTGTTCGTGTCTATCTCGGTCCATTTCCCTCTTAATTCTAGCCATTTGCCTGAGTTAACAGACAAAACAAAGGCCAAACGATTCCGTTTTAATTTAATTTTAGTTGCTAACGGATTAAAATCGCAGTTAAAAAGAAATTGAATCGCTGTTACGCACGTGTAAACATTTTAAATTCATCCGTGCAGCGTGCAAGGAAAACTGCAAGGCCATTTCAAAAATAGTCAAACATACGAAAATAGAAAATCATTTAATTACTGAAAACAAAAGATCAGTTTAGGAAATTAATTTTTTACTCATCGAATATGAATATTTTTTAGCGTTAATTTCTCGCGCTGTAATTATGATTAATTCCTCTATATTACAGTCATAGACTAAACACAATCTACAGACACTGAATAATTGAATATTTAACAAATTGTTCAAAATTAAAGACACGTGTAACTCCATATCTACGAAGTTATTATTCAGATATTCGATACCTAATAGTATTTAACTTATGAAATATATATATCATCGTATATATTATCCATTATTACTGTATGATATTTAACTAATGGAGGAACCAGAAATGCAATTAATGGCGATCGTTCCTAAAGCGTGTTTCGTCGGTTTCGATGAACTCGGACAAAGTTACGAGTCTCGTATCTCGCTTCGAATTTGTGGGATGAAAGTAGCCACCCAAGTTTCATCCCTCTGATGGGTGTCTGCGAGCCACGTAGATACGAAAAACTCTTTACGGGAGTGTTTTATGATACTTTTATTTAAATTAAACCTACATACATGCCTGAACTCGTAAAAACATTTAACAGTATACGAGGACCTTTATAAAAGAAAATCCAGATACTTTTCTAGTACTGAAATCTTAAATAAATCTCCGAAAAACTTACATAAAAGCAGACGAAAATCTTTACATAGCATTGATATACAGGGTGTTCGGCCAACCTTGGAAAAAATTTTAATGGGAGATTTCAGAAGGCAAAATAAGACGAAAATCAAGAATATCAATTTCGTGACTCAGACTTCGTTAAAAAGTTATTAAAAAATTAAATTATAAAATTTCAAATCATTCTGAAGAAATTATGATTGGTTGTGGAGATCATTTACAATCATTTTTGATGAATACACATATCCCAAAAATTCTACGCATTTTCGAGAAAAAATTTCGTGTAGGTGCTAGCGAAATTAAAAAATTTCAAATTGTTCTAAATAAATTATTTTTGGTTGCAGGGGTCAATTAGAATCATTTTTTGTCAATAGACATATCACCGAAATCCTACCCATTTTCTAGAAAAAAATTCGAGAAGGTGTGAAATTTTTCGACGGAAAAAGAAAATTTCAAATCGTTCTGAAAAAATTATTTTCGATTGTGGGGGTCAATTACAAGCATTTTTGGTTGACAGATATACCCACGAAATCCTACTCAGTTTCGAGAAAAAAATTACTTACCGAAAATATAATTTCTGGCCAGAAATATCTGCAGGAATTTTCATACGAATCTTTAAAACATCATAACTTTTGAACGAATTGCACGATTCTAATGTTTCGAAATGCAAACAACGCGTATTTTAGTGGAGAATATGTAGAGGTTATGAAAATGTTGGAAAAGTTATTCCTTGACCCCGCAAAATGAGAAAAACTCCATAAAAATGATCCAATTTTCAAACGCCCATAACTCCTACAATAGTGAATATATTTCAATGAAATTTTCTTCTGAAGTAGAGCTCATGGGTAGTTACAAAAAAGTATTAGACAACTGCTCTGTTGGGCGTCAAACAAAATTATTAAAAATGAGAAACGAATTTTTAAGAAAAATCGACAGGGTGCTTAAATTTTTCGGCGAAATTGAGAAGTTTCAAATCGCCTGAAAAAATTATGTTCGGTTGCAGGGGTCAATTACAATTATTTTCGGTGAATAGACATACCCCCGAAATCCTACCCACTTTCGAGAAAAAAATTCGGGTAGGTGCTGATATTTCTCGGCGAAAAAAAATTACGAATAGTTCTAAAAAAATTATTTTCAGTTGCACGGGTCAAATGCAACCATTTTTAGTGAATACACATACCCCCGAAATCCTACCCACTTTCGAGAAAAAAATTCAGGAATGTGGACAAATTTTTTTGGAAAAATTATTTTTGTTTTCGGAGGTCAATTACAATCATGTTTGGTCATTACACATATCCCCGAATTCCTACGCGTTTTCGAAAAAAAAATTCAATACGGACGGAAGTTTAAACGTTAATAACTTCTTAACGAAGCCTCCATCAACAAGTTGGTATTCTTGATTTTCATCTTATTCTGGCCTCTAGAATCTTGCATTAAAATTTTTTCCCGAACACCCTATATAACAAAATATTCAATTCACAATACGTAGAATTTTCGATTTCTTGACAATGCTTCTCGATTCTCCAAAATCACGTTTCCCATAAACGTTGCAGGCAATATTATTAAACATCAATTCATCGAAGTCGTTATTTAATATAAGAAAAAAAGAAGATTTCACAACTTTCGTTGAATGTTCGAAGTAAAATATTTCACGAAAAATAATACCTTGTCAAACTACGAACGCCCAATCGTTTCTATAGGACATTTGTCTCGAATGTTCACCGAGGTGCGAAAGTTTGAGAGATAATTTTATTCCCGAAAATGAAACTTCCGCGAAAACGGAACGGATATATCCCCGGGAGTTTCATCCACTGCGGGAATATTGAAAATTTTATAAAGAACGGCGCTGGCCACTTTGCAGACGATTATTATACGTCGAGAACACGGTGCTTAGGTAACATTTTCATTCGAACAGAAGTTCTCAGCGAAATTACTCTTCGTTAGAAGTCGACTCTCCCGCTCGCGAATATACACCTCTGTTTGCGAAATTGAAAAAACCCCGTCGACATGGAAATGTGCAACAAACGTACAAGACTCCCTGCGAAAAATTTGTATTAATAATCCCTGGACATCGGAAGAAGGGAGTTGATTAAACCTTCACAGTCTTGTTCCAACGTTTCTCGCGTCCCCTTTTTGTTTATTGCTGTTCGTAAAACCGCACGCTGAATTTTTCATCGGCGACTCGGCAAAAGTGTCGTCGTAAAAAATGAAGCAATATTTCCGTCTCTGTGGCTTTTTCGATGTGGCCGGTATAGCGAATAATCCGAGTGCACCGCGTCGAGCAAACCTCAAAGAGCGAGAGTGGCGAGAACGAGGAATTATGAAAAATTATGTTTCACCGAGAACAAGCACCGACCACCTGTTTAAGACAATTTGTTTAATACGTGCGGATCCTCTCATCAAAATGAGACACAAGATTACCTGAACCTAAAATAAACTTACAGATTGTAATAAATATAAAAATTTATAATTGGTATAATTATTGTGTAGATTAGTTTTCAATCGAGAACATAACGAAGCTTATTTTTAAGGGGACAAACAAATCAACTTTTTTCTATTAGGTCGTTCCATAAGATCGTGCCGTTCGATATTCTAAAACTGACGAAGATAACATTTGTAATTTAATAGAAAACAAAGAAAATTTGTCAGTTGAGGGGACTTATGAAATTTCAAACATAGTAACATCATCAATACATACAAATTTGAAAGAAATAGATATTATGTCAAAGTTCGAAGTTTGGAATCCACACTAGCTAATGGAACAAAATTTTCTTGATCGTGCTAGAGCCTGGTTGCATGAATATTTTTGTTAGCACATAATAAAACCGAACCTTACAAGGTTTATCAGTGGGTAAACAATTTGAAAATGTCAACATTTTAATGAAAAACATTGAACTACATTTTTAAAAAAATCAAACAAGTTTTCTAGGGACGATACAATGGCTTTGCCAAACGAAGGGGAGGGAGTTGTCGAACGAGAAGAGGTTTAGTATTTTTATAAAATTCCATTATATGTTTAAAATATTACTGCAAGTTGCAGTAGAAATCTCAGCACGAACATATGGGATGACCTAATATTTTAAAAATTTTAATGGGGGATTCTAGGCGCCAAAATAAGACGAAAATCAAGAATACCAATTTGTTGATTGAGACTTCGTTAAAAAGTTATTAACAATTAAATTCAAAATTTTCAAATCGTTCTGGAAAAATTATTTTCGGTTGCAGGGGTCAATTACAATCATTTTTGGTGAATAGACATACCCCCGAAATCCTACCCATTTTCTAGAAAAAAATTCGAGAAGGTGTGAAATTTTTCGACGGAAAAAGAAAATTTCAAATCGTTCTGAAAAATTTATTTTCGATTGCGGGGGTCAATTACAAGCATTTTTGGTTGACAGATATACCCCCGAAATCCTACTCAGTTTCGAGAAAAAAATTACTTACCGAAAATATAATTTCTGGCCAGAAATATCTGCAGGAATTTTCATGCGAATCTTTAAAACATCATAACTTTTGAACGAATTGCACGATTTTAATGTTTCGAAATGCAAACTACGCGTATTTTAGTGGAGAATATGTAGAGACTATGAAAATGTTGGAAAAGTTATTCCTTGACCCCGCAAAATGAGAAAAACTCCATAAAAATGATCCAATTTTCAAACGCCCTTAACTCCTACAATAGTGAATATATTTCAATGAAACTTTTTTCGGAAGTAGAGTTCATGGGTACCTACAAAAAAGTATTAAACAACTTTTTTATCCGAGGGCAAACAAAATTATTAAAAATCAAGAACGAATTTTTAAGAAAAATCGACAGGTAACTAAATTTTTCGGTGAAAAAAAATTTTCAAATCATTCTGGAAAAATTATTTTCGGTTCCGGGGGTCAATTACAATCATTTTTGGTGAATAGACATACCTCCGAAATCCTAACTATTTTCGAGAAAAAAAATTCCTTACCGAAAATCTAATGTCTGACCATATATGACATTTTTCCCTGAAATTTAAAAAAAAATTTCAAATCGTTTTGAAAAAATTATTTTCGTTTTCGGGGGTCAATGAAAATCATTTTTGGTGAATACACATACCCCCAAAATCCTACGCACTTTCGTGAAAAAAATTCATTATGGGCGGAACTTTATACGTCAATAACTTTTTAACGAAGTCTCAATCAACAAATTGGTATTCTTGAGTTTCGTCTTATTTTGACTTCTAGAATCTAATATTAAAAATTTTCCTAGGGTTGGCCGAACACCCTGTATATATTTAAGAATGTACTGCTGTAGCTGCTTTCAAATCACAATAGATAACAAATCATACAGAATATTTGCTACTACAGAAAAACAGACATGTTTTAACTGTAATCAAGAAGGACACATTACCATGCAATGCTCATATAAAGCAAATCTGAACGAAACTAGTGTACAGGTCAATTCAAATCCAATTCAAACTCCACCCCAAAGAAATAGAAATAAGTAATTTAAATAAAAACATTAAAACATGAATTTAAAAAAAACAAATTATTTTTAAAAATCCATACTGAAGCTAGTGTCTTATAATTTAAGAAAATTGCACGATTTCTTTGTTACACAACTTGCAGTGAAAAATTACATGCCCGTCCATTTCAAACAAATTTTTCAATGCCTCTCACGCTGATTCCTATTACAGCTACAATAATCAATATTTTTGTAAAAAATTTGTACAAAAAGCAGTTCAAGAAATGTACTTTCGAACACATTAAACATTCACCAGAAAAAGTTTCAAGTGACGCAACTTTTGCCGAGTTCTTTCACCGAAAACCGAATATTCGCGTTATTTTCTGGTCTCTACGTCGCTCGAGGCGCGGTAGTGTCGGCGCAGTTCCGCGATAAACGCGCGAAATATTCCGAGATACGAGTTAAAAGCAGACATTTGAAATTTCTTTTGCCCGTCCGGGCGAAATCACTATCCGCGGGAACAACTCCCATTTACCATTCGTCGCGAGGTGCTTTCTCATCCTCTAAGATTCAGAACGGCCGGAAAGAAAGTTCCAACGCCTGGCAATACATACACCGAAGACAGAACGCGGACATCTTTTGCGCGATGCTTTATATGTAAAATACCGTTCCGCGTGAAAAATGTCTTCGACGCCGTGGGACTCGCGAAATTACAGAAACTCCGGGGTAACTTTTTCTCTCCTTCGCTTTTCCCTCACCGTTCGCCTATTATTCTCCGCGGCCGTGTTTATCAAGCGAATCACGACGTTCCGGGGGGAGGTAAACTTTCGAACGCGCTTGAAATCGACGGTCCAGCGTCAGAGGTGCTTCGTTAACGACGAACGAACTTTCGTAGAGCCTTAACGATTTACGTTTGCCACCGGACGCGGCGAAACGGAAACGAAGACGTCGCGATCGCGAGTTTCTTTGCAATTTTTTTTGAGAGAGGGAGGGGGGGGGATCTAGTTGGCCCTTGACACGATTATCAAGGTTCTAATTTGCACTTTCTAGGAGACGATCGATGCGTGACCCGATCAGCTGAATCACTCTACAGAGCGTTAAAGAATCGAGTGACCCTCGGAGCGGAAGTGGAGTAATCGTAAAGAATTTCCTGTTCCTTCACTGATCGATTTAGTATTATTTCTGTGAACGTTTGCGTAAGGTTTTGCACAGCTCCTTCCAATGTTTGAGAAATCCTGTAAAAATATTTGCTTCGATCGTGCAATTTTAAATACTGGACGCGATTAATTGCGTTACTTTTTCTCTCGCGTAGATCGTTCCGTTCTGCGGACGTTAATTCAACGGGAGATCGAATTAAACCATTTAATAAATTGTCGCCGGGGCCCTGTTTCAAATTAGCAACGACAACGATTTCGCGATAATTGCGATGAATTTAAAGTTTCAGGTTCGCTTAAACCTCGCCCCGTCGCTTTCCCGGACGAGCAGAGCCCTTTCTATCCTCCGCGAAATAAATCAGACGAGAACACGTTCGTGCTTCTACTTTATGCATCGTTTAAGCACTGCCGTAAAAAAAATTCGCGAAACGTGCGGAAGAAAGGAAAATATCTCCGAGCTTCGGAATGAAAAAGTAGATTCATGATTAAGTGTGCAATATCCAGAGGCTCGAGAAGCAGAGTGCAAATACGAACAGTGCCTGCAATAAATTGTATACCGCTTGTTCCACTATTTATGCACATTCGAAAATACGGATAATCGTAATTAAAATAATGATCCACGAGTATTTGTGAAATAGGATTCATTGATTAACACGTTTATTATCAAGTTTCTATTTATCGATCAATTTTTATAAGACTTTTATAAGATGGTTAACTCTTTTCCCCGTTTTGCTATTCTAATAGTGCTCTATGAGCTCCTTCTATGCCATGTTCATCAAACTAACGTTCTTACATATTAATTGAATCAATATTGAAAATCTTGCACAGATCTTTCCAATAAAATGTGGACAAGCTTGCTGAGGATTATTTATTAAAATATTTTAGTATTATTCGTTAGTTATTGGAATATTTTTCGAGGCTGAAGGAATAGCTAGGATCACAAAGGGTATATAGGGTAAGTTTTTTTAGATTTGCCGACAGTATCGATTTGGATAATTCGTTCGAATGTGGCCTTCGGAGTCACAGAGCTTAAACGTAGAGTGCGCTGCGAAACTGCTGCTTTCTTAGAATGTCGGTACTTCAGGTCGTGAAGCAGCAACTTCGATTAGGTGATAAGGTATCCTACATCAAATCTGAGGTGTCGATAATGTTTTGTTATCTGGAATAAATTTTTACATTTCGAATGCAAGTTTGGCAATAAACAAAAGCGAGTTTGGCTCCCCGCCAATAACTGATCAAATTTTATTTACAGACATCATCCAAATAATAAATGTATATTAATGAAATACTATTAGTTTTGATAATCTTTAAAATCTGAGGAAAGAATGTACTATTACTAATCAATATATTTATATATTATTGAAATCAAACTTCTATTTAATGGAGATGTTCAAAATAAAACGGTTCCATTTACTGCAGTTCAAATATTTCGGTATTTTCACAAAAATATAAAAAAAGCATCAAAAAGCTTGAATAGTTTGAAGAATACACCGATAAATAATTAGTCTATTAAACTAACTATACATTATCGATCCAGAAATTATTATAGACGCTCTTTGTTTCGTTCGCGAGGAGATAATAGAGAAATAAAAAGCTCAAGATTATTAATTTATGTTTCCAAAATATCAAAATTCTGTTTGATCATCATTCGTGAGAAATAATATCGATGCACAAGTTTTTGGAAAGCTTTCTACAGTATCCTGAGAGCCCGTATATCACAAGTCGGTAAGGTTGCGGTGCATTGCAAGCTCGAATCGATAAGGTTTCAACATGATCACTCACCGACTGCCTTAGAAAGATGATTTTAGCGTCCTCTTCTCATGGACGACTGTAATTTGAAAGCTATTCACTGAATTAGCATTGATGGTCAAACAAACTCTAGCGTGAATGTAAATATATGTAAGTTAACTATGGGAAATAGGGAGCAAGATACAAATTTATTCCTATAAATTAATCCATATATTAAACTTCCTATTAAGGCCATCTATGTGCCTTTAAATATTTTAAATTGCACTTAATAATTTTTCTTCACACTTTCGTTAGCAATAGAAATGATTTGGACGTTCAACTTAAGCGATACAACCTATAAACAAAATTGAAATAACTTTTAAATTGGTACATTGCGTTATTCGACGACTGTCGGACCAATATCGTCTCTTACTACTTGATACTAGTACTTAATATTTTTTTCATACTTTCGATAGCAGTAGAAATGATTTGGACGTTCGATTTAAGCAAGGTAGCCTATAAACAAAATTGAAATAACTGTTAAAATGGTACACTGCGTTATTTCACGACTGTCGGACCAATATCGCCTCTTACTACTTGACACTGGTACTTAATATTTTTTTCATACTTTCCTTAGCAGTAGAAATGATTTGGACGTTCAACTTAAGCGATACAACCTATAAACAAAACTAGAATAACTGTTAAAATGGTACACTGCGTTATCCGGCGACTGTCTGATCAATATCGCCACTTACTACTTGATACTTGATACTTAATATTGTTTTCATACTTTCAATAGCAGTAGAAGTGATTTGGACGTTAGATTTAAGCAACGTAGCCTATAAACAAAACTCAAATAACTGTTAAAATAGTACACTGCGTTGTTGGACGACTGTCGGACCAATATCGTGTCTTACTACTTGCTTCGATTAATAATTCGGCTCATACGTTCAATGTTAAAGCGAAGAAACAGCCAATCTAATGCACGATACACTTTTATCGTAAGCCCTTGTTAATCTCGTTGGCGCAATCTTGTTGGTATTCATGGCCGTAACAGGTTTTATTAATACTTTTATGAGGGGCACTTAAAACTCATAGAACGTGGATATTCCACTCGAACCACGACGGCGTTGTTGTAGGACCTGTGAAGTTTTATTTTTTTACAACCGAGTTTTTCCATTACCGTCGTTTCGCGGGCTTGAAGCAAACGCAACTTTGTGGCGCGAACATTTTGCAACAGTTTCAGGGCATTCGATCCTGGCCGTAACATCGTGGAATTTCAAAAATGCGTAGCCCGAAGTACACAAAGTTGACGTCGTAGGTTTTACGTTTTTTTTTTACGCGAAAAGTAACTTTTATAAGCGTTGTGGGAAATAGGAAATCAAGAATTTTATTCAACAATGTTGTAAAAATTTCCTTTCCGAAAACGTTTCAAAAGTTTCGAACAAAATGAACAAACATAATATATTTAAGAAAATAGAAAGAAAATTTTGTTTTACAAAAGCATAGATCATTATGTATCCAAATAAAATAATACAATTTAATGTATTATTATTTATTAGAGGCAGAGTACGTCAGTATTTCGATATTTCATATTGAAATTAATGGCGTACCCTTTTATAAATATTTGCACAAAACTTTCCATAAATTGTACATTTTCGCGTTTCACGATTACGTTGGAAAAATATATCGCGCGGTGAAAATTATTTGTAATGAAAATTGCAGGGTCACTGTAACGTTTTTTCAACGAACAAAAATATTCACAATTGGTTTTATTAATTGAAAACATACGGTTCCTTTTAATATTTTCTGTGGAGTCCATCAGAAATTGTAATCTCGTTACTTCACCAATGATTCGCTGCTTTAAATTAATATTTGTCAATCCCTTTAATCGTTTATGAACTCTATATGGTACTTTATTTGTTTAATATATTATTTGTGTCAGAAATAGGAAATAGAAAGCAGCATTCTAAATATAGATTTGACTCGCCAAAATGAAAAATCATACAAATGGCCTTTCGCTTGGTATACTAGCTTGACATACTCTCTTTGCTCTATTATTACTTCAGTTTATCAGATCGTCACCGATAAGAGCAATTTATCACGCCGAGTGCTTCGCAGTTTATTTTTCCATCCATTCGTCAAATCCGAATGGCGATAATATTATAATGCTACTCGACACGTGTAATTTTCCAAAGCAACGCTTATTTCAAACATTTACTCAATATTATATCAAATAATTTACTCTAGAATATTTGCATAATTTGGCGTTGAAACAAATATTGTAATCACGATTTAAACACTGACGTGAACGATCGTATGTAGTTAATTGTAGTAGACGTTGAAAATAATTGCAGAATTAGGTTTCAGGGCACAGAGTACAATAAATAAGAAAACATACACGTCGTTTCGAAAGTTTAAGAAATATAGTTTCTCCAAACAGTATATTATTAATTACATTTGCAGAACAAAAGGGAAATATATGTATAGATTGATAGATCAATTATTATAATTCTTTTTCTTGGTGAAATATTTGTGTTTTATTCTATTTTGATCGCCAGAACAAATTTAAAATAAACATGTAAAAAAGACGTTTCAAAAATATAATATTTCATTCAATTAATATTTCATTCCATGTTTTCTTAATGCAATTAAAGAAATTCGAAAAGTTACTTGCTATTTTCTATTTATAGCTAGTTAGGGAGCTTACAAAACGTGGGAAAATTTCAGAATTGCGTGATCGAAACTCAAAGTCCTCACACATTCTCGTCGATAAGAAACTCTAACGGGTGGGAGCCACGAATAGACGAATTCTCGCAGAAAAGACAAGTTTCTTCGAAGTTGCACGCGAACGCAGGAGGAGATAACATTATTGCCAGAAATGGACGTGGCAATTTGTCACGACCCGACGCAGGACAAGCGGTCTAAAAACACCATTTTTCATGAAGCGAAGACTCAAGAGTGGGGGATAATGGTAAAATCGAAGCAATGCTCCGCGGCTTGTAAACGGGCCTCGAAATACAGAGAACAACGTTTTCTGCTCAAAGTTATGACACGTACGTCGCGGCCAGGTCTTGGTGCAATTTGCATTTCGCCAAAGGAAGAAATTTATGCGCCCATCAGGAGTCGAATAAATATTCCCGCGCCATCATTCCTAGCCATCCTAATAATTCCATCTATCACGAACATTTACCTAGAATTTTACCTACGGTTCCAAACGCAAACTCGTTCATTTTTTAATTTAACACACAATTTTTATATATTCGTATCAGTAAAACAATCAAATTTAGTGTAAAATTGCTGACAAGTAATTTTAAGTACCTTAAATTCAATTCTGGTTTTATATTTATGAAACTACGAACGAACGATTATCGAGAAATTCATGTTTTCCAAGGAGTATATTTCTTTTAAATAATCTGTGGTTTCGTATTTCTTTCTGGACGACTTTCCTAGAGACGCGTAGCAAGAAATAGTTTTCATTGACCCAAGTCGAGCAAGATTATAAGAGATAGTCAGGCTAAATAGAATCTTATGGTGTTCTATATAACCGTATCGTAATTCTCGTTACTGTGTTATGAAATCCTGTGCAACGACGCTGTAGAAATTTTATTCTCCCTTAAATTTTCATATACCAAATGAACAGCTTCGGCGACACGAGGATTTAAAGCTGGCTGATACTCTGCCAGCATGGCACTTGCTTCAACATTCCTCCGCTTACATCGTTGACACGCCTCTAGAGGACAGTTCTAGTGCCCTGACTGTACATCAATCGAACGTTTAACTATATACGTTGCCTATATTCCTCTCTTCCTACCAAAAACGTATGCAGAATTATTCATAATTGTTTTTTCATAGACAACCTTGAGGTAAGACGAATTTCTGATCGAACTATTCCCAAAGTATTAATATTATGAATCCACTTGCAGGCCAATAATTTTCTCTTCGTGACACTCGAGGGTAAAAGTTAAACTCTGCAGAAACAAAAACCCTTTGTATTTATGTTCACACTCTCTGTGCTCCTAAGATTGAATGGTTTGTGGAGCTGCTTTGCTGCGATTAGGAACTCGTGAGACGACTGGGATATTGGAAAGTCGGTCGAGGAATTTATATACAGGGTGAGGCATTTTAAACAGGTCACCTGAATAACTCGCTTGTTTTTGAAGATAGGAGAAAATGCATTAGACCAAACTTATTTGGTATCGGGGGGCTCATAATCTGGTATTACCAATTTTTTTGTAGGTGGAGGCGTCAAGGAGATATGAAGGTCAACTTTGTTTTTTTAAATGGAACAGTATATTTTATTACTTACATTCTGATAGAGTGTTTCAAGGCGAATACAATGACCTATTATTAAGGTCATTCAAGGTCACCCAAAGTCAACTGCAATAGAAAATAAATTGTGTCAAAGCACTCTTCGAACACTTGGATACTTTGATACTGCTATTACAAGTGTTCAAAATGGCGACCTTGAACATGGATACATAGTCTAAATCGTTGCAATACTGATGACACTGCCTGGCAAATTTCATTTGTATCTATTACAGAGCAAGCTCTTCTTATACGTTCTTGCATGTCAAGTTTGGTAGTTGGTTTTTCGCGGTACACTTCTGCCTTTAATTTTCCCCACAAATAAAAATCGAGAGGTGTCAGGTCTGGGGATCGTGCCGGCCATTTGTTACTTCCTGATCGACCTACCCAAGAATCTCCAAATTTTCTATTTAGAAATTCTGTAACATTGCGTGCTGAATGAGCAGGGCATCCGTCTTGCTGGAACCACATGGATTGTCGTATGTCCAGTGAAGTGTCTTCTAACAATTCTGGCAAAACGTCTTCTAAGATTCTCAGGTACTTACTACTATTTAGCGTGCCATCAATAAAATATGGACCAATTATTTTATTATGAAGAAGACCGCACCAGACGTTTACAGACCAAGGTCTCTGTTTGTCGACTTCTCTCAACCATCGTGGATTATCTACCGACCAGTAGTGCATGTTGTGACGGTTAATTGCTCCATGGTTTGTAAATGTGGCCTCATCGGTAAATAACAATTTACTCAAGAACATTTCATCGTCTTGTAGTTTTTGTAAGCCCCATTCACAAAATTGTAAACGTTTTGTATAATCATTTTCAGTTAATTGTTGATGAAGTGATATGTGGAACGGATGAAATTTGTTAATGTGTAATATTCGTAAAATACTTCGTTGACTGATGCCACTTTCGCGTTCCAGTTGTCTTGTACTAACATGTGGATCTTGTATTACAGCTGCTACAATATTTATCGAGTTTCCATCATCAGTTGCTCGTTTGGCAAGATTACGTGTTTTGTTATCCACAGTTCCAGTTTCTTGGAACTTTTTTATAATGTTTGTAAAGACAGAAAGTGAAGGTCTATTATTACGATCGGGAAATCTTTCACTATACACACGTACCGCTTCCCTCATAATTCTATGACATTCACCATAAATAAGAACCATTTCTACTTTCTCTGCTATCGTGTAACGCATTTTAGAAAACTAAACACTTAGACTGAATAAATGTTACGAAGCTGTGCTCTAGTCGGTAGTAAAATTACCAATAATGTTTGAGGATACGGATAAGCGTACAATGTGATTGAATGTTTGTTTATCTTTTGTGACCCGTGTCACGCAATACACACACGTGATACACAAGTATTCGAAATGTACTCTGACACAATTTATTTTCTATTGCAGTTGACTTTGGGTGACCTTGAATGACCTTAATAATAGGTCATTGTATTCGCCTTGAAACACTCTATCAGAATGTAAGTAATAAAATATACTGTTCCATTTAAAAAAACAAAGTTGACCTTCATATCTCCTTGACGCCTCCACCTACAAAAAAATTGGTAATACCAGATTATGAGCCCCCCGATACCAAATAAGTTTGGTCTAATGCATTTTCTCCTATCTTCAAAAACAAGCGAGTTATTCAGGTGACCTGTTTAAAATGCCTCACCCTGTATATAGCAACCGAGGGGTCGGTCGAGCGCTTGTGAGAGCGCGACCCCTCTGGTGGCGACGCCACAAACTGATAAATGATAAAATCTTTACATAGCACTGATATTCAGGGTATTCGGCCACCCCTGGGAAAAATTTTAATGGGACATTCTAAAGGCCAAAATAAGACAAAAATCAAGAACATCAATTTCTTGACCGAGGTTTCGTTGAAAAGTTATTAAAAAATTAAATTGAAAAATTTCAAATGATTCTGAAAAAATCATTTTTTGTTGCAGGGGTCAGTTAGAATCATTTTTTATGAATACACATACCTCCGAAATTCTAATCAGTTTCGAGAAAAAAATTCAAGTAGGTGTTGAAAGTTTTTGGTGAAAAAGAAAAGAATTTCGAATCGTCTTGGAAAAATTATTTTTAGTTGCACGGATCAATTACAAGCATTTCTGGCCAATAGACATACCCTCGAAATCCAACTCAGTTTCGAGAAAAAAATTCGAGAAGATAAGAAATTCTTCAACAAAATTAAAAAATTTCAAATTGTTCTAAGAAAATTATTTTTGCATGTGGGGCTCAATCACAATCATGTTTGGTCATTACACAAACCCCCGAATTCCTACGCGTTTTCGAAAAAAAAATTCCTCGCCGAAAATCTAATATCTGCTGGAAATGTTACCCCGAAATTGCATGCGAATCTTTAAAACATCATAACTCCTGAACGGATCGGAGGATTTTAATATTTCAAAAAGCAAACAACGCGTATTTTAGTGGAGAATATGTAGAGATTATGAAAATGTTGGAAAAGTTGTTCCTTGACCCCGCAAAATGAGAAAAACCCTATAAAAATTGTCCAATTTTCAAACGCCCATAACTCCTACAATGGTGAATATATTTCAATGAACCTTTTTTCGGAAGTAGAGTTCATGGGTACCTACAAAAAAAGTATTAGACAACTTTTTTATCAGAGGGCAAACAAAATTATTAAAAATCAAGAACGAATTTTTAAGAAAAATCGACAGGTACCTACATTTTTCGGTGAAAAAAAATTTTCAAATCGTTCTGGAAAAATTATGTCCGGTTCCGGGAGTCAATTACAATCATTTTTGGTGAATAGACATACCCCCGAAATCCTAACTATTTTCGAGAAAAAAAATTCCTTACCGAAAATCTAATGTCTGACCATACATGACATTTTTCCCTGAAATTAAAAAAATTTTTCAAGTCACTTTGAAAAAATTATTTTCGGTTCCGGGGGTCAATTACAATAATTTTTAGTGAATAGACATACCCTCGAAATCCTATGCATTTTCGAGAAAAATATTCAGTACTGGCGGAACTCTAAACGTTAATAACTTTTTAACAAAGCCTCCATAACCAAATTGATATTCTTGATTTTCGTCCTATCTTGACCTCTAGAATCCCCCATTACAATTTTTCCCAGGGATGGCCAAACCTTGTATAGCAACCGAGAGGTCGGTCGAGCGCTTGTGAGAGCGCGGCCCCTCTCATGGCGAGCATTGGAGGCGACGCCACAGATTCAAAGCAGCCAAGTTTCAAAATATAACTAAATTATCCGTGCTTTTGAATTCGCATGGAATTTCAGAATCCAAAACATTCAGAGCTTCATAAAACTTATATTATAAAGTACAGTCTTTTTACTAGGAAATCAACAGTTAAATTATTTATTTTAATCATTTAATAAAGTGCACCGGTTGCTTATAATTTTTCCCTGAAAAACGATCGAGTAATATTAATTTAAAGACTGTAAAACAATCTAAAACTTACAGGAGGTAGATCAGTTAAAACAAAATAGAATGGCTTGAAATTTCAAACACAGTACAATTTCCCCGTTGAATTTCACATTCCCCGACACAACCATTTCTACATCTATCTGCCTGGATTTGCACAACGTTTTAAACATTAAAAATGTTAAATATACGCGCAGAGAGAACCCGCGAATTCACAATTTTCAGTCTAGATCATCCTCTTAAATAAACCTGAACCAGACAGGCACGCATAGATTTCATCCCTCCCCCCTCACTCCGCGGAAGTTGCAAGGATCTTCGACACAATATCGCGAGGAGTAAATTGTCGGATGTTCGTTTTTAAAGAGTTTTAATTAAAATTTGTACGAAGCAATTAAAATTTACCGGGAAGGATCGCGTAGGAAGGGAGCGAGTCGAGCTTTCGGTTTTGTTTTAGAAGCTCCGAGGCACGGGGAAGAATTCAAAAAGTTCGGCCCGCGTGAACTCCGGGAAACGAGGAAACTTTAACCCGGACGAAGGAAAGTCTTCCGCGATACATCGCCGGCAATAATAAAAGTAATTGCGCAATTTGTACCGCGAACGAAATCGCGGAATAAGCGTGCATCTGATATCGCGGTTCCCGTTATTACGCCCCGGCTGTTTCTGCCTCGATTCTGTCATATTTACAAATAACCTTCTGGTATTTCTCGGCAAAAGAAATGTCTCGTGGTAAATTTAGAAACTTTGGAACTCCGATAAGCGGCTCTCTCTCTGCGAAATTGCACGGGGCACTCAATTCTGGACTAATCCAGTACCGCGAGTTCGGTTCGTCCTCCACGTTTCCGGATTCCTCTCTCTGCTAATCGAATTATTTAGCGAGTCGATCGAAAAATTTCCAGATACGCGAGAACTTTAATTATTACTTGCATATATTCTTCATACATTCCTCTCTTTTTATGGAATTATTTAGGGACTCGTTCGAAAATTTTAATCGTTACTGGTCAGTGTTTTTCGTTAATAATTCAAAAACGAAACCCCATACGACATTTCTGCAAAGGAAATTGTTGTTCAGAATCGTCTCAGCTACCACACATTTCCGGTTCTTACACTATTTACGGGACACCCTGTATACACGTATGACCAAAGTAAATAAAAAGTTTGCATGAAGCAAGATAGTTTTTTAAATTTAATTTCCAAAATGAATTATGTCAAATATAAGCAGGACGTCGTAAACTTAATAGATGACGTTTCCAGCAGCTTCCCCCCATCTTTAGACGGGAAATTTTGGGATGTTGTATAGTTGCAATTTTATGTTGGTCTAGTTTAGAGATAAGATGTATGTTTAATATCGACTCCTGGAGCCATTTTCCAACGTTTCATTTATAATCGTTTTTGTTGCGATGATAAATGGCGTATGTTCGCCGATATTAAGGGCATGTTCGAATAGATAGCAAAAATACGAATATGGGGTAATTCTACGTGCAAAAATGAGTCGAAAAAGATGAGCAACATTTTTTCTTTGGGGGCTTTGTTTTCGAGATAATCGAATTTGAAAGTTTCCTCCGCGCGTCTGACCATTAATCACTGTTTCTACTTGCGCCGTATCCACTGAATTTTCAAAGCTCATTTTCTCGGTAACAAAGCCTCCTATGAAAAAAGTTTATTCTACATTTTCGATTCATATTTTCACGTAGAATATACCCCATATACTAAACAATTTAGTTTGTAAATCTTAAATTAGCTCTAGATCAGTGTTTCGTTGAGAACTCGCAGAAATACGAAATGATGAGTCAATTAAAACTTTATTTAATATAAAAGTAATCTCACTAAATTTAAATAATAAATTAAAATTATTTTGTACTTGAATTTCAGTTCTCCATTATATGTATGTTTTGAAAATTCACTTACTGTGTTTGCTCAATAATTTCCTATTTCTTCCTAAAACCTATCATTCAAGTTTCCTTAGTGAACATTTCAATTTTTGATTGTTAAAAATTATGCATAAGAATTTTAGAAAGGCTTAGGTGGGGCATAGCACAGAAAAGGTTGGGGAAACGCTGCTCCAGACGATCGAATAGCCAGACAAAAATATTAAAATATTAAAATGCTGCTAGAAATCTAGGTCGAAATTGGTCTTAGTATTTCATCAAAGATTCGGGGAATAAGGATTCCGATATTATTTTAAATGCTCGTATCTACAATAGCAGTTGTTGACCCTAATTTCAATGAAGGGGAGGCGTATCCCGTAGGACGGTAAATAAAACGTCGGAACAATTCCCCGTTCGCACTCGTTAGTCGACGAACGGCGCTTGAAATATTCTATAAACGGGAGGGGAAAACTCTTCGACGGCTCCCGGGATCTCGTGGGACGATCCGCCGTCGAATCGCCACCACTTGACCCGGACCAGACAAGCAGTCATGCGAGAGAAACGAAAGCCCGGAGTATACACTTTGTATTTATGAAGCTTGCAACGAGGGGTGTAGGAGAAAGGGGATCGCGAATTCAGTTTCCAGTAACCCGAAGAACAAGAAATACCCGGTTTGTATTCATAAGTAGCTGAAATAACGAAGTTCAAGGAGGCTTAGCGACGACCCGGCGCGAAACGGAACAGGCTAAACGAACGTAACCGGACCCGGGACTCGGGCAATCGTTAACTGAGACAATATTTGTTGCCGGCACACGGACTGGCGACCGTCGAACAGATGCATCGTGAAAGGAAGCCTGTTGTTACGACGCACGTTAACACGTTAGTGGATGTTAAACACGTACGAGATTGAGAACTCGGTAACGAGGATGGAATTGTCGCGCGAAAACGTGAAGCGTGGCCAAACACTTTCGAACGTCTTCCTTGTATTTATAGAAGCGCGAGAACTTTGTTCGCGAAACTCGAGTGACACCGGCCAGACCATAATGGGATAATTTTTTTAGAATCAGCGTGTTTTATGAGACTTCGAGATCACCTTTAACCAGGTCGCTGTGTAGTTTTTATTCCTGCGCGGGTGGTTTCCCAAGCGTTAGTAACAAGATTTTAATGAAAAGTTTTGGGGGAAATATTGTCGACTCTTGGTGAAGCTTTCACAATGTACAAATTGAAAACAATTACTATGGATTCTTCAGGTTACATTATAGTCTTCTGGCTGGTTAAAAATCGAAATTAAATACTTCCTGAGATGTTCAACCTCGGATTGATCGAAGCTGTCGATTTATTCAAATTCAGCAAATGTTTCAAAACAAGTAAAGTTGCATCGGTGCATTCAAGAAAAAAAGGTTTAGGATAGTGTGAAAGTATGAATATACATGATGTGTATACGTTACTAGGATTACAGATGGTGGTGGAGAAGTTTCATTGTAAGTGGAGGGTCTTAGCCTACTCCATATTTTATTTTATGACAATACTGGAAATATCAGAACTTGTCACGAAGAGAGTGTTTGCTCATCATAATGTACAAATTGAAAACAAATACCGTCAATTCTTCAGGTTACATTAAAGTCTTCTGGCTGGTTAAAAATCGAAATTAAATACTTCCTGAGATGTTCAACCTCGGATTGATCGAAGCTGTCGATTTATTCAAATTCAGCAAATGTTTCAAAACAAGTAAAGTTGTATCGGTGCATTCAAGGCAAAAAGGTTTAGGATAGTGTGAAAGTATGAATATACATGATGTTTATACGTTACTAGGATTACAGATGCTGGTGGAGAAGTTTCACTGTAAGTGGTGGGTCAGCTGTATACGTCTTAGACTACTCGATATTTTATTTTACGACAATACTGGAAATATCAGAACTTGTCACGAAGAGAGTGTTTGCTCATCATAATGCACAAATTGAAAACAAATACCGTCAATTCTTCAGGTTACATTAAAGTCTTCTGGCTGGTTAAAAATCGAAATTAAATACTTCCTGAGACGTTCATCCTCAGATTGATCGAAGCCGTCCATTTATTCAAATTCAGCAAATGTTTCAAAACAAGTAAAGTTGTATAGGTGCATTCAAGGAAAAGAAGTTTAAGGCAGTGTGATAGAGAGATGCTTCGCGATTATTTTTCTGATTTCAATGGGAATATTATAGTCGATAGCGCTGAGTACACCCTATATAGACGAGCACCTATAACTTTGGACTGACTCGTATCCGGTTCGCGATAGCACCTAAGATTCCCAACCCGGTGAAATTACGCTACGCGTTTGCTATGCTTACCGCGTTCATGAATAATGTAGTTTCTGCTATCGTATTCTCGACCCGGTGGGAAAATAACTTTTTCAACGGTCGAACGGTACGCTAACAGCCTGAAATTAATTTTCGACGCGGAAGATCGAAGCTAGAGCAACGTTCCGAGCATCGATCTAATTATACATAAAACGGCGAAGCGATCTAACGGGAAACGTCACGCTTATTCGTCGAACGCTATAACGTCGAGATAATAATTATTTCGGATTTCAGCTACGCGCTAACGCGAAACTATCTCCAACATAAATTCGGGGAAATATAGCAATAAACGAAGGAGCATCATAAAATCTTTCATTTTCTATAATGCATTTTCACTAATTTAATTCAACTGTTCATCAACACCTACATTGACGGATAGATTTGATGGGTTTCAGATTCGATACAAAGTTGTGGAAATGATAAATATTATTTGTTAGCAATTTAGGTTGAATTTGATTAATATAAGGATATGAAAATGTATTCTAATTAAAAGAAAACCGAGCTTGGATAGAAATATATGCAATCTATGCCCCCGTAAGTCTAATAATGAAAGATAATTACACACATTTGTACGTCATTTTATGAAGAAAATTTCTTATTTCGAATAATAATAGTCACAGCTCTTTTGTTTAGTAAATAATTTCTAACAACTGAATTTCCCCCCTGTCATTTTAATGCGTATAGATCGCTAGCAATGTACACGGTTAGGGGACAAATTGTTAGCCTCGATAAAGTGACGTACATTGAAAAATTTGCATGATTGATTTAAGCGTCGCCGCCGGGCCAGTTAATATTCTGCATATTACGCGTTTCAACGATTTCTAGTATGCCTTTAACGACGGGATTCTGCTCTGGTATTTTATATGTAGATCCATATACATAGCGGTGCACGCAATTCGCGACAAAAAAGAAGTCACTACAAAAAATTAATTAAATTACAACACTTTTATTTAGACCAAAGAAGCGTACGGTTAATTTCGCCTTTGACTATAAAAAAACACAAAAGTCTATTTCGTAGACCTGTTACGCAGGGAATTTTCCCTTAATTTTACTCGTCCAATTAGTATCCTTTGAGTTAGAATTCGCGAAGGGAAACGTTACACCTAAGTGGCTATTATTTTTCTGTTTTCTCGAAAACGTTGAACAAAACGACAAGGTATAGACGGGGGGACGAGACGGGGCAATTACACGGTGACTTTTGTGGCCCATCCGGCAAACAGAATTGCCTCGTAAATTCCGCTTATCGCGCGAATATAGCTTTCGTTGCGTAAAGGCATAATATTCACTCGTGGCGGTGGCAAAAACTGAACACTTTCGTTAATAAGGTCTCTCCTCCGTCGACTTCACGGGCCAACTTCTCGTAACTCGTTACACACAGAATGCACGGCCATTCTTTACGCTGCCCGCCCACGCTACCGCTCGGTTGTCTTACAGGCCGCGTTCATTATAGCCACTTAACTTTTACCCGTAATTTCTGTCCTCGCGAAGAGCGCACCGAAAGAACAGCCCCCATCGAGCGACAGTAACGACCTAACAATAACGTCGCCGTAAAACGAGTCCTTAAAACGACCTACGCGAAAACCCGCGCGATTTTTCTACGATCGGACCAGCTAAGAGCAGTCTGAAGAACGTGGGAAACCTTCGCGAGACTGAAACACTATTGCACTCTTGCTTATTTAATTGTCTACGGAGTGGCGAACATTCGAGTAAAAGGTTTGTCACAAATTTTAAGAAATTTGAGATGTACAATTACTCGTATGCGCTATAATGGCGAGTCATTATAAATGAAAAGAAACTTGTTTTTCAATATGGTCGAATAAATTAAAAAGGTATCAAGGTCAAGTAGGGTACTTTGGGATGCGTGACTACTTGTAATGTTTACTACAAGTATGTGACTACTTGCACCTCTTAATATTTAAAACAAAATAACTACTTCGTAAATAGAAGTAACACACAGTGTGATACACAATATTTGGTGTAAAAATAAATGTAAAGAATTCGTAAGAAGTGTTTCTTTTAATTTATAGTGAATCACCAATTCTAGTGGACGAATAAGAGTGGGAGTAACTGTTGTAAATGAACCTTGAAACACGTTTTATTACGAATTTTCTAGGGACTGTCAAATCTGCGAAGCACCAGACTATCCGATCGAACGTGTGCGACGTTTTGCAGAAAGTTCCAAGGAATCTTACTGGCCAGCTGGTCCTAACGGGGCAGCTTCGCAGTAGGAATTAATCGCGGACGTATCGATATTCGATGACCGGTTCAAATTCTGCCAAGTAATTCCCCGAGCACCTTCCTACAACCCTCGGGCATCGGAGTTTCGTTTGACAACGGGACTGAAACCGATACATATTCCCCAGCCAGTTTCACGACAATCCAAGGGAAGGTATTTGGCCGAAACGCTAAAACCGTTAGCATTCAGAACAGTGTTTCTCAAACGACTCCATTAATGGATCGTCAGATCCCGCTAAGGGTGTGCTTGGCAACCAGAAAAAAAGCATATTCGAGGTAGATTCCTCGATCGCGATGGAAACGGTGTATTACTATATCTTAAACTATTGATTGCAATGATAGACTCTCTCTGGAAAGAAAGATCCAGGAAAATACCCCCTTAGAATCGAGTATAATTGGATCAAGAAGAGTCCTCGATCTGGTCTTCTATCATTGAGAAAATAAGAGACATATGGTACTTCTGAGTCCATCGACTCGTTGAAAATAGTGTCTTCGGGTGATGGAAACATCAACTTTGATACCTCAAGTGCTCATATGGAGAATTATAATCAATTTTATTAGAAAAGTAAACTTTAGGGTCAAGTATTCTTGACTCAAGAAGAGCCCAGGAAGTGTTTGATGTTCCATAATTCGGAATAAAAATGACGTCTGGCACTTCTGAATACAATGACTCGTTTAAGGTAGTGTCTTCAGGTGATGGAAACATCAACCTTAAAACCTGGCATACTCATATGGAGAATTATAATCAATTTCATTAGAAAAATAAACTTTAGAGTCAAGAATTCTTAAATCAAGAAAAATCCTCGAAGTGTTTGATCTTCCATGACTCAGAAAAGAAGAGACATCTAGTAGTTTTGAGTGCATTGACTCGTTTTGAAATAGTGTCTTCAGATAATGGAAACATCAACCTTGAAACCTGAAGTGCTCATAAGGAGAATTATAATCAGTTCCATTAGAAAAGTAAACTTCAGAGTCAAGTATTCTTGAATCTAGTAGTTCTAAGTGCATTGGCTCCTTTGAAATAGTGTCTCCAGATTATGGAAACATCAACCTTGAAACCTGAAGCACTGATACGAAGAATTATTATATAATCAATACCACGAGAAAAGTAAACCTCATAGTCAAGTATTCTTAAATCAAGAACAGTCCCCGAAATTTCTAATCTTCTATAATCCAGAAAGAAAAGAATGTCTGGTAATTCTGAGTGCATTGACTCCTCTGAAATAGTGCCTCCAGATTATGCAAACCTTAACTCTGTCACCTGAAGTGCTCACATGGGAAATCATAATCAATTCCAGGCGAAGAGTAAACTTAAAAGAGAACCTTTGACTGAGACAGTCTTTAGGTTGAATGTTCGTTAACAATTTTGGGGAAAATCGACTGTGGGGGCCGTACGATGCAACAAGGGCTTCCTAGTTCTGGTTTAGGGTAACGTTGGAACAAAAAGGCCGCGTGGCAAGAGAACAGAAGCACGGCTGGAAACGCGGAGGCGAGAAGGCCAAGCAATCCCATCCGTCAGGGAGGTCAGGCATCTGCCGCAGACACGATAGAAATCGGCTTGCATTCTCACTGGAAGCCGCGAGCCTGGAAAATAGATTAGGCGTGTTTTTACGTAGTTACTTACGAGATTCGTGGCGAACGAGCCCTGGTCTGCCTTCGGAAACCCGTGCCGGAAGCCCCGTGCTTTGTCGATAAATTTTGCGCCATACAGGGCGAAGATAAGGGCGTTGTTAACCGGCTGGACGGTACCATGTAATCGCGCGTGATTCGTGGAGAAAAGTTAGACCCTTCTCTTTTTCCCCCTTTCTTCTTTTTTCCTTCTCTCCCGATAATCGCACCTCGAGATATCCAGGGGTCTTCGAACCGACGGAATGTTTCTCCAGTGAGGAAATGCGTAATCGAGGACGCGAAAGGGTAAAACAGAGGTAAAACGATATAAAGTGAAACATACCTTACATATTACGAAGTTATAAACCGGTTGAACGAATTATACTGTTTTGTTAAAAAATGGACAAAGTTTGGTCTCAAATTCTGGTTAGCTTTCCATGTAAATAGGAAATATATAGCACAGGTAAAAGAAGAAAACAGTCTATTAACGCGTATTAGGAATATGCAATTCCGAGACTGCTAGTATTTTCTCCATAATTGAAACACTGTTAGTTCGTAAACCATTAACCTTTTGACTGCAGCGCTTCCTAGGAAGAATCCATCAACATAGATGGCGCGATCGTCACATACCTGTCGCTGCGACTGGTGCCCAAAAAAGTACTCGGAGATTTAAAAGACCATTCTTACGGTTTAAAAAAATAATAAATGCAAATAAATTAAAATATCCAATTCCATATTGAATTAATTGGTAAAACAGTAAAAGGTGTTATAGTAAAAAAAATGCAGAGGGCGTAAATTTACGCTTTTCGTATATATTGATAGACTTGTGAAAGCGTATATATACGCCTTTAGCAGTCAAAGGGTTAAGCTCGCAAACTTGATACAAAAAGACAAAAAAAAATTACATAGATTTTAAGACCAAATGAGTATGAAAACTCGTTAAATAGCCATTTGTATAAATAATATTTGCAATGGATTGGGACAAAATTAAGGGTTCGGTGGGGAGTGGCTGGAGATTTCTCGCGACCCAGGCAGAAGCTGCCTCGTTTTCCATAAAATTGCATGCTCGCTGGCACGATTTCTCAAATATATGTCGTGTGCCCGAGTTGGCAGATAGCTGTAGTTGTCGGGCTGTCAACCCTGAGCACCTAGTAATCGAGTTCCATTCCATTTGCTTCCTGACGATTTTCGACACCTTCCCTTGCACGCTGGTGATTCTATCGGCGATTATTATCTTTCGTTCTGAGGATGACACGAACAACTATCGCGTCGAAATTAAATCCCGACGTTCGCGTTCGGTGAATATTTTTCTAATATTTCGACGGAGATAATCCCTGTAATCTCGTCAGAAATGCACGTACATACGCTGTTTGAGTTATTGTACCGTAGAAATGGAGTCGAACAAATTTTATTCTATCACTACCTCCTGTTTATATTTCATTTGGAAATCATAATCCATTAACAGACATTCCATATTGAATAAAAGTCAGTTTAAAATATTTATTCGTTATCCCTGATTGTTATTAATACTTCGTAATTGAATTCCCCAACCGTATAACCGAACAATATCGTGACAATATAGACGAATGTCATAAGTTAATATTGTTTCGATGTAATTTTATTTCGCATAAAACTATTTGTCGGTAGAAACTAATGGAATGGACGACGTACGTATCGCTGGAACGTTTCAGCGATTTTGGTACAATATTTTACAGCAAAAAACAAAGAACGTATAACGCGTTGATCACTGTTGTTTTCAAGAATTTTTAATATTTATTTGCAATGGATATTGTCGAGAGAAAAATGATAATTATTGGAATAGTAGTACGTAAGAAAAACATCAAAGGTTAACTACTGATATTGAGAGCAAATAAAAGAATAAACGAAGCAGTCGTCTCGTTACAAATATCTTCGGTTCTTCGATCATTGAAATTCAATGTTTCCAGCGATCGAGCTCGGTATTTGCAACGATATAAAGAAGAAGTGCACCACAGTAAAATTTTAACGGACATACAGGAAATATTATCCAGTTTGATTGCGAGCACAACGAGGGCAAAGCAGCTTCTTTCGAAATCTGTAAGCATAAGTCTGACCTCGTTCGAAACAAGACTATTATTGCGCCTTTGATATCTCCAGATAATTCCGCGAGCGAAATGTACGTGTTTCCGTGAACGGTTTTTTTCTGATAAAAGGTTCGCCCGAGACTCGAGGCGAAACGAAGTAAACGGGAGATTTGCTTTAAAATTTGAAAACCTAATTTCATCCCCGGCGAAGATTTTGACTATACTGGCCCCTTCCAATATTCCTTGATTTTTCCGGTCATTTGCATACGCGGATCGACTGGAATGGAAGGTAGCTTCCATCGGGGCGGAACAAAAGTTTCTGTAAAACGCTCCTTCGATACTACGCGAAGAGTGTGCGAGAAAAGGAGATATCTGCTTTGAGAATTCGACGATTTTCCTTGATTCAGTGTACGCCAAACTGGATAGCTATTCCGGGCGTGTAATCGACGCATTTTTCCCATCGAATATCGCAGGATGCAGCGAACGCGTGCACAGGAAATGTAGTTCAACGTTTTAACCGAATGCAAATTCGTTATTTCGTACTTGGAATGCTAACGCGCCCCCGGAAAATATTACGCGTTTCGAGACCTTAATTTATCAAGTTATAACTGCAACGAAACATAATTTCATGCGCGGTGCCTGACATCGTTTCGAAAGTAATTGCCTTTCTCCGCAGAGTCCCGCAGAATGTAATTCAATTAATGGCTACAATTACAATTTCGTATTACACGAACGAGCTCTATGGAAACTGAAACATAAATGTAACGATAAATGGAAATATCGTACACTTTTCATACGTATAAATTTAAAAGAAAAATTTGTTTACTTTCAATCACTGAACTGAAAATTAACCACTCGTTCTGGACAAAATATTTGACTACATTTTCATTCTCATAAAACGATAGATTAAATTTATTCGATGTTACTCATTCCTATAGTCTAATTGAAAAATTCTTTTTCTCGTTTCGAGGTCACAAATTCGTATCTCAACTTTGACTCGAGAGTACCCTGGATAGAATTATATTATAAAATTGTTGTTATCGTTCGAAATTAGTCTTGCACAGCTGTTACTGCATGCTAATATATTTATCGTGAATGAATAAAAGTAAACAAAACTATCGACTAATAGAAAAATTCTTATTCTCGTTTCGAAATCACGAACTCGTATCTCAACTTTGACTCGTAAGCACCTTGGATAGTATTATATAATAAAATTGTTGTTATCGTTCGAAATTAGTCTTGCACAGCTGTTACTGCATGCTAATATATTTATCGTGAATAAATTAAAGTAAACGAAACTATCATCTAATAGATAAATTCTTATTCTCGTTTCGAAATCACGAACTCGTATTTCAACTTTGACTCGAGAGTACCGTGGATATAATTGTATAATAAAATTGTTTTTATCGTTCAAAATTAATCTTGGACATCTATTCCTGCTTGCTAATATATTCATCGTGAATAAATAAAAGTAAACGAAACTATCGTCTAATAGATAAATTCTTATTCTCGTTTCGAAATCACGAAGTCGTATTTCAACTTTGACTCGAGAGTACCGTGGATATAATTGTATAATAAAATTGTTTTTATCGTTCAAAATTAATCTTGGACATCTATTCCTGCTTGCTAATATATTCATCGTGAATAAATAAAAGTAAACGAAACTATCGTCTAATAGATAAATTCTTATTCTCGTTTCGAAATCACGAACTCGTATTTCAACTTTGACTCGAGAGTACCGTGGATATAATTGTATAATAAAATTGTTTTTATCGTTCAAAATTAATCTTGGACATCTATTCCTGCTTGCTGATATATTCATCGTGAATAAATAAAAGTAAACGAAACTATCGTCTAATAGATAAATTCTTATTCTCGTTTCGAAATCACGAACTCGTATTTCAACTTTGACTCGAGAGTACCGTGGATATAATTGTATAATAAAATTGTTTTAATCGTTCAAAATTAATCTTGGACATCTATTCCTGCTTGCTAATATATTCATCGTGAATAAATAAAAGTAAACGAAACTATCGTCTAATAGATAAATTCTTATTCTCGTTTCGAAATCACGAACTCGTATCTCAACTTTGACTCGAGAGTACCGTGGATATAATTGTATAATAAAATTGTTTTTATCGTTCGAAATTAGTCTTGCACAGCTGTTCCTGCATGGTAATATAGGAGATTTGTATTGAATATTTCTGCCACGCTGTAGTTTTGTTCAATGTTAATTTGTGTGCAATATGGTTGAATGTGTTTTGTGGAAGAAAGAATGGGTTTTAGGGACAGCGAGACAACAGGGAGTAGGAAACGAGTGATTGTGAAAGACGGACGTGATTATAATTTATGTTGTCAATTAATGTGATTTTAATTTGTATTGTTAATTATTAATTTGTGTGTTCCAAATTCGTTTATAATAATTATATGATTTGTACATTTGTTCCTCAAATAAATAAAAGTAAACGAAACTATCGTGTAATAGAAAAATTCTTTTTCTCGTCTCGAGGACACAAATTCCCTGTACCCTGAATATAATAGTATAATAAAATTGTTGTTATCGTTCGAAATTAATCTTGCGCAGTTGTTCCTGCGTAAATAAATAAAAGTAAACGAAAGGAGTCGACTGCAGTAAAGATATTTGGTGCAAGTTAGACCATGAATGCGTGAAATTTGTGGGACAGTTAGAACTTGCCTCTCGCGGTGAATGTGCTGCTTCCAAGTTAAGAAGGCATCGTGGAAATTTAAGGGGTACAAACCACCCCTAACGTTGTCCCGGAGCTTCGCGAAGCAGTCTTAGAAACAATGCGGTCCTAGAAATAATGCTAACCGCCTCTAACGTTTCCGCGCCATAGCCGTCTGCGATGGCCAGCGGTTGTTGCGCGATATTTATCGCGTTGGGTTTTATTAGCCTGTAAATCGCGCAGATACTGGCTCTGTCGGGGGTGCTCTATAGCTTCGACAGATAGCGACGCGATACATATCGACGATATTCAAACGATACGATAGCAAAGTGCACAACCCTTAAGTAGACACTCGTGGGTCTAGCAAGCCCCGCTGGAATACATTATGCCCCGCTATCTGATATAGATTGGTTATTATTTAACCCTTTGATCCCTGAACGGGGTAACTAGGATTCCACGGGCTTGAATATTTTGCTCTAACTGCCTTTCGCGGACCGAATCGACGCTGCTGCTTTTCGATATTCGTATCGTTTGCTCTGTGTCCAACGTTTCGATCGATTTAGGACACTGATTTACACATTTAAATATGAAAACAGCAAATTCTTTGAATTCAGAAAAGACTCAACTACATTATAAACCATACTATTTGTAATTTTTCGTTCATTTATTTCTCTGTACTGTATTGCATGTGTATTTTAATGGAGATACCCGTACAATAAATTATTATTTTCTAATAAGGTAGTTGCTGTAACGTTGCTGTCAAAAATTAATTTATGTAGAAAAAAGATAAGACGAGGAATAGAACTAGTTAAAATTCACTATTCGACGCCACACGAATTTTTCCTTTAAATTATAGTTTATAGATTCTTGGGTTACTTTATTAAATGTTTACCGAAACGAGTGTTGACGAACATTTATCTGATGTCACCTTTACTGTAGCTTGCTGTCAAAAATTAGTTTATGCAGAAAAACAATATCACGAAGAATAGAACTAAGTTAAAATATTGCTCTAGAATTTCGCTATTCCGAACACGTTAAGAAATAATCAACGAGCCAATTTTTCCTTTAATTCCTAGTTTCTCGGGTTACTTCTTCAAATGTTCGCGAGTACGAGTTCCAGCCTTACGCGGTCCGAATAAATTTTTAAAGTCGATTTTCCCGGGAACGAAGCTTCGAAACGAGAAAGCTTTGTGCAAAACATTCACAGCCGACGAACGAAGACGGATGCTGGCTGTTCTCGTCGAACGAAGCTGAACGGAGTAGAACGCTGGTGAATTCGGAATCGAGTGGCCATCGCGAAGAAATGTGCACAGAAGCAGAAAGTTAGAGGACCGTTCGATGGTATTATAGCTAAATGCTCGACGTTGGCGGTCGGCCAATCCGGCGATTAATTTAACAAGTGACAAGGCGTAATTCCCGGCAATGTGCAACATCTGTTTCGAATGAAATTACGCTCAGCAACTTGCCGGCGAAACTTTCCACGCTGAATCACAATTATATCACCGCTAGCTGAGCGACCGCGCGTGTAAACTGCTGGCTGCGCGATGATATTGTCGCGAGAGCAACCCCTCCGTGATCGATCTGCTTCCGATTCACCCTTGCAAAACGACCAGGTTTCGCCGTTCGATGGAAGAGCATTGGCGACGATTCTCTTGATTTCATTGTGCACCCCCGCGAATCGGTCGCAGGGTGTCGCCTTTAATGCGAAACAGTTTCCCAGCGTCGAACGAACGAACTCGATATCCCCAGAGCTTCGAAACCTTCCGGAACATACCTTAAAATGTATGTTGACACCCAGTTTTTTTGGGGACAACTGCCTGTGAAAATGTAATTTTGCATTTCTTTCTACTTGGCCATGCGTGATCCACGCTTAGAAAAGTCGAAAATTTCGTAGCCAAAGGTAGCCAGGGTGTTCGACCATCCCTGGGAAAAATTTTAATGAGAGATTCTAGAGGCTAAAATAACGCGAAAATCAAGAATATCCATTTCTTGATTGAGACTTCGTTAAAAAATTTCAAATCATTCTGAAAAAATTATTTTTGGCTGCAGGGATTAATTACAATCATTTTTGGTGAATAGATATACCACCGAAATCCTAACCATTTTCGAGAAAAAAATTCCTTACCGAAAATCTAATGTCTGACCATACCTGACATTTTTCCCTGAAATTTAAAAAATGTTTTTAAATCGTTCTGGAAAAATTATGTTTAATTTCTGGGGTCAATTACAATTATTTTTGGTAAATAGACATATCCCCAAAATCCTACCCACTTGCAAGAAAAAAATTAAAATTTTTCCCAAGGGGCATTTGATTTTAGAATTTTAAAATTGTTTAAAATTTATTTGCAAAGTACCAATAAGTAACGAATTATTTTAAAGAGTTGCTCTGTATTTATAATTAATATACAGTAGTCTCAGAAGCGAAATAAAAATTCTTGGAAACGGTTTAAAGAACCTGAACCGATATTCGAACGAATCCTCGTGCTGGCCTGTTCCTTTCGCTCGTAATATTTCTTAGCTCTCTTAGTCTCGCGTGAAAGGTTTAAGTGCTATTGGTAATTTGTTTCGAGATCAACACAGCAGAAAATACCTGCATCGTCGTTGTTCGAGTATTATATTGCGGCACGGATATCGATTTGCAAGGACATAAAATAGCACTTCCGCGTATTAAATTTCCCGCCAGCTTCGCGAGGGAAAATTGCTTCCGAGACAGATCGACTCTCGCCCCACTATTATGCCCTCGATCTTCGACATCGTTTCTAAACTCAAGTTCAAAGTAAACCGAACGCTTTTCTGCTAAACGCCTCGATTGCAACGTATACGAGAAAGAGAAAGTTCCTGAAGGTCCTTCAAGGTTTTCAGTAAGTATATTCTTTTATCGAACGACGACGCGAAACGAATTCTACGAGCAATCCGTGCGAGAATGAAACCTCCTGTGTCTGACTATCGAGATTCGCGTGGAAACATCGAGAAGCTGAACCTGACGGGGCTGGCCGTAAATCGAAACGAGTGGAATGAAATTCACGGTGAAACGAATGGACGGAGAAAGTGAAATGGCGAAACGATAAAAAGTCGGGCAAGTTCAGTTCTAATGGGAGTAAACATGGCACCGTTCGAAAGAAAGTTACGTTAGATCGGAAGTTCTGGGCGTTTCGGATAGACGGGACTGAAAGCTCGGGCGTGCGTGAGCTTTCTGACTTCGAGCTGCCCCGACAGAGCTAAACGATCTGTTGCTATAATTGGACGCCTCCCGTTTGTTTCGGCCCCCTTTTCGTTCCTGTTCGTTGTTTCGTCGCACACGAATGGAATGGAACTTTCGAGCACTTACCGTCAAACTTTAAACAAGGCAATTTGACTTTTTAAAGAGGGACATTCGTTCACCGAACGAGTGAATCCAAAATTTAATGAAGAATCGTTGATTCCTCGTTGACTCTCTTCGAGGGTCCAAAAGAATAGAATTCTTGTTTTTAAACCGAAATCTCAAACAGGAATTTGTAAAAATGAACTTTCAAAGAATAGAAACTTACTTTCTAGTGAAACGATAAAAATTCTTTCTATAATATTTTATTCTTATTAAAGGAGACGATCCAGAGCTTCCAGCAATTGGCGTTACTTTAAAATTATTAATTGTTATACATTTGCAAGAAATGTTTTATTTTATTCAAGTTTATCTGAAACTTCATTTTTCAGTGGACCAGATTAAACAAGAATTTTTGACCGACCGCTTAGAGTAAATACATATTCCTATTTCTTTAAATATAATTTAAACTATCTGTAAAACATCGTTTCCCTAAAAGAATATCTCTGGTGTTAGATTTAAAAAAATAACTGATATTTTAGAAAAACAGTCTTGAGAAGGATTTCAAATATTTCAGGGGACGAATATAAATTAATTTCTATTATTTTTAGTATTTACGTGATAGTATACAGGGTGGGGCAATAACTACGTCCACCTTGAATATCTCCGTTATTTGCAATGATATTAAAAAGTTTTATATACAAAATTTGCAACATTTTTCGTGTGGGTGGAGGCATAAAGGAGATTTCAAGGTTATCTTCATTTTTTTAAATGGGATCACCCTTTTTGAAACACCTACAATGATAGTCCCTTTCATTAGGAATTCAGTGACTATAATTATTCAAGGTCATTTAAGGTCACGGTCGGAAAAAATGTATAAAATTTAAAATATGAAAGCAGAATACCTGTGTTTCATTGTCTTTGGTGATCAACTCTTCGAAGCCAGTGTGGATTATCAACAGACCAATAATGGACGTTCCGTAGATTAATTGAGCCATGATCACTAAGTGTTGCTTCGTCCGTAAACAAGACATTAGAAAAAAATGAACGATTTTTATGTAATCCCCATTAATTCGACATTGAAGGACCTTAGTATGTTTACTACAAATCTCACTTGCAATAAACGTATTCTGCTTTCATATTTTGCATCTTACACATTTTCTTCGACCGTGACCTTGAATGACATTGAATAATTATAGTCACTGGATTCCTAATGAAAGAGACTATCATTGTAGGTGTTTAAAAAAGGATGACTCCATTTATAAAAATGAAGGTGACCTTGAAATCTCCTCTTTATTATTACAAATTATTACAAATAGCATAGATATTCAAGGTGGGCATAGTTATTGCCATATAAGCTTGCCGAAAGCAATCAAAACTTCCGCGACTTCGTTTGCTTAAAAATCTATTTATTATCTCCGGGAAACAATTCGACTAAATACCATTATATCCCCAGCAACCGCTGGGCAATCGAGAAAGTTAACGTCGGTTCTGTCCAAGACTTATTACGTCTTATGAATTTATGAAGCCGCGGACGCTATTACTTTTCACCGTTCCACCCCCGTTTCTCGAGCATCGTAATTGCATTTTTATCGCTTATGAAAAGAGTTCCGAATGAAGTTCCCGCGCGAAGTGCAACATTTTTTATTTGGCCCCCGGGTCACCCGTGCAAAAAGTAACAATTAAATATCTCCGTCCCTTCAGTATAGTAAATTGCGCGCTTTGACTGGCACAACGACGAATAACGAGGGAACAAACGATGAACAAAAAGTACGGATCGCATACATAATGGAAGGGTTCATTACGAACGATTCAGAAAGGTAGAATATTTTTAAATTAACGGGGATGAAGATAATAAAGGAACAAATAGAAACGAAGGACGAAAGTTTAAGATCGTTAGCGCAATTTCAGGTGCAATAGAAAACAATTTTAAACGGATACGTTTGGCTGGGCGGGAGAACTGCGGTCTGATAATCGTTTCGCGGGCACGATTAAATGCATCGGTCGCGAGCTATAAACGAAAGAAAAACTAACGGTACGAAATAAATTCATGTATACACAGCTATTGATTGCAACGGTTAAATACGGGGTGCGCGTAAATTTCTGTGTGCAGAGAAATAGCCAGAGTAACGAGCTTGAATATTCCTATGGTCGGAACAATAAAAAAAATATAGTATATCGTGGGGCAGAGGAGAAAAAATTGAACGATTATTTTAAACATCGAATTAAATTTCCTTTCTGGGTTAATCGGAAGGATCTTTCAATTTTTACATCGCCGTTGATGAATTAAAAATTCCCCGCCACTTTTATCGCCCTTTCAACGTAAAAACGAAGATCGATCGCGTCGTATGACTGTTAAAAAATATAATCTTCTCTAACTGGAGCTCTCATCGGTATTGTAAACTTCGAATTGAACTTTCTTCTCGAGTTCTTTTACTGCTTGGAACGGTAAGGAACATTTACATTTTTATTTTTATTCGAGGCTAGAAAACTGGAATTTATTGTTCCCGTAGGCGAAAATTAAACAGTTTCAAGAAAAGTAATCCAACAATTTACTATTATGGCTCCTGGCATGGGATTATTCTTTCCACTGTCTGGCTGGTGTAAGTTTATTCTACTTGATTGGTATCTTTAATTGTGAGGATTGTTATTAAGCAATTATTGTAGGCAGAAATCATTGAAAATATCATCGTTTCTTTAGATTAGAAATTTTTTTAGGGACGAAAGAGACTAGATTTTTAAAAATAACCGATGGCGTTGCTTTTTTGTTAATTGGGTAGTTTTTATCAAATTGAGTGATATTTGCTCGAACAATTTTTTTATGCAACATAGTTGCACAAGTTTTGCAGTGTTTGTAGCGCACGGTCGTGTAAATATAATCTAAACGTATTCGTGAAATCGATTTTAATCTCTTTAATCTTGTACAACTGTCTAGAGCACTAAAAATAGCCCAGGTAAATATTATTTTATTTATCCAAACAATAGAATAAAAAAAACACAATCCGGAAGCTTCCCCTTTTTCCTCGTAACAATTCGTTAAGTGTAAAAAAAATGAACTCCCCTGGAACGTTTAATTAAGAAAGAAATGGTTTCTGAGGAAACAGTGTGCAGCATCGCATAGTTAAAGCCCTTTGAGAGAAATTTCGAGTCTCTGTTTTCTATATCAACTCTGATGTCATCGCCGCAAAGTTTCTTTCAGGGTAATTATAGTATCCATCAAAATTAGATAATACAAACATAAGTTTGAGACGAAATCGATACAAACATCGTTCCATCATGGCTTCTTCCTCCGCAGGACGATGTACGAGTCACGTTCCTACGCGTCGAGAAAAACGACCCTAATTGCTTTCGCCCGCGTGTTTAAACAACAGCGAGCGACACACTTTTTGTCCAACAGCGACCATGACAGGTCGCGAGACTTCCACGGACGGGAGCCGTAATTTATCAAAGCGTACGATCTAGAAGCATGGATCCCGCGACTTACCCAAGACGAGAAAACAATAAAGAAGATCCTCCAGGGGTGGGTGTCTCCGTTACAGAGACGTTTATGTTTCGCCGTGGAAATTATGATCGACGACCCCGAATCGTCACGGGAAAACGAAAGGAGCGAAAAAAGAAAGAGGAAACAAGAGGCGCGAAACAGGGAGAAGGTAGTGGGGGATGAAAGTAGTGGAAGGTAGGGTAGTAGGGACAACTAGGTGGAGGGGTGAGGGAGGAGAAGAGTTGATACGTTTGAGGAAGGCAGTGTTGATGCAGTCGCAGAGCCAGTCAGTGGCTGCCACGGCACGGAGACGCGCGGGCGTGCTCCCTTTCGAACAATATCGAATCACGATGACCGGAAATCGACGAAACATGACAGAAAAGTATCGTCGATCGCGACGAAACTGAAACCACGGCTGCCCGGAAGCCTCCTGCGCGTGACTCTGTGCGGGCCCGATCGAATCTCGTCGCGATTCGACGTTTAAAACAAACATTATCGAGCCAACGCGACGCTGGAACGTATGTACATCGTATCGTGACTCGTTAGCGTTGTTTCGAGGAGAAAGAGAAACACTTTCGCAGGGAGATTCGGGACTCTGATCGAATCGCGTGTCTCGAGGAACCGTGGTCGAAAGAAATGCATAAGAAGAATCAAACAGGTGGACGAAAAACCGAAAGTGTTCCGTAGCCACGTTCCGAAATCCCGTCCCGCCAGGGACGTTCTGCTGGGAATAGAAAAATCGTAAGCATCGCTTGAACGTTTGTTTTCTTTTACACTTTTTTCGAGACGCCAGGAACGGGTGGAAGTGTAATCGTTCGATCCACGAGTTTCTGGAAACGCGTCGATCGTAGGGAAACGTTACGGAAATTCCGTTGGGGAAATTGTTCGCGTCGGAAAAGGGGAACGGGATAGATTATTTCAACCGAGATTACTGCTTAGCAGGTGACATAACGTGAAAACCACTTTGGAAGATTGCTTCTGGAATGCGCCGTCTCCGGCTTGACGAGAAGAGGCTCCTTGAAAATATCGCGTTCGTTAAACATCCGCCCGCCGAGTCTCGTAATTTGGACGAGGCACGGAAGAGGCCGCAGTAATTTTTAATCAAATAAATTGTGCGAACGTTCTGTCGGGCTGGAAATTATCGCGCGGTTTAACGACTTCCTGGTTGTTTTTATATAGTGTGCATATGTTTATTAACGTGTAGTAGGAAAGCACTTTTCGTGTATAAGAAAAAATTTTGCATTAATATCCGAGTGTAGGTTCTGCCTATTATAGAAACTCGCAATTATTATTAGTCGTTATTTTCATTCGTGAAAAAAGAGAAGATAGACTGGAAGAACTGAAATGATGATTAATATCCAGAATAATTTTTATTGCAAATAGAAATTTTTAATAGTCTTGTGTTTTCGAATAAGGAAATTGTCTTTAGAGCAATAATTTAAGATCCATAGATTTTCCTACTGGAAATTACGTTTTATTGCAATTATTTTTGTATTACTTTACAGTCGCGTAAAGAATTCACAAAATGTTCGGTTAGGTCTTCACTCGCGTCAAATAGGTTGCAAAAGGAACGAGGAATTCTTTACATTGCGAAAATATGACTGATGGTGGGAGGGATTCGAGCAGAAAATTCGTTAATTAAATTTAATTAATAAATGTACAGACCAGGCAGTTACTGTGACTTGATATGAATACGTAAACCTCTGTAATTAACGTATCCATGGATTCCCTTGGAACACGTATTGCGTTCTACGAAGTCCAAAACAGAGGCTTGTATATCATTCATTTCGACTAGTAAAACGTTCGGATAACAGACATTCTACTTTATTAGGTTTACTTAATTCGAAACACAGGTTCTCTGATACTCTCGAAAAAAAATATTTTTCCTCAATTTCTGTAACATCATGCTTTATTAAAGTGATTATCCTCCAAAAACACAGCAGAACTTTCATTGTATATTTACAACCAAAATACCACAAAATATTTTTAATTCTCTCTAAAAATTAGTAGAAACGTAGTTTTCTAATCGAATCCATTACAGAAAAAAATATCAGATTGCAATTTAATGACTCGAGAGCATAGAAATTAATACTTTCAATAATGTCTGACTAGACCCCGACCCACTCTACTTAATTATTTTAAACACATATTCGAGCACATATAATAAATTTCGTATTCGATATTTTCGCTAAACTCCCCCCGTTTCTTCGAACACCGCGAACCGTTGTTTAAATCAATTAAAAATCATAATTTATTATCCCAATGGTGCGATGATATTCCGAACGTCGGGCCATAACAAGGACATTCTACTTACAGAATCGCGTATAACGTTCGAAAACCGGTGCAGTAATTTTCCAGTTATTCCGACAGCTCGGCCGGAATTATTCGGGCAGACATCAAACGCAAATCGCGGCTGATAATTAGCAAAATTTGAGTACATATTTGCGCCACCGCGTTCAAAGGAAACCAAGACGTATTTTTCGTATAATTGCGCGTTAAATCGATCGAACCGAGAGGCAGGGTAGCAAATTCCAGCCGCTTTTACGGCCGAATAGCGCGAAGCCGTTCGAAAATATTAGTTTAATTTTCGTTTAAAGGTTTTCGCAAACCAACATTCCGCGCGGCACTTTGCCGCGCGAAAACGAGCAGACACGAGGAGCTTGAATGGAAAAAAAAGGCTATTCATTCGTCGAAACAGTGGCAGAGAACACGAGCTTTTTCATTTCGCGTAATTAGCCAATTCCCACACCCTTCCCCCACCCACCCACCCACCCACCCACCTCGTCTCCGCCCTCGAGTCGACAAGCTACATAAATATTTCGACAAACATTTAACCGTACGCCGATAGCCGATCAGTTTTGGTCACGATTTCGATTACCGTTGGATCTCGCGATTTTCGAGAGATATTTCAACGTTAACTGCGTCAAAACTTTCGCCACCGTGGCCGCCCACGCGCGAAACGAACATCGGCCGCGCGTCGTTGAATTTCAACGGGAAGTTCAGGGTGTTTTCCGTGTTCTCGAATTACCTGTACCGAGCGTCGAATAATTAATACGCGGGCAGGTTTCGCGGAACGACTGGAACTTAACGAGATCGAACGATGTTTTGCGAGAAACGTTAGCTGGTAACTACCGTCCCCGATAATATCAGTGGCGTTCAATTTCAGCGCGAATTCGAGGATCGACGATTATAAACAATCAGTCGCTCGGTTTCCATTTCTACTCGCCGCTCTGTGTCAATAACGCCTTTGGTGCACGAAATATTCCGCGATAATGGTAAACGAATTGTGTTTAAATGTTGCACCCAGCATGACGACTGCAATAATAATTAGTTTTGGCTTTTACCGTTTCGAGTCCAAATATGTGCCTGGTGCTGGAGTATTTTAATAGTCATAGCTAACTTTAAAAATAATGAGTACTTTATAAAGCTCTGGGTGGTGATTTTCTTCTCGAAATATATTGGGAATTTATTATTTACTATTTTAACGAATCTTTTCATAGTGGTTCGATTCTCTTTCATTGGAAATCTATATTTGATGAATTCAAGATTTTTCTCAGTTTCGTGGAATACTTTTTTTAAAAAATAATAACGGAGCATAGCTTTATTTTAAGACGATACATATCCATTCCTTTCGATAATTAACTGATAATCAGTGTGTTAGTAATCGTGACTCGCGCGAATATTATTTTCGAGGTGCAAAAAGAAGGAATCTACATCTTCCATAAGGCACAATATACAGGGTGTTCGCCTACCCCTGGGAATAATTTTAATAAGGGATTCTAGAAGCCAAAATAAGACGAAAATCAAGAATACCAGTTTGTTGATTTGACTTCGTCAAAAAGTTGTTAACAATTAAATTCAAAAATTTCAAATCGTTCTAAAAAAATTATTTCCGATTGCAGGGGACAATTATAATCATTTTTGGTCATTACACATGCCCCCGAAATCCTACGCACTTTCGAGAAAAAAATTCCTTACCGAAAATCTAATCAGGTGCCCAAATTCAACGAAAAAACAGAATTTCTAATCGTTCCAAAAAAATTATTTTCGGTTGCGGTGGTCAATTACAATCATTTTTGGTGATTAGACATACCCCCGAATTCTTACGCGTTTTCGAGAAAAAAATTCCTTATTACCGAAAATATAATTTCTGGCTAGAAATATTACCCCGATATTGCATGCGAATCTTTAAAACATCATAACTCCTGAACGGATTGGACGATTTTAATGTTTCAAAATGCAAACTACGCATATTTTAGTGTAGAATATGTAAAAGTTTCAAAAATATTCGAGAAGTTGTTCCCTAAACCCGCAAAATTAAAAAAAACCCTATAAAAATGGTCCAATTTTCAAACGCCCATAACTCCTACAATAGTGAATATATTTCAATGAAATTTTCTTCTGAAGTAGAGTTCATGGGTAGCTACAAAAAAGTATTAGTCAAATTTTCTGTAGGGTATCAAACAAGATTATAAAAACTGAAAAACGAATTTTTAAGAAAAATCGACATGGTTTAGGTGCCTAAATTTTTCGGCGAAATTGAGAAGTTTCAAATTGTACTGGAAAAATTATTTTCGATTGCAGGGGTCAATTACAATCATTTTTAGTGATTAGGCATACCCCCGAAATCCTAACTACTTTCGAGAAAAAAAATTCCTTACCGAAAATCTAATGTCTGACCATATATGACATTTTTCCCTGAAATTTAAAAAATTTTTTCAAGTCATTTTGAAAAAATTATTTTCGGTTCCGGGGGTCAATTACAATCAGTTTTGGTGAATAGACATACCCCCGAAATCCTAACTATTTTCGAGAAAAAAATTCGGTACGAGCGGAACTTTAAACGTTCATAACTTTTTAACGAAGCCTCCATCAACAAATTTGTATTCTTGATTTTCGTCTTATTTTGACCTCTAGAATCCCCCATTACAATTTTTCCCAGGTGTGGCCGAACACCCTGTATTTTAGCTACAGAAACGATGAATTTATTCACTGCCTCAAGGAAGTTCCTTATTTGTTCCTGGATTCGTCTTTACACTCTACGGTCGCATTAATAATTAATATGAATACTTCGAAAAGTGTACGACGAAAGACAAGAATAGATTTAAAGAAAGACTCATCTTATTAGAAAATCACAAAATATAAATCATTCTGTAAATATAAATAGCCCAAATATCAAGAACTATTTTATGAATGAACAATAATCCTTTCTACCCTTGGTATTACATATTATTGTATTATTTCCATTTCCTTAGTGTATCTATGTCTTTGTTACCACGTTAATTACCTAATTATGTTACGTTCGTTTGTGCATCATCGTATCGATTCTACATTGATTCGTGCATATCCAATTTCTATATAATGTATACGGATTGTCCAAAGCCCAAAATTAACATAATTAATAGAACTCGACTAGAATCAGAGGGAAGGGCATGGTAAAATAATTAATTTACATACAGTGATTTCTGCTTTCAAGATTAACCAGGAAACACGCTGATGATATCATGATAACTCGAAACGAAGTATATTATTAAAAATGAAAAGAGAACTGTATTCTATATCTACTCCATTCAAAATAATTCTATTATATCGATTGACAAATGATATTGAATGAACGTTTCAAAGATAGTTTACTGTGGAATAAATCTACCTCCGACGTCTCGATCCTTTCGATCTTCTTCAATCGCCATTCACGCTAAAAATATCGTTCGCTTGAATGGCTGGTCGTTTTCGAATTTCGAATAGCAAAATCTGGTAGAAATATCTTCTTCTTCACCATTCTACACCGTATCGCATTATCTGCCACGCGATATACAAGGAACTTCAGCGGTTATTTTAAAAATAATAATTAAAAAGCACGCGAGCACGGTCTTCTTCCAAATGTTTTTACAATCCCAGCCGCTTGAAATTAAATTCAAATATTTATCCGAGAATTTGCAGAGGGCGTTTCTCAGTTGTTTCAACCGAATCAATAAGAATACAATGCAACTGTTTGCTCGACGTCGAGAATCATGTTATGTTGTAATTACGTAATAATTTCGAAAATATTTGACGACTGACAGCACATAGATTCGTAATATTTGTGTACTGGATTCCCAGATATCTGGAACATATCGTGCACAAGTATACCTAGTTAAACCGTATTAATTATATGTTTATCAATTAATAAACACAAACGTTACGTCATATCGCGTGTGCAAATTCTAATAATTACCTAGACGCCGTTAATCAATTACACATTACGCGGCGCGACCAAATATTTCGTATTTTATCGTATCAATGATACGTCGCTCGTAGTCAGTTTATCCATTAAATACTTCGAAACCCGAGGTAGAATATTATTACAAACAATTGGAATGATAAAATGCTTCGTAATGAAATATTGGACCGTATACCGACCCGAGCGTAGAATTACTTTGAACAGGTTTCGAATTTTCTTGACTTTATGCGTTAACTTTCGAAACTCGGGGCTCGTGAACTTCGCCCGGAGTATTAAATAAATTTCTAATTATTCTTGAACTTCGTTGATGGTTAAACGTTGCACAACAAGGCACGCGCTAAGTCATTATTTACCTTTAACGGGTGTGGCGAAGGAAGTTTGTAACTTTATTATGTCTCAAAATAAGGATACAGCGCCACTACGGGGGAATTGCATTCGTAACTGTTATACGACCTGAAGGACACGCGGAAAACCAACGGCCGCGGTTCGTGTTCGTCACGGAGAGAGAAAAATAACTCTAATAACTCTAATAAAAATCCAAACCGACCGAACGAGCCGCTGGCGAGTTCAATCGCACGAAACCAAGAGTTAAGATATGAATGGAGCCCTGTTAACGAGCTATTAAATTTTTCAAAACGTATTCCCGACTTGTCTGGCCGATGTTTGAAACTTTGCTTGGAACAAGCTGCTGAATTATTCTACCTCGCAAAAAAAAATACGCGATACTCCCACGGTACAAACATTCTTTTATTATTTTTGCAAATTTCATTGCGATAAACTGAAACATTCTGTTCTTCGATGGTGTATGTCATTTTATAGCATTTCCCATGTTCCTTAATATTATTTAAAAGTTTATAAGCATCGGAATATGAGGGGAACAGTTCTGCATATGTTCGTTCTTTTATTTAGTAAAATTTTCAAGAATGTGAATGTACCTAATTGCTCAATTGTATTCGACAGTATCAAATGCAATAGAGTATGGTGTTTGTAGTAAATTATAAATACCGATTTATTTAGTTGGTGACATCAGAATACAAATTTTCACCGCTGTCTGACCAATGCACGATTATTCTACTTGGAATATTAATATTACAGAGCCTTCCCTCGAATTTGATGGAATTTTAGTTTCTAGAGCAATAAGAACACTCATGTTTTATCTATTATTGTGACATAAATATTAGGTGTAAACCTACCCCTAAAACGTTCTAGTAATATCATGCTATCTTGGAAAGTCTTGGACATATAGTCTTCTAAACAAATTCTGTACGTTTTGCTATAAAAATGAATATAGCATACATATCAATAAAAAGAAAATGGCTTTTCATTTTATGTAATTAATTATTAGTAGAAAGAAAAGATATTTGAGAATAATGATGAAATTAAACTGAAAATAATTCACTGCATTTTCTCTTCAAAAATATTGTAAATCTAGTGAAAACAATTTTTCTTTTCGCCAGCGTGCCCCAGTATGTTCCACCAAAGTCATGAAAAATTTGTATCCGAAACTTCGTTCTATGTCCGGTAGTTTCGGACGTAGCATAAGGGTGTGAAACTTTAGAGGGTAGTTTCGCTGCTTAAACTTGCGTTACCACGAAAAATACGTTTCCGTTACTTTGCGCCGCTAACAAACCCGCAAACTTTCGTCAAACATCCTAAGTGGGGCACATCGCGAATGTCCCATGCAAATCGTCTCTTTGCACAAAGTGAACCATATAAATTCTTACGAGCTGCTTTCTAGAGAATCATTATTGAACCCCCACATTTTTTAAAAATATTAAAATAGTCGATAGAAGAGGACATAGCCACCTTTTAATATACAGATTGTCATTGCCAAAATAAGACGAAAATCAAGAATATCAATATTTCGTTTGAGGCTTCGATAAAAAGTTACTAACAATTAAATTCAAAAATTTCAAATCGTTCTGGAAAAATTATTTTCGGTTGCGAGGGTCAATCACAATCATTTTTGGTCATTATAATTACCCCTGAAATCCTACGTATTTTCGAGAAAAAAATTCCTTACTGATAATTTAATTAGGTGCCCACATTCGACGAAAAGAAAAATTTCAAATCTTTCTGGAAAAATTATTTTAGGTTGCGGGGGTCAGTTACAATAATTTTTGGTGATTAGACATACCCCCGAAATCCTACCCACTTTCTAGAAAAAAATTCGAGAAGGTGTGTAATTTTTCGACGGAAAAAAAAATTTCAAATCGTTCTGGAAAAATTATTTTAGGTTGCGGGGGTCAGTTACAATAATTTTTGGTGATTAGACATACCCCCGAAATCCTACCCACTTTCTAGAAAAAAATTCGAGAAGGTGTGTAATTTTTCGACGGAAAAAAAAATTTCAAATCGTTCTGGAAAAATTATTTTCGGTTGCGGGGATCAATTATGATCATTTTTGGTGATTAGACATACCCCCAAAATCTTGCGCATTTTCGAGAGAAAAATTCAATACAGGCGGAACTCTAAACGTTAATAACTTTTTAACGAAGCCTCCATCAACAAATTGGTATTCTTGATTTTTGTCTTATTTTGGCCTCTAGAATCCCCCATTAAAATTTTTCCCAACGATGGCCAAACACCCTGTATAGAATATCTACAAAATTTTTGCTATTCTCGATAGGCTTTTAATACTTAGCAATTGAAAATTTCTGGTAATTTCAGGACGCCTATTTTAGTCTAATGGCTATCACAAAGTCACAGTTGATATGTTTGGGCATTATAAATGGATCGAAAATAAATATTAAAAATTTCTACGTGCAATATCGAAGTCCTCCAAATCCTTTTGAGACTCTCGAAACCATAGATCACCCCTGTTGAAACCACCCCCATTCGCACTGTCAACAGAAAGGATTCCAACTAAAATTGGAGTCACACGGTCGCAGTGAATTGCACGGGTAGTTATTCCGGTCGAACGTGCGCAAGTTTGATCGAGATCGCGTACCTTTTACGCAGAAAAGCGCAACAGGTCACGTCGCGGGAAATGACGACGGGGCTTGTTGCGGAGGCCAGTCACGCCTGTCGGATTCTCGGTGGAAAAAAAAAAAAGAAACGCGCAACAGCTTCCAAAAAATACGCAGGCTGCTTCGCGAGTACACGTCGCACACACGACCAGTTCCGCGAAAGAAGAAGCACGGCCGCGAGAGAACGTCTCCCACGCAACAGGTTAACGTTTTGTAACGAACGGCCGCCGCATGCTCGACGAAGAAAGGGCAGAGCTGCGATTACGTGTACCTGACGGACGTTTTCCGGGCGAATTTTCGGCGATCCTGCTTCACTTTTCCATACCACGCTTATCGTTTCGCATCGTTCACTCGAAACAAAAGATTTGGTTATTCAAATTTAACCGAAAACAAAACACTGTCATAAATAGAGATCGCTGCTTTTCACGATTATTATTCTCCAGATTTTGTTAATGATTTTTCCCCCCTACAAATTTTTAAAATAATCGTCATTTCTGGTCTTTGTTGAAGATTTGATTAACGCGCAACTTTTCGTCATTAATCGAAGTACCAATGTGTTGTTAAAAATTCTCTGTCGTTTGCAACGTGTAAACGCGTCTTAACGTCCGAAATAGGCCTAACGGGAGCTTTTGCAGCACCGAGACGACGAAGACACGGACGGTATCGGGACGGACATGTCGAAGTTTTTAATTAGTTCGCGGGGCCTCGTGTCGCTATCAACGCGACGACTGCACTGAATTGCAAGCAATTTAAACTTCCGTCGTGCGTCGAGTGCCGGTTGCTTTGCACGTTCGGAAAGTAGGTTCAAAGGGAGGCCAAGATTACCCAATCAAAGAATTCCGATAGTTTCGCAGCGTTTTCGTGCCCATTGTAATCGTCGCGCTTTGATTCGCCAGACGCGTGGAACGCCGAATAAAAGGATCTCGGCGCAAGTTTATTTGCCACGGACGTCGTCAAAGTAAGGGGTTGATTTGCGTGAACCCTGGATTACGACGGATTTCTAGGCCAACGGTATTAGGATCGCCTACGATTTCATTAAATTGAAAATTCAAACTTAAATGCAGATCATTCGATGATTGTATGTATTATATTAAACAAAGTAGATCATAAAGGGTGGTAGAACCAGACAAATATTACTATATACACTTCGACCAGTCGAAAATGTAGAACAAAATTTTCGCGTAAGATGCTTCGTTTTCGAAATAATTGAATTTGAATATTCTATGTGGCGCGTCTGACCATTGTTCGATATTTCTACTTGCACCGATTTCAAAGTCGCAACCTATTCTTTGCTATTGTCTAGTTTATTCTGCATGTTAAGACGAATCAAAAATGTAAAATAAACTTTTTCCACCCGGTGCTTTATCTTCGAGAAAATCGCATTTGAAAATTTCTACGTAGAAATATCGAGAATTAATCGGACGTACTGAATAAATCTTTGAATTCAATTATCTCGAAAACAAAGCGCTATTTTAAAAAAATTTATTCCACAGTTTCGACTCACTTTTGCAGGTAGAATTTCCTACTTGCTCCCAAATATATGTATTAGTTTATTTTTCCCCCAGTATGTTGAAATTCGATCTGGAATGTTTCAGAGGATTAAAATTTTTCGACAAACGCTTGAAAGCAATGATAACTTTAATCGTTAACAAACTTCTGGGATAAAATGCACTAAATTGTGAAGGTTTGACGGGCAAACGAGGAAACTAATAATAATTAGAATGCATCGTACAGAGTGGTATTAGTGATTTGAATTCTCGGCTCGTCGGAAATCGAACGGTAAATTCCTATTGTCAAACAACGAGGTATATAAGTTTACCAGCAAATTTAATTACATTGAATCGCGGCAGTGGATGTTTCACGCGACTGAGTCGGAGGGAAATTCGCAGTGTCGATTTCGTGATAATGGAAGCCTCGAGTGACATCCGAATTTCAACCTCCCGCGAAGCTATGCAATATCAAGAGCTTTTATATCGTTTCCGAATAACGATACGCGTTTCGCGTCGATGTTTATTGGCACAATTCACTCTCAAATGTTAATTGATGGGCATCTCGATTAAATGGCCATTACTACATGCAGCGTGCTTTCAATCTACTTAAGCCACGGATCTATTAAATTAATTGGGAACTGAAAAATAAAATACTCGAACGAATTTAATGAAATTGCAACCTCGTTATCATTTTGGATGCACATGATCAATTAACGAAAATTCACGGGAATCATTTGCGGCTTTACGATATCTTGAAAAGAAATATCGATGATATTATGCTTATATTTAATGGTGATTATAGTTACATTCTTCTACCAAAAAGGTAACATAGTCATGTTTAATACAATTATGGCTATGCTTGTTTCACCAAATCCAAAAATATCCACATTTGTTCAAATTTCTGTGTACTAGTCACAGTATAACGTTCCTAATTCGTGCCCAGTCAACGTATACACGATCTCTGCTTAAGCCTAATTGCAATCTATCCCAACACAGATATATACGTGATACAAACGTAACCAAATAAACCCTGCCCAGATTTAGGGGCATTCAAAATCGATTCTGGACATCGTACAAACCCAAGTACCAAACCTAAGTTAGATTCGATTTTATTTAGACGTAAATTTTCTCAATTAATTAATAACTAACTCAAGCGTAACCGGGGCCGAAACTTAGGGATTGTATTTCGCTAGGATTGCGTAAAGGTAGAGGAAATTCAATCTACGTGCAAACAATGAAACGCGCAACGATTGAAGTAACAGGTTAATGTATTTGTAATTACTCCAAGAGGAAATAGCCTGTTTCCGCGTGTACGATTTCTCGTGGAACGAACGATTACACTATTCCGGTCTCCTGGCGTAGAAAATGGAACCGAAAATACTTCTGCGATCGAACGACCGTTGCTTCGAAATTTATTTATTTATTATTATTTAAAATTCGTTGGACGTGGCAGAAAAATACACGATAAATCTGGGGCTTGTTCTGTACGTTTTTAAACTTCTAAAGTAAAAGGAATTGAACATCTCGATATTTAAAACAATGACAACATTTCAAAATTGGAATATAGACGTATTTTTTGTCAAATTTAAAACAAATCTGATCTCAGTATCCCTATTTCCGGCGACAGGGACGTGTCTTGTGAATACTCAGATTAAACCTCAAATCAATGGACCAATTAGAAGTCGAAGTATCGAGTCAGGCTGGACGTATTATAACTTCCACAGTTTTTATTATTTTATATTTGAAAGATTAGTTAAAAAGTGTAGAGTGCTCCAGTTGAAAAAATCGTACAGTTTCCTTGCAAAAACTGTACAAAGGAAGCTTGTTCGACCCATCGAAACCCATCGATTGGATTCCATACTTATAGTTACAAATCTCGTTAATATTATTTGTCTTCAATTTATACAGAGTAAGTCATTTAACTCTTCCACCTTAATTTTTCCTGTAAACTACATATTGTATAAAAAAATGTTTCGAACGAAAGTTCAGTATGTGCAATAATTAATTTCTTGCTGTTTTTCTTTTTTATCAAAATATGAAGGACACCTTGAGTTTCTTAACTATAATGTGCAACATTTAATCATGCTATTCGAAAGTCTATTGAACATAGAGTACAAAATTATTGAGGTGCATGGAATGCTATAACTGCAAAAACACTTACATTGTATGGACAATGATTGTAGTGGACAACATTTTAAGCATTTCTTGCATTAAAAATCAACCAAAAAAATACAAATGTCTGACCCTTTGCTCCTTAGTAATTTTTCATTCTGTATTCGATAGACTTTCGAACGGCATGACTAAATGTTGCACATTATAGTTAAAGAACTCAAGGTGTTCTTTACATTTTGGTAAAAAAGGAAAACAGCAAAAAATAAATTCTCTTTGTACCAAAGAATCTTGGTTCGAAACATTTCTTTATACAACACGTAGTTTACAAGAAAAATTAAAGTGAAAGAGTTGAACGACTCGCTCTGTATAATAGTGTAACGCGAGGGGGTTTCGATAAAAACACGAGCAAAATATCAACGATCGTTTCGACGGTCGTCGATCGCAGCGGTTCTCGAGGAAGTCGTCGATCGTAATGAACCGGAAGTCCTCTCGAAACAGATACCAAGCATGAAGTCGCGCGACCTGGGCTGCAATGCGACGGAATCCGGAGACGTAGCCTGAGAAGAGCGACCCGCGAGATCTAGATTGAGAATGACGCCATTAACGAACCGACATTAACGTCCCAATCCGAGCCGTTACGAGCATCGTCGCAAACGATCCACCCTCCCCCCGGAGGCGTCCTCGGCTAACCGCAGCGTAAACGCCTACGACTATGAAGTCATGAAGTTTCTGCTAGTTGCACTGCTCGGCTGCGTCTGCTCGGCCGATTACGTGTCGAGCTTCAACGACGAGGACGACGAGGCGCCGATCGGCCCGGGCAGAAGGCAGCTGACGAGTTTCGCGAGAACTTTGCAGGACATCGAGTCGTACAACGACGAGCGAGACGATCGCGATGAGAGGATACGTACGCGGTTACGTTCGAGCCAATTCCGGCCGGAGAACCCGGAAACCCATCATCCCATACGGCACGGACGACGCCAGTTTCGATCCATGGACGTGAACACGCGCCCTCAAGTCAACTGGCCCGTGAAGAAGGAAGCCGTTGTCAAGGGCGATCTCGTGCTGGGCGGTCTGATGATGGTGCACGAGAGGCAGGACGCCATCACTTGCGGGCCAGTGATGCCGCAGGGTGGCGTGCAGGCAGTCGAGGCGATGCTCTACACCCTGGATAAGCTGAACGAGGGCGATGGTATCATGCCGGATGTAAAGATCGGCGCCCACATTCTCGACGACTGCGATCAGGACACGTACGGGCTCGAGATGGCGGTGGATTTCATAAAGGGTGAGTAAGGGCGGCCATCGTCGCCCACGACCAAACTGTTGCTCCTTTGGCGCGCTACAAGGCGAACGGCGAACGCCTGGAATTCTAACCGCGAATAATAGTTTATTCGATATCGTGTTTCATGGCCACTTTTAACGGAAAAACTGCCCCCCACTTCGACGCCTTGAATTTTATTTCAAAATTTATTATCGTTAGATCATTGTCCCCGTATTAATTATGCATTTGATAGGATTTTGTAATAGATGTAAATATAGATTGATTACGCCGTCTCATTGATATAAATGGAGCTTCTATATATTTTATTTTTACATATTGGACGAAATATCTGTTATCACTCTGTTAAATCTATTCATGTCTGATTTATTGGAATTTTATTACTTTCTATAGCAACAGCTTTTTTAGAATATATATGTACCTATTACCTTGTTACAGTCATTAAAAATTTATTATCTGCATATATTGGTCAAAATCTTGAAAGAATTTAAGGATACCCTTTCACGTCGGATAAATACGAAATTTTATATAAAATACAGGGTGTTGCGCATTTTTCCATACACACTTCAACAGTGTGTTTTACAAGTAAAAATACGACTAAAGTGTTACATAACAAAAAATTCATAAATGCTTTGTTACGACAAAAATATGAAATGTGATGTAAACGCTGTTGAATATACCCAATGTTTCCATTTCAAAGTGACGCCCGCCTTTGTCGAGGCACTTATACAGGGTGTTCGGCCACCTCTAGCAAAAATTTTAATGAGCGATAGTAGAGGCCAAAATAAGACAAAAATCAAAAATACTAATTTGTTGGTGGAAGCTTCGTTAAAAAGTTATTAACGTTTAAAGTGCCGCTCTTACTAAATTTTTTTCTCGAAAATGCGCAAGATTTCGGGGGTATGTCTATTCACCAAAAATGACTGTAATTGAACCCTACAACCGAAAATAATTTTTCCACAACGATTTGCAATTTTTTAATTTTCTCGAATAATTTCACACCTTCTCTATTTTTTTTCTCGAAAGTGGGCAGGATTTCGTGGGTATGTCTAATGACAAAAACTGATTGTAATTGACCCCCGCAACCGAAAATAATTTTTCCACAACGATTTGCAATTTTTTTTCTCCGTTGAAAAATTTAGGCACCTAATTGGATTTTCAGTAAGGAATTTTTTTCTCGAAAGTGCGTACGATTTCGGAGGTATGTGTAATGATAAAAAATGATTGTAATTGATCCCCGCAACCGAAAATAATTTTTTTTAAACGATTTCAAAAATTTTTTTTCGCCGAAAAATTTCAGCACCTACTCGATTTTTTTTCTCGAAAGTAGATAGGATTTCGGAGGTATGTGTACTCACCAAAAATGATTGTAGTTGACCCCCGCAACCGAAAATAATTTTTCCAGAACGATTTGAAATTTTTGAATTTAATTGTTAATAACTTTTTAACGAAGCTTCCATCAACAAATTAGTATTCTTGATTTTCGTCTTATTTTGGCCTCTACTATCGCTCATTAAAATTTTTGCTAGAGGTGGCCGAACACCCTGTATAAGGCGAGAGTAAAGTAAAATTGGCGCAGCTAAAAATATTTATTCAATTAAAAGATAATTTACACTATCGTCTCGGGGAAACGTTTGTCTTCTGCGTGGAAAATTTAGGAGTCGTTTCTGTAAAACGTGACAAAACAGTCATAATCGTGGCTGATCAAGAATAGCCCCTAGGGCGCAATAAGGAGATGATTACGGAAACGGAGTTTAGCCAAGCTACAGTATCAGAGTTTATCAGTGTTAAACCTGGTGTCTACAAAATTAGTTTCATGTTCCAACCAAAATTAAATTCCCAATGGGTACGAACACGAAGACTTTCGTTAATTCAATTTATTTCTGTCAGAATAGTAAACCCCTACGCGAGGTTTGCTCGCTAAGAACCGAATAAATATTATAGCTTGTTAGACCGACGAGAACGACGTGTACAGCGAGCTTTTTGGCCGAGTATAACAGACTCGAGAAATGCGACATTGCTCGGAACATTTTTAATGGTCGGATTATGTAGTCATACTTTCCTCCTACAATTCTACCGAGCATTATTCTTTCAGCAGCGAGTGAAATTCGTACGACGACAATACAGTATTACTATTACCATCTAATTCTCCCAATTTTGTTTTTAAAAAAAATTTGATATTTTGTAATACGTGCTTTATGATCGATACTAATTTCGATATATTTCAAGTCCAGAACATCGTGGAAATAATAATAACAAAATTTATTTTATGACCATTTAATTAATTTTCTTTGACAGTCTTTTTGAAAAAATTAGAAATTAGACTCAATGTTCCTTTTAATTTCGAATTCTCTGATGCAGTAATGCATACAATCTCTTAATTTTTATAATGCTCGAGATTAAAAATCTCTCTTGAAGAGAATATTATGGAAGACATTTTCCTTATTCCACAATATAATGTTTCTTCCAAGAATTATTCGACACAATTTGAAACATAAGATGCCCAAATATTTATACCGTACCAAATAATAAAACATCTTGATATTGACTTGAATAATATACCGTTAAGTTGGAAGTAAATGGTTTGATTTTTAAACGCATAGGTAAATATAAACACAAGCTAATATTAACATACAAATAATATCTTGCACACATATGCGCGATACGTTACGGTCAATATTTTGTTGCTCTACTTTTAGTAAACCTCTGCGGCGTGAAATCGACAAATAGTATACGTCGATCAACATTAATACGGTTTCATGCTTTTCGAATGATACTGAATAAGCCATTCAAATTGAAAGCTTTTGACATGATGTTGCTTGTTTAACATGGTTCCACGGTGTTCCAGCGAAATTTAAATTCAGTGACCGGAGCCAACCACTTCATAACATTGTAATGTCGTCGTCATGTAAACGTTGCATCACTTTGGATCATTGTTCCTTTGTAATATCCGTAGCGTGTATTATCAGCCGCGTAATACAAAAAGAGCCGAAATGCAGCGTTCGCTTTTAACCGCAGTTTTGAATACAACAATGCGTTTACTTTTCGACTTTGGCCGCCCAACAATGCAGCCAGCTATACTTTTATTGCATTTCGTACATCCAGTTTATACGTCACGAAACAGCAGTATCAGCAATGTTTAGTGCCTTGGACTATCAATCATACGCCTTAATTCCATCTATATTTGGTAAATTTAGAGAATAATTTTTGTTACACAAATTTTCTTGCAGAATTTCTGCGTGTTTCCATGTCAAAATATTCTCTATTTAGTGATGCATTTGAAAACGATGCAGTAATGAACAATGCTTTTTTACACGTTTCGATACCCCATCCAGTATTTCCTTGATTTAACTTGGATAATAGCTTCAGGAAATATTAAAATTTTAACTAAGTTTGAGTAACTGTAAGATAGTCAAGACATTTTAGGAATTTTATAACTTAATATTTATCACAACATCAATGTCATAATTCTAAATGTTGTTAGTGCACACGTTCGTTCAGAGCTTTGGCTAATTTTGCCTCTTTTTTTACTGCAGTTTTTAACAACTTGATGGGTTGTAATAAGTTTCGGGCGGAAGCTCATAATTAGGCGGGGATCAGTATAATACGTGTTAGGGGTTCCAAAAACACTCCATATCGTGGAAACCTTTACGTTTAAGATAATAATTACTTAAGTCCAGTGTATTTTCTCTTCTGTCCAACATCGAATGATTAAACAGGAAATTAACGACCATTCAGTTCTACAACTTTCTTACTAGAAACTGTACAATGAACAATGTCCCTAATTTACAGTTGATGTTAACCAACGGTGGCTTTCATTTAATATTGTTACTTTCTTATTTTAAATTATTTGGAATTTATTAAAGTAAAACTTCCTAAAATTCCACACTGGTTTTCAAGCCCATTTTATTTTTCAAGATGGGTTGTTCCAAGCTCCGAAGCAGACGTACGGAAAAATGTTTTCAGAGAATCCTGTCGTCAAAGCGTGACCGATATTCCCCATGAGCCGCAAACTCGTCGTGCAATTCAGCAAGCGTGTAATCAAGGCGTACCCTTTCCTGCAGTTTAATAGGGCAGGATGCGCGGTGAAGTTGCAACATTAGACAGCAGAGCGATTTTCTTGAATCGTTAGCCCGATTACTTCTCGCCGCGACGCTGACAATGAAGAACGGACGTGAAAGAAGTCGTCAGCCAGAGATTCGCGTCGTTCGCTTTTATTCGCGCATTTATCCCGGGCATTAACGCGGCTACCAATTCGCGAATCTTGTTATCCTCCGAACGCAACGACGGAGGCTTTGAAAAATCTGTGGCTGCATCGAGATGCTTGCAATTATAATTCACACGGAGTGTTAAGCAGTATTTTCTGCAACTGCCGGATTTATTCATTGATATCCAATTTTTACCATTAAATAAAGATTTATTAGAACAAACCTTAAAATAACGATACGGAATTACGCGAGAGACAGCCATAAGATCGCTGGATTTTTAAAACTTTAACTGAAGCGCGGCTCGGCTTACCAGCGTCAAATTTGAAATTTTTCAGGCATCACGTTCTCGTCCAGTTTCTGTCTAAAAGTCGAGAAATAAGAGCACAGAGAATTTTCCTGGCGAATCGTCGACTAAAAATAGTCTTTTATCGATGGTACATGCAATTGCGTGATAATGTCTGTGTCTAATCACGTACAAAGGAAAATTTATACCAGACGTTATTCCGAATGTTCGCAAGCAACATCTGCGGATGTATGAAAATCCGAGTGCTAGCAATCAATCTCAAGACCAATATCAGTTTTCGTGCTACGTGTGGTCTGAAATTATTGGAGACTTTTTTATTGGACCAGTTTCTGTTCCCGTTCACGCTCAACGGTAGAAATCGCACGACATTTTTGGGAAACTAAATCTTCGACGCTGTTACGTGACCTGTCCATTTTAACTGCTGGGAAATATATTAGTAACAATCGTTGATATATTATTCGGTGAATTAGCAAAGGAGGACCAATTTTATTCTTGGCCACGTCTAAAAGTTTAATTTATTGATAATTACGCTGTTAATACTCTCATGACTCTCGCAAACTATATTATATTATAATTTTTTCTTCTCGACAGTTTTTGAAACGTTACAAATTAATGAAAGAAACCAGTATCGAATATTAAGCACTAAAAGGGGTAAAATACTTGTCTCTTGCACGAAACACTTGTGCCTTATTAACATTATATAATTACTTCTTCTGATAAACTGCTACTCTATTGTGCATGTACTGCTAATTAAAAGTCTGATATTAATTTCACTGCTTCAAAGCAGGGGAATAAAGGAACGAAGTTTCAGACGATAATATTTACCAATATCGGGAATCTGCATTTTGCGAAGTTTCGAACGGATCATTATGATCCATCGGACGCTTCCGGTGTTAACGAGCCTCTTCATCGAGAGCTTCGAACACCATTCCCCATGCAAACGCACCTCTGTATCGATAACGATTTATTGCACTTCGTAATATTAGGTGTGCAAATGAATAATCCCATTTTTTCAGCCACATTCAATGTTTATTCTAAAGGAAAGTAAATTGAATTGTTCGATCAAAGTATTCGCCGTTAATTCCTGTAACTTTAAGCCATCTTTGAGACAGCAGATGAATTCCATCTCGGAAAAATTTTACGTTTTTGGACTCGATAAAATCGTCAAGGCTTTTTCGGATCTCATCCAGTGATTGGAAGTGCATATCGGATAAGACGTGTTGCATCGACCGGAACAGGTGATAATCAGATGGAGCAATGTCTGGTGAATACGCCTGGTGTTGCAAGATGTCCCAGCCAAGACTTGTGGCGTCGCCTCCCATGCTCGCCACCAGAGGGCTCGCGTTCTCACAAGCGCTCGACCAACCCCTCGGTTGCTATATATACATTCCTCTAACGACTTCCCAATATCCACTTCATACTGGGGTACCGCAGGGGTCAGTCCTGGGACCCATCTTATTCAATACATTCATCAATGACATCCCCAAAAATCCCAACACCAAACTAGCTCTCTACGCAGACGACACCGTAGTATACTCCTCGTCGTGGAAAATAAACCAAGCTATCAAATACTCTCAAAACCACAAACCCACCAAAACAAAAGCTACTATCTTCACCCTCAAAAGACTCCACAACCCTAACAATCTCACAATAGATAACCACCCCATTAACTGGTCCACTAAAGTTAAATACCTGGGCATATGGTTCGATAATAAGCTAAAATGGCAACACAACTCCAAAGATAGGGCTTGCAAAGGCATCGGAGCATTCCGCACTCTATACCCACTCCTAGCACGAAATAGTCCCCTTCCCACAGAACTAAAAATCCGACTTCACAAAACCTGTATCCGGCCCATCCTCACATACGGCGCTCCAGTATGGTGCACCTTAGCAACATCACATATATCCAGAATCCAAATTGTACAAAACAAATACTTCCGCGTCATCCTAAACAAACCGCGCTATCACACAATCGCTTCGTTGCATGAAGAAGCAAAAATCGAGTATATCCACGAGCATGTCATGAAGCTGGCCGCCGCAGCTCAAGTTACTAACTCCCAGCATCCAAACCCCTTAGTAGCGTCACTAGGGAATTACGACCCCGAAGATATACCATTAAAGATCCGAATACAAACTCCCAGACTAATCATCAGCTAACCGTCCACAGCACCACACTCATCGCATGATGCATGTAAACGAGGCTTTTGAAACTTTTCCCTCGAGCCCTAACCCAAGGAAAACCACAATAACACATCCTCATAAACATTACAGACACTAACAAACATTTCAAGTGCAGGTTATAGGGCGCCAGCCCATGGTACTGCAGAGGAAACAGGAGAAAGAGATAAAAAAAAAAATATTTCCCAATATCCCAGTCGTCTAAGGCAGGGCCTGCTAGAAAGCCTTACTGATGAGTCCACTAGCAGGCCCGGACGAAACGCGCCCCCTCCTTTCCTTTTCTGTCCTCCTACGAATATCACGAGTTCCTACCCTCAGCGAAGCAGCGAAAAGCATACTTTTCAAGGTTATGTTGGACCTATCACTGAACTATCCTTTGTTTTCACTAGCTATATGTCAACACTATATGACCGCAAAAGAGCGGGAAAGTCTATTGACTTTAAACTTGATTTTATAACTGCTTAAGATAATGTGGATTATTCATTTGTACACCTAATATTAACGAAACGATAAACTTCGAATTTGAAATGAAAATTATTCCGGTGTAACGTATTTAAAAAAATCTCTTGTGTTTAACGTATTTAAAGAAATCTCTTGTGATAAAAGAACTAAAATGGAGCCACTTTATTAATTTAAATTCAAGGGTGGAAAAGCTGGAAAGTCGAGTACGTCGGTTTAGGAATCCGGAAGTAAAAACGGCGGGTCCCGTGGCAGAAATTCGAATTCGAGGGTGTCACGGAACAATCGCCTATTCGCCAATTATGCACGCTACACGATTAAAAGCCGTGCTGAATGGATACCGGAAATTCGATTAATGGGCACAAAGGACGGGTCGACAGTGATGCGAAAATTGCTTATACCGGCATAATCGGGCTTGCGTGTCGACGTCGCGCAACATAAATTATTTGCAGACTTTCACGGAGCTTTGCTCGGCCGCCATCGTTTCGCCGCTATTATCGCGAGCGCCGATGAGCTGTAATAACGATGTCAAACTGATCGGCAGGCGACAATGGGTAATTATTTATGGAACTGTCGGAACGGGACATCGATTTATTTGTAACAACGCGCCACGCACGATGGGCCATTTACTTCCCAAAAAATCTGGAAACCGGTAGTTAAATGCGAACCATGATTTAGAGCCCTTCAGGGACAAACATTTTAACCATTTCCATTAAAATTTGGCCCTTCTTTTAACCGGGGGATGGATTTATATCGTTGCGTCGATCAAATTCAATGAAACCTGTCAATTAGGGGTTCCTTAAATACACTGTTAAAAAAACAAATTTCTGGAAAGATGTGATCTGAAAAGGGGTTAATTTGAAGTGCAGAATGTTTATTTTGCACTGAGATAGACGCAAGAATTTTTGCACATCACTGTAAATAGGTACTTCGAATGAAAGAAAAGGCATGGACAATACACAATTTTCCAATCGCCCCCAAAATGGTCAGAATCGACCAGGAATAGGAGATTAGAGATCCCAAGAAGCTTGCAGGAAAAGACGAAGTGAGAGGAATTAAGATAGGGAATGAGATAAGAGGAAAAAGGTAGTGGCTAAAGGGGGATGTTGGAAGGTGTTGGAGTATGTGAATGGGAACCTAGGATCATGATCACAGTGTCACGGAAAGATGTACAAGTGGAGGAAGAGGTGATAGAAATCCTGGAAGCTGGGGGGTTGGGTATTAGGTGAATGAAGGAATTGGGGAAAGGAGAAAAAGGGCTTAGGGTGTTCTAAAAAAGGGGATGCAAGGGGTAGGAGTATGAGGAAGGTAGAAAAGGGAAATAGGATTAGGGTAGGATACAACGAAGCATGAGTAGAGACGGGGTGGTGTAGGTGGGATGAGGGTGCATGGGTGGAAAGCAGAAGGGGGTCACAGGGACGAGGGGTAGAGGTGGTAGTAAATAGGGTGTCGGTGGGGGTGGAGATATGAGAGACAGGGAGGTACGAGAAAGGGGGTGGAAGGAATCAGAGCGAGAGAGATGATTGAGTGAAGGAATGAAAGAGAGGGTGTGGGGAAGGGATGTTAAGAAGTGGGCTAGCCTGTGGAGCAAGTCGTGTGGATAGAGAGTTGGGCGGATAGCGCTAGGACAAAGACGAGCGGCATATAGGTTAAGAACGATTAGGTTAACGACGTTGCAACGCGCTGGCGAGGCACCATGCGAAGTAGTAGTAGCTATTTACCAGAAGGGGATAACCTTACACGGGGTGTATCGTAATATGGAATCCAGTGGGGGACACGAAAACGACGGAAAAAACTCGTACCAACATGTGCCCTATTTGACCTCGTTCTCAAGTTATGGCGACAGAGCAGGGAAACATGGAGATGGAAAGGAAACAAATTTGAAACTGTAACAGTAGTCAAATATAAAATAATTATGCAATGTATGTTTATGGATTGGAAAAGCAAATATTTTTGGAAGTTGTGAAGTTACGAGGACGAACGAGGAAAGGGTGAAATATTGAAGACGAATGTTAAGTCTAGAAGTATTTACACCGAACAACGTTAGAGGCAAGTAAAAAGCAAAAAATCGAAATAAGGTCAGGAAATGGGACACTGAAATATGGAAGAGATATTTAGAAGAAAAGCGGATAATGTGGTTGAAAAGAAAAAACAATGATAGAGGGGATTATTTGCAAAAATCGTTTCAGTTTACAAAATTTGAAATATTTAAATAGTTAGGAGCTTTACAATATTCTTCAACCATTTTTAATGTAAGTAATAATTATATATACGAAGCAATATTCCCAGGAATATATAAATTAAAAATTTAATTGCATAGCTATCTCTATCATGAGGTTTACTAGAACTTATATTTTATTCTCACAAATATTATACAGGATGTTCGGCCATCCCTGGAAAAAATTTTAATGGGACATTTTAAAGGACAAAATGAGACGAAAATCAAAAATATCAATTTCTTGACTGAAGCTTCGTTAAAAAATTGTTAAAAAATTTCAAATCATTTTGAAAAAATTATTTTTGTTTGCAGGGGTCAATTACAATTATTTTTGGTGAATACACATACCCCCGAATTTCTAGCCACTTTCGAGAAAAAAATTCCTTATCGAAAATATAATATCTGACCAGAAATGGTTCCCCAAAATTTCATGTGAATCTTTGAAAGATCATAACTTCTGAACCGATTGGAGGATTTTAATGTTTCAAACGGCAAACAACGCGTATTTTGGTGAAGAATATGTAGAAATTCTAACAATATTTAAAAAGTTATTCCTTGACACCGTAAAGTTAGAAAAACCCCATAAAAATGCTCCAATATTCAAACATCCATAACTCCTACAATAGTGAATATATTTCAATGAAACTTTTTTCTGCCGTAGAGCCCATGGGTATCTACAAAAAAGTATTAGACAACTTTTCTGTAGAGCGTCAAACAAAATTATTAAAAATCTAGAACGAATTTTGAAGAAAAATCGACAGGGCTAAAAATTTTCAGTGAAAAAAATTTTCAAATCATTCTAGAAAAATTATTTGCGGTTCCGGGGATCAATTATAATCATTTTTGGTGAACAGACATACCCCCGAAATCCTAACTACTTTCGAAAAAAAATTCCTTACCGAAAATCTAATGTCTGACCGTACATGACATTTTTCCCTGAAATTTAAAAAATTCTTTCAAGTCATTTTGAAAAAATTATTTTCGGTTCCGGGGGTCAATTACAATCATTTTTGGTGAATAGACATACCCCCGAAATCCTGCACATTTTCGAAAAAAAAATTCAATACGGGAGGAACTCTAAACGTTAATAACTTTTGAACGAAACCTCCATCAACAAATTGGTATTCTCGATTTTCATCCTATTTTGGCCTCTAGAATCTCCCATTACAATTTTTCCCAGAGGTGGCCGAACACCCTGTATAGTAGGAAAATAAAAAAAATTCAAGAATTAGTCATAATTATCTATGGACCAATTTTGCTTTAGGTTTTCATCATTAACAGTTTTATCTGTAAATGTAATAAATTAATTTACCTAACAAGGAACCAAATTGGTGACTGATTGTTTTCATTAACATAGTCCACCGGCATCTCGCGAAAAGTCGATTTATACGAGATAAATATATTCACAAGTATTCATACCGTGATTGCGAAAAAATTTTTATAACATGACGGTCGACAATTGTCGAAAATTGCCGTCGAAGTCCCTCTTTCACCGATCGTCAATGGGCCATTATTGCGAATTTTAATCGGGCGCCATCCGTGAGAATTGCATTCGATGCAGAGAAATTGTTCGACGGTCGTTGAACGAAATACAGGAGAACTTAGTGAATTTTTTCGGCTATTGGGAAACGCGAGGAAGCGTTCAGTTATCGCGCGTAGAATTTTAATGGCTGCGGTGGGCGGCGATTAATCGTTATCTATCGAGCTTTCAAAGACGCCACGCGGTACTTAAAGTCTTTCATACGGTTCTTTCCTCCCGGATACGAAATAAATTATGAAAAGTACTACTTTCGCGAACGACAAAATTATTTATGGAAAGATGAACATTGTTCCTACGGTTTCGTCTTTATTTTTATCAATCTGTTGGATCGAAAATTCTGTTACTATTTGCGGAGCCTCGGGTGAGAAATCGAGCCGTGTGGCTAAAATAATAATAAAATTTACTCGTCTGGTAGAAGGAAAAGTATGAGATAAGATATCGGAGAACAGCGAGGTAGAACGAAATATTTTTCTCCTAGTTACGTTTAACCACAATTGTTGCCGACAGCTTTCCTAGCTGTCAATATTTAACATCCATAAGAATCCTTCGATTCCTTCGAATCTAATAAAGATCATAGCAATAGAGATGATTTCTAAGATTATTTGCTCCGCGTCAATCACTGAAAAAGGTTAAAGTTTAATAATTGATTCCGATCTCACACTGCAGTTAAATCAAATGGAACTGTCCTCAATTTTTTACGTGAAAATTCGTACACCAAATCTATCACAAATCATTCAATAATTTTGTATAATAATAAGTATATGATCAGTAGCTAAAATAAATACTAAAAATGGACAGTTGAAAATGTGATCAGTGATTTCCTACTTTAGGACTAAAGTGAGTGGACACACACGTTATATGCTTAAAAATTAATTAAAATTTCGTCTATGATGTGTCCAAAGTTTTCGATTCAATTTTCAATTATTCTTAAATGACATAAAATTCTATTCTGGCGAATAAAGTTGAAATTACCAATTTGGAATTCTTTAGAAAGTATAATTTATTTTTTCTGGCTTCGGTAACACAAGTCTCGTTAGTATTTTCATAGAATTAGTGCATTTGATGTGAGTTTCCCAACAGCAGAAGAATTATTTATGTTGCCTTTAGCTGTGAATTTTTATTCAAATATCTCCACGAAAAAAGAGAATTTATGAAGAAATTGCGCAACCTGCCAGGACGTAGATCTACTCAAATATTCAACATCCGCAGTATAGTAATTTGGCCAGCACGCCAAGACCAACGTTACGATCAGAATATTCATATGACGTGCTATGTTTATTTTTACAGTATACAAGGCAAAGAACCATAACTTCATTACCGAAGTACATCAAAGATTTTCACCTTTCTCCAAATAGAAAACTTCGTCATTGGTCGTGTTTGCTCGATTCTATTTTTAAAAACTAACACAAACACTATTCTGAATACAATCTTACTCATACACTTACTTATTACGTATCAAAATTAAACAGATTAGAATCTTTTCTTCTTTTCGTAATATCGACTTATGTAAATAGAATATTTTCTTTTCGCAAAAAGAAACTCTTAATTGGACTTCACAATTAATTTTTCAAGAGATCAGCGACAGTTCCTGTTTTACAAATATTTCTATCGATATTACACGACGAAGATATCTTGCAAAATAAATTAGGATTCTAAGAAAACTATCAATCAGTCTTATTGTCTGCTGGTCCTGTACTTAAGTACAGTCGACGGGGAAGCAAAAAATCTTAATAGAAATCTGTGTTAAGACAAAGTGCACGGTAACAGGGAAAGAGCTTAACGAACACTTTGTCCGTTCAGTTTTCCGCTATCATTGGATTTCGAGGCATAAATATCGCCTGTAATGGGAGTGTCTGTTACCGAAGTGAAACGCTTCCGAAGAAAAACTATAAGCTTCCCTCGAACTTTGATATTGATATAAGTAGGATCGAAGAGCTCGAGCTCTCGAGAATCTCATGAAAACGTTTCAATTATAGAAGTATCTCCCGTCGTTTTAATATCTGTTCACGGCAAACAATTTCACATAATCTTCCGATCAATACCGACAGTAAGAAGTACCACCCATCTAAACACATTATCGTCCACGTCGATTCTCGAAAGAATTTCTTCGCTGAAACCTATTCAATAATCACTCCTGGCAGTCGAGTTTTTAGACACTATTTGCATTGCGATCAATCCCCGTGAAACACGATTTTATTCTAGAATTTGAATAAGTTGTATTAAAATTTATACGCATCAGTCGCTTCCCGGGTCTTTTTAAACTTACTTTAAAATTTTTCCACCTACTAATTTATGAAGATGTTAATGGAGTTCTTATTTGAAATCAATTTCCATTAGTTGTCCCAAGATAAGAAGCAAGAAGAAACTTGAAACTTGAAGCGTAAAAGGAAGAGACGAGAGGGTAAATTAAATCGAAAAATGTGAAACTAAGAAGAGTGTTACGATGCGAAATAACAATTAGGATTTATTCTGTGTTGCAGCGTAACAGAGTAAAGAGTAACAGTGTAGAGTCAGACCTTTTATACAATCAAGTTTTGCCTATAATCAAGTGCCATTAAGACGGCTATTTAATTATTAAATTCATTCAAATCTGCATGACCCTCCAAATCCAGGTGTTCTATGACTTTAGTACCTGCAATAACATCGAAAACCGGTGCTAGATGTTTGTTTAGCGTATAATACAAACTTCGATATTGTAAAGCTATTTCGTTAGTGCCCTTAAAGGCAATGGGGTCCTAAAGCCATTTCGCTAGTGCCCTTAAGGCAATGTGGCCCTAATTAACGACACTAATGAAGTATATGACCGCGCGGCCTGACATCACCATTGGGTCAAGGTTTTCCGCCTACCTGAGACGTGCCGACCACCATCTTGGATGCAAAAATAAAAGGGAAATTTTCTGATTGGCTGGCGGCTAACACTTCAAATTACATTTAAACCGCCGCATTTTGTAATTTTAAGCAGACGTAAGACGTACAGCAGACGTACGACAGACGTAATTTGGACGTATTTGGAACTTTGGCAGCACACACTGTGCAACGCATCATTCGAACTTTGGCAGCACACAACGTGCAACGCTGGTCCTTCGAGTAAAGTCGACACTTGACATGCAAGCTCACCAAAGGCTTGAAAATCTCACGATCACCACAAGCCCCAACAATGTTTTATGGTTAGTCAGGTATCGCAGGACACATCTGGGCACCAAGCGCGGACCTGGGCCCCAAACGAGGGAAAATTATTAAAAATAACCGTTGCATGCCGCCTCTCACCGATCAACTTCGCCTCCAAACTGATTGGCCAGTATATTGGCGATTTTTTACCAATCTAAGACCAATGCTGCCTCCCATGGCCTTGGGTACGCTCATGGCGAGGTTAGCCTTGGCCCAAGAGACCAGATCAAAATTGACTCTTAAACGCCACTCATCAATTGTACATTTCAGCTATCTGACGTAGAATAAATTGTTATTGGTTGTTACAAGATTCCACTGATTGTGATTCAAGTATTTACCATCCGTATCCCAAAAATATTCACTCGTCATTAACGTTGACGCGTAAAGTTGAGCACATCAGAAAGTATCTTTCAACAAATTTAAATTACTTTGCTCAACCCCTCAACAGAGAGTATTGTTGGAAATTGGAACTTCACAGATTAAAGAAGGGGAATGGCAGAAACGACAGATATCGTATTCCGTAGCAATATACGGTTCTTGACACGGAACGCAACGATCTTATAAAATATTCACCGCATTCCTCCCGCTATCGTTATTTTAAATCGTGCGGGAGTATCTCCTGGCGCAGCTTTGAATCTAAAAGATTCAACGGCAGAGGGAAACGTTTACGTACATCAGGAACCCTTGGAGACAAATAATCTGGTTGAGGTAAAAATAGAAACTCCGGTAAAAGTCGCTCAAACGCGGGACGGAAAAGATTTCGTTGCTCATTATTCCATTCTCTCGTCGAATATGAAATCTTACCTTGTCCGGGAAATATATTCTGTTCCGGAGGCTGCCGTGAATTTTCCTCGTCGCGTAAACGTTGCTGGAACATAATTATCGTAACCGTATCGTTTCGCGGGAGGCCATGTTTTTATTTCAAAAGGCGGTTGTGTTCGTCTCTTTTTACTCGATTTGGGCACAAATTAGGTTCGAGCGAAGCTGGTGCAGCGTGTGTTGCAATAACACGTTGCCTCTGAACAGTGGAGAATAAAAAATTACTCTTGTGAGCCTACGAGCAATGTGAAAATTAACAATTATATTCTCTGGTGGCTTTTAAAAATTCTTCGAAACAATCATGTCGTACAACGTTTACAAAGAACAAAGTATACAGAATTAAATTGAAAGTTACGCCACCGTGAAATATTTAATTCCTGGAAAACACTTGGACCCTGCAGCCATTAAGAAAGCAGAAGTCGGATCAGGAAAGAGAAATAGAAACGTGACACTGCGTTTCCTCCGTGCACCGGTAGCGGAAGATTAACTGCAGATAGACTCCTTAACAGGATTCAAAGGGAATACGAGTACAGGCGAGGGTTGTCGTAGACAATGCTCTTGTGTCCAATGACAAGGGCAACAACGTTGAAGTTATGGCACCTTCTACGACCGAAGCAAACTTTCAACGGGTCCATTGTCCCGGAGAAACCATTGCCAACTGTACGGAGGCTTCTACCTGGACGAATGCTCCGAGATACTCAACAATATCTTACATGTCATAAAACTACATTTCAAAACTTTGTCAACGGTACATGTTCAGCTGTGCATAACAATAATTTAAACTTGCACGACTCTCGCAGTAGCGGAAATAACATTTCCAAATGATATTCCATAAAACTAAAGTGTATTAAATGTTTCTCTCTCAAATTAAAAACATAGCAGAGAGGAAATACAAAAGTATTTTCAATTTGGATCCATGAACAGAGTTACATCGACATCATGCTAGTAAATAATCTAATAAAAAACTTTTTATCGTTAAACAAAAATTGAATATTGACTGTCTGGCTCCTAACAGAATATTCCACTTGGCCACCATGAAAACGTAATTGCTCTCAATTTACGGTGCTCCTTTCGATTCTTCCAAATAAATAAAACGTTCTCAGGACACTCTGCTTCGAAGACGATCGTCTAACGTTCATTGTAAATTGTGAGCGTCCAACGCGGATTAAACCACCCTTAACGATCGATTTTAGCCACGAATTTCCACAGAAGCCCACGCTCGCGTAATTAGAATGCGTTTCCCGCGTTCCATTAGATCTTCTCGAGATAAGCTTCTCGTTTTACAAGCGTCCAAGATAAGAAAAGTCGGAGACAATGAAATATTATGGAACGGAGAAAGTATACTGCGAATTTATAACTGTCAGCGCAGGCTAATGTTGACCACTTATCGATGGCTGCTGGTAATTGCTCCCTCGAAGAATAATTCCAGTTCTTTCGCCCTATCGGGTCGATGTAATCGCCTTGCTATTTATGGTAGTCGGTATCTCGAATACTTCGACCCCAGTTACTTTTCCTTATTGGCGAGAACGCGTGCACGCGGATACGTAATCGGATGCGAGGCTGTGAAACTTCCGGCGACAGTTTCGCGCTCGGAGATCCCCGCCAATGTCAGCACAGATGAATCGCGATCGTCCGCGAATTACTGCGAGCTTTTCAGTTTCATAGTGGATCCAGTACCCGTACAATGCTTTCGAGCACTCAATATTGTCGACAATATTCCTCGATGGCGATTCGTTCTTCTTTACTTTCCTTCAAGTGCTGTTGGATACAACCGAGAGGAACCATCGCCATTGTAGACGAAATTGTTTTTCCGTAACCAATGCAATGTAGCATGATGGATAGAATTTCAGAGAATCGATACCTTTTCATCCTATTTACAGTTTGTATTAGACCGAGCTGAGTTTCGTAGTTTACAGCTTAAACCAATATTTCAAACATATCGTTTTACATCCCTTTCTCCACTTTTTTCAATAAATATTCTTTTGTGTACCGATACAGTACAGCAAATACAATTGTTCGTAAGCTGTATGCATGATACGTGTGGAGTCGTAGAACAATCAGAAATGGAATATAATTCTTCGTGTGAATGAAACAGGAAATATAAAATAAAATATTTCCTTGCGAAGGTCTGTCGGATTTGCTTAATTAATCGTACAGTTCTGTGTTCGACAATGTGGCAGTATTTTTTGGATAATAGAATTAACCTTAGAAGTTGACTGTTTCATCTTTATTTGCAAAACCATTTTAATCAAACGCACAGTCTGCACTGAAATACGTTATATCGAGACACGCGAATCAATTTCGAGAATTTGTTGAATACGCGGCGTGTAAAATTGAATACCTCGATACAGCGGATTTCAATATAGAGCGTGTTTGATTAAAATGGTATTGTAAATAAAGATAAGACAATTAATTCCATTAGAGTAATCATTAAAAATTCTGTCACGTTGCTATGTATAGAACGATGATAAATACTTAATCGTCTATTAGTCCCATTGATTGGACAAGGATTGCTTCCTCCAATAAAGAACTTTAGAAGACAGCAAAAATACCCTTTTAAAAAGCTATTGAAATTTTTCTAGAATTATAACCAAGTTCTGTCACGTTGCTATGTATAGAACGATGATAAATACTTAATCGTCTATTAGCCCCATTGATTGAAAAAGGATTGCTTCCTCCAATAAAGAACTTTAGAAGACAGCAAAAATACACTTTTAAAAAGCTATTAAATTTTTTCTAGAATTATAACCAAGTTCTGTCACGTTGCTATGTATAGAACGATGATAAATACTTAATCGTCTATTAGTCCCATTGATTGGACAAGGATTGCTTCCTCCAATAAAGAACTTTAGAAGACAGCAAAAATACCCTTTTAAAAAGCTATTAAATTTTTTCTAGAATTATAACCAAGTTCTGTCACGTTGCTATGTATAGAACGATGATAAATACTTAATCGTCTATTAGCCCCATTGATTGAAAAAGGATTGCTTCCTCCAATAAAGAACTTTAGAAGACAGCAAAAATACACTTTTAAAAAGCTATTAAATTTTTTCTAGAATTATAACCAAGTTCTGTCACGTTGCTATGTATAGAACGATGATAAATACTTAATCGTCTATTAGTCCCATTGATTGGACAAGGATTGCTTCCTCCAATAAAGAACTTTAGAAGACAGCAAAAATACCCTTTTAAAAAGCTATTGAATTTTTTCTAGAATTATGACCAAGTGCTATAAACGATGCAATTTAAATGAGAATTCTATAAAGCAGGATTTTAAATCGAGTAAGCGGAGATACAGAAATAGAAAAGCTTTTCCACCATCATACGCCATTATTTGTACCCAGAGAAACCTTATCTCCGATAATAAAATAATAGAATCGTATTTCTCACAACATTCTAAATTTTTCCTTGCGCATCCACAACAAGCAACAATGCTTGTGAATATTTTAAAGGAAGTTTATGTGTACGGAGCAAACGATTCCCTCGTTTCCATCGACCATGGCTTGCGGCCAGAATGGCGTAATAGATCCACATACAGAGATTATAACGCTAATGGAAATTATATTACCATGTATTATACGTCAATACCTGAAGAAATTAATGAATCACGTTTTCAGTTCCTACGTTCCATTACGCTCCGCAGCTTTGTATATTTTACTCGGGGCACTTTCCAAACTGGGAATCCGTATAATGGAGCCCGATTCCAGCTTTCGTTTCGTGTATTCCATTCAATTCTATACTTTCCCGAGCACAATGGACGATCGCAAATTCGAGATACGCAAAGTCCAGAATGGAAGATTTCCCATTATTCCTTTTCTCGCCTGTTTTAAAGCTCCTCGTCCCGAGCATCTCGTACAAGCGAGAATTCACCGTTCGTTGTTCGACTCGAGATGGCGAACGAGATAGCCTTATTCCTCGCGACGCTGAAGGCGCGACTATTATACGTTCTCGATAGGTAATACAAAGTCAACCGTTCTGAACGACGTAAAAAGAACTGCATTCCGGGTCACAGGTTGGCTGGAAATCGCGCGAAAAGCACTTTTATTAGCCGTTTCAGCGGCGCCCGCAGTCGTGAAAATTATTGACAGGAATAATTGAAGGGCCCACTCGACGCGAGCATTTTTAAACACGATTCACGGGCATGGCACTTTGTCGATCCTCGTTGTAAATTGGAATTTCCAACGACGGGGCTCTGCTGCGTACCGCCATCGCGGGGAATCGAATCCGGCCGTTTTATGCGTCCGCGAATATTCTGCGAACCGATAAACCACCGAATTCGCCGAAATCCGTAATTCGTGAAATAAATGCCGTGAAATACAAACTTTCGTCCGGCGATAACGCGAGCATACACTTTTCTGGGTTTATCAGAATAATATGGACAGATTTGTCTTCCATATTAAATAAAAAAAATTTTAAAGACATGGACTACCCAAGTTTATTACTTTATCCATAATTTAATTCGATTTTTTTCAAATAAATTTTCAAATAATTGATTGCGATTCAAATAAACGTTCCCCTATAGATCGAATCTAAAATGCAAAAGAAAGAATATCTACTTCTAAATACAGCGACTTAATATACATTATAATTTCGGTAATGAATTTTTTTCTCGAAAGTGCGCAGGATTTCTGGGGTATATCTATTCACTAAAAATGATTGTAATTGAGCCCCGCAACCGAAAATAATTTTTTCAAAATGACTTGACAAAATTTTTGAAATTTCAGGGAAAAATATCACGTATGGTCAGACATTAGATTTTCGGTAAGGAATTTTTTTTCTCGAAAATGGTTACGATTTCGGGTATATGTCTATTCACCAAAAATGTTTGCAATTGACCCCCGCAACCGAAAATAATTTTTCTAGAACTTGGATTTGAAATTTTTTTTTCGCCGAAAAATTTCAGCACTTACCCCCTGTCGTAAGGGAGATGGGGATGGAAGGAGTGTGGTACTGAGGAAACGAGTTCCCACAGCACCAGAGAAGAGGTATAGGCTTGAAAGAAAATTTTTTTTTCATTATGGTACTTTGCTTATGCTACATAGATCGGAAAGTAAAAATGTCTGGGCAGTCGAGATTGCAAATCGTTCAAATTCTTCACCAAAATAGGCTTTGTTACTATGATGAAACATTAAAATCCTTTCATCCATTCAATAGTTATGATTATTTGAATATTTTCATAAAATTTCTGCGACCAATTTCTGGCCAGTTTGATGAAGCTCTATGAGGAATACAAAATTGATCAATTACCGAAATGGATGGCTTATTTATGTTCAGCACATCCTCGAAGTATTAGCATCGAAGGGCTACCATGGACACCACCGAAAATGAAATCGATTGGACTTTAGTCCGGTGACCAAGTAGGCCATGCAACTGGTCCACGATGTCCCATTCATCTTCCAGGAAGGTCAAGGTATTCTCTAACCGACAAACGTTGGGGCTTCGTCGTGCATAAACCACACGTCTACCCTCATTGCCAAAAAAAGTATTTCTAACAAGAGAAAGAATTTCCGTCAGCGAAAAGCTCGTGATAAAATATTCCTGACTGTGCAAGGAGTAATTAGGGGGTGAATTCGATAGGATTCATACTATAGAAGTGCACCTAAGTTCGACACTGACACGATTATTATCGTAATCCCTGACAAAACCACAACATATAATATCCTTCAACATCAGCTGTTAATGAAGCTCAGATTTCCCATTTCTGCAATATTTATTATGTGGATAGAGTTTCAGATTACTCTTACAATTTATATGAATTATTTACTTAAACGAATTTACTCGCATCTGGAGACTAAATGTACTCGATATAATATTTATTTGTGATAATTTGACTGTAAATGGGACTTCAATATCGAGGCTAATAACAATTTTAACGTGCTATTGACGTAGAACGTGTCGATTATTGGATCCACGAGAAGCTTGCGGTTTACAATATTCCACGGTTGCGGAGTGGAACGCACGTGGAATACGGCCGCGAAAGTTTCACGACGTAAAATGAAAACGCCAGGCCGAGCCAGCGGGGCGGTAAAATTCAGGCGTGGCGTTTTCATGATTCCGGTCACACGGGACCACCCCTTGGAGAAAGGGGGGCTCGAGGAAAGCGAGCAGGCTGTTATCTTGCCTTTTAAAACGGACGAAAGAAAGGAGAATCGAGACGTTCCTCGGAGATTTCGTTCACGACGTATAACACGGCGAAAAGGGTCGAGTGCTCCCTGCGTGGAAACGTATTCCACGCTCGAGCCATTATCACGTGACCGTCTGAATAGATCCCACGTGTCTGAGAGCGTCGTTTCGATAGCGACACCGGCCTGTCGCCGAAACCGCTGTAAAATATTTAATAAGAATCGTCCGTGACGCTTGCGGAGAACGATGGTCGGAGGAAGTCGAAAATTTGTTGCGCTCGAATCGGGAAAAATCAAATAAACAAACGTTCTCCACGAAAAAGAAGAAATTAATGCGACTCAATATTGTCAACAAATTTAAGAGAAAAGAGTTCGAGTGGATAGTAAATTATTTCGATCGATATATTATTTCTAAATACGACATGCGGCGATTATGGACGCTATGGAGATTTTAATATCTGCAAAACTGCCGAGCAAAGGAACTTGTTTTAACAAACGTTCCAGAAGGAAAAACTCCCTTTGTAATAACGATCAGAACTTCTTTGTAAGCGAAGATGATCTCGAGTGACAAAGACTGCACCTACTTTTTTTTCGAAAGAAATAATATACTTTCTTCTTTATGACGTCATAAAGACAGATCAGACGAATAGGAGCCCGACCTCCTACGGGTCTAATACCGTGAAACTCTACCACTCCGTAAAGAGGAAGTATTATATTACTCAAATTGGGCTGCAAAATATGGCCCTCTGTTCCGAGAAATCCTTCTAAAAAACTGGAGCTGACAGTATCGTTGATAGAAAGCTATTATTTCGCTCGAATTGTACAGAAAACTGATGTAAACCACGTATCTAACTTGAAAAGTAGAATCTGAAAGTCCCAAAACGGTTGAAAGAAAATTACAGAGAATACGACGAACCAGTGCCTCTGGTGGAAGATATTTCATACAAAAGGGGAAATGCACGGAAACGTCGACGTAATATGCCCCAGAGAATAGTAAAAAGGAACGGAATTATTACTACGAAACCCGCGTACCGATCGAAGAAGCTTCGCCAAGATCCGTCGCGCATAATTCGATCTCTAAGGTCACTCGTTTAACTGTGTCCGCAAGCTGAAATTTCCGTTCCACGGACTCTGGTCGTCGAGGGGTTAATTATTGACCCGGCGGACATAGTTGGATGACGATTCGCGCTGAGATTCGCTTGGTAGATCAAAGGAAGACGCCTCGGCTTGGAAAGCGCAGGGTAACACGGATTGCGAGAAAGATCCGACCCGGTTGCCCTCGCAATTCGCAGGGGCGCTTTCTTCGCGAGGCAACGACGTCCGGAGATCCTTTACGGAGATACGTGGCACCGGAAACGGTTCTCGAAAGTCACCCCAGGGCGTCGAACGACGCTTCAAAACGATACCGACGGGAGCTATCGTCCCATTTTATCAATCCCGGGACCCTCGAGGCTCGCCGAAGACGAACGACCCGGAGACGTTCCCCGTTGTTCGCGCCGGTGATGAAAACCGCGATTAACAAGCAGGGAGAACGATTTCACGGAGTCGTAAACGAGACAGAGTCTCGTTCGGGAAGAGGGCCGACAGATTCGTGAAAGAAATTGGCTCGATAAAGCGCCGATGGCTATCGAGCGTGTATAAACGTTGAATTCGCACGGTTCGCGCGTTCCTCTCGCACGATCGAGCCCGTGCACGCATGGGGATGATTTAAAACGCAGATCCTGTGGCTCGAGGGATCGAGCACGAATTCGAGATACGGGGAACGGTCCGGATGTCGAAGAATTGTTGTACTTTTGCGTCCAACGGACCGTGAACGCGAGGAGAAATCGATAAACATTCATCGTGGACACGGTGAAATACTGTCAAATGTTTGTGTTTTAACAATTTGACGGTCCTTTGGTCGTCTCGAATGTTTGCACGGGGCTTATGGGGGTGTTTTATTGTTACGAAATGCTCTTTAACGTTCTGGAGTCATTTCCAATGAACTTTCATTTTTAGAAGTAACTCAAAAAGGAATTCCAAATCCTAGATCGTTTTCATAAACATAGGAAATGGATTTGTTTTTATTTGACAATTTCCTTTAGATGGTTTCTGAAAAAAGCAGCTCGTAAATAATATTACTTGACACTCGTATCCCTGACTTAAAATTTAAGTAAAATAACAGAAGCACAGGAGTAATAAAAAATTCAGACCGTTGCATCGTTTAAAGTATCCAACATATTTATCCGCGCGAGATTAAATTTCTCTTCCTGTCTGGAATCGCCTAATCCGTTTTCTTAATCCCCAATGATTTAAAGGTTCTTAACGAAGACGTTTTTAACCGCAGCTCTCCCAATTCTACGGGTTTTCGCTACTCTCCCATTTATAGTACGAAGTTCTTCTATTATAAAATTAACTACCTACTGGAATAAAAAGAAAAGTATTTATTAGCACGATGCTTAAATCCTGCATATTGTTGTAGGGGACAATTGCAATCATTTTTGGTCAATAGACATACCCTCGAATTCCTAACCATTTTCGAGAAAAAAAATTCCGTACCGAAAATATAATTTCAGGCCAGAAATGAAATTTTTTCAAATCGTTCTGGAAAAATTATTTTCAATTGCAGGGGTCATTTACAACCATTTTTTTGTCAATAGACATACCACCGAAATCCTACGCACTTTCGAGAAAAAAATTCCTTACCCAAAATATAATGTCTAACCATACATTGATATGTTTCCCTGAAAAAAAAATTTTTCAAATCGTTCTGGAAAAATTATTTTCAATTGTAGGGGTCAATTATAATCATTTTTTGTCAATAGACATACCCTCGAAATCCTAACCATTCCCGAGAAAAAAATTCTTTACCAGAAATGTCACTTTAAAATTTCTTGCGTATCTTTAAAACATCATAACATCTGAACCGATTGGAGGATTTTAATGTTTCAAACGGCAAACAACGCGTATTTTGGTGAAGAATATGTAGAAATTCTAACAATATTTAAAAAGTTATTCCTTGACACCGTAAAGTTAGAAAAACCCCATAAAAATGCTCCAATTTTCAAACAACCATAACTCCTACAATAGTGAATATATTTCAATGAAACTTTTTTCTGCCGTAGAGCCCATGGGCATCTACAAAAAAGTATTAGACAACTTAACTGTAGGGCGTCAAACAAAATTACTAAAAATTAAAAACGAATTTTTAAGGAAAATCGATAGGGTGTAGATGCCTAAATTTTCCAGCGAAATTCAGAAGTTTCAAAACATTCTGGAAAAATTATTTTTGATTGCAGGGGTCAATTATAATCATTTTTGGTGAACAGACACACCCGCGAAATCCTAAGCACTTTCGAGAAAATAATTCGAGTAAGTGGACAGATTTTTCAACAAAATTAAAAAATTTCAAATCGTTCTGGAAAAATTATTTTCGGTTGAGGGGGTCAATTACAATCATTTTTGGTGAATACACATACCCCCGAATTCCTACGTACTTTCGAGAAAAAAATTCTTTACCAAAAATATACTGTGTGGCTGGAAATGTTTCTATAACGCTTTAACGAAGCCTCAATCAACAAATTAGTATCCTTGATTTTCGTCTTATTTTGGCCTCTAGAATCTCCCATTGAAATTTTTCCCAGGAATGACCGAACACCCTGTATATGAGGACCAATGAAATATGGACACAATTTCGATTCGTCTTCGACCGTGGGGTATCGGGATTCGAGCAGTTTCTGATAAGATTAAACTCCGTTGCGTTGTTTGAATTATCGTCAGGAAGAAATTTCTATTCGTGCATCGCGAACACGTTGACCTACGTGACTGCCGGCGGCCGCGCAACAACGAACGATCGCATAGATCTTCGGGCTTCCTGGTTGCATTGCAAATAGAACGGTCGCGCATAGGGATTCAACTGGGACGAATTTATTTGCTAATAAACCCGTACGTTACATTGTCATCTTCCGCGACCTCGAAAACCGCACGCGGCGCCACGCGTACATTCCCGAAACAAATGCTCGCGAATTTCCACGGGGATACGCGCCAGTGACGTATGAATAAACCAACATTTGTCAGTGGTCAGGCAAACATTCCGAGCGTGTACCTGGCCATCCGTCGGGGATTACACGCTTTAAGCTTTCGGGACCGTGGACGAGATTAATCGCGAGACGTCGTTCTTCGTCTTTAGGAACGGAAACGTCGGACGTGCCAGGCAACGATTCGAACGAAATTCGGTGCATAGATACGTCCTGTACCTACGAATAAGCCTGATTGCGGTTATGGGAGTATGCAGCTTCTCGATTGACCAAAGCACAAAGTTTAGAAATACAATGGTGGGCCAAGGATTGGGAATTTCTTTTCTGTCGATGCAGTAACAAACGGAGGAGACTGTCTTCCTAGGTCTGAGCGAAATAAATGAGAAAGACGTCTGTTCCCCATCTTGGACTTAGGCTATTAACACTCTGTGAACCGCACACTTTTCATGAACTGCATGCAATAACATGGCTCGATTTAAATTAGTATTACTCCTGCGATATGGGGATAATCGTAGCATGAATTGTTTAAATAATAGTAATTGTGTATCTACGGAACTGTAGCGCTGCTTTTGCTGCGGTTAGGAACTCGTGAGAATCTCGTAGGAGGCGTGAGAAGGAAAGGAGGGACTCATTGTGAGAGTGTCGGGGTTGTAGAGTCTTTTGGGAATGAAGATAGTAGCTTCTGTTTTATTGGGGTTTATTGTCAATTTCCAAGTGGAAGTGAATCGTAGGATGTGATCGAGGGGTTTTTGAGTGTATTTGATTACCTGGTTGATTTTCCACAAGGAGGAATATACTGCGGTGTCGTCCACTTAAAGGGCTAGTTTGGTGTTGGGATTTTTGGGAATGTCATTGATGACTATATTGAAAAGGATGAGACCCAAGACTGATCCCTGTGGTACCCCAGTATCTAGTAGTCTGGGAGAAAAGAAAGAGCCGTTGTGTGAGACTGTAATATACCTGTCGGTGAGGTAGCTGTAAACTATTTTAATTAGATGTGTGTTGAGGTTGATTTGGTGGAGTTTAAGGAGGACTCCATTGTGCCAGATGGATATTGGGAAGTCGTTCAAGGAATGTATAATACCAACTAAGGGGTCGGTTGAGCGCTTGTGAGAGCGCGACCCCTCTGGTGGCGAGCATGGGAGGCGACGCCATAGAACTATTCGAGTCGAAAGGTTTTTGAAATTTTATACTATATTTAGCTCCTAAGTTTTAGCATTAAAAAATGTTTTTCTTCATGAGATAATTCATAGATGAAACTGTTCTTCCTAAATAAAAGTAGAAAATCACATAAATACAGTTGATCACATGAGTTTAACAACATAAGGGATGTTAAATATGTATATCCTTCGACAATTAACTCTTATTTAATGTCTAGTATTGTTATCTTTGATTTTAACTTCGTAAAATTAACATAAACACGCGTATTGCGTATGTTCGTAAGTAAATAATATGGTTGATTAAATGTTTAGATAGGAAACCATCGTACAATCAATATTTGCAAACATTACCATAGGCATAATACAGCGGCTAATTTGTATTCTAATACACGAATATTTGACATGAATTCTCCCAAAAACGAAATCTCCTACGAAAAAAATTGTATTCCATATTTTCGATTTACTTGCGCATGAACAATCGCCTCCATTTGCTTGCTATGATTGCAACCGCAGTCTGAATTTTTGTTTAATTCGCGTAACAACTATTACCACGTTCATTTTGAATAAAAGTCTTTTCGATTTGTTTCCAAATGCTGTGATTTATCGCACGAGCAGAGGGGAAAATTCGTTGTATTTCTTCGCAAGTTATTCGAACGAAGCGTTTCGAAATTTTGCAAGTATTAATTTGGGTTAAACGAATTAGCAAGTGAAATTGAAATTTCCTTATCGAGACGTTGTCATTTTTCTTTTACTTTCCAAGAATTACTTATCTTTCAGAATGGCAAAGTGGAAAGTAACCTTAGAAGTAACTTTGTTGTCATAAAATTTCTGCGCCCCCGTGCAACCACGTGCACTTACAATGTCTTATCGTTTTATAAGCTAATGGTATTGTCGTATGCGGAACACCGTGATATAGAGTTTATGGAAAAATAATTAACGACGTTTCTGAACGATCGTGAAGGCACAGGTAATTAACTCCCAACGAAGTTAAACGCGTTACTAGCTTAAAATCAACTTAATAATAAATAAACATCTCAGAACTTACGAATTCTGCACACATTTGGGACTTCTTAAAACACTGAGAATGTGTAGAACACTGTAACACATTTAAAATTGAAACAGAGTTTGTATTATTTAAATACCATTTCTATACGTGATATTATATTTTATTATAAATTAACATTACGTCGAGTTTGCTCTATTTACTGCACAATCGACTGCTCGAATTCTGTGGGAGCTAACAACGGTTGTTCATCAGCATGATGGAAGACAATACAGCAGTCACTGTAGATCCATTATTTACAAGGGGAGAATACGAATAGGAAGAGTGCTTTTTAGATGAAATCGAGCTTAAAATGTAGGACAGGGATTAAAACAGATCCTAGAGTATTATACGTATATGATAAACCGATTTTACAACGAAAATAGCTTGAAAAACTTTTGAAATCAGATGTTCCATACTGCCAACATTTATCCCATTCGATATAAAATAAAATAAAATTTTATATTTCAATAGAAAATTCACAATTATTATTCGTTTCGAACATACAGGTTCGTATTAAAATTTTTTATTCACGATACATCTATTTACACACAGATGGTTGAAACTTTTATTGATAATGTACGCGTGTGAGTTGCTAAACTACGTACACATCTAAACGAATAAATGTATCGCAACGAACAACGCAAAAATAATATTCCCTCGACTTCAGAATCTCACTTTTATATATCGAAATATTTTAATGAAAAATGTAAAACCCATTTTCAGAGAGGGAAAATAAAACCAATATAACCCAATGCGCACAAAACAATTAAATATCGTCGATTTCCTTTGTAGAGATTTACGATGTGGAACAAAGAAGAAATTGATTCGATATTCCTAAAATTTCAACGTACAGTGTTATTTTTTTTTTAACAAATCGGTGGATTATAGACGGCTAATACCCTGGGGCCCGTTTCGATTCGTCGTGCTTTAGATTGTAAGTCTAATTTCCTCAAAGAAGCCCTCGTCCTGTGTCTCTGTTGTCAGCATCTGTATGGATCGCCGATGTTGCACCGCAGAATCTGATAATGAGCATGCAACTAATGATCTGGTAACTCGACGTGGAAACTTGTCCGTCGAGCTGTTGCATTCATCTGGCCATTGTTGTTGCGGATAATAGGTACACAAACGAGAACAATGATAGCAATAACTTGTCGAAGATTCAAGGAGCTCGTAATTTATTAATTCGCTTATTTAAACTACCAATCATTCAATAAACTGAAACAAACACGGGCGCTCATTATATCAGCTACGCAAACGAATCTAATTTACGGGAAATCACGCTTTCACGCACAGGATGAGAAATGGAAAATCTGTAATAAAATTTTCTAAAATAAATATCCTACGTGCCAATTAAAGAAATTGGAGAATATTGACGTCTAAGAAGATGTAAAAATGTGGCCATAAAACTATTCGTAAAATTGTAACCGCGAGAAATAAAGGTAACCCGATGGAAAACAATGATTCTTTCGAAAAGGATTAAATTAAATTCGACCCTGTTGTTATCCTCTTTGTGCCATTGCGTTACAACGTATTGTCTAGAATTTTCGTTAATAAAATATTCGGGGTCTCTTCCACTTTTGAAACAATACTCCCATTGTTCCTTTCACGATTCTCTTTGTGTTGCGATACTTTCGCGACGAGATTCGCCCGGCGAGGTGGCTAAATAAATGCAACTTTATTTATTCGTTACGATCGGACATGTTCCGCGGAAAGGTACCTTCTTTGAGCGTGGAACTCGCCCAAGGAGCCGCAGTTTACGCGCTACGATCTCTACCTAGGAGACATAAACGTGACTGCCTCGAATATTATTCAAAGGCCGCGTTGTTGCAGTGAGAACTCTCCACTGAGTCTTATGCATCTCGAACCACGGTATTCGTAATTTATTCGCGTTAGAAAATTAAAAGTACCAATAATTTTTGTAGACTAGTTATAATTCAGTGTTACCGAGGCCCACCGCTGGAGGGCGCCCTTGTTGTCTCAGCTTTCTCGCTATATGCGCCACGTGTGTTAAAAATGTGAAAATACTTTGATCTCATTAATATTAATAATTACTAACATACATATATATATATATATATTATTCCTACTATGTATTCTTACTAAACTAATTATGCATCATTTATTACTCCTAATCAGCTTGTTTTTCCTCACTGCGCCAACAATTTTAATCGCCAATATGAACATTGAAATTTTTGTGTATTTGAAAGCAGACAGATCCGAAGAAACTCTCGAAGCACGTTGGCCTTAATGGAAAAGAAATTAGGGATACATATACATTGGGAATAATTTTGAAAGTTCGTGTTCGTCGCATTGATAACGAGAAAACTACCCCGCCCAGATGAAATAACAGACAGAAGGGGTGAAGTACAAAGGGGGTATAAGGAACAGTGATTCTTCTAGGTATTAAAACGAGCACGCGAGCATTCGTGAACCACGAACCTATTGTATCCTGTTGCAGCTATGCCGGAAGCTCGTTCAGCAATATCACATTCTAAATGAGATCTACTCTTTTCTTCAAAGCTTTTCTCTTAATGGGAAAGCAATCTTTTCCGTGTTTGAAGACGTCCACGACTTTTATTTAAATTACAGCGCGAAACACGGAACGTACCTGTTCACGACATTTCTAATTAAAGTAATTTAAAATTTTGTAAGTAACGAGGATCTGAAATATACTATTCGGAAATAAAAAGACTTCGTTGTATAATTATGAATATCGATCATAAATAGGGTAATAGAAAAATAACCCCTAACAAATAGCTTGCAGGGGCAATATTTATATTTTTTAAGGCATTGTTTCTACAAACTCGGTGGATATCTCCGGACACGGAAGATGGTGAGACGATCGTGTTAAGCAGAAACGTGATCTTTCGAACGGTTCCATTATCCAGCAGCATCCGGGAAGTCGAGAGCGCGAAGAAGCAAGCTGTAACGTCGAGACAATAGCGATTCAAGTCGATAAAAAGATAGGAAAGAAGGAGGAGAGATTTGAAAGGGAGAAAGGTACTTCGGCCATTAGTTTTGTTCGGCTGTCTGTAACCGTGGAAAGTGGCTCCTTTAGCGAGTCGCCTCAGAAACTACGCGTCTCGTATATCGCCGGAAAGCCACAGCGGCCCCTCTCTCACGGCATTGGCTTTCTTTTACGAGCTTTGAGAACATCGAAACCCGAACAAATCCCGTGGCACGGTTCGCCAAAGGGAAATGTGACCCGTGAAACCCACTCGATGAAACTTCATTCCCGTAACCATGAAATTTCCATCAGGGTCAACAGCACGCGCGCCATTCGACAGAGGGAGAATTTATTTCGAAAACGTTCGCCGAATACGCGCCAGGCCGCACGGAACGTTTCCACGGCGACAGAAACAATCGTTATCGAGAACCCACGGATGTTATTTCTATCACTTATCTACGAGAGACACTCTGTTTTTTAAAATACCGCGCCAGGAGTTAATCGCGAATTATCCTCTTTTTCGTATTATGCTAAAATTCTTCAAGAACAAAAGAGAGTTTCTTTTAAAATAATATCCAGAGTAAAGTTTCGAGGGACGGTGTACGTAAGAAAAATAATGTAAAACGTAAATTGGTTCCCGGGAAATTGAAACCAGAGTGTTCCCTAACCTGAATGTCGCTCGCAAAATTGGAGAGCGTAATAAATAGCTGCACGCAGAAAATTCGCCACGTTTCAGCGGAAGTTCAGTCGATTTCCATTAGGTTATATTCAAAAATTAAGAGGAAATTCCCTATTGGCGCGGCGAGGCGAGGGGCACACTCGAACGATCTCTACTTCGTGGGCCAGGAAGATGGCGGTGATCTTGTGAATTGAAGTCGCTGATTGTAATAACCTCCTCCTGTTCGTTGGTAGGGAGGGAGGTGGACCTTGTACTTGTTCCCGGAGTTGGATCGTGACAACGAGTATAAGCTGCGGGGACGGTTGCGTCGAGAAAGCCGAATCCGTTTCCGAAAGCTTGCAGAACCTCGCTCGGGATCGTGTTCTAGAAATTCGGACGGAAGTGTTTGTTCCTTCCTCGCCCACAACTAGATTTGTTCGACTTCTGTATTAACGACCCAACTAATTACTTTACAACGTCACTCGTGACGGCAAACTGTTCCATACGCTATTAAATATCCAATGATTCAAAGCTTTTATAAAAATATCTGCAATCAGGATCGTGTCCTACGATAACTTCAAGAAAAAAAGAGAGTTTATATCCTCTGAAGGAATTAAGATTCGAAAATGGTCTAGATAAATTTTAATAGATCGTTTATAACGTACTGTTGCACAAGAGAATGCTCCAATTTTTATTTAAAACCGACCAATGAAAATCGTAAAAATGGACCTTGTTGGACTTGGCGTATTTATTCTCGACGCTGTTCTTTGTTTGTATAAAAAAAAAATATCGAAACGTGCTATAAACGCGCAGAAATGCAAGCACGTTGGAAATTTTAGAAAAGATTGAATTCGTTTCCAAGAAAAAGATTCCCAAAGACGCTCTCCACTTTGATCTTTCAATATTGCTCTTTAACGTAAGTTTAAACGTTGTTGAATTGCGTCAGGCTCAGTGATAAATCCATAAATCTCAACGCGTTTATTTTACGCCCGTAAAGAACGATCGTGTCGCGTGATTCGAATGTAACGATCGATTCGAAGTACGGAGTCCGATTATCGAAACGTCCACGTCCGTGCGAGGTTGTCGCGTGATTCGAAGTACGCCAGGAAGTTCTTAACGCGTCCAATAACAAACGCGACGACGTTGTAAAGTTCCGGAGCACGTCGAGTACTTAACCCGATGTAAAAATAAAGAAACATTTGCGGACCTTCGGGTCTGTACGAGGTTATTCCATCGGCGGGATCGATAGAACACGTTGGCAAAGCTTGGTTAAACACTCGAGGAATTCCCTGTGTATTTGCCCGAGTGGAAGGTCGAGAATTTATTGGAAACATTGTCGGCGAAAGGGCATTTCTAAAAAGAAATTACGCCAAGCCGATGACTTGACAAACTCGTGATTGAGTTTCCGTTAGTATTTGTTGACAGGGTGACTGGCAACGGTCTTAATTGCCGCCAAGCGGATTCCTGGTGGTTACTTCCGGCACGGGAACGCGATTGAAAATACACCGTCGAAAGTTTCGAGTCGGTTATACGTCCCTCGATCGTGGGTGGATTCCACGGCCGCGTACTAGCATAATTACGGTAAAGCCCAATATTGCTTTCAACTACCGATCTCGCAGGACCGGGGAGACTCGGTTCCGCCCAGGTATTTCAAACTTTCTCGAATCTCGACCCCATTCTCGTGCCGTTATCGGCGCGCACACGTCACTTCCGTCGGTTGGAAGCTCGCATTAAGCCGCGGTGTTGCTTTCAATAACTTTTGTTTGGACTTCGGTGAGTTGATCAAGCTTATGACACAGATCGCGTTTTTGTTAAGGCCAACATGGGTAAAGTTAGAGTTTCGTTAAAGGAACAAAGTGTTGTGGCGCTGCTTCGCTGAGGGTAGGAACTCGTGATATTCGTAGGAGGACAAAAAAGGAAAGGAGGGGGCGCTAGTGGACTCATCAGTAAGGCTTTCTAGCAGACCCTGCCTTAGAAGACTGGGATATTGGGAAGTCGTTCTAGGAATGTATATATATATAGCAACTGAGGGGTCGGTCGAGCGCTTGTGAGAGCGCAACCCCTCTGGTGGCGAGCATGGGAGGCGACGCCACAGTGTCATAAACTTGGTCAGTGAAGGCAGTCTCGAGTGGTTGCAACCCCAGAGGACTGTCGAATGGCCCACACTTGCTCGGATTCGTATACCTGGGCCTTCCTTATTCGTAGTTAGTTTTGCACGTGGGCCCAGGGACCGACGCACGCGGTGGCAAATCCCAGGAGTTGCCAAACGTAGCACCCTCCACCTTGGACGCCAAGCTACTATACAGCGATGACTTGATGGCTAGGCACGCCGATTGGCCGTAGCTTAATAGCGACGCTTGCTCTCACATACATTGTCATTATTGGCTGAGTCACAACTACAATTCCATCGCTTGACAAAGGACGCGAACGAAACTTATAGGGACAGAGTAGGATATGGCAAAACTGAGAGGCATTGACGCAACCGTACGCTCAAAATACTAGCCATGAATAGAACAAAAGTGTATCTCTTGAGGTTATGGAGACTCTACTACTATGTAGCGTGACGTAGACCTTCTCTCCTTGCCCTTGCCCCGTTTAGTTTGTTGGTGTCTAGCCAACAAGTCATCTCTAGATAGTACATTGGCATCGTTGCACCCCCACCACGGATACTCTTGGTGAAAGAGGGTGCAAAGGGCCAACGCCTTGGAAAAACAGCGGAACATTGTTCGTTTTTGATTTTCAAACGCTTGGATTTTAAAATAGAACCAAACCACTTCGTTTTTGTCTTTCAAACTGTTGGATGACCAACGTCCTTATCAATATATATTCTGGCTCATCGCCTCTTAGTCGCCTAGATGACAAGCCCTTGCTCATTTTGTCAACAAGGGTAGAGTTCACCTAGGTTCGTCATACCATGCACCTTTTTCCTTTCTTCAGTTTTAGTATATAAGATTTAGAAAGTAGGCAAGAAAGGGCATTCCATTCTTGACTGTCGAAATGTCAGGCTCTTTTCAATGTCCGCCATTGTTTGCCTCAAATATACATATATTCATATTTCACCCGCGTACTAATTTCTCCAACCGGGACTTCAACAAAACACTTAGGTTTTAGCATCGAACCAAATCACTTCGTTTTTGACTGCCAATAGAAATAGAATACTTCGTCTTTAGCACAGACACTAGCTCAGACTAGGTTACGTATATCGTTTTATTGAGTTTTAATAAATATAGAAAACCAATTCGTCTAGTTAGTCCCCTGAAAAAGGGGTCGTTTGAGCTTAGTTTTAATCGGCACACCACGTGCAAACTTTCAACATCCGAACGAGCCCGTTTCAACCACGGATTAAACAACTTTAAAGCGTCTATCGACCGAATAGTTGGGATCGTACGATTCACGCATCGATAGATACTTTCACGGATCTTTAGCGCGGTACGGGGAAAAACTGCTTCGAACAATATCGCTTCATCGTAAGCACTCGTTGAAATTGTTCCTGGGAATTCGTAAGGAGTACGACGATGCAGAACTACCGATGTCCATTGTGTTTCTTGCGACCTGAAAAACTTTCCATATTGTTCCCATGCATTCTATTCTCTTACGCGCTGCGAGTCCAACGAATATACTATGGTCGAACAATATTATTAATTACCCGCAGCGATCCAGCAGCAGGCTATAGACGAAAGGAAATCAAAAGCCTGTATTTTCACAATTGATTCCCTCGAAATGTTATTTCATTAAATTCCATACGAATACAGCGGCTCTATCGACCAATCGATTTACTAAATTGTCGAATAAACAAATACAAAATGAATTCGATCATAAAGCGGTGAAATTATTCGTACGACAAAGCGAACTCGCGGTGGCCTTATATTTGCACACTGTTCCGATTAAGCGTTCGATATTCAAAGATAATTGGACGAGTGGTTTTATCGGAAATTACTTGGTCGGTTTAATGGGCCAGTTAAAGCCGTAACAAGCCGTTGTTTCACCTTGGCGATGTAAATCCGGTCGGCCAGGATACTCGTTCGACGCTCGAGTTACTTCGAGTTACATTGCTCGATGCAAACAACGCCGTTTCCCCCGGTTATCGCTGTGGGTGCCCGTAATCGCACAAATCATTATTGTTCGTAGGGCCACGCCACGCATAAATCTAAACACGATGACGGTTAAAGACCGATCGGTCCAAGGGTCGAATCGCCCGTTTGATTTTCGGCGATAAATCATTAGGAACACGCCCAGTTTATGCTCGCCGCGTAACTTCAGATGTTCGTGCCTCCACGCTTCCGATAATTAATCATCGGAACGGATATCCTGCGTGGCTTCAGCTACCGATCGAGACTTCTGTTGCAGTCCACCGATAAATTAACCAATATCCAGTTATTCGTATTTTAAGAATTTTAGAATCTCTATTTACTCCTCCCGAAGTCTCTTTATTACATAATATTAATGATATTAATTTCCTAGCTATGCACGGTACGAAGAAATTCGTGTGAATGTCATTCGGATCGATAAGAATTATTTAAAAAATTCAGGGCTCTTCTTTGTCTTAACAATCGTCTCGAAAAAATTTTGGTTTCCCGATGCATCGATGCATAGCAACGTACGAAGCCAGATTCAGCTTTGGTCTTGTACGTTTCTTTGTATCTCGACTTGTCTTCGAGGTACATAACTTTTCCCAGTGGCGTGAGAGAGCCTCTATATTGGCCAAGAAGTCGAGCATCGGATGCAATTTTTGCGGATGTCTCGGTGCTCTCGGTAATGGCGGTGACAGAGATTTACGAGGAGAAAATGGCCGAAGGAGCGCGGCCAGAACTTGGAATTTCTCGCGACAATCCCACGAGGCGAGCTCCCTGTATGCAGAGTGTCGGAAAAATATCTGGAGAAGTCGAGCCACGCGTCTCGTTTTTTTTTTTCGCGCTCGAGAAAAATGGAAATCGCGGAATATCAATTTCGAGACGCCGGATGGACCGTGTTCGACGATATTTCCCGGTGGAGAAAACACGATGGCGAACAGATAGACTGACAGCTGGTTGCTCGCCTCGTACGTCGTTCGCGTATCGCGAGAATTTGCATCCCCCGTCGTTAGCGACTGGTTACATTTGCATCCCGAACTTAAATTACGAGGAGCACGCGCACGCTTCGAGCGCGGTGTTAAGTACGAATCTGGGATCGTTGTCGAGCAACGACAGGACAATAATCTAACTTCCCCGGGAAACTTCCAAATAATTTACAGCGGCGGCGGGCGACCAAACTCCCGGGCATCTTGGCGACGTGCATCCACGATGGTGAACGGCGGTTAAAATAATTCCCCAGCGCGTGGAAGCTGTTGCATATTCAGTTTCTGCGCTCCTCAACTTACGACGTCCAGCTTTCCACCAGGATCCGTGGACCGTGCATTAAACGAATATGAACCGATCTACGAGCCTAACTTCCACCGTTGGCCATTTACAAGCGTCTGGAATTAACCCTCGAATTATTATTTCACGAGGCTTCTGGTTGAATTTACAAGCTATATACGTTTCTAAGTGTCTCGCGTTAAATTAAATAATACTGAGTTCCTTAATTAAAAAACTTAGACACGCGTCGTCCAATACGGTGAAATCGTTCTTAAATTAATAACCTTAGACATAAACAAAAGCCCAGGTGACAATCGTTTGCCTTCAATGGATTCTCTTCTCGATTCTCTTTAGTTTATCTTTATCAACTGAGACTTTGCCCCCCAGATGAAAATCTAATCTCATTATACTGATCCATAAATCTGACGATAAAGCTAACGTTACCAATTACCCGCCTATCTCCATTCAAAATTTAATGCCAAATATATTGGATGCCATAGTGGCAAGTAAAATTGCATCACTGACGAGCAACATCGACTAAACGAGCAACATGGATTTGTCACCAAAAGATCTTGCAAATCTTACAATTTATACCAATTACTAGCTTCTTATGCTTGAACAACGTAGAATTATACACGACATGTTATTTGTTTATAAAATTATCGATAACTATGTAAATTGTCTTGAAATTTTACTATTAGTTAAATTTAATTCTCCGGCGAGAACTACTCGAAATATAGAACTATTTCACATTCCAACATTGAACACTATTTCTACCACGATTTTGTGTATACCTATTTCGACCAAAAGGTGTCTTTTGACACCTTTGCGTTTGAATGCAAATAATTGCTAAAACTGTTGGGATTTCAAATTATCAGTTAAATATAGATAATTTGAGCAATATAATGGGAACAATAATTTAAAAATATTACCTTCTTCATTGTTTCATTTTTATTAGAAAGATAATCAAATATTGTAATATCATTAAACGACATTATACATACAGTAATTGTATTAATCATATTCTTGACGAAGCTAACCTGTTTAGCCAGCGTCTGGACTTTTTTTAGCGGTTTTGTGTATTCCTTTACAAACCATATCACTAATATGATACGCAGTGTGTCTCTTATACATATTATGCAACTGTATTATATCAAAACGTATACAAACCCGTCAATAAATAATCGACGTTTCGAAAGGCCCCAAAGCAAAATGGATGCTTAAGGCCTTTAGACGCCCGACACGCAATGGCATCGTTTTTAAGCTTCGATCCCTTTAAATGGTCGATACCGAGCTCGATCCAGGTTTATTGTTCGCGATAAATTATGTCCACGACGTCGAATATTGATACCATTTGCTAAATAGCCGGGCACGCGAACGTTGCGGTAATCCAAACGCTGTTAACCTGCGGCTCGCGACACATCGATGTCGGCAATTAATCGTCTCCATTGAATTTTACGACCTTTACGGATATTCGCCGCTGCGCGTACGTTCCCGGCGATTCATGAATTCGAATTGCCCCCGCGACACGTTGGAATAAACGCTGACGCGAATCGACGAACATCGAAACCGACTCTCCATTCGAGACATGGTCGAAGCAATACTATGATCAGAAAATCATAATCGTGAGATCGTAAGTAGATTATCTGGTTGGCTTCTGACATGTACTAGGGGCCATGGTTCGAAATTATCAGCCCTTGGGTCTTCTTTATTCTAGTTGAGTCTGGTCTGCAAGAACAAGAACTTCACCTCTTATTTTTGTAGCGCTCACTCCGTTGTTAAATCGGAGTTTTCAACCTGTCGAAAGTCAAGAAGTCTCTTTCCAACCTCGTAGCCCTATATTGACACGTACATATTGCGGCAAACGTCTTCCGTTCCCGCCACAATTCAATCCAATTCTGTTTTCGCAACTTTTCGCTGTGCTATCGATTCCCGCTCCTCTGGGATTCCACGTCGTAAACTGTGATTCAGCGTTCTCCTACACTTTCCTTCCCGTGTATGCTCGTCAAAATGACCACATTCTTATCGAACAACTTCCGAATCTCGGCCACACTATCAATTTCTTAAAATATTCTACATGTAACCCAAAGATTGAAAACCTGATCTTAAATTGCCTAAAGCAAAAGACGAGACGACGGTCCTGAAAATCCTATTCACTGCAAAACTGGTTTCGTTCGAAAGAAAAGATACGATAAAATTCTACAATATACAGAATTTCTAACAGCTGAGGTTCGAGTGAAATGTGCAATAAAGTTTTCTTTTACAGATTACTTTCGAAACCATTAATAAGGGAACATCGAATGATTAATTTATGGTGTCGTTTGGAATTGATGATCGAAAGCTTTGTACACGACCCTTGAGATTTCCCAGCTCTAAGGTTTGATTGGTGGAGGTGAAGGCAAAGTTTCTTCGATGACAGAAACCTATGGTTCACCGCGGTTCGAGCCGCGTATACAGGAAAATGTTAATAACATTTGACGTGGCTGTGTCAGGAAACTGCAGCGCGCTCAGGTTAGCGCCTGGCGTGCGGACATGGAAACGATGCAGTTAGTCAAAGAACGTTCGGGGCCATAAATTTAGGCTGCCGACGCGAAGCAACCGGTACACAGAGTCTACAAGGGTCGCGTAGATGACTGCCCCCTTTAATCTCCTTACCAGGACACGTTCAGACTCCACATTTGCAATGTTTGTTCGCTAATAAAGTTTCGGGCTGGACAAATACACCAGAAATAGGATAAGAAGTTCAAACAACCTGACCGCTTCGTGGACGTCGTTGTTAGCAACAGAGTACATTCCAGAACAAATAACCCTACAGAATTAAAGCGTGCTTGCAATACGAGGAATTCGTATTAATTTAATTCGATGAAATTTATTTTCTTAACGAGAACTCCAAAGAAAAAACTTTTTTATTGGACATATTTGTGGTGATATTCGACTCCATTTTCATAGTTTACAATAATAGACTGTACGTTAATTATTTAATCCAACCAAATAGACTTGAACAAAAAGGAGTTAATTGAGTACTCAAATATATTCGAAAATATTTTATTTTTTATATAATTCGTACTACCACGTCTGAATAAATAGCATTTTGATATCAACAGTTTTTTAAAAAAATGAAATCGTGTCGCACTATGACGAGGCACTGTTCACATATTAATTACTGGCCCTTTGATGGGATCAGATTCTAGTCCACTTACAAAGGATTATAAATTGTGGACAGAGTTGGAGAACACGGTCCTGTAGGAACTCCGCGTAGGAATTTTGATCGCCTGAAGGACGTCCTAACAAAAGCAGCTTTCGAAATAGTCTTTGGAGACCCTACATGCCACGACAGCCGAATAACCGCGTCGTTTTACAGTTTGCATTTCGTTTTAAATAAAATAATATTTTCTATGTTCTGTATAACAGCCCAATATTCTCGTTATATGAACAATAAATTACCAACTCATCATATTTGGTTTAATTATCTTTCATTTGCTGATTCGACTCTGATTTGAAAAATATACATGTCTACAAAATGAAATAAGACTGTAACGCCCAGACTACGAATATTGCAGGTAATATCTATTTAATTAGCAATTTTCCGGTGCACGGTCTCTGATGGCGGGAAAGAAAATATCCGACTGAGGGAGTACGATCGCTAATAATTGTGCAAAACGTTTGAAGCTGTGCGTCAAAGTAAAAGGAAATTATTTTAAGAGCCTCTGAATACAGCATTAAGGAGAGCTTTATCGTTCGAAACGATTCTTGTTTCGTTACGATTTAATAAAATAATAATTGCAAGTGTTTCGCGCCGTTATATAAAATAATTTATGGAGAAACATTCTGTGCATTTTGTTAACGTCGCAAATACTTAATGTGCGCATAAATTCCCTTAAAATTGAACTTAGCCATTAACAATAACGTCCAGGAATCCAGGACAAGTCTATTAGCCTTACCGAGACAAAATTTAATCTTGGTATCTTTCTTCCTTTCATCTCGCCGCCGTGGAGACTCCAAAACATCGCAGATATGTGATTAGCCAAGCGGCGTGTCGAGGATAACCCGTCAGTGACCTAATTAAATTCTTGCTCTGAAAGGATAACGCTATACCAATCTACCGTATGCTCATCGATTAATGTTACCGTAAATTTATTAAATATCGAATTGTTTAATACAATTTCAGATACTCCGGGAAACTTAAGAAAAGAATGTGGTGAGATTAAATAAAACCAATACACCTCTAACGATTTAAAATTATCGTGTCAAATATTAATTTGTACTTTATAGATTTTCTTTTCTTCAGTTAAATGGAATCTTTTGATCCGACGTAAGCGAGACCAATGTTGAGATCCGGGTGGTTAAGCAATGCTCCTTTTGTATTATTAGAGTTCACTCATTTAGGTTGAACTCACGCCGAACTCAACTATGAAGAATAACGGAATTTGCAATGGAATTTGACTCTTGGGCCCTGCGGTCCGGGGATATATGTATATGTCTTACAAGGGGAGGTCATGGCCTATCAACCTGGGATTTGAACCAAATTTTTCAAAAATAGCTGGCCTTCTAGTATTTTACAGATTACATTTGGACATCAGACTCTACAACTCTGCCAAAGTTGGTTCAAATCCCAGGTTGACAGGTCGTGACCTCCCCTTGTTAGCAATAATAGGGGAGGAGGACCCTTAGACCTACTGACTAACGAGCCCTGTGACTAACAGACGATGACGTATCGATGTTTGGCCTATTGGTCATCCAACACCAAATTTATTTCGTCGTTGGTTCATCTTCGTACGATCCAATAAAAAAGGTTGTTATTAACCCCTTGCCTTACGATTTAATTTCCAACTGTGCGTGCCAAAAGCATCACCAAGGTTTGACCCGGTAGACTTATCACGTCTCTGAGACGTCATTGTAAGTTAAGGGATTAATCATTTCTTCCTCGATCGCTTCTCTATCATAGCACTTATTGGTAATAAATGACTTTCCGCGAGTAACGAATGACCGCGAGACGATAATCCCGTAGAATCGGATAGAGCAAAGTGGAAAATATATAGAAGCCCCGTGGTATTAATTACAGGACAGTATGTACATGAAGTATTGATCACGCAGTGTATTAACATTGCACGCCGGTTTCTCTATCGAACGCGTGCGATATTACCGTTCCGTGTCGGTCACGTAAACTCCATGATGTCGCTTAGACAGAGAGGGATTTTATTGTCCCCGTTCTACAACAAATATTGACACTCGCATTCGATATTTAAATGATCCGGTGCACCTACAGCCGGTGTCTTTCGTGTATCTTCAGGCACGAGGGATTTAAAGACGTTCGAACATTAGACGAATCGACTGTCACATAAATTCTACAGTAATATCTGCGTTGAAGACGGATTTTACTGTCTTTATAGAGAGACAAATATTGACACTTGCATTTTACTACTAAATGATCGAGTACGCCTCCTTCTAGTAATCCCAATAAATCATGAGGCATCCAGAATTTAAAGGCGTTCGAGCTTGAAGTAATATTTAGCATTCTACTGCTGAATGATTGAGTACATTTTCTAATAGTTTCGATAAATCGCGGTGTACGAAGAGTATTAATATGACTAATATAAAGAAGGATTTTGATGTTCCTATCTAACCCATATTGGAACTTACACTGTTGAATAATTTTGATAAATCATGGCGTACGAGGAATATCAATATCACTAAAAAACTATTGAAACTTGCATTCTACCTTTGACTGATTGTGTATACCTCAGATTCAGATTATTGCAACCTGAAATCCTGCGAATGATTTAATCGAAAGGGATCGACGCGACAGATAAAACGGAAGTTCGATGTTTAATGGAACGCCTACCTTGCGGGTAACTTCTCTGAATAAGATAAGAGAAATAGCGAAAGGATTTACTGCAAATTACTCGAATCCGTGCAACGTAGATGCAAATTCATCGGAGCGATTAACACTTCGACACGCTAAGCGATATTAACGACGAAACTACGCGATGTCGTATGCAGAGACGTAAATATTGGGGCGCCTCCACAGCTGACAGCTACATCCCATCCATAAATGTTACCTAGCACGTGACGTTGTTATATCCCGTCGAAAATACCTCGTTCTGTGATTTTACGGATTTCAGAACAGCCGTATTCAGCGTTCTCGGTGCTTAAATTCCAAATTTTTCCAATCGAGAAAAAACTGTTATTGCAAAATGTATACGAGAGCTTTTGCGCACATCTGTGGTAAATTAAATTAGCTTGAAACGCATCGTAACGAGTTTTGCTCGAATGAGAAATATTTGAAATATTTTCCTCACATATCCAGATCGACCGCAACGTTTATTTGTCTATTTACAGTTAATCAAGTAACAGTCTTACATTATTGAGTATTCTGAAAGAATCTAATAATTTTGTATTTTAAAAGATAATAAAGCTTTAATGGTACAAAGATGTTCCAATACTTTTTCAAGCCGCTGTAGTTGGATAGTTTGGCGCTAATCCTATAGCACTCGTGGCACGAGATATCTGGGAACTCGATGTCGTTCGTTTAACGCTCAGTACGAGATATCTCGCGACCCGATGTCAATCGTTTAACGGCCAGGACAAGATATCTCGCGACCTCCTGTTGTTCGTTTGACACTCGCACGAGATATCTCGTGACTCGATGTCCTCTCTCCTACTGTTTCGGCGCATGAACCGGAATATTTTCAGGCAAATGAGTTACAATTTATTTTAGACGTTGCTCGGCTTCAACGTATGGCGGAGCCCGTGCAAATTTACAACGGTACAGGAGAATATACCGAGTGAAACCCTTCGAGCTTCCTCACTTTCGACGATAGTTCAGATTTGTTTTTTCCAGGTCCAGATGTAAAAGAAACAAAATTCAATTACCTTTTGACAGAGCCTTAACCCTTTGCACACCTATGTCGAGATCATGTCTATATCTCATGTCGAGATCTATGTGACTCGGCATCAATTTTTATCTCAGGAGCTCCTTTGTCCAATCCTACACGACATTTTTTCAAGTCCAAACCAAGGAGATATCATACACTTGAAAATTAAAAAATACAACAATAATGTAAATAAAACCGACATTTAATTGAATTTGTTTGTTCCTCTATTTGTTTAAATTTGGTCTACTTTTTAGCTAACGTAAATTTCAAATAAAACACTTAAAAGCGTTGGAAGCTGCTGATAACAAAATTTAAATATAATTCGGAGTGCAAAGGGTTAAAATGCATACGACGACCATTATATTAATTCGTATTGATAATATTAATATTATTGCACGAATGAAATTCAACAAAAATTGTTAGAAAATAATATTTATGATTTTTGTAACTTTAACCTCTTCACACCCTTGGCCACATATGTGGACATTTAGTTTTTTATTTTTATAATTATAGTTACTGTCAAAAATAAATAGACCAAAAAAAAAAAAATCGTCCCTGAAAAGGTTAAGTATGAAATCTATATTAAAGATCAACTACGATTGGAAAGTAATTTCGATGTAAAAGAAACAAAATTCAATTGCCTTTATAATAGAGCCTTAAAATGCATACGACAACCATTACATTAATTCTTATTGATAATATTAATATTATTGCACGAATGAAATTCAACAAAAATTGTTAGAAAATAATATTTATGATTTTTGTAACATTAAATATCTGTGTTAAAGGTCAACTACGATTGGCAAGTAATTTAATTCAAAGGGCCCATCGAATACTTTCATGTCTTCTGAAGCTTGTATATCAGTATACGTGAACGTATGAAACGGTACAAGAAATACTTCGACGCGTTTGATCGATATTACAAGATAAAACACTTCCATTTGTTCGTGTTTTCGCGAAGAGAGAAGTTACCTCGCAACACTGGCGAAGAAACGGTTGGTGGTTTATTGGGGGGAATCATAAATCGGAAACGAATTGCAACAATGCAACAAGAAAATCCGAACGTATTGTAGATTACGACATCGTTTCATGATGACGGTGTTTTTCTAGCTTGATACCTTTTACACAAAAGAAAAAGTAATGATGAAACGGTGCACAGCGTGTGGGAAAAGTAAGCAAAGAAACATTATGTTGGCGGCAAAATTGCAACGTCAGCTCGCGTGTAAGCCAATGTTACAAATTATTTCACATGGAAACGAAATATCAAGATTCTGTATAGACTGGTTCAACGACTCAGAAATACGATAATGTAAAATTTATGCCAGAGGGCTAATCGCTAATAGAGACAGAATACAGAACGAATATCTTAATTTTCTTGGTTTCGTGACTTAGGTTCACGTTTCAGTAAAATTCTAGAATGAATTCTAAAAAAGTTGCTGAATTATTTTTATACTCGAACGATATCGATAAAAGTTTCCCTGAACGTTTCGTGTTTCAAGGAAACGTGTATCATATTCAAGACATATAAATTTATGACAAAAATATGTTGTTCGACGTGACACGGTGATAAATAAAAGACACACACGCTCGCAGTGTCCCACGTTTCAAATTCACGTCCACGTTTTATCTCTGTTCGAAACGGACGTAGCGTGAATAATAACCTCAAAGCCCGCAAAACCGAAAAAATTCGATGTAATTTGCTTCAGCGGGCAGGAATTCAATCCCCCGTTCCCATCGTCGCCACAGTTTCGAATGACTTTTTTTGAAACAAGACGTATATCACGAATTCCACGATTAGACATACCCGGCGAAGAAATACCGATGGCTTTTGTCTCCCAATCTCCAGAGGGGCGGACAGATTAAAAAGAAGACAATTACTATGGCGAATGACCGTTCTCGAGATGATGAAATGGAGCCCCGTTTCTTACTTCGATAATAATATCCTCTTTCCTCGAGGTAATCGCCTTTGCCCTCCAATCACGAACGATTCCAAGAGCGCATCGCTCGTAGAAATGTCCAGTATCTCTGATATTTGTTCCGCTCTTCCGGATGTCTATTTATTTTTCTTACAGATTCTAAGTTTCCGCACGTTTTCTATTGTTCTCAAACGACAGAGCATTGTACTAAGAGCTTCTAATTCGAGCTTCCACATATAACCTCGTCTATAACAAAATTCGATCTTCGTGGCAAAATTATCCCCTTGAAATCGTAAAAAATGTTTCAATTACTTTAGAACCGCTATTAAAATTGCAGAGTAAAATATGTCTATATGTAAAAACATCAAAAGTTTTTACGTTCGGTATAAAATGAAAAGGACCCCTGACACATCTGACGGAAAATGGCCCCCGGTTAAATTAGCTGAACTTTTGATATGATGTAGTTCATGATGTCTTAATGAAAAGTTTCAATGGACTCAAGCTCGTAAAAGTCAATAATAGTGCGCCTTATTCTAGACTACCACATTTCAGCATATTTCAGTGCAAGAAGCACTGTTGTACACTGTACACTGTCCATTTATTTGACCCCTTAAAACTCTTCTAGTTCCAGTTCATTTTTGGGAATGTGAGAAATAAGAACTTGATGTTTGGTACGATTCCGAAATCGTGAATAAACTTTTAATCTTCTAAGGCTGTTATCTACCTACGAAGTGTCAATCTGCGCTGATAGAGGGCATCAAGACAATATGAATGTTGAGATTGTTATGGACAAATAGAGAGAACTATAAAAACGGCCCATTTTTGCGTTTTTTGAAGGGGAGTCAGAGGATCAGGGGATCAAGGGGTAATATTTAAGGGCCCACAGGGTTACAACAGTGCTTCTTACACTCAAATATGCTCAAACGTGGTAGTCTAGAATAAGACCCACTATTATTGACTTTTGATCCCCCGTATCTTGGAAACTGTTCAATTTACGAGCTTGGACCCATTGGAACTTTTCATCAAGACATCATGAACTACACATCATATCAAAAGTTCAGCTAATTTAACCGGGGGCCATTTTCCATAAGATCTGTGCGGGGTCCTTTATAAACTTATGGACCAGCCTAATAAATCGGTTCGTGGGTCTACTACGAAACAGTCACACGAATTACGAACGAACGCCTCTGGCTTGCAGTGGAAACATTTTAATACCGATGGTTAGACGGAAATGAACCTCTTTAAGACGAAAACCAAATACAGGGGACCAGAGAAAAGACGACCTGTCCCTGCTTTAAAGTAATACTTCGATGTGGCGCTTCTGGAAAGTCTTGAGACTACTTGAAACATAACGAGCTGTTGAACGCGTTAATTGGTCTGCTGCCCTTAATACCATTTAACGAGTTCGTTTCGTCACGACTATAACCCAGATTTTCGATCGATAAATATAGTCAAACGTCCCTCAAATTTAAGACGAATTAAAAATATATGCATCGAAAATTTGAAAGGGAATCTGGTTATACTTTGTCTTATACTTGTTATATTGTAAATAAAGCTACTTTAATTAGAAATACTGCAAAATAATAGGTACACGATCTCAGAATATTTCTATGTTTCACGCTATAGTTGGAACGAACATCAAATACATCTGTAGACGTAGAAAATTATTGTGTTAAAATGGCTGGACCAATTTAAACAATTATGTATATTGCAAGATAATAAAACTAGTCCATTAAATATGTTTTGAGTCGAAAGTCTGAGACTAAAATCTGCCTGGCTGGCTCCTGAAAATTTATGATACCTAAATTTCGAAATGAAACAATCTCATTGATAGTCCAAACAGTTTCGTTTGCGCGACTAGGGTTGCAGAGTTCACAAGGTTCATTACTATGGCAGCCTATTAGTAGGTTTGCGGTGTGGAGAATTTTGACGAAGCTATTAAAGGTTTAACACGATAGCCGTCTACTAGACGCGTAACGATCGACTACCGGCATTCGAATCGATAGCTTATATTACGTTTTCGCATTAGTCGATCGCGTGTTGAGTTAATACCCCGTGTTACACGAAAGACGGCAGCATGCAATGAATAATCCGGAGATTCAATACAAGCGATGCACGCTGAGCTTGATATTAGAAGTATTACGCCGGAAATCGGTTGTTGATTTCCTGTACCGCGTGTTCGCGGCACCTTTCTATTAGGAGTACAAGTGAATAATCCAAACTTTTCAGCCACATTCAATGCTTATTTTAAAAGAAAGTAAATTGAATTGTTCCATCAAAGTATTTGCCGTTACTTTCTATAACTTTAAGCCATCTTTCAGACAACTGATGATTCCATCTCGGAAAAATTTTATGTTTTTGCACTCGATAAAGTCGTCAAGCCATTTTCGGATCTCATCCAGTGATTGGAAGTCTTTAGTTGAGAAACTATTCACTGAATTAGTATTGATAGGCAAGCAGCTGTAGATTCATTTCTGAATCTGTTGGTAACGTTGCGAATGACACGAAAATTGGGGTTTCGGGACCCCATAAAAATAGGCCGCAAAAATACATTGTATGAAGGAGATCTACTTCTATACCACATCTATGACAATACTCTAAAATCTTTGATGAATCAATGAGAATCAAAACTAACCTAGTGAAGAAGCTCTGTATTTATGATGACCTATGCAAAGCGGATCGCAGCCAATTTGCTAATATTATTTAGTTTTTAATTAATAATTGCATTACCCAGCTAAAAGTGATACGATTATTAATTAAACGCTAAATAATATTACCCAGGTCTCACCACGTGGAGGTTGCTGCGACTGGAGACCCGCCCTAACCGATTCCCAACCACCCTCCATTAGTAAAGATCTTTTGTGACCAGCGATCGTTGCACGAAAGTGCACGAAAGTGCAACCAACGAAGGAAACAACTGTGGGATCGGGAAGGTAATGACTCCGCCCTGTTCCGTTCCGCACAATTTTATTGTTGCTGTCGTACAACGACGTGACTCGTGGTGCGGGTTACGCTCGACTCTCTGGTACGATCATCGCCACCGTACCAAGAGGCCTTCAAAAACAAAAGACGGTCAGAGACGACGACAACGGCTTTTCGGCTCACGCGGCTCTGGTCGTCTCGTGTGCAACCATCGTCTCGTGTGCAACCATCGTCTCGTGTGCAACCATACATTGTAGCGGCTTCGAACGGCTAAGGCGTATGTGGTGCCTTGGCCGCCACACTACCCCCCTGCCAGTAATTGGCACAATTACGAAAAATTGACCGACTACATTACCACTACCATTTACTCTATTATATAAAATACGTTATCCTAACTAAGATTTACATTACAGTATTTGAACAGAGTTGAAAAAAAAAAAAGGAATTTACATGGAGTTTAATATATAATACGTAATACCTAAAAATACATGAAAGTACATAAAAGTGATGGATACAAATAAATGGTATATGATACTTATTATAATAATGCGCAAGCCTTAAGTACTACCGCGTAATTTGATATCGCTCGGGAAAACGTACGCGTCTACCTGAACGCGTAACACGTTGCTGTATAACCGGCGCATTGTCAGGTACGTTTGTTTGTGTGACCGGCTGATTTTCTATGCTCACGGGATCCGGTCTGTTTTCTGCTAGCATATAAGCAGGCTTTAGCCTTTCAATTGATATATTTATTTCCTTACCTCTAATGTTTATTGTAAATGTTTTTTCGCCTCGGCGCACTACGGCGTATGGACCTTCATAAGCGGGTTGTAAAATAGTTTTGGCTGAATCTGTTCGGATGAAAACATGTGTTGAACTGCTAAGATCTTTGAAAACGAATGTACGATTAACGGAATGGCGTGATGCATTAGAGGGACTCAATTTAGAAAAATGGTTGCGTAGTCTATTAGTAAAATCGGAAGCATTTTCTGTGCCTTCCGCTGAATGCGAAGACAAGAACTCTCCCGGTAATCTTAATGGCTCGCCATAAACTAATTCCGCTGAGGTAGCGCCGAGGTCTTCTTTCCAGGCGGAACGAATACCGAGTAGAACCGTCGGAAGTATTTCTGTCCACCTGTCGGATCCGTGGCACCTTATAGCCGACTTGAGCTGTCGGTGAAAACGCTCTACCATCCCATTGGCCGCTGGGTGATACGCCGTTGTGCGAAGGCGTGTGGATCCAATTAAATTGTTCAGCGCAAAAAATAATTTGGATTCGAACTGCCTACCCTGATCGGTGGTAATCCGTACGGGAGCACCAAACCGCGCTACCCAACCGTCATAAAAGGTTCGAGCTACGGTTTGGGCCTCCTGATCGACCATGGGGAAGGCTTCCGGCCACCGCGTATATCTGTCTACACAGGTCAGACAATACCTGAAACCTTCGGACACCGGTAAAATTACTATGTCTAAATGAATGTGTTCGAATCGCGCAGAAGGTTTAACAAATGTAGCCAATGGTGCAGTCACATGACGGGAAATTTTTGATCTTTGGCACGGTATACAGCAACGTGTCCACGTGCGAACATCTCTTTTAATCGACGGCCAAACATAACGTTGCGTTATGAGCTTGATCGTCGCGTTAATACCTGGATGTGATAATACATGTAACATATTAAAAACTGCACGTCGGAAAGGAGGGGTGACATAAGGTCTTACATTCTTAGTCGAAATATCGCAAAAAATTTCGGAAGACGTGCCAGGCAACGAGACTTTGCGTAATTGCAGGCTAGATTCGCTATTCAACAACCGCTGCAACTCCTCATCCTGGGCTTGCGATTTTGCCAATTCTTCGAAATTAATCGAGTGGTTAACCGTTTCCACTCTGGACAGTGCATCGGCAACGACGTTGTCTTTACCGGAAATATGTTGAATATCTGTAGAGAATTGCGCAATGTAATCTAGGTATCGGAATTGTCGAGGAGAGCATTTATCTAATTTCTGTTTGAAAGCGAAAGTTATGGGTTTATGGTCTGTAAAAATCGTGAAATGTCTGCCTTCGAGCATATGTTTGAAATGTTTTATTGCTAAATAGATAGAAAGTAGTTCCCGGTCGTAAGCTGAATACTTCTTTTCGGCAGATCCTAATTTCTTAGAAAAGAATGCTAATGGTTGTCGTTCGTTGCCGACGCACTGATGTAAAACAGCTCCTACGGTGTAATCAGAAGCATCGCAGGTAACCGACAATGGAGCGTTGACCGCAGGATGAGAAAGCAGGGTTGCGTTTGCTAAACTATTTTTGGTATTTTCGAAAGCCTGACGCGCTTCCGAAGTCCAGGCTATCGGGGTCTTGCCCTTTAAATTGCCGGCTAGAAGGTCGTTCAAGGGTGCTTGAAAGCGAGCGGCATCTGGGATAAAACGGCGGTAAAAATTAAGCATTCCCAAGTACTGCCTCAAATCCTTCGCGTTTTTCGGAAGGGGAAATGACTTTATGGCTTGTACCTTGCCGGGCAAAGGTTGAGTGCCGCTTTCATTTACCCGATAGCCTAGAAATTTAACTTCTTCCTGTCCGAACGTGCATTTATTCGGATTAACAACAATGCCATAATCTTTTAATCGTTTAAATAATAATTCTAAATGGCGCAGGTGATCGGCTTGGGATTCTGAGGCGACCAAAATGTCGTCTATATACGCGTAACAAAAATCGAAACCGCGTAAAATTTCGTCGATAAAGCGCTGAAATGTTTGCGCGGCATTTCGTAACCCGAACGACATGTACGGGAATTCAAAAAGCCCGAACGGCGTTGTAATGGCCGTTTTTCCGACGTCTTCCGACGCAACCGGAATCTGATTATAAGCTCGGACGAGATCTATTGTGGAAAATACCTTTTTGCCACTCAGTTGTTGCGCAAAATCCTCAATGTGACGCACGGGGTATCGGTCGGGAATTGTCCGTGCGTTTAACGCTCTATAGTCACCGCAAGGCCTCCAAGCTTCTTCGCCCTTCTTCGGAACCAAATGAAGGGGTGCTGACCACGCGCTCTTCGAAGGACAAGCGATGCCCATCTTCACCATCGCGTCGAACTCCTTCTGGGCAGCCCTGAGCCGGTCCGGTGCAAGCCGCCGCGGCTTGCTGGAAACGGGTGGTCCAGGGGTTGTCTCGATGTAATGCACCGTTTGGTGCGTAGTCCTCATCGGGGTGCCGCTAGGCCGTGTAAGTTCCGGCATCTGCATCAGGAGCTGGTGGTAAACGGTAGTCCCTGCTACTGTCTTCACCGACGGCGTTTCATCCTCGGCTCGTGTTCCGCGGACCGTTAACGACGTGGTCCGATCGACGAGGCGACGATTGCGGATGTCCACCATAAGATCGAAGTGATCGAGAAAGTCTACCCCGATTATGGGTTTTGTAACATCCGCAACCACGAATCGCCACACGAAATCCCGTCGTAGGCCGAGGTGCAGGTTTAACGACACTGTCCCGTAGGTGTTAATTACACTCCCATTCGCCGCCGCCAGCTGGTACTCCGATCTTTCTCGCAATCCGCCTAGCAGGCGGCGCGGAAAAACGCACAAATCGGCCCCGGTATCCACTAAAAATTCCGTCTTCGAGCTGTTGTCTAAGATGAAGAGGCGGCGTGATGCTGGATTTGTGTCGCTGGCCGCCATCAACGACTCCCCAGGTCGTTTCCCTGATCCGTGGCGTTCCAATTGCACGGTGCAACGCACCTCTGCGCGGCCGGACCGAACCGCCAATGGTACCAGCATTTCCCTTGATGGTCCATTTGTCCTCCCGCGGGCCGCTCTCGCGATCGCGATAGAGATCGTCTGCGGTAGCGCGAGTTTGGATGATTTCGGTGGGTCCACCTGCGACGGGAAGATTGCCCCTGGTCCACCAAGGATTCACGGATGGCAGAAATTTCCTGCCTCAAGGAAAGAGCCAATTGTGACATCTTAATGTTTAACATGGCCTCGATGCTCGGGCCCGGCGGGGGTATTTGGCAGGATGTAGATACGCCCGTAATCGCGGCCTCCGTGACGTGTACCCGCGGTGTCATCGTATCCGCAACAGCGTCTGCCAACTCTGCCACCTTATCCAGCGGGGTGTCCCGCTGCGTGGCTAAAATCACCTGCATATTAGCAGGTAGTCGGCCCATCCAAAGCGTCCGCAATACACCGTCCGAAAAAGCCGTACCGGCCAATCCGCGCAGGTGACGAAGAAATTGAGACGGTTTTCTGTCCCCGATTTCCTCGTGTTCCAATAACAGCCGCGTTTTCTGTTCCTGCGACGCACTAAGCCGGCGAATGAACTCATTTTTTAGCGTCGTGTACGGATCCGCGGCCGGGGGATTCATGATAATATCTCTTACTTCCGCGGCGTGTCGCGCACTTAACGCGCCGAGAATGTACCCGAATTTCGTGGTCTCCGACGTTACATTGGATACCTCAAAACTTCTCTCTACTACAAAACTCGGGTATCCGTACAGCGACGCGATCAACTGCCAACGGCACACCCGCGGATGTCCCTGCGTTAACGTTAGGGTCAGTCATTTTACCAGTCTTGGTCACAAAAAAAAAATAGTTTCACCGCACACACACACCGCGCTTACTATTTGTCAGACCGTGTCCTTTTCTTATATCCTTAACACTATACACTTATTTCTCTACCCTAACTAATATTGTCCGTATACGAAAAATGTCCAAATTTTCTTAAAAAAACTTTACTTGCGCGGCGAGATCACGTCGGGGTCACCAATGTGGGATCGGGAAGGTAATGACTCCGCCCTGTTCCGTTCCGCACAATTTTATTGTTGCTGTCGTACAACGACGTGACTCGTGGTGCGGGTTACGCTCGACTCTCTGGTACGATCATCGCCACCGTACCAAGAGGCCTTCAAAAACAAAAGACGGTCAGAGACGACGACAACGGCTTTTCGGCTCACGCGGCTCTGGTCGTCTCGTGTGCAACCATCGTCTCGTGTGCAACCATCGTCTCGTGTGCAACCATACATTGTAGCGGCTTCGAACGGCTAAGGCGTATGTGGTGCCTTGGCCGCCACACAACCAACGAAAGAGTTTTTTGGGAAAGAATTTGCCTTTAAATTGTCATCAACAAAACAGAGAAATAGACCAAAATATTGCCTGCCTGATATAACGATTAATATAGAGAACCAAACTCCTGCCTAACTATAAATCTAAATTCGTTTACATCCTACCTATCTAATCATCTAACAAAATACATAGAAAATATGTTCTTCCTTGTTGATCCTTCAACGAAGATTTCTTGAAACATACTGTTACATTCTACCTAACTATAAATCTAAATTATTAAAACATAAACTAAGCAATCTGAAACAAAATACATGAAATACATTCTTCTTTCTTCTATCTTCTATTTATCCCACGATGATTTGCTGAAACACAAACAAAGCAATATCAAACAAAATTGTAACAATTCTTATTTGTTACCTGTATAAACCTAAAACTTCCGTAGGAATATGCTCTGTAACAGAAACTTGTTTAATAGATTAGTAAGAGAACAAACAAAAATTTGACACCTGCAAGAAGCATATGCCCAACACCGAATCTGTAAAACTACAAATACTACAACTACAGGCAAGTGCAGTGAGAAATTAAAAATAGTACATAATATACGAGTTTACTTCGACTCTAAAATGTATTCGTCGCGAAATATCTTCTTGCACGTCAATCTAATGATATATTTTAATAAGTAAAGAAAGACTTTGGGTATCCTCGACATCGAAGATACCCAAAGTCGTCAACTCAATTATGAAAGTGAATTTAATTATTGAAGAATGTAAGGAACAATCGGAAGCTACTAATTTGACACTCATTCTAAAATGAATATAATTATAAGTATTATAAAAGATATTAAAATCATGACTCTACTTTCGATTGATATTACGATATTTGTCATATTAAAAATTGCGGCTTGTAAAAACATCGCACGCTTAAATAAAACGCGACGCGACGCGACACGTGCTCATAGCGTGCATTGAGTGTGGGTATCAAATTGATCCCCCCCGGCCTTGATTATCAGAAAAGCAAGTCGCGCCCCTGACCCACGTCTATCGGGCCTCTCTACGTACAACCGCCGGGTCCTGGAGGACACAAGATCACAACAGGACCCGCTTAGTACTCGAGAACGGATATGGGTCAAGGACTCTCGCCGGAGGTCATTCTCTTTTCCGTATAAAGAGGAGAATATATGCGCTCGGTGAGGCCCCACTTAAGCTGAACCAAGCTGCGCCGGGGTTGAAGCGGTTAGAGCTATCACACCTAATACACAGGTGTCACATGTTTCATTCTATCAAACAGAGGTGATCGAGCAAAACTCTCCGGTCCTTTCGGTCGAGACATAATCTCGGAAAGCGAGAACCAGAGAACGAGCGGACGAGAGAAAGTGAACTATTCATATATGTATATGTACTCATTATATATTCATTTTAAAATTAGTGTCAAATTAAAAATGAATCTACTATGACATTTGTCATCTTAAAAATCGCGGTGCGCAAGAAGATTATAATTTTAAGCAAAAAGTACTAACTACACTTGCCAAAGAAAGCACGTATACAACCAGTTGTTTTCCCCTCTGCCTTACGATTTAATTTCCAACCGTGCCAAAAGCGTCAGCAAGGTTTGGCCCGGTAGACTTATCATTTCTCTGAGACGTCTTGTTCATGTTTGGCCTGGTAGACTCATCACGTCTCTGAAACATCATTAAGCTAAGGGGTTAAAAAGGAGGTTTCTAAACACTTAAAAATGACCTATCAACCTATCACCTAGCTTAAAAATAAAAATTCATGATATTGTATACAAACAAATATAGTATATGATCGAAAACAATGTTACATTAATATATCCTGCAATATTATACATATCGAAGCAATCACATAAATTCGAAGAACAATGTAAAAGTGGAAACCGAGAAAAGGAATATTCATAGTAACCAAATAAAATCAGATAGATATTATGAAGTTGAATTCACATGAAACAAACAAATAAAAATAATAAAATATAAATAAGTGGAGTGGACTTACTACTTGTTGTCAGTACATAGGGTAGTAACCAGTGGGTCAGCTGTAAAGTAAGAAAATATTCATATTATAGCAACGTCGGTTAGACAACCAAGGCAAAATCAGTTCAGTAAAGCGAAATTGGTATCAAACGATAGAATAAAGGAGGGGAGAGAATTTTTAAACAGTTCTTACCGTAGTCATCACCGTCCGGCACTGGTCAGTAGTGGTCAGTAGTGGTCAGTAGTGGTCAGTAGTGACAGGAACGCGAGCCAGCACTGGTCAGTATTGGTCAGTAGTGGTCAGTAGTGGTCAGTAGTGGTCAGTAGTGGTCAGCACTGGTCAGCACTGGTCAGCGCTGGCCAGTAGTGGTCAGCAGCGGCCAGCAGAGGTCATCAGCAGTCCCCGGTTCACTTCTGGCTATTTGCCCACTCCCGAATCCGCGACGAGACTGAAGAATTCTTCGCAGAGACCCTGCTTATATGATTAAAGTGATGAAAGGGTGGGGAGACCAGTCAGAGCCAATGTTAGAGTTAACATTTAAGACTGCCTTGTCCACAAAGAAACTATTTCGATTCGTCCCACCTCTAGACCATTTCTGGATCTTCACTGGACCGCTGACCTTGATGTCAACCTCACTGTTGACCACCAGTGACCATAAGCTAGTCATTGTTGATCATCGACCCATTAAAACCATTACGAAGATTAAAGCCTTCTTACGAGGATCCCCTTACAATTTGATGCATGATCTTTTTAGCATTTTGTTCCACTTTGGATGAGTGTATCTCGTTAATTTTTGACTTTTTGTACGTCAGATCGAACAATTGCCATACCGAGCGAAAAATTCGGAGGTGATTTTAGCGTCCTCTTCTCATGGATGGTGGTCAGTTGAGAAACTATTCACTAAATTAGTATTGATAGGCAAACAGCTGTAGTTTTGCGTAAATCCATGTGAGTTGACTATGGAAGGGATTAAAATTCATTTCTGAATCTGTTGGTAACTCTTGCAGCATTTTTCCCTTGTTGGAATTCGTAAAGAATGCAGTGTCGGATATGCACCTTATCTGTTGTCATTTTCGACTCTACAGAATTGAATAATTTTCAAGGTTATGTTGAGCCTTTCGCTAAACTATCTTTTGTTTTAACCAGTTAACTGTGGCGGTCTCTACATGTCAACACTATATGACCGCAAAAGAGCGGGAAAAGCTATTGACTTTAAACTTGATTTCATAACTGCTTAAGATAATTTGGATTATTCATTTGTACACCTAATATATTGTTCTCCCGCAGTTAACTCGAATTGATTACAAATGTTCTGTTTATACAGACGTTTCGCTTCCGGAGATATTAAATCCTGGCTCGAGACATCGTATCAAAGTAAAGGATTCCCTCGAGAGATTAAAAAGCGAAGTCCGGGAACGTTGCACAGCCAATTTAAGAGATATTTGCTTAATAGCGCTACGAACGGAAGATATTTACAAGGGTATAAAAATTTATCTGTAAAAACAATACTACGGGAAATTAACTTTTCTGTTTGAAGGCCTGGTTCCATAATGCATTAAATTTACCTCGGCGCTCGAAGGGATACACTTCGATACGATATATTAATTTTTAACAGCTGCCGCCAGAGTCGGACTTTCGCGAACGAGAATCGTATAATTTCCGTTTATCAGAATCCACAAACGAATATTTTCAACTGAAAATCCAGGCGAACCTGGGCTTCGGAGAGAATCTAAAATTTCTGTTCATTAATCGTGAATAAAATTTCGGTCGTCTCTGGCGCATTCGGCGAGGGAGATTTCGTAAAAGTGCCTCGTTGCAGCGTTCTGCTGGATTTCAAAATGGAGGACGTAAACCGTTCCCGAATTACTACGTGCCGGTGAATACAAACATTCCGCCACGTTGCACCTTTGTAGTCTGTGTTGCATCTCCGAACGTGACCACAGTAATTCCCATAGGTAACATAATTATCAACGATGCACAACTTGGACCAATTTCTCCGTTTCCGGCTGGACAGGTTCTCCGCGTTGTCTTTGTACGTGGTTGTAACACGATTGCACATCGACTGAAACATTGCGCCAATAATCGGAGACGATATTGAAGCTGACGTGTCCAGAGATCGTACGATCATAATGAATATTCTCGCGTTTCTGTTACATGTCTTCTTTCCTATGTCCGGATACTAATCTGACGGGGACTTGTGATCGACCGGATTCCGTAATTCCCTTGTGGATCGTTCAGTGTACTTGATAATACAATATTTATGCAATTATACCCTGATTTGTATCGTTTCTCTTGGGAACGGCAGTTGTTCCAGCAACCAGAGCATACCTCAAGTACTATCTACTTTAACTATAGTGGCAATTCTTAACATAATTTCCTAAAATAAAACATCCTAGAAAACAAATTTTGTTTATAAGTTGATACCGTAGTTCCGGAGAAAACCATTATTTACGAAACAATACTAGCTAGTAATTATGCAAGCATCCTGTATACAAATTTAAATTAATTTTCAATTGTATCAACAATTTATAATTCAATTTTATCACACATCGGTTGTATAATCGATGGAAATTGTTAAAAGTTGGTTGGGTGCATAAAGTAAATTTCAAAATAAACATAGAAGACGGCATAAATAATAATTATTGTAATGTTCATCGGATAGAGGATGAAAAGCCCTTTAAAATGAGTGTTTGTTCAAGTCGACAGCGTAATTAGTTCCGGAGATATGAGGCTTCAAAGGGTTTGTTTACCTTTCATTGTTTACGTCCCGAGGTCAATGAACTTTCACTACGGTCAAATTAGAAAAACTACCCATTTACATAAATTATGATATCTCGAAAACGGAATGTCGGATCGACAAAAACCAAAACCCATTTCAAAGGGGAAGCTTTGCCATTTCTTACGGTGGCGCAGTTGTGCAGAAAACATGAATAGTTTCGGAACTGCACGCGTGTAAAGTTTTTGTACTTTTAATAGACATTAGTAGACTACTTAATACGAAGAGAGACATAGTAGAATTTTTTTTAAATTACGTCTTTCTTTAGACGACGAAACCTCCAGTTACTGTATGGTAAAAATTCTAAAAAACGGTCATTTGACCAGTTATGGTAGATTTAGTGTTAACCAATAAATAAAACACCAAAGCTAAAGAACATATTTTCCTTTCTTTGCAAGGTTATTGTCGATACTGAAGTCCTTCTATAATATCATCGAAAACGTTTGTTCTTGGTTTGTAGTTGGCCAGAAACGACATAATGTTATTTCGAAATAGGCTTAAATGGTTTCGCCCGTTGTCCAGCATTCCGTTCGTCGTATGGTTCACCGGGGGGACAAAAACAAACGCGTAAGCTGTAGCTAAAAGTGAATCCCAACCAGCCTTGTCGTGTACAGTGGGAGTCGAGGTGCATCGCAAATTAAATCTGCTAGAGTGCATTTTACGGTCGAATTCATTTAATGCGCGAAGAACGTGACGAACCCGGTGAATCGGTTTCGCGTGAATGTGGAAACTGCCTTTTATTTCTTTTCCCTTTTTTTTTTTTTTTTTAACAGTGATATCGAAAGTTGAAAATTGGGTTACTACAGAACGGCCTTTTATCTCTGTATCCCGCCGACGTCGAAATTGCACTTTCCATCCTCCAATTTGTTTGCGCTCAGTGAACTCGTTGTCATTCTTACTCTTCCGTTTGGACGTTTTACGCGTTCCATACGACCCACTGATTTTATTGATCGCGCGGATATCTAGTTTTTACCCGCCGCGGTTAAATAGTGCGTTCGATTCGGTGCAAAAGTCCGTTTGTCGTCGCTTAGTGTTGCGTGTTTACCATTCTCGTTCCGGCTTGAATTCCATTTTTCAACAGTCATAGAATATTACTAGAGTACTACAATTCTTTTTCTTTTTGCCCAATTAAAATTTCAACCGGTTGAAAAATACAAACGTCGGAGGGAAAGAACATTCGATCCGCTATTTTTCAATCGTTCGATAGTTCGACGAGCCTTTCAAGAAAAATTGGACGATTCTCTTTTACTGCTATTATTAATGAACCAACCGACGAGCGCCATTCACTCGATCCCCGACGCGTGACAGTCAATTTCTAACGAGAATGGCCACGTCGGCCACGGTATTAACATCGACATTTCGCTGTCTCGTAAATTGCTCGTTGCTATTTTTGCTCCTTTTAATTGAATCGCGCCGGAACGATGAATTGCAGGAAATGCTTCAGGGGGGGATGAAAAAAAATAGAAGAAAAAACCGCTGATTTAGTTAGTTAGAAAATTAATGACCCAACGATTTGTGGGAGGTCGGTTAAATGGGACGTCCATTAACGCAAACGTATTCGCGTAGATGAAAACAGTTACGAACGCGAGCGGTTACACGAATAGGCTCGTAATAGGATTCCCACGCGCAAAAAGAGAAACACCGGCTGCCGTAATCGGCTTTAGATTTTCAGAGACGAGCGCGCAGCGACGCATTAATCTGGCCAGCGTCTTCGAAAATCGTGGCGCGTCGTTATACGCCGCTCGCGTTTTCTCCGTCTACGAGGACGTAACTGAATATCGAATCACCCCTTTCCACCATGCTTTCCTCCATTTTCACGAGAAAGCTACTTCGATTCACCGTTCGACGTCGCTCGGCTTCAATTTGCATCTGTTACGCGTCGCAAGATGAATTCCACCGCCCCCGCGTCCCCCCACCAGCCAGGGCTCCAGCCATTTACGGTTCACAAAAAGACCACTGGTAAGCCGATTTTCGTGTTGCGCTCTTCTGATTTTCATTATACCCCGGTCGACTCCCAAGAAACCGAACTGGCTACGTAATATCGCTGGTCGTTCGCCGATAATCTCGAAAACGATCCACGAACGCCTCTCGTGATCCTCAATCCTTCGAATTAACATTCCGCGAAGAAGATCTGGAATTCGATCATTTTTTTAACGTTTCGTATAATAAAATTAAATGTATCAGCTACCATATAATCCAACGTACAAAGTTTCGAGTTTAACACTAGATTACGGGCATTGATCGCACGTATATTTGTTGATACCTTTCATGTTGACGATTATCTAAAAATACGATTTTTTAAAAATTAGAATATGTATTGATACCATTGCATCAATCAAATTCAACGTAAGTTGTTAAAAAATAATATTTACGCGTTCTGCAATTTTAAATATGGAACCAGACATCCGTCAAATTCACGGCTTCCGTAAATCTAGTGTTGAAATACAAAATGCCTAATGATTAAGTCTTATTCAGATTTTCAGTTGCATTTCAACCATACTCGTGGTAACCCTTTGGTGAACAAATGGACTGAAAATATCGAGTCAGACGCGGTGAAATTTGGAGAAAAAAATCTAGAGACTTGCAGAACTTACTAACGACAATCTATATATCTATATCTTCTATATCTATACAGGATGTTCGGCCACCTCTAGCAAAAATTTTAATGAGCGATAGTAGAGGCCAAAATAAGACGAAAATCAAGAATACTAATTTGTTGATGGAAGCTTCGTTAAAAAGTTATTAACAATTAAATTCAAAAATTTCAAATCGTTCTGGAAAAATTATTTTCGGTTGCGGGGGTCAACTACAATCATTTTTGGTGAGTACACATACCTCCGAAATCCTATCTACTTTCGAGAAAAAAAATCGAGTAGGTGCTGAAATTTCTCGGCGAAAAAAAATTCTTTCAAATTGTTCTAAAAAAATTATTTTCGGTTGCGGGGATCAATTACAATCATTTTTTATCATTACACATACCTCCGAAATTGTACGCACTTTCGAGAAAAAAATTCCTTACTGAAAATCCAATTAGGTGCCTAAATTTTTCAACGGAGAAAAAAAATTGCAAATCGTTGTGGAAAAATTATTTTCGGTTGCGGGGGTCAATTACAATCAGTTTTTGTCATTAGACATACCCACGAAATCCTGCCCACTTTCGAGAAAAAAAATAGAGAAGGTGTGAAATTATTCGAGAAAATTAAAAAATTGCAAATCGTTGTGGAAAAATTATTTTCGGTTGTAGGGTTCAATTAAAGTCATTTTTGGTGAATAGACATACCCCCGAAATCTTGCGCATTTTCGAGAAAAAAATTCAGTAAGGGCGGCACTTTAAACGTTAATAACTTTTTAACGAAGCTTCCATCAACGAATTGGTATTCTTGATTTTCGTCTTATTTTGGCCTCTACTATCGCTCATTAAAATTTTTGCTAGAGGTGGCCGAACACCCTGTATATGTACATATATGTATATAAAATGAGAGGCCTGACTCACTGACTCATCAACGCCCAGGCTAAGCCCTTGGACATAAAAAACAAAAGTTTTGCACAGAGGTTTCCTTTATGATGTATACAAGGAATAAGAAAAGATATTCCAAGGAAATTCAACCCCTAAGGGGGTGGAAAGGGGTTGCAACGTTTGTATGAGGACTATTTTATTTGTGGTTGGATTTGATTCAAACTTGGTCTTAATGCTCTTTGATATAATTAATCAAACACTTATCCCCGTTTTTTAAAAAATTCAACCTTTGAAGGGGTGAAAAGGGGTTGTAATGTTTGTATGAGGACTATTTTATTTATGGTCGGATTTACTTGAAATTTGGTCTTAATGCTGTTTGACATAATTAATCAAACACCTATTTCGGCATTTTAAAAAATTCAACCTCTAAAGGGGTGAAAAGGGGTTGCAACGTTTGTATGAGGAATACTTCATTTGTGGTCGGATTTGCAATTTTCGCGTACACGAAGACTGAGCGTGCACGTTTAAAAGTGAAACTGTCAAATTCTAGACAGCGAAGCAGATTCTTTTGTCTCCGTCGTCCGACGACGTTTTCATAAATCTATCCGTTTCTTGTCCTTGTGTTATCGGGAATATATTCGACGGGTTTCGAGACAGTGAAAAAGCTCGCAGCAGCTTACTCGATATTTATTCGAGCCGGAACACCATCCATAAATCTCACGGGGCACTTATACGCGCGATACTGAAAATATCGAAGGGTTTGTCAGCAGTCAAAAGGCTGTGACTGGCGTTCGACTAGCTGCGCCGTTTTTCAACGACGACGTTTTCATAGTAGCGCCGGTATTGATAAGAGACGGCCGGGTATTGATGGCGACGATAAGAAAATAAAACTCGGGAAATCGGCTAAAATGCGGCTATTCGTCTCTGTTACCGATCAACGAAATTGGGCTTTCTTCGGCCTCGACTTTTCAGGTCGGACGATATATTTGGGTGCGAGAAGTCCTATCTTTTATTCGTTCGGCCCTGAACTTGATGTACAGTCTGTCGTACGAAAACGCTATATTTAAAAAATATTCGTATCTGTAGTTTGGGACCTTAACATTAGAAGAGTTATCAAATTCAGGCAATTTTACTGGTGATTTATTCTACTATTCTCTTCAGGACCATCTCTGGTTCCTTCTGAATAGTAAAACTTTGGATCAGTCTAATTCATTCGATTACTATTTGTCCGCAATGGAGTCGTTTCTTTTAATTGTGCCTGCGTAATTATTTTTAAATTTAATTTCGAGATATCGTACATTTTACAAATGGGCAAAGTTCTTATTTGGATAAAAATTTCGATCAAAAAGAAGTTTGAATCGCAAAGCGATATTATGATTTATTTATCTGTTACTCGAATGAGACTTCGACTCTCTCTGTTCTCTATATCAAAAATCTATATCTTAATAAATAAACGAAATCAAGTAATACATCTAAAACAGTCAAGACACCTATTTCACAGATTAGTGAAAGATTGTGTTTCTGGAACTGTCCATTTTTGGGCGAATATTTATCAAAACAATTTTGTCTATCGTAAAATCGATCCATAAGTCGTCTAAATTTTGCCCGAGGATCCTGCACGATAACATCCGATTTTTCGATGATAAAACGTCGACGCCTGTGATGCGGAGACATTTTTTCCTTGCGTCGAATATCAGCGAACTGCAAAACATTTTTCGACGCGAGTGGATTGCAAAAAAACACGACCATTTATCGACAGCGAAACCAGTTCTGCCAATATCGCGAATATTGTTCGGGCGTTTCTCAAAATGTTCGTCCCTTGAATTCGGTTTCATCGACGGTCGATGAAAAAAAGCTGATAAATTCCGTTCGAGAGAAAAATGGCCAGCGATCGAATCTTCGTTATTTCCGTGGTCCACGAAAAACATATTAACGTCGATTCTAACGCGATAAGACGCGACAATATAGAGTGTGAACTTTATGACGACAAGAACACGCGAGCTCGTTATGTGCTTGCACGTTAATGCACGAAGGGAAGGTGTTTTCGTCGGCAGATTATTGTACGTCCTTTGGAAATGCTCGAGAAGCGATGCTGCATTATACAGAGAGCTTTTCAAACAGGAGAACATACCTTAAGAGCTTATGCTACTCAGTCGAAACATATAAAGGCAGCCATGCGATCGTGAAAACATTTCCTTCCTGACTTATAAACACTTTCTATTCGCGATAAAGTTTCATAAGAACGCTGCACGGGCCGCGTTAGCCCCTAGATCTATCGCCTGCCCACTTTGGAATCACTATATCACTACATCATATTCTATGGAATTCAACCCTTGTATTTGCTCCATATTAATTCTATAAAAGTGCTTATAAATCGTAAATGATATAAAAGAATGGTGTAAATAAAAGTTACACTTTTCTATAAATTCTTTTCTTACAAATAAAGACGTCTATTCTTTTTAATCCATCGATGTATTGTTACTATTCCGTATAATATTGTCACCTTAATTTTTCACATTTTCTACATTGATTATGGAACTACCCTCTTCGAAATCACAATGATATTCACGCGTTTGAATCCGCGATAAATTGTGCGACGTTGAATCGTAGTGGGACCAATCGTCCGCGCGTTGTCTTCGATATGTTTCATTGTGTCGCGAACCCATTTAATGAACCTGCTTTGTCGAAGCTCCTCGAACCGTTCCGCTTCCTTTATGCGCGATGAAAAGCGTTTCTTTCTCATCGTAACGTGTCGCGGAACTTTAAAGTTTTCTCTCCGGAGGCACAATAACTGACGACGCGCAACCACTGGCGCAATAATGTCGTTGATCGAATCGCGGTTTCGTATACAGGGTGTTCGGCCACCCTTGGAAATAATTTTAATGAGAGATTCTAGAGGCCAAAATAAGACGAAAATCAAGAATAAAAATTTGTTGATTGAACCTTCGTTAAGAAGTTATTAATAAAATTATTAATAAAATTTATCCACCTACACGAATTTTTTTCTCGAAAGTACGTAGGATTTCGGAGGTATGTCTTTTCACCAAAAATGATTGTAATTGACCCCAGCAACCGAAAATAATTTTTTCAGAATGATTTGAAATTTTGTTTTTTCACACATACTCGAATTTTTTTCTCGAAAGTAAGTAGGATTTTAGGGGTATGCCTATTCACTAAAAATGATTGTAATTGATCCTCGCAACCGAAAATAATTTTTTCAGAATGATTTGAAAACATTTTTGAAATTTCAGGGAAAAATGTCATTTATGGTCAGACATTAGATTTTCGGTGAGGAATTTTTTTTCTCGAAAATGGTTAGGATTTCGGAGATATGTCATTTCGCCAAAAGTGATTGTCGCGGCCCTCTGGAACTGAAAATAATTTTTTTAGAACGAGTTGAAATTTTTTAATTTAATTTTTTAATAACTTTTTAACGAAGCCTCAATCAACAAATTGGTATTCCTCATTTTCATCTTATTTTGGCCTCTAGAATCTCCCATTAAAATTGTTCTCAAAGGTGGCCGAGCACCCTGTTGTATGGACGCGTCGAATAACTGTGTTGTTTCGCAACTTAATTAAACGTCGTGAATTTTAACGGCGCTGGTTTGACGTTTCTCGTCGAGACTCTTTCGAACTTTCGTGACTTTGCGCGTGTCGAGCCAACAACTTTTACGGCCGACCATCTGTGGTGGGAGGAATTAACAAGTTGGCTTTCTAAGTTTCGTAAAAGCTCGACATCCGGATCGAACATGATAAAACTTCCGTTGCGATTTTTCGGTGGGATATTTGGTTTTCAGGCAATCTAAACGCATTGAAAAACTTTCGTTTAGGCCTCAATTCTTATGGATCAACAAATTTTGAAAGTAATAGTTTGGTATCCGTATAACATTATTTATCACAAAATACGTTCTTGAAAATTTTCCTTTTAAACGTATATATATGATGAAATCGCATAATAATAAAATAAATTGAATTGGCCCTATTTTGTCACTCGACAATGCAAGGCTTCATCACCAAACAATTTTGAAATCTAACGATTTAAACTATAAGATTCTATTCCCATATTCACTAATTTATCACCCACAGATTAGAATTATTTTGATAGAAATTTGTATGCTGAAAATAGTAGAATCAAATATTTAATTTGAACCAACCTAATATTAGACACCTACATACATGTTACAAGAGAAAAGGCAATTGTCGAGCACGAAGCTATTTAATGCTATTAAATCTTGTAAGATTTTATATCGAGGTGACTCGCATTGGTCATGCGTCCCTGCCGTTGCTACAACAGGGCTATCTTGTTTTGCGACTGTGCACTGTCGGTTCTTCTAGTTACATCATTACGTGTTTACCTTTTCTCATCGCGTCTACGACATTTTGGCTCTTTTGTGTTATTAATAAATACACTTTTATTTTCGAGTCTTCTAATTAAAACTGCCCCTCCAAACAAATCTGAAGAAGAAAATCCTGAATGTGAAAATATGGAGAGTTTCTCGTCAACGCGTGTATGTTAAAATTGTAATTTGTAAACATTTTACAGGCATAGTAAGTAACGGGGTGCTCGAACTTTGCGAGGGCTAAACCGAATGGTTCGTAATAGCGAATTCCCTTGGCTTCTGTTCGAACGATGCATCATTTCAGGAAACGGTTCGATGCACAGCGCGCCTTCGCGCAACAGCAACTGATCCTCTAGATCCCCGGTTCTTAAAGACCGCAGCCCGATCGGATGGATATTTCCCAGACGCAACGATTTTCACTTTGTTCGTCGCGAAAATCTGTAGTAAATCTCCGCGTCGTTCCTGACCTCGTTCGTCCTGATGAACATTCGGTCCCAGCTGTGTCGAAGATATAGAACACTGAGCGTAGACAATCTCCGAACCGCTGCGCTGGATCAATCGCGATCCATTTGTCTTCGCCCGGATTATCGATGTGTCGGAGAATTTTTCGATAATTACCAGTCTCGGGGACGGAGTCATGCGATTATTAGGCAAGATTTTCAACCGATAACTAACTCTTGAGGCGCTAAATCTTTCCATTTTAAATTAAGAAGAAAATATTTAATTTTGGAAATCTTTAAATTAACGTTAGAATTATATTGCTCACGGAAGAAAGGAAACTTGACGACGAGAATATCAATCAATTTAACGATTTAAACTTTTATAGTTCTTAGAATATTGAAAATAATAACGCAACACTGTTAACTCCTTAACGCTCACGCCCGAGTCTGACTGCTTTGAAAATGATATTTGTTTAATAGATCGATTTAAGGGATGACAATATTTGTTTTCCTTGAAATTATATGTTTGATACAACATTGTAATTAACAAAAATCGTATTTTGATACAGCTTAGAAACAAGTCCAATAAAGAAAAGTGATCATTGTTGGTCCACCCGAAAAATGTGAGCGTTAAGGGGTTAAATGATAGTCTTTACAGTACCATTCGGGAACGAAGTTTCTCAGCAGTAAGAGACGTCTGTTTCCGGTTCGATGAGGTCATCCGTCGCCATTTTCACTGGTGATATCCGCGAATGATACGCGGTTCGCAAACATTAATTCATCGGTGGTGTTGGTTTTCGATTAATTGCCGCGCTCTGATATTTAACCGTCCCGGAAAGATGGTGGCTGAGAGCTTTGACGACGCGCACACAGAAAGTTAAAGCTTTTGAGCAATCATAGACATCGCGCGTGCTTATCAGTCACCGAGCATCGAATTTAAAAGCGACTTCGCAACAATAATTAATTGCCATGGCTCTGATCGCAACTTAAGTCGGTTATTCGTTTCTGTTTTTTCCAATAAACTCTCTTTTCACGTAAATTAGAACCCGTCTACTTGTCGAGGACAATAACAGAAAAAATCCAACAAAAGCATTCTTCGCTGATTTCTACGAATTCTACAGTTTTTTAAAAGCTGATTCTCCCGTTTACTTAATTCGTGTATTCTATAAAATAGTTGGTGTGATCGCGTGATTACTTTGAGCAGTATACAGGGTGTTCAGCCACCCCTGGAAAAAATTTTAATGAGGGATTCTAGAGGGAAAAATAAGACCAAAATCAAGAGTATCAATTTGTTGATGGAGGCTTTGTTAAAAAGTTATTAACGATTAAAGTTCCGCCCGTACTGAATTTTTTTCTCGAAAATGCGCAGAATTTCGGGGGTATGTCTACTCACCAAAAATGATTGTAATTAACCCCCGCACCCGAAAATAATTTTTCCAGAACGATTTGAAATTTTTTTTTCCCGTCGAAAAATTTCACACATTCTCGAATTTTTTTCTAGAAACTGGGTAGGAATTCGGGGGTATGTCTATTCACCAAAAATGATTGTAATTGACCCCCGCATTCAAAAATAATTTTTTCAGAATGATTTGAAAAAATTTGTTTTCATCAAAAAATTTAGGCAGCTACCCTGTATCGATTTTTCTTAAAAATTCGTTTTTCATTTTTAATCAATTTGTTTGACGTACTACGGAAATTTTGTTTAGTACTTTTTTGTAGGTATCCATGAGCTTCACTTCCGTATTAAATTTCATTGAGATTCGTTCACTATTGTAGAAGCTATGAACGTTTGAAGATTAAACCATTTTTATGGGGGTTTTCTGAGTTTTCGTGGTTAAGGAACAACTTTTTAAATATTCTTACGATTTCTATACATTGTTCGCTAAAATACGCGTCGTTTGCCTTTTGAAACATTAAAATCCTCCAATCCGTTCAGAAGTTATGATGTGTTAAACATATACATGAAATTTCAGGGAAACATATCAATGTATGGTCAGACATTATATTTTCGTTAAGAAATTTTTTTCTCGGAACTGCGTAGGATTTCGGGAGTATGTGTATTGACCAAAAATGATTGTAATTAACCCCTGCAACTAAAAATAATTTTTTTAGAACGATTTGAAATTTTTTAATTTCATTTTTTAATAACTTTTTAACACGTTCGTCATCTCGTCACCCAGATATGGGTGACGTGTATACTTCCGTGAAGCGGTAGCCAAAATATGGGCGACGAAGGTGTTAACGAAGCCACAATCAACAAATTGATATACTTGATTTTCGTCTTATTTTGGCCTCTAGAATCTTCCATTAAAATTTTTCCCAGGGGTGACCGAACACCCTGTATAAAGCCAAGACAGTTTCCAACTTTAATAAATTTCTCAGTTTCAGAGAGTGGATGTTAAATACCGAGTATTTGCTTGCCTTTGAGACAATTATCCCTTGTAACTACCTTTCTAAAATGAACAAAACCAATGGGACCAATTAGCCCGCAGAAAATACTGTGGTAATTCCTTTCCCACATTTTCATATAAAACTTATATTATTGTTTGCTTCAAAGTTCCGCGCCCCCGACGTCACGCGAAAATTAATCCTTTGGTGCCGCTTCCGCAAATGCCGATCTTGCACAATAAGTTTAGGTGTGTGGTGGTCAACTAGGTTTGCTACGATCAAGGTTCCAACCAGAGGGCGACGGGTTCCAATTATCCCTTTAAGGGATTTTGTAGACCGTGGCGGAATCCTTTGGTCCGGGCGGCAGTATTGTCCAAAACAATTACTGAGTGTATTGTATTGCACGAATAATTATCTGAATCGTCGGTGAAGATCCCTTTGGTTCGAGTAATCCATTGTTTAATTACAAATTCGCACATTCCGCGGGTAGCCACCATCTTGTCGAGGGAAATAGTATCATAATTCGTTAAACGGTCCGTAATATTTAAAAACTCGCGTATTAATTCGCGCAAACTAGAAACAAAGTTTTGTTTTCTTTACTTTCCACCGCGCATGTAGCGTCGACGAGGCGTGTAAAAAATTTTCGAAGAGAATTTTCGCTGTTTCGTCGACTCATTTTTTTCGCAAAATAATTTCCCCGCTCGTAGGTTTGCCTCGTTAAAATTTTACGTAATGGAAAACCATACCTTTCCAATTTCTCGTGGCGTTCCAAACGGAAAGCAAAAGGGTCAATAGCCCTTCCCAGATATTCCACTCGCGCAGTAACATTGCCACTTTGAACTAACATTAATAATTAATGTCAAACAGAAGTTTCTAATTACACGTTCCAAGGTAAACGATAATCTCTAATTGGGAACGCGATAATTAACGTCTTGCAACAGGCAGATCGATATCGTTCCGATCGCGTACGTATCAATTTAAATTTTCCGACCGGGTGATATACTGCCATTGCCATAACCTATTCTTCCGTGCGTTTCGGTCCATATAATTTCCAATTTGCTTTATTTTTTAACGTTGCTGCGCTATTGGCGAAACGCAGAAAACGCAACGAACATTAAAAGGGCGTCCGATGTTTGCGTACCAATTGAGATCCCCTCGGGACGGAAGAAAAACCAATTAGCAGAATTCATAAATTAACCGCGACGGTAGCTTCAGAAGGTTTCCGTCGCTCTGGGAAAATCATCGAAAGCTGTTAAATGCGCGCGAATGCGACCATGGGCACTCGATTTAACGCGATTTTCATTTATTCTATTATGGCTCGTCCAGCTTCAACCGATTACTTCCACGTTTATTGCAATGATTTGCACGAGAGCTACAATTCAACCATTCCATGTCGAAACAAAATCACTTAATTAATTGTGCACCTCGAGCAATTTCCGTACAAAGAACCGAAACAATAATTTCGACCTCCTAATTCTAATAAATTCTTAATGAGCCAATTTCCTTTGAATTATTATTATTTATTGCACCTTATCTGTTGTCATTTTCGACTCTACTGAATTGAATACTTTTGGAGGTTATGTTGGGCCTTTCGCTAAACTATCTTTTGTTTTAACTAGCTATATGTCAACACTATACGAAACACTATACAGGGTGGTCCACGCAATTGTTTCAAGTCATAACTCCGTTATTATTGCATTTACGAAAAAATGCCAAAGGAGAAAGATAAATGGTTCGAAGAGCACTACATCCGTAGGCCTTTAAATTTTTTCTAGATGCAGCAGTGCATGTGCAATTAACAATTGCATCATTTCTTTAAATAGAAATGCATATTTTTTTTACACAGATCGATTCTTCTGTTCATTCTACGTAAAAAATGATTAGGGTACCATGGCAAAAGAATTATTAGATCTCGAGATATTTTCAAAAAATGTCTTTATTCAAGAAGATACTTAAACACTTCATGACTATGTTGTAAAGGTAAACACCCTTTCGACATTGTTATCATAACAGAAACTGATTTGTACGAGTAAGCATTTCATCATTCAGTAGCAATTCACATATCGTAACTCGAGTACGAAAACTAAGAATTTGAAAAAGTGCGGTTTCTAAAAAATAAGTTTTGCAATAACGTTATCGCAACAAATACATCAATACGTTGGCCAGACCGTTCACCCGATTCAAGTCCCCTTGACTTTTTTCTGTGGGGTTATTTGAAAGATAGAATTTATTCAAATCCCATAGATTCTGTAGTGAATCTGAGAGAAAGAATCATACTTGAATGTGCAGCAATAACTGCAGATAATTTAAACGCAGTTATGCAACAATAAAAGAACGTTATCAGAAATGTTTAGGATGTAATGGAGAAGCGTTTGAACATCGTCAATAAAGACATTTTTTGAAAATATCTCGAGATTTAATAATTTTTTTGCCATGGTACCCTAATCATTTTTTACGTAGAATGAACAGAAGAATCGATCTGTGTAAAAAAAAATATACATTTCTATTTAAAGAAATGATGCAATTGTTAATTGCACATGCACTGCTGCATCTAAACAAAATTTAAAGGCCTGCAGATGTAGTGATGTGGCCTGCTCTTCGAACCATTTATCTTTCTCCTTTGGCATTTTTTTGTAAATGCAATAATAACGAAGTTATGACTTGAAACAATTGCGTGGACCACCCTGTATAGAAAATCTATTGTCTTTAAACTTGATTTTATAACTGCTTAAGATAATTTGGATTATTCATTTGTACACCTAATGCTGTTATAATTCTTGAACGACTAAGGATGCTAATCGATTTAGCAAACGAAAAGAAAGTATAATTACAGGAAAATTCATTTTTTATTAAAGGTTTTTAGAAAAATTCGAAGACAACTATTCCGTCACTAATATTATTAAATTGAGACAACAAGATAAATATTAGGTCGAATTAAATGTTGGAATATTTTCACTATTAATTCTGGGTTTTCAGCCAATAATTCGTATCGCAGAACAATCAATACACAGTTTTCAAAAACAGATGTTCGGTTGTAGATTCTTTCGAAAATATTTTTTTACCTTTAAACTGTTGAAGTTTATAGATACCGTAGCGAAAACTAGAGCAGAAAATGATGCCTCCAGGTTAGCTATCGGAACTAAAACTGGTAAAAAGTATTGAAAGGAAGTACTGGGTGTACGAGAAAAATGAAGATCGAAAAAGGCACTTTTCAATGGCAGTAGAAAAGAGAATTTTAGGAAAACATTAATTACATTTGCTTCTGAAACGAAATTCTCCAGTACTTTCTAACCAACAAAGTTCCCCATATTTCGTGGTATAAAAATCCAATAATTGGAAAGTTTATTTTAAAAATAAAAAGTCGATCGATTGCTTTGACGATGAAATTTTAAAAAATTCAAAAACCGAAGTTAATATTTGCAATGCTTCAAAAAACGAATATAAAATTTCCTTTGCATATGCGCGAGACTGTAATCCAAAATATGTATATTAATTTATGGAACGCGATAATAGTCAGTTTGTTCGTTGGTTCGAATCAACGTTTTGATTTGGTAATTTTGGCAATGGTTATGTGGTGCACTGCGCCTATGTATATTACGCGATTGGAATTTCAGTGTTCCCAATTGATTCGATCCACGATGATTAGTATGGCTTATGCAGCCTTGATATAATCTTCCACTGATTAAAAAAAAATAAAAAACAGAATATTTGTTTCGTTGCTTGAAACAAATTGGACCAAATTTTCTAAACGAATAATTAAATTTTTTCTCGCGGAAACTACCTTTTCGTTTAACTATGCCCGACCAACTAAATTTAACTAACTCTGACACGCTTAAATGTTTCCTCGATTGCTTTAGAACAACTTTTATGCTACACGGGTTTCATGCAACGCATAATGACAGAAGTTTGAGTTTAACCGAATCCTGTTCGTTTTTCTCCTCTACTATACCGTTCGAAGCCTGTTGCTAGCAGTTTTAAAACACCAACTCCTAACAAGACCTCGTTATAATGTTTCTACGAACCATTTTACGTCGTATATTTTATCTCGTTTAATCGTTAATCTTTGTTAATCCTATTACCGGCGGAATTTTATAGCAACCCAGTGATTAATGACTCTGAAACTCTAATGACTCGTAAAGAGGATTCTAATTAATCCGATTCAATGGTGCTTCGATTCTATTGTCCATGAAAAAGCAGAGATATATTATCTACGGGACGTTTAGCTCCGACTTCACGGTACATTTCTTCCGAACGAGCTACATTACTTAGCTACTTGTTATCGACGTTAAAAATCAAACGTTGTTCAGAAACGGAAAAAAATCTCGGGCGAAACTCCTTCTATGTTTCCTCGAAGCCTCTCGGGGGGAGAAATAACAAGAAACAGAAAACTTTATCCGATAAAATTTGCATACGCGAGCAGCGTAAATTCTCTATAAATGCAAAGTGCAGTCTAACCGGGGGAGAAAAAATTGCTTGCCCAAAAAATGTGCGAAACTTACGGGCTGCATTTTTTCTACTTTGTTTTCGAGAAAATTTAAGTTGAAAATCGTTGAGAATGCGCGCAGTTAACATTCTTGCACCAGAAAACATAAGAGGCTGTTTCTGGTAAATATTTTACACTTTAATATTTTGTAGACCGTCGCTTTATATTAAGACACCGTTATTAATTTTGTCGCTAACAATTTAGACGAGATTTTCATTTTGTTGTACCAGAGTTTAAAACTGTCGTATTCTTCATTAGTTTTTCGTGCTGGCCAGTGCAAAATGTTTATTTTGTTGTTAGAGAAGTATGCTTTTACACACATTTATTACGAATTTTTATAAAACTCTACACTGTTTCTCTATTTCTATTTACTATTTTGATTATTCTTTCTTCAAATATAGAGAATTCTCTTAATTTACGACACACTGAAATAATAAATCCGTGATTGTTTTATTCGTACTCGAACGAAATAAATTCTACTTTTATTATTTTCTCGAGTTTGTTTCATTGTTTATGTATCTAAGATGTGTCAACATTATGTGTCTTGACAATTTTCGCGTCGTGGACGAAATTATGCCCTTTTATGCCGTTTCAAAGCATTGCAGAATGCTAATGACGTACAAGTTTTGTTAAGCCATTAACGCCTAAATTATTTTTTTTTTCCAAACTTATTCAGATTTATTAGTGACCTTGCCCTGAATAAGAAAATATTTTCAAAAATTTTTTCCATCATCACATTTTTGAATTTTGGCCTGTCCTATAAATAGGACGCTGGGACTTAGTGCTATCAGAATTTAAAGTGTATAGTATACGTATATGAAAGTATTGAAAACAATTCTAGACTGAAATATTTATTTGAAACTAATAAAAATGCATTTATTTCTTATGATAATCTGTAAAACAATTTTTACATAATGTTACTGTACACTTTCCACAATATGTTAGTGATTTAGGTTTGCAACCCTCTTCTTGACATCGCCTCTGTTTTTCACGTTTTTCTATGAAATGTACTTTTTCGTTAAATCTTACGTCAGTGAATACTTTAGAAGCTGATGTACATGGTCTTCCTACTGTAGTTCTTGTATTTAAAGTTAATTTTAGATTGGATACTCCTACAGATCGAAATTCTAATAAACTGATATTTGATTTATTGACTCGTTTGTAAAGAAGCCATGAATTTACTATTTCCATATCAATTAGTCTTGTGAAAATTGGCCAATACCACTTCTTATCTCTGATTTTAATGGCATACTTTCTGACAACATGTTGATCCACGCCACCCATATAAGTATTATAATTTTTCAACACTTGTGGTTGAGAAATTAAACGTTTTCCTTTTATCTTACGCTTCCATCTATTGACTTGTGTGAGAAGTTCTATATTATCAAAATTAGATGCAATAGTTACACATTTATTGTCATTCCATTTCACAAATAGTATTTCTCCGTTTACATCAAATCGAAATATTCTTTACCAAGAGATTTTCTATCTTTTATAGGACACTTTGATAATCTATTTTCTCTCAATGTTCCCGTTGCTCGATATCCACATTTCTGTAAGTGTAAATGAAATATCAAAGAATATCCAATGGCTTGCAGGGTCAGAAATGCAATCTAACATATCAAGTACTACTCTTGATCCTAAGGTCAAGTCTTCACGCTCATTTTTAGCGATTGTTTTGCCAGTATACAGGGTGTTCGGCCACCTCTAGCAAAAATTTTAATGAGCGATAGTAGAGGCCAAAATAAGACGAAAATCAAGAATACTAATTTGTTGGTGGAAGCTTCGTTAAAAAGTTATTAACGTTTAAAGTGCCGCTTTTACTGAATTTTTTTCTCGAAAATGCGCAAGATTTCGGGGGTATGTCTATTCACAAAAAATGACTGTAATTGAACCCTACAACCGAAAATAATTTTTCCACAACGATTTGCAATTTTCTAATTTTCTCGAATAATTTCACACCTTCTCTATTTTTTTTCTCGAAAGTGGGCAGGATTTCGTGGGTATGTCTAATGACAAAAACTGATTGTAATTGACCCCCGCAACCGAAAATAATTTTTCCACAACGATTTGCAATTTTTTTTCTCCGTTGAAAAATTTAGGCACCTAATTGGATTTTCAGTAAGGAATTTTTTTCTCGAAAGTGCGTACGATTTCGGAGGTATGTGTAATGATAAAAAATGATTGTAATTGATCCCCGCAACCGAAAATAATTTTTTTAAAACGATTTGAAAAATTTTTTTTCGCCGAAAAATTTCAGCACCTACTCGATTTTTTTTCTCGAAAGTAGATAGGATTTCGGAGGTATGTGTACTCACCAAAAATGATTGTAGTTGACCCCCGCAACCGAAAATAATTTTTCCAGAACGATTTGAAATTTTTGAATTTAATTGTTAATAACTTTTTAACGAAGCTTCCATCAACAAATTAGTATTCTTGATTTTCGTCTTATTTTGGCCTCTACTATCGCTCATTAAAATTTTTGCTAGAGGTGGCCGAACACCCTGTATATGTATGTGTTTACCAAAAAGGACCTTCGCGCAATTATTAAATACCACCCAACATAATTTAGTTTAATACACCCTAAAATATGTGGTAAATTATTCATTTAATTTGAAACAATTTTAAGGGTTGAAAAAAAATAAAATACTCAGTGTCCTATAAATAGGACTTATAATGGGTTGAAACTGCCGTATCAAAATCCCTCCGAAACGTAACGGTTCTGTACAAGCTCCATTGTTATAGCAAACTTCAGCTCTGTGTCTACATTCTTAAAGCAAACATTTCGAATCCTTCCGACGGAAAAAGGCTCGAGTGTCTACGTTCAGAATAAAACTACATGCTAACAACTTACTAACTTAGAACACAATCACAATCGTGGTTGAGTTCTTCTGTTGCGACTTCTGTTTGAGTTTCTGAATTCCTTATTCATCCAACATTTGACGAAGGAAATTTAAATACAGCACCGGTGGACTTACACTTTGATATTTTAGGGGATTCATAAATAAATTTTGAGAGCAACTAATGTTAAATAGGCGTTATTGTACCTGTGGATGTATAAAAGAATTCACCCAATAGATTGGGGAATATCCAGAATCTAGATTATATGTTTAAAAACAACAGACAGATAATAAATGTTTATCGTTATACGAATGTCGTATTGAATATATCCCATAATATCCAATAAGGTCCACCAGATATTTCCCTTAATTTTCGAACGTATCGCGAGTTTATGCAAATTAACACAAGACAAAAAGGATTCTCTAACTAAGTTATTCTCGTCGATCGTCTAAAAAAGAAATATAATAAAAAGCAACGTATCCTGACATCATCACATCGCGCATTGCCGGTCCGCTAGGCTTCAACGGAGAAACATAAACGAATTTTTCACTCGCTCGAGGACACGTGTATCCAGTGGCCCCGTTCATCCAGAAGATTTATCTCTCCTCGAGGAGGCGAAGAAATACGTCCAAGAAGGCTCTCGATTGCAATTTTAGGACCGTCCGTCCATTCTTCAAATATCCTTTATTTGATTCGATTGCGCGAACAAACGGACTGTACACGAGACTCGTACCATCCTGGAGTATTATCTCGCCCGACCAATAAAGGCACGTTCTACTGTTTCATCCAGGGCGCGAAACTTCCGGGTCAATTTCTCCCATTAACTTGAATTTCATTCTCGCGCGGAACGAAATATTTCGCGGTCGAAACCCTGCGGGCGTTCTTTTGAAAAGTAACTCGCTCGCCATTCGTTATAAACGACGCGGAGTACCGTCCTTGATACAAAAAACCGTGTATTTTTCACGCATTCGCGGCCAGAGGAGCGACGAATCCGCGCGAAAAATAAGCGAAAAACGTACGGCGATGTTTTTCCCCCCCCGGACGATGCTTTATCTTCGAACAAATTTCTGCGCGTTTAAACACGATCCCGGTTGTGTTTCCATGGGATAGATATCAAGGGGTTTGAGTTAATTGCGTCAGACGGCGGAAGATCGACGATAAAATGAAAATATTTCTGCGAAAGAATTCTTCTTTCGTCGATGTAAGAATTGTTGGAAATTTCCATTTTTCATGCGAACGTAATTGTGCCCTACCGTTTCCCTGAACGTACCTCTAGAATAATTTTCCCATTCACGTTCTCTACTTGTATTCTTCTGGCGCACAAAAGTCTCCAAGTGGTTCCATAATTTAAAATCCATCAGTGTTCGGAGATCGCGGCGTTCGAGGTGCTTTGCCATTAAGACCGAACTGGCAACCCTTTTGACTGGTTAAAAACTCCATGGCGTTTGTATGGAACCGCGGTGGTGTTACGATTTGAATAATTAAATTCTTTCGAGTTTCAAGGGACGGAAGTTCCATTAATTCGAGCGATTAAAATTTGAATGCAACGTGTACTCGATATATTAAGGAAAGAGATATACAGTGAGTGTAAAAAGTATTCGTACACTAGTCAATTTGAACAAAACCTTTGCAGAAATTTGTTTATTACAAAAGTATGTTAACAAAAACATGCATACATATTCTTAGAAATCTCTGGAACAAATGTCATTAACAACAAATTATTTATTTATATTTATTATGAAAATATTAACAAATTTCCAGAAATTGACCTAAAATATACGCGTAATAAGTATTCGTACAGTCTTTGATTCGTAACATTCCACATAGAACAATTAAAAGATAATCCATGATATGTAAACATACTTAGCATCAGTATGTCTGGAGACGCTGTTGGTATAGGTAGTATCCTGAATTCAAACATTATCAACGAAATTATCAGTAAAATGGGACGGAAACGCAAGGAAACCTCTAAAGAAGAAAGGAAAATTATTAGAAATTTACATAATAAGTGTAAAACACTGAGTGAAATTTCTAAAGTTTTAAATAGACCGAGGTCCACGATTCAAGGAATCATTCACAGATATGGCGATCGAAAAACTGTAAAAAATAATCCAAGAAACGGACGTAAACGAATAATAAATGAGTATACCGGCCGATGGATAATTCGAAAAATAAAGCAAAATCCAAAGATAAGTGCGGTGAAAATCACAGCTGAACTTAAAAATGATCTGGACATTAATGTATGCTGTAGCACAGTGCGTAATTTTTTACGGGATAGAGGATATCACGGCAGAGTAGCTCGTAAGAAATATTTCGTAAATGAAATTAATAGAAAGAAACGATTGCAATTCGCGAAAGAGTACGTTAATGTTCCTATGGAGCACTGGAACCGTATTATATTTACTAATGAGAGTAAATTTAACATATTTGGGTCAGATGGACGATGTACAGTATGGCGGAAAAAAAATACCGAGTACGAAAAAAGAAATTTGAAGCCGACCGTAAAGCATGGAGGAGGATCAGTCACAGTTTGGCAGTTAGGCTCTATGAGTGCGAGCGGGGTTGGATCCCTCCATTTTATCGATGGTATCATGGATCACAAAATGTACATCGATATTCTAAAAGAGTATCTTCAGGTTTGTGCAAATAAAATGCAGTTACAGGGCAATTATATATTTTTGCAAGATAATGATCCAAAGCATAATGCTTATAATACACGTTAGTGGATCCTATATAATGTGCCGCAGCAATTAAAAATCCTTCCACAGTCTCCAGACGTAAATGTGATAGAGCATGTAGTCATCTTGAAGAAAAAATTCGAGACCATCACATTTCTTCGAAACGAGATTTAAAAAATGCACTTTTAGAGGAATGGAACAAAATTTCTAGTACTATAACCAAAAATTTAGTAAATTCAATGCCGCAAAGGCTTAAAGCGATTATACAATCTAAAGGAAATCCCACTAGATACTAAAATAGCAAATAGACTGATTTTTGTTACGTTTATGTACTAAAACTTATAGTTTTTATTGTAAAATTAGAAGTGTACGAATACTTATTACACGTATATTTCACGCCAATAAATAATAAATATAAATAAATAATTTGTTGTTAATGACATTTGTTCCAGAGATTTCTAAGAATATGTATGCATGTTTTTTGTTAACATACTTTTGTAATAAACAAAGTTCTGCAAAGGTTTTGTTCAAATTGACTAGTGTAGGGAATACTTTTTACACTCACTGTATAAAATATTCAATATGAATTGTTAGTGATTAATGAACCAATAAAAAAATGAATTTCGTAAAATGCCACAAGTTTCGTGAATTTGTTCTTTTGTAATGTTCGAAAAATTGTTTTTAAAATTCTATAAAAATCTCTTCCCCCACATTTGTTGTACTTTGTAGGAAATGGCAGCAATTCAAACTGAATTTTACAAAAAAAATTTAATTGTAAATATTTAATTGTCGTAAAGAACTGTTGAAAGCTGCTCATTTGATATTTCGGTTCAATGTTTTGAAACGTCGTCCAATAAAAAATATAAAATTTCCACCGTGAAATTTCGTTGCTTCTTCGTCGCTAAAAAGGAATGTTACTGCACCGAGAACTATTTCACGATACGATAAAGCGAGAGGATATAATTCGATGTATTTCTTTTAATCAGAGTTCCTCGATTTTTAAATTATCGCGCGCATTGGACGCAATTGCAGCTGTTTGCAACCGCGGTCGAAGGCAGTGGCAAACAACAGCGAGGCCACGTTAATAAGCCAAATTTAATAACCCGGTTCAGCTGTTGGCGCAATGATCTCCTTTTAATTATACATGCATTACGGGGCCGGAATTTTATGAATATTCAGCGTCCCTCGGGATAAACGAGAAACTCCGCATTCTTAAAGACACGTAGCTCGGATCTTTGGCGCCTTTTTTACAAACGCTACCTGCACTTCCACGAGCGCGTGTGATCCAATAACGCTGCACCGTTTGGCCGAAACGCTGTATCGATGGCGATCGTAACACGCAAACAACGAGCAAAACTTTACTTGATTCTCATTAGTCATTGTCACGCGTTATTGACACGTTTCGCGATAAATATTGATACGACTGCTGCATATTACTAGACGTCCACGAACACCAGCGAGACGAACGCGCGTATATTTACATGTCGATGAGTGAATGCTGATTAACCCGCAACGAAATGCGTCCCAACAATACGTGTCGTTGGTTACCAGAATATGAAACTAATTTTCGTGGATTTCGAGCCGTCAAGTGTGAACCGCCGCAGATAGATCAATGTGCATAATCCCTTGCACCTGTACGCGATCGTCTGCTCTAAAAATAAAATAAAATGCCGATTGATTTCTTTTTCGATGTCAGAGTGGATCTGTCAAATTGTGTACCGTGTCAAAGTTTTAGTTTTCAAACGTTTCAAGAATTAATCCTTTCGAAATTAATTGTTTTTCTTGCTGAGAAATCCTGTCACCGGGAGCTAATCTCGTGTCACTTTTCATTTATTTGACGCGTAGATAGAGGAAACATATACGAGCAGAAGAGCTGATTTCTGTTGAAAAACTGTGTAAACTTACGTTTTAAATTCGTTTTTAACATGTTGAAGTTTCTAAAAATCGTGACAGAATTAATTAATCCCACGAGGCACGAATTTTATATCCTGATTATTTGTAGATCCGTGAATTAATTAATATTCATTCGGAACAATGGGCTGCTCGAATCTGTGGGACTGCTAAATTTTCTGAGCAACGTTGAACTTGTTTTTATCGAGTTTTCGTCCACGTTTTATTATACGATATGGCAGTGATCATCCCTCGCAGCGACAAATTTATTCTCTTGTTTCAATTCAGCGTTGCAATTAGAGACACGGAGTTTATTTCTCAATGTATTTAATTTAGTTTCATAAAGTATAATATTGAAAATATATTCAGCCGAATTTACCGTCTCGAAAGCAACGTTTGACCTCTCACTCGTAAAATAAATATTCCATTTTTATTCAGCGTCCAGCGTCGCCATTTAAGACTAAAGCTGAAAAGAGTTAGTAACTATAATTTACATTAGAAATCATAATTTAGATGATTTGAAAACGAATATGTTATGGTTAGGATATATTAAATGAATCGTAAAAAGGTTTGAGTTAAGTATACAGGGTGTTCGGCCATCCCTGGAAAAAATTTTAATGGGATATTCTAGAGGCCAAAATAAGACGAAAATCAAGAATACCAATTTGTTGATGGAAGCTTTGTTAAAAAGTTATTAACGTTTAAAGTTCCGCCCGTACTGAATTTTTTTCTCGAAAATGCGCAGGATTTCTGGGGTATATCTATTCACCAAAAATGATTGCAATTGACCCCTGCAACCAAAAATAATTTTTCCAGAACGATTTGCAATTTTTTTTCCGTCGTAGAATTTTACACCTTGTCGAATTTTTTTCTAGAAAGTGGGTAGGAATTCGGGGGTATCTCTATTCACCAAAAATGATTTTAATTGACCCCCGCAACCAAAAATAATTTTTCCAGAACGATTTGAAAAAATTTGTTTTCATTAAAAAATTTAGGCAGCTATCGATTTTTCTTAAAAATTCGTTTTTCATTTTTAATAAATTTGTTTGATGTCTTAAGGAAATTTTGTTTAGTACTTTTTTATAGGTATCCATGAGCTTCACTTCCGTATTAAATTTCATTGAGATACGTTCACTATTGTAGAAGCTATGAACGTTTGAAGATTGGACCATTTTTATGGGGGTTTTCTTAGTTTTCGTGGTTAAGGAACACCTTTTTAAATATTCTTACGATTTCTATATATTGTTCGCTAAAATACGCGTCGTTTGCATTTTGGAAAATTAAAATCCTCCGATCCGTTCAGGAGTTATGATGTGTTGAACATATGCATGAAATTTCAGGGAAACATATCAATGTATGGTCAGACATTATATTTTCGTTAAGGAATTTTTTTCTCGAAACTGCGTAGGATTTCGGGGGTATGTGTATTGACCAAAAATGATTGTAATTGACCCCTGCAACCAAAAATAATTTTTTCAGAGCGATTTGAAATATTTTAATTTAATTTTTTTAACGTCTGCAGCAGTCCAGTGACGCATTTCAGAGTTAACACACAAACTCCATGAGCAAGACGTCTTAGTCGAAGCGTCCAGAACGTTCGACCACACACACACACACACACAGACACAGTTAATATAGTATGAGGATATCCTTTGTATTACTATGACGCAATATTTCAACAGAATACATGTGTATTCCTTATGTGGAATACAAAAAGAAATAGAATAATCTTATGTGGATTTTCTCATGACCAAACTACGTTTAATATAAATTAAAATTTTCACGATTCGTGAACGTTGCTTCGCGGAGAAACGAAACAGAGTGAAATTAAAAATATTTCATTATTTCAACCCATATGATTCTTCGCGAAATTCAACCCGATTCACGGCCGTCTCCATATGTCACTCAGTTGTTGGCGCCGACTGAAATGTTAGGGGTGAAAACGATGACGATGAAAAATGCTGAGCGTTCTGCTTCCGCTAATGTTAGATTCACGTGCAATTTAATGTGAACGCTGATTTCTTTCATTTTTCATTCGTCGTTCAGTCTCGGGAACCGCAAAACTGACAATGTATTTTTACAAATAATTGTTTCGAGAGCGTACTTAAATTTGGCAGCTTGGTCATAGCCCAAATGAAAACATATGTTAAAAATTTTATCATCGAATAGACATCGGGGGTTCTTGAAACAGATAAAAGAATTATAATTAACCGTGAGACACAAAGAAGCTTCTGTTGATTATATAGGATAAAATTAAGGAAGAGTAAAATTTCTTAAAAATATGTTTCCTCAAAGTTTTCCATTTATATTACACAAAGGAACAAATAAAGGAATATGTACAATATTCATAAAACTTACATAGTTCACTCTACAGAAAATATAGAATGTGAAAGTTCGATTTTCTTTTTCATAAATATATTCCATAAGAGAGCAAGGAAAATATAACTCGAATAAAATAATTGGTTCCAACGTTCTATCGTTTTAACTCGAAGCAATTGTCACTGTTTCGTAACTGTATTCGAGCTGTTTAATAGGTGATCAAAACAACGGGAGTGCAAAGGGTTAATAAGGCTTTGGAGGGCCTTACGATTGTGTAAAATGTTTCTTCATTTAAATCCACGTAATGTATTGTATACTAGGTCGACCGTAGCCTTATAACAAGAATGAAATATTTAACTGGACCGGTTCTCGTTTCGTACGTTTCACGAGTTCTCCGTTCGCGTTATGCAGCAAAGGAAACGTATCTGGGCTCGATACAAAGGAGAATATTCATTGCTTCGCCCCGGAAGTCCAGGTTATAGCGTTCTGTGACCGGTTCCCGATACGGACGGAGTGACAATTTTCTCTGGATGCGGTTTCGTCGATGCCGCGAATACCGTTTCATCGCCTAGGGTCGGGCTATTCCCGTATTTTCTCGAGTTGGCAAGCGCACGGTATCGCGGGGAAATCAATCTGCATCCCGGGCACGACATCGTCTTTCTGTGTTATACACACAAACCTCACGGTTAACGCAACCCCTGTCCCGAGGCACGTTTTCTTCCTTTAAATCTTCGTTTCCAGCCGAAGCCGCGGCGCCGCAGGGAATAACTTAAAAGGATTCCGGGCGCTCGCGGTGTGTGGAAGAGAATCGCGAGACTAATACGGTTCATTAGTCAACGACACGGGAGCCTCATCAACCGTAAAGCTTCCCCTTTCGAGATTGGTACGCACGCCCACCGGACAAAAGTCTAAGGGTGCTCCGGATTAGGTTCTAACAAAAATGCCATTCTTTGCCTAATTCTTTTTCTCGAGATTTTTAAAACCTTCCGAAAATGTTCCCCTGTACGAAATAGTAGACTTTTTACTATCGATTCTATTTTTTAAGTTTGAGACGACCACCTTTTTCATTGTCAATCAAATCAAATACTTGCCTTTACTACATATTTTATTCTAATTTCTAATTGGTGAATGTGTGGCGTCGCCTCCCATGATCGCCGCCAGAGGGGTCGCGCTCTCACAAGCGCTCGACCGACCCGGTATACATGACCTTCAATGACCTTGTGTAATAGGTCGTTGAACTCGTTTTAAGATTCTCTATAGTGATACGGAAGCATAAACATACCGATCCATTTAAAAAAATAGATGTGACCTTCAAATGTCCGAAGTACCTCCACCTGCAAAAAAACTATTGTCGCCACCGAATAGCACCCTTCGTACTGTGCAATTTACCTTAGCAAATATTTCTGTGAAACTTATAGTTTCGAAGATATCTGAGGTGCTAATAGTTACTGCCCCACCCTGTATTCATTTCTCGACCTCATAGCCTCCTCCTTAAACTCCACCAAATCAACCTCAACACACATCTAATTAAAATAGTTTACAGCTACCTCACCGAAAGGTACATTACAGACTCATACAACACCTCCCACTCCTCCCCCAGACTACTACATACTGGGGTACCGCAGGGATCAGTCCTGGAACCCATCTTATTCAATATATTCATAAACGACATCCCCAAAAATCCCAACACCAAACTAGCCCTCTACGCAGACGACACCGCAGTATACTCCTCCTCGTGGAAAATAAACCAAGCTATCAAATACACTCAAAACCACCTCAATCACATCTTACAATTCACTTCCACTTGGAAAGTGACAATAAACCCCACCAAAATAGAGGCTACTATCTTCACCCCCAAAAGACTCCACAACCCTGACACTCTCACAATAGATAACCACCCCATTAACTGGTCCACTAAAGTTAGATACCTGGGTATATGGTTCGATAATAAGCTAAAATGGCAACACAACTCCAAAGATAGGGCTTGCAAAGGCATCGGAGCACTCCGCACTGTATACTCACTCCTAGCACGAAATAGTCCACTTCCCACAGAACTAAAAATCCGACTCTACAAAACCTGTATCCGGCCCATCCTCACATACGGCGCTCCAGTATGGTGCACCTTAGCAACATCACATATATCCAGAATCCAAATTGTACAAAACAAATACTTCCGCGTCATCCTAAACAAAACGCGCTATCACACAATCGCTTCGTTGCATGAGGAAGCAAAAATCGAGTATATCCGCGAGCATGTCATGAAGCTGACCGCCGCAGCTCAAGTTACTAACTCCCAGCACCCAAACCCCCTAGTAGCATCACTAGGGAATTACGACCCCGAAGATATACCATTAAAGATCCGAATAATAACTCCCAGACTAAATCATCAACTAACCGTCAACAGCACCACACTCATCGCATGATGCATGTAAACGAGGCTTTTGAAACCTTTCCCTCGAGCCCTAACCCAAGGAAAACCACAATGACACATCCTCATAAACATTACAGACACTAACAAATATTTTAAGTGCAGGTTATAGGGCTCCAGTCCAGGGTACTGCAGAAGTATCAGGAGAATGAGATAAAAAAAAAAAACTTCCCAATATCCCAGCCGTCTAAGGCAGGGCCTGCTAGAAAGCCTTAGTGATGAGTCCACTAGCAGGCCCGGACGAAACGTCCCCCTCCTTTCCTTTTCTATCCTCTTACGATTCTCACGGGTTCCTACCCTCAGGGAAGCAGCGCCACAATTGAATAGCAACTGAGGGGTCGGTCGAGCGCTTGTGAGAGCGCGATCCCTCTGGTGGCGAGCATGGGAGACGACGCCACAAGTGTAGATCTTTGGAATTGTATTTGACGTGTAGTCTTAAGTGAAAAGAATACTTATTAAATGGATAATTAAAAGATACGTATACCCATCTTTCAAATCAGATACTTCCCTTTACTACACATTTTATTCTAATTTCTAATAGATGAATGTAAATCTTTGGAAATGTAGTTGATGTATAGTCTTGAGTGAAGAGAATACTTATTAGACGGATAATTAAAAGATACGTATACCCATCTTTCAAATCAGATACTTCCCTTTACTACACATTTTATTCTAATTTCTAATTGATGAATGTAAATCTTTGGAAATGTAGTTGATGTATAGCTTCAATTGAAAAGAATACTAAACATGAACAAAATACTTAGTGGACAAATAATTAAAAGATACTTATACCCATCTTTCATAAAGCTTCTTTCTTATGTTACAAATTATTTTAACCTACATTGGTACTTATTTGCCAGTATCGTATGAAAAACACGTATTTCGATCATCTCGTAGACAATAGTAAAAAGGAAATTAATTACAAACCATAGATGAATTGCTGGGGGTTCGCGAATTAATATTAACTTTTCCCTTCCAGATCGTTATAAAAATTCGAAATGCGAACTTTTTTCAAATGAACTTTCCGCAAGCGATGTTTGAAAAACATATAGATTATGTTTGGAAAGGAGTTTCAGTGTTGCACGAGATAAATTTTAATTTTGCTCGCGTTGGCTGAAATCCAGTCGTTAAACGGAACGAGAAAATATTCATTATGAAAATTATGTATGCCCAGTAACATGAATATTCATATGTTTCCACGATAACAACGTTACGATAGAAGATCCTCGTCAAATTTACACGGTACAGCCCACGAATTATTCTGTAAACATTGATCGGGGGAATTTATATTGAAACATATTTTATTGATCGATTGGACTATCAAATAACTTAACATTTATTTTCGTCTGGTTGGATTTTGATACGCAAACATACGATTGCCACGAAAGAGACGCTTCAGGAGCCGCGGCGAAATGTCAAAGGGAAATCAGGAAGTAGCGATCGATTGCCAGAAGAAGAAAGAAATCCCACAAAAGTTCTCGTTACAAAGTACATTTTACTTTCATCGCTGGAAAGGGAACGAGAATTCCGGGTTTTAAAGATCGTAAAAGCAACGAAGCCTGTATCGTGTACAACCCGCGGCGCCAAAATAGGACAAACAGCGGACGATAAATCGCGCTTTCGGCCGAGTTTCGTCGCACGTGCGTGAGAATCGTATCTCCGACGCGTCGTGGCTCGCGGATGGAACAAAGATCGCATCGATCTTCCGAACAGAAATGAATCCCACGTAGAACTGTCCGCGAAAGTTAGACGAAACTCGTCACCGATAGTCCAGAGACGAAGGAGAACTCCGACGACGGAACAATACGAACATTCAAGGCGCGGTAGAACGGGACAGATCGTTTCTGGGATTATTTGTTGCGAGAGAATACGCGATTCAGCCTCGTCTTTCGCTTCGTTACACTTAAATTGAACGATCGCTTCTCTGCGCGAGTTCGAACCGTTCCTGTCCTTCGGTTATTGAAGGCGAGGCTCGACAAGACATTGTTAAGCATTAACTTCAACTTTCCGGTTTGTCCACTTTTTACACTAACTTGGCCAACAATAAATGTCAGGATTTAAATTCAAATGTTACACAAGTCGATAGAATAAAATACTACGCAGTTTTCCAAAGTTTCCTGTGTAAAAAATTGTTTTGTTCAACTGTTTGTCAAAGTTCGGTGCTTTCATAATAATAGAGAAAAAAGTGAAAAAAACGCGTGTGCTGAACGCATTGATTGAACATCCCTTTCAAAATGCCGCGAGGACCATTCTTTTGCAACCTTTTTTTTTACACGTTTATCGTTACGAGATTATCAATGGATGTAACGTTATTGAGGTTTGAGCTGGGAATATTCAGCGATTTTTACGATAAAGCTTCAAAGTTCGTTGGAAACGTTATGGCTGGAGCTTTGACGGCGCTATTGTACGATTTGAATCACGCGAATACAAAGGAAAACGAAACTGAACAATTATAATTGGAAGGGCAGACGGGTTAAATAATGAATTAGAATAAATTATACAGGGTGCTTGACTACCCCTGAGAAAAATTTTAATAGGAGATTCTAGAGGCCAAAATAAGACGAAAATCAAGAATACCAATTTGTTGATAGAGGCTTCGCTAAAAAGTTATTAACAATTAAATTCAAAAATTTCAAATCGTTCTGGAAAAATTATTTTTGGTTGTGGAGGTCAATTACTATCATTTTTTATCAATACACATACCCCCGAAATCCTACGCAGTTCCGAGAAAAAAATTCCTTACTGAAAATATAATGGCTGACCATATGTAACATTTTTCCCTGAAATTTCAAAAATTTGTTCGTCATTTTGAAAAAATTATTTTCGGCTGCGGGGCTCAATTACAATCATTTTTAGTGAATAGATATACCCCCGAAATCCTGCGCACTTTCGAGAAAAAAATTCCTTACTGAAAATATAATGTCTGACTATACATTGATATGTTCCCCTGAAATTTCATGCATATGTTTAACACATCATAACTCCTGAACGGATTGGAGGATTTTAATTTTCCAAAATGCAAACAACGCGTATTTTCGTGGAGAATATGTAGAAATTCTAACAATATTGAAAAAGTTATTCCTTGACCCCGTAAAGTTAAAAAAACCCCATAAAAATGGTCCAATTTTCAAACAACCATAACTCTTACAATAGTGAATATATTTCAATGATACTTTTTTCTGAAGTAGAGCTCATGGTGTTCTACAAAAAAGTATTAGACAACTTAACTGTAGGGCATCAAACAAAATTACTAAAAATCAAAAACGAATTTTTAAGGAAAATCGACAGGTGCCTAAATTTTTCGGCGTAATTGAGAAGTTTCAAATCGTTTGGAAAAATTATTTTCGATTGCAGGGGTCAATTACAATCATTTTTGGTCATTACACATACCCTCGAAATCCTACGCACTTTCGACAAAAAAATTCTTTACCAAAAATCTAATTAGGTGCCTAAATTTTTCGACGAAAAAAATTTCAAATCGTCCTGGAAAAATTATTTTTGTTTGCAGGGGTGAATTACAATTATTTTTGGTCATTATACATACTCTCGAAATCCTACCCACTTTCCAGAAAAAAATTTGAGAAGGTGTGAAATATTTCGACGGGAAAAAAAAATTTTAAATCGTTTTGGAAAAATTATTTTCAGTTGTGGGGGTCAATTACAATCATTTTTGGTGATTAGACATATCCCCGAAATCTTGCGCATTTTCGGGAAAAAAATTCAGTACGGGCGGAACTTTAAACGTTAATAACTTTTTAACAAAGCCTCCATCAACAAATTGGTATTCTTGATTTTCATCTTATTTTGGCCTCTAGAATCACCCATTCAAATTTTCTCCAGGGGTGGCGGAACACCCTATATGTATTGTGAATATGGACGACTCACGTTACAATTATGAGGTAATGTTCCTTGTCCTCTTCTTTACGAAATAAAATTCAGTCCTGTGCTTCTTTCGATTTCTGAAAACATAAACAAACAAAGTCATTAGTAAGAAAAATTTTTTTTTAGTTAATATTATACGAGAATATTGCTTGATTTCATCGTAAACTCAATCACATGTGGGAACAAAAATGCAACTGCGGTCTTTTGGCATCATCAAATACCACCTCTGTTTAATTATGTCATACATGGTGGTTAATTAAACATTTATGGTAAAGGGCCTAAACTCCACTGGATTTCGTTTCCCCCAAAACAATTTAAATGGTTTAAACACTTCCCGTCCGCGATACGATAAATTGCCGGTGCAAATAAATGCTTAAAACGTTTGAACGTGTACTCATTAATGGAATACTGCTACGAAATTCTGAATAAGGACTAATTACAGTAAATATTACGTGATAAATATAACGAATCACGTATACGACAGATTTCGCTGGCAATATCCATTTCATTTCACATAAACGCACGTGATTGAATAGAACTGTTTCGAAATTTCGGAAGGAATATTGCCCACGAATTATTATGAATCACCCCTCGAATATTAATAAACCCATATAAAATAAAAATTTCACGATAACACATAGACTATCAAGTCATCCCATAATCGATATCATTTATTACCGTATTTTACAGAGGGTATATTTTAATGATTTTACGTACAAAAATATAATATTTTTTCGTGTATTGTCCCGTTTTCGAGAAAATTAATTTTGATAATTCATCGTGTGTTGCTTGGACTTCTCGACAGAGTAATTGAAATTTTGAACAATTCCACCATTTATTACATGATCATTAATCATGCAACATGTGTTCCATTTCCAAAAGAGAGCTTTTAAAAGTTTCCTAGTACTCGATTGTTCGATCCTCGTTACAATCGTTCGCCATTTTCATTGCCTACACAAACGAGCATAATTAACTTCCACTTCAAGGCCCAGAGGCTGTACTCAGACCCCGAGGTTTATTAATCACAGGTGTCTGTTACAGAATTTCCCAAGCGCACGCTAGAGTCACGCAGCGTAATAATGATTTATGCTATTCTAAAGTCAGAGTGTCTTTGAAGGAGTACGCAAGATCGTATCTTCGGCTCACGCTGTATTTGGAGTAATTCAGGATTGTCGAGAGCTGGATTAGCTGAAAACGGACGATAGCGCGGGAGGTATACTATCCTCGATTGTCGACTGAAAATGATCCAATCACCTGACGAGATGAGTTTCACCGGCAGATTATTTGGGGGGTTGTGTACACTGCCTCCGTGGCGAACTTCTCGAAAATATTAGCGTTGTTCCACCGCGAAATATCATTTAGAATTACTCCCGCGAAAAGTCCACCAGTCGACACTCTATAAAGCAAAACTGTTACTCTTACGCGACAAATTATTTTACAACTTTGTTTCACAACACTTTGACTTTAAATTGTCGATTTTTTAATTTTTTAAGTTCGCAGATGTCAAGATTAACCCTTAATACGTAAACAAAGATCATTCGTGTTTACAACGAAGTAATATTACTATTTTATTTAAAATTCCTAACTTCTATCAACTTTAGTTACGTAACATTTCCTACTTTTATTCGATATTTTGAAACATTGATACCTACTGCATTAAGTTACGATATCGTCGGAAACATCCCTATATAAACCAAAAATAAAATATTTAAACAGTTTTGTAAACATGAGATTGATTTATCTAAGCTTTAAAATCGGTGTCTTATAAAATTACAAAAATATGACTTGTCAAGTTCTTTCTCTGGGAGTCTTCATATTACTTCAATGTCTTCTGTCGCTACACATCAGACAACACGATAGTTTTCTCCGAAGAAAAGCATTCGAAAAGTTCAGCTTTCGAGGCAACAAACTAGGAAGACTCGTTAAGAGAGACGTAACGAGTTCGAGACTCTAAGGACTTCGATAAATGCGCACGACACTCTCGCTGAAACGTTCGCTCTTTCAATCCAGTGAAACGATTTTCAGAGGCGAAAGAGAATTTCGAGCAATTTCCACGCGTCGCGAGCCGTACTGGACGAGGATTTTTTCGCGACTCTGTCGGGGCTGTTTCGACGAACCGCGAGGATATTTCATAATTCCGCGTTCCACGGAACCGCGGCCAGCGATCTTTAAATGCGAATATTGCGGGGAGCCGGCATTCGCGCGATTCTTCGCGCACAGTTTCATTCAAATTCACGCTTTCATCAGGACGATTGAAAAGCGAGGTCTCTCAATGACACAAGATGCGTTATCGTACGCTCGAGCATTTCTCGGACGCGTCTATAGGAATGTTCTAAACGTCGAGTGGTTTTCGTGAACCAGGTTCGCGCCATAAAATGAGGAATTCATCTTTTGCGCACCGAACGAACGATTTTTGTCCCAGCTCGCGTATGAAAAGGATTAACGATTCCCTCCGGCTGCAATAACTCAGCGTTAATTAATCGAGGGCGAAGCTGAGTTGAAACAGAGTTGGAGAAAAACGCGTTTCAAACACCCTTCGTAATACGAACTCTGAAAAAATAAAAATATTCAATGGTAAATACTAATATCTCGAAACACATGTTAATATCATTTCTACTGTTCCAAGTTTTGTGAAAAAAGCAAGAATGTGTGGCGTCGCCTCCCATGCTCGCCACCAGAGGGGTCGCGTTCTCACAAGCGCTCGACCAACCTCTCGGTTACTATATATACATTCCTCGAACAACTTCCCAATATCCCAGTCGTCTACTTTCTAGACAAAAATTCGAAAAGGTGTGAAATTTTTCAGCGAAAAAAAATTTGTCAAATCGTTCTGGAAAAATTATTTTCGGTTGCAGAAGTCAATTACAATTATCTTTGGTCATTACACATACCCCCTAATTCTTACGCACTTTCAAAAAAACAATTCCTTACCGAAAAATCTAATTAGGTGCTTAAATTCGACGAAAAAGAAATTTCAAATCGTTCTGGAAAAATTATTTTCGGTTGTAGAAGTCAATTACAATTATCTTTGGTCATTACACATACCCCCTAATTCTTACGCACTTTCAAGAAAAAAATTCCTTACCGAAAAATCTAATTAGGTGCTTAAATTCGACGAAAAAGAAATTTCAAATCGTTCTGGAAAAATTATTTTCGGTGGCGGGGGTCAATTACAATCATTTTTGGTGAATAGACATACCCCCGAAATCCTACCCATTTTCTAGAAAAAAATCGAGAAGGTGTAAAATTTTTCGCCGGAAAAAAATTTTTCAAATAATTTTAGAAAAATTATTTTCAGTTGCAGGGGTCAATTACAATCATTTTTGGTCAATACATATACCCCTGAAATCCTACGCAGTTCCGAGAAAAAAATTCCTTACCGAAAATATAATGTCTGACCATATATTGATATGTTTCCCTGAAATTTCATGTATATGTTTAACACATCATAACTTCTGAACGGATTGGAGGATTTTAATGTTTCAAAAGGCAAACGACGCGTATTTTAGCGAACAATGTATAGAAATCGCAAAAATATTTAAAAAGTTGTTCCTTAACCACGAAAACTCAGAAAACCCCCATAAAAATGGTTTAATCTTCAAACGTTCATAGCTTCTACAATAGTGAACGAATCTCAATGAAATTTAATACGGAAGTGAAGCTCATGGATACCTACAAAAAAGTACTAAACAAAATTTCCGTAGTACGTCAAACAAATTGATTAAAAATGAAAAACGAATTTTTAAGAAAAATCGATAAGGAGGTAGCTGCCTAAATTTTTTAATGAAAACAAATTTTTTCAAATCGTTCTGAAAAAATTATTTTTGGTTGCGGGGGTCAATTAAAATCATTTTTGGTGAATAGAGATACCCCCGAATTCCTACCCACTTTCTAGAAAAAAATTCGAGGTGTGAAATTTTTCGACGGAAAAAAAAAATTTCAAATCGTTCTGGAAAAATTATTTTCGGTTGTGGAGGTCAATTACAATCATTTTTGGTGAATAGACATACCCCCGAAATCTTGCGCATTTTCTAGAAAAAAATTCAGTATAGGCGGAACTTTAAACGTTAATAACTTTTTAACGAATCCTCTATCAACAAATTGGTATTCTTGATTTTCGTCTTATTTTGGCCTCTAAAATCACCTATTAAAATTTTTTCCAGGGGTGGCCGAACACCGTGTATAAACATATGATAATCAATGTATGTTGAGCGCGGAAGCGGACACGCCGCTTCCAGTACCGCGCTCAGCAAAAAAAACCTCGAACAGAGGAAAAAACGCAACAAAGCGAGATTTATGCCAGGGAAGAACATCGACGTTAGGCACTCAAGAAACACACGTGCGTGCCAGTACTCAGCCCTGGCATAAATCTCCAAAACTCGCAACTAGCAAACTCCTCAAGGATAAGGCATTGTAACATAACGTGCAGGCCTAAACAAAGGCACGGCCACGTGGTGTTTATGACAGGGGCTGGGTCCGTCGGCAGCGTGCTGGCCAAAAATCCGGCATCTGCAGGCCAGCCCAGACCTCTGCATAAACTTGGCCACACTTTCTCCAACGACGACGACAACGACGACCAGGAAAGCAGGAACGCTACGATCGAAGGCAACACTCCCACGCGACACGCACCCCCTTCCAAGGGCATCGCGTAAGGGCGAGTTGGAAGGGAGGAGACTGATGAGAGTCTTGAAAAGGCCCAGCGCGGAGAAAAACCGAGACTTGGTTCAGAAAAATCTTCAGCTACGAACACATCTTCGACCATCAGCATTGCGAACCTAAAAATAACTTGAACCACCTAAATAAAGCTTGCACATAGTCTACTCTCAAATCACTCATTCTCTAATTCCTCCAGCCGGAATAAGTAAATTATTTCGGAAAGACGCGAGCCCGACGTTGAGTGCCGATCGTTACTCAACGGATACCGCGAGCCGCAACAATGTATGATGCCCAGAAATTACTATCAATGTCTGGGTTAGGAAAAAAAGGACTCTAGAAAAATAAAAGTAATCAAAGGTACTAATATCTGGCTCGAAACACGTGTTCATATAATTTCTATTATTCCAAGTCGTGTGGAAAAGGCAATAATGAATTGGAAATTATTATCGGGCTTGAAACATCTGTAAAAATGAAAACTAAATAATAAATTAGTTAAATGAATTGAGTATTTCGGTTACTTTTAACTGGTAACAAATCAAAAGTACTAATATCTGACTCGAAACATGTATTAATATAATTTCTATTGTTCCAAGTTTTGTGGAAAAAGCAAGAATGAATTGGAAATTATTATCGGGCTTGAAACATCTGTAAAAATGAAAACTAAATAATAAATTAGGTAAATGAATTGGGTATTTAGGTTACATTTAACTGATAGCAGTATTTAGACGTATGATAATGAATGTACGAAGCCTAGAAATTACTATCAGTGTCTGTTCGGTCGTTGGAATTCAATGACAACTTCAGTTCTCATTATTTCCGCGTTGTCCATGATAGGGAGGCAAAGTTTGCTCGACGGTTGATTCGCTGTATGAAAATGGAGTGCAATTGTAATTAGCTCTCTGGTTGTTGAAGGCTGCAGTTTAATTCTGGTTTGCGTGCAGATGTGTCGGAGCTTTGCGGGTTTTGCGAGCGATAATATTGCTGCCGGACGCGTATCGCGAAACGGGAAAGTTGGGGGAACTGTGTGAGCAGTTTGTATTTCTCTACGTCTTTCGTCCATTTTGCAACTTGACCGAGTGTTCGAAACGGGACGAGGAAAGGTTGCCAAAAAAAAGACATAGCGATAATTTATTAAGTATACAGAATTTCAATAAAATGCAATAAGATTTGTATAAGTTACACGTTGTGGAAATATCAAATTCTTGCTCTTTGTATCGATTGTTGTAATCGAAACATTTTTTTGAAAAAGTAAGGAGAGATACTAAAGTAAAATATTTAGATTTGTAAAAGAGAATATTGCTGAATTTTCTATAGCCTTGCTACATTTTTTTAATTTTATTGAACTCGACTATGGACCAAACCTCAATCCAGAAAGTTCAGAATGATAGATGCTTTCTTTCCAGTTCCTTTTATCGAAGCAATAATTCGTTTAAATTTCTACAGGAATTAGATTTAGAATGTAGTTTCTAAAAGAATTCTATTCTTCGACTAAAAACGTAACTGAATAGATCACAAAAAAGATTGCCAACGTTACAGATTGCAGCATTCGCTGCAAAATTTCATGAAAATTGGTATATTTCGGAGCTCTCGAACTACAATAGAATGACTTCTTAACACTTTAACAGCCGCACGTATCACGCGAAAACCGTTGTCCATCGCCACTGATATTGTACACCAAAGTGAGATACACGAAGATGCTAGGAATATTATTATAAGGAATTATAAATATAGATCACGCGCACGTGACAGTGGCCGACGTCTGCTGGCTCTCAAAGTCACATAAACGCGACAGCGGCCGTCAAAGTGTTAAGATTGCAATTTCTTGCTAGTTAAACGCAGATGATTTTGGTGGAAAAATCGTGTGTGATTGTACATGTGTGTAAACCCCGTACAATTAACGAGCCGGTTAAAAGCCCGTATCGTGTAAACGGGTTGTTCCGCGTCGAATTCCGTCGTAACTGGCTACAATTTTATCTACCGCGAATAATAACAACACCCTGGCTCAAAGTGTCGGTTTAGTAGGCGTAGCGAGAGGTAATCGAGTTCCCCGAAGGAGCGGGATTAACATAATCTACTTTTCAGCCGTCTTACGTGGTAACTACTTGGAAATCTCTTCTCACGGGGATACCCCCGAAAGCAAGGAAGACATTGAGATATGTATATACCGGCTATATAATACAGGTAGATGGTTCGAGAGGCTCCTAACTTAAAATTACATTGTGAGCGTAGCCCAGATGAGGACAGACGAGAGACGGAAAGCCTCGGATTTGCATAAAAATACGTGTCCCGGCGACACACGACAGTTTCTTCGCGCTCGTACATGAAACGCACGCTCGTGACTGTCGTTGTTGCGAGAAAATTTATTTCAGCGTTGTCTCCCAACGGCGAAATCAGGCGTTAGGAATTAAATTCATCCACTATCGAATTAGTATAATCAGAAACGGGATTAAAGAGTTCGAAGCCCGGATTCGAGTGTAACCGATTTGCAATTTTTTCGTAATTGTTTTCAGTACAAAATGAACACGGGATGAATCTTTAAAATTAATCGATAAATTTTGAAAGTGTAAAATAGATTTGTTTAGGTAAAATGAATCGATACGCTCGAACGTTAGTTTAACGAGAAATCGTAGAGTATCGTGTGCCCAACGTGTTCAGATAAATGGATTTCTATTGAAAAACGGACCACGTTTTAACGCGTTGTAAACTATGTAATTTAAAATTAAATTGAAATATATCGAAAAATGCACTCCTGTGGAATAGAAATGGAGATGCTTTGAAAAATACATTTAATCGTAACTCTAAAACCTGCAAATGTTTGAATATACTTCCTATAGATTTACTTTCCAGGGTTTGCACGAAGATTACACCATAACCAATCTGTACTCACATCGCTCAATCGATAATTTCTAATTTCGATTAAATTTAGTACACAGAGTATTAAAAAATAAAAAGCATATATTTTTTTTGTCAATTAATATTCATGTAATATTCTGGATGAAATCAAATACTTATTAGTCGATGAACAGTCACGGAGACTGAACAAACTTTTCTGTAGAAAATCAGACATTTATGAGAAGTCGATTCGATCGGCTACAGCGAACCCCTTTGTCAATACTTTGGAAAACTGTTTATTAAGATCAAACCAAACTTATCCAATATATTTCTTTCATCTCCATTAATTTTCGTAATGTTTAACCGAGGATGGCTCTCGTCCTTTGAAAGTGAATATTATCGGGCAAAAAAATATACGAACTCAACGTTTCTCCTCTGTGCGTCGAGTTTCATAAAAATCGGAGATTGTCAATTACGGGAACTAGATTGCATATATTTGACTCCGGGTAACCGAACACGTCGCTGCCTAGCAAGATCGTACATTTTTTAAATAAAATAGCAATATCGATTGCTTCGTTTTATATCACCGACGAAATGTTCGTTCCAAGTAATAGTTCTTTAGAATTAAATTAAACAAATAATTAAAAACGCTGTTATTGAAATTCAATAAAATACCGAGGAACTTCGTAGATTAATAAATTGAGTAATGTATCGATGCCAAGCTTGCAGCCAAGAAGGTCATTTCGAAATAAAATTTTAAAAATAATTTATCATTTTTTTACCGATAACATTATTAACATTCTATTAGGTGTACAAATGAATAATCCAATTTTTTCAGCCACATTCAATGTTTATTTTAAAAGAAAGTAAATTGAATTGGTCAATCAAAATATTCGCAACTGACTCTACTGAGTTGAATACTTTTGAAAGTTATGTTGGGCCTTTCACTAAAGTATCTTTTGTTTTAACTAGCTATATGTCAACACTATATGACCGCAAAAGAGCGGGAAAATCTATTGACTTTAAAGTTGATTTTATAACTGCTTAAGATAATTTGGATTATTCATCTGTATACCTAATAAATGAAGCTTCGATATATTTTATTTTTATGTTAACACTAGAACTACCAAAACCAGTCAAAATGACCCATTCGTAATTTCTAATAAAACTTGTAAAAAATTTACTCGACTGAATTTTTGGTAATTTTCTATAAGAGAATGAATAAACACGTATACATTTCTTCACTTACCTATCGTTTCAATTTCCTTGATACAAATAAACACACTATAATTGTCGGTAGTTCAAGTGTTAACATATTGGATGAAATATCTATTATCACTCTTTTAAATCTATTTATGTCTGATTTATTGGAATTTTATTACTTTCTATAGCAACAGCTTTTTTTAGAATATGTACCTATTACCTTGAGGACAAATATCATTTTAAGGAGTTACAAGTCGTTACAAGTTTGGCGAAACAGTCACTTCGACCATTTCACTCGACCCTTTCGGTGCAAGAAGTGGCATTTATTTGATTAATGCATCCCGTGCGGAAAACGCCCGTCGGCGTTCGACGAGCGTGCTGAACAAAGGGGACTGCACGACGCCCGCACACGAACGTGCCCGTTCGTCGAAACTCGAGCCACCCCCGGAGGCTTAATGGTTTTATAATTCCGGAACTATGCAGAGGCCTAGTTCTAGAATCCTACATTTTTTTTGCATCGCTCCCTGTATTATTATCCCGCGGCTCGTGAATCACGCGAAACGCGGCGGACTCTAATGGATAAATAATTGTATCGCGAACTTATCGATACTCGGGGCCAATTAGCCCGGCGAACATTAAGGTTCTTTCCAGTGCGCAAAATCACACGACTGCAGCGGGATCGATCCCGAAAAATTCTCGGTCGGTCCGCGAAATAACATGCTAATCAGATCGGCCCTCGGGGAGAAGAGTTTTAATGGCGTTACGCGATACGTATAGAGACGTAATTTGCGGAACGACGTTTTAACTTTCAAGAAGAGCCGTATGAAAGAGTCCCGGATTCATTAAAGTTTCAAAGTCCGGGCGGCGTGTTTTAATAAATCAGCATAACATTTAGCGCGCCGTACGACGTGGATGTTAAAACCAGAGAAACTTCGATATTTTTTTGCCACTCGATTATGGCGCTTTATAAACCCTCCACGGGGCCATAAATTAAGTTTGGCTTTTGGAAAAAATTGTGATCATCGATTATACCTACGAGGTCTGTTCAAAAAATAACCGAACTATTTTAAAAAAATTTTTTTTATTTAGTGTACCATTTATTGCTCTTTGTCTCTTTCAAAGTACTCCCCTTCTCTATTCTCACGCTTGTTCCAGCGATGTTTCCATTTTACGGTACATTCCTGGAAAGCCTCTTTTGGAACATCCTTCAATGCCTGTGACGAATTTTTTTTAATGTCCTCAATTGAGTCAAAACGGCGTCCTTTCAGCACTGATTTTAATTTTGGGAATAAGAAAAAGTCGCAGGGAGCAAGGTCTGGGGAATAGGGAGGTTAGGGGATGATAGTCATCTGATTTTTGACACAAAACTGGCGAATTAACAAGGCTGAGTGGGCAGGCACATTGTCATGGTGAAGGAACCATGAGTTGTCTCGCCACAACTGTGGTCTCTTTTTCAAAAATTCAAACTGCACAACTCCGTTGAAATCGAAAAAAACGGTGACCATCACCTTGACAGAGGATCGAACTTGTCGTGCTTTTTTTAGTGTGGAGATCCTTTGTTAACCCACTGAGAAGACTGGACTTTCACTTCCGTAAACTTGCTTCAAAAGTTCAAACGATTCCGTGAATATTTTCCCCAGTTTTACGCAAAATTTCACGTTGCATCGTTGCTCTCGTAACTCGGGCATTGCGAAAATCGCCACGAACAGTGAAACACGTTGCACTCAAATAGCAATAACTCGGAAACTAAATAAGATGTAAAGAATTTGTAAAAAAAATCAGTTTCACGGAAGATTATGACAATTGCAGTGCTATCAACTGTTCGTTGCTATGACGATACACAAACACACAACTAAAAAAGTTCGGTTATTTTTTGAACAGACCTCGTGTAACGAGATATAAACTAAAAGGTAAACAGTAAACGCAAATTTCAACTGTGCACAACCTAACGTGAGATACTGTAAAAAAGTACAATTGATACATCATTTTAGCAAGATTGAATCAGACTAACATGTTCAGATAATGAGTATGTGACTTTAAAGACACGGATTACAGAGGGTTAAGGTTTTAACGTGCATATGTTACATTCGACTGGCAGATTCCTTGCAGCCTCGAGAAGAGTAGTAAAAAAAAACCACGCGAAGTGCTCTCGAGGATTCCGAAGGATTTCTAAGTCGGTTAAGTAGTGTTGTTTCGAGACCAAGTTCAAGGAGTGTCGCGGCTGAGCTAGCAGATTTGGCTACTCTTTCGCGAGTAAGGTGTTTAAAAAAAACAATGAAGGATCTTGGAGCGAAATCCGTTTACCGAACGTCTTAACGCTGGTACGAATGCATGGAAAGGACGCAGCTATTTTTGGCTCGATCGTTCGCGTCCATGGAAACTTAAAACTCTAATCAAGACCTGGGAAAACTGATTTTTTAATAGGAAAATTCTTTGGTCAAAGAAACAGTCAGACATTATATTGCGATTTGAAATGAAGACATTCGTTGTACTTACCCCCATAATTGAATTCACAAAGTTGACCATATATGAACTTCAGGGTTTAATGGTCTGCGTAAACTAAGAATGAATCATATTAATGATCGAGAAGCAAATTTTAGAAAATTAATTTAGAAAAGAATTTACTTCTTTGAATGGTAAAGAAGCGACACGCTTGGAGTGAAATACTTGGTTTGATAACGGTTTACGATATTTTAATTCGAGGCGAGGAAATTAGGGCAATCCTTTTATCCTTTATCGCTCTAATTTTGTTTCGCGAAATAGCCAACGACGTGAAAAATAGCGAAAGAGGTTTTCGTAAGAATTATCCGAAGTTTCTTTGAGAATCTCGATTCTTCCGAACTTTATTGTCGTTTAACGAGGAAATTGAATTTTCGTCGTTCGTAGTAAATTTACTGTTTAAACAAAGTATTCAGAATCGAACGATAGAGTTAGAAATTTCGGAATTGATACGCATTAATCGAAAAAACAGATAGAAAGTTAGAATCTAATGGGTATATTATACACTTTCATTGCATGTATACTTAATGCGTTAATTTCTTTCTAATTTGTCTACTTTGTATAGCAGAACCTATAATAGAGTATTTTACAATTTTAATTCGTACCATAATTCTTTGAATTTCCAGCCCGAACGACGCTAGTTTCCAATAGAAATCTTTTCCAAACTAATTGGACATCCGGGAAACATCGCGAGTAACTTTGTCGATAAAAATCCATTGTTGTGCAGTGATAATTAACGCCTAAAGTTCTCTCCCATTATACGTCGTAACATGACTCCTTAGAGAGGTTCAAAGTGCAATCGAGCGACGGAGTTGAAACAGGTATAGCGAAAATAGATGTCCACGGGGAACCGCATATTCGCAATTAAATACAAAACAGATATTATTCGAGAAGAAACGCGGAAAAATTCCTAACAACGAACATTTGATTAAAATTTGGACACGATTTATATTTCAAGAATTTATCTTATCACCTCCATTTAAAAAGAATACAGTAATAAGCAAAAGAAAACCGTCCAGTGCGTTTCTCCTGGGCAGGGACATTATGGTCGTAAGTTACAAAACTGTACAGAGCTGATAATTGGGTGGTTAACGAACAAACACTGCCAGATAATTCATATCGTTCGCCAGCAGCGTCGGAATAGATTCGAACTTATCATCCAATTAGTGAACGTGTAATTGTACAAGCCGGCGTGACCGTAAATATCTGTGCACGCTACATTAATATACTATTAATTCTCGTTTATCGACGAATCGGGGCGTTGAAAACATCGTGGGCCAACGGGTGCATTGCTATTCGCGCGGCGATGCAATTTCAATTACTTCCCAATGACCAAATTCTCGGTTTTCGGGGCACGGTGTTAAAATGCAAAGCGAAACGGTAGTTTCAATTTGTTAACTGCGTTAAAATACAGAAACGAAATAATCGGTAAACGCATATACAAATCGAGAACGAAGCGTAAAAAGTAATTCCGCCATATTTATTTGTAGATTTTAAACTTATTAAGTGTGCTATATGGGGCACATAAATTAATTGTACGGCTATGATACTCGAATTTTTAATTTTCTTCTGGAAGGATAAAAAGAAATAGTGTCGATTAATATAATGGAGAATAAAAATTACGTGGTATTGGAAAAGCTGTGATTAGTGGTACTAAAGTGTCTTTACTAGAAATTTTTTAAATTCCTCAAATTTAATTTTTTTTAATTTCCTCGTTCAAAAGTCAGGTTTACAATTTATTTAAGTTTACAGTTTAAATTTCCATCTCGAGACCCATTTTAAGTTTCCACTTCTCGATATATAATTTATCATTTTTACGAGCCTGTTTGATTTTTGCATCCGCTCGCGATCCAGCGGCATACCTTTTCACCGACGCCCCGGTTCATCATTTTTCACGTTCGAATTTTCTTCTCGAGAAATTCTGCGATTCTTCTCGCCGCATTATCGCGCACGATGCTCACTTTCCATTCCCAGCGAGCACGCCTGGAACTGGGTCGGGCAGGGATTCGATCATAGCCTTCAACGAAATTCCATAAATTAGTAGGCTGGGTTTCCATAACTCCCCGATGTCCCTTTGCCCGGTTCCTTAATTAGACGCGCGTGTCAGTGTCGCCGAATTGAAAACGCCAAGGGAACGAAAACGGCGAATGGCAGAGTAATCGTTCGAGTAAAAACGGCCGGGACAATAACTGCGGTTGACGTTTCATCCGTCCCCACGGTTCGCCCTTAGGATTCAGAATTTTGAATTAAACGGCCGGGGGGATGGGGTGAAAGCTGCTCTGGGAGCGGAGAACCGTTCTCATTTACACCCATACGAGAGAGAACGGAGGTCTCGGTTGTAGGAACGAGCCACTCGACCGCCAGAATCGGAAATTAAGGCCAGCCCGGTACCAATAAAATCGAAAAGCCACCAGGACGCTTCTGTCTAACCCCACGCAACCCCCGTCGTTCCATCCATCCGCGTGGAAATTCATCTCTCGCGGCCACACAACTTTTTGATCGATAATTTTTCCTTCCGTCGCTCGCAGATCCACGGCCGTTCCCTTGCTTCGTCACTTTTTTAATTCCCGCTCCTACGGCCAACTTTCACACTTATTAGCTCCTTTGAACTGTTTCTTTCATTTTCTCGAATCGCCGTCCTTCCTCGCCGAACCATCGAAGCGTGACGAAGCCTGGCGCCCGTCCCTGATCCTGCATTACCGTGCTCGCGGACCCGTGAAAATAAAGTCCCGTCTTCCAACGCGAAACAGGACGCAAGAGATCGAGCCGACTCGAACGGAACGTCCAAGGTTCCCCGATCGAAATGATAATAGGTTCGCCTTGGGGACTCGTTGGCGAAACGCAAAATGTCCGTTTATGTCGGTATTTTTTTCGCTGGAAATCCAATAGGACGACGGATCCTTTATCGGTCATTTTGGTCTGACTGTAATTTTTAACAGCTTTTACGTACGTAAAACAAAAAGCACCGTGGATACATTTTGCATAAAATGGCACTGTTTGTCTTTTATGCAGTGATTCTATCGTAAACACCGCCCAAAATCCGTTCTGGACGTCGGATCGTTGTGTAGATCGTCTGACTATAATTTTTAACAACTTTTACGTGCGTAAAACAAAAAGCACCGTGGATACGTTTTGCATAAAATGGCACTGTTTGTCTTTCATGCGGTGATTCGATCGTAAACACCGCCCAAAATCCGTTCTGTGGCCTGTGGAAGAGCCCGGAGATCCCCGGTCTATCCGCATTAGACAGTTTCTGTCGCCCGGGGACAAGAATCTTGATTACTTTTTCAGGAATTTAGCCTGATTGAACTCCGGTACGAAGAAACGGAACCGTGGTGATCGTAAATCTAATTAAATCGATGAGGTGGCTTAACCCACGGCTACCCGGGTGCAACACTTGCGTTGCATACTCGCGCCACTTGCGTGTTTGTTCGAGTAGTGCTGACAAGCGTAGTCGTGAGAGGAGCTCGAAAATCCAGAAAATTTTGAAACACGAGTACGTACAAGTTAGTTCGTCCGTAACTGGCCATTTTTCATTGGTACGGTTTGAGAGGTTCTGCACGATCCTTGAAAAGAATACTAGCCTTTTTATTTTTCGCGGAATAACTGCGCGACGGCGAGAGATTTATTAAGAAAAACAATAACGCTGGCTTTAGTCGTGACAATATATTATTTCTGTTCAACGTTTCCAACAGTTTCGGGCCAACCACGAGACTACCAATTTAAATTACAATGGAAGAAACCGTAAATTACGGGAAATTGAAGAAGAAAGAAATGTGAAGTTAAATATACTTGTAATAAAAATGTAACGAACGCAGTAAAGTAATATCTTCCTCCGAGGCACATATTTCGTTTCTTCTTTTGAAAGTTTCTGTTAATAAGAAAGGTAGATATATTATACGCTATAAACTCAAAGAGAAATCCCTAAGAATCCTTGTAAGTCCATTGTTTATTTATTAAAATTAAACAAAATACACGGAACGTACGTCGAAACTGAAGATCATCGGATCACAGTTGCCTCAAAAATAAAAATTCAGGCAATCCTCGATCGCGATCTAAAGGAATTAGAATCGTTACAGTTTTAAATAGAAATTCCTACGATTGATCGGACACGGTGATTCGAAATACCGGATACGTGTCATTTTAATCTGACGCTGTTGGTGAATCGAACCTCCGTAAATCGTAAGCTTCAACCGTACGGTTGAAGGTAATGAAAATGATTGCATGCTTAAGTAATACAAATTTGATTCCCGAAATTAGCCCGTGGCGCGTATTTTACCGTCCCGATTAATCGATATCGTACGCGAAATTGTTCTAACAAATTGCGGGCGCGGCGCGAACCATTACGACTCACGACTAATGACGTAGTTAAGACTTTCTTGTCCCGGAATGGTCAGCTATCAGCGCCATAACTATGTCCAGAAACCCCGGACCAGTGTTTTATGAACATCCTGACCCGATGCTAATTCCCGCGTATTTCAAAATATTCAACACGTCAAAGCATTAGCACCCCGCCAGTCATGGTTCCAACTTGCGCTCAAACGCGACAAAATGCGCCCAGGGCTTTTGCCATGCAAATGTCCCTTTGAAAATCGCTGCAAATTGACACGCGTGTTAGCGCTCCACTGTATCGCGCTTTTCCACGCGCTACGCAGTTAATGAACACTCCCGAATACGCTATCGGACCAAATATCTTCCACTGGGAAACGAGACTTTCGTCAATCGTCGAAATACATGGTGTTTCGCAAATTCATAGCTTCAAATAAATACCTGATATATTATCTATCGGAGTTGAATATTCGTTATTAAACGTGCACAGAAAATGGACTCTCTGTTCGATTTTGCATCGAGAAAATATTAATGTTAATGAGGATACGATTCCAGGGGGGCAATTTTGCCATAAACGAAGCTTTGTGAGAAATGCAGAAGCTTGGAATATGTAACTTGGAACTTGTGAGAATATGGTGAAACCCAATAAATATTAGGTCGAGTCATAAGTAACTTCCGATGCAGCTAAAAGGGGAGGTCATGACCTGTCAACCTGGGATTTGAACCAAATTTGGCAGAGTTGTAGGGGCTGATGTCCAAATGTAATTTGTAAAATACTAGACGCTTATGGCCAGCCATTTTTGAAGAAAGTGACTTTAAAGTTTAAAATTTCGAAATTGTCGGATTGAATTCGTTTCTTTTTTTAATTTCATGTCTCGACGAGAGGAACACAAAAGTCCAATACATTTTTGCCGTACCATCAATAGTTTAGCTAAAAATTTGAGTTTTTTGTAACGGGATAGATGCATATGTATGTACCGTGTGGTTTGAAACTGTTTTCAACAGCCATGGAGTTAACGTCGAAGAATTCGGCTTTAAAGATTAGGGTTCGTATCCTCGAAGTTAGTGCATTTTGTTTTTTTTCTTCTTTTCGCTTATTTTTTAATTTTTATTTATTTTTAATTTTAATTTTTAGAATCTATTGTTAATATCTACCCGCTATGAGTTCCCATGAGAACAAGTTTTTGTTTTCACTATATACACAAGGCTTCAGTTAGTCTTTTGTCAACTGTTTTGTGTGATACATGTTACGTTAAACTGTTTTTTTTAACCTCTGAAATGGAGAGTGAAAAAGTACGTATTCGTCATGTAATGCTTTTGGAATTTCATTATGCAGTGTATATGGTGAAGGACTAATAACTGATCGGGCAGTTAGAAATTGGTTTATAAAATTCCGGTCTGGAGATACGACCTTAAAAGGCGAACCGAGGGCGGGACGTTCTTCCGATTTTGACGACAACCTTTTAAAGGCAATATTGGAGCAAAATCCACGTTAATTAACAAAAGGTATAGCAGAAAGGTTGAATACATCACGATCAACTGTTAACCGCCACCTGGAGAAATTAGCGAAAGTCAGCAAATTAGGAGTATGGGTACCTCACAATTTCAGTGAACGGAGTAAAGAAGATCGCATGTCAATCGCCACAAGTCTGCTCTCACGGGTAAAAATTGAGCCTTTTTTAAACAGGATTGCAACAGGCGATGAAAAATGGGTTACCTATGACAATATAGTCCAAAAAGACAAAAGACAGTGGCTTGATAAGGATCAACCACCCCTACCAGATCCGAAAGCAAACATCCATGGCAAAAAGATTTTATTGTGTGTATGGTGGGATTGTCAAGGAATAATTCACCACGAGTTGTTGAAGTCAAATTTAACGATTACTGCGGATAGATACGTGCAGCAGTTGCAAAGAGTGCAAGAAAAACTCAATGAAAAGCGTCCTGTACTCGTCAATCGTAAAGACGTCATTCTTTTACACGACAATGCGCGACCACATACAGCAAGGGTGACTCAAGAAAAAATTCTTGAGCTTGGATGGTCTGTTTTACGACATCCACCTTACTCCCCGGATCTTGCCCCGACAGACTACCACCATTTCTGTTCCTTACAAAACTTTTTGAATGGAAAAACCTCCAATTCTGAAGAGCAAGTCAGGCAGGCTGTCGAAAACTTCTTCCAGTCCAAACCAACCATATTTTACGAGGAAGGAATTGATAAACTGCCAGGAAGATGGGAGAAGGTTATAGATAATAGTGGCGAATACATAATAAATTAATATAATTTTGTTATTTAATGAGAGCAAAATAAATGTCTGATAAAAAAACGGAAGTTACTTATGACTCGACCTAATAAATAATAAATAGGGGTTTCTAGTTGATTTGAGCGCCGTGACGCCTCTCTCGCGATGGCTGGAAGACCGGAAGCAAACGTGTCGGTATTGCATGGCGGAAAAAGACGTCGAAAACGACCTGGGCGCATACGGGACCGTCGTAGATCAGCGACGCCGCGGAGACGAATTAGACGATCGCTCATCGAGTGAAAAACAGCCCACCGGGACCTATCCTTCGGTCGTTTTTCCCGCTGCGCGACTTCCGTTGCGCTCCGACGAAGAAAATGGAACCGCGGACGAAGATTCATAGCCCTTTGGACAACCCTTCTTGTAGCCCGCATGTTAACTCTTTGACAAACATTTGACGACAAAACAAAGGCGACAGTTTCTTCCACCGATATCCCCCTGATCGCTGTATAGCTGTGTAAAAGTCTCAGAGCGAACAAAAGTCGAGTCCACGGAACCGGACATCTGATGGTAAAGTTCCTCGATCGGCTAATTTCTTTTAACGCGAAAAGAAAGAAGTGAATCGCGGGAAAGTTTGATGAGGAGGCGGACGAAACGATCTCGAAATTGATTTTGACTCGCCAAAAAATTAAAAGACCGGTAATTCGAATCTGGCAAATTTACGCGATTACACGAAACTTCCATTTGACAATTAGTACGATTATTAGACTGCGGATGTTCATGCATTTATGGGACATTTTAATTGTCAAAAAACTACAGAATGCACTTGATATTCAAAAATATAAGGAATACTTAAAGTAGGATACGAATTATTATTTTTAGGGGTTGAAACAACCCTCTAGAAAGCTCCCATTTCATTAATTCTATTAATACAAATATGAGTTTGCATAAAGAAGCGCAGTCTAGTTATTATATTCACAACCTTATTGTATCTTCTTTTTATATAATTTTCTGTTACTCCACTAGCCTACGATGTTATAGCAGATAGAGTCAAGAGAAATATAATGACCTTGCACGCATGTTTCTTCCTCTAATCGTGGAGAAATTGCAATTTAAACTTTCGACATCGCTTCAGTCGTTACTCGCCGTTGGAGTCCAGTTTGTCGCGTTTAAAATGCTTACGGAAGTTAAGACTGGAAAGTAATTAACTTTGCTGTGTCTTGACGTTCGTTTATGAGTAACAAATGTTGAAATTAGTACTCCTCTTTGCAAAACAGACTCACCGTCACTCTATAATAATTTCACTAACTTTCTAAAGAAACAGTTTTAGATCAATGTTCAAATATTCAACTTCGAAATAGGTAAAATTGATGGAACGTTGCCCAGTTGAAAAATAAATTCCCCAAAAGATAGAATTGTCTATATAAAATTAGCAGTGTTTAATATTCTCGCAAAGAAACCTAGAAAATTATAATTCCAAGAATTCGAGAACATCTCGAAGATTCCACCGGAGGGTTGCAGCGCGAGAAATATAGAGCTCCGTAGAGCGGGGAACAATTTGGAAGGTTACGATATAAGCATTCGCAGCATGAATTTATCAGCATTCCCCTAAATAATCTCGCGGAAGCTCGAGTCGAGCGATTTGCAAAGAATTAGCTCGAACAAGGAGGAAAGGGAAACCTTAAACTGTACGACGTCGAAGGTCACGCAGACGAATTAATTTCGAGTTCGCGAGGGATTATTATAGGGAACGCTCAAGAATTTCATCCAGCCTTAATCTCCTCGGCCATGCTTGTTAATTCCGGTACACACGCGCGAGTCTTTGTCCGCCCGGAATAAAGAATCCGAGGCACGTCGAGCGCGATGCAGTTACGCCGAACTTCCCGCGAAAGTTGCCATGAATTTCTGCAACCTGTCACTCACTTGACGCTGAGAGTTAGAGAGAAAACGAAAAACCTCGAGGTGGATATCGAACCACGAACTTTCAACTTTTTGAGGCTGCGCATCGCTCGAACAGAATGCACATTCTTTATTAAGGAATACTTCGGTAACAATTAGTTAATTAAAATTTGAACGATCACCGACGCATGCTCCAGTTTTCGATTGTTGTATCGATTTTATAATGGGGTCGGAAAATCTATCTTCTCTGATTGGAAGACTAACGCGTCTGACCATTATCGGTCTTTTCTACTTGAGTTCACGATTGCGAGTGTGGACGATGCAGGGAGACGATCTTTCAATTAATTTTAATTCAGAGTTCCCTCAATTATTTCGTATTTATATTGTCGTGTACGTCGCGACAACATTGAAATGGTTGGCTCACAACGAAGTATGATATACTGGTTGGTTTAATAATTTATTCATTAGTGAAGCGCGCTGAATTATTCCACGGGGTGGACCTTTACAATATTCTGCTCGGATTTATACAATGTTGTATCTCGGATTTTTAGAAATAATCTCGTTCAGATTTTTACAATTATCTCAAATTTTATTTTTCCGTCGAAAAATTTTACACCTTCTCGAATTTTTTTCTCGAAAGTGAGTAGGATTTTGAGAGTATGTCTAATGACCAAAAATGATTGTAATTGATCCCCACAACTGAAAATAATTTTTTCAGAGCAATTTCAAATTTATTTTTTTCGTCGAAAAATTTAAGCAGCTACGCCCTGTCGATTTTCCTTAAAAAATCGTTTTTCATTTTTAATAAATTTGCTTGACGTCCGACGGAAATTTTGTTTAGCACTTTTTTGTAGGTATCCATGAGCACTACTTCGGTTTAAGGGGTTTTTTTTTCACTTTTCGGTATCAAGAAACAGCTTTTTCAATATTGTTAGAATTTCTACATATTCTCCGCGAAAATACGCGTTGTTTGCATTTTGGAAAATTAAAATCCTCCGATCCGTTCAGGAGTTATGATGTGTTGAACATATGCATGAAATTTCAGGGAAACATATCAATGTATGGTCAGACATTATATTTTCGGTAAAGAATTTTTTTCTCGAAAGTGGGTAGGATTTCGGGGGTATGTCTATTCACCAAAAATGCTTCTAATTGAACCCTGTATCTAAATATAATTTTTTAAGTGTGATTTGAAATTTTTTAATTTCGTCTAAAAATGTCAGTACCTACTCGAATTTTTTTTTCGAAAGTGAGTAGGATTTCGGGGATATGTCTATTCACCAAAAATGCTTGTAATTGAACCCTGTAACTAAGTATAATATTTTTAGTATGATTTGACATTTTTTAATTTCGTCTAAAAATTTCAGTACCTACTCGAATTTTTTTCTCGAAAGTGGTTAGGATTTCGGGGGTATGTCTATTTATCAAGAATTCTTGTAATTGACCCCTAAAACTAAAAATAATTCTTCGAAGACGATTCGAAATTCTTTTTTTTTATCCAAAACTTTCAGCACCTACTCGAATTTTTTTCTCGAAAGTGGGTAGGATTTCGGGGGTATGTGTATTCACCAAAAATGATTGTAATTGGCCCCTGTAACTAAATATAATTTTTTTAGTATGATTTGAAATTTTTTAATTTCGTCTAAAAATTTCAGTACCTACTCGAATTTTTTTCTCGAAAGTGGGTAGGATTTCGGGGGTATGTGTGTCCACCAAAAATGATTGTAATTAAGCCCCGCAACCAATAATAATTTTTCCAGAACAATTTGAAATTTTTTAATTTAATTTTTTAATAACTTTTTAACGAAGCCTCAGTCAAGAAATTGATATTGTTGATTTTCGTCTTATTTTGGCCTCTAGAATCCCCCATTAAAATTGTTCCCAGGGGTAACCAAATACCCTGTATATCTAATTTTAGTGGGTGAAAACGGAATCGGAAAGGAAAATTGGGGGTGGTTTTATCAGGCATCGGTTAGTTGGGAAAAATTTCGAAATCTCGAAATCGAAATTTCCAGTTAACTTGTTTGAATTTAGCTTGATGAATTATTAACTGCTTTTGGAAAGTTGATACGAACAGATTAGGACAGCTTTGTATAGTAATATTTTTCCCGGCCGAGCCAGGTTTCATAATTAGGTAGAAATTCCGTGGTGATGCAGGGCAGAAATTTCAGGTTAATGTAATTTTCGTATCAATTTTGTAGATTACCGAAATTTCAGCGATTCGGCTTGTTAAATATCATAATTTGCAAAGTGCTCACGGAAATGTAACGCAATTGTGGCAGGAATGCGTTAAACGAAGTTCCGGGCTAAACGTTCCACAGCACACTCGTGTGTAATTTACTCGCTCGATTGAGCACCATAAACGAATCTCGCGGGCAAACTGGCCATCGCCAGTGGAGCTCGAAAGTTTAGCATAACGTCGTAAATTACGAAGGAGGTTTAACGTTCTTCCATCGGCGATTTGCTTCCACATCATAGTACGAATAGTTAGGTCAGACGTATGTATAAGCTGGTCCCATTCAACAGGTGCTATCGCAACATGCGAAACTACGTGGAACATTGTATACGCGTACCGAGTAAATGATCGAAACAGATCGCCTTTATCGAAAGCCACACAATTATACGTTGATATCAAAGAGGAGTCAAATTAACAAGAGCCATTAACGGCTAACGGACAATAACAATAGCTTTTGGAAGCCCTCTGGCACGATTCCCCGATCTACTGCTTGTAAACACTTCATTTTAACAGAAACTTTGTACTAGAAATCACTAACAGACAGTTTTTATATTATTGTCGTAAATATTAATGAGTAGTATTCAAGTATCAATTTTTATCCAAACTTATTTTACTGGGCTTGTAATGTTTAGAGTGTATTATTGCTTTTCATCTGATCAATTAAACGATCTATTTTTTTTTGAAAAAAAAAACAAAATCTTCAATTTCCACTGTCTCAGAACAGTCTAACAACGCGTATTAAAAATAGTTTAACTTTACATATATGGAGTTCCGAAACTATTAGGGTTTTCTCCATGATAGAGCCACTGTTAGGAGTAGCAAGGCCTCCAATTTAAAATTATTTTTATTTTATGTCGATCCGACTTTAACTTTTCTCTGTCTCCGTTTTACTTCGTAGTGAAAGTTCATTGACCTCGCGACGTAAACAATGAGAAGTAAACAAACACTTCGAACCCTTATATCTCCGAAACTAATAACGCTATCGACTCGAATGAACACTCATTTTACAGGGCGTTTCATCCTCTATTCGATATATGTACTAACTGCCACAATTTAGGCTGTCTTCTATGTTTACTTTGACGCTATATACCCGGAGATGTTTCAACAATTCCTAACGATTACACGACCAGTGCGCGACAAAACTATATCATAAATTTTAATCAAAAATGAATTATTGATCAGAGGCCACTGGAATGCACGCGAAAGAGTGTACTTCTTGCTAATACGAATATAGAAAATTATAGCGCATAATTACGGGTTAAACGCCGTGTCTCTGCAGCTAACCGGGCGATTTCTTCGGAGCGTTTTCCGCGGCGTTTAATCGCTTCCCTGTTTCTTGAACTTCCCCCCGGCGAGATAAAAATCCGCAACCAAACACAAAGTTCGAAATAAGTTTGTAACGCGATAAAGAGGGGCAATGAAGGTAGTTAAGAAGTCGTTTATGCCGCGTTGCACCGCGAAACGAATAAGAGGATTTTCCAGTTTATCCGTTTGTTCCCCCGCCGTCGATATGAACTCGTTCCCGCGAAACAGCTACGACATTACCATAAACTGATTAATCGATCTGAAATAACCGACGCAATAACGAAACAATTTGCACCGGCCGTAAATCAAGCTGATTACCATATTAATCCGTGGCGGGTATCGAGACCGCTGCTATCCACGGCGCGAAACACGGCCTGCGGGCCACACTAACGGATAAAACGGTTCTTATTATCCTACCGGCGTGCACTATGAATTCTTGATGTCCTTAATTGAATTATTTTCGGTTCGAATCCTTCGCGAACTAACGACCGGAACCGTTTCACGCGAATTTCGTCGGGGCACGGCATTTAATTAACCGTATTACGCTCACGTGGCTGATACGTATTTTTCACGGATTATCCGTTCGGATCTTCAGCCCTATTTTTAGTTTACGAACCTGGCCGGACAGTGTACTTTCCGCGCGATTGCAATCGTGTTGGAAACACAGACTAACACGCGGTCAACACGCGTCGTTAAGGGGTTACACCCGGCTCGGAGACCTAAAATATTCATCGTTCTTTGCAAATTTATTGCGTCGAGCCATTTGTCTGGAATGTTCATGCCCGTAATGCATGAATATGCATTGACCATGGGCCGCACAAACATTTCCATTTTTGACCAGGAACTTTAGTTTTTGCACAAAATTCTGTTGCACTTTTTTCGCGGACCATCCCCGTCCCCCGTAAATTTCAAGAGAATTTTATTTACGAGTATGTCTTTCCTCGGTTGTTTTATTTGGTGAAGTATTTATGTTTGCTTTGAAACTGGTTTGTAAAACAATTGATTGACCAGTTATTTTTAACTGATTTACTCAAATTCGATCTTAGAAGATATCTTATTTGTATTTCGAGAAGTGGAAATATACGTTAAGGGTCCATTTCTTGCCATTTTTTTTTTTGCGGGCTATTAAAGAGCGATTAATTCCGGGTTTTGTAGATGCGTTTATTATATATTTAGCTATATTTACGAATTTTTGCAACGCATAATGTCTATTGATTACGCTGTTTTTGTCGATCAACGAACAACAATTTTTACGAACGGCGCCCGACTGCGTATGTGATATCTTGCGAACAAGTTATACGAAATCCAAAAACCAACGATATTCTTAACATAGATGAGTGTGGTTATAGCATGAACTAGGATCTTTTCAAAAAAACAAAAAATGGCAAAATGGTAGCTATTTTACGAAAAAATACTGAATATTTTCATATATTCGGTTGCTTTTCTGTTAATAAAAGAAAAAGTATTGCATATATCGCAATTATCCTAGTTCATGCTATAGGGAGACCAGTTCTAAAGATACTGCATAAATTTCATGTTGATATTTTGAATAGTTTTTTGGTTATCACATACTCAGTGCTGAAAAATGTAGTTTCGAGAAAGACAGCTTTAAGACTAGATTTACGGAAGCCGTCAATTTGACGGATATCAGATTCCATATTTAAAATTGCAGAACGCGTAAATATTATTTTTCAACAACTTATGTTGAATTTGTTTGATGCAAAAGAAAAATCGTATTTTAAGGTAATCGTCAACATGAAAGGTATCAATAAATATAAAATCCAGTGTTAAAGTTTCACGTCCAGTTGTTATACCTGCGGGCGGTACATTTCAGCAGGCTATAACTTCGTTAATTTTTCAAATTTCAATTTAATATTTGCTAGATATATTTTCGAGATTACATACTAAAAAAAAACACAAAACAAAAGATTCGATTTTTTAAATCCCACAAAGTAGAAAGGCCCCCTAACACGTTGACTGCCACTTTAGAACGATAAGATTGTTTACGAGACCAAAACTTTGATTTTAGACAATTACAAGCTACATAACTTAAAACTTATCGTAGTACTTATTTTTATAACTTCAGTAAAATTTATGAAGCCTATTAAAATTTATTTTCTTTGACATGTCAACTTGAAAATTAATTGTTTTAGTTCCACTGTTAAAAGTTCTGTCACCCATATATGGGTGACGTGGCAGTCAAAGTGTTAAGTGGTTGTTTCCTCGCGCAACATTCGTGAAATTTTCTTGGAGGAAGAGCCTCCCGAGGCAGTTACACTTCGAGGACTGCTCTTTTGTCGTAGATCCATTATTATGGAAATTTTTTTAACGATATGTAAATCGTCGGTATCCCGGATCGCGTAATATTCTTAACATTTTTCAAGCTTCGCGGCACGTAACGGCCCCTTTTTTGTATTCCGTAATTTATTCATACTTCGCGTTTTAATCACTGGCGTGCGTTCGATAGGGCGGCTACGAAACGAAAGACGTCCGACAAATAACGTACCGTGAAAGAAATCGACGTTGCTTCAACGCCGCGGAACGAAAGGGGATGCAAATACGAAGGTTCTTTAAAAAGTTCGCAGCCTCACTGACGGTGATACTAAGCTCCGCTTACGTATCTTAAAACGTCGTTTTGTCTTACAGGTAACAAGTTTGGTGATTAATTTTGCAAAAGTTAGTTCGCAAGCAAAATAATCTTAGGCCCAGGGTGATATTTTCAAGAAACACTTGTGTCGTAACAAACTCTGATTTTTAAACATTTTAAGAGAAAGTTTTGTTAACGAAGCTGGAGGAGATTATGTTGCCAAAGAGAATCGATTTAAAAATAGAAATAAAAATCGTAGCGTGTCGGTGTCGGATGAGAAAAGTTTGGAACAAGTATCACCGATTCATGGAATCTAAATGAGCACGCGAAATAAAAAGAAAACAGAAGTCACGTTCACGAACTTTTGAGAGGCATAAACGAAGCGTAAGATAGTAATTCGGTCTGTACAAAATCGCAGGAAGAAAGTCATCTGGAATTCTGTCACGGTGCGCCGAAACCGCGGCCCTCGTCTTCATTTCCGGCCACTTCTCAAAGATACACAGAACCGGGAATTGGGTTTCCCGGTTTGTCCCGGTTCTGGACAAAATTGGAACCCGAAACTGGTCTTCCGTCGCTTCTTTAAACCCCACATGACGCGACTAAACTCTATCTCTCTTTGATGCGGCGTGTTGACCAGCCGAAACATATTTACGGTGCCCCCGTCTCTAAATAAATACGTGTCCGCCGACGAATATGACTCGAATTTCCGCAACGGACGGATCATAACGATAATAATGAAAACGAATAATATATTCGCCGGGCGAAATTACATACAATTAAACCGATAAGTGGAGAAACGAGGCAAGGAAGTATCTGTATCCTGTTTATAACTATACCACGCACGCGACCGTGCTAACCTGATATTAATTTATAAAAAGAATATCAGTTATACGGTCAGTCAACCTAATCAAACATAAACTGATGATAGAAAGTATATAATCCCTACGATTTATTGCATTTAACTGATCGTAATTGTAGCTGGATCTTGAACTTTCTAAACTTACTATCACTGGACACTCGCAGCACTGTTGCAGACATAACATTTCTTTACAATTTAATCAGAGAAGATACAAGTCGCTAAATTTAGAAAAGATTCATTAACCATATTATTAATCAAACATAAACTCATGATAGAAAGTATATAATCCCTACGTTTTATTGCGTTTAACTGATCGTAATTATAGCTGGACCTTGAACCTTCTAAACTTACTATCACTGGACACTCGCAGCACTGTTGCAAACATAACTTTTCTTTACAATTTAATCAGAAAAGATACAAGTCGCTAAATTTAGAAAAGATTCGTTAACCATATTATTAATCGAACATAAACTGATGATAGAAAGTATATAATCCCTACGATTTATTGCATTTAACTGATCGTAATTATAGCTGGATCTTGAACTTTCTAAACTTACTATCACTGGACATTCACAGCACTGTTGCAGACATAACTTTTCTTTACAATTTAATCAGAGAAGATGCAAGTCGCTATATTTATTAAAGATTCGTTAACCATATTATTAAACCATACTATTTGCAATTCATATTGATTAATTTTGTTATGCTGTGTTATATGTATACTCTAATGAAAATGACGATAAATTAATTAATATTATTATAATACCACGCAAAAATCTACGTGATTGGTTGTTCTTTGTTAATTGCATGCCGAGAGTATCGATAATAATTTCTCGTGCCTCGTCGAAACGGAATATTGAAATTGAATATCGAATCAACGTACTTTCCGTTTGTTTTTCAGGTTCAATAAGCAATATAGACGACGCCGAGTATCACTGCAATGAAACTGCAGTGCGAAAAGTTATCAGCGGAGTCGTCGGGGCAGCAAGCTCGGTCACATCTATCCAAGTGGCCAACCTTCTCAGACTTTTCCGAATACCGCAGGTACGTGCAACGAATCGTCGAGACGCTGAAATTCGGTCGCGAGTTTATATTTATTCCGCGAGAACGCCATGGGGAAACCAAAACGGAATCGTGGGGCCGACGATCGCGCGAATGACCATTTCGAAGATCGTCCTGCAAATAGATCGCTGCTCGAGAAATGAATATTTACGATCGACGGATTGGCAAAGAAATCTGCCAACGATCGCGATATAAAAGTGATCCTCGACGTACGAGCTCGATAAAGAAACTAATAAACGAGGCAAAGGCGATGGTTTCCGCCTCGTCTTTTTACGCGATCATGTTTCCTCCCTCAACATGGGCCACGATTTAATCAAAAGTTTTGCATCGAGTGTTTGAACTACGTTCGGGCCAAGGAGCGTCCAAGCCCGAGGAACGCTCATGAAAGTACGAAAAATATTAAAACGGCGACGAACAGTGAACATTTTTCGTTCCAGGGAAAACTTCAGAGAAACCGCGGCCTAAAATCGCTCGACTGCGAAATCGCATCGCTTAACCACGCAATTCTTATGCCTCGCCACGATTCAATATATCGAACCGACACGATGGAATTTTTAATTCCGCGCGGAAACCAGACCTCGCCCCGACCCGCAAACTCGACGCCCCATGAAACAATTACACGGCAGGTGTTTCCCACCTAGCAGCGATCGATGATGTTGCTGTCAAACGCGCTGGGAACTCCCCTAACGCAAAATTCGTCGGTTGTCCGTCTCCGAATTCGAACGTGACCCAAACGAAAGAAGATTGAACCCACGCGTAATCTTGGCAGGGTGCTAATTTACAGCTGGGAAGTATAAATCGTCGAATCTGCGGTCGATGGCGCGTGTGATGAAAAAATTATCCTAATTTACGAACGATAGTTCACGCTACGATTGCGTTGAACCGTGCAACTGAGCAATTGGATCGAGGGAAGGGCTATTTTGACTATGTTGACTTAGATATACTTTCAATCGTATTCGTATACTATTATGGTGACTCACTATAAGTGAAAAGAAACTTGTCTCTTGCAAATTTTTAATAGATATTATAAATAATATCACATTACACTTCTATGAATTCTTTTCATTTATTTTTACTAAATGTTGCGCTAAAAACCCCAGCCACTGTGATTTGAAGGATCAACTGTGACTTCATTGCACTGTCAATTGTAAATATTAATCAGACATCTGTAGAAAAAATATTGAACTCAGATTTCATAATTGGCGATTGGTTTTTGAACGTATTTGTTTGAAACTTGCGATTTGAGTAACCCTTATTTTCCAGGAACTTTTAACAATCATAATTCAGTGGCTTAACTAGAAATTTGTGCGACGTAGCGTCGCGATCGAACCTTTGCTCCCACGGATATCGGCAAATTATGTTATTCATGGTATCCAATAAAAACTGGCTATTTGCAACCCATTTCTTGCGAACAATAGCCGCCATGCTCAAAGAGTGACGTGACATTATGACCGTAATAACATCGGATAAAAAACATACAAAACCCAAGAGGCGATACCGATAAAGGAACAGATTGAACAGATTTCAAACATGTCACCTTTTACGGAACATAATATGCCGTGCTCGCAGCCCCGAGAGTATAAAACTATAATGAATTATCGTCCCCAATGTCTCTTTGATCTTTTAATCCCGCTTATTATTTATTTCCTGTCGATCCTGGACTGCTCGCGAAACGCAAACAGGGTTTATTTTCACTGGTTAACAATGTTATTTTGTATCTGGGTTTCTTGTATGTACAGACTGTTTAAATAAGAAACAATTTAACAACTATACTGTGTGTAAAATAATACATTTATACAGGGTGGTCGACTACCCCTGGGAAAAATTTTAATTGGGTATTCTAGAGGCCAAAATAAGACAAAAATCAAGAATACCAATTTATTGATGGAAGCTTCGTTAAAAAGTTATTAACAATTAAATTCAAATATTTCAAATCGTTCTGAGAAAATTATTTTCGATTGGGGGGGTCAATTACAATCATTTTTGGTGAATAGATATACCCTCGAAATCCTACCCACTTTCTAGAAAAAAATTCGAGAAGGTGTGAAATTCTTCGACGGAAAAAAAAGTTTCAAATTGTTTTGGAAAAATTATATTTAGTTACAGGGGCCAATTACAATCATTTTTGGTGAACAGACATACCCCCCGAATCCTACCCACTTTCGAGAAAAAAATTCAAGTAGGTACTGAAATTTTTATAGGAAATTAAAAAATTTCAAATCATACTAAAAAAATTATATTTAGTTACAAGGGTCAATTACAAGCATTTTTGGTGAATAGACATACCCTCGATATTCTACGCACTTTCGAGAAAAAAATTCCTTACCGAAAATATAATGTCTGACCATACCATTGATATGTTTCCCTGAAATTTCCTTGACGCCGAAAAGTGAAAAAAAAAACGTAAAACTGGTTCAATTTTCAAACGGCCATAACTCCTACAATAGTGAACGGATTTCAATGAAATTTAATATGGAACTATAGGCCATGGATACCTACAAAAAAGTACTAAATAAAATTTCCGTAGGACGTCAAACAAATTTATTAAAAATGAAAAACGATTTTTTAAGAAAAATCGACAGAGCCTAAATTTTTCGACGAAAAAAAAAATTTTTAATCGTTCTGGAAAAATTATTTTGAGTTGTGGGGGTCAATTATAATAATTTTTGGTCATTAGACATACCCTCGAAATCCTACCCACTTTCGAGAAAAAAATTCGAGAATATGTGAAATTTTTCGACAATATTAAAAAATTTCAAATTGTTCTGGAAAAATTATTTTTGGTTGCAGAGGTCAATTACAATAATTTTTGGTGAATAGACCTTCCCCCGAAATCCTACCCACTTTCTAGAAAAAAATTCAGCACGGGCGGAACTTTAAACGTTGATAATTTTTTAACGAAGCCTCCATCAACAAATTGGTATTCTTGATTTTCGTCTTATTTTGGCCTCTAGAATCTCCCATTAAAATTTTTCCCAGGGTTGGCTGAACACCCTGTATATGTTTCACTCTCTCCCTACTTTATATAAATCGACCTAGTATAATCATTATAATTGTAAGAATTGTTGCAATTTAATTGACGAAAAGATATCTCTATACATTTCGTGTAATTTGCCTAATACGTTCAGGAACTAAATACAAAATTTCTTGCAATATATAAACTAGTAAATAATTAAGTACTATTATAACCGCAAAACTAAAATAACTCTACAATCATGGGCGTTAAATTTAAATAAAAATTATCGTTTCCAAAAGAACAAATTAACATGTCTACAACAATCATCTCGAAGCAAAGATCGTCGCGAATTAAACGAAAGCCGTACCGTAACAACGAACGAAAAGCAATACTTCGCAACGAAACAGCAGAATGGACGCCGGCCCGAATAGTTTCCCATAGCGTTTCTCCGGAAGGGAACTTCCGAATCTCATCCATTAATATTTATCGACAACCCGTAACAATACGACGATGCACATACGCGCAAGTACGCGAACGTTGGCGTATCAACGACGCGACCCTTTTGTTCCGCGACTTTTGTTCGTTTTCTGCCAGCTACAAAAAGGATTACGCGTACATATACGTGTATATAAAAAGAAAAACTGCGTGGCCGCAAGCCGAATCTACGAACCGGCGTTCTTTCATCGAAAACAATGCAGAAATTTACGGCGTAGGAAATGCCTAAATATATTCCGCGTACCGGGATCGGGAAAAAGAGTGGCGGGTCAGCTTATCCCGACGTGAGTTCCTTTTCCGTTCGAAGGATAAGCGAACTGGGGCGAATATTTATTCGCGTTAGTTCCTGCGGAATCAAAGAATAGACCAACGGGCGAAATGAAAATTTGCGACGGGGTTAGACTCGTCTTGGGCGTGTTCCGCGCTTTTCTTTGTTCTTTCGTTCGCGGTTCCCTTGTCAGTATGCTTTTGAGGTTACTTCCGCCCGTGGATTCCCCGCTGTGAAACTGTTTGACGTAGAATTCCCGCGTATCGTGCGGCCTATTCTACGATTCGCAACCGTTGCCACCGTACACCATTTTCATTTCCCTTCGTAATCAGCGCATCCTCGAAAGCGCGCCGTTAAAAACCGTGTTTGGGTTCGAAGAAACGAAGTCACTGGGAAGCATTTTCAAAGAAATTTGTTGCAGCCCTTGTCGGGGAATAACGCGTTATTGATAGCGGGGAAGAAAATTAATAAGAAACGTTGAAAAATCGCGTTCACGATTCTAGGTCAAGTGGAAACAGATCCAAACGAATGGTTCGAACGTGGTGGACCTACGCAATGGCCGAGAATGTCACTGGGCTTAACAGATTACTGACCGATTTCAGAAATCTTCCATTTTGTATTTTTAGACGGGATTGATCGAGTGAAGCTAAGTGCCTTTTCGAACCTGGGGAAAACATAATTTTTGGTAGTTAAAAATAAGCAAATATCGGGCAAAGTTTATTCTAGGAAATATTACAGAATGAAACTTTATGACAAACATAGTGTGTGTGAACAAACTCGTGAGATTTCAGTTTATAAACAGAAACACGGAAATACTATCCGAGTCAAATACAAAATTTATCGATTTAAAGGGGATGAATTTTGAAACTGAAATACCATATTATGGAATATAAAATCACTTAAAAAGTTATTGGAATTTTCATCTGGCTTTGAAAATGGTCGCATGAATGGATCTAAAAATTGACCACAGCCGAGAAGATCTTAGGAAAAATCCCTTGACAACGTTAAAAGGGTAAGATTTGATAAGGAACGAAAGGGACTGTTTCAAAGGAGATTTTCGAAGAAAAGGAAGATGTTCTATGTGTATAGCTCTGATCTAGCTGATCATTCGTAGATATCAGAAATCCTTTCCCAAATACACGAAACCCTTCGAGCAAGTTTTTAAATACACTTTGTTCAAATTGAAACTTTTTAATATAACTTTATAATATTTTATAAGCAGTAGGTATTGGAAAATTACTTGCAATTAGTGTATCGTTAAAGGGAATTAAATAAAAAAATTCGTGCAACGTCCTTGCAAGTATGCTAATAAGCATAAAAAGCGTCGGTTTAATTCGCGGCGTGTTTTTCTTCAAAACAAAATTATAAGTATTGCCGGAAAGGGAACTCTTAAATCGTAGACGCGAATTGTCCGTGTGGAATTAATTAAAGAAACTGAAACGAGTGCATTTTAGATGAGACTTGTTTTCGTTGAGAATTCGAGGCAATGTGCGAATACAGCACCGGAGAACTGAGGGTTCCAAGCAGCATAGCACTCAGGCTGAAGCATTCTCATTTTCTCCCGACCATCTGTATTTTTAGTAGACCTTCAGCAGCAAGAACACTGAAAACAGTGTCGTCTATACATCTAAAAATATCGCATCACGATTCGCCCGGGAGTAGAACCGGAGAATCGAAGGAAAATGTGAAAATTTGCCTCCGAAAATATTAAAGAAAATAGCTCAATGTTTATCGGGGCAGATTTCAGAAACGGTCCTCGAATTCTGTATCACCGACGACAGGACGAAAATAAAGAATATTCCGCGCCTCGAATCGTATTCAACTGAATATTATTCCACCCTTGTTGAGACATAATCGATCAGGTTGTCGAAATTTTAATGGATCGAAAGAACCTGTCTGTGGTCTCTAAACATTTCAGATTAATTTAATTAGTTTACTAAGCAATCATTCCCGTGTCAAATGGCTAACAAAATTAAACGTAGGCTCGTAATGTTACTAATTATAAGTAGGAAAAAAAATTTTAAGTAGTGAATTACACAGAATGCTTTACAATCATATTTCGATTAATAGAACTGGAAAAGGCAAACGAAAAAATCTTTCGAAACAGCGGTTCAGGATATTTTGCTTCGTATACGCGCCGCTGAATCGCAAGTTCGAAGCATCAACATCATCCACGCGTATGGAAAGCCCTGTTTCCGGGATACAGAATCGAGTCAGCTCGTTTCCATGCATTCCTTATACATAGTCATGAACCTTTTTTACGTAGAACTGACCTTTTTCACCTGAAGTCGAGAATTGAATGTACCACCCAATAAGCGAAGTAAATGGAATACATCAGAATGGAAAATCTATTTCTGACTCTTATCAAAACAATTTAAAATAAATTTTGACGAATGAACGTTTGTCCATGGAAGCTCAAAGTACGGTACAGTTAGAGTCCGAATAAAGTTTCAAATCATTCTGAAAAAATTATTTTTGGTCGCGGGGATCAATTACAATCATTTTTGGTGAACACACGTATCCCCGAAATCCTACGCACTTTCGAGAAAAAAATTCTTCAACCAACACGGTAAAAATTTGCCAAATAATGTATTCTCGTATCTCTAAAAGTAACGTGGATAATTGTTATTGCTCTAGCCTGTATAGAACATTTAATTCCGCTAGTTGCACGTTAGCAGCCATCGTATAACGCGTGTAAAGGACGTACAGGTATTCTTAAGAGTCCAGGTGATCGCAATACTGATTACCAGGATTAGATATTCGTGTGAAGGGGCCGCTATCTCCGTATCTAGAGCTGCACCATTTTAGTCTAAATAGAGGCAAATTGCATATTGCCCTCGAGAGTGCATTATGCTGTAATTAACTGTAAAGCCATTATTACTTATATTGATACATAAGATTAGCTATGGATCTACGATCCTTCAGTCAGGCCAGATCCTTAGCCAGTTTTTGAAAAATATACAAATTGACACGAACTATTTTTTTTTCATTTTTCCTACAATAAAAAAAACGTTACCAACCTCGAAGTATGCAGGGCGTTCGGCCACCCCTCGGAAAAATTTTAATGGGGGATTCTAGAGGCCAAAATAAGACGAAAATCAAGAATACCAATTTGTTGATGGAGGCTCCATTAAAAAGTTATTAACGTTTAAAATTCCGCCCGTGCTGAATTTTTTTCTAGAAAGTGGGTAGGATTTCGGGGGTAGGTCTATTCACCAAAAATGATTGTAATTGACCCCCAAAACCAAAAATAATTTTTCCAGAACGATTTGAAATTTTTTAATGTTGTCGAAAAATTTCACACATTCTCGAATTTTTTTCTCGAAAATGGATAGGATTTCGAAGGTATGTCTAATGACCAAAAATTATTGTAATTGATCCCCGCAACTCAAAATAATTTTTCCAGAACAATTTAAAATTTTTTTTTTTCGTCGAAAAATTTAGGCACCGATTTTTCTTAAAAAATCGTTTTTCATTTTTCATAAATTTGCTTGACGTCCTATGAAAATTTTGTTTAGAACTTTTTTGTAGGTATCCATAAGCTCTACTTCCATATTAAATTTCATTGAGATCCGTTCACTATTGTAGAAGTTACGAACGTTCGAAGATTGGACCATTTTTATGGGGGTTTTCTCAGTTTTCGTGGTTAAGGAACAACTTTTTAAATATTCTTACAATTTATATATATTGTTCGCTAAAATACGCATCGTTTGCCTTTTGAAACATTAAAATCCTCCAATCCGTTCAGGAGTTATGATGTGTTAAACATATGCATGAAATTTCAGGGAAACATATCAATGTATGGTCAAACATTATATTTTCGGTAAGGAATTTTTTTCTCGAAAGTGCGTAGAATATCGGGGTTATGTCTATTCACCAAAAATGCTCGTAATTGGCCCCTGTAACTAAATATAATTTTTTTAGTATGATTTGAAATTTTTTATTTCCTATAAAAATTTCCGTACCTACACGAATTTTTTTCTCGAAAGTGGATAGGATTTCGGAAGTATGTCTGTTCACCAAAAATGATTGTAATTCACCCCCGCAACCGAAAATAATTTTTCCAGGACGATTTGAAATTTTTGAATTTAATTGTTAATAACTTTTTAACGAAGCCTCCATCAACAAATTGGTATTTTTGATTTTCGTCTTATTTTGGCCTCTAATTAATCCCCCATTAAAATTGTTCCCAGGGGTAACCGAACACCCTGTATATTAATATTATAACTACAAACTGAATTAAATATTCTAATCGAATGAAATTCAGAAATTTTTCGATAGTTCATAGTACTTACGAATAAAAAGATAATATAAGTCAGACTCTGGCAACGATAGACGTACTTTTAGAAACGTGCTGTATTTAATCTGACTGTTTAAAGGGTGAATCTAATTACTTTACATTCTATATTACAGATGTAAGATGGAACGGTCTAACAAATACAAAAATATGAAGTCTTTCCCCTAAAGAAAGACTTTCCTTAGAAAAGATTAATTTTCTAAAAAATTAATCGAAGAACGTTTCCTCCAAACGCAACTGGCGCGTCGCGTCAGTTATTATCCCGATAATCTTTTACGAATTTGTCAAACATACCCGATCGTCGTTTTACGCCCGTCGTGAAACAGCGGGAAATCGAACATCCCGGGAGCCATTCTTCGGATTTATGGTTTCGGAGGTTCGACATTGTCGTGGTTTGTTCGGAATTATGCCGCGGGCGATGCATACGGTCAGTCATAAGCGGGATCTTTTGCGGAGATAAGTCGAACTTGGAAAAATATTCAACGTAAAATATCGCTATCAGCCATATTCCTCGAATGTACGACCCCTCGTGAAATACACCAACCCGCGAGTTCATCGAGTTACACTGGGATATTGCGGTACCGATAAATCGATACGTTCTCGTTGGTCGAACGCACGGTTTTAAATTTACAGGGCTCTTCCAACAATAAGTGTCGAACAGGAAGACGTATAACAGAGAAGGGACGAAATTGTTAACCCTTTCGGTCCTAAACATTTTTGACATTACGATCCAACGGGTCCATTTCCATTCGCATTCCAACAATAACTCTTCGATAATGATCGCTTCGTATCGAGCTAATGTACAACCTGTATAAACAAACTGCAGACCATTAGTTTCTGGCCAAAACAATGTAAAAAATCGAGCGAAATAATACGAACGAAGCAATGATTTAGTTAAAAGAAAGTCAAGAGAATGTTAAAAAGTATGCCACACGGGTTAATAATTGCAAAAATTAGTTGCTCTGGAACGAGTTTGGCATAGAAAAATAGAAACTTATCAGAAAGAAAACGTTCAGATTTTCTTTGGAAGCCGATTCGGATGCTAAATAATATTTGATTAAATGGGAACTTAGCGAGTTGAGGTTCCGAGGGCATAAAAGTCTTTTGAAAAAGAGTTTACGGCGGATCCACGAAAGAGAAAGTCGGATCAAGCTTAACATAAATCCAAGAGGAAGACGACTCGGACTTAATTTCCAACCAGGAACGTCTCGACGAAACAAAAACTCCGTCTGTTACAAAAGAAGTAGCAAGTTCGTGGAACAAAGGGATGGAAGCTCACGATCCGAAAGTTGCTTCGCGAAAGGAACGTCGACGAACATGGCTACGAATAAAAGCCTGATAATCGTGCGTCTCTGTCGAAGCAAGCATTCTTCATCGCCCTACCGACGATTCTACCAAAGTTTCTGAACTATCTGATCCATTTTAAAATAGATAAAGCGTCGGATCGATCGTAAAATAAATTCTGGAATGTCATAGATTTCTATTACAAAAGCGAGAAGCGTTTTGTTTTGCCTTTAATAAATTTTTTTTTAATTTCCAGCTTGCCAATTGTTTTCTCTTCCTATTAGTAAAATTCGAATTTTTCTTAATTCCAGAACATCTGGAAACCCTTCGGTGTCTCTGAGGCTCTTTTCTCTAAAAATGGCAAAGAATTCGTATTTCCGTTTCTTGTATTCTCTGATTAAAGATCCCACGATTAAACTGCCCACCGTTGGATACTTCGACGGAACAGCCCGTTTTTTAATTATCTTCCAGTTCATGCTAGACACGAGGATCGCATCTAAAACCATTCTCGCCCCATAAAAGGATATTTTACGACGGATAAGAATATCGTTACGCGGCAAAAGGATAACGGGCGCCGAAAACTTCACGTCAGCGTAAAATATTTGTAAAGATAATAATAGAATATCTCTAGCCACGGTTCCGTATAACTATGTTGCCTGGATGAAGATGTCCGGATTAGAGTAACGCGGAGAAAAGTGATATAGCCTAATATGCATCACCGTCGCTCTTCCAACTTAAGAGGCTCGCGACTGCTAAGAATTTATCGATGCGGTAACCTTCTTCCGCCCACGGTGTATGAGAAAAAGCGCAAAGATGGCGCGAATTTCCGCCTTTGGTGGATTTAAGTTTGTTATTAAACTCGCACGTTTGACTTCTAGCCAAAACTGAAGTTGCCAACGAACTTCGTTCGCCGTACACGTGAACGAACACGACATTATTTACGGGCTTGGATTATCTTGGGAAAGTAACGTTTAAAAAGTTGCCCTGCGAACTTCGAATCGAAGCATCTTAATTAACGCGACAGAAAAACCGCTCTGTTCGACGCGAGGTATTTTTGAAATGCAAGAAGAATGGTCCCGCAAGCAGATACTGCGGTTAAGTAGAATAGCCACATTATTGGTCGGACGCAGCTAAAAACTGCAGCGTCGATTTAAACCGAATGTAAATGGTGTTCAAGTCTACGTGTTTGAAATCGTGGACTGTATAAATATGGTGCACAACGTTAAACAAGGTCCTTGATTCCACACTTTACAGTCCCACAAATTAGGTACACAGGTTACAAGAATAATGAGATTAAACACGAATAAATAGTAGTGAGTTTATGTAAGAAAGGACGGTATTATTGATCGCCCTTTTCGATTGAGATTGAGAATGTGAAAATTCTGATATTATGTATTAATTCAATCACATAATACCTTTGCAATTATATTAATTGCAAAGGATTTATGAGCTTGAGCCTTGTATAAAGAGTGTGAGCAAATTACATGAAACAATAAAACTGCGTGAGCGACACAAAGAAAAAGCACACTTGAACCAAATACGTCTGATGGTTAAGACAGTTAGCACAAGACTCCTAATGACCGCGCTCTTGGCCGCCGCGAGGTTTCGACCGGCCGGCAGAAAGATCGGTGCGCGCGCATATCAATTATGCGCAAATGCCCAAAATCGGTTTTGGGCGCATCGCGCTGTTAGCTGGGCCAGCTATCCTACTCGTGCACAAAGCGTGCTAATGAGCGTCGTGGTGGCCAGAGAATGAGTTAATTCTCAAACACTACGTTTTATGAAAGTTTTTGATGTCTTTTAAATATAGGAAAAACTCAAGAGAAACGATCTTTGAATTTAGTTTTATTAACAATCATCTTGAGAGACTAATGTTCATCTAATGTTCGCGTCCCAATTAAAAGTAAAGGGAAAAATCTTTGAATTATCGAGGTTCGATTGTATTACTAGATATTATTGCAGAAATCGTTTACTCTAACGGTGATTACGCAACTGTATAATGAAATTATTCTATTCGTGATAATGCACACCACAGTTAAGAAGATTAACCGGGTAATATGCATATCTCGCGTGAATAATAAAACCCGCAGACCGTAAACTATTATTATGCATTTCGGGGTAATGTTTCGGTGAAATCGAATATGACTTTCGCGCGCAGTTGGCGAGACTTGATACGTGCAAACGGGATTAGTTACAATCACATGGAAACAAATAATTGGAAATTATGCGAGACAGTTATTTTAAATTAAACAACAGGACTCGAATCGGTGACGCGCTAACTAAGTTTCGCATCAAGTAATTTGTAACAATTTGTCTGTATTACGATCTAGATGTACGCGATATGCAGGAAAGCTTAATTTATTATATTGTAACCGCGTTGAAATTGACAAATCGATCGATTAGTGAACCGGTGAAAGCAAGATTACTGAAACAGTCCGCTGGTACTATATCTTCCGCAGGCATCGATACAACAGTCTCTATACAGACAAATTGATTTAATTACAATAATCGATCATATACTGGATATATCACTGTAATAGTTTTTTAAAAAATTCGTGAACTCGAAATGTCATTAATATTTCTATATCTCGAGAAATGTACGTTTTCAGACGGATTTTCCCAAGTGCCTTGACCTGGATTAATTTAAATCTTGTGTAAAAAATAAAATTTTTTCTTGAATATTGTGGCACTTCTTTTGTCCAGCAATAAATTAAAAATTGCAGTTTTTTTCAGGCCGTATATCGTGCAACCGAGCAATTTTGGCCCGACCCCAACAGGAACATTCTACTTGTAATTTTTCTACTAACGAAGGTTCTCGTTAAACAGTTGCCCCGAGTTTCGCTCGAACCTGCACTCATTTTCAACGAGTCCATTAGCAAAACAATATTTTCCCACGGTAAATAAACAAGGCGCGCCGTCGAAGTATCGTATAGCAATTGAAAAAGCGCTGTTCGACGAGCAGCGCGTAACGAAAAATACACGCGATGTTAGAAACGTAATTCTTCTCGAAATCAAGCGTAGAGTTGTTGCCGCTTAGGTTGTTAGCCACGCCTGGCAGTATCATTTCATCTTTAAAAAAGCGATCGATTCCGTGCCACGACGTCGTTAATTATAACTCAACATCGCTACTTACGTGTTTATAAAAACCATATCAACTGTTACAATGTGCAGTATCGGGCGAATAATTATTCATGGTGATTAAACGTACCGTTAATGTAATTTCGACTGACAGCTCAGTTGCATAAAATAACATACACTACCGTCCAAAAGTTTGGGAACCGTCACACCTTTTAATAAAACACGATATTCATTTGTTATTAGATTGAAAGTAACCGTCTCTGAAAGAGTCTTTATTGCGGACAAAATTTCTTCGTTAATTTCTATTTTCTTTTAGACAAAAAACGGAATCGAAATTTAATAAAGCACGATAATAACGTAATTCCGATACGTAGAGTTTTTTTGTTTTTGTTTACTTCAGTTTTGAAAAGGTCATAATTATTCCCGGCACAGTGTCGTGTCCCAATTAAAAATTGTCGAATAAATTTTAAACAAATACGAGTTTAGTTTGTGGTTCACTGGTACGCGAGTACCGGAAAATAATTTTGGGAATAAACTGTCGTAATAAAATTAACGATTTGGAGATTATAAAATTGGAATATAGATAGAATATATTGCAGAACAATTAGGAACGATGCTGAATGCCCGTTAACTGATAAGTTATTCCCGGCAAACGCCGTAGACGCGATAACGTGTTGTCTGCATGCAGGCCCATCTCATCAAGCCGGCAATTCATCGAACAATAATAGCGTTTCGCAGCCATTGTATCATCGATCCACTAAATTATGCCAAGTTTCGACTAGACGTCCTACATTATCCTGGCTCTCGCGTTGAAAATACTATACCGATCGCGACGTGTGATTTATTGCAACAATGAAACCAATTTCCCTGCAAGCGACTCGATAAAAATTCTTTCCGCCGCGACAAAGGCGAGTGGATCTTCGATCCAGATGCTCCTTTTTTAATATAGTTATATAAGGAACATTGAAACGACACGGATATACAGAAGGAAAAAAAAAACCCCTGTACGAGGATATTGCAGCAGTTGGAGAATTTACGAGAAAGTAAACGCCTCAGTTATTGGGAGGAAAAATTTAATAAAGACCACGGTGGGCGGAAACAGTTCCAAAAGATTCAACGTGGCCAAAATCGTCCCAAATATGGAATCATCCGCAAATGAAACGCATGTTTATACGATGGTTAATTAATGCCGCGATTGGCGAACGCGCTCAAATTAAATAGAGGCACGGAATCGAGTTCCGAATTATGATAGTTTTGAATAAACAATGCACCGCAAACTGACCGCCTGCATTATGTACACGGACTCCAGGAAATCGCGAAACCTATACCGATCTGTGTGTTCCAAATAAACTGCAATGAAAAAGTTTGTAATTAATTTTCCCCGGTAACAGAGTTTGCTGCGTAGCCAGTATAAAACTGCTGGATATTTTAAGCATTTTATTTTCATATTGCAAAATGCATTGGAAATGACTCGTACAATTTATTATTGATTTAAAACCATAGCAAATTTTAAAATTATATATACAGGGTGTCCCGTAAATAGTGTAAGAACCGGAAATGGGGGGTAGCTGAGACGATTCTGAACAACAATTTCCTTTGCAAAAATGTCGGATGGAGCTTCGTTTTTGAATTATTAACGAAAAACACTGACCAATCACGGCGCTCGCCTTCCGCGCGCTCAGGGCCGTCCGACCTCGGAGAGCCACCGCGCCGGGTAGGTAGCAAGATGCGCGTTGAAGATACATCGAGGAACGAATACAAATAATTAAAAATACTACCACTACAACTGTTACCTAATTCGTTAATTACTACGTAATTAGTACTTAAATTACTAAATCGAATTTATTAATTATTTGTATTCGCTGTTTCCAAGGAAGAAGGAATAAAATCTCGGAATTTTTAGAAAATTAACCCTTCGCACCCGAGTGACGCTTCTCGCCAGAGTGTTTTAAAATTAAAACAAGAATTATTATCAGAAAATTAAAATAAATGCGGTAAGAACCATTTGTAACCGTTTGTTATTAAAAACTGTACTGAAAAAGCAGACTCCGATTTCTGCGTACCGAAACATTCCTCGAATGCAAAGGGTTAATAGAGAAATAATTGAAATTCGACTTACCCATTTATCTGCAAATTGACCTACTGCGCTGACAATAGAGCCCGGCCAATGCACCGCTGTCGGTCACAGCAAGGTCAAAAACCCCAACGAAAATCAGCTGATGGGACGGCCCGATCGCTGTACCTGCTTCTCACCCCGAAAAAACTTTACAGCACGGTCACTAACACTTTTCACTTTCACATACCGATGTGTTCCGTTGCACCCTTCTTCGATTGTTGTTCCTTCCTGGGTTGATAACGATGCCTGGATGTTGCTCCCTCCTGAATTGTTACTCCTTCCTGAATGGTTGTTGCTCCCTGAATTGTTGCTCCTTTCTGGATTGTTGCTTCTTCGATCCTTGCTCCCTTCAGGATTGTTGTTCCTTTTCGCTGGGATAATGGGCGCGATACGTGCGGGCGGCTTTCTTCGCGTTCCCCTTGGAGTCCGCGAAAACGAAGAACGAACGATAAGGGTATTCGGCCACGATAATTTTCATTTAAATTTAACACTCATGATCGTAGAGTTATTTTAGTTTCACAATTTTGACGTTACTGATTTACTTTGTACGAGACACACGCTACAATTTTCCAATTATAATAGTACCTAATTATTTACTAGTTTATAAAATGCAAGAAATTTTTTATTTCGTTCCTGAACTTATTAGGAAAATTACACGAAATGTATAGAGATATTTCTTCGTCAATTAAATTGCTAAAATGCTTACAATTAAAATGACTATACTCGATCAATTTATTTAAAGTAGGGAGAGAGTGTAACATATACAGGGTGTTCGGCTACCCCTGGGAAAAATTTTAATGAGGAATTCTGGAGGCCAAAATAAGACGAAAATCAGGAATACCAATTTGTTGATGGAGGCTTCGTTAAAAAGTTATTAACAATTAAATTCAAAAATTTCAAATCGTTCTGGAAAAATTATTTTCGGCTGCGGGGGTCAATTATAATCATTTTTGGTGAATAGACATACCCCCGAAATCCTACCCACTTTCTAGAAAAAAATTCGACAAGGTGTGAAATTCTTTGATGAAAAGAAAAATTGCAAATTGTTCTGGAAAAATTATTTTCGGCTGCGGGGATCAATTACAATCATTTTTGGTGAATTGACATACCCCCGAAATCCTGCGCATTTTCGAGAAAAAAATTCAGTACGGGCGGAACTTCAAACGTTAATAACTTTTTAACGAAGACTCCATCAACAAATTGGTATTCTTGCTTTTCGTCTTATTTTGGCCTCTAGAATCCCCCATTAAAATTTTTCCCAGGGTTGGCCGAACACCCTGTATATAAAATGAAAGGCCTGACTCACTGACTCATCAACGCCCAGGACCAGCCCTTGGATATACAAAGCAAATGTTTTGCACAGAGGTTTCCTTTATGATGTATACAAGGAATAAGAAAGGATATTCCGTGGAAATTCAACCCCTAAGGGGGTGGAAACGGGTTGCAACGTTTGTATGAGGAATATTTTATTTGTGGTCGGATTCACTTGAAACTTGGTCTTAATGCTCTTTGACATGATTAATCAAACACCTGTTTCGGCATTTTAAGAAGTTCTACCCTTAGAGGGGTGGAAGGGGGTGCAACGTTTGTATGGAACATATTTTGTTCGTTGTCGAATTTGCTTCATACTTGGTCTTAAAACTCTTTGATATAATTAATCAGACACTTATTCCGGTTTTTTTTTAAATTCAACCTCTGAAAGGGTGAAAAGGGGTTGTAACGTTTGTATGAGGAATACTTTATTTGTGGCCGGATTTGCTTCAAACTTGGTCTTTATGCTCTTTGATATAATTAATCAAACACTTATTCCGGTTTTTTAAAAAATTCAACCTCTGAAGGGGTGAAAAGGGGTTGCAACGTTTGTATGGGACATATTTTGTTCATTGTCGGATTTACCTGATACTTGGTCTGAATGCTCATTGATACACTTATTTCACATTAAAGTTGCCTTATTTCCGTAAATGGATAGAAACTTCAAATTTAACATGTAAGTACATAATTATTATCTTATCGCTAAACCGTTGCAATGGTGTAAATACGTCTAAATATCGTTATGGGTGTCGTTATGAAGGTCTTTTGGGACGTTAATTACGAAAATGGTATCAATTTTGAAATGTAAGATGGTGAAATGACACAAAATTAAAACTCTATAGAGGTGAATGGGGGCTTAAAAGGTTTTATGCAGAAACAATACCTATTTCCGAGGAAACTAAACGGTTTCCTGTGCGAGCGAAGCCGCGGACAAAAGCTAATAAGATATAAAATCGTACAAAAGTGGAAATATTGTTCTATAACATGAAATTTATTGGAAATATTTTTTAATGATTTTAAAGTTAAAATTAATATAAAAATTTGAGATATGCTATATGGAGACCGTGTTATCGTAGTCGTGATTTCAGAATACTGTTTTATAGGAGATTTTCCATTGGCTCTATTTTTAAAGGTCACTTGGGCGAGTTCCTTGTTAGTAGACTCAAGAACAATCGATGCTTGAACTTTAGCAACTTTCTGATGTAGAAACTCGCCAAAGAAAACGCGAGACAAAGTTCTATGCGAAAACTGGTCATCTATCGTTAAGGAGAAATTGCGAAACAGAGGGGAACAGAAGTGACAAAAGTGTTTTCAAACGACTCAAATAGCAGCCACTATATTATTTCTTCCCAGCCGGTTCCAAAGATAAAAGCGTCGAATTGTTCGAAAAACAGAAGCGAAAAGCGTTAGAGAAACGCATAAAAATCTTGCGAACACGGCGACGACAAAACTCGGATTAGGCTGCACCAATAAGTGCTTGCACGAAGTTTCTGCAGTTTATAGTTACTCCGAAAGTTTTTGAACTAGATAAGAAGACCCAAAAGGGGGACTGAACCAATTATCGTAAGTGGTTCCAACGGGAAGCAGATACAAAAGGTCGTAAAACTGTTAAAGCTACGTTGCTAACGCAATCAGCTTAGACCTCGTCTCTTTATCCGACTAAAATTGCAAACACGAGTAACAGACTGAGTAAAAATCCTCCGGAAGCTCTGAAATCCATTATTAAATAAGCATTAAAACCGTTGATACGATCAAAGGGATAAGTTGTCGAAAAAATCGGAAAAAAT